>NW_028146738.1:27227861-28450361 GCF_055883805.1 Amblyomma maculatum
AGGAGAAAAATAAACAAGCAAGATAAAAGTAGGATCCTATTTATAGTTGGAATAGCAAACACACATACTTCCAGGACTTCCTGCACAATTACGCTACAATAGCTCACTGAACCCGGCCTTGAGACCATCAAACTTAATCATAATATCAGCCAAATGAGTAATACCACCTCAGCATCATTTTTACTTATACGGCAATGCTCTTGTTTAACACGTCGGTAGCAATGCTCTTGTTGAACACGTCGGAGCTGCTACATATAATTTACTTAGAAAATATTATACTATGCATGCCTTTCTCCCGACATGCTGCGGAGGTTGTGAAAAGAAAAATTAAATTAAATTTTCTGCTAGCGTTCACTCAGCGCAGGAAGTTCCATGCGATTGACCGCACCTGCCTTGAACATCTGAAGGCAATAGTCCAATACTGTCAAACTGTTAAATACAATCGAAAAAAAAAAAACACAGTGTGATGTGTTGTAACATAAGCCACCAACAACTAAGAGAGCGTTCTATTGTTAAATGAATCCCTCTGATGGCTCGTTCGCTAAGGTGGTCTACTTTCTCAGCGTACCACGAACTTGCGGGCCGATACCTAGCTGACCTCGATACCTGATGAGTGTGAGGGGACACGACCATGTATGTAGTTTTCTATTTGCACGTAAAGGAATCCGGATAACTGAAAGTCATTCCTTTTTCAAATTTGTCACTGCAGCTTGCCGGACTGCTGCTAAATCTGTTTACATTGGCCATAGAAGCAATTTCTGAGAGAGGATAAACGGTCTTGTCATACTACGCCACAATCAGGAAATCTCACGTTCACTAAAACGCCGATGAGAAACACATGTATTTAGGCGGGCAAGGAAATGGACACTGCTGAGAAAATACGTAAAGCCGTGTCAGGTGCAACGTGAATGCGAAAAAAAAAAAAAAACTGCTACACGGCCTTCGAGATAAAAAAAAAAAAAATGCTACGTTTATGCTCGTTTCCACCAATTAAATTGTATTTTTTTTGTTGTTCGACTTTCATATCAAGCCGATAGCAGATTTTGTGACCATGCGGTATTGACTGAGCTGTGAAATGAGTGGTTTTATTAGGCGAAATGGACATGCCACAAACAAATGTTAACAAATTCTAAGTGTATCAACGAATAGCTCTCAGCGCATTTTCATTGGTTGACAAACGAAAAGAGTAAAAATGACAAGATCATGGTAATAGGAATTGTTCGTGTCTCCTATCTGCTCTTTCTGTTGAGAGAAAAAAGTAAGTTATCTTTGACTATGTCAGCGAAAGTATCCGCACAAACATTGTCTCTGGCCATCAATGAAGATCGTAACGCAGCCCGAACGACGATGGTGGAGCTGCCTTTTTTTTTTTCAGTGCTGGGGTTTTCTTGTACACAGGCGGGGAAATGCTAGCGTTGTAACTTACGCTGTTGGGTTACTTCGACTTACAATTATCAATAAAGTGACTACAGATGAAGGAGTGCGGCTTCGGCTCCGAGACTCTCGTGCCGTCACTCCTGGGAAACAGAAGGCACAGAGCATCCGGTAGCAAGCGGGATTTTAAATATTCGGCACTTTCCATGACCACACAGTAACCAAAAACGTAGATTCGTGCCTTTGCCTTTCAAAGAACCATGCTTAGGTCACCCGCTACTCATGCTTCTTTGGAAACCCGTAGAAATGAATCGACTTAAAAACGTCCGACGAGTTTGCGTAGCTGCCAGTGGAGCCAAAAACGCAGCACGTTTCGCCAGCATTGTTCGGCCAGACTTCATTTCACTGGACATATTCACACAACTAGCCCAACTTTCTGTTCTCTTGAGGATATATTCACGCACAACGTCATCTAAACCTTAGGATTTCCAATTTCCACAAAAGCCAACGACAAACAGTACGCTCCAATGCGCTGGCAATCCGCCGGCCGGGGCCGGCGCAATCCGGTGTTTGAGCGATGCGCCGAGAGGCGGCGCCACCTGTTCAGCTGCCCGGTCCCTATAGTACCGGCCGCGAAATGTTGTGGAGAAGGTTCGAAAGCTACATGGTTTCTGTGGAACGTGTTTCCTATTATTGTTTCGTCAATTGCTTTTAATGCATCATATGATTTTACCATTCATTAATATTTGTTGACTCACTAAAAGTCTCCATGCTTTCCTTGCTTTGAGTGGCAGCTTCCTCCGTTCGTATGTTTCTGATTTCAAACGCTTTATTTCTTTATAATTATACGCTGATCAATTGGGCCATCTAATATGCTTTTAGGGCTCTAGTATCCGGATGCAGCGTCTATTACAATAGCACTGAATGATTTCGGGAGGTATCGTAAAAGTTTGAAAAGTTGGGGATCATAGCTTGCGCTTCAGCTGGACTTGAATTATGTGGACCTGAATGAAATTCACGTCGACGTCCAAAATAATATTCCTCCGATGTCGACCAGAGTCACGTTGTTAAATTAGGGATAAAAAATCTTGACAAAGCCCAATATATCGCCTAAATACAGTGGTATGAAAGGGCACTGAAAAAGGCTAGATGGGGAGAAGCCTTAACTCGCAGGTCGAGCCAACGTTTCGACAATTGGACTTGTCTTCGTCTGGAAGACCAAGACAAGTTCATTTCTGAAAACGTTGGCTCGACCTGCGAACTAAGTCTCACCCCCCCCCACCTCCCCTCTTCCCCCTTTATCCTTTTTCAGTGCTCTTTCATACCGTGCAGTATCTTTTTCCTCTCGTTCTAAGTCGATCCTAAATACAGTGGGTATTTGTTTGCATAAAATTTTCCATCATCTCATCCCAGGCTTCTATTTCGCAAACGCAACACGGGTATTAATGTTACACGTAAAAAAATTATTGATGACATTTTTGCTAAATATCCGCATTTCCGAACAAAAAAGGGAAATTTCCACTCCTATATAGCCCTGGCTGAAATGCCATGGATGTGGTATCTGCAGAAGGTGTTTTCACGTCATGCAAACTGAAAAATTAAAAAAAGTTGCCTTCTTTTACACACGAGACTCCAATCAACTCTCATCAAATTAGTGCTCATTGTCATAAGAACAGTGGGCCAGTAGTTTGTTTCCTGGATGTCGATGAGGGACTAAAATTTGCACTGCTTAAAAGCCAGGAACAAATATATAGTCAGATACTGCAGAACGGACTGAACTTTTATTTTCCCTCCAAATATACATTATGCAGTCTTCTTCAAGCCCTCGTCAATGCATGATATAGTGCGCAGTACTAACGGAGTCATGGTTGATGTTTGAAGGCCACAAAAATGTTATAAAACAGCAAATGTGTTCTTGTTGTGGTTGCTGTACTTAATATCGAAAATCCAATATATTTCTATAACAGCTGCAATACCGTCTATAAGGTCAATGGCATCCACATTGAGTGCCTCAAAAGTGGCGAAGATTTGGTAGCATTAAGGAACATAAGTTATAAGTTTATGTTGCGAATGAATAGCCAACAATATCAAAGGCCAATTAGGGACAAACTGAGAATCAGCAAGTTATAAGCAACAGCCGGTACGTTACCAACCGAAATGAGTATGCAAAGCGAGGGCTGCATATTTTTGATAATGATTCTGAAAATCAACATTGATTACTCCTCATGCAATCGTGGCGTGAAGAATTGGTTTCTATGCTGCACGTTTTTATGACGGCCCGTATTCCTTTTTACTTTGTATCCCCTAGTTTGAAAGAAAACACAGATTTGTACAAGCAACAACTGCCCTGGTTCTTCCTATGATAGTTTACAACAGCGCCGCAGGGTAGCCGGTGGGGTCGTAGCGACCAAATGGCACTATCGCTTTTTTGAGATCTACCCCAAAGATATAGTGCACAGAAGAGCGTCAGATCGGGTGAACTAGTTTGTTCGAGAGGATGATGATCATTAAGATGAATGTATCAATGTCTGAAGTTTTTTTCATCTGTATTGATTACTCCTCAATTTTTCATCTTTTTTTTTCGCAACTGCATACGTAAGAAGTTTAAACAAAATTACTGCTGTAGCCCCTTTGTATACCGCTGCACATGTAATGTGCTGTTTTTCAAATGAAAGTGCTAGGTATAGCACAACTTCTTGTGTGCAGAGGACGGCCCAGGCTCGGCTCACCGGATTACGCGGACCGGCAAGTGTCTTGCGCTTCTCGGGATTCCACCCCCGTGGTTCACGTCTTGTGTTCCAGGTTCCACAACCGGAGAGAGCGGTCATGGCTTCCTGAGAGGAGGTAGAGGCCATTGGGGTCTATGGCCAGACTTTTGACAGCGACCAGGTGGGCCACCATTTCAATAATTTTCGCGCTATGATATACACAGATACACAAGAAAGAATTTTTGCGCTACGATATACACAGATACACAAGGAAGCAGGAACCACGTACACAGGACAAGCGCGCTTTCTTGTGTATCTGTGTATATCGTAGCGAGAAAATCCTTGAAATGGTAAACCATTTAGCCCCCATTGCTGCTTTTGCTTTGGGCAATCATTTAATGCACAATTAGGGCGAAATCCTTTAACGCTTTATACTGTCGTCGGCAAATGTGTCCGCGTTTCAGGTGCATGCCTTATATGGGCATGCGGCAGTCACCATTGAAGCGATACCTAACCATTAGCAATGGGATCATATCGGAACAATATTTTAGGTATTTTCAAGACAATGTCATGATAATTTACGACTAATAATAAAATAGTTGAGCAAATGCACTTAGGAACCAATGCATTTGGAGGTCATCATAACTATCACTTACCATCAACTTGTAGTTAAGGGGTGTTTAACTAACATTAACCAGACATTAACTAGTACTCACAAAGTGCAAGTCATGGTCAACTATCACTAACCAATAGTAAAGGTTAGACGTTTCGGGAAGTCCATAGTCGTCACATGGTGACGTCATGACCGCATGTGGCGTTAGCATGACGGCACATTCGGTCATGTATAATGCCCACAATTGAAAGTGACGTCAAATTTGGTCCTGACGTAATGGCTCGTGATGACGTCACCAGGAGATTCACGCATATACGAAGCAGACCCTGCCGGGCATTCAATCCCGGCGCCAGTGCGCCGCCTTCCAGTCGGCGCTTCCTCGAAAGCCGCACCACAGAGCATATATAGAAATAAATATACACAGTACAGCAGACATCGGCGGCATAAAAATTGATTGACAGCAAAAAAAAAAAAAAAGCGCGGTATTGGTCACTATTGTAATCAATCACAAACGGTCTCGCAGTCAATCAAAGCAGCGGTCTAAGCAGGTCTAAGCAGCGCGGCGGGGCAGGCTTCCGCCTTGAAGAACTTTAGTGAGCCAAAGTGCCGCTGAATATTTTTGATAGTGTTGTTGTCGAAGCGAATGTGTCGATCCTCATGCGCCCTTACCATCATGGGCAAAGAATGGCTCACCACACAGTCGACCTGCTTCCTCAGAGCACTTGCCTCTGGATTCTGGTCACTGTGGAGCAGCACCACTGCTTTTCCGTCTCTATGTGGCTGATGAGCGAACGTGACGCCGTGTAGGCCACAGCCATCTGGTTGGCATCCACTGACGTCGAGATGACGTTAGCAGGGTCCGGGGCTGTGTGGGTGCGGGGCAGGGCAACTTGCTGTGGGAGACTAGAGTCGGGCTGTGCCATATAACGCCCGAGCAGGACAGCAGCTGCAGCTTGGTGGCATGCATCGAGAGGCCCAAACAGCATATGTGTGGCCCCATGGGGCGCTTAACAGGATACCCGGCTCAAAGGAGCCATAAGGGTCGATGTCTCAGCTAGCACGTTTGAGCATAGGATGATGTCAAGGTCGCCGCTGAAGCACTGCTCTCAGTCACACCCAATGCCAAGCGCAGCACGGGGCCCGAATTCGCCCGCAATACGTGTACTGGTTCCGCATGGAGGGCTGCCGCATTCTTGGCAGGCACTGTCTCCTCTAGGTTCCACAGTTTGAGTGTGTGGTCTTCCGAGGCTGTAACGAGCACAGATTGCATCTCATCGAACAAATTGTGGAAAACCGTCGCATGCACAGCTGGGCGGTGTGATCGGACTATTGGTTACACATGCGTACGGAAGGTTACACACTTTCCGCAAGGGACGCGATATTGTCTCAGGCAAAGCAACAACTCCCAAGAAGAATAATTCTCTTTCCGAGTGTTGCCAGTGGAGTATCTATTTCCAATACACCCTCATATGCGCTGCATAAGTCTCGCGGCAAGTCTGAACAGTTAAGCAAGCTTCCTCATTGTGACCCATTCAGGACGGCCTATCAAACAAACTAAGCGCACCCAGGAAAGAAAAACAAACGGCTTTCCGCAGGACGTTGGTCTGCTTAAATTATTTTCGGCATGCGTTATGCATGAGCTTAATCGAACGAAAAAATTTCGCAGATAGCGCTTGTTAGTGCTTGTGTCGTTTCTCGCGATATAACGCGTATGCGCTATAACGCTTTGCAAGATGATTATGCATCAGTTCACCTATACAGAAGATGCAATGCTGCTATCAAAACTGTGGTTTTTTGCGGCTGCTGTTATGCGTCTGGCAGGACTGTGTCGAAGTTTCAAATAAAGATATGTCTTGGAAAGACCACTGAAAGATGGACGAATAAGTAAAATTTAGCAGGCAGCTAGACGGGAAATCGAAACGTGTAATCGACTAATCAGTATTTCAGAATGATGACAGAGCTCGCCGTAGTCGCATTTAACGAGTAATCAACGCAAAGTGCTCGAGATGAGACTCTTAGTCAGATAAACCAAAAACTGTCTAAACCAGATGAAGTTCTCTACCTATCAAAAGCGAACGAGGAAAATATTAGAAAGCTTGAAGGTACGGTGCTGCGCCTGGAAAAAACTAGCGGAACAGGAAAAAAAATGATAAATTATGAGGACCGTGCTCGAAGGATCAACATTGTGGTGTTTGGGATCCGAGAATTGCCTAATGAAACTCGGTCAGACTTAGAAGAAAAAGTAATTAAAGAAATATGTTATGAGAAACTTGGGGTAACGGTTACTACAGTCGAACGCATTTATGGGATTGACAGGGCACATAATAACAGACATCGGCCAATAATTTTCCGAGCGTACTATTACAACGAAAAACTGGCCATCTTTAAGAACTGCCATAAGCTGAAAGATACCGGCATATCGGTTTCACAAGATTATTCATATGCCACGCAGCAAAGAAGGAAAAAGTTATGGCAGTCCACAAAAGCAGATGAACAGCCTGGAATGAAACCGAAGTTAGTTCACGATAAACTTGTGATAAAGGACGAAGTATACATTTGGGACGAAAAAAAAAGCTGTCGAAAACGGCTGCGAGGTGAAGATGATGGCCAACAAAATTGACATCATGATGACAACGTCATTTATGAAAAAAAGCTCCTTCGTATAATCAGCTTCAATGCACAAAGCGTATGCAATAAGCAAGAACCAATCGAGCACATCCTATTATCTTACGATCCTCATATTGTTATCATAAGCGAGACATGGCTGCACTCTGACATTCCTAATAGAGCAATTTTTCCGCCATCGTACACTTGCTACCGTAGGGATCGAGGGTCAAGGGGTGGTGGCGTTGCTATTTTGGTGAAGAGTAGCATTTCTTCACGCGTGATGCCTGGTATTGGTGATGATCACGAAAGTGTCATTTGTGAGGTCGATTTCTTTGTAAACCCTGTCATTGTTATTGCTGTATATAGAAAACCTGGCGCACAGCCTGATTTTGTGCACTTTATGCATGATCACCTGAGTACTTTCAAAAAGAGTAGTTTTGTAATCGCCAGAGATTTCAATCTTCCGCACGTTAACTGGGATACAATGGCTACAGGAACCAGTGATGTTCAAAGGACCGAGGCTCTGTATTACATGCTCCTTTCGTTTCATCTAACCCAGACAGTCCATTCACCTACGGGTGTAACTCCAACTGGGGAGTCTATTCTGGATTTAGTTTTTTGTTCCAATAGCATACACAACTATACTACAGATATACATGAGGGAATACCGGACCATAAGTTGGTATCTTTCAGTTGCCTTCTTCCAAGATTTTCAAAACCCACCACAGAAAAATACGTCACTGTAAAAAACTACGCTTTGGCTGACCATGTTAGCATTGTCCAGAAATTAGAAGATTCCTTGTACAGATTTCACTCCACTGACATTAACACACTCTGGAGAAATTTCTGGTCCATTTGCCATTACTGTATGCGAAACTTTATCCCCAACAAGAGAAAGAGGGTTGCCAGGACTAATCCTTGGATTTCCAGAGAAATTATCCATTTAAAACGTAAACTTAGACGGTGTCGTAGAAATAAATCTCCCAGCTACACATTTATTGTGCACCTTTAATCAACCCTAGCGGCTAAATTGCGCGAAAGTAGGAACCGTTACTTTACGGAAACACTTGGACGTTTCGTAACAGAAAATCCAGCGAAGTTCTGGCAGTTTCTTTCCCGTAAAGATAATTCAAAGCTCGGCAAAATAGTTCTGGATAACCTCACTGTCACAGATTAAAATGAGATAGCAAATGCTTTCAATCGCAATTTTCAAAGTTTATTTTCCTAAAACGATGAGATAATCAGTGCCACTCAAGACAGTCCAAGTAAAGTTAACTTCAATGTAACCAGAGAAGGTGTTTTAAACTTACTTATGCGTCTTGATCCTAAGAAAGCATCAGGACCGGATGACATTTCAAATTCATTTCTCAAGGCGTGCGCTGAATTTTTAGCATCATATTTAGTAATACTATATGAACAATCCATACAGACTGCCACCGTACCCGATGACTGGAAAATTTCAAGAGTCGTTCCTGTATTTAAGAAGGGTTGTAGATTAGACGTCAATAAATACCGTCCTATCTCATTAACATCTACTATTTGCAAACTCTTAGAACACATACAGGTTACTGAACTGAATACATTTCTGGAACGGAATGAAATATTAACCAATGCACAACACGGCTTCCGACGAGGCTTTTCTACAGCTACACAGTTAGTTACAACAGTTGATGAAATTTCTAAAATCATAGATATTGGAGGACAAGTTGACATTGTTTTCCTAGATTACTCAAAAGCCTTCGATAGAGTGCCTCATAATAAGTTGATCACTAAAATGCAAATGATTGGTGGGCCTAGTGAAATTGTACATTAGATATCCTCTTATCTCACAAAGCGCAAACAAACAGTTTGTTGCTGTTGATGGTGTCAACTCTTTTTACTAGATATCCTTCCTGGCGTTCCCGAGGGTTCGGTTTTGGGTCCTACACTGTTTAATCTTTATATTAATGATCTGGTCGAAGCACTGGAACCAACAGTTTCGATTAGATTATTTGCCGATGACTGTATAATTTTAAAGGATATTAAATTCGTTCATGATCAAATAACTCTAAACAAACATTTGCAATTTTTGGAGCGATGGTGCAATTAATGGGCGATGGCCATTATCTTGAGAAAACTGTTGTACTTAACATCACAAATAAAATGAATAAACTTGAATTTCAGTATAACATAAAGAGAAACCTAGTCAGGCAGGTAAATTAATATAAATACGTAGGCGTAACGATTGCTTCCAGACTAAAATGGACAAGGCACATTGACAGTGTATGCTCTACAGCACGTAAAAAGCTGGGTTTTCTAAAACATCGCACGGGTGCGTGTCCAAGCCCATTAAAACTTAAACAAAGCGTATATCAGACCCACACTTGAATATGCCTGTGTGGCATGGGACCCTTATACATCGAATGACACCCAAAAACTTGAGAATATGTAACGCTCAGCAGCCTGTTTTATTTTTAATCGATACAGACGCCGTGACTCCCCTTCATCTATGATTCTTCTTGCCGGCCTTGATACACTTAATGAAGGGAGAAAGAACGCCCGTCTAGCCTTCCTTTAATCGTTATATTTTTCCACAGTTGGCATTAAACCTGACACCTACCAAAAAAGATTCCTCCAGACCCTCTCGCCATAAGCACTGTCTTGCCTTGTCACCTATATTTGCCCAAACTAATATGTACAAATTCTGGTTTTTTGCACGAACAATCGCTGACTGGAACGCCCTACCGATTGACTCGCCGTTTTTATCGCCTTCCAATTGAAGTGTCGTATGTTGTACTGTGCATTGTATTCTTTGTGTTATCAGTTCATCGCTGTGTAAAATTCTTTGTTTTATTGTTTTCAAACTGCATGACATCTGATGCAAACCACCTCTCCTGCTTGGGCATTTAATATGCCTGCAGTATTTCTTAAATAAATAAAAAATAAATAAATAGATACCTTTGTTATTTAGGTCTGCGCCTTTCGACAGGTTCTAATCTCCACTTGTCCGTAAGGATAAATGCCAAAAGAATCGAAGCGATGTGTTTTCCCAGCAAATGTCCAAAGCCAATCCGAAAGACTCAACGGTCTTTCTGGACTAGTGGCATCTCTTTGAAATGTTTACAGCTGCCTTACATTTTCGTAATTTTATCATCAAATTACAGACGGTGGGATCGCTCTATTGATTACAGATGCTTACAGAAGGAAGCGGCAGCGAGTGTTACGCGCTAACGCGCGTTCTGCCGAAGCGCTTGTCGACCAACCTATGTGTGCCGTATAGTTTCAAGGGTGTCCTTTAAGGGCCGGGTGATCGGTGAGAGCTGCCTTTCTAATTGAAGACATGTTTTAATATAGCTGTACATGGCACACTACAAAAGCAATGCGCAATAATATTGTCAAAGAAACTACGACTTTAACACGTAGGAAACAAAAGACTGCATCCTAGGTAGACAAGCAATCCTAATTTTAACTTTTATTCTGGTCCGTGTATTTTGTCGAAAGTAGTTATCTTTTTTCTTTTTTCTACGCAGGTACAGCACATTTCTGAGCCCACCATGTACCGGCTTTATTTGTGAAAGCGACACATGGGAGGATGTCCTGCTCGGACATTTTATTATGCGTACAAAATATTGTATATAAAATGTTTTCTTCTCAGAATAAAAACAACGTATGATGCTATCAAGTGTCTTCTGACATCGAACTGGTAAAACACCTGCGCTCGGTGAGCAAGTAGGGAAGTTGGATGGGCCTTAGCCAGCCTTGCTAAGAGCACAGCTAGCGGAATTGATGGCATTCCAGCTGAGTTGCTTCAATACCTCAACCATGACGACGCTGTTAACGTTCTCTATACATTATGTCAGCAAATTTTGACAACCAGGCAGTGGCCACAGGATTGGAGGAGGACAGTTTACATCCCCATTCCAATGAAAGGCAGTGCCAAATTTTGTTCCAACTACCGCACGGTCGCGCTTATTTCGCATGCTAGCAAGGTAATGTTGAAAAATCTCCAGGGTAGGCTGCAGCAGTATGCGGATCGGGAGCTTCCGGACGTGCAAGCTGGGTTTCGCAAGGGCAGAGGAACGAGAGACCAGATTGCCAACCTTCGCTGGATCATGAGAAAAAGCAAGAGAGTTCCAGAAACCCATCTACTTCTGCTTTATTGATTATGCGAAAGCGTTTGACTGCGTAGACCCCAGCAGATTGTGGCAAGCTCTCCAAGAGATGGGAGTTCCAAATCACCTCATCTGTCTCCTCAGGAACCTGTATGAAGGGCAAGAGGCCACAGTCAGAACTGGGCATGGTCTTACTGATTTGTTTCCAATTGAGAAAGGAGTGAGACAAGGCTGCATACTGTCGCCCTGCCTATTTAACCTATATGCTGAGTGCATCATGAGGAAGGCCTGTCTGGACGAATCTTCAGCTGGAGTGAAGATCGCTGGGAAACGTATCAACAACCTTAGGTATGCGGATGATACCACTTTAATGACAGAAAGTGAAGTGGAACTCAAGAGACTTCTGATGCGCGTACAAGGAGAGAGTGAGAAGTTTGGACTTAAACTGAACACTAAAAAGACAAAGATCATGGCGTCTTGCCGCATCAAGTCCTGGAGCATCAAGTCCTGGAGCATCAAGGGACAAAAAGTGCAAGCTGTGACAGATTTTCTCTTCTTGGACTCCAAGATTACCCCGGAAGGAGATTGCAGCCATGAAATTAGGATACGCCTGCTTCTGGGAAAGAGAGCCATGGCTAGCCTTGACCGCCTAGTAAAGAGCAGAGACATTACACTGCCAACCAAGATCCGTTTACCTCGTGCTATGGTCGTTCCATTAGTGATGTATGGATGCGAGATTTGGACTGTGAAGAAGGCTGACCGCCGAAGATTGGACGCGTTTGAATTGTAGTGCTGGCAGATAATCTTGAGAGTTCCTTGGACGGCCAGAAGATCAAATCAGTCCATATCGTCGACCATAAACCCTGACTGCTCATTGGAGGGTCTAATTCTAAAGTTAAGCTCAGGTACTTTTGTAATCTGATGAGAAGAGAGGAGTCGCTGGAGAAAGATTTGAGGTTGGGAAAAGTTGAGGGTGACCGGAGAAGGGGTAGGCAGCGAATGCGATGGTTAGATGGCATCCTCAAGGCGCTGCTGATGAAGTTATGTAATGTTAGGAAGATAGTGAGAGGCCGGAAAGCATGGCGTGATATGGTCCATAGGGTCACGAAGAGTCGGACATGACTGAACGATTGAACTGAACCTACTTTCGACCAAAGTAAAAGAGGGCGATTTCGCCAATGAGAAAGAAAATTACATTTATTAGCAACAAGTAGGCACAAAAAAGTGCGATATGAAAAAAAGAAAACACACAAAAAGGAGGCTGAGCGCTAGGATATCCGAAGTATGGTAGCGCGAAGGAAGAAGAGCGGAATGGAGATTCAGTTTGAGAGAGTTCTCACACCTGGGTCCCGATAAAGTAAAATAAGACGGACAAATACGGAGGAGAGAGTTGCACATGCTCTCTTACTATGGCAGGGCAGCTTTTGAACTGCGCCCGCGCAGAACCTCAAAACTGCCTTCCCCAGTAGCGTACCCCGGTAATCACAGAAAAAAAAGGAAGTGAAGAAATATGCGTTAACGGGTGTTAGCTGTCGCGTACGCATCCTCCAAGTACGCCGGGCGCCGCTCCGACTTCATCCACCGAACCCGGCTGTTAGGAACGGGAAACAAAATCTGCAAAAAAAAAAGCCCAGACACAGCAACGAGGAAACGCACGGCTTGCTTAGCCGTGACGTAGATTATACGTCGTCCTTTTTGCCTCATGTCTTGACGCGACCGACGTGGATGCATTGAGTCTCTTAAACCGCTGTCGTCTGGAAACAGTGGCATATGCCTCTCGTATAAAGCCGCCCGTGTTAATGCGGGAATGTGGGGGGGGGGGGGGGGGGGGATTCTACCGACCGGCGCACAGCCACGCAATTGGGTAACGGGTTCCCATTCCTCTCGTTCCCATCCTTACCTAGCTTGTTGCTGTCTTACTGTCGTAGTTTGCGTATTTAATATAAAGACACTTCCAAAGACTGCCTTCTGATGCACAACTGTCACCTAAGTCTTTACACACACCCTACAATCAGCCTCATTACGATCACCAAAACTGCTGCCATGAGAATCTTTCGACAAGCTTCAACGGAGCACCGCACCGGCGATTTCTTATTTATGTGGTCACTCCCGACTGCGCAAAGTGCAAGGGCTGCTGCAACCTTCTGAGCCGCACTGTTACTGCTTCTACAAGACAAAAGCTTACTTCGTATTTGGGATGGCATATACACCGGCGCATTACCAGTTGTACGCCCAGCCGGCTTCTATAGGCCGAGTAAGCGCAAGTAGTTCTTTGAAGGCCCGCTGGTGTGTTTTCTCCTGTGGCCGACGGTGACGATTCACTTTTATTATTTCTTACTTATTGGTGCATCACTATACCACAATGCGATGCCACTATACGATTTCTGCCACCTGCGTAGAGTTTCCACTGATAACACAAAAGCGAGCAGGCGACTGCGTCACCTGGGGCAAGCTTACCGCTATTAAATAGACACGAGCGTTTAGGCAGACACGACTGCGCTTAAGACATTGCAAAACTTTCTACATAGGAATTTATAGGCTTGCGGTGCAACTGTCAGGCATCTGCGAACAGCCGCTACGTCCAAAAGGATATCAATGCACCGATCGCGATGGAAAGAGCGGGTGCTGCTGTCGCGGGACCAAACAATAGCTTGGTACGTTGTGTTGTCTGTTTCGCTCGCGTTAGGCTAGCCAGGGCTCTGCACGCGCTGTAGAGCAATCCCCAGCTCGCTGCTTCAGACTACCGAATAAATACAATGTAAACGACTACAGAATAAAGAAAGTCACTAGAGACGTAAGGTGCGCACTGGCGCGTTCTCTTGGGCGGTAGAAAGCGAGTGGAATTTCTAACGACATGCAATGGTAGAAATATGCGCAAGATGACCAATATTTTTTGCTCTTGTTCCGAAGGCTTCATTTTTTGTAATTCTCAATTGTGATGAGACGATTAACAAAGGGCAGCTATTTATCTCTAATTTGACATTAAGCGCTACACTTTAATAATTCAGTATCTAAATAATCATTTTTTTAGCCAACCTACTACGTAACCTGTTTGGCCGGTTGGTCTCCGCTAACATTACTATTTTGTTGTATTGTACGGCCCGTGTAAAGTATTTCTCGCGCGGACAGACGATTGTCGGTCATTTCGTAAACTTTCTAACATTGCACATGTTTCGCTATTGGAGTGAAATGCTCTGGTAGCCCTCAATAGCCTACGTGTCACGTGACGTTCTGTCTCGTATAGGCTTTAGAGGAGAGATTGACTTGCACCGCAGCGCAGGCAGCGCTGCTAGGGAGAATGATATCGATAGCCTCGCGAGAGCAAGATATGCCAAGGCCGCCTAGCACGTGTATAAGGGAGGTGGTCTTCGCAGAGCATGCTCCGAGAACGTTCGATATTGTAAACGCATGCAAGACACGGCCAGGGACAATCGCGCTCTCGAATGTCTGAAAAGAACTCGGCTAAGGAGAATTAATGCCTCCAGAGGCAAATCCGCAAATCTCTCGTATTTTTTCTGTTGAATGAGACCAGCGCAGCGCAGCTACAGTGCGTGGAAAAACGATCAAAACGTACGGATGATAAACGCCCTGGAATTCACAAAGGAAATCAGTATACGAATCAGTATGCGCACCAAATTATGTAAAGAGTCTCACAAAGTAAAGAAAAATTTCATACAAGGTCCATTTTATGAAAAAAGGACACTCGATTGCAGCAAGAGGCACCAGAGGGCATTTCTGTGCCATGTTTAAGCGTATATTCCGGTACACTTTTTTGTGGATCAGCGGATGCATACAGCAGACGTGAGGATTAGAAACAGTTTATGAATTCACGATAGTCCAGGGACGCCAAGTGGAAAGGATTCCACTTCCGGCCACCGCAGCGTACGGATGTGTTATCTAGTCTGTTCAGTCAAGTCGTTCAGTCGTGTCCGACTCTTCGTGACCCTATAGACCATATCTAGTGCTCCGCCGTTATTGAAGGCTGCCATGTTATACTGCCAAGTTTTCCAAAAAGACGAGTGGGGATGAACAACACAGTACTTATGCAAGTGGACCGGAAGGAAAGACCATATGGCGTCGAAGATTTCAGGATGCTAATGCTTTGCTTTCCCTTGATGCGCCCCCGAGCTGCCCGCTTTAGTTCAAATACATGACGTGTGGACCGTCACCCTCAAGAGCGCCGGTGCATCGAAGAAATTTTTAGCAGCTACGGATGTGAAATTGGAGACCTGGCCTTCTTTGCTGGTTTACCAAAATAGCCAGAACCTGCGCCTCAAACCTCTTTGGGTCTGCATTGTGTTCGCGACATTTCAAAGCAGTGTTGGCGCCGTCACCGATCGGCGAACAGACGTTGTCCAACGCGAAAGGATCCCTCCCCCGAAACCGGTTTAATTTCGACAACCATCCATCAAGAAAAGTCGAACATTCCACCCTACCGGACCCCACGAGGTATAGGAGCGTGAGAAATATGTGCGAACAAGGCTCAACATGGCAGTGCTTCGTGGAGCGTCAGCGCATTCTCCGCTGCCGCGCATCGCAGCTCAGTGGCTCAGGCGCACAAAGACTTGGATGTGGTGTTTCGTGTCACATGCTGCAGCATGAAAACAGAGCAGCGTGCTGGCGCTGTTTCTGCATTTTTCATCACTGCGGCAGCATACACAAATAGGCAACATAAAAAGAACACCGTTAAAATTGATAGCGCGTCGTTTGTCAGCAGATAAACATAAATAATGTGTAATAGATCGAGATTAAAATTAAATAACGACTAGGAGCTTTGCATTTGAAATATTCACTCCTGTTTGTTTCATTGTGGTAGATTTATTCACTAGATATATCATTTATCCCTTAAAATATTTTCTCGGCCCCCTAAATTGTCGGGAAAATAATGTGTGTGCTCAATGCTCTGCTCTCAAAGAGCTTTTGCCCATCTAAAGTAATTTTTTTCTCTGTTTTTCGCTCTCAAATACTCTGCTCGCAGATGCTAGGCATTGCGTTTACTGCAGTACGAATATTCCAACCGCGAAGTTATACTCCGTTTCTTGAGGGCGCGCGAACAAAGTAATCTTTATTTTGAAGAAATAAACAAGGACTTTGATTTTGTAGGCATGTCTCAGCACTATTGGCCTCTAACGCGAAGAAAATAAAGCGTGGTATGGCATCTGCGTTAAACAGGTTGGTTTGGTAGTTTGGCATCTTTGTAAAGTAACATTTCCTGATTTATGCAGTGTTTATTGCCTCAATAGAAATCATTCGGAACTGGTTGCTCGTATTTGCGCCGAACATCTGCCTCGCATTGTCCTTTGCGAGAGCGCCGTGAAGAAGACGCAGATCGCCAAGAAAAGTTACGCGAGCGAACGTGTTCCGCGTGCTTTGTTCAGCATGCGGTGATTCGAACGTAGGCACTACGCTGAGCTTTCTTTCACAGCAACCAGCCATCTTGGAACTGTTCTCCTCCAGGTACTTTGATGGAAGCCTGGTTCCCTTCACCGCACCTCCTGAGTCCGCGTTGGCGTGGCATCGGCTCCTGGCTCGAGAACAGGGATCACAGCGTGGACTCTGCGGAGCGGTCATCCCGGCGACTACCGACCTCCGTGATTCACCAGGACTCTGGCGTCTCGGTCCTACTCTACGACTCCATGCTCGGAGTACACGGAAGGGGAGGCGGCCGGAACTGTCGACAGCTACGTCGGTGTCCACCAAGTCTGCTTGTACGGGACATCGCCGAGCCTGGCATAGCAGTCATGTCCGTCCATCGATCACCGCGGGAGTTTGACACCGATGATCTCTCTGGTGAGTTTTTCAGCATCACACTAGCTACAATAAACACGATAATCACTTTAGCTATTCACATTTATCTTCATTCGCGCCGTAGTGTACTCGTGGAAGCAGCTTGCCAGAAATACTCGCTTGCTGCGTAAAATATCGTATCAAGAAAATTTGTGCTTCGAAGAATTTATGATTGATTGATGTGAGATAGTTGATGACGAGGTCATAAAATTACAGTAATCATCAATAAAAACTGAACAATTAAAAAGGCGGCACAAACGTGTCAATATGCTCACAACGAAACGCGAATCCTTAAAATGCTGCTTAAGCAAATTTAGAGTGCGTAATTGATCAGTTAGCAATAAATAAAAAATGAAAAAAAAAATTAATGTTAAAGGGGGTGCGAACATGTCAAGAGGCTCCGAAGGAAAATACAATGCTTGATGATACTAATTAAAAAAATTTAGCGTATACTTTGTCAATGCTAATCTATATAAAAAATTGAAGAAAAAATAATTGCGTTTAAATTGTCAAACTGCCAGAATGAAAAGGCCATGGCTGCTGAGGCTAAGTATTTGCACAAGATATATTTAAAAAATAAGTATATCACCAAAATAAGAATAATGAAGAAAAAAGCGAAAAAAGCGAAAAAATGTCGTCCGCGTCTTTGAAACGCCACCGCGTCATAACTTGTCGCCCGACGTTGCACTGAACACAATAGAATCCACACTGAGACGCACTGAATTTCAAGGAGTGGCGGCCGAGATAACCGGTGACGTCATCGTCCAGCAGGTTATAAGAGAGAAAATGCAAAAAATGAAATATATAAAAGTACACAAACAGCGTCTACGTGTTTGAAACGCGATTGAGTCATACTTAAACGCGGAGATTAAGCGTCTCCCTAAATGTTCAAGCTAAATTACAACAATGACTTCAAAATTCACTAATTATTTAAGCCTGGGTTGTGAAAGGAAAATAGTTGCGTTCAGAACCCAGCAAAAGGCAATCACGGGACAGCTAAGTTTTTTTTTCACTCTCCGTATGGTACGCTCACACACACACACACTCATTCACACACACACACACACACACACACACACACACACACACACACACACACACACACACACACACACACACACACACACACACACACACACACACACACACACACACACACACACACACACACACACACACACACACACACACACACACACACACACACACACACACACACACACACACACACACACACACACACACACACACACACACACACACACACACACACACACACACACACACACACACACACACACACACACACACACACACACACACACACACACACACACACACACACACACACACACACACACACACACACACACACACACACACACACACACACACACACACACACACACACACACACACACACACACACACACACACACACACACACACACACACACACACACACACACACACACACACACACACACACACACACACACACACACACACACACACACACACACACACACACACACACACACACACACACACACACACACACACACACACACACACACACACACACACACACACACACACACACACACACACACACACACACACACACACACACACACACACACACACACACACACACACACACACACACACACACACACACACACACACACACACACACACACACACACACACACACACACACACACACACACACACACACACACACACACACACACACACACACACACACACACACACACACACACACACACACACACACACACACACACACACACACACGCGCGCGCACGTGCTCGCTCGCAAGCACGCGCACACACGCATGCACACAAACACACACGCGCACGCATGCTCGCACGCACACGCACACAAACAAACACGCGCACGCATGCTCGCACGCACACGCGCACAGACACACACACACACACACATACACACGCGCACGCATGCACGCCCAGGTACAAAGAAACACACACACCCACACATACACTTTGATCGTGCTCAGTTTTCCATTTGCCGTCATCGTTCAGCTTCCTCTTGTATTTTGATTTCAAGATACCTTTCGCTCAGGTGCCTGCAGTTCGCGCAGTTGTCTCAAGGGAGCTACCAGTATGCAACACTGATGCTCGCGTTTTGTAATGTGATGTGTCCCACTAGATAAAGCAACAAGGAGACCAGTAATTACTGCTGCTTACTACCGATCTTTCCAGGCTATTGACACCACGCGTAATTCTGGTATATTGAAGCGCAATCTATCATTTCCGCCTCTTTCCAGGAAAATGCAACAAATTTAGCAGTGCTATCATTGTTTGCTTCAGACTCACTAGGATAAGAATTGTACCTCAAACCAATGCAATGCATGAAGGACATCTCGCATGCAGGGCTCTCCAGCTAGCAATTCATAATTACAACTCGTACTCATTCCGTAGTTATGATGGAGGCGGCCGCCGATGAATATTCTAACGGTCAGTTTACACACAACGTAACTACTTACCAAAATAGACCGTTCAAACCCCGCCGGGGTTGTCAGTGGTTACTCGCTCGACTACTGGGCCCAAAGATGCGGGATCGAATCCCGGCCTCGGCGGCCGCTTTCGACTGAGACGTAAAGCTAGGCGCCTGTGTGCTGTGCAATGTCAGTGCACGTTAAAGGACCCCAGATGGTCGAAATTTCCCCAGTCTTCCACTACGGCGTCTCTCATAGCGTTAATCGCTTTGGGACGTTAAACCTCACAAAGCAAACAGGCAATTCAATAACTGTAGCCGTACCTCAGTGTTGGTATAGGGACCGGGCGCCCGTTGTATGGCGCCCCCGGCGCCTCGGTGGAACAGCGCCGCCCGCGGCGGACTACCGAAAAAGCGGAATGGCGAGGCAGCTATATAGCAACTGAGCGGTGCAGTCGTTTCCGTTCCGCGAGGCGTTTTTGACCCTGTCCCTACCCGTCGTTTTGCGGTGTGGCTTTGAGAGCTTTGAGCTGCTTTCAGTAATCGCAAGGAGTATTTTTTGACGGGGAAATCTTGAAAAAGAAAAGGACCGTTCTCGGCAGGGCGTGCGTGTTTTTTTTTTTTGTTTTTTTTTTTAGTCCGCCGGGCGCATGGTATTTCTGTTATATACGGGAAAATGCCGCGCGCGTGATTTCACCATGCGCTAGGAACACCTTCGTTAGGCACTTGTTAAGGCCACTTCGAAGACGGGAATTGCGCCTGCACTGCGCGTCTATCATATATTAGGTCTAGTCGAAACCTGCCTGAAGATCAAATACCGCCGAGCCGTGTAGCCGTGGCGCCGTAGTAGTGGTAGTTGTAATGGTCAGCGTTCATGTAAAATGAAAAAAGATGCTGCATCTGTCTTTTTTGGTAATAGCTAGGCTGAAACGATTCAGAGTAGAATAATAGCAAATGACATTCCAGTTTCAACCTTGCAACGAGAGGTGTAAAAGGAGAAAAATAAACAAGCAAGATAAAAGTAGGATCCTATTTATAGTTGGAATAGAAACACACATATACTTCCAGGACTTCCTGCACAATTACGCTACAATAGCTCACTGAACCCGGCCTTGAGACCATCAAACTTAATCATAATATAAGCCAAATGAGTAATACCACCTCAGCATCATTTTTACTTATACGGCAATGCTCTTGTTGAACACGCCGGTAGCAATGCTCTTGTTGAACACGTCGGAGCTGCTACATATAATTGACTTAGAAAATATTATACTATGCATGCCTTTCTCCCGACATGCTGCGGAGGTTGTGAAAAGAAAAATTAAATTAAATTTTCTGCTAGCGTTCACTCAGCGCAGGAAGTTCCATGCGATTGACCGCACCTGCCTTGAACATCTGAAGGCAATAGTCCAAGACTGTCAAACTGTTAAATACAATCGAAAAAAAAAACACAGTGTGATGTGTTGTAAGATAAGCCACCAACAACTAAGAGAGCGTTCTATTGTTAAATGAATCCCTCTGAAGGCTCGTTCGCTAAGGTGGTCTACTTTCTCAGCGTACCACGAACTTGCGGGCCGATACCTAGCTGACCTCGATACCTGATGAGTTAGAGGGGACACGACCATGTATGTAGTTTTCTATTTGCACGTAAAGGAATCCGGATAACTGAAAGTCATTCCTTTTGCAACTTTGTCACTGCAGCTTGCCGGACTGCTGCTAAATCTGTTTACATTGGCCATAGAAGCAATTTCTGAGAGAGGATAAACGGTCTTGTCATACTACGCCACAATCAGGAAATCTCACGTTCACTAAAACGCCGATGAGAAACACATGTATTTAGGCGGGCAAGGAAATGGACACTGCTGAGAAAATACGTAAAGCCGTGTCAGGTGCAACGTGAATGCGAAAAAAAAAAAACTGCTACACGGCCTTCGAGATAAAAAAAAAATGCTACGTTTATGCTCGTTTCCACCAATTAAATTGTATTTTTTTTGTTGTTCGACTTTCATATCAAGCCGATAGCAGATTTTGTGACCATGCGGTATTGACTGAGCTGTGAAATGAGTGGTTTTATTAGGCGAAATGGACATGCCACAAACAAATGTTAACAAATTCTAAGTGTATCAACGAATAGCTCTCAGCGCATTTTCATTGGTTGGCAAACGAAAAGAGTAAAAATGACAAGATCATGGTAATAGGAATTGTTCGTGTCTCCTATCTGCTCTTTCTGTTGAGAGAAAAAAGTAAGTTATCTTTGACTATGTCAGCGAAAGTATCCGCACAAACATTGTCTCTGGCCATCACTGAAGATCGTAACGCAGCCCGAACGACGATGGTGGAGCTGCCTTTTTTTTCCGTGCTGGGGTTTTCTTGTACACAGGCGGGGAAATGCTAGCGTTGTAACTTACGCTGCTGGGTTACTTCGATTTCCAGTTATCAATAAAGTGACTACAGATGAAGGAGTGCGGCTTCGGCTCCGAGACACTCGTGTCGTCACTCCTGGGAAACAGAAGGCACAGAGCATCCGGTAGCAAGCGGGATTTTAAATATTCGGCACTTTCCATGACCACACAGTAACCAAAAACGTAGATTCGTGCCTTTGCCTTTCAAAGAACCATGCTTAGGTCACCCGCTACTCATGCTTCTTTGGAAACCGTAGAAATGAATCGACTTAAAAACGTCCGACGAGTTTGCGTAGCTGCCAGTGGAGCCAACAACGCAGCACGTTTCGCCAGCATTGTTCGGCCAGACTTCATTTCACTGGACATATTCACACAACTAGCCCAACTTTCTGTTCTCTTGAGGATATATTCACGCACAACGCCATCTAAACCTTAGGATTTCCAATTTCCACAAAAACCAACGACAAACAGTACGCTCCAATGCGCTGGCAATGCGCCGGCCGGGGCCGGCGCATTCCGGCGTTTGAGCGATGCGCCGAGAGGCGGCGCCACCCGTTCAGCTGCCCGGTCCCTATAGTACCGGCCGCGAAATGTTGTGGAGAAGGTTCGAAAGCTACATGGTTTCTGTGGAACGTGTTTCCTATTATTGTTTCATCAATTGCTTTTAATGCACCATATGATTTTACCATTTATTAATATTTGTTGACTCACTAAAAGTCTCCATTCTTTCCTTGCTTTGAGTGGCAGTTTCCTCCGTTCGTATGTTTCTGATTTCAAACGCTTTATTTCTTTATAATTATACGCTGATCAATTGGGCCACCTAATATGCTTTTAGGGCTCTAGTATCCGGATGCAGCGTCTATTACAATAGCACTGAATGATTTCGGGAGGTGTCGTAAAAGTTTGAAAAGTTGGGGATCATAGCTTGCGCTTCAGCTGGACTTGAATTATGTGGACCTGAATGAAATTCACGTCGACGTCCAAAATAATATACCTCCGATGTCGACCAGAGTCACGTTGTTAAATTAGGGATAAAAAATCTTGACAAAGCCCAATATATCGCCTAAATACAGCGGTATGAAAGGGCACTGAAAAAGGGTAGATGGGGAGAAGCCTTAACTCGCAGGTCGAGCCAACGTTTCGACAATTGGACTTGTCTTCGTCTGGCAGACCAAGACAAGTTCATTTCTGAAAACGTTGGCTCGACCTGCGAACTAAGTCTAACCCCCCTCCCCCCCTCTTCCCCCTCTATCCTTTTTCAGTGCTCTTTCATACCGTGCAGTATCTTTTTCCTCTCGTTCTAACTCGATCCTAAATACAGTGGGTAGCATTAAGGAACATAAGTTATAAGTTTATGTTGCGAATGAATAGCCAACAATATCAAAGGCCAATTAGGGACAAACTGAGAATCAGCAAATTATAAGCAACAGCCGATACGTTGCCAACCGAAATGAGTATGCGAAGCGAGGGCTGCATATTTTTTATAATGATTCTGAAAATCAACATTGATTACTCCTCATGCAATCGTGGCGTGAAGAATTGGTTTCTATGCTGCACGTTTTTATGACGGCCCGTATTCCTTTTTACTTTGTATCCCCTAGTTTGAAAGAAAACACAGATTTGTACAAGCAACAACTGCGCTGGTTCTTCCTATGATAGTTTACAACAGCGCCGCAGGGTAGCCGGTGGGGTCGTAGCGACCAAATGGCACTGTCGCTTTTTTGAGATTTACCCCAAAGATTTAGTGCACAGAAGAGCGTCAGATCGGGTGAACTAGGTTGTTCGAGAGGATGATGATCATTAAGATGAATGTATCAATGTCTGAAGTTTTTTTCATCTGTATTGATTACTCCTCAATTTTTCATCTTTTTTTTCGCAACTGCATACGTAAGAAGTTTAAACAAAATTACTGCTGTAGCCCCTTTGTATACCGCTGCACATGTAATGTGCTGTTTTTCAAATGAAAGTGCTAGGTATAGCACAACTTCACATGTCCCCCAGTGTTCATTGTCTATTAACTTCTTGTGTGCAGAGGACGGCCCGGGCTCGGCTCACCGGATTACGCGGACCGGCAAGTGTCTTGCGCTTCTCGGGATTCCACCCCCGTGGTTCACGTCTTGTTGTCCAGGTTCCACAACCGTAGAGAGCGGTCATGGCTTCCTGAGAGGAGGTAGAGGCCATTGGGGTCTATGGCTAGACTTTTGACAGCGACCAGGTGGGCCACCATTTCAATAATTTTCGCGCTATGATATACACAGATACACAAAAAAGAATTTTTGCGCTACGATATACACAGATACACAAGAAAGCAGGAACCACGTACACAGGACAAGCGCGCTTTCTTGTGTATCTGTGTATATCGTAGCGAGAAAATCCTTGAAATGGTAAACCAATTAGCCCCCATTGCTGCTTTTGCTTTGGGCCATCATTTAATGCAAAATTAGGGCGAAATCCTTTAACGCTTTATACTGTCGTCGGCAAATCTGTCCGCGTTTCGGGTGCATGCCTTATATGGGCATACGGCAATCACCATTGAAGCGATACCTAACCATTAGCAATGGGATCATATCGGAACAATATTTTAGGTACTTTCAAGACAATGTCATGATAATTTACGACTAATAATAAAATAGTTGAGCAAATGCTCTTAGGAACCCATGCATTTGGAGGTCATAACTATCACTTACCATCACCTTGTAGTTAAGGGGTGTTTAACTAACATTAACCAGACATTAACTAGTACTCACAAAGTGCAAGTCATGGTTAACTATCACTAACCAATAGTAAAGGTTAGACGTTTCGGGAAGTCCATAGTCGTCACATGGTGACGTCATGACCGCATGTGGCGTTAGCATGACGGCACATTCGGTCATGTATAATGCCCACAATTGAAATTGACGTCAAATTTGGTCCTGACGTAATGGCTCGTGATGACGTCACCAGGAGATTCACGCATATACGAAGCAGACCCTGCCGGGCATTCAATCCCAGCGCCAGTGCGCCGCCTTCCAGTCGGCGCTTCCTCGAAACCGCACCACAGAGCATATATAGAAATAAATATACACAGTACAGCAGACATCGGCGGCGTAAAAATTGATTGACAGCAAAAAAAAAAGCGCGGTATTGGTCACTATTGTAATCAATCACAAACAGTCTCGCAGTCAATCAAAGCAGCGGTCTAAGCAGGTCTAAGCAGCGCGGCGGGGCAGATTTCCGCCTTGAAGAACTTTAGTGAGCCAAAGTGCCGCTGAATATTTTTGATAGTGTTGTTGTCGAAGCGAATGTGTCGATCCTCATGCGCCCTCACCATCATGGGCAAAGAATGGCTCACCACACAGTCGATCTGCTTCCTCAGAGCACTTGCCTCTGGATTCTGGTCACTGTGGAGCAGCACCACTGCTTTTCCGTCTCTATGTGGCTGATGAGCGAACGTGACGCCGTGTAGGCCACTGCCATCTGGTTGGCATCCACTGACGTCGAGATGACGTTAGCAGGGTCCGGGGCTGTGTGGGTGCGGGGCAGGGCAACTTGCTGTGGGAGACTAGAGTCGGGCTGTGCCATATAACGCCCGAGCAGGACAGCAGCTGCATCTTGGTGGCATGCATCGAGAGGCCCAAACAGCATATGTGTCGCCCCATGGGGCGCTTAACAGGATACCCGGCTCAAAGGAGCCATAAGGGTCGATGTCTCAGCTAGCACGTTTGAGCATAGGATGATGTCAAGGTCGCCGCTGAAGCACTGCTCTCAGTCACACCCAATGCCAAGCGCAGCACGGGGCCCGAATTCGCCCGCAATACGTGTACTGGTTCCGCATGGAGGGCTGCCGCATTCTTGGCAGGCACTGTCTCCTCCAGGTTCCACAGCTTGAGTGTGTGGTCTTCCGAGGCTGTAATGAGCACAGATTGGATCTCATCGAACAAATTGTGGAAAACCGTCGCATGCACAGCTGGGCAGTGTGATCGGACTATTGGTTACACATGCGTACGGAAGGTTACACACTTTCCGCAGGGGACGCGATATTGTCTCAGGCAAAGCAACAACTCCCAAGAAGAATAATTTTCTTTGCGAGTGTTGCACCTGGAGTATCTATTTCCAATACACCCTCATATGCGCTGCATAAGTCTCGCGGCAAGTCTGAACAGTTAAGCAAGCTTCCTCATCGTGGCCCATTCAGGACGGCCTATCAAACAAACTAAGCGCACCCAGGAAAGAAAAACAAACGGCTTTCCGCAGGACGTTGGTCTGTTTAAATTATTTTCGGCATGCGTTATGCATGAGCTTAATCGAACGAAAAAATTTCGCAGATAGCGCTTGTTAGTGCTTGTGTCGTTTCTCGCGATATAACGCGTATGCGCTATAACGCTTTGCAAGATGATTATGCATCAGTTCACCTATACAGAAGATGCAATGCTGCTATCAAAACTGTGGTTTTTTGCGGCTGCTGTTATGCGTCTGGCAGGACTGTGTCAAAGTTTCAAATAAAGATATGTCTTGGAAAGACCACTGAAAGATGGACAAATAAGTAAAATTTAGCAGGCAGCTAGACGGGAAATCGAAACGTGTAATCGACTAATCAGTATTTCAGAATGATGACAGAGCTCGCCGTAGTCGCATTTAACGAGTAATCAACGCAAAGTGCTCGAGATGAGACTCTTAGTCAGATAAACCAAAAACTGTCTAAACCAGATGAAGTTCTCTACCTATCAAAAGCGAACGAGGAAAATATTAGAAAGCTTGAAGGTACGGTGCTGCGCCTGGAATAAACTAGCGGAACAGGAAAAAAAATGATAAATTATGAGGACCGTGCTCGAAGGATCAACATTGTGGTGTTTGGGATCCGAGAATTGCCTAATGAAACTCGGTCAGACTTAGAAGAAAAAGTAATTAAAGAAATATGTTATGAGAAACTTGGGGTAACGGTTACTACAGTCGAACGCATTTATGGGATTGACAGGGCACATAATAACAGACATCGGCCAATAATTTTCCGTGTGTACAATTACAACGAAAAACTGGCCATCTTTAAGAACTGCCATAAGCTGAAAGATACCGGCATATCGGTTTCACACGATTATTCATATGCCACGCAGCAAAGAAGGAAAAAGTTATGGCAGTCCACAAAAGCAGATGAACAGCCTGGAATGAAACCGAAGTTAGTTCACGATAAACTTGTGATAAAGGACGAAGTATACATTTGGGACGAAGAAAAAAGCTGTCGAAAACGGCTGCGAGGCGAAGATGATGGCCAACAAAATTGACATCATGATGACAACGTCATTTATCAAAAAAAGCTCCTTCGTATAATCAGCTTCAATGCACAAAGCGTATGCAATAAGCAAGAACCAATCGAGCACATCCTATTATCTTACGATCCTCATATTGTTATCATAAGCGAGACATGGCTGCACTCTGACATTCCTAATAGAGCAATTTTTCCGCCATCGTACACTTGCTACCGTAGGGATCGAGGGTCAAGGGGTGGTGGCGTTGCTATTTTGGTGAAGAGTAGCATTTCTTCACGCGTGATGCCTGATATTGGTGATGATCACGAAAGTGTCATTTGTGAGGTCGATTTCTTTGTAAACCCTGTCATTGTTATTGCTGTATATAGAAAACCTGGCGCACAGCCTGATTTTGTGCACTTTATGCATGATCACCTCAGTACTTTCAAAAAGAGTAGTTTTGTAATCGCCAGAGATTTCAATCTTCCGCACGTTAACTGGGATACAATGGCTACAGGAACCAGTGATGTTCAAAGGACCGAGGCTCTGTTTTACATGCTCTTTGCGTTTCATCTAACCCAGACAGTCCATTCACCTACGCGTGTAACTCCAACTGGGGAGTCTATTCTGGATTTACTTTTTCTTCCAATAGCATACACAACTATACTACAGGTATACATGAGGGAATATCGAACCATAAGTTGGTATCTTTCAGTTGCCTTCTTCCAAGATTTTCAAAACCCACCACAGAAAAATACGTCACTGTAAAAAACTACGCTTTGGCTGACCATGTTAGCATTGTCCAGTACTTAGAAGATTCCTTGTACAGATTTCACTCCACTGACATTAACACACTCTGGAGAAATTTCTGGTCCATTTGCCATTACTGTATGCGAAACTTTATCCCCAACAAGAGAAAGAGGGTTGCCAGGACTAATAATTGGATTTCCAGAGAAATTATCCATTTAAAACGTAAACTTAGACGGTGTCGTAGAAATAAATCTCCCAGCTACACATTTATTGTGCACCTTTAATCAACCCTAGCGGCTAAATTGCGCGAAAGTAGGAACCGTTACTTTACGGAAACACTTGGACGTTTCGTACTAGAAAATCCAGCGAAGTTCTGGCAGTTTTTTTCCCGTAAAGATAATTCAAAGCTCGACAAAATAGTGCTGGATAACCGCACTGTCACAGTTAAAAATGAGATAGCAAATGCTTTCAATAGCAATTTTCAAAGTTTTATAAGTAAGTTTTTGCTTACGTTAAGTAAGCAAAAGTAAGTAAGCTTAAGTAAGTTGCTTATAAGTTTTATAAGCATAAGTAAGTTTTAAACTTACTTATGCGTTTTGATCCTAAGAAAGCATCAGTACCGGATGACATTTCAAATTCATTTCTCAAGACGTACGCTGAATTTTTAGTATCATATTTAGTAATACTATATGAACAATCCATACAGACTGCCACCGTACCCGATGACTGGAAAATTTCAAGAGTCGTTCCTGTATTTAAGAAGGGTTGTAGATTAGACGTCAATAATTACCGTCCTATCTCATTAACATCTACTGTTTTCAAACTCTTAGAACACATACTGGTTATTGAACTAAATACATTTCTGGAACAGAATGAAATATTTACCAATGCACAACACGGCTTCCGACGAGGATTTTCTACAGCTACACAGTTAGTTACAACAGTTGACGAAATTTATAAAATCATAGATATTGGAGGACAAGTTGACATTGTTTTCCTAGATCACTCAAAAGCCTGCGAGAGAGTGCCTCATAATAAGCTGATCACTAAAATGCAAATGATTGGTGGGCCTAGTGAAATTGTACATTCGATACCCTCTTATCTCACAAAGCGCAAACAGTTTGTTACTGTTGATGGTGTCAACTTTTGTTTACTAGATGTCCTTTCTGGCGTTCCCGAGGGTTCGGTTTTAGGGTCTACACTGTTTAATCTTTATATTAATGATCTGGTCGAAGCACTGGAACCAACAGTTTCGATTAGATTATTTGCCGATGACTGTATAATTTTAAAAGATATAAATCCGTTGATGATCAAATAACTCTAAACAAACATTTGCAATTTTTGGAACGATGGTGCAATGAATGGACGATGGCCATTACCTTGAAAAAACTGTTGTACTTAACATCACAAATAAAATTAATAAACTTAAATTTCAGTATAACATAAAGAGAAACCTAGTCAGGCAGGTAAATTAATATAAATACGTAGGCCTAATGATAACTTCCAGACTAAAATGGACAAGGCACATTGACAGTATATCCTTTACAGCACGTAAAAAGCTCGGTTTTTTAAAACATCGCATGGGTGAGTGTCCAAGCCCATTAAAATTTAGGCATACAAAGCATATATCAGACCCACACTTGAATATGCCTGTGTGGCATGGAACCCTGACACCCAAAAACTTGAGAATATTTAGAGCTCAGCAGCCCGTTTTATTTTTAATCGATACAGACGCCGTGACTCACCTTCATCTATGGTTCATCTTGCCAGCCTTGATCCACTTAATGAAAGGAGAAAGAAAGCCCGTCTAGCATTCCTTCAATCGTTATATTTTTCCACACGTGGCATTAAACCTGACATCTACCAGAAAAAAGATTCCTCCAGACCCTCTCGCCATAAGCACTGTCTTGCCTTGTCACCTATATTTGCCCGAACTAATATGTACAAATTCTCGTTTTTTCCACGAACAATCGCAGACTGGAACGCCCTACCGATTGACTCGCCGTTTTTATCGACTCCCAATTAATGTGTCATATGTTCTACTATGCATTGTATTCTTTGTGTTATCAGTTCATCGCTGTGTAAAATTCTTTGTTTTATTGTTTTCAAACTGCATGACATCTGATGCAAACCACCTCTCCTGCTTGGGCGTTTAATATGCCTGCAGTATTTCTTAAATAAATAAATAAATAAATAGATACCTTTGTTGTTTAGGTATGCTCCTTTTGACAGGTTCTAATCGCCACTTGTTCTTAAGAATAAATGCCAAATCGAAGCGATGTTTTTTCCCAGCAAATGTCCAAAGCCAATCCTAAAGACAACGGTTTTTCTGGACTGTTGGCATCGCTTTGAAATGTTTAGTGCTGCCTTACATTTTCGTAATTGTATCATCAAATTACAGACGGTGGGATCGCTCTATTGATTACAGATGCTTACAGAAGGAAGCGGCAGCGAGTGTTATGCGCTAACGCGCGTTCTGCCGAAGCGCTTATCGACTAACCTATGTGTGCCGTATAGTTTCAAGGGTGTCCTTTAAGGGCCGGGTGATCGGTGAGAGCTGCCTTTCTAATTAAAGACATGTATTAATATAGCTGTACATAGCACACTACAAAATCAATGTGCAATAATATTGTCAAAGAAACTACGACTGTAACACGTAGGAAAGAAAAGACTTCATCCTAGGTAGACAAGCAATTCTAATTTTAACTTTTTATTCTGGTCCGTGTATTTTATCGAAAGCAGTTCTCTTTTTTCTTTTTTCTATGCAGGTACTGCACAGTTCTGAGCCCACCATGTACCGGCTTTATTTGTGAAAGCGACAGATGGGAGGAGGTCCTGCTCGGACATTTTATTATGCGTACGAAATATTGTATATGAAATGTTTTCCTCTCAGAATAAAAACAACGTATGATGCTATCAAGTGTCTTCTGACATCGAAGTGGTAAAACACCTGCGCTCGTTGAGCAAGTAGGGAACACGTTCCATGTTTTAAGAGCGTATAATATGGCTGATTTTATTCTCCACAGCAAATGTTAGTGCGAAATCAAATGAAAATGGTTTCGACTGCAGCCCAGTGGCAAACATCTGAAAAGCTGTTGCAGCGAGTGTATGTTAGCAAGCATTTGTAGTAGCACAAAAGGTGCACATTTCATGTGAAATTGCTACTTTTCTACACTTATAGCTTTATAAATGGACTTGTATTTGTTAGCTTTAGAACAGAGGAAGGAGGAAACTGAGAGTTGTCGGAATGATTCCGTGGATAATATTCTGTATGGAACTGCTGTGCAATGTTGGCCGCTTTTCTGTAACATCTATGATTTCAACATGCCTTGTAGAAACGACGGATTTAGGTTGGTGCTGGCACTAATTTTGGGTAGATGCTTTTTTTCCGCAAGGCTCGCTTCGACGCAAGGACCAGAGCTGTGCCTTTATTCCTGAGCATAAACCTTTAAGCGCACTGTGAAAATACTTGATTTTATTACTGTCACATGGGTACAAAGCCGCCAGTTTTCTCGATGACACGGCCCACGTATACTAAGTGATTCTCGAAGATGGCGTCATGGAGCGATTAACTACCAGCTACGAGGTTTCCTAGCGAAGTCATTAAACTCTAGAGGCATCTGCTCCAAATTTGGTATCGCATCACCTTTGCACTACGTCTAATTCCCACAGTCCAGATTGAAGACATTGCAAGCCCACCTTTCTCAGCGTGTTTGCTTTGGACTCAGACCACGGCATCGACTGCCACAGACAAGCGCTTTCGGACACCGCCAAAATTCGCCTTGGTCCGACGAAGTTCGGAGAAAAAAATTCATTTCTAAAATCTGTACAGAGTGAGACGACAGTTGTTTTATCGCATATTAACGAAGCATAGTACATTGCACCTTTCGGCAGCCAACATTCCAATGCGCTAGCATTATCAGGCGCTCTCAGCGGTTAGTGCGATGTCTCAGTGCCTCCTCATGAATAGAAAAAGACATCCCATATAAAAAGTCTATCAGAGCATATTCGGCAGGAATACCTTGTAGAAATCCCACCGGGGTGGCACAGTGGTTACGGCGCTCGACTACTGCTCCCAAGGACGCGGGATCGAATACCGGCCTCGGCGGCCGTTTTTTGATGGAGGCGAAAAGCAAGGGGCCCGTGTGCTGTGCGATGTCAGTGCACGTTAAAGAACCCGAGGTGGTCGAAATTTCCGAAGTCCTCCACTACGGCGTCTCTGATAGCCTCAGTCGTATTGGCATGTTAAACCCCACTAAACCAAACAATACCTTGTAGAAAGCAAATATGTAACATCACAGTCACGGCGACGCCATGTTTGTTTCATTGAAGGGTAGATAGGCTGTATAACGTAATATGAAGGTAACAGCAAGTTCTAGGAGAAGTGTTCAGATGGTGGTGTAAAGTGATAAGGAGCTCATGGACAGTTCTAAGGCTTTCATAAAGAAGCAATGTATTTTAATGACAGCAAAACATGCCCAATGTGATTCAAAGACGATCCTATCAAAACTGGCAATGCTTTGGCATGTGTTAACCTAGTCATAATGAAATCTATTTGGGGCCACCTCAGATTTGGCAATGACGGTTAACAAATAGCACTGAACAATGGAAGAGGGGCGGAGTCTCAGTTCACAGGTCGAGCCAACGTTTCAACAAGTGGACTCGTCTTCGTCCTGACGAATACAAGTCCATTTGTCGAAACGTTGGCTCGACCTGCGAACTGAGGCTCCCCCCTCTACCCTTCTTCAGTGCTCATTCATACCGCGTAAGCCGTCACCTTCCTCTCGTTCTACCTGGTTGCTCGGTTAAAGTCGCACGTTACTCTCCTCGTCGGGTTCTTTGCCAACAGCGGCGGCAGGAAATGTGGCATCGGTGGTGCAACCTTGCACGCCCTCAGCGTATATGCGCCCAGGCAACCCTTTTCACTGTCGAAATCTTGCGAATGCCTTCAAACCTTCTTCCAAAGTATGAGCTATCATTTTTATAACGTCGGTGTATATGACTATTCACTAGCAATAATATAATACAAGACTCCTAAAGATGACTTCACGAAGGCTGTTCATAGTTTTATCCCGAAGTGGCATATGCGCTTTCTGCATTCTTGGCCATTCTTTTCGTCTTCTAGTTTTTTTTTTATCTTTTTATTCCAGGGCGCGCGAACGCACAAGAAAAAAAAATATCACTGATAAGCAAGAAATTTTTTTAGGAATCCCGAAAGGTCTCTGCTTTGCCAAAGCCATTCTTTCCTGTAAATTGAAAGAAAGCATCAATGGCGAATGTGCGCTTTAATTATTAATATAGATCCAGAATCCTTCAAAATCATTTTATGCTCGTGAAACGTCTCCATAACTCTATAAGGGAGCTTTGAAGTCTTCCAAAGACAGCAGCACAGCAGTGCTGGGATCAAACGGGGCATATGGTATTCAGAACAGCGAGCGGGTGGCTGTGGGGATTATATTTTACGTTTTCGTTGTGGCGTTTTAAATGAGAAAACGTCTATCAGCTATCCGCAGAAACTGTGGACAGAAAGTGCCCACTCCACCTGTCAGTCATAAAAAACGGATAAAAATCCTGTCTCCACTGGTGACGGAACCTCAATGTATCGGGTACCCAGCAAATCTCTTTAACCTGTACCGCCACGCTCAAAATCTCGCTTTTCTCCATTTGCCTGACTTTGACATACATTACTTCACGAAAAGAAACCCCAATCACATATGAAGGACACATGACTATGTACTTTTATGGATGTCATGATCAGGCAATGTTAGCATTGTTTCGCGACAATGACAATCCCGCAACAACAACCAAAGTCTGCACCCTTGAAAGCCAGTCGGGTGGTCCGGTAGCTATTTTGTATGGCGATAAACAAATGCATACTCTCTCGAAAATGCATTCCAGCTGATCTTGCGTTCCTGTCACAGTGATAGCCTGATATTCCAGACCACCGTATAGAGTGGAAGCCGAAAAGTATAAATACATAAAATAGTACCCTATCCTCATTGCCTATACTTAAATATCGATCGTTAAAGAAACTGGAGCCGGGCACGGAATCGTGAGAATCACGTCGTAGTTCTTCCTTTACAGTGTGAGAATGATAGTAGCGATTACAATGACGCTGCAATAGTAGTAATGATAATGATGATACCAGCTATGATAGGAGGGGGCTACTTAGAGGGGTTGGTAATAATAACAACAGCAAGCGCCATTCACCGTGTGCAGCAGCAGCGCTAAAACTTTCGCATTACTGCAATCTTGATTTTATTGGGGGGCAGCATTTGACCTGTCGCATTCACGATGTATATGAATGAGCGCATTTTCGTAAATGAATTGCCCTGTAAGAACCATGCCGTCAGATGTTTAAGGGCTGACACTTGGCGACAGGATCGACGAGGAACAGGCGCCGCTTTCTCGTTCGCAAACTGACGCTAGCTACGACAGAATCGTAGACGGGCCATTCCTCAGCAATCAGTTGGTTACTTCATATTTTATCCCCTTAACATGCGCGTTCTTGAGAAACATTTTGACACATTTGACTTTGCCCTGTATGGTATGTTCCCAGTCAAGGGTAACGAGTGCTTCTGAAGCGTGAAATGCCCAGCTGGAAATCTTCGTTACTTTGTTGTGACCTGTTTTAGGAGTGAGTTCCATGTAAGCAAAAACAAGCGCGAACGCGACGCTAGCAATAAATGTCAGACGCCCTCGCGGGAAGAGTTTTTGCACCTGTCACTGGACAAGTCGCACGGAGGGTATCGATCTGCTAGACAAAATTTCGCTATTCGCTCAAAAGTTTACCCGCTATTAGCCAACCGTGAAATAGCTCCTCTTCTTACTTCTGCTTTCGTCTGAACCAGCGCGAGAATTCGCATTAGCACTCATACAGGTGACAATGAAAGTAATAGAAGGAAGGTGGGGCAGAGAGGAACGAGAGATGCTGTAGAGCCGGTCAACCCTGCCTCGTCACCCGATGGACGGCTGCCTGAAGATACGAAGACGGCTCGCTAGTCCTTGCGACGCGGCTATTGAGCTCGCCGTGTACACCGTCACCATCAACGCTGCCTGTAGCTATGACCATCATCTCCCACCTCAAGCACCGGATCATCACAGTGGCGTCCACACGCAACATCATGAACGTCGGGTGAGTGGGGGCATCCAGCTCTAATTAAAATTTTTACTGGACCTAATTCTTGTGTGATTCCTGCTTTCCACCCCGAAAAGAGCCCTATGACCAGGACATAACAGATGAGTGTTACCTATATTAGGTTTGGTTTATGAATAGATGGTCACCGTCATCAGTACATGATCCTGATAGACATAGCGTATAAATATAAGAAATTGCCTGTAACCAAGTCTCTTCCGAGAAGGCCGGTTTCGAGTCCGAAACGTCGAAACATACTATTTCTTTACCTCCTCTGACTGTTTTTCTCAACGTATATATATAGTAACGTCAATTATGCAGCCAACAATATATATATATATATATATATATATATATATATATATATATATATATATATATATATATATATATGAAGGAAAGAAGCCGACAGTCGGCGATATTCCGAGGTCGTGGGTTCGGTCCCCACCATCTGCACGTTGTTTTACCTTCTACTTTGTGTTCATCTTTCCCCTAAACCGATTACATTACTAATTTATGCGATTACTGAAGTAAATATAAAAAATAAAAGACGAAGTACACTCCCCAATGCTTTGCTTGGCCTCGCCGACTGTCGGCTTCTTTCCTTCATGTATTATAACGAGTAGCCTCATTTCTCATTCATTTATCTGACTATATATATATATATATTGTGAGGCAGAAGGACGCACAAGCAGGTTAACCTTTCCATTTGAGATTGGCCGACGCACCAGCTACCGACTAGCCACAGGTATAGTGCCTAGAAATATACTAGGCACTATACCACTGCTCATCAACACTTCGTCTTCTTCCTACGACACGATTACCGATTATGATTACGCTCAGATGAAGATAAAGTTCACTCCCAGTGCTTACAACCTTCGCCCTCCCGAACGAACTCGACCATCCGCTTCGCAAATTATATCTCAAGGTCGCCGGTTGAAGTGTTTCAAACACGGCACGTGCACAATCTCAGCGCCGCGAAACCGACGATAGCGAAAAGGCGATGCAGGTGTGATGTGATAGTTTACCGGGGAAGTTTGTTCTAGAACTGTGCACGGGCCAATGAAACGGTTCAGAAACTTTTCACACAGGCCGGGGATGCGAGTAGGTGTCCCGGGTAACACTTTGTCTCCAGGGCGGAAAGACACTGAGCGATGGGTCGTATCATACGTGCTTTTGCTGGAAGCTTGAGTGGCTTCCGTTTGAAGGCGGGCATGATGACTGCAGTGTGCGATACGAAACACGAACTGTTCGTTGGAAGGCGCGGCAGAAGGAGTGGAAGCTGAGAAGAAGGATGCTTCGAGGGTGAAGGCAGGGTGGCGGCCATAAACAAGAAAAAACGGAGAGTAGGTGGTGGTTCGTTGAAAGGCAGTGTTGTAGGCGAAGATGACAAAGGGGAGTAAAGAGTCAAAGTTATTGCGCTGAGGGTGAATATAGGTGGATAGCATATCAGAAAGCGTGCGATGAAAGCTTTCTGTGAGGCAACTAGTCTGAGGGTGGTAAGATGTAGTTTTGTGCACCGTGCCTGAAGCATGAACCACTTCTGCGAGGACAGTGGAGAGGAACGACTTGAAACGATCTCAAAGAAGGAGGCGAGGGGAGCCGTGGCGAAGACGTAGGGTGTGGAGGAAGAAGTTGGCGATTTCGGAAACGGAGCCGGAAGGAGTTGCTCCGCTTTCAGGGTATCTGGTAAGGTGGTCAACAGCAGTAACGACCCAGCGGTTGCCAGGTTGCAAGGGAAGGGGTCCATACAAGTCGATTGCGACGACTTCGAAAGGCTTCAAAGGGCATAGAAGAGGTTGCTAGAAACCGACAGGAGGCGACGTAGACCGCTTGCGTCATTGACAAGGGATGCAAGACTCTACATATTTCAATACTGAGGTTGAAAGGCCAGGCCAGAAGACACGACTTTTAATGCGGTCGTAGGTACTGTGGTACCCAAGGTGACCTGCGGTGGGGGCGTCGTGAAAGCCTTGTAGAATTTGAGGACGCAGGGAAGAAAGAATTACGGGAACCTAGGTGTGGCCCAGTGGGCCGTAGTTGTGTAAAAATAATTTGCCATCCTGCAGCTTGAAATTGTTTAGCCCACGACGGAGACGGGCATTTGCAGATCTGATAACACCGGTGAGACTATCAATCAGCTTTTGACAGTAAGGGTTAGCACTCTGGCGGTGAGCAAGATTGCAGTCTATATCTGTGGCGGGGGAGCAATAGAGGCGGCGCTCAAAAACTGGATAACTGTAGGTTTTAAATGGCGTGATTCCGTTGGGAAAGGAGAGGAATGCGAGGACATGTGTTGCGACGGCGAAGCAATAGAGCAACGAGAAAGAGCGTCGGCGTCCTTGTGTTTCTTGCCCGATTTGTAAGTGACCGTGAAGTCGTACCTCTTGAAGGCGGAGGATCCACCGCCCGAGACGATCGGATAAATGTTTCAGAGGATACTCAGCATTGGGCGTGGTGGTCAGTGACGACCGTGAAGTGACGGCCGTACAGGTAAGGACGAAATTTCCAATATATATTCAGTTTTTGCGGCCGACGTCGCATGTGGGCAGCCTCGAGAGAGGCGAAAAGAATCCGGAGACACGAGTCTCGCGTTCGCCTTTCCCCTTCCTGTTCCCCACGAAAGTTTTACTGGGCGCCGCTTCGTTTAAAAACCTCCCCTTGACGACCTGAACCTTGAAATACCTGAACCTGAACCTGAAATAAAAAGTAGAAAAGTTTACAAATAGCAGGTTAGCATGCAGACGTGGCATATCTTTTAGCTGGAGCTCACTACGTATTTGCTCCCGCGCTGCACTGGTCTGCGTGTAAGTATGGACATTATGGTACGTCCTATGTCTCTCAGTTAAAGAAAACAATCAATTTGTACAAAAAGGCGGCTCAAGCAAAGTTGAAAATTACTTTTGGATATTACATGGATATTATTAGGCTGCATACTGTCGCCCTGCCTATTTAACCTATATGCAGAGTGCATCATGAGGAAGGCCGGTCTGGACGAGTCTTCAGCTGGAGTGAAGATTGCTGGAAAACGTATCAACAACCTTAGATATGCGGATGATACCACTTTAATGGCAGAAAGTGAAGTGGAACTCAAAAGACTTCTGATGCGCGTACAAGAAGAGAGTGAGAAGTTTGGGCTTAAACTGAACATTAAAAAGACAAAGATCATGGCGTCTTGCCCTATCAAGTCCTGGAGCATCAATGGACAAGAAGTGGAAGCTGTGACAGATTTTCTGTTCTTGGGCTCCAAGATTACCTCGGAAGGAGGCTGCAGCCATGAAATTAGGAGACGCTTGCTTCTGGGAAAGAGAGCAATGGTTAGCCTTGACCGCCTAGTAAAAAGCAGAGACATTAGTCTGCCAACCAAGATCCGTATAACTCGTGCTATGGTCTTTCCAGTTGTGATGTATGGATGCGAGAGTTGGACTGTGAAAAAGGCTGACCGCCGAAGAATTGACGCGTTTGAATTGTGGTGCTGGCGAAGACTCTTGAGAGTTCCTTGCACTGCCAGAAGATCAAATCAGTCGATATTGTCGACCATAAACCCTGACTGCTCATTGGAGGGTCAAATTCTAAAGTTAAAGCTCAGCTACTTTGGTCATCTGATGAGAAGAGAGGAGTCGCTGGAGAAAGATTTGATGTTGGGAAAGGTTGAGGGTCGCCGGAGAAGGGGTAGGCAGCGAACGCGATGGTTAGATGGCATCCTCGAGGCACTGCAGATGAATTTATGTGATGTTAAGAAGATAGTGAGAGACCGGAAAGCGTGGCGTGACATGGTCCATAGGGTCACGAAGAGTCGGACACGACTGAACGCCTGAACTGAACTGATTACATGCCGAGACCATTCTGACAGCAAATTAAAAATTGCTATGCCCATATGGGGAGTAATAATTTGTCCAATTTCAAAACGTTTTTCGCCTTCATATTCAGCAATTCTGTGTATACCGGAAAGGTTTGTGGTTTAATTTTGACCAAAGTAAAAAAGAGCAATTTCGCGAATGAGAAAGAAAATCACATTTATTAGCAACAAGAAGGTACAAAAAAGTGGCGAAATGAAAAAAAAAAGAAAACACACAAAAAGGAGGCTGAACGCTAAGATATCCGAAATATGGTAGCGCGAAGGAAGAACAGTGGAATTGAGATTCAGTTTGAGAGAGCTCTTATACCTGCGTGCCGATAAAGTAAAATGAGACGGATGAATACGGCGGAGAGAGTTGCATATGCTCTCTTACTACAGTACGGCAGCTTTTCAACTGCGCCCGCGCAGAACCTCCGAACTGCCTTCCCCAGTAGCTTACCCCGGTAATCAGAGAAAAAAAGGAAGTGAAGAAATATGCGTTAACGAGTGGTAGCCGTCGTGTACGCTTCCTCCATGTACGCCGGGTGCCGCTCCGACTTCATCTACCCAATCCGGCTGTTAGGGATGGGAAAAAAAATCTGCAAAAATAAAAACGCCCAGAGGCAGCAAGCAGGAAAAGGACGGCTTGCTTGGCCGTGACGTAGATTTTACGTCGTCGTTGTTGCCACATGTTTTGACGCGACCGACGTGGATACACTGAGTCTCTTAAACCGCTGTAGACTGAAAACAGTGACATATGCCTCTCGTACTCCGCCACCCGTGTTAATGCGGGAATGTGGGAGGAGTTCTGCCGACTGGCGCACAGCCACGCAATAGGGTAACGGGTTCCCATTCGTCTTGTAACTAAGGCTTTACAAGCACTCTACAATCAGCCTCATTACGATACCATAAACTGCTGCTATAAGAATCTTTCGACACGCTTCAACGGAGCACCGCACCTGCGATTTCTTATTTGTGTGGTCACTCCCGACTGCACAAAGTGTAAGAGCTGTAACCTTCTGAGCCGCACTGTTACTGCTTCTGCAAGACAGAAGCTTACTTCGTATTTGGGATGGCATATACACCGGCGCATTACCAGTTGTATGCCCAGCCGGCGTCCAAGGGCCGAGTAAGCGCAAGTAGTTCTTTAAAAGCCCACTGAAGTGCTTTCCCCTGTGGCCGGCGGTGACGATTCACTTTTATTATTTCCTACTTTTTGGTGCATCACTATACCACAATGCGATGCCACTATACTACTTCTGCCACCTGCGTAGAGTTTCCCCTGATAACACACAAGCGAGCAGGCGACTGCGTCACCTGAGGCTAGCTTCTTCATCATCATCATTATCATCATCATCCTCAGCCTGACTATACCTACTGCAGGACGAAGGCCTCTCCCATATTTCTCCACTTAACCCGGTTCTGTGCTAGCTGAATCCACTTGACCCCTGCGAACTTCACCTCATCCGCCCACGTAACTTTCTGCCGCCCTCTGCTACGCGTTCCTTCCCTTGGAATCCAGTTTGTTACCCTAAGCGACCATCGGTTCTCCTCTCTTCGCACTACATGTCCTGCCCAAGTACATTTCTTCCTCTTAATTTGCGCTAGAATGTCGGTAACTTGAGTTATTTCTCTGACCCACTGTGCACGCTTCCTATCTGTAATGTTATAGCCCTACCGTTTTTCGTTCCATAGCCCTCTGAGTTGTCCTGAACTTAAGTAGGACCCTCTTGGTTAGCCTCCATGTTTCAGCCCCATAGGTGAGTACAGGCAAGATGCAACTGTTGTATACTTTCCTCTTGAGCGATACCGGTAAGCTGCTAGTCATAATCTGCGAGTGCTTGCCAAATGCGCTCCATCCCAATCTTATTCTTCTTGTTATTTCCTTTTCAGGGTCCGGATCTGCGGTTACTACCTGTCTTAAGTAGACGTATTCGCCTACTACTTCCTGTACTTGGCTACCTAATGTAAACTGCTGTTCCTTCCCGAGGCTGTTGAACATTACCTTAGTCTTCTGCATATTGATTTTCAAGCCTACCTTTCTACGTTTCCTGTCCAGGTCATCAATCACTATTTGCTGTTCATTCCCCGAGTTGCTTAGCAAGGCAATGTCATCAGCAAATCGCAGATTGCTGAGGTAGTCTCCATCTACCCTTATCCCTAACTGCTCCCATTCCAAGTCACTAGATACTTCCTATAAGCAAGCTGTGAATAGTACTGGGGAAATTGTGTCTCCTTGCCTAACTCCTTACTTTATGGGAATTTTGTTACTTATTTTATGCAGAACTATGGCTGCTGTGCAGCCACTATATATATCTTCCAAAACTTTCACGTACGGCTCGTCTACCCCCTGATTTCGCAATGCCTGCATCACCGCCGAGGTTTCAACTGAGTCAAATGCGTTTTCGTAATCAATGAATGCTATGTATAAGGGCTGGTTATATTCTGAGCATTTTTCTATCACCTGGTTGATGGTATGGATATGATCGATAGTGGAGTACCGGGGCAAGCTTACCGCTATTAAAGAGACACTTACGAGCGTTTAGGCAGACACTACTGCGCTTAAGACATCGCAAAACTTTCTACGTATGAATTTAATAGGCTTGCGGTGCAACTGTCATACATCTGCGAACAGCCGCAACGTCCAAAAGGATACGAATGCAACGGTCGCAACAGAAAGAGCGGGTGCTGCTGTCACGGAGTTTTAGTTCGTACGTGGGAGCTTTACGTACGTGAAGCGCCTACGTGTGACCAGTGCGCATGCGCAGAACGTGAAGAGTCTGCGGGAGTTTTACGGACGTACGTGAGATTCGGATTTTCACGTTGGCGTCTTCACGTTGCTGGCGTACGTAGAGTTGACAACATGGCGACGCCCTGCCCGCTCGCTTCACAGCAATAACAGCTTCGCCGCTAATTCCTCGGCGTGATATCGTGTTCTAAACTGTTGTATTCGCTTTCAGCTTATCCAATCTTACCCTCGCGTAAAGTTTCAAATGACAAATAGCCTTTTCTTTTTAGATAGAAGGACGATTTTTCAGCTGTTAAGCCTGACGCAGAAGCGTTTGTCGTCGTCATAGCAACGATCTCGTGAGATCACGCCAGACCAGAGTTGAGCGAGAAGTGGCTAGAGTGCCAGATGCAAGCCGGCAGCCAACCAGAGCCAATCCTTTGTAGTGCGTTGTGAAGTTGTGAAGCTATAAGCATGAGTTCTGTTAGTTCTGTTGCCCAGCGAATTCGCTTTTCCAAAAGCGACGATCTGGACATGCTTCGCGACGTGAGAGAGTGTAATCCATTCGAAGACTGCATGCGACACGCAGTGCGGTGGACGCATATAAGTGTGCGCCTGTCAGAGGCAAAAAACAAAGCCTTCACTGCCCGCACTGTACGGGAGCGGACAGATCTACTGCTCTCGCAGCATGCCCAGAAAGATAGAAGAAGCATTCGCAAGTGAGTCAATTTGTCATTTCACTTCAATGCGCAGCACGATATGTGGAAAGGAAACGCCAGTACAACAGCTTGTTTTCATTGGCACCTCTTAGGTCCGGAACCGAGGAGGATTACTCGGAGCAGGACCCGCTGCTTGAAGAAATTTTGACTATAGCTAAAGAGAACGGCTACAAAATTAAACAATTAAAAAAAGTTCACGCAAAAACTAGCGGCCGAAGAGCATCCGCTGGTACGAAAAGTTCAGCGCCGGCAGCAAGGGATTCCGCAGCGGAGGCGTACGCTCGGGCAAGGCTTGACAGTTCTGCCGGCTTAGACACAGAATGTTAGTATATGTCATCACACTTTTGTGGCATTGAATTTTATTTCGAAGCCTTGGATTTCAACACACCTGAATTGGGATTCCTGTTTTCAATGGTACAACTTCAGGTACTAGCAGCCCCACAGCGAGCCAGTTGTTTGAAGAAATTATGAACTGCATCGAAGACGACTCCGTCCCGGAGGAACTTCCGCCACTGCCTGAGCTCGACGCAGACAGTGGTGGTTCCTTTGAACCCAGCCCGGCGCCTTCACTGGCAAGCACTAGCCGCCCATCAACGCCTGCGTCACGGCAGGCAGTGGAGGACGACGTGGACATGCCGCCTCCAGCTAGGAGCGAGCCCATACGCAGCACAGGTAAGTCACTTTCCCAATTAGACAGCTGCAATTTTTCAGTCAGTCCTATTTCACGGCTGTTTTCTGCTTCCATTAAGAGGATGTTGAGAGCAGCCATTTTTTCAAAGGCAAACAAAAGGACCTTCTAAATTGGTCTAGCAACAGGAGATTACGAGAGAATAATCATTAAGCACTGTGACGAATACATTTTTGGCAATCGACGATCAAGAGTAGAAGGTCTGAGTTATGAGTCCAATTCCATCGCTCTGTTGGCACGTAAGAGTGCATCTTATTTTTGTCCACATTCATAACCCCAATTCTGCTGAATATTGTGGTTAAGCATAGAATGTTCCTGATGGCATGCAAAATCATAACTCAGCATTATTCCGCATTATGCTTACCTCTATATAAGCAAAAGTGGATGCGAAAAGCGGTTTTATGATTGTGTGTGGCACTGGAAGCAGTGTAGTCTTTTTTTTTTCAATGCATCAATGGGAACTAGGCAAGGACATTTGACGCGTTTAGCTGGAAGAAATTAAAATTACCTGAATTAAAGTAATTTTAATTTATTTCAGCTAAACGTGTCAAGTGCTCTTGCCAGTTCCCATTGATGCATTGAAAAAAAAAAGACCACACTGCTTCCAGTGCCACGCACAATCATAATAAACCGCTGTATGCATCCACTTTTGCTTATAGAGAGGTGTGGTTGCTTTTATGCATTGTTACTGAGGCTGCAGTTTTGGACGCATTGTTGTACCCCACAGGAAAAAGAACTCAAGCTGCAAGGCAGGAGCAGGCGGACTACGAGTTCCTGCAAAAAAGAATGAGGCATGAAGAATATATGAAAGAAAAAGACTTCCTTATTGAATCAAGACGCATTGCCATGGAAGAACAGCCTCTTGCCTGGGAGAAGGAGAGAACCTTGAAGGAATTGCACCTTAGGGAAGAAGAACTCAAGCAGAAGGCTGAAGCCAAAGCAGAAGAGAGGCGGTTCCATGCTCAAGATCGTGCTGAGGAAAGGCGTGAGAAGGCAGAAGAGCGCCGTATGTATGCAACGCAACAGCAAACTTTTCTCGCAGTCATGGAAAACCTCCTGAACAAAATGACTAACATGGAAAACATGTTGAAAATGAATAAATAAAAGGGCTGTTGAAGTTCCCACTGCAGCTGTAGCAGAGGTGAAAAAGGAATATGAGCATTCATTCCACCTTAGGATTCAGTTTATTGTACCAACTATGTGTAGCAGGGCATGACTGTCAGTCACACCATAACCAAGTAGAGAAAAAAATATTGGAACCAAGGAGAGGTTTGAAGCAAGGTTTTCCAGACAATTTGAATTCAATTACAAGCTTAACAATTAAAACATGCCTGTACAGATATCCAACCAATCACATGTAGAAAGGCAATGAACGAATCTTAACAATGGCAGTGCGCAAGTGCACATAGCTGTTGTACAAGGTATAGCTGAGTCACATTTAACAGAAATGAGTACACTCTTTAGACTGCTTTACAATGGCGTGGAAGAACCTTTAGCATGTGCGACGACAGTTCAAATACTCATGCAAAGAAGGTGGGCTCAAAGCAAAATAGTCTGACTCCTGGCTGCCATACAAGCATGTATGGCAGTTGGCAAGAATTGTCCCTGTCTTGTACATTTGTGCAACTTGTTGTCGAAGCAGTTTCTGATTTTTTTTGAAGTCCAAAAATGCGAATTCTGCCACCACTTTTCCGAAGCCCCATTCCACAGCCTGTCGCACACGGCTCATGCCGCTGTTGAACGCTAGCTGTGCAGGTGTCGAAGAGTTTCCACCGTATGGTTTCATCAGAAGCGGCTTCAGCGGGTATGCTGGGTCGCCATAGATGACATAATTGTGTCCTCCTACCAGCCTCTCCAGTTTGTCATACAATTTGCTGTCCTGAAGGTTCCCTGCACACACAATTGAAATACCGAACAATCATCAATCACTGAACATAATTTCACTGAGCCAGAGTAACAGCTAAATCCATTCAATATTTTCTCAAGATTACCTAATCTCGGCTTCTGAAGAGCCACTGTGATAGATATGGCACATGAGCGGCCAAGGCTGTCAAGGCTGTGGTGTACAAAACGCAGATAGTATATGCCTGTTAGAGGTAGTGAAGGGCTAAACAATTTCAATTTTATTTATAATGTATCCTTTTAAGAATCTAAGGATGCAAGAAGAAACTACAGTTGCATTTTCCTAAAAGCAAGCTATAGGATAAAAGGAAAGGAATGTGTGCAATTGAAAATAGCAGAGCTCAAGTTAGTGTGACGAGGTGAATAAAAGGCAGCATAATGCTGCATGTCCCTTTCCCTTGTCTGTTGTACATGCTGCACCAGCAGGAATGCTCCTGCATTGACCATTAACCTTGATGCTAAAGCAGAATAGTGTGAACTGTTCCTTTCGTGCTCTTGACAGACGAACTAACCTGCAACATGTCGTCTTCCAGGGTATGCCCCATCCAACTGGCACACAATGCCATTGGGGCACATAAGTGATTGATATTTCACACAGTGTACTCTCTTGTTCCCCGAAAAATATGCCTGCTGGTTTCTTTTAGGCCGACATATAGGCCGAGCCGTCCCGTCAATAAAGGCCCAGCAATTGGGCAGTGGGGCACCTTTGCTTTTTACGGCCTGAAAATAGAAAACATAGCATAAGAAGCAGCAAAAACAGCTGTTCAATGAAGGGAATGCTCCATAAGTCCTTAGCCAAGTTATAACTGCATGTATTGCACCATTCTTGAGATAACATACCTTTAACGGAATAACTACATGTCAAATAATTTTCACAGGGGAGTTCTAGATATCGCTTGTATATCTCTTTAGCGCGGTCATACAATTTTGATCAGAAGTTAGTGCTCAGGCAAGTTTGCAGAAGCATCATTTGCAATAAGGGAGTTAAAAGGTTTGTGGGTGGGTGCTCATTTGCAGGTACTGGGCTTATGCAGGAATGTATTTAGGTACCATTTCATTTCATTCTGCGCGATTCACATTAGAGTCCTACACATGAATGATTGCTGCACAGGTTACTGAACGAAGGGGGGAGTAAGCTAATTGACAGCCTGAACTTAATTTGTATTGAACACATGACAGCCTGAACTTCATTTGTATTGAACACATGCTGCCTTGGCGCTGGAATGCTTAGTTCGTCTGACTAGAACCTCAGCAAAAATTTCTCCGGCTTTATTCTATCGCCAGAAATGAACACTGTCAGAGAGGCAACAAAAATATTTTAATGTTTTTTTTTTCGAATGTGCGTGTGTAATTTCACTGCCTCCTGTTTGCAGTTCTCGGGGCAGTTTTCGGGGAGGGGGGGGGGGGGGGGGTAGAATGAAGCCAAATTTTTTGTGTCAAATACGTGCTGCTTCGATTCCCTGATTTTTATCGTGTTAAGTTTCGTGGGAAACGATCTTTATCTTATCTGTGCGTGTAGTACTGTCCGAGCAAAAACATGACTTACGTCTGCGAGTTCCCTGAGGCAGGAAGGAGCCAGCCACTGATGATTATTGCAGTCACTCAGCAAATGTGCAAACGTCGTGGTAATGTGGCTGATTACTTGTGACGCGACGGAGGACATAACAGATGTGTGCAGCCCAAATAGTTCCTGCAAGTCACACCACCTGTTCGGGTATGCAAGGCGTCGGAGCAGAAGGCACATTGCATCGCTACCTGGCACGGTCACTTTCTGTGCGCTTACAAACTGATCTGGCAGGCGCAAAGCTCTGACTAGATCATGCAGATCTTCTTTGCGGAATCTAAACTGCTGTCTGAACAGAGTACTGTCAATGCTATCAATATCGAGCAGTCCGAAGCGGGAACGATACTTGACGAGTTCGTGTTCCCTCCGGCGCCTCAAATCATACTCGATGTCATCGAGTGTATACTCTGCTTTCAGAAGCCATCGGTCCCTTCTCGTCAACAGGTAGTCAATTTCATCCCATGTCAATCGCGACACGACCTGATGATTGCACAAAATACTCGAAGGCATAGCGCGAACAGCTAATTGTTCACTGTAGAACGACGTTGAGAACAGCAATTTCCAATTCGACCGACTCTTGGCTACGGCCGCAGCGTGGCTCGGCTGAAGGCAGCTCGACTAAACAAAATTAGTTGTTTTCATCTGCACTAGATGGCGCGGCATAACATGTACGCGCAGTTTTTCGAGGCTTGTATGAAAGGTCCATACATTTTCCTTCACGTACGCCACGTACGTGAAACTAAAAGTAGTCCTGGCGAAATGCGCGAAGCGCACGTAGACTTCTCACGTTTGCGTACGTAACTCTGTACGCACGTGAAACTAAAACTGTCTAATAGCTTGGTACGTTGTGTTGTCTGTTTCTCTCGCGTTAGGCTAGCCAGGCCTCTAAACGCGGTGTGGAGCAATCCACTGCTTGCTGCTCCAGACTACAAAATAAATACAATGTAAACGACTACAGAATAAAGGAAGTCACTAGAGACGTAAGGTGCGCACTGCCGCGTTCTGTTGGGTGGTAGAAAGCGCGTAGAATTCTAAGGACATGCAATGTTAGAAATATGCGAAAGATGACCAATATTGTTTGCTCTTGTGCCGAGGCCTTCATTTTTTGTAATTCTCAATTGTGGTGAGACGATTAACAAAAGGCAGCTACGTATCTCTATTTGACATTAAGCGCTACACTTTAATAATTCAGTATCTAAATAATGATGTTTTTAGCCAACCTACTACGTAACCTGTTTGGCCGGTTGGTCTCCGCCAACATTACTATATTTTGTATTGTACGGCCCGTGTAAATTATTTCTCGCGCTGGCATACGATTGTTGGTTATTTCGTAAACTTTCTAACATTGCCCCTGTTCGCTATTGGAGGGAAATGCGCTGGTACCCCTCAATAGTCCACGTGTCATGTGACCTTCTGTCTCATATAGTCTTTAGAGGAGAGATCGAATTGCAGCGCAGGGCAGGCAGTGCTGCTAGGGAGGGTGACATGGATCTCCTCGCGAGAGCAAGATATGTCAAGGACGCTCAGCACGTATACCATGGAATCGGTCTTCGCCGAGCATGCTCCGAGAGCGTTCGATATTCTAAATGCATGCAAGACACCGCCAGGGACAATCGCGCTTTCGAATGTCTAAAAAGAACTCGTCTAAGGAGCATTAAGGCCTCAAGAGGCCAATCAGCAAATCTCTCGTATTTTTTTCTGTTGAGTGTGACAAGCGCAGATTCAGTGCATGAAAAAACGATCAAAACGTACGAATAATATACGTCCTGGAAATCACAAAGGAAATAAAATACAAATCAGTATGCGCAGTAAAGTATGTAAAGAGCCTCACAAAGTAAAGAAAAATGTCCTACAAGGTTCATTTTATGAAACAAGGACTCTCGATTGTAGCGAGAGTCACCAGAGGGCATTTCTGTGCCATGTTTAAGCGTATATTCCGGTACACATTCTTGTGGATCAACGGATGCGTATGGCAGACGTGAGGATTAGAAACAGTTTACGAATTCGCGATAGGCCAGAGATTCCAAGTGGAAAGGATTCCACTTCCGGCCACCGCAGCGTACGGATGTGTTATCTAGTCAGTTCAGTTCAGTCGTTCAGTCGTGTCCGACTCTTCGTGACCCTATAGACCATATCTAGTGCTCCGCCGTTATTGAAGGCTGCCATGTTATACTGCCAAGTTTGCCAAAAAGACGAGTGGAGCTGAACAACACAGTGGTTATGCAAGTGGACCGGAAGGAAAGACCATATGGCGTCGAAGATTTCAGGATGCTAATGCTATGCTTTCCCTTGATGCGCCCCCGAGCTGCCCGCTTTAGGTCAAATAAATGACGTGTGGACCGTCACCCTCAAGAGCGCCGGTGCATCGAGGAAATTTTTAGCAGCTACGGATGTGAAATTGAAGACCTGGCCTTCTTTGCTGGTTTACCAAAATAACCAGAACCTGCGCCTCGAACTTCTTTGGGTCTGCATTGTGTTCGTGACATTTCAAAGGAGTGTTGGCGCCGTCACCGATCGGCGAACAGACGTTGGACAACACGAAAGGATCCCTCCCCCGAAACCGGTTTCATTTCGCCAACCATCCATCAAGAAAAGTCGAACATTCCACCCTGCCGGATCCCACGAGGTATAGAAGCGTGCGAAATATGTGCGAACAAGGCTCAACATGGCAGTGCTCCGTGGAGCGTCAGCGCATTCTCCGCTGCCGCGCATCGCAGCTCAGTGGCTCAGGCGCGCAAAGACTTGGATGTGGTGTTTCGTGTCACATGCTACAGCATGTAAACAGCGCAGCGTGCTTGCGCTGTTTCTGCATTTTTCATCACTGCGGCAGCATACATATAGGCAACAGAAAAAAAACACCGTTAAGATTGATAGCGCGTCGTTTGTCAGAAGATAAACATAAATAATGTGTAATGGACGGGTGAATGCGGTGGCGTAGCGGTAGAACATCCGCCTCGCATGCAAGAGGACCGGGGTTCAAATTCCGGTGCCGCGCAATTATCCACCGGATGAAAAAAAAAATAATCCGTGTTTCGATGGAATTGCATACACAGGTTTAGGGTGCGACCTGATGCCGGTGAACACCTCCGAAAACGCACTCCCTCACCAGAACAGGAGTTGACCACCCTGGTGCAGTAATTGGCCACAACCTCCTATGATAAGCTCCATAAAACCCCGGCCCTCAGTCACCAGCGGCTGCGGAACAACTGACCACGGCCTGCGTCAGACCTGTGACGCAGCAGGGGGTGCTAAGAAAGCCTGGCTCCGCTGGACAGGCCGCCATTGGAAAATGACCCTGGCAACGTTTAACGTTAGAACCCTAGCTAGTGAATCTAGCTTAGCAGTGCTGTTAGAGGAACTAGAGGGCATGAAATGGGATATCATAGGGCGTAGTGAGGCTAGAAGGCCGAATGAGGCATATACTGTACTGAAGGATGGGCATCTACCGTGTTATCGAGGTTTACCACAGAGGCGACAACTCGGAGTAGGTTTCCTTGTCAATATGTATATAGCGGGTAATATAGATGAATTCTATGGTATTAATGAGAGGGTTGCAGGCATCGTAATTAGGCCTAATAAGCGGTATAAACTGAAGGTTGTACAGGCCAATGCACCTACATGTAGTTATGACGATTGATAGTTGAAAGCTTCTATGAAGATGTAGAATCGGCAATGCGAAAAGTAAAGACGCAGTATACTGTACTAATGGGCGACTTCAATGCCAAGGTAGGGAAAAAACAGGCAGGAGACAAGGCAGCAGGTGAGTATGGTATTGGTTCTAGGAATAGCAGGGGGAGTTAATAGTGGAGTTTGCAGAGCGCAATAACTTACGAATCATGAATACCTTCTTCAGCAAACGGAAGAACCGGAAATGGACATGGAAAACTCCTAACGGAGATACTAAAAACGAAATCGACTTCATAATGTGTTCAACCCCCGCCATTGTGCAGGATGTAGAGGTAATCGGGAAAGTGCGATGCAGTGACCACAGGATGGTGAGGTCCCGAATTAGCCTAAATCTGAAGAAGGAACGGAATAGATTAGTAAGAAAGAAGCCCATCAACGAATTAGCGGTGAGGGGGAGGGCAGAAGAGTTCAGGATCTCGCTACAGAATAGGTATTCAGCTCTAACTGAGGATGGCGACATTACCCTAGAGGCAAGGAACCATAATTTCAGAGATATCATTACTGAGTGCGCAGTAGAAGTAGGCGGTAGGATAGTTAGAGAGGATACCGGTAAGCTGTCTAAGGAGACGAAAGATTTGATTAAGAAACGCCAGAGTACGAAAGCTTCCAATCCAATAGACCAGATCGAATTGGCCGAGATATCAAAGCTAATCAATAGGCGCAAGGTGGCCGATATAAGGAAGTATAACATGGATAAAATTGAGCATGCTGTAAAGAACGAGGGAAGCCTTAAAGCGGTAAAGAAGAAATTGGGCATAGGCAAAAACCAGATGTATGCGATGAGGGACAGGGCGGGCAACGTCATCACTAATATGGACAAGATAGTGAAAGTCGCCGAGGAGTTGTATAGAGATCTCTACAGTATCCAAAGTAGTCAGGACAGTAATGAGATTGGCGGTAGGGAAAAACAGTCCGACGTTCTACCAGTGACGAAGGACGAGGCCAAGAAAGCACTAGAAACTATGAAAAAGGGGAAATCAGCTTGAGAGGATCAGATAACTACAGATTTGCTGAAGGACGGGGGGGATATCGTTCTAGAAAAACTGGCCAACCTGTATTCGCAGTGTCTGGTGTTATCGACGGTACCGGAACCATGGAAGAATGCAAACATTATCCTCATTCACAAGAAAGGGGACTCTAAGGACATTAAAAATTACAGACCAATCAGCTTACTGTCTGTTACATATAAGGTATTTACTTAGATAATCGCTAATAGAATCAGGACAACCATAGACTACAATAAAGCAAAGGATCAAGCAAGGTTTCGGAAACGGTACTCTACTATCGATCATATCCATACCATCAATCAGGTGATAGAAAAATGCTCGGAATATAACCAGCGCTTATACATAGCATTCATTGATTACGAAAAAGCATTTGACTCAGTTGAAACCTCGGCGGTGATCCAGGCATTGCGAAATCAGGGGGTAGACGAGCCGTACGTGAAAGTGCTGGAAGATATATATAGTGGCTGCACAGCGACCATAGTTCTGCATAAAGAAAGTAACAAAATTCCCATAAAGAAAGGTGTTAGGCAAGGAGACACAATCTCCCCAGTACTATTCACAGCTTGTTTAGAGGAAGTATTCAGAGACTTGGAATGGTAGCAGTTAGGGATAAGGGTAGATGGAGATTACCTCAGCAATCTGCGATTTGCTGATGACATTGCCTTGCTAAGGAATTCTGGGGATGAACTGCAAATAATGATTGATGACCTTGACAGGAAACGTAGAAAGGTAGGCTTGAAAATCAATATGCAAAAGACTAAGGTAATGTTCAACTGCCTCGGGAAGGAACATCAGTTTACATTAGGTAGCGAAATACTGGAAGTAGTAGGCCAAAATGTCTACTTAGGACAGGTAGTAACCGCAGATCCGGACCATGAAAAGGAAATAACACGAAGAATAAGATTGGGATGGAGCGCATTTGGCAAGCACTCGCAGATTATGACTAGCAGCTTACCGGTATCGCTCAAGAGGAAAGTATACAACAGTTGCATCTTGCCTGTACTCACCTATGGGGCTGAAACGTGGAGGCTAACCAAGAGAGTTCTTAAGTTGAGGACAACCCAGAGGGCTATGGAACGAAAAATGGTAGGGGTAACATTAAGAGATAGAAAGCGTGCAGAGTGGATCAGAGAAATAACTGAAGTTACCGTCATTCTAGTGGAAATTAAGAAGAAGAAATGGACATGGGCAGGACATGTAGTGCGAAGAGAGGATAACCGATGGTCGCTGAGGGTAACATACTGGACTCCAAGGGAAGGAAAGCGTAGCAGGGGGCGGCAGAAAGTTAGGTGGGCGGATGAGATTAAGAAGTTCGCAGGGGTCAAGTGGATGCAGCTAGCACAGAACCGGGTTTAGTGGAGAAATATGTGAGAGGCCTTCGCCCTGCAGTGGGTATAATCAGGCTGATGATGATGATGATGATGATGATGATGATGATGATGATGAATGGATCGAGATTAAAATTAAATAACGACCAGGAGCTTTGCTTTTGAAATATTCACTCCTGTTGGTTCCATTGTGGTATATTTATTCACTAGATATATTTAATTTATCCCTTAAAATATTTTCTCGGCCCCCTAAGTAGTCGGGAAAATAATGTGTGTGCTCAATGCTCTGCTCTCAAAGAGCTTTTGCCCACCTAAAGTAAGTTTTTTTCTCTCCTTTTTGCTCTCAAATGCTCTGCTCGCAGATCCTAGGCATTACGTTTACTGCAGTACGAATATTCCAACCGCGAAGTTATACGCCGTTTCTTGAGGGCGCGAGAGCAAAGTATTGAAGAAATAAACAAGTCCTTTGATTTTGTAGGCATGTCTCAGCACTATTGGCCTCTAACGCGAAGAAAATAAAGCGTGGTAAGGCATCTGCGTTAAACGGATTGCTTTGGTACTTTGGCATCTTTGTAAAGTAACATTTCCTGATTTATGCAGTGTTTATTGCCTCAATAGAAATCATTCGTAACTGGATGCTCGTATTTGTGCCGAATGTCTGGCTCGCATTGTCCTTTGCGAGAGCGCCGTGAAGAAGACGCAGATCGCCAAGTATAAATACGCGAGCGAACGTGTTCTGCGTGCCTTGTTCAGCATGCGGTGATTCGAACGTAGGCACTACGCTGAGCTTTCTTTCACAGCAACCAGCCATCTTGGAACTGTTCTCCTCCAGGTACTTTGATGGAAGCCTGGTTTCCTTCACCGCACCTCCTGAGTCCGCGTTGGCGTGGCGACGGCTCCTGGCTCAAGAACTGGGATCACAGTGTGGATTCTGCGGAGCAGTCACCCCGGCGACTATCGACCTCCGTGATTCACCAGGACTCTGGAGTTTCGGCCCTGCTCTAGGACTCCATGCTCGAAGTACACGGAGGGGGTGGTGGCCGGAGCTGTCGACAGCTATGTCGGTGGCCACCAAGTCTGCTTGCTCGGGACGTAGCCGAGCCTGGCATAGCAGTCAGTTGTCCGTCCATCGACCACCGCGGGAGATTGACGCCGATAATCTCTCTGGTGCGTTTTTCAGCATCACACTAGCTACAATAAACATGATAATTACTATAGCTATTCACAATTATCTTCCGGCGCAGCTTGCCGGAAATACTCGCCTGCTGCGTCAATATCGTCTCAGAGAAATTTGTGCTTCTAATGATTTATGATTGGTTTATGTGAGATAGTTGATGACGAGGTAATGAAATTGCAGTAATCGCCAATTAATAAGTGAACATTAAAAAAGGCGGCACAAACGTGTCAATATGTTTACAACGAACCGCGAATGCTTTAAATGCTGCTTAAGAAAATTTATAGTGCGTAATTGATCAGGTAATTGCAATAATTGAAAAATGAAAAAAAAAGGTATAAAGGGCGTTCGAACATGCCAAAAGGCTCTGAAGGAACATGCAATGCTTGATGCTGCTAATCATGAAAATTAAGCGTGTACTTTGTCAATGCTAATATATATCAAAAATTGAAGAAAATAATAATTGCGTTTAAAGTGTCAAATTGCCAGAATGAACAGGCGATGGCTGCTGATGCTAAGTATTTGTGGAAGATATATTTAAAAAATAAATATATTACCCAATAAGAACTGATGAAGAAAAAGCGAAAAATTGTCTGCGTCTTTGAAACGCCACCGCGTCATAACTTGTCACCCGGCGTTACATCGAACAAAAAAGAACCCACACTGATACGCACCGAATTTCAAGAAGTGGCGGCCGAGATAACCGATGACGTCATCGCCCAGCAGTTTATAAGGGATAAAATACAAAAAATGAAATATTTAAAAGTACAAAAACATCGTCTACGTGTTGGAAACGCTATTGATTCATATACTTAAACGCGGAGATTAAGCGTCTCCCTAAATTTTGAAGCTAAATTACAACAATGACTTCAAAATTCACTCATTTTTTAAGTCTTGGTTGTGACAGGCAAATAGTTGCGTTCAGAACCCAGCAAAAGGCAATTGCGGGCCATCGATATTCTTTTTCCACTCTTCCTATAGTATACACACAGCCACATACACGCACGCGCACGCACACCCCGCCGGGGTGGCGCAGTGGTTACGACGCTCGACTACTGTTCCCAAGGACGCGGGATCGAATCCCGGCCTCGGCGGCAGCTTTTCGGTGGAGGCGAAAAGCAAGGCGTCCGTGTGCTGTGCGATGTCAGTGCACGTTAAAGAACCCCAGGTGGTCGAAATTTCCGGAGTCCTCCACTACGGCGTCTCTCATAGCCTGAGTTGCTTTGGGACATTAAACCCCAGAAACCAATCAACCAACCAACACACACACACACGCACAAACACACACATGCGCACGCAGACACGCACAGGCACAAAGACACACACACACCCACGCATACACTTCGATTGTGCTCAAATGCGCGAGAAGTTGTCCATTTGCCGTCATCGTTCTTGTGAGCTTCCTCTTCTATTGTGATTTCAAGATGCCTTTCGTTCAGGTGCCTGCAGTTAACGCGCAGTTGTCTCAAGGAAGCTACCAGTATGCAACACTGATGCTCGCGTTCTGTAATGGGGTGTCTCCCACTAGTTAACGTAAAAAGGAGACCAGTATTTACTGCTGCTTTCTACCGATCTTTCCAGGCTATTGACACCAAGCGTAATTCTGGGGACCTTGTAGCGCGATCTATAATTTTGGCCTCTTTCCGGGAAAATGCAATAATTTTAGTAGTGCTAACATCGTTTGCTTCAGACTCACTAGGATAAGAACTGTACCTCGAACCAATGCAAGGCATGAAGGACCTTTCGCATGCAGGGCTCTCCAGCTAGCAATGCATAATTACAATTCTTACTCATTCCGTAGCTACGATCGAGGCGGCCGCCGATGAATACTCTAAAGAATAGTTTACACGCAACGTAAATAATAAGCAAAATAGACCATTCAAAACCCTCCGGGGTGCTCAGTGGTTACTGCGCTCGACCACTGTGCCCAAGGAAGCGGCATTGAATCCCGGGACTCTGCGGCCGCTTTTGACTGAGGCGAAAAGCTAGGCGCCTGTGTGCTGTGCAATGTCAGCGCACGTTAAAGAACACCAGATGGTCGAAATATCCCGTCTTCCACTACGGCGCCTCTCATAGCGTTATTCGCTTTGGGACGTTAAACCCCACAAAGCAAACAGGCAATTCAATAGCTGTAGCCGTACCTCAGTGTTGGTAGAGTACCGGCCGCGAAATGTTGTGGAGAGGGTTCGAATCCTACATGGCTCCTGTGGAACGTCTATCATCTAATAGTTTCGTCAATTGCTTTTTATGCATCACATGATTTTACCATTCATTAATATTTGTTGACTCACTAAAAAATATCCATGCTTTCATACAGTGCTCTTTCAAACCGTGTAGTAATCTGTTTCCTCTCGTTCTACCTGGATCCTAAATACAGTGGGTAGCATCAAGGAACATGAGTTATAAGTTCAAGTTGCGAATGAAAAGCCGGCAATATAGGACGCGAAATTGGGACAAACTGAGAATCAGTAAATTATAAGCAACAGCCGATACGTTACCAACCGAAATGGTTATGCAGAGCGAGGGCTGCATAATATGATAATGATTCTTACAATCAACATTGATTACTCCTCATGCAATGGTGGCGTGAAGAATTGGTTTCTATGCTGCACTTCTTTATGACGGGCCGTATTGCTTTTCGTTTTGTAGCCCCTAGTTTGAAAGAAAACACAGATTAGTACATGCCACAACTGCCCTGGTTCTTCCTATGAAGGTTTACAACAGCGCCACAGGGCAGCCGGTGGGGTCGTAGCGACAAAATGGTACTGTCGCTTTTTTTATATCTACCCCAAAGATTTAGCGCACAGAAGAGCGTCAGTTCGGGTGAACTAGTTGTGTTCAAGAGGATGATGATCAGTGAGGTAAATGTATCAATTTTTGAAATTTTTTTGCATCTGTATTTATTACTCCTCAATTTTTCATCTCTTTTCGCAACAGCGTACGTAAGAAGTTTAAACAAAATTGCTGCTGTAGCCCCTTTGTATACCGCTGCACATGTAATGTGCTGCATTTCAAATGAAAGTGCTAGGTATTGCATAACTTCGCATGTCCCCCAGGGTTCATTGTCTATTGAATTCTTATGTGCAGAGGACGGCCCAGGCTCGGCTAACCGGAGTACGCGGACCGGCAAGTGTCTTGCGCTTCTCGGGATTCCACCCCTGTGGTTCACGTCTTGTTGTCCAGGTTCAACAACCGGAGAGAGCGGTCGTGGCTTTCTGAAAGGAGGTAGAGGTCATTGCGGTCTATAACCAGACTTTTGACAGCGACCAGGTAGGCCACCAGTTAATGCACTATCAAGGCGAAATCCTCAAACGCCTGATACTGTAGCACGCAAATATGTCCGCGTTTCGGGTGCATGCCTTATGTGGGCATATGGCAATCACCATTGAATCGATACCTAATCAATAGCAATCGGATAATATCGGAACAATATTTAAGGCATTTTCAAGATGTCATGATAATTTACGACTAATAATAAAATAGTTAGGCAAATGCTCTTTGGAACCCAGGCATTTGGAGGTCATCGTAACCATCACTTACCATCACCTTCTAGTTAAAGGGTGTTTAACATTAACCAGACATTAACTAGTACTCACAAAGTGCAAGTTATTGGTCAACTATCACTAAACAATAGTAATGGTTAGTTCAGTTCAGTTCAGTCGTTCAGTCGTGTCCGACTCTTCGTGACCCTATGGACCATGTCACGCCACGCTTTCCGGTCTCTCACTATCTTCGTAATATCACATAACTTCATCTGCAGTGGCTCGAGGATGCCATCTAACCATCGTGTTCGCTGCCTACCCCTTCTCCGGCGACCCTCAACCTATCCCAACATCAAATCTTTCTCTAGCGACTCCTCTCTTCTCATCAGATGACCAAAGTAGCTGAGCTTTAACTTTAGAATTTCACCCTCTAATGAGCAGTCAGGGTTTATGGTCGACAATATGACTGATTTGATCTTCTGGCAGTCCAAGGAACTCTCAAGAGTCTTCGCCAGCACCACAATTCAAACGCGTCAATTCTTCGGCGGTCAGCCTTTTTCACAGTCCAACTCTCGCATCCATACATCACAACTGGAAAGACCACAGCACGAATTATACGGATCTTGGTTGGCAGACTAATGTCTCTGCTCTTTACTACTTTACTAGGTGGTCAAGGCTAACCATTGCTCTCATTCCCAGAAGCAGGCTTCTGGCCAAGAACAGAAAATCTGTCACAGCTTCCATTTCTTGTCCATTGATGCTCCAGGACTTGATAGGGCAAGACGCCAAGATCTTTGTCTTTTTAATGTTCAGTTTAAGCCCAAACTTCCCACTCTCTTCTTGTACGCGCATCAGAAGCCTCTTGAGTTCCACTTCACTCTCTGCCATTAAAGTGGTATCATCCGCATATCTAAGGTTGTTGATACGTTTTCCAGCAATCTTCACTCCAGCTGAAGACTCGTCCAGACCGGCCTTCCTCATGATGCACTATGCATATAGGTCAAAAAGGCAGGGCGACAGTATGCAGCCTTGCCTCACTCCTTTCTCAATGGGAAACCAATCAGTAAGACCATGCCCAGTTCTGACTGTGGCCTCTTGTCCTTGATACAGGTTCATGAGGAGATAGATGAGGTGAATTGGAACTCCCATCACTTCGAGAGCTTGCCACAATCTACTGTGATCTACGCAGTCAAACGCTTTCCCATAATCAATAAAGCAGAAGTAGATGGGTTTCTGGAACTTTCTTGCTTTTTCCATGATCCAGCGCAGGTTGGCAATTTGGTCTCTAGTTCCTCTGCCCTTGTGAAACCCAGCTTGCACGTCCGGAAGCTCCCGATCCACATACTTCTGCAGCCTACCTTGGAGGATTTTCAACATCACCTTGCTAGCATGCGAAATTAGCGCGATCGTGCGGTAGTTGGAAATATCTTTGGCACTGCCTTTCTTTGGAATGGGGATGTAAACTGACCTCCTCCAATCCTGTGGCCACTGCAGGGTTGTCCAAATCTTCTGACATAATGTATGCAGAATATTCACAGCGTCATATGGTAGAGGTTTTGAAGCAACTCAGCTGGAATGCCATCAAGTCCGCTAGGTTTGTTCTTGGCAAGGCTGGCTAAGGCCCATTCAACTTCACTCTTCAGGATGCCCGGCTCGAGATGAGTACTCACAACCGTGTTATTTTGGGATTGCACATTCAGGTCCTTCTTGAACAGTTCATCTGTATATTCCTGCCACCTTTTTATCTCTGAGGCTTCAGTGAGGTCCTTGCCTCGTTTGTCCTTTATCACGCCCAGCTTAGCACAGAAGTTTCCTTTGATATCTTTGATTGTATTATACAAAGCTCTTGTGTTCCTTAATTGGCTGTTGTCTTCAACTGCTTGGCACTGTATGTTCAGGAAGGCATTCTTATCTCTCCTTGCTATTTTCTGAAAATCCGCATTGAGAGCCTTGTATCTTTCTCTTTCCCCCATAACTTTTGCCATCCTCCTTTCCTCAGCTATTTGCAAAGCGTCTTCAGATAACCAGTTTGCTTCCTTGCATTTCTTTTGCTTTGGAACTACCTTAGTAGCAACTTCTTGTATTATATCACGAACATCAGTCCACATCTCTTCGGGCTCTCTGTCTTCTAGATCTAATTCTTGAAATCGATTCCTCACTCCCACAGCATATTCTAATGGAATTTGATCCAGATCATACCTGAAAGTACTTCTAGTTTTCTGCGTTTTCCTCAATCGAAGCTTAATTTTGGCAACAAGAAGCATATGATCGGTGCCACAATCGGCCCCAGGCCTCGTTTTTACTGCTTGTATAGCCCTTCTCCACCTCTGCCGGCAAAGAATATAATCGATCTGATTCCTGTACAGACCGTCCGGTGACGTCCATTTGTACAGACGCCTCTTGTGCTGTTGAAAATGAGTATTTGCTATGATCAGGTTGTTTTCTTGACAAAATTCTACTGGCTTCATTTGGCTCGCCAAGACCGAACTTGCCTATAATTTTGGATATTTCTTCACTCCCGACCTTAGCATTCCAGTCTCCTATGAGAAAAACGACGTCTGATGATGGGGTGCGGTCTAAAAGGCATTGTAGGTCCGCATAAAATCTCTCAACGTCAGCTTCTTCAGCAGTAGTGGTCGGTGCATAGACTTGGATAACTGTTATGTTGAAAGGGTGACCTTGGATCCTAAATGAAATCATTCGGTCGTTTTTGGGGTTGTACCCTAGCACTGCTTTGCCCATTCTTCTGTTTACTATGAGAGCGGCCCCACTCCTTCTCTTGGATTCGTGCCCACAGTAAAAGACATAATGGTCGCCGGAGTTAAATTCTCCCATTCCGGTCCACTTGAGCTCGCTGGTACCCAAGATATCAATGTTCAATCTGTTCATTTTTCGCTTGACGACATCCTGTTTACCTTGCGTCGTAGATCTTACATTCCATGTTGCTTTGTGATATATCTCCTTGCAACATCGGACTTTCCGGTCGCTTCCCGACACATCCACAACTGAGCGTCCTTTTGGCTTTAGCCCAGCCGCTTCATTCGCCTGGAGCTACTAGGAATCACCCTTTGTTCATCCCCAGTAACATGTGGGACGCCTTCCAACCTGGGGGGCTCACCTTCCGGCGCCATATCATTAATGGTATTGTGACTGGCCATAGGGTTTTCTAGGCAGGAAATACTGGAGTGGGTTGCCATTACCGTCTCCAGTGAATCCCATTTTGTCAGAACTCTCTGCCGTGATCTGTCTATCTTGGGTGGCCCTACACAGCAGAGCTCACGACTTCGAGTTTCGGAAGCCCCTCCGCCATGACAAGGCAGTGATCCATGAAGGGGGGTAATGGTGAAGTTTCGGGAAGTCCGTAGCCGTCACATGGTGACGTCATGACCGGTGGTGGCGTCAGCATGACGGCACATTCGGTCATGTCTTATAAACACAATTTATAATGACGTCATATTTCGTCCTGACGTCATGGCTGGTGATGACGTCACCAGGAGATTCACGCATATACGAAGCTGACCCCGCCGAGCATTCAATCCTGGCGTCCGTGCGCCGCCTTCCATTCGGCGCTTCCTCGAAAGCCGCACTACAGATCATATATAGAAATATGCACAGTACAGCAGACATCGGCGGCGTTTAAAATTTGTTGACAGCAAAAAAAAAAAAAGTGCGGTATTTGTCACTATTGTAACCAATCACACACGGTCTCGCAGTCAATCTAAGCAGCGGTCTGAGCAGGTCTTAGCAGCGTGGCGGGGTAGGCTTCCGCCTTAAAGCACTTTAGTGAGCCAAAGTGCCGCTGAATTTTTTTGATATTTTTGATAGTGTTGTTGTCGAAGCGAATGTGTCGATCCTCATGCGCCCTCACCATCATGGGCGAAGAATGGCTCACCACACAGTCGACCTGCTTCCTCAGAGCACTTGCCTCTGGATTCTGGTCACTGTGGAGCAGCACCACTGCTTTTCCGTCTTTATGTGGCTGATGAGGGAGCGTGACGCCGTGTAGGCCACTGCCATCTGGTTGGCATCCGCTGACGTCGGGATGACGTCAGCATGATCCGGGGCTATGTGGGTGCGGGGCAGTTCAACTTGCTGTGGGAGTCTAGAGTCGGGCTGTGGCATATATCGCCCGAGCAGGACAACAGTAGCAGCTTGGCGGCATTCATCGAGAGGCGCAAACAGCATATCATTGGCCCCATGGGGTGCTTAACAGGATACCCGGCTCAAAGGAGCTATAAGGGTCGATGTCTCAGCTAGGCACGTTTGAGCATAGGATGATGTCAAGGTCGCCGCTGATGCACTGCTCTGAGTCACACCCAATGCCAAGCGCAGCATAGGGCCCGAATTCGCCCGCAATATGTGTACTGGTTCCGCATCGAGGGCTGCCGTATTCTCGGCAGGCACTGTCTCCTGCAGGTTCCACAGTTTGAGTGTGTGGTCTTCCGAAGCTGTAATGAGCACAGATTCGATCTCATCGAACAAATCGTGGAAAACCGTCGCATGCGCAGCTGAGTCGGTGTGATCGGTCTATTGGTTACACATGCTTACGGAAGGTTACACACTTTCCGCAAGGGGCGCGATATAGTCTCAGGCACAGCAACAACTCCCAAGAAGAATAATTCCCTTTGCGAGTGTCACCACTGGAGTAGATATTTCTAATACACCCTCATAGCGCTGCATAAGTCTCGCGGCAAGTTTCAACAGTTAAGCAAGCTTCCTAATTGTGACCCATTCAGGACGGCCTATCAAACAAACTAAACGCACTCAGGAAAGGAAAAGAACGACTTTTCGCCCGACGTTGGTCCGTTTTAACATGTCTCAATTATTATTTCAATTATCTTCGCTTTGTGTTATGTACGACCTTAATCGAATGAAAACATTTCGCAGATAGCGCTTGTTAGCTCTTGTGTCGTTTCTCGTGATATTCGCTTATTTGCGCTATAACTCTTTGTAAGATCATTATGCATCAATTCACCTATACAGAAGATGCAATGATGTTATCAAAACTGTGGTTTTTTGCGGCTGCTGTTACGCTTCCGGCAGGACTTGTGTCGAAGTATTAATACCAATGAATGAGTAATAATTGGCAGGTGGCTAGACGGAAAATCGAGAAGTGTAATCGATTAATTAGTATTGCAGCATGATGACAGAGCTCGCCGTAGTCGCATTCAAGCAGTAATTAACGGAAAGTATCATAGATACCTTTGTTGTTTAGGTATGCTCCTTTCGACAGGTTCTAATCTCCAATTCTCCTTGAGGATAAATACAAATTGAGGCGATGTTTTTTTCCAGCAAATGTCCAAAGCCAATGCGAAAGACTCAAGCCTGCACTCAAGACGGTTTTTCTGGATTCTTGGCATCCCTTCGAAATGTTTACTGCAACCTTACATTTTTGTAATTTTATCATCACGTTACATACGGTGGGATCGTTTTATTAGTTACAGATGCTTACAGAAGGAAGCGGCAACGAGTGTTACACCCTAACGCGCGTTCTGCCGAAGCTCTTATCGACCAACCTATGTGTGCCGAATGGTTTCAAAGATGTCCTTTAAGGACCGGGTGATCAGTTAGAGCTGTCCTTCTAGTAAAAGACATATAACAATATAGCTGTACATGGCTCACCTCAAAAGAAATGTGCAATAAATTTGTCAAAGAAACTACGACGGTAACACGTAGGAAAGAAAAGACTTCATCCTAAATAGACAAGTCATTTTAATTTTACCTCCTTATTCTGGTCCGTGTATTTGGACGGATGTAGTTCTCTTTTTTTTCTACGCAGGTATAGAACAGTTCTGAGCCCGCTATGTACCGGCTGTATTTGTGAAAGCGACACATGGGGAGGAGGCCCTGCTCGGACATTTTATTATGCGTACAAAATATTGTATATAAAATGTTTTCTTGTCAGAATAAAAACAACGTATGATGCTATGAAGTGTCTTGTGACATCGAAGTGGTAAATCAACAGCGCTCGGTGAGCAAGTAGACAACAAGTTCGATTTATGATGAGCGTATTAATATGACATATTTTATTCTCCAGAGCAAATGTCAGTGCGAAATCAAATGAAAATGGCTTCGACTACAGCCAAGTGGCAAACATCTAAAAAGTTGTCGCAGCGAATTTCTGTTTGCAGGCATTCTAGGTAGTACAAAATGTGCATACTTTATGTGAAATGGCTACTTTTCTACAACTGTAGCTCTATAAATTGACGTATATTTGTTAGCTCTAGAACAGAGGAAGAAGGAAAACGAGAGTTGTCAGGATGGCTCCGTGAATATTATTATATAGGACACTGCTGTGTAATGTGGGCCGCTTTTCTATGATTTCAACATGCCTTGTAGAAATGACGGATTTAGGTTGCCCCCTGGGAGTAATTTTCGGTTAGGTGCTTCTCTCACCAACGCTCGCTTCGACTCATGGACAAGAGGCATGCCTTTCTTGTTGAGCATAAACCTTTAGTGCTCTGCGAAAATACTTGGTGTTTAGTACCGTCAGAGTAAAAAAGGTGTTTAGTACTGACACGGCCCACGTAAACTTAGCGATTCACGAAGATGCCGTCATGGAGTGATTAACTACCAGCTACGAGCTTTCCCAGTGAAGTCATCAAACTTCTGAGGCATCTGCTGGAAATTTGTTATCGCATGACCTTTCCACTGCGTCTGTTTCACACAGTGTAGATTGAAGACATTTTAGGGCCACCTTCCTCCCCGTCTTTGCTTTGGACTCAGAAGAGGGCATCGACTATCACAAAGAAGCGCTTTCGGACACCGCCAACATTCGCCTTGGTCCGACGAAGTTCGGAAAAAAAAATTCATTTGTAAAATCTGTACAGAGTGAGACGGACCGTCCCTTTTTATCGAAGCATAGCACATTAGACCTTTTGGCAGCCGATATTCCAAAGCGCTAGCATTATCAGGCGCGCTCAGCGGTTTGAGCGATGTCTCAGTACCTCCTCATGAACAGAAAAAGACATACCATATAAAAAGTCCGTCAGAGCGCATTCGGCAGGGATACCTTGTAGAAAGCAAGTATGTAACATCACAGTCACGGCAACGCCGCGTTTGTTTCAGTGAAGGGTAGATAGGCTGTATAAAGTAATGTGAAGGTAACAGCAAGTGCTACGAGAAGTGTTCAGAAGGTGGTGTAAAGTAATAAGGAGCTCATGTGACAGTTCTAATGCTTTCATAAAGAAAAATCTGTATTTTAATTACAGTGAAACATGCCTGATGTAATTAAAAGACGATTCTATCAAAACTGGCAATGCTTTGGCGCGTGGTAATCTAGTCATAATGAAATCTATTTGGGGCCACCTCAGATTTGGCAATGACTTGGCCTTCGCAGAAATGCTCTTTGGAACCAACCAAGCCATGCTCTAGAGACATGCCCATACTTAGATTGGGTTCGGGCCCCCACCCTGAATTCGATATCCTCAAACATCGCCTTGACGAAACATCTTAATAAACTTGCTCGGTTAACAAAAAGCACTGAACAAGGGTAGAGGGCCGAAGCCTCAGTTCGTAGGTCGAGCCAACGTTTCGACAATTGACTTGACTTCACCCTGACGAAGACAAGTCCACTTGTCGAAACGTTGGCTCGACCTGCGAACTGAGGCTCCCCCCTCTACCCTTCTTCAGTGCTCATTCATATCGCGTAAGCCATCTTCGTCCTCTCTTTCTACCTGGTTGCTCGGTTAAGGTCACACGTTGCTCTCCTCATCGGGTTCTTTGCCAACAGCGGCGGCAGCAAGTGTGGCACCGGCGGTGCAACCTTGCACGCCCTCATCATACGTGCGCCCAGGCAGCCCTTACCACTGCCGAAATCTTGCGAATGCCTTCAAACCTTCTTCTTGCAAAGTATGAGCTATCATTTTTATAACGTCGGTGTAATGACTATTCACTAGCAACTTCACGAAGGCTCTTCATAATTCTTCTATCCCGAAGTGGCATATGCGCTTTCTTCATTCTTGGTCACTCTTTTCGTCTTCTAGCTTCCTTCTTTGATCTCTTTATTCCAAGGTGCACGAACGCACAAGGAAAAAGAAGAACACTGATAAGCAAGGAATTTTTAAGAATCCCGAAGGGTCTTGCCTTGCCAAAGCCATTCTCCGCTGTAAATTGAAAGAAAGGATCAATGGCGATGTGCGGCTTAATTAATACTATAGACGCAGAATCAATCAAAACCACTTTATGCTCGTGAAACTTCTCCATCACTCCATAAGAGAGCTTTGAAGGCTTCCAAAGGCGGCAGCAGAGTAGCGAAGGCATCAAACGGGGCATATGTTATTCAGAACGGCGAGAGGGCGGCGGCCGCGATTATATTTTACAGAGTTTGGTTGTGGCGTTTTTAATGAGAAAGCGTCTATCATCTATCAGCAGTAACAGTGGACAGAAAGTGCCCACTCCAACTGTCACTAATAAAAAAAATAATAATCCTGTCTCCACTAGTTATGGAACCTCCATGTATCGGGTCCCCAGCAAATCTCTTTAACCTGTAGCGCCACGTTCAAAATTTCGCTTTTCTCTATTTGCCTGACTGAGATACATTACTTCACAAAAGAAACCCCAATCACAACATGAAGGAAACATGACTATGTACTTTTATGAGCATCATGATTAGCCAGTGTTAGCCTTATTTCGGGACAATTAAAATCCCGCAACAATAAGCAAAGTCTGCACCCTTGAAAGCCAGGTCGGTGGTCCGGTAGCTTTTTGTATGGCGATAAACAAATGCATACTTTCTCGAAATTACATTCCAGCAGGTCTTGCGTTCCTGTCACAGTGATAGCCTGATATTCTAGACCATCATATAGAGTGGAAGCTCAAAAGCATACTTACATAAAATAGTACCCTATCCTCATTGCCTATCCTTAAATATCGATCGTTAAAGAAACTGGAGCCGGGCACGGAATCGTGAGAATCACGTCGTAGTTCTTCCTTTCTAGTGTGAGAATGATTGTAGCGATTACAATGGCGCTGCAATAGTAGTAATGATAATGATGATACCAGCCATGATACGAGGGTGCTATTTAGAGGGGTTGATAATAATAACGACAGCAATAGCTATTCACCGTACGCAGCAGCAACGCTAAACCTTTCGCATTTCTGCAATCTAGGCTTTTTTTGGGGCAACATTTCGCCTGTCGCATTCACGATGTAAATGAATGAGCGCATTTTCATAAATAAATTGATCTGTGTGAACCATGCCGTCTGATGTTTAAGGGCTGACTACGCAACAGGTATGACGACGTACAGGCGCCTCTTTCTCGTTCACACACTCACTCTAGCTACGGCGGAATCGTAGACGGGCCATTCCTCAGGAATCAGAGTGTAACTTCACATTTTATCCCCTTAACATGCGCGTTCTTGAGAAATATTTTGACACATTTGACTTTGCTCAGTACGGTGTGTTTCCTGTCAAGGGGTAACGTGTGCTTCTGCAGCCTGAAATGCCCATCTGGAATTCTTCGTTACCTTGTGACGTCCTGTTATATGCGTGAGCCTCATGTATGCAAAAACTCGCGCGAATGCGACGCCAGCAATAAATGTCAGATGCCCTCGCGGGAGGAGGTTTTGCACGTGTCACTGGCCAAGTCGCACGGAGGGTTTCGATCTGCTAAACAAAAATTTGCTAGTCGCTCAGAAGTTCACCCGCGATTAGCCAGCCGTGCTTCACCGACGGTTTAAACTTTGTGAAAAAGCTCCTCTTCTTACTTCTGCCTTCGCCTAAACAAGAGCGAAAATTCGCAGTAGCACTCATGCAGCCGCAGTATTGAAATAAAGGGAACAATATCGTTGTCGGAACAGCCGGGCCCAATTCTTTGAGTATTGGGGTTGTGGGCCTCGATTGCCCTACGGATATATTTCGGAAGAAGCGCTACGTTCGCTCGATTGCCTGTGTCGCTGCCCTCCATATGCATGTGCGACATCATTCCTTGTGCATATGATGGAGCGCATAGTTTGCTCTCTCACAACAATATCAAGGAACAGTTGGTTTGGTTTCTGGTTTTTAACGTCCCAAAGCGACTTAGACTGTGAGGGATGCCGTAGGCGAGGACTCGGTATATTTCGGCTACCTGGTATGCTCTAACTTGCAACAGACATCGCACAGCACTCGGACGGCACTTCGTTTCGCCTCCATCTAAACACAGCCTCCGCCGGTCGGGATCAAGGAAAAATTACTGGCTTGTTGACTAATAAGGAAGTCTCTGGCACGCCATGGTAGTGCATCTCCCCGCGGATCCATGGTCTGTCATTGTCTCAGCAAGCATGGCTGTTAGGTCATCGCCGCTACAGCTACACCGCAGCCGGAAGAAAACTGCTTCTTTGGCCCTATAGCTAAGAAGGTGGCCGGTAAACATTTAAAAGAGAGAACAGAGAGCAGGCTGTGGGCGTGTTCACCAAGAAGCTTATATGTTATAAAAATCTGCTGGTGCTGAAGTTGCCTATACCGGCCAATTGGCTGGGGTGAAGATAGCGGCGGCCATCTTGAGACAGGGCAACTAGCGGCCTGCTAAGCTCTCGGGAGCGCTTGTTCGCCGACGTTGCCAGTGCGTTTTGGTGTTGCCAGGATTTTTAAGTTTTGATATAATGATGTGGGCTATGAGGCTAGCCATACTGGACATTTCCGAATCGATTTGAACCACTTGGAGTTTTAAAAATCTCGGCGGTACCTGAGTACTGGGGCGTTTTTTTTTGCTCTACTCAGTGCAAACTTTGTAGCTCGAACTCAATGTCAAACGTTTCAGTCAAGTCATAGTTATGCCGAGTGTAATAACCTTTATTAATTTTAATTCCTTGTTAAGCATAGTGATTTGATTAAGCGCTATTAAACTTTAGACCTTACGCAACGTCATCGAGTCATATGTCGTTACACAGCTTATGCCTTGTGTAATTGCAATAAAATAATTTTACTCCTAATCAATTGTGCTAATTAGCTAGTTGTGAATTCACATAATGCTTGAACTTCAAATGATATATGGTTAGATAGCTTATGCTGAGTATAATTGCACCGGACAAGCTGCACGACAATTAGTCAATTGCTATTAAAAATTGAAATCTATGCTATGCTTGCAAGCCATGTCGAAGCGCAGTTTATATCGAGTATGGTTGTACTAAATTAACGTCATTACACTACACCAACGTCTTATCTTCTGATGATCAGTAATTTGGGTTACAATTGAATGTATGCTACAATAAACAGTCATATATTATTTGGATTATCTCGAAAAATATATTGCAAAATCAAACACAAAACAACGCGAAAGCCACGCAAAACACAGCTAATACTCGTCTAACTCGGTCCTGCCGAGCAAAGCGAATAATTTATTTCCAATTTAGGAGCACCGTTATGCAGCTCCCTTGATTGGGATCGGGCCCATTGGGATCGGGCCCAGCAGGTGAGTGCCTTTGTCAAGGCCCATTGCAGCTGGAGTTGAATATCCCTCTAAAGCTGAAAATATACTTAGTTCCGGGCTAAGGTAGAAAATTGTATGCACAGCAATTCGAGCTTGTTCGCCATTCTTTAATATACTCAATTGAGATCTAGCAGCGAACAGTCACGTAAGTTGTCACCATAAAAGAATTGAAAGCATGAGAAATAACAATGCATACAACAAACCTGAGTAACTGTTCAATTCAATATATTGAAAAAGAAGAAAAACATAGCTCCCGATGCTGCGCAAAAAGAAACACGGCCTGCTGTAAATAATAAACCTCATCATCACACTGATACAGGCTACTTTATTAGGCTTTTTAAAAGCAGCGGGTCTTATCAAGTTCGTAGTGTTTGTGACCAGCTAACAGAGTAACAAAGAGAAAGCATCAAAGAGGAACACTGATTCTGGTGGGTTACACAGTGACATAACATTGCCAAAACATGAATACGAACGTCAAACAGTTTATATTTTGGCAAATATAAAGAATTTACTAACTGAAAGATAGTTGTGATTGTAACAGCAAGTTGATGCAAGCTAACCCACATTGGAATTCACGAATTGCTACCCTGCTGAAGAGCAGACAAGGCATGGGTGCCCTTGCTTGTAAACAAGCTTGTAGACATTCTTGCCCAAGGATTGTAGGCTATAAGGTGCGGTATTCTCAGCAATTTTAAAACGGTTGGCTCTATTTTAAAATAAATATTATGAGCCATCTGAAATTTTACTTGCAAACAATGCAGACCTTTCCTTTGTTCGCTTTATTACCCATTACTTAATTTTTCCTTTAAAGTATAGGGCTGATATTTACCTGCTTTGAATGCTAAGACAATACTTCATTTTTCTGACGGTTAGGCACATTTAGTGCAACCTATTCCGCAATTATTCAACGTGATCCCCCTTAATCAACCCAATCACCCTTCGTAAAACGTTATCCTCGTAATGTAGGTTAATCCAATTTAATCATTTTTATATACAAGTAAATAGCCATATTCCACCTTCAACCACTGTAATACAACTTATTCCGCCCCAATCTAATATCATCGTGCTTAATTAAATGTAATACGCCTTAATTACCCCTTACTAACTTATTCCGCCCCAATCTAATATTACCGTGCTTAATTAAATGTAATACGCCTTAATTACCCCTTACTAACTAGTCAATATAACATATTGCAATTTTAATTCTACTTTCTGCGCCTAATCCTCCTTAATGAACCCGTAATTTAAGTTCATCCCCACTTTATCCGACTTAACACGTCATTCCTGTGCACCACATACGACGCCACAGCCTCAAAAGTACCTCACAAGACGTCCATATTTTTTCCTACACGTTTTTCTCAAAATTGGAATGCGGCGGGGGCTTTTCAACCGAACGCTTTCCATAATAATCGCGCGCAGATTCATCAGCCATTTACACTTTTATGCGGACTCTGCTAAGCCTACACAATAATTAGCGGTGCCTGTATCCACCCCGGAAAGATTCATAAGATCCCGCGCTTCGGGATCTTGTGGAAACCTACCAGAAAATAAACGGCCGCTATATACCTGCACATACACGCCGGAATGCAAGGAGCAGAACTAGTTCAGAATGAGGTTTAAAAAGCGCAATATGTGAAACTTGACTCCAAGCGTCGTTTTCACACGGTTCGTACAATCTTACGCCATGCATAATCCAACAATGTTTGTTTCGATCGTGTTACATGCCGCGCACTTGAACACCCTCCACTTCTCCGTCCTCTCAGCGGCGGCAACTGGCTCTCTTTTCTGCCGCCCGCAAGATGGCGTCATGGAGGCTTCACTTGACGGGCCCTCCTTCCACTTCAGCAGTTTTTTTTTTTTTTTTATGACCTCCATGGTGTATGGTGTTGACGAATGCGCGGAGTGACGCAGACATCCAAACCGTTATGCATGTCGGTGTCGGCTACGTTTGCATTGGGGTTGCCCACTAATCGTCTACGCGATTTGGCTGCAATTTCTGCACTAGTTCTAGCAGGATCCATTTGGGTGACAAAAGCGTGCAAAGGCTTGCAAGGCTAATTCACCTATTTCAGGTTTAGTTGTGATTCAGCGCGACACTAGCGCCTCTGGCACTGCTCGTTCGCTCCATTTGACAACTGGCTAGTGCACAGATTCGGTAAATCGCGCTGAACTAGGCTTGCACCTTTGCAAAGAAATAGCAAGGAGCAGGGGTCACGCGCTGCACTGGAAAAAATGATTACAAAGGTGCTGCACTCAGTGAACTAGTGCAGCTAGTTCAGCCAAATCGAGTAAACCTTAAGTGACGGAGCGAGCGAAGGCCGTGTTCGCTGCGCCGCCTCGTCTAGTACTTGCCTTTTCACACTCATGAAACATACCTGGGGGATTCCACGAGAGATAAGACTGCCTAATTACTTGATATTTATCATTTGTTTTTATATGCTGTGCACGTTGTGCTCAATATGTCAAGAATGCGATTGTTCTTCTTTTAATATTAAAGGAATATAGACACCTAACTTTTGGGTTCATTTTTATCATTCGTAATAATGCCTAGGACATTACGTTACAGGGGTTTCTACATCACATTGCCTACGACTGCTGAATAATTTAAAATCGAATTTGTTCTCACCTCTTCCGGTTTCAGAATCAACACCCGAGCAATGGCGGTGACGTCACAAACAAGTCTAGGTCTCGCGAAGGATGAAGCATATGGAAGAAAACAGCACTCGCCCAGGTCGCAGAGTAAAATGAAATCATACAAAACATAAACACATTGACATTTCGGCACCGCTACGGGTGCCTTGTTCACAATGAAGACGAAACGAGGCGTTGGTGATGAAGTGAATGTGCTGCTTACAAAGCGCATGTACACCTTAGGTAGATTTCCCCGCGTCCTGTTTATCGCTTCGCTTGTCATTAGGATGTGTAATGATTCCTTTAGTAGACGAGTAGATAACAATTTTTCTCTTCTCAAGTATCCATGCGGAATCCCAGTTAATCTGGTCGCCCGTGTCTTGACTGCGCCCTGCTAGAACATTAGAAGTCACTTTTTTTGTTCTTTACCTGACGCTAGTCTTCCTTCAATCGTCCTTTGAAATCGCCAGTTGCGCCTATATAGAAAGCGGTGCAATCTTTTCAAGGAATTTTGTAGACGATTCCATGGTAGCTTGTCTTCTCCTAGCGGGTCTTTCCCCCGTGCCAGACAGTTTCGGAGCTTACTGGATGGTAAATGGGACACTTGGACGTCGTAGGCAGCGAATATTCTGCATAAGATTTCGCTGACACCCTGGGTATAAGGAATAACAGCACTTTTTTTTTCTCTCTTCTTTCGCCTGTTAGAGGGGCTGCAGCGCATTGTTCTGGCGAACGAAGGACTTGAGATGGGTATACGTTTTCTTTAAGGTCCTTCCTTATGCGGCTCGGTTCACGACCTGTTTTTCTTGGGCTTGAGCAAATCCTGAAGGCCCGATTAAAAATGGCCGATGCAACCGATCGTTTGCATCCTATTGGGTGCGCTGAATGCAAATTCAGATATTTACCCAAGTGGGTAGGATTCCTGCACACATTCGTCGCGAATCCGTTTTTGGTTCTTTCAACAAAGACGTCGAGGAAACGAAGGCGTCCGTTGACTTCTTTCATAGTTAACTGTACGGTTTCTTGAAGCGAGTTCGGGTGTCGCAGGAATCTTCCGGCGTCTTCTCGACGGATGAGGCTGAAACTATCGTCAACATACCGATGGCATAGCCTTGGTGGAGGATCGAATGACATGAGCGCGCGGTTTTCGATCGTTTCTAGGGCCAGGTTCAAAAACCACGGAGATGGAAGCAGCCATTGCTGTCCCGAAGATCTGCCTGTAAAACGTCTTATAGAACGTAAAGTACGTCTTGTACTGGCAAATTTGAGAAGCTTGCAGAGATCGCTCGTTTCAATTGGTGCACGTTCTAGCAGAGGCAAATCGTTGTTCATTGCTTTTCAGCAACATCCGACTGCGAAGTCCACCGGCACACACGTAAACATGAACCTTACGATGAAAGACACCATGGCCTGGTCGTCGTCAAAGGTTAGCGTCTTAGGTTTTCCACAAATTGTGTCGAGTACCTCATGTGCGTGGTGGTTCTTCCGGTCAAAGGAGCAAGAACCCGGTCAAGGTAGCCCAACAACTTGTACAATGGAGACTGGGTGAAGTCCACAATTCAGCGAAGTGGCACATCCTTTTTGTGCACCTTGGGTGCCACGTATTTAGCTGGCGCGGAGCCATTGTGGCACAGTAGACGATTGTACAGGTAGCCCTTGTCCGGAGAAGCGAACTTGAAAACCGCTGTCAGAAGCTACTGCAACTCGGTTTCAATTTATGTTTTTGGGTCCCGGGTCAGCTTGACATATGTCGTTGTGTCACTCAAAAGAGCATCCATTTTTTGCACGTACTGGATGCGGTCCAACACGACAGCGGCGTTATCCTTGTCGGCAGGAAGTATCACAATATTGCTCTTCTTTTTCATTCTGGTTTGCGCTCTTTGCTCAGCGGTTGTGATCGAGCCTTTCTTGCCTTTTGAATGCTTGGAAAGCGCTCCGATGGCCCGTGAGCGAGCTGCGATTTGTAAGCTGGGACGAGCTTGCGTCCAGCCTCTTGAAGAGCACATGTCACGTGAACAACATATCGACGAGCGCTGACATTGAAGTTGAGGCCCCGCTGAAGTAGGCTTCGTTCATCTGCGTCAAGCTGGTATGAAACAGATTGTACACTGCAAATGTTCCCTCGGACTCAGGTTTTCTGCCCAACAGTTTGTTGAATTTGGCAAATTGAGTCACTTGTCTTTATTATTGACTCCTGGCGGCTTCACTGTTGGTATGTAGCAGGACGTCAAAGATGTCATCAGGAATGAGACGCTCCAGACGCTGCTGGGCGCAATAAATGTTTTCTAGTAGCTTGATAATTATTGCGGTATAACTTTATTTCACTAAAATAGTAAATATAGCCTGCCTCAAAAACAGAAGTCACTACAAGTGGAGGATGAGCGATTATATCTATGATTTTTATGCCGCACATCAAGACATGATTGTGACGACACAGCCATCTCTCAGTTGTTGAAAACGAAATTGGCGAAAAAAGATAATTTTATTATAACTTATTTAGTGATCGAATTCGAAAACGGCGTACGGATCGATATAAAGCAAGGAATCATGTATCATTACGAAGACGAAAAATGCCACCAAATTTTGGTGTCTATAGCCCTTTAATAATAACGGGAAAAAACGATACAAAAGCTTGCACGACACAGGCAGACTTTTCGCACATACCGCTGTGTTCGGATTTTGCAATGACGTTAGCAAGTGCAGTCATTCAAGCAATCGTTTATACGTTTTGTTCACTCTAACTACAGGTGGAAAAGAGTAAGGTAGGTGTCTTTGCGCCATTCATGAAAGATGAAGATTGCAAAGACAAAATTAAACAAGTGCACTTGTGAGAAATTAGGCCTTGTTTACAAATTATTTTTTCTGCGACTAGAAGCGCACCTTCTTCAAATTTTCCAAACTAATAGACACTTGTTCAACGATTACGCCCACCAACTTTATTTCTTATAAATCAAGGGGACTCATGAGAAATCTTATGCCAAATATTGCATATTTGACTATTCTTTTCAAACATAAGTTATGAAAAACCCTATTCTCATTTTGCTCACAATTCTTCTAACAATGCTCGAGACGTAGGCATTAAAGGATAAGAAAAGGCAAGTTGCAATATTTTTTTCCTTATCAAGTTACGCGAGCACAAAATTGTCACTTCTCCAGCAGTTGGAAAGAACATCTCAATGGCGGTCGTTAAGGAGCTGATACTCCCTCCTATGCTTTAAATTTCCCGATATTGATAGGTATTTTTACTCAGTGGATGGTATGAAGTAATTTATTTTAAATAGGCAGCATCAATCGATAACTTAAGCGCGATGAAGTGGCGCTGCTGTTTTCGAATGATACTAACTGTGGAGGACATGGGAGATAATAATAATTCTTGAAATGAAACGTTTGTCTTGTTGTGTTGCCGTGTACCTGTGTTTCATCCTTTTTTGATAAGGGGAGTGAACATCATAACAGAGTGCAATATCTAAACGGAAATATATTTCTAAAACATTCACTATGTATTCATCGTCGAAGTGTAGGTCATGTACACGCATGTTAACATACATCCTAATATATTGTTTTCTTTTGACGTTCAACCATTGCAGACAGCTTTTGATCGCTTTATAGAAAGTAGATTTAAGAACATCACAAGAGGTGTCCCAGGTGAAAACATTTTGAATTGTCATAAAACATGTGTGTACTTATGCCACTCCTTCGTAACGTATTACGAGACATTATTCCGATTCGGAGTAGCACAGACCTATATCAGTAGCACTGATATAGGTCTGTGCTACTCCGAATCGGAATAATGTCTCGTGTATTCATACATGCTATAGAAGAAGGGTGCGCACAAGGCAGCCTCTGACTATCTTTATCCCCGGCTGCCCCGGCCATCGATATGCCAGCATGGCGTTCAGTCTCTACAGCGCGCAGTCTCTAACACGGCCACTGCCGTGCCGCGCACCACTCAGCGTATACATACGTGTCGTAGGGTAATAAGCCCATCGCGCTTTTCTGTAATGTTTTCGTTCCGTTATACGCGTGACAAGCTACACCCACGTTTACGGGAGCGTGTAGCTATAAAGCTATACGGCTGAGGAGCCAGTTGTGGCTCTCTTCATTTAAACTCCAAGCAGATTGCAATTGCAGTTCTGCAGCGAAAACATTACGTCGACGTCCATTTAGCCTGAATTAAAAAAAAAATCTTAAATACTAGCTCGGGCGCGAAAGGAAGAGTTTCAGGTGCAGCCGTAATATAGCCTACAGCGGCGGTCCACCGCTCTTGGGCCCTTGATGGGCGGTGGTGCACTCGTATCCGCTTGTTCACCAAACTTCAGCAGGAGTTTCATGACCATCAAGCGGCGTTCACACGAGGGGAACTGCACTCTTTACGAGCGGTGATGTATAAACGTTATCAAAACGAGCCGCCTTCTGCCAGCGAATTCCCGGGGATACCGGCGTTCCCCCCAGGCGCTATCCCCGTTTTGTCTTGATACCGTTTCCTTCTAGTATTGGCCTCGAATTCGAGCAGAGTCGCCACTGTGCGGCACAGCGTCAAACCCTAAAGAGTGTGGATACGTGTTCGCGTCGTGTGCCGCCAGCAGTGATTTACGTGCGCGCGTGCAGCGTGTACAAGAGCGTTGTATGTTTGTCTCGCGGCTCTGGTGCGCTTTCGCTTACCTATCTGCCTTTAGCAAAATACATGTGAACTGGCAATTATCCCAACCTAAAAAAATAAAAAAATACGCATTGACATCGAGTATGCTATGCTTGATATATAAGGACATCAACAGTCGGATGAGCGATTGTGTCGTGCTCTCTTTTCTCCCACGTTTGTTCTTCGCGCTCGTTTAGCATGAATACCTACCAACTCGCCCAACTTCTCACGTTAAAGAAAATATTTATTTATAGAAATGCTCGAGCGTTTGAGAAACGAATCTTCCTATCGCCTAAATAATAAACTAAATATTACATAAATTATTATATATATATATATATATATATATATATATATATATATATATATATATATCAGACTGATCATATATATATATATGATCAGTCTTGAGAAAGGCAGGGCTCCTGCCGAAACGTCGACTACAAATAAACTTGGAAACAGTATGAAGCAATTTTTCACTTTTATGTAACCTCTAGCAACCAAGTACGTCTATTTACTTATGCTATATATATATATACATATATATACATATATATATATATATATATATATATATATTACATTACATTTCACTGAAAGACAGACGAAATGCCCTCACATGCGCTTATGTTCTCAAAATAAGGACACGGAAAAAACACATCTGTTACCCGATTGTCACAACTTGCCCCTCCCGAACAATATTCACAAATAAGCCTCAGACAACAAGACCATTGATAATGCGATTTGAAGACATTTGCCGTAAGCTCCATATTCTGGACACCTTGTCTGATGTCGCTCAAGAAAATAGGCCCCTGGCCCCATGGTGCAACTTTCCAACAGTCTGTGACCTCACTCTTACACAGTTCAAAAAGAGCGAAACTCCTACAGAACATATATTACAAGAATATCGCGCACTAAAAGAGAAATACAGCAAATGCATAGAGTTTTACACGGACGGATCAAAAACTGCCTCCTATGTGGGCTGCGCTGTAGTGGATCGGAACTCCGAAAAAATTATTCAACTTCCTCAATGTGCATCAGTATTTGCAGCCGAGTGTTATGCTGTGCTGGTAGCTTTGGCAAAAATTGTGTACGAGGGCACCGAGAACAGTGTTATCTATACAGATTCACTGAGTGTACTCACAGCTCTAAACTCCAGAAATGCAGACATGCCATTACTCGGTAACATAATACACGATGTAATAAAGATCTCAACCCAAGGACATAACATAATATTCTGTTGGTTTCCAAGCCACATGGGCATTGAAGGAAATGAGAGAGCGGACGTGTGTGCTGCTCAAGCAGGCAGGAAAGAAATAGCGAAAGTAAACATACCTTATAAGGATTGCATAAAGTTAATTAAACGAAAACAAAAGGATATATGGCAGTCTATATGAAATAACCAAGAAAGTAATAAATTGCACCTCGTAAAGCCCATAATAGAAGAATGGGAAACAAGCACTCATCAGGAACGCTTCATGGAGGTTACAGTATGCCGTCTGCGTATCGGGCACACACATCTCACACATAACTTTTTATTTATGAAACAAGGTACGCCTACGTGTGGAGAATGCGGAGAAGTGCTCACCGTCAACCACATCCTGATTACATGCCCAAAACTAGAGACACTACGGAGAAAGCATTTCACTAGTTTTTTATGATCGTGCCATCCCTTTCCATCCCAAATTAGTTTTAGGAGAAAGAGCAATAATAAACTTAACATGTGTTCTTAGTTTTTTAAAAGAAGCAGACATTCTGAATAAACTGTAAACTTTAACAAACCTTTTTCCCCATTTCAATTAAGAACAGATTTTAACCTTGCTCTTGGCGCATGATAGCCTCAGTTGCTTATGCGCCAAAAAACCCCAATACAATACAATACAATAAATATTACATAAACACCTAAATCAATGTACTTCACCAGTAGCCCGTTAAAATCCCTTTTCTTCTAAGCGCTACTGCTGTCACACGAGCAAACTTGTTGTTTCTGACAAGTTCAGTAAAATATAGCTTCATACGAGCTTAAATATTGGTGTTTCGTTTGGGAATAAATATATCTTTATAGACGCATGTAAGATGAACTCCATTCTTTCGATACAGTTTTATACCCGGCAGCTTTCTCCAAGTTACCCTAATATTGCGCTTCGTATCAGGTTCAGTCAGTGGTTAATAATTACAGTGTTAAAGAAATCTTAGGCCTCGGAATTCATTAACAGAACATGACAGCGTCCATGTTACGATCTCTTTGCAGCGACTGATTCGTAGCATGCACTGCAACGTTATTGAAAATCAATCGCTGATTATCCTGAATTTTGTCATGCATGTAAAGCTGCTCTGAGAAAGTGAAATTTATTGGCATTGTAAAAAAAAAATCATTGCACTAGTCATTTACCATTTATCAATGTCACACTGAGCAGAAATCCTTATACTTGCCTCGGTGTCAGCAAATTTTTAGAGTCATTCGCAAAGTGCTAAACTATCAGATTCTCATAAAGTGGCCGCAAGAAGCATTCACCTCATTATGAATGCAATAATCTAAATCCACTCGGCGCTCTATACGTGAGCAGTCAGCTTTCCTGCACACTGTCAGCGTAACTTCTCTTTTTTTTTTTTTTTTTTGGGGGGGGGGGGCGGCCTTGAGCCTGGTATGTCTAGCCAGAGTTGACCTGTTGACCTGCATTCAGTCTACGACAACTCACTGGGCAGTATGCTGTCAGTGCTGCATTTAACCAGTTAAAACAGCGGCGCAGTGGTTACGGCGCTCCACTACTGCTCCCAAGGACGCAGGATCGATTCCCGGTCTCGGCGGCAGCTTTTCGATGGAGGCGAAAAGCAAGGCGCCCGTGTGCTGTGCGATGACGGTGCACGTTAAAGAACGCCAGATGGTCGAAATTTCCAGAGTCCTCCGCTACGGCGTCTCTCATAGCCTGAGTTGCTTAGGAATGTTAAACCCCACAAACCAAACCAGTTAAATCATCGAGTCAAGTACGATATAATGAACCGGGCTGTGTCTAGATTAATTTTAGAGCAGGAACGTTGCATGTGCGTGGCCTTGACAGAACATTTGCTTCTCTGACACAAGTATGAAATGGGCACAATGTTAAAAAGCGACAATGGGCAAGTGGTGTACAAAGCAAAAATATCAGGCCCATGAGCGTGGTACAGCGCAAAAGGCGGGCAAGCATTAAGTATAAAAGGCCGGTGGTTGCGTGCCTTTTGTTTCCCTAAACCGCGCTTCTTTTCCGCAGTATTGAGCAAATCCATAGATATTTTTTTCTGGAGTATTGGAACATTCTAAACAGTAAATCACTAATGCATGGCAGAAACCACATCTTCTTTGCCCACAAACCCGCCGTAAACATGAAAGCAGGCCTACGCCGCTTGTGTTTCTGCGAGCGCAGCCGGCTGCCGATCGACTGTGGCGCCACCGCGGCGAGGTTGATCTCACGGTGAATAAAGTACAAGGGCAGAATGAGAGAAAGAAGATGACAACACAGTATGAAAGAGCACAGAACAAGGGTTGAGGGGAGCCTCTGTTCGCAAGCTGAGCCAATGTTTTGACAAATGGATTAGTCTTCGTCTAGGCAGTGCGATGATAACTGGTGGTGGTTTGAGTACGCTTTTGCTTCGGAAGATGAAAAGACAGGGAGCGGGGAAGGAGGATGGTAGGGAGGAAGGGAGGAGTAGGTTGGAGGGAACGAATGTTTCTTCGAAATGAAGTGCCGAGCTGGAACCGGTATCACGTCGCCTGAAAAAGAAAATGAAAAGCTGCAGCAGCAGGAAAAACTACAACGCGCTGTGAATGATGAGTCGGCCCCTGAACAGGTTCGATGCTGACACGCCCTTTTTAAAAGGGGAAAACATTCCAAAGGGTCCTGATAAAGAATACATTTGCAAAAGAATAGTTATGAAACGATTTGCGAAAGAAGGGTAGCAGGACAAAGTACCAGATTAATAAGAAATCGAGTGAACCATTCCTGCAGCTCCTGACATTATCTGCAGAAAACGAAAAAGAAAACCAATGTAAGAGGGGATAAGAAAGAAACATGTTCGGAATAAACATATGACGCTTATGCAATTGCGGATGGGTGACAGAGTGTACACGTGCTGTGAGCGAGCTGTAGAATGAACGCTGTATTGGATCGTACTTCCGACTAGTTGTGGCGCAGAGCGAATAAATTTAGGGTTCCTATTTTTTTCCTTTCGAGATATTTATCCCTGTTGGTTCCGCTGTTCTAAGTTTATGGAATAGATATACCTCCCTATATTTTATGTCATTTGAAGATTTAAAATCTGTCTAGATAAAAAATAATACAATTTCTTCTTACTTAAGGTCTTTCTGATTGAAATGATGGGAAACTGCTTTAGTAATGTGTTTTCCTACGTCTCCCTGATGACCATTTAGCTTTATATTCACTGATTTCCCAATCTCTCAAATGATTGTTCTGTCTCTCAGCTCTTAGCCCAAAGGACTCACCGCAACCTTCTGAAGAATACAGGAATGTAATTGAAGTCATACGCATTATATATCAATATCGAGAACTCAACATACCCGACATTCTCAACCATCTTCTTTAGCTATGTTTACGAGGACAAATTTACCTGAGCACTATGCTTTCCGCAGATAATCGCTGTATCAAATAGTTTGTCAACTGACTGTGTTGAACATCTTGACAATACACGTGATCATCTCACATTGCCTTGAACTGCTCATCCTTAAGTCCAGGGGCAGTTCAGATGTTGGTAATCCGGCGCAGTAAGGTGACGCACATGGCTGTGGGAGTGGTAGTGTTGGAATCGTTGAAGGCGGGCTACGGTTAAGTAGACAGAATTTGGGACGCACGAAACAATAGGTCCTCCAAGGGCAGAGAGAGCGAGAGAAAGAGAGAGAAGGCAGAGAGGTTACCCAGGAAAACTTTCTTAAAAAATCCGATTTCTGATTAGGAGTAATGGCACAGTGGCCAGGGACCCAGTGAAAGTGTTCTTCTGTAAATGAGGTAGAATAAAAAATGAAGGGAACGGTTGAACGGAATATCCCTGGAATGTTTAAGCATTTTCAAGAGGGAAAGACTCTGGAAAGCCTTGGACCTATTGCAAGGTATCTTCATTGTGGCTGTCTAAATGACCAGAAACTCAGGGAGAAAAATAGGGTCCCGAAATAATAACTCCAGTCAAGAGCCCGGCAGTATATGCCAAAAGCTGCTTTTTCATTCTGTTGAAAGACATCTAAAAATGGTTATCTGGTTATAAAAATTTTGTAGACGCTCCTCTATCAGCCCATTTATTACATTCGCTTCATAAAATGAGAGTACAGTGCCAGGCCTTTGATGGTTAAATAGTACTAAATAATTGATTGATATGGAAACTTTCGACAGCAGGCAATTAGTGAACATATCCTTAGAGAGCTGATACCTAGGCCAAATAAGGTCAAAGAAGTGAGATGGGCTAGATATAAATATGGCGTTAGCCAATTCAGAAAATGTCTCGACTTTAAAACGTTCGAAATGGTAAGAAGCTTGAACGATGAATTCTGGTCAGGTATCCGCGCATCCAATTACAGCGCAGCATAAGCCACTCTATTAGGCGGAACTATACGCAAAGTTGCAGAGCGCGTCGCTCCAAGAATAAGAAACGGTTGAATGTTTCATCTTTGGCCCTCAGAAAAGAGAACGGAGCTGAATTTAAGTATTGTCATAAGTAGGTCTCATAAAAAAAAAGAGCGCAATCTCCCGATGCATACCGCATGTTTTGTTGTTGCTCTGCACCAACCGGGCAGGGGAATAATCCCCTTTAATCACAAGGCTTCTAATTTGGGGCCTCCAGTACAACAGCGGGTCGCGTATTTAACAGAACTAACCTGCAAGATTAGGGCCGAATGATATGAAAAATTAATATTGAAAGAAGATGCCAGTGGGAACAAGAGGACGCCCCCCCCCCCCCCCCCTCACCCCCAATTGTTCATATTCAAATCTAACTCAGGCTGTCCTGCCAGACGTCCAGAACAATTCCATAGACACTCGTCCAACAAACGATACAGGTTATGATTATTTGTGACATAAGCGAAAAACGCTGTCATTTGCTTACCTATTAACTTTGAGGGCCGGTTGAATAGAAATAGCACGGATAAGTCTCATAAATGTAATAAAGTTTTCTTGTTTACATAAGCAATAACAGCGAGAGGAGAGGGCCTTGGGGTGCAGCTCTTGACTTGGGGTAAGTGTTAAAATTTCAGGTACCTTAATTGCTGAAGAATTATCTATCTTTTGAGAATTCCATTATCCACACGCAGAGCTACTAAGCAGGTTGCAGGCCAAGTAGTTTATGAAGAAATATTCTTCATTATACGATGTAGTACGCCATTGTGATACCCAAAGTAACTAGAGCTGATACCTCATTTCGCATCATAGCAGCCCTGAAGCGGCTATGCAAGTCTATGTGCGCGCTCCAAGTCGAGAACCTTTGTCAAAAACCAATCTGAGCCTCGTTAAAGCCTCGGAACAGGATTCTTGAGGAGGCTGTAGAATACCCCTTCTACAATCTTACTTGCTCGATTCTTTCAGCGATAAAACATTATTTTCGCAGTTTTCCAATCATGTGGAATACAGGCTCTTTCGAAACACCAATTGACGACCTGAAGAGGTTCAGGCCAGAGTCTTGAGTACCATTTTCAGCATGGGAACTGATAATCTGTCAACTTCAGGGGCAGAAACGGCAGACAATTAACTGCAGATAGTTAACTGTCGACACGAGTTCATATACAGTCTTCACCCAGATGAAATGGGATTGAATTAAAGGTAGTGCGAGCTTGAATATGCACATGAAGGCCTTGGACTACGGATTCCAGTTGATATGTTTCTCCTATAGGGCGGATATTACCGTGCACTGGGCGATATAAAAAAAACGGCGGCACGTTAGTACGTTCCATTACGTTGTGATATCATTATCGTCAGCCTGCTATACCCACGGCAGGGCGAAGGCCTCTCCCATATGTCTCCAATTCACCCTGTCCTGTGCTAGCTGCATCCGCTTGACCCCTGCGAACTTCTTAACCTCATCCGCCCACCTAACTTTCTGCCGCCCCCTGCTACGCTTTCCTTCCCTTGGAATCCAGTTTCTTACCCAAAGCAACCATCGGTTATCCTCTCTTCGCACTACATGTCCTGCCCATGCCCATTTCTTCTTCTTGATTTCCACTAGAATGTCAGTAACTTCAGTTATTTCTCTGACCCACTCTGCACGCTTCCTATCTCTTAATGTTACCCCTACCCTTTTTTCTTCCATAGCCCTCTGGGTTGTCCTCAACTTAAGTAGAACCCTCTTGGTTAGCCTCCAGGTTTCAGCCCTATAGGTTAGTACAGGTATGATGCAACTGTTGTACACTTTCCTCTTGAGCGATACCGGTAAGATGCTAGTAATTCGGCAAGCAACAAAGCCAGCGCTTAAATTACCGAAAAGCACTAGCAACGAGAGACTACTCGAACTCGGAGTCCATAACACAATACATGAGCTTCGAGAAGCCCACTTACAAGCACAATACTTCACATTGGCCGCTACAACTACCGGACGACACATACTCAGTAAGCTAGGCATAACTATTTCCGCAAACAATGTATCCCTAAGTACACTCCCTACCCATATTTACATTTCAATCAATGCCAAGCCATTACCACGGAACATGCACCCCCACCATGACCAAGGTAGCAGGAAGGCGCGCGCGGCAGCGCTCCAAAAATGGTACGGGAATGAGCCCGATGCAGTTTGGGTGGATGCCGCCTGCGATGAGAACGGAGCCACTGCGGTTATACATAGCCCCCACATTTCCCCCCTAACTTTCGAGCTTCCTTCAGGCACCACCCCCGAGCAAGCCGAGGAGACTGCTGTAGCTATTGCACAGATGCCAGTTATGTACTTAGTGATTCAAAAACTGCCATTCTAAATTATGCCAGGGGCCTGGTTCATCGTCCGGCGCACCGCCTGCTGCACATGAACACCCCCCACCTCTCCCGACGCGGTGAGCTCCTCTGGGTGCCTGCACACTCGGGAAATCCCGGCAACGATGCCGCTAACTCCTTAGCCCGAGGATCTAGAAACCGGGCACAGGCGGACCTCGTGGGGGATATCTCGAAGGAGCGTATGCACTCGTTTGCTGAGTTCACTGCAAACTCTCGCGCTGAGCGCCTCATCTACCCATTACCCTACCCATCCCTCAATACCAGAGAACAGTCAATCGCGCATCGCCTGCAGACACGAACGCTGCCGACACCAGCTCTACTTTCCAAATTTAAACCGCTATCCCGCCTATGCACTTTGTGTTCCCACCCCAAGGCCACCCTTACTCACATTCTTTTATCCTGCCCGGCATCTTCTCCCCCCGCCGGGCCGGTGCCTCTCCGAACCTGGGAGGACTGGGAGACCTCACTTCGTTCAGCAGACCCGGTTAGGCAGAAGATCGTCGTCAGCCGGGCCGCATACGTCATGGATCAATATCACATGAACGTTTAGATCGGGAGTGGGGTCGTGCGGAGACCCAGGAGGCCTGCGGGCCTCGAATGCTTCGCAAAATAAAGTTTTTCCTCCTTCTCCTCGGGAAACGCGGAGCGAAATCACTGACGGCGGCGTGTGGCCTCGCTCTTCAACCTGGCCGCCTTTTCGTCGTCATGGACCGCATTTCTGCCTGCGCTTCCTCGTCGACACTGGTGCCAAAGTCAGCGTACTGCCGTCCTCCAAGGCCGACCGTGCTTCCAAGTCACATGGACCTATTCTCCGTGCGGCCAACTCAACCTCCATCGCAACGTATGGTCGCCGATCCCTCACTCTTGACATTGGCCTGCGGCGCACATTTCGATGGGTCTTCATTGTAGCCGATGTACATCAACCCATTCTCGGATCCAACTTCCTGACGCATTTTTATCTGGACGTCAGCATGCGTCGCCATCAACTCACCGACAGCAAGACGCGTTTTTCCATCACTGGCGTTATATCGGCTGTCGCTTCCACTGTCATCCGAACTCTGATTCCGTCATGCCCGTATGCCCAAGTCCTCGCAGACTTTCCCGATGTCACAAGGCCTTTTAATCTTTAATGAGGCACCCAAGCACGGTATAACCCACCACATTATCACGCGTGGTCCACTGTCGCAGCTCGTCCGCGCCGCCTCTTTGGAGAGCGTCTGGCTAATGCAAAACGAGAATTCGACCACATGCTCCAGCTGGGTATTATTCGCCCTTCATCCAGCGCTTTGGCCGCACCACTCCATCTGGTGCCCAAGAAAGAACCAGGTGACTGGCATCCGTGCGGCGACTACCGGGCTCTCAACGCTCACACTGTCCATGACATCTATCCCCTTCCATACATCCAAGACTTCACTGGACGTCTGGAAGGCGGCAAGATCTTTAGTCAAGTGGACCTTGTCAAGGCATACCACCAATTTCCTGTTGAGCCGGCCGATATTTCGAAGACGGCCATCCCTACACCCTTCGAACTGTTCGAGTACGTGCGCATGCCATTTGGACTACGCAAGGCAGCTCAAATTTTCCAAAGATTCATTGCTAAAGTGACGTGTAGGCTCCCGGCGGTATTTGCATACATCGACGACATCCTCGTCGCGAGTCGTTCTCTACAGAATCACAAGCGTCACCTCCGGGAACTCTTTCAACGCCTCCAAGAGTTTGGCTTGGTCGTCAATGCCCAGAAATGTGTTTTAGGCTCTTCTGAGCTCGAGTTCTTGGGCCACCACATCTCGGCGCTGGGAATGCGTCCATTGCCTTCTCACGTCCAAGCTGTTAAGGGCTTTCCAGTACCCACTACCCTACGCAAGCTCCGTGAGTTCCTGCGCGTAGTGAATTTTTCACGGCGCTTTATTACGCACTGCGCCGAGCATCTTCACCCTCTTACTGACCTTCTCCGCTCTACCAAGTCCTCATCCTCCGCGATTTCCTGGTCTCCCGAAGCTTAGGCCGCTTTCACAGCTGCAAAACAAGCCCTCGCCGATTCAGTCGTCCTCATTCACCCTAGGACTTCCGCGCCCACTCACATCATGCTGGATGCTTCTAGCGTGGCCATTGGTACGGTTGTTCAGCAGCAGATCGACTCCGAGTGGCACCCACTGGGTTTCTTCTCTCGGAAGCTCTAGCCTGCCGTCCAGTGACGTGACGATAGTATGCCCCGGCCTCGACCTTAGCACGAGACGAAGAAGAGATCGAACACCGAAGCCAACGTGTGAATATTAGAACGCGAACAAGCGCCCTCGAGGTTACTGGTGATGGACACACGGTTACCGCTCTAGTGGACACTGGTGCCGACTACTCTGTCATCAGTGGAGCTTTCGCCGCCAAGCTCAAGAAAGTGACTACCACTTGTGACGGCCCGCTAATCCACACCGCTGGTGGTAACCTTATTAAGCCGTCGGGGCGGTGCACCGCAATGGTCGTAGTAAATGGACGTACCTACGCTACCAGCTTCGTCGTCCTACAGCACTCTTCCCGCGACGTTATTCTGGGCATAGATTTTCTGAACGAACATCGAGCGATCATCGACCTCCGATCCAAACTCACTAAGCTCTTGACCAACAAAGCCATGTCTACTACGAGAACTTCAAAACGCATTACGTCGCTCTCATCGTTCTCGACGGAGAATTGACCGTACAGCCCCGATCAAGCGTCATCGTCCTTGTGGTTACAAAATAAGTCCAAATCACGCAAAGGGTTGTCGAAGGAAGCAGTCAGTTATTACTGGATAGAGGACTTGGCATCGCAAGAGGCATCGTCAGTCTCCGTTATGGACAAGCGCATGTGCTCGTCACGAACTTCACCGACGAATATCGGCACCTGAACAAGGGCACGATGATTGCTTTCCTTGACGAGCTAGCGGACACTGGAGAAGTCTTCGCCCTTCCCAGCCAGCTTGTAGACGATGCACCCAACCGAGCCAAGAGCCCAATTTCGACATCAACCCAGCGCTCCCCTGAGACAGACAAGACCGGATTCGCACTCTTCTTAAAAACTACAGTGAGTTTTTTTTCTCCAGCGTCGAAAGTGCGGTGAACTCTGTTGGCAATGCATCGCATCATCACGGACGGAAACGGATAGAGATCGCGAGAAGACCGCATTCATCACACCGGAAGGCTTATTCAAATTCAAGGTGATGCCATTTGGCCTCTGCTCCGCACCACCCTCGTTTTAACGAGTAATGGACACGGTCCTAGCCGGCGTGTAGTGGCAGATTTGTTTGGTATACTTGGACAACGTCGTTGTCTTCGCGTCAAACTTTGAAGACTACCTAAAACGGCTGCAGACAGTTCTGGATCCCATCAAGTCATCGAGACTAACGTTAAAACTAGAGAGAAGTGCCACTTCGCCTACGAGGAACTGCGGTTTCTAGGTCACATAGTTAGCAAAGATAGTGTTTGCCCAGACCCGGAGAAAACAGCTGCAATCACACAACTACCCCCGCCTGCCGAGAAGAAAGCTGTGCGCAGGTTCCTTGGGCTGTGCGCTTATTATCGACGATTTGTCAAAAACTTTTTGCGCATCGCCGAACCGTTGACGCAGCTTACAAAGGCTCATGTACCTTTTAAATGTAAAGCGTCGTAAGGAAAAGCCTTCGACGAACTTAAGCGCCGCTTGCAGGGCCTTCCTGTACTTGACCACTTTGATGAAAACGCCGAGACTGAAATTCATACCGACGCGAGCAGTAGGGCATAGGAGGCGTTCTCGTCCAGAAGAGTGCCGGACTGGAGAAAGTAATCGCCTACTCTAGCAGGTCCCTCACAAAAGCCGAAGTCAATTACTCGACGGCCGAGAAGGAGTGCCTCGCGATTATCTGGGCCACTTCTAAGTTCCGTCCATACCTGTACTGTCGACCATTCAAGGCGGAAAGCGACTGCCACGCATTCAGCTGACTGGCAAATTTGATAGACCCCTCCGGTCGCCTTGCCAAATGGAGCCAAAATCTTCACGAGTTCGACACCACAATCGTCTACAAGTCAGGCCGCAAGCACTCCGATGCATACTGCTTGTCACGAGTCCCCGTTGATGCGTCGGCGAAAGAAGACGACGACTACGCCTTTTTGGGACCGGTAAGCGCCAGCAGTTTCGCAGAACAACTAGAGCAGACATTGAGCTGAAAGCACAAGCCGATTACTTGAAAAGATCGCTTCCCCTCCAACTGTATTCAGGCGACATTTATCATCGTTCGCGTTAAGCAACGGCCTCCTCGTGAAGAACTTCGCACCCAACAAGACCACGCAGATTCTTGTTGTGCTTAAAATCCTCCGGCAGAAAATTCTGCAGGCATTGCACGTTGAGCCCAGAGCAGGCCATCTCGGGTTTGCGCGCATGTTGCGTCGAATCCAGGAGAAGTACCACTGGCCGCGACATCGTGCCGAATTTCCCCACTGCGTCGAGACATGTCGTGAGTGCCAACGACGCAAGACGCCGCCGATGAGACCAGGAGGACTACTAAACCAGATTCCATCCCCATACCTGCCCTTTCAACAAATTGGGATGGCTCTCCTAGGCCCTTTTCTATCTTCGTCTATGGGTAACATGTGGATCACCAAGAAAAAGCAGTACCCAATGGTACCCCGCCAGAATTCGCCAATTTTTTGTCGAACAAATGCTCTTGCGACACGGCGCCCCAGAGGTGCTCATCACGGAAAGGGGAATGGCGTTTACGGCAGAGTTGACGCAAGCCATCCTGGAATACAGTCATACAAGCCATCGACGAACAACTGCCAACTACCTCGGGACCAATGACCTCACGGAGCGGCTCAATAAAAAGATCGCGGACATGTGCTGTACGTCGACGCTGAACACAAGACCTCGGATGCCATCTTGCCGTACGTGATTTTCGCGTATAAGACGGCAGTGCAGGAGACGACCAGAGCGACCCCATTCAAGCTTTTGTACGGCAGGGAGCCCACGACGAAGCTCGACGCAATGCTGCCGGACGTAACCAACAAGGACAACTTTGACGTCGCCGCCTACCTGCAGCGTGCAGAGGAGGCACGACGACTCCAACGGCTGCGTATTAAAGAACAACAGCGCACCGATACTCGACGATACAACTTACGACGCCGTCGCTCAGAGTAAAATCTGGGAGACCAAGTGTGGGTTAGGACTCCAATTCGCCGCCGTGGACTAAGTGAAAAGCTGCTGCGTCTATACTTTGGGCTATACAAAATCCTTCGCCGCGTCGGTCAACTCGACTATGAAGTCATTCCCGACGCTACAACAGCATCACAACGGCGATGTGCGCGCCCAAAAATCGTATATGTTGTTCGTCTGAATCCTTATTACTTGCGTTTAAGAATCCGTGGTGTGTAAACTTTCCAAAGTTTCTATTTAAGTTACTGTGTTTATTTTGGAACATCGAGGGGATGTTTTTTAAAGGGGGGAGTAATGCCACGGAACCTTCAAGACTGTATTCGTTGTTTTTTAGCAGCCGCAGGCATGCGGCCTTGTCAATCTGATGCTGGCTCGCGTATCAGTTCTGAACTCGTTCTTTGTTAATGCTCGATGTCGCGAGACGCAGCTTCATCAGTTTCTTTGTCACGCAAGATGCGCTGAACGCGTATGTTTTACAATGTTCCCGGTTGTGCTTGTAGCAGTTTGCGACGTTATCTAGCTGGTACTGAGCAGCCTTTAAATTGCGCGGTAACGAGTGCACCGGGCATTCTTAGTTCGAGCATCGAAATGCACGATTGTTGCCATCGCCGCGGCGGAATCACTTAGTGCTTTTGCGGGCGCAAGCCAGCCCAATAACGAGCTTCTTCAGTGATACCACCGACCCATCACTCGTGTCATCGACCTTGTCACCACGACGTGACAACATCTCACCGAATGCATATTGCAACACACAATGGAGCTATTCTTAGCAATACCACCTGCTTATTTCTTAGCATGGTGGCATTACTTTCGCCCTGGCTGTTCGTAACAACGGCTTTGGGAAGTAGGTGATGTTTGCAGATCTATTTAGTATATGTCTTGTAAATAAAAAATGGCAAAGACCTCAAATAGAGGATGGCACGCAGCACTAACACTCCGAGTTCTGTATTATGGTGTTAATCACTCATGCCCCATTCTTGGCCTCTTTCGAGATTTATTTATTACTTGGTCTTTGATAATTTTTAATTGCTTTTATTGAAGTACAAATTTCGTGTACATATTCCGGCAACTCGAAACACCTGCTTCCTGCACTAAGTCCCGAATGGTAACCTCGATAGAGGGTCACTACGTCATAGGCTTCGTTCATAAATTTTTGTGCGATGAAAATATTGTACGGGAGACAATAACCTTAATTCTCACAAAGGTTTCGTACGTAACATTTTTTCCCTTACTGGCACCATTTTCTTTTATGAAAGCATAACCATGGCTTGTCTGCATCATGTGGTCCGCTTTCTCTGCTCAGTCTTCAATGCTGCTGATTCACTAATCTGCTCAAATCAAACAATTGCTTGAGAGGCAGTCGATAAGACATGCACTGTAAGCAAATATGTTACTGATACACCCCAAAACTAAGTCTTGCGCACAGGGAAAATTATTCAGGACTGGAGTGTGTGCTAAACGTCAGTGATTTCATTTTCCGCGTGCAGATGTTTGAAAAGACACCGCCTCTACAGCCCCCCCCCCCCCCCCCCCCCTCGCCCAGAAAAAAATATACGAAGTTTTTACGATTCCCGTCGTTTGATCGATTGTGGCTGTGAGTCAGAGGTGAAAGTGCCAAATTGTCAGTGATCCTCATGGCTCACGAGCATCATCTCCGTACGCAAACACCCCGAAGTTACATGTGCTACAACACCAACAAAGGTATAGAGCCAGGGATGCGGTGGGAGCTAACCTGACTCTCATAGAACCATCCGAGCAATGCGCAAATTCAAGCACCAGGAGAACGGTCCAAGTGTCTCCGTTCGAGCGAAGGTTCTTATGATTATCACGACACTAGGGCAAGAAAGCGTGCGATTTATGTGAAGGTTTTTTTTAAATTCAGCCCTCGAAGTCGTCCCTTTCAACATTTCATTTCATAAACGAATTCATCCACATACTGTGTGCCAATATATGTAGAAACCACCAAATGAAGTGAATAGCTGGGGGAGGGACGTCAAGATGGTAAACTTACAAGCTCCCCGAGTTCGATTTGAGAGATATGAGCGATGTGAGCTATTATAACAGGTACGGTTATATAGCTCGGCTCCGAACGTACTTAGGACGTGGCTGGGGGTCCGCGATGCTGGTTTAACTTCTGATGAGGGGTTACGCACTTTCCTCGAGTTCAGATGTAACGGCCGCATTGAGACTCATATTTCCCGAAGAAGATCAAGAGATGCGGGAATACGACTTCGTGTACCTATTGCTTGAATTAGTCTAGATCCGGTCTGATAACAGAGAGAAGGACTGGAAGGTGTGTTAGATGTTTACAAAGTGGAGCACAATTTAAAAGCTGTAGCGAAAGGGCAAGGCAGTATGTATTTACGCCGCATATATTTCCCGCGTTAGATTGTTTTAAAGCGCTATCTCTTCACGCGCACACATACAAACATAAAAAAAAATCACCGGAGAGGATTCAAATCTCGTCAAAGTCGAACCCAGGTTCAGAATCCAATCATTTTAAAGCACTGAATAGCTGCGGCAAGTTCTTTCGCTCGTGAATATCACGTTTCAGTGTTAAACCTCCATCATTGTTTTGAACAAGGACTTGTGAATGTCGAACTCAACCTTGCCTTGCACCCTCTCCGACGTGCAGGTGCACGTAAAGCAGTTCGTGAACGCTGTGTGGGGAAACAGTAAAGAATCGTCGGTGTTTTTCTGTCAACCGTAGACAAGGGACTAAAAGAGCAAAAAGTCCCGGGGCTGTCATGACATGCCATGATATGACAGACCGGGAACACGCCGTTTGAAAGTGAAAGTCAGGGTGCTCTCTTTCCCTAGCCGGCACGAAACAAGGAGTGTGCCCATAGACATACCTTAGCTGCATTTATAGCGCCTCTGTAAACGCTCGCGTTTCTTGGAAAGTTTGGTCCCTAATTCTGCATGGAACACTGTAATGAGGAACTACAGGGTTCAGGCTTCTGCGAAAAGGACTCACATTTGCGCATGGAAGGACCAGCAGGAGCACGAGTAGTGAAATTCAAAATTCCACGGTCAGGGCTCTGTAGCAGGGGGCTCGCCATGGAGCAGGAGCTCGACCGTGGTGCCATAAAAGCAGTGACGGTCGCTGAGGGTGCTGTGAGCACGGTCACCAACGCATAGGTGAATATGAGTGGCGCGCGAGAGAGATAATGCCATGGTCGTTGCAATACAGGCCCCGAGGCTCCGCCAGTGGCTGCACCTGAGACGTAAAGACGGTTTTGTGTACGATAGTATCACAAAAAATAAAAGAGAGCAGCAATAACTGTGCCATGTAAACAAGACAAGCACGTATGCACCACAAATGAATCGCTTGCTGTGCGACGAACCTTTAGGTGCATGAGTTGGCCATGTAGTACAATCTAGCAGCTATCCGGTTCCATAAGCTCGAATTATCACTAACAGAAAAAAAAAACACAGTCGTCAAATTTTGTACATCCTCTACTGACTTAATTATGCCACCTAATTGGTGCTCACCGTCACAATTGTAAAAAATATTTCAATGAAGAATAGGTTCTTACCTTGTCTTTTATATAATGAGCCAATACAATTTTATTTACTGTTAACCCAAATTTTAAACAAAGCCTCTTATTCTGCACTAACACATACATACATACATACATACATACATACATACATACATACATACATACATACATACATACATACATACATACATACATACATACATACACACATACATACATACATACATACATACATGCATACATACATACATACATACACACATACATACATGCATACATACATACATACATACATACATACATACATACATACATACATACATACATACATACATACATACATACATACATACATACATACATACATACATACATACATACATACATACATACATACATACATACATACATACATACATACATACATACATATTTTATTACCATTCATCAATACCGCTTGCATTCTCGAGTCCGCAGAAGCGCGGGAGTGCCTGTGGGCGGGCCACAGCAATCGACCGGCGCGGGCTGCTCGCCTAAATAAACAATCAATTAAATGTACATCATACAGTACAGCACAATGCAAAAACACATTCACATAGCATGCTCTGTAAACAACCAGTTTCTATCTTGTCGTTTAACTTCAGCAAGAGAAATCAACTGCAAAATGTCAGTTGGCAATTTTTAAAGTGATAGGGGACATAAGAGGCACGACACCTTTATTCATAATTAGAAATTTATCCATAATTGGTGTACACGCTTGGTAGTTTAAAAAGTTTGCTTCTACGAAGCACTCTAGGTTTATCCCGTGGTAGTTCGTATTTAGTCGAAAAAAAGTTTCTTGTGATAGCTACGAAAGAAAAAAGATCCGATAAAGGGCAGATTTCTGCATTTAATAGTTTAGCACTCTCATCCAAGTTTCCTGGGACAGCTCCTTGCATAATATTATTTGCAATTCGGTACAACAGGTTATTTACCTGAAAAATTTTGAAATTCGAGCAAGAGCTGTACATTGTGACTTCATACCGCAATACAGATTCAGCCAAAGCTGTAAAAACTATTTTACGGTGCCTGATGGGGCAGGTGAGCCTTATATTGTATGCAGCTGGACTGATGCAGTTTGAAGACGACTGACAACATGCTGTATATGCGTAGCCCTTAACAAATGTTGACCTAAATTACGGCCAAGCTATTTTACGGAGCAGAATGGCAAAGGCTCATATTGGGGCATCCACTACACCCGGCCTCATGCAGAACAATCGTTTTACTGAAGGTTACATTTTTGTGCGGGTTTCTAAATTTCAACAGGACACTTGTTTTTATTCAAATATATTCTGTTCGAAGCAAATCACTGTACTATAGGATGAACATCTGTTTGTAGCAGGTCTCCGGCATGTTCAAAGGATCGACGAGACATAACTAGTGCTATGACGTCTGCGTACTGAAAAATTTTGGAATATAGGGTAAGGTTAACCTCTGGTACCTTTTTTCCTTCAATACATTGGAATAATTAGTAAACACTAAGTAGCTATCTTTATTTATTGGCTTAAGAGAAAAAGTCAAAACAAAAGTTTTAGATCTTCGTTCATAATACAAGTCGTTCAAAATACGTCACGTTTTTCGTACATTAGGCCGGCAATGCGATAATAATTGTTCTTAACCACGGAACACAGAAATTGTATCTGGAGCATGTCGGTGTTTTAATTTCCGTTTTTAGGTTATGTCGCGTTATACTGCAGACTCTTAACTCCTTTTGATTTTTTATAAACTTCACCCGACATATTGGAAGTGCGCTGTCCTGAAATTTCAGGAATTCGCATCTTGTTGTTTTCCATTCAGAGTGCTATAGCTGGGGCTCCCAGTCTTTGAAAAACTATTGTCTGTGACTGTTTCTGTTCTTCTGCAGTTCAAAAAAGAAAATAATGATGGACGCTACAGAGTTTTTATCCCGCGGAAACGGGAACAGATGCGCTTTGCTGGAGACTGCACGAGAGCGCATTTGGACGTCGTTGTCTTCACTAACCTCCATACGTGCGCAACGGATCCAAACATGTAGCATTCGGATTTTAAGTTGCGTTAACGATCCCAATAATTGATAGTGCGCAGCCACTGAGATGCCCAATCAGCGACGTCGCCGATCGTTGCCTCTTGAAAGCTGACCTGGAAGCCCTAGCCTCAAACCGAAATAGAAACAAAAAGATGTCTCCTGCCACGCATAACTCCCCCTTGGAAAATTTGGCTAACTCGGTTTGTATTTTTTCTTTGCCCCCGTGCAACACGTTCCCTCCAGTACGATGATGTAGAGGACAGATCCACGCAAGGATACTATGGCTGGATTACCGAAGCTTTTCAATACCCATTAACTTCGCAACTACTACCGCAGCGTGCAGACCGCAAAAACAGGATGATGCAACCTAAACACACGTATGTTTTCAATACAAGGTATGCGGAAGACAACTGGAGGGTAGTGAAGCTAATGAGTTGATTAAATCAGAGAAGACGCAAAGATAAAAAAAAATACCCTGGAGGGCACTGTGGCGACGGCTGGCTGCTGAGCTGGGAAGGGTGCCACCCATAAGGAGCGCTTCTCCAAGCTGAGGCATCCCATGTTCCTGATCGCTGTTGCACTGGCAGCCACCAGCGCTTTGTGGTGGGTGGCCCCTGTGGCGACGTTGGAGCGAGGCCACGAAGCGCTTGGCGAGCGGTGGACGCAGAGACGACAGCGTGGCCCAGCCTGCGCTGCGGCAGCAGCAGTCACCATGTCCGTGAGCGTTGTGCGACATGGCCGGGAATCCGGGGCTACTGCGATTGAGCGAAGCCACGGAATGTTCGGGACAGCCTGGTTTGAGGTACCACGGAGCTACCCGGCCTGTAGCCACGGCCTGTAGCCATGTTTGACCTTTAGAGCGACCGCAGATGGGGCCCCTCTTGAAGCCGTCGGGTAAACCCGGTCGGTAGCCATACCGCGCCGATGAAGAAGAAGAAGCTAATTTTTTTCTTCTTCAGCTTTCTTTTCTATTCTTTTGTAAACCATACCGAGGTCCCAAAACATGCCAGAAATTTTGTCCTTTCATAACCTAGTAAAGGTTTGGTTTGGTCTAATTTGTAGGGTTTAACGTCCCAAAGCGATTCGGGGTATGAGAGGCGCCGTAGTGGAGGACTCCGGAAATTTAGATCACCTGGGGTTCTTTAACGTGCACTGACATCGCACAGCACACAGACGCCACTCCGTTTCGCCTCCAATGAAACGCAGCCGCCGAAGCCGGGATTTGATCCCGCTTCCTTGTGAACAGTAGTCAAGCGCCGTAACCACAGCGCCACCCCGGCGGGGCATAACCCAGTACGCTATACAGCAAGAATGTTTTACAGCCGAAATGTAAATTGCGTGCGAAGAATGAATTGTAACATATGTTACGGGCCCGTCAAACTAATAGCGGCTTCGAAACCAAAGAACAGCCAACGTGGATAGGATGGGAGATATCCTCATCCAACTCAGACCTCGAGGAAAACCGAGGAGTGGTGAACAGAAGCAGGGCGGCGGCCTTAGCCTACGGAAACCCGTTCTAAAAACCCGACAAGCCTTCCAATAACGCGCCTTTCTGTTTCCTACCAATAAAACGTTTTAATCATCATCATTATACGCAGAAAAATATCTTCAATCCCTTATTTTAATATAAGTGTGGCTCTGCGGCTTCTGGCCGAAAATAAAGGTAAATAACGTCTCGGCTGCGGGAGGTGGTTCGTTCGAAACCCGCCGCCGGGCACCCATCGGTAAAAATGGGTGCAAGCGTCCCCCGACCTGGCGCCCGGCTCTCACAGGGGTGTGAGCTTGGAAGAGGTTCCGCAAACTCCGCTGCACTCCTACTGGGGCGAAATAATTACGAACACTACAGCCTGTAAACGGGGTTCGAGTTACCGTGTTTCACGGGGTTCAAAACAGAAAACTAGCCGTGTCCTGCACACGCGAAAACTCAGAAAAGCCTCGCAGTTTCAAGTGCGGAACGCTCTAGGTCAGCTTGTCGAAAGACGTAAAGGTTCATTGTCACTGATGATGGTCACTTCTCAGAGATCACTGCACTCCCTGGCAAGTCCGTATTTTCTGCCTGTCTGACTTTGCGAGAAAAAAAAGGGCCACATAATGGGCTTTTGTGCACAAGGCGGACTTATTGTTGTCCGATGGCGGAACTGATCCCTGCCACAGCGGATCAACTATTTGAGACTTATGTCCCCTTTCCCAAACATTACACCCCAAGGAGCCGAGCACCAGGCCGGGGGAAAGCTTGTGCGCATTGAAAAGCCGGTGGGTACCCAGCGGCACCAGGGATCGAACCTGGTACCTCCTGATCACGAGGCGAATGTACTACCACAAGGCCACGCTTCGGAGACCTATGACTATTTTTCCAAACATTTCACCCTAAAGAGCCGACCAGGGATCGAACCTGGAAGAAGAAACTAGTGGTAATAATTACGCAGAGTATTTTACTGCATTTATCACCTAACAGTGACAAAAATTGAGCTTTATTACATTGTCATGTCATATTGTCACAGTTGTTAAACCGAAGACCTATTGCAGTGGCTGAACGAGGGAACAAGGACACCAGGAACGGGCTAGAACTTTACGTCCTATACCTCCACTGATTGCGGTCTTTCTTTTTCTACCTCTAATACCCATGTCAATACATCTTTGAACAGCTCATATGTAATACGATTAGTGTAATAATTACGCGTTATCCTTAGTAAAACCTTAGCGACGGAGCCCATGATCAGCTCTGAACGATCATAAACGATTCGTGACAGTCCGGACGGGTGCGAAATGCAAACAAACTTCATTGTTCTACCCCATACGGAAATCAGGCAAGGATCATACAAATCCAGACAAAACCAGAGAACCTACGGCCAATAGCTCTCACGTCAACTGTCTGCAAACTGATTGAACGAATCATAGCCACAAAATTACAGCGTCACATTGAATACGTGCAGCCGAGTTGCATCCAGATCAGGCAGGATTCCGGCCGAATATGGGCCGGCATGACTGCCTTAGGCTGCTTCTCAGGATAATCAACCGCAGGTCTCGCAAACAGACACCAGGGTACATCATCGCGGTTTATATGCGCAAATCATTCGACAATACAAAACAACAGATAATCCTACGAAAATGAGCAGATATATCCTAGCCCAAAAGCATAGAATTGGATATGCAGCTCCCTTCAAAGTAGACCTATTAGGCTTCGTGACAAAGCGTCGGGATGGAGCCCCAGACCTATTACTTGGATAGGGGGTACCACAGGGCTCTATCCTCGGCCCTTTTCTCTTTAACTTGGCCATGACCCTTCTAGCAGAAGCGTTCGAGAGAGACGCTTCGGCTCGCTTCACCATCTACTCAGATGATGTCAGCATATGGACGGAAGCAGTGGCTTACCGAAATGAAAAGAGCATGAAGACAGAGCAGCAATCCTCCGCTTTACTCACAGCTTAGAAGCATTGGGCCTACAGCTGTCGCCTGAAATGGCACAACACATAAGCCTCGATGGCAAGAATGCCACGAATGCCACGAATACCAAAGAACCGATTACACTACATATTAGAGAAAACATCACGTCGGAGAACGGGTGGTCAAAAATTTTAGAGGCGCAAATTTCTAGTTGCAACAGCCCTCGTAAATGGATTCCTACATTATAGCGTAACTGAACTACGATGTTGCATATGATTCGCCGGATTTCAACAGGCACGGTGGAGCACCGTGAAAATTGTACCAGACTTTCTAGAGCGGTTGCGGTCGCAAGGAGTTTGTGCGGGGCACCCGTGTATGAGTTTTCAGATCGCGACCTGAAAAACATCGAAATGCTGCACAGGCGCACTCTTTGCAACATTACTGGGATTCATAAGCACACGAGGAATGAAGAACTGCTTAAGCTGGTCGGCATACACCCACACGAGACATTATCACAGAAACAAAAATATGAATGCCATTCCCAGTAGAAAACACGTCGCAAGAGATCCAGATCATGGCATGGGATAACCGAATCAACACTGCTCCGAGGGCCCTGGGGACAGACACTTCACCCCAAGCGGGAGGCGCCAGGAATCGCACTAAGCCACAACGACCTATTGGTAGGCGAACACGGTGGCTAGGTACCTTTTAGAAAAGAAAACGGCTCTCACAAGATCGCTGAACACAGTATACATCTACATTGACGCTGAAATTGGAAATGAAAGGGTGAGTGTGGCGTGGGCTTTTGTGCCATCTCCCCAACACAACAGACGGCACATATGCCACATATCTAAAGCAAACCTCAGACGGCGCATATCTAAAGCAAACCTCAATAGGCGCTACTATATCCAGTCATATATTGCTGATAGTTGATTTCAAGTAATATTCCTTGTACTAATTACACATCCAGTATAATTACAGCAATAAGCTCCGAACAAAACTCGAGCTTTACGCAACAGTTGTGAGTCATACAGCGTTAACTAGGCCGTGACGAGTAGAATCCGGAAATATTGTTACCGGGAGGAAAGCCCACCAACACAGGAAAACCGAGATGTGGCCGATGACTGAGCAGATGTAATGAATGGCTACATGCCTAGCGGCAGCACACCTGCCCAGGCCACTGAGTGCTTCTTCCTCGTCTGTAACATTCCCCGGGGCCACAGAGCGATCGTCCCGATCGTGCGCGAGGAAGTTTGTCAATGACGATATTAGTCGCACAACGCTGGGCGTGACTGGATGGCGAACAGGTAGAAGGAAGAAGACAATGGCGTGCCGCCATAATGATTCCGCGATTTAAGACGAAAGCCTTTAATGCCTCATCGGTGTCGACAGAAGGTTGTCAGGAGAGGCGTTACGCTTTCGAGAGGGAGAGTTAAATAAATTATTGAACTTAATTTCGCCTCCAATGGGAATCGAACCTCCATCCCTTGGAACCCATGCCCAGCGCTTTACCACTGCTCCACTACCCGGATTGTTGAATGCTTTTCATAATTACCCTTGTCTAACGTGAGGATGATTGCGGAATTCCGCGAGTGACGAATACTGTGCCTTTCCTTTCCGTTTAACGAATTATAGAACGCCGGTGAACTTTGATGTTTTCAATGAAATGCTAGTTGCGTTCGACAAGGGGCGCGCGATGTACCGTCAAGGCAGGCCATGACGTCACCACGCAATTCATGCATATACGAAGCTGATCCCTCTAGGCGTCCGATCCAGGCGACCGTGTAGCACCTTTCATTTGCCGCTTCCTCGAAAGCCCCCCACACAAGCAGTACTAGGAAGGATTAGTACAGCAGGCATCAGCGGTGTTTGAAATTAATTTACAAAGCAGAAAAGGCGCAGTATAAGTCACAATTCTCCGCGAACACACGTACAACTCCGGGACGCTATCGGGCCACAGGTCACCAATAGCCGATAACCGAAGCTCAGGTACGCATCGTATGACATTGGCTGGGGAATCCCCTCATATGTGGGGTCGTCTTGGGTCAATGGAGTCTTCTGGTCAGCGTCTCGGTAGTGGGGTCGTCAGGTTAGCCAGGCCTTTCGTGTCCTGGGGTCGTGTGGGCAGCGTCTCGGGTCGCTGATATCATTTGTTCTCTCCGTCGTGTCTTGTGGCCGGGCGAGGGGACTGGGTGACGGAATGGCAAGGTCGCGTCGGGTCCGGCAGGCGGGAGATAAGGCAGGCGGTGTGCTTCATAAAATCTGCTGCTGACGGCGCAAGCAGACACAGGACGACGAAGTTTTCGAGCCAGTATGACGAGCGGTGATGACGTACCCGGCATCTCCAACCAAATCTTACGGGGCGGAAAATCGATGAATACAGGAGAACAGAGAGAAGATGGCCGATGACAGTGAGATGATTGAATGAACCGCGGTGGACTTAGCTCGAGCGCTCCTGCCTACACCAATACCCGCTTTTTTCTCGTCTGTAACCCTATATAAGACTGTACACCTATTGCTGGATCTTAAAACGAAGGTTAAATTTCAAGAATGTGTTTCCTACTTTGGATCAAGGCGCCGCTCATACACCCTACGGCTAATCATCTGATTTGGGCGCTCTTGACCTAACGGAATAAAACCGCTACGAACGCTGAACTGCTCCTTCATGGGCACGTATTTCCTCTATCTCTCGGCACACACGCTTCTTTCCTCTAATACTTCCCCTTATTCTCTATAATGTTTGAAGCACGGTATAAACACTTTCCTTTTGACCCGATTGCTTGACTGGGTTGGTTCTGATCAAGAAGAAGAAATGGAAATGGGCGGGGCATGTAGTGCTAAGAAAGGACAACCGATGGTCGCTCAGGTAACCAACTGGCTTCAAAGGGAAGGAAAGTGCAAGAAAGCTAGTCGGGCGGATGAGGTTTAGAGATTCAATGTCGCGTGACTCTCATAGCCACGTGAAATAACTCAGTCTCTTTACCTTCACGGGGCTCGAAACCACGACCTTTACGGGATTCTAACCAATTTCCTTCACGGGACTGCTACCCCCTACCTTTCTACCTTTACCCACTGCCTTTTTGTCACTCGAACTCATGACCTGCACTGAATTTGAACCCACTATCTTTACGGGATTCGAATCCATGTCCTTCACGGGACTGGAACCCTTTACCTTTCTAACTTTACAGAATTCTAACCAATTTCCTTCACGGGACTGCTACCCCCTACCTTTCTACCTTTACCCACTGCCTTTTTGTCACTCGAACTCATGACCTGCACTGAATTTGAACCCACTATCTTTACGGGATTCGAATCCATGTCCTTCACGGGACTGGAACCCTTTACCTTTCTAACTTTACAGAATTCTAACCCACAACCTTTTTGTGACTCGAACTGGACTCGAACCCACGACCTCCATGGCACACGAACCTACTAACTTTATGTGGTTCGAACCCACGACTTTTAAGGGACTCGTTTCCACGAGCTCAAATAATTTAGGGGATTCGAACCCCCTACCTTTACGAAATTCGAACCGAATAACTTCACGGAACTCGAACCCACTGTATAACATTTCATGGGAATCAAACCCGCTTATCAGTACACCCTTATACCTTTACTCCCTTACCACTAATCTCTTATCGTTGATCCATAATCAATAACCCATTCACCCCTAATTATAAATCACCATCCCTCGTATTACTAACCGATTATCCCTCATCATCAAACAATACCCCCCTCACTAACCACTAACCCCTTCACTATACCTAGTCGCACGAGATATCGGCAGCACTGCGAAAAACAGAAGCACTCCAATCCGATCAGGATCACGCGCACTACAACAGGCAATTGTGTTCCTACGCGCCTCTCGCCCTCCAAATTGCCGGGGGTGACAGTAGAAGCACAATTCTCTAATATAGTGCACAGGGGCGAGAGGCTTAAAGGTACTCTCTCGAAATCAGGCCGCAGTAGGCGAAGTTCAGACGTCCGCTACACTATTATTCTAGTGCACTGTAGTAATAGTAAAAAACTATGTTCAAATTGGAAGTCAGACCGGTCTATTACGCTGTCTCTTTTAATTCACTGTGGTCTTACTGTGCCTACATCTATAGTATCCAGAATTTACCACCAGTGTGCCTACTGTGGGCGCCGAGGTGGCATCAAAAGCAGACTGCGAACGGCTGCCGCAAGGGGTGCTGCTAACATTAGATGTGCGGAAGGTCTTTACAGCGGCTTTAGGAGTGTGCGCCTGCCAGAAAGTAGGCCAAGGCGCTCTCAATCAAATCACGAGACTCCTTAGGCATGCATGTGTGCGTCGTCGATCTGCCCGCTTATTGCCTTTACCCAATATACAAGCCGTGCATCATCAACCAGGGCCGTGAAAAAGAAAACATTTCCATGCACGGCAAGAAATTAGTCTACTCTCGCAAATATATATTAAACATGCCATATTAAACATACCCGTTCTTTGCATGGCCACTTTACGCGGGCATACTTGCGATGCGGCATTTTGATGAGTAATTACTGTCCCAAACGAATTCATATTACATAAGACACGCGGCAGAGAAAGGATGCACCAACGAAATTGCGCTCTCAGGCACACGATAACGCCAGTTGCGAAAGCGATATCGACACTAAGAGCACGAAACTACTAAACGAGATCGTCTGCTAAGGACTGAGGTTGTATAGCCGTTCCTTTTTATCGCGAGAAATAATAAACATGTTACCTTAAAGAACGAAAAAAATAGAAAACGTGATATAAAAAACATTTCATTTTATGCTTGCATGTACAAGAATTTATTTTCAGCATTTTTTTTTATAAAAAAAAACGACTTATGAGTATTTTGTACAAACTATGTACACAATGCTTTCCGAACTTAGGACTTGAGGGTAGGGAGCGCGGGATAATGGAGACACAAACGATAAAATGAGAATACATAAATAAGAGGAAAAGGCGCGGAAGTGGAAAAGCAGCCGACTCAAGAAGGGGAACTAATCCTTGCGGCATGGGCTCACTCCACTAGCTCTTCCACATGATAAAACAAATAATGAAACAACAGCTGCTGCTCAATAGCGCTCACTGGACTGCCATGTCCGGGAATTCAAAAAAGTACAAAGAAACATGTTGGGGGTGCCCTTTACGCACACAAACCGGAAATTATGAAAGTGTGATGCTGTTGTATGTACACTGTTTATGTTCGCACAGGAAACAAAAATGCCTTGTATGGCGGAACAATGCTGGTTTACTATGAGCTCTGCTTGTATTAATGATGGCAGGTGGAAGGGAACAGTATAGGAGGGGAGGTGGAGAAATTGAACTCCATTATGTACATTTTAAAAATACAGGGGGAAGGTGATATAACAAAAAAAAATGGCAGTGGCGTGCAGCTTAGGAACGGAACGCAGCGGTGTGCAAAAAAATAACTGGTCTGCTTGCTACACACACGGAAGGCATAGGTCCTGGGATGGGGTGAGGGGTGCCCCACGTTTTTTAGGCATATCACAGCTATGCAGTAAAGGAGGCAGTCTCTTAGCTTCTTCGACCCAGGGCGCACACACTGGACGTCCGACACTTCGCCAGAGAAGACGCTCCGCAACTCGTAGACTCCGTCGCAAAGAAAAATAAAAAAAAAAACGCGTGCAAATTTGGTCCCCAGTCTCTCCTCACTTTTGTCACGCTGGGCAATCGTAGACTGGGCAGAGCTGAGATTCGGCCCACGCACGTGTGGCGTGTATACATCGATGGAAAAAAGCGGTCATCTCGACGTCTCCAAGCATCGGTGGAAGAGTTGTTAGCGACACATGAAGACTTCTGCCTTGAATCCAGTCGGGCTTGTGTCAACAACTTGTTCGCGGTTCCCAACAGGACGTAACATCCACGATGAAATTTCCTCTCCAGAAGGAAACTGAAGGACGATGCCTTTTTGAATGATGGAGGAGATGAGGGGAAAGGGGTTGGTGATTGAGGGAGAAGAGGGGGAGCAGAATATTGGTGCGTCTAGGGGGGGGGGGGGAGGCGTGATTGTCAAATGGAGATGCTTTCTTCACAGCCCATTCAATTCTGGTTCAGGGAATTAAGACTGTTCGCCTCGAGCCACACACGGTACTGGAGTGGTTTCGGAAACAGTGCTGTTGAGGTCGTCTGCGACCATCCACTCGTGCTTGAGTATTTCCTCGAGGGAGGGTCGCTCGGCCGGCACCAGCGCCAGGCAGCGGCGGATAAGGTCCTCACACGAGGGAGACAGCTTTCGCCGGAAGTGGAGTTTGGCCCGCAGGATCTGTTCGTCCTGTTTGAATGGGACGTAGCCACACACCATGTCGTACAGGAGGATGCCCAAGGACCAGACGGTGGCTTGAAGACCGTTGTACCGGTTATGCTGGATCCACTCGGGAGGCCTGTAGAGGCGGGTTCCCTCAAAGTCCGTGTAGAATCCCTCGCGCAGAAAGGTAGCCGACCCAAAGTCGATGAGGATCACAGACAGGGTCTCGAGGTTGACCAGAATGTTCTCGTCCTTGATGTCACGGTGGATGACGCCCGCCTTGTGACAAGCGATCATGCACTGGATGATCTGCTTGAAGAAGAGCCGCGACAGCGTCTCCTCGAGTGCGCCATTCTCTTCGATGTAGTCGTAGAGGTCCTTGACCACTTCGGGCCGCTCCATGATGAGGATGAACGAGTAGGGCCTCTCGTACCAGTCGAGCAGCCGGATAACGCTCGGAATGTGGTCAACACGCTTCAGGAGAACTATTTCAAGGGGAACGTTTGGCCGTTTATCGTGCCCCATTTGGTAACCTTGTCTCTAGACACATACTTGATGGCCACCGCCAAGTTGTCGCGGTTGCGGGTGCCAGCGTACACCGTTCCGAAGCCGCCCGTTCCGAGCAGGACGCCGACACTGTAGTTCTTTTCGAAAGTGTTGCTCTTCTCGACGACTTGCGCTGGGCGATCCCCGAGCATCGCTCTTAAGCTGGGTATACTTTGTTCAGCCATCGTGGCGTAATCCAGTGTAGCACAGAAACAAAATACGTTCGGCTCACAGAGGCAGAGGCTTGCAGGCTGGCTCCAACAACTGGTGCTCGTGTCTCGTGCCGGCGCCAGATCATCTTCTTCTTTACAATTGTGTCCCCCCCCCCCCCCTGGGGTTGTGCAGTGGCTAAGATGCTCGACTACTGGGCCGATGTACCCGGGTTCGATCCCGACTGCCGCCGGTTGCGTTTCTGTGAAGGCGACACAGAGAGGCGCCCGTGTGCCGTGCAGTGTCAGTGCTCGTTAAGGATGGCCAGGTGGTCGAAATTACTGCTTAGCCCTTCATTACGGCACTTATTTTGGCGATTGCCTTTAATGGCTCATGTTCGTGACCACGACCGTGTCCGTCTGTCCGTCTGTAACGTTTTCGTTACATGGCATAGCCGAATTAGCCCATAACGGCGGGCTTCCTAACATTACGTTTGACTGGAACTGCAATCTCGGCCTCTCTTTTCATATAGAAGGGTGATATAAGAATCAGCCTGCCAAGACCCTTGCGTTCACGTTATCCCTAGGTCACGCAGGCACGTTCATACGGCTTCGTTAAAACGGTGCTTTCTATATTGGCTGGTAGCTCAAGGTATCACGTCATACCGATTCAGGTGTCCGTGCGGCTCCTTTCATTTGGCGCTTCCTTGAACGCCGCACCACACAGGATACAGAAACAGACGCAGTACAGCAGGCATCAGCGGCGCTTCAAATTGGTTTACAGGAAAGAAAGTCGCAGTATCTGTCACAATTCTCCGCGGACACCTTAACCGTGCCATAAAGAAAAGGATGGAGGTAGGAGTGAAAAAATTAGGAGGGACTTTAGCGACTAAAATAGTGATTAATTAAGCAATAAGGGGTTAGAAAGTTATTAGACATTAGGATCGTAATCATTTACGTCAATATTTCATTGATTAGTTAAATAAATTTCGGAACTAGTCAATAACAAGTGAAAAGGTATTTACTCATTAATTAGTAATTAATATTTGATCGCCATATGGCTATATAAAGGCACGCAATCGCGCATACTGTAGTGGTGCTCTGTTTGGTCGAGACCTCTATGACGTCATCATGCCTCGGCCAATGAGAGGCGCCGCGCAAGTGGGACACATTTTGTCCATGACAGCATGAGATCGGGCGAAAATGGGTGGGCATTTTTATAGAGCCACTGACCACGGGCCTGGCGGCGTCTGTGAACGGACGGGGTGCGTTGGCTCCCGATGAAAGCGCGTGAGCTAGCCCATATCTACAACGTAAACTTTACGCACGTTTTGAAGAGCACCAAATAACATAGGCAGTGTGTAGAGTTGCGTCCGCTGGCGTATTTACACAGCCTTCGAAAACCGCGCAACACGGTACGTGCAGCACCATGTACTGCTGCCTCGTCATGTCCCGGACGACAGCGCCGGCGCGGTGTGACGAAGCCGACAGCTGCGGCCAGTTCGCAAGTACACGCGTCTCAGTTTCGTGAAGCTGAAGGTGGGCTTTAAGGGGCCGCTTTAGTTCAGGCTGAGAATTTCTGCTGCCTGGGATTTTCAAGAGCCGTTACTGGGCCCAGTGCATGGGAGACGCGCTTACGCCCCGTGTCGAAATGAGGCCGTCAAAGCCGGAATTCAAAACAAAGGCCTGCTACTCTACTACCGAGGCCAAAACCACTGATCTATCGCGGCCGGTGCCAGCTCCATATGACTTGCTTGCTCACCGATGTCAGCGCTTTGGCCAGCACATTCACTGGCCTCGAAACGCCCCAACCCATGGAGTGCTAAAGTACCACAGAAATGAGCTCTAGCAGCTGCGCGGACACGGGAGAGTGTCGATACACGAGGGACGTCAGGGAAAAAGTGCTGACTTTCGCAGCATTCTCTGGGATCCCGTAGGGTACCTCAAGTTGACACTTCCCCTGCATGCACCTAGCTTTATTGTCGGTACTTTTAAACAAATCATTTTTATGGGTAACTTTTACTTCCTTATTTACTAATGATTGAACAATCCTCCTTCTCATAATCAAGGATAAAAATTAAATATTTCTACATGTCTGTTGAAGTAACGAAAAGACGGTAGCTGCGTTTGTGACATTTATTACCTTGAAGCACTACTGAAAACTCTACCCAATGCAGAACTATTGAAAAAAGAATAAAAATTAAAATCTAAGTCGCCGCCAGCTTTCTCTGCAGCTGCTCAGAAAGCACCGATACTGTAAGGGAGGCGACGGCTAGGTTTCGTGGCCTGGCTGCGCGGGCAACCTGCGAAGGCAAAAAAGAAAAAAAAAACAGAAGGCAATTGTCAACTTGGGTAGCAGTATCAACAGTTTACCGATGTTCACACATTAAAAAAAAAACATACAATGAAGGCGACCTCGTAACGCTTCCCGTACCACCCAAAGCGAGCGAGTGAATTATAAATGCTCCAGACCGAAGCGTGGCAACCTAAAAATGCTGGCTGCTCCTTGACTGTAGTTTCGACCCTACTGTGACACTGGAAGCGCTTTCCTAATTGGCTATTCTAAATATTGCCGCGAGACCTTCAAGACTGTATTTGTTTTTTTTTTAACAGCCGGCTGCATGAGGCCTTATCAATCTGATTCTGGCTCGCGTATCAGTTATGTATTCTTTCTTCGATGTCGCGAGACGCACCTTTATCAGCTTCTTTGCCGCGCAAGATGCGCCGAGATCTCTCTCGACGATTCCGATCACTCGCGTATGTTTCTACAAGGTTTTAGGTTGTGCAAGTAGCTGATTGCGGCATTATATATAGTCGGGTGCAACTTTAGAAGACAGGAGGGGCCCCGCCCAGATGACCGAAGCGCAGCAGCCAATTGCATCCGCCACTAAAGAAATAGTCCCGCTCAAAAATTGTGACTGCTTTTAAAACGCGCATTTCTCAAGATTCGTAAGTTTTGATGAAAGGTTTGGTAAAACTATCATGATGGAAATGCAACAGCACATGCCGGATCGCGAGAGAAAAATAACTCCGTGCCTTCTACAACGCTGTGCGTCGTCTGCTACGAAGCAAGATTGACGGCGCCGGGTGTGTAGTTATAAAGCATTCTGGCTCAACAGCATAAGATTCATATATAATTTTGTGTGTTTTCACAAGGTTATTTTTAATGTGTTAGGCATATATTATTGGTACATTTTTTTTTTGGTCTTGAACCTGCAATTACGTGAGTTCGCGCACGTTCGTGCACGGCATTCTTTTCCTCTATGGAGCCCAGCGAGGTGACATCGGAACGCGATCCTTTGTTGTCGAACGAGGCTCGTGTCGCATCGATGACCACACCACCAAAAAGCCTCGGCAAGAACAAGAGCGTCCACATCCTGAACAACGACTCACGCAACATGATCTTCAACTGCTACACGTTTTTGCGTAACAGGGAGCCTGAACCACGGTGGCCTGAACGCCGCGTAGAGGACACGAGCATGTTTGTCGCCGACATGCTCGGTGTCTGCGAAATGACTGTGTTCAGGGTGAAGGAGCAAGTTAAAGCGGCGCTGTTTTGGGTGGCAAACTGACGACGCCATCGAGAAAGCGCCCACGTAATGCCGAGAAGAAAAGACGCGGCGCGAAGTTTGGCGGGGGGGGGGGGGGGGGGGCGGGGGAGGACAGCTTCTAGTTGTGTGCGATGAGGTCATGTGTGCACGATTTCTTTCGCCGCAACGAGATACCGACGGTCGAGACGATAACTACCGAGTTTTTGAAGCGTATGGAACTTTCATCACAAAGGCGGTGTAGTGTGCGTCGCCTGCTTGCCGAGATCGGCTTGAAGCACGAAAAGAGAAGCCGCAACTCGCTGCTCATCGACAGGGATGACATCACCGATTTGCGGAATCGGTACCTCCGTGACGTGGAGCGCTACCGGGCGAAAGGCCGAGAGATCTTCTACCTGGACGAGACATGGGTGACTGCGGGACGCACTCGGTCGATCGTGTTGACTGACACAGTAGTGCCGAAGCGCGAACGCTTGTTCGCTCGAGCAAATGGGCTGACGACGGGTCTAAAACAACCTTCCCGGAAAGGTCAGCGCCTGATCTTCCCGCACATCGGCAGTGAGGATGACTTCGTCGACGGCTGCATGCTTGGATGTATTCCGAGGCCAAAAGACAGGCGACTACCACGAGGAAATAGACGGCAATCGCTTTGAGGGCTGGTTTGATGACGTTCTGCAGACGTTGCCACCTGGTGGCGTCATAGATTTAGACAATGCACCTTACCATAGCCGGCGAGAATAGAAATTGCCGACGACGGCCTGGAGGAAGGAAATGATACAGGAGTTTCTCACTATCAAGAACATCCCATACGGTGAAAGAATGGTAAAGAAGCAGATGCTTTACCTTGTAGCATCTGTGTAGTCACACTTTCTGAGCTGCATCGCAGACAACACAGCTGTAAGGGCCGGTTGGATTGTACTGAGGCTCCCGCCGTACCACTGCGAATTTAATCCAATTGAGCTTGTCTGGGCCAAGGTCAAGAATGGCATCGCTGCGGACAACAGAGACTTCAAGCTGTCTGCGGTCGAAGCCATCTTAGGGAGAAAATCAAGCACGTAATTGCGGAAGACTGGAGGAACAGCATTCACCACGTGACGGGCTTGGGGGCAAAGGTAACACTCGACACGTCTGGGAGTGAGCACGTTCAACCCACCATCATCCAGCTGGGCGAGGATGACACTGAGGAAAGCACCTCCGACAGAGAGTGCTCTAGCTTTCAGCCACTCGACAAGCATAACGGCTTCTCATTAACGAAGAATAGCCCTCATTAGGGCTACCAAAATTTTACCAGTGGGTTCGCAACAGCCCACCATTCATTCCGTGACCTCTCACATAAATAAGCAGTTCCATATATGGTGCATTCCTTAACATAGAAGCTCAATTCGTATAAACAACGTCCTGCACGCACTGTGCTCGATTCAAAGAAGTGGCATTGAAATACGTTTAAATGCTGGTATATCTGAATTGAAATACAATTGTTAACTCTCATTATCGGTGGTAGGCTTAAAATGCTCATTCAGGGAGGCGCAATCGAGTTTGATGTGCCCAATGGTGAAATAACAGCAGTCAAGGCACGCGTTATGGCTCTGTTAGCAGTCTGCACCACAGTCATGTCATAGCCAGTGCTGGTGCATTAGCAGTAGTCGACACGAAACTGACAGCCAGTGTTGGAAGCTTGCACGCCAAAGCACATTCATGTGGTTGCATTGCTTATTATGGTTATCGAGGTCGCACAAGTAACGACAATAAGAGAACAAATAATCAACATCATTAGCTTAGTGAGGCCCAAAATTCTTATTCATGCCACCACCGTCTAGTTTGACGGGATTCATGGTGAAATAAAAGTAGTCAAGGCACGCTTTATCGCTCTGTTAGCAGTCTGCACTGGAAATCACAGTCACATCATAGCCAGTGCTGGTGCAATAGCAGTAGTCGACACGAAACTACTGCCACTGTTAGCAGCTTGCACGCCAAAACACATTCATGTGGTTGCATTGCTTATTATGGTTATCTGGCTCGCACAAGTAATGAGAATAAGAGAACAAATATAAAACATTATTAGCTTATTGAGGCGCAAATTGTCATTCAGGCAGCCACCGTTGAGTTTGATGGGCTCCATGGTGAAATAAGAGTAGACAAGCACGCTTTATGGCAGTCTGCACTGAAAATTGCAGTCTTGTCATAGCGAAATTTTGATTTATTTATGTGACTCAGGCAAGTAACGCGATTGCAAGCACAATTAATAACGTGAATAACTGCAAGCATTTTTTTGTAGGTTCCGGAAAAATGCTCTGCAAAGTTGAACTCGTTTTAATGAGTCACTTTGTTCATTACAAGACATAGGCAGAACGACGGCCACATTCAGCAGTGATATTGGTGAAGAAATAAACGGTGAAGGCTGCAAAAGCTGTCACAGCACTGCTGTGCTGGACTCCATTCACTAGAAAACTGCGTTTGTTATGATGAAAGCGCAAAGACAGGAAACGATACCCCACTGCACAATGTTGTATATCTGTACCACCCCATGGGACGGAAAGCGAAACCATATGTTTATTAAGACTGAATGCAACAACATAGCAAGGTGCTGTTTCACAATATGGCACCCTTTCATGTGCACTTCTGGCAAGCTGCCGTATGCACTAATACATACACACATTAACAGGGGTAAGAGACGAAGTTACTGTGAAAGCCATGTGATGCTTTTAAAATTTTGTATTTGTCACTGTTCTGTTGTCACAGCTGATAGAACTTTCTTTAGTGCAAGTTGGCTAATCACGTTCCACAGACAGCACAAAGCAAGGTTAGAATAGTAGGAGAAAACACAGCAAGATGCCAGACTGAGGAGGCAAGGTAGATGAGAAAGGATTTAATGACATCAATGAGGCCAACCCTACTGGTTCTTTAAATGGGACGAGTTAATGAAATAATAAAGGAAGACGTGGCTGCAGCATGCTTACAAGTACAAACGCCAAAAGGACAGAAACAAGAATAAACACATACATGCACGGAAGCACTCACATAAGCACACACATGTGCACAAATGCGAAAGCAAAAGCTAAAACCTAAAAAAGAGTGGAAATTTGGGCTGCTTTGTGCATGATCTCAGGCTAAAAACAACGCTAACAGAGACGAAGCAGAGAGAAGGACACGATGATGCGTCATGTCCTCCTCTGCTTAGTCTCTGTTAGCGCAGTTTTTAGCCTCATATCAACTAAGATCTGAATTGCAAAAAAAGGGAAAAATAACAAACATACACAAAAACGCAAGAAAACGCACACACATATAACGCAGACGCTAGTAGAGGTATTAGGAGTGAGTTCACAAGTAGCTGTGCCTACTTTGTGTTGCGTTTTTTAAAAGTACAAGAATCAAATAACAGCAATCATTTATTAGCAACGTATGACAATCGAAAAGCAGCGCAAAGCTGTGTTGTTGGAAAGCAAGTCGAGCACTTGCAGCACAACTTATGCGCGATTGTGTCACAGCAGGTATTTTACAGCTGGCGCGTGCAGTGAGCGAATAATTCTAAGACACACCGCGACGCAAATTCATGCCGAGCTCCCTTGTAAGGGCACCAGTGTATGAGTAAATTTTATATTAGTACTGAGGCTGACATCAAGGAAGCAAAGACTGCTCCCACGCGCCTTATCGTTAATAATCCAATGACATTCGCTCAAGCAGCGCGTGGTAGTCACTGATTGGTAGCATTGGTAGCATCAATCGACAGTGCTACACAACACTGGAACGATGCCCTGCTAGACACTCAAAGATCGATCTTTTGCGCGCTGAGCTAGCAGCAACGAATCTTTGCATTGGAGGTTGCTTTCGCAAATCTTTTCGATTGAGGAACTCGGAGGTTGGTTTCACGCGCGCAAGCTTTTCTCATCCTGATAAGTCGTTTTGCTCCATCACTTCGCCACGTCCGACGAGAAACGCAGGGCCACAGTACACAAACACACCCGCCGTTCACAGTATGTACCAGACTTTGGCAAACTCTCCTCCTCGTAACTTCACTTAGGAGCAAAACAAAACACCATAGAACAAACACGCACGATGTTTGCAGCGGTGTGTCGCCGCGGGATCCTATTTCCAGACGAAGTGCAGCGCAGCGTCACCAATGTTCGCTGTAATCTTTTTTCGTCGGCTCACGGCTCAGAACAAACGCACGCGGCACAACTTGTGCATCGTAAGCTCGCAATATTATTTCCCGCAAGACAGACGCCCACAAAAAATTCAAATTCACTCTGACGAAGGGAGACGCATACATATAACGCGACTCGGCCCAGTTCGAAGTGAGGGCGGCCATGTTAGGCAAGTTCTCCGTCTGCGGGGTCACCGGCAGTCCGGCTCATGGAGTTACCTGAAATGCGCGCCTATTGGCGGAGGCTTGTGTGCATCCGCCAGCATTCGCCTTTGAGGGGCAAATGCCGCTGCTTTCTATTGTTGTACCCGACTATAGACGGTTCTGAGCAGCCTTTAGATTGAGCGTTGACGAGCACGACGAATATTCTTAGTTCGCCGATCGACGGGCACGATTGTTGCCATCGCACCCGCCGAATTGCTTAGTTCTTTTGAGGGCGGAAGTCAGCCGAACAAAAAGTTTTTTTCAGTGCAATCACGGACTCTTCATTTGTGTCATCGGCTTCGTCACCACCACGTGAGATTGGTGGAAGTGCTGCCCTGATACTTCAAGCGAAGACCTCAGCCTTGTTCCTGTTGCTTTTAGGCACCAGCCTACAGCTCACCGAGCCAGCCGCCGACTCCAAAGGGTCCAACACGAACATGCTCTGCACCCTGACCCCGTTCGACCCCAGAATGCACGAACTTTGGTGATGTCCGTTTTTGGCCTTTGTAAGTTCTGTCCGAAAAGAAAGAACTCAAGCCTTCCACCAGTCAAGACTTCAACTTCCAAGCGAGCCTGTCCTGCTCTTCGTAGAAGAGAGGAAGCGCGTCTCTCGCCGCGCCGGCCCTAACAGACCGAAGGTGAGAAAGTGAAATTTTCAATGCGAGGCGTTGAAAAGTCTCTTTTTGCAAGGCTGGTCAGAAATCCGCCAAAACCCGTGGTGAAATTTGAAAGTGAAGCATCGACTATCGCGAGGACGATGGGCACCCGGATGCTGCCCTACGAGCGACCGCTTCAACCGGACTACTCAAGCCAATAACTCAGCGCATATGCAAGCGGAGAGAATCTTCGGGACCTGATCGTGGAGATTGTGTGAGAAGAGCTCTGCCGATTGCTACCAACACCGCGACAACCTCAGGTGGCGACACTCGCGGACGTCATCCGCGAAGAAGTCCAGCAGGCGCTGGGCGTTCTTCAAGCGACGGTTGTGACAGTTTCAGTACAAGAATCAACAGCGATGAACTACGCTGCTGCATTACGTCGCCCTGCGCTCCGACGTGATGACTTTCCAAACCCTCACGGGTACCATACTGCTCCTGATAGCCACGCCATTGCCCCCGCCCGCCAAGCCGCGCAACGACCTCCAAGCCCAAGGAAGTGCGATGCCTGGAGGACCGCGAACAACCGACCATTATGCTTCCACTGCGGTGAGGCCGGTCATACTCTGCCCCTCTACCCGTATAGACAAATCGGTCTCCGCGGATTTGCAGTCGACGCTCCTCGACCATGACCAGGTGAACGACAACAAGAAATTAACAACTATGTGCGTAGCGGCCAGATTCCGCCACCAAGCCATCGGTTCAGGCCCACATCGCCGTACAGGGCCCGCTTTGCGTCGCCAGGCCGTAACTACGATGACAGTGTGCGCGGAAGGTCCCCAAGGCCGCGCAGAGGAAACTAAATAGAGCAACCTTTTGAGGTGAGGTTGCTGCACTGCGAAAACACGAAGATCCTCCATCGCCAACAATAAGTGACGACGACGCAGCTGGTAAATCGCCGCTCCACAAGACAATGTCGACGAGATCACGACCAGACTTCAAGTTGACATCGCCGTCCAGCGACGTGACGATGGTATGCCCCGGCCTCGACCTTAGCACGAGACGAAGAAGAGATCGAACACCGAAGCCAACGTGTGAATATTAGGACGCGAACAAGCGCCCTCGAGGTTGATGGTGATGGACACACGGTTACCGCACTAGTGGACACTGGTGTCGACTACTCTGTCATCAGTGGAGCTTTCGCCGCCCAGCTCAAGAAAATGACTACCACTTGGGACGGCCCGCTAATCCGCACCGCTGTTGGTAACCTTATTAAGCCGTCGGGGCGGTGCACCGCTATGGTCGTAGTAAATGGACGCACCTACCCTACCAGCTTCGTCGTCCTACAGCACTGTTCCCGAGACGTTATTCTGGGAATGGATTTTCTGAACGAATATCGAGCGATCATCGACCTCCGATCCAAACTCACCAAGCTCTTGAACGACAAAGCTATGCCTACTGGTTGAACTTCAACGGATTACGTCGTTCTCAACGTTCTCGACGGAGAATTGACCGTAGAGCTCCGATAAAGCGTTATCGTCCCTGTGGTTACAAAAGAAGTCGAAATCACGGAAGGGGTTGTCGAAGGAAGCACTCAGTTATTACTGGATAGAGGACTTGGCAACGCAAAAGGCATCATCAGTTTCCGTCATGGATAAGCTCATGTGCTCGTCACGAACTTCACCGAAGAATACCGGCACCTGAACAAGGGTATGACGATCGCTTTCCTTGTAGAGCTAGCGGACATACGAGAAGTCTTCGCCCTTCCCAGCCAACTTGAAGACGATGCACCCAACCGAGCCAAGCAGCCCAATTTCGAGATAAACCCAGCGCTCCCCCGAGACAGACAAGACCGGATTCGCACTCTTCTTAAAAACTAGAGTGAGTTTTTTTCTCCAGCGTCGAAAGTGCGGTGAACTCCGCTGGCAAAGCATCGCATCATGACGGACGGAAACGGATAGAGATCGCGAGAAGCCGCATTCATCACACCGGACGGCTTATTCAAATTCAAGGTGATGCCATTTACCTCTGCTCCGCACCAGCCTCGTTTTAACGAGTAATGGGCACCGTCCTAGCTGGCGTGTAGTGGAAGATTTGTTTGGTATACTTGGACAAGGTCGTTGACTTCGCGTCAGACTTTGAAGACTACCTAAAACGGCTGCAGACAGTTCTGGATCCCATCAAGTCATCGAGACTAACATTAAAACTAGAGAGAAGTGCCACTTCGCCTACGAGGAACTGCGGTTCCTAGGCCACAGCGTTAGCAAGGATGGTGTTCGCCCAGACCCTGATAAAACAGCTGCAGTCGCACAATTTCCACCGCCTGCCGGGAAGAAAGCTGTGCGCAGGGTCCTTTGGACGATTTGTCAAAAACCTTTTGCGCATCGCCGAACCGTTGACGCAGCTTACAAAGGCTCATGTATCTTTTAAATGTAAAGCGCCGTAAGGAAAAGCCTTCGACGAGCTTAAGCGCCGCTTCCAGTGCCTTCCTGTACTTGAGCACTTTGATGGAAACGCCGATACTGAAATTCATACCGACGCGAGCAGTAGGGCATAGGAGGCGTTCTCGTTCATAAGAGTGTCGGACTGAAGAAAGTAATCGCCTACTCTAGCAGGTCCCTCCCAAAAGCCGAAGTCAATTACTCGACGGCCGAGAAGGAGTGCCTCGCGATCATCTGGGCAACTTCTAAGTTCCGTCCATACCTATAGATCGACCATTCAAGGCGGAAAGCGACTACAACGCATTCAGCTGGCTGGCAAATTTGATAGACCCCTCCGGTCGCCTTGCCAAATGGAGCCAAAATCTTCACGATTTTTCGTGGCGAATTTCCCCACTACGTCGAGACATGTCGTGAGTGCCAATGACGCAAGACGCCGCCGATGAGACCAGGAGGACTGCTAAACCAGATTCCATCCCCACACCTGCCCTTTCAACAAATTGGGGTGGATCTCCTAGGCCCTTTTCTATCTTCGTCTATGGGTAATAAGTGGATCACCAAGCAAAACCAGTACCCAATGGTACCCCGCCAGAATTCGCCAAATGTTATGTCGAACAAATTCTATTGCGACACGGCGGCCCAGAAGTGCTCATCACGGACAGGGGAACGGCGTTTAGGGCAGAGTTGACGCAAGCCATCCTGGAATACAGTCATACAAGCCATCGACGAACAACTGCCAACCACCCCGGGACCAATGGCCTCATGGAGCGGCTCAACAAAACGATCGCGGACATGTACAGTACGTCGACGCTGAACACAAGACCTCGGACGCCATCTTGCCGTATGTGATTTTCGCGTATAACACGGCAGTGCAGGAGACGACCAGAACGACCCCATTCAAGCTTGTGTACGCCAGGGCGCCCACGACGAAGCTCGACGCAATGCTGCCGGACGTAACCAACAAGGACAACTTTCACGTCGCGACCTACCTGCAGCGTGCAGAGGAGGCACGACGACTCGAACGGCTGCGTATTAAAGACCAACAGCGCACCGATACTCGACGATACAACTTACGACGCCGCCACGCAGAGTACAATCTAGGAGACCAAGTGTGGGTTAGGACTCCAATTCGCCGCCGTCGACTAAGTGGAAAGCTGCTGCGTCTATACTTTGGGCTATACAAAATCCTTCGCCGCGTCGGTCAACTCGACTATGAAGTCATTCCCGACGCTACGACAGCATCACAACGGCGACGCGCGCGCCCAACAATCGTACATGTTGTTCGTCTGAAGCCTTATTACTTGCGTTTAAGAATCCGTGGCGTTTAAACTTTCCAATGTTTCTATTTAAGTTACTGTGTTTATTTCGGAACATCGAGGTGATGTTTTTTAAGGGGGGAGTAATGCCACGGAACCTTCAAGACTGTATTCGTTGTTTTTTAGCAGCCGCAGGCCTTGTCAATCTGATTCTGGCTCGCGTATCAGTTCTGAACTCTTTCTTTGGTAATGCTCGATGTCGCGAGACGCAGCTTTATCAGTTTCTTTGTCGCGCAAGATGCGCGGAGATCTGCCTCGAAGATTCTGATTACTCGCGTGTTTTACAATGTTCCAGGTTGTGCTTGTAGCAGTTTGCGACGTTATCTAGATGGTACTGAGCAGCCTTTAAATTGAGCGGTAACGAGTGCACCGGGCATTCTTAGTTCTAGGATCGAAATGCACGATCGTTGCCATCGCTGCGGCCGAATCACTTAGTTCTTTTGCGGGCGCAAGCCAGCCCAATAACGAGCTTCTTCAGTGCAACCACCGACCCATCACTCGTGTCATCGACCCTGTCACCACGACGTGACAGCATCTCACCGAATGCATATTGCAACACACAATGGACCCATTCTAAGCAATACCACCTGCTTATTTCTTAGCATGGTGGCGTTACTTTCGCCCGGGCTGTTCGTAACAACGGCTGTGGGAAGTAGGTGATGTTTACAGATCGATTTAGTATATGTCTTGTAAATAAAAAATGGCAAAGTCCTCAAATAGAGGATGGCACGCAGCATTAACACTCCGAGTTGTGTATTACGGTGTTAATCCCTCATGCCCCATCCTTGGCCTCTTTCGAGATTTATTTATTACTTAGTCTTTGATAATTCTTAATTGCTTTTATTGAAGTACAAATTTGGTGTACGTATTACGGCAATTCGAAACACCTGCTTCCTGCACTAAGTCCCGAATGGTAACTTCTCGATAAAGGGTCACTACGTCATAAGCTTCGTTCATAAATTTTTGTTCGATGAAAATATTGTACGGGAGACAATAACCTTTATTGTCACAAAGGTTTCGTACGTAACATTTTTTCCCTTACTGGCACCAGTTTCTTTTATGAAAGCATAACCATGCCTTGTCTTCATCATGTGGTCCGCTTTCTCTGCTCAGTCTTCAATGCTGCTGATTCACTAATCTGCTCAAATCAAACAATTGCTTGAGAGGCAGTCAATAAGACATGCGCTGTAAGCAAATATGTTACTGATGCACCCCAAAACTAAGTCTTGCGCACAGGGAAAATTATTCAGGACTGGAGTGTGTGCTAAACGTCAGTGACTTCAATTTCCGCGTGCAGATGTTTGAAAAGGCACCGCCTCTACAGCCCCCCCCCCCCCCTCGCTTAGAAAAAAATATACGGACTTTTTACGATTCCCGTCGTTTGATCGATTGTGGCTGTGAGTCAGAGGTGAAAGTGCCAAATTGTCAGTGCTCCTCATGGCTCACGAGCATCATCTCAGTACGCAAACACTCCGAAGTTACATGTGCTACAACACCCAGAAAGGTATAGTGCCAGGGATGCGGTGGGAGCTGTCCTGACTCTCATAGAACAATCCGAGCAATGTGCAAATTCAAGCACCAGGAGAACGGTCCAAGTGTCTCTGTTCGAGCTAATGTTCTTACGATTATCATGACACTAGGGCAAGAAAGCGTGCGATTTATGTGAAGCTTTTTTTAAACGCATCCCTCGAAGTCGTTCCTTTCAACATTTTTTTTCATAAACGAATGCATCCACATACCGTGTGACAAGATATGTAGAAACCGCCAAATGAAGTGAATAGCTGGAGGAGGGACGTCAAGATTGTAAACTTACAAGCTCCCCGAGTTCGATTTGAGAGATATGAGCGATGTGAGCTATTATAACAGGTACTGTTATATAGCTAGGCTCCGAACGTACTTAGGACATGGCTGGTGGTCCGCGATGCTGGTCTAACTTCTGACGAGCGGTTACGCACTTTTCTCGAGTTTAGATGTAACGGCCACGTTGAGACTCATATTTCCCGAAGCAGATTAAGAGATGCGGGAATACGACTTCGTGTACCTACTGCTTGAATTAATCTAGATCCTGTCTGATAACAGAGAGAAGGACTGGAAGGCGTGTTAGATGTTTAGGAAGTGGAGCACAATTTAAAAGCTGTATCGAAAGGCCATGGCAGTTTGTATTTACGCCGCATATATTTCCCGCGTTAGATTGTTTTAAAGCGCAATCTCTTCAAGCGCACACATACAAAAAAAAAATCGCCGGAGAGGATTCGAATCTCGTCAAGTTCGAACCCTGGTTCAGAAGCCAGTCATTTTAAAGCATTGAATAGCTGTGGCAAGTGCTTTTGCTCGCGAATACCACGTTTCAGTGTTAAACCTCCATCATTTTTTTGAACAAGTACTTGTGAATGTCGAACTCAACCTTGCCTTGCACCCTCTCCGACGTGCAGGTGCACGTGAAGCTGGTCGTGAACGCTGTGTGGGGAAGCAGTAGAGAATCGTCGGCGTTTTTCTGTCAACCGTAGACAAGGGACGAAAAGAGCACAATGACCCGGGGCTGTCATGACATGTCATGATATGACAGGTCGGGAACACGCCGTTTGAAAGTGAATGTCAGGTGCTCTCTTTTCCTAGCCGGCACGAAACAAGGAGTGTGCCAATAGACACCCCTTAGCTGCATTTATAGGGCCCCTGTAAACGCTCGCGTTTCTTGGAAAGTTTGGTCCCTAATTCTGCATGGAACACTGTAATAAGGAACTACAGGGTTCAGGCTTCTGCGAAAAGGACTCACATTTGCGCATGGAAGGACCAGCAGCAGCACGAGTACGGAAATTCAAAATTCCACGGTCGGGGCTCTGTAGCAGGGGGCTCGCCGTGGAGCAGGAGCTCGACCGTGGTGCCATAAAAGCAGTTATGGTCGCTGAGGCTGCTGTGAGCACGGTCACCAACGCATAGGTGAAGATGAGTGGTGCGCGAGAGAGATAATGCCATGGTCGTTGCAATACAGGCCCCGAGGCTCCGCCAGTGGCTGCACCTGAGACATAAAGACGTTTTTGTGTATGATAGTATCACAAATATTAAAAGAGAGCAGCAATAACCCGTGGCATGTAAATAAGACAAGCACGTATGCACCACAAATGAATCGCTTGCTTTGCGACGAACCTTGAGGTGCATGAGTTGGTCATTTCGTACAATCTAGCAGCTATACGGTTCCATAAGCTCGAATTATCACGAACAGAAAAAAAAAAAAAACAGTCGTCAAGTTTTGTACATCCTCTACTGACTTAATTATGCCACCTGATTGGTGCAATTGTAAAAAATATTTCAATGAAGAATAGGTCATTACGTTGTCTTTTATATAATGAGCCAATACAATTTTATTTACTGTTCCCCCAAATTTTAAACAAAGCCACTTATTTTGCACTAACACATACATACATACATACATACATACATACATACATACATACATACATACATACATACATACATACATACATACATACATACATACATACATACATACATACATACATACATACATACATACATACATACATACATACATACATACATACATACCTACATACATAATTTTATTACCATTCATTAATACAGCGTACATTCTCGAGTCCGCAGAAGCGCGGGAGCGCCTGTGGGCGGGCCACAGCAATCGACGGGCGCGGGCTGCTCGCCTAAATAAACAATCAATTAAATGCACATCATACAGTACAGCACATGGCAAAAACACATTCACATAGCATGCTGTGTAAACAACCAGTTTGTATCTTGTCGTTTAACTTCAGCATGAGAAGTCAACTGCAAAATTTCTGTTGGCAATTTTTAAAGTGATAGGGGACATAAGAGGCACGACACCTTTATTCATAATTAGTAATTTATCCATAATTGGTGTACACCCTTGGTAGTTTAAAAAGTTTGCTTCTACGAAGCACTCTAGGTTTATCCCGTGGTAGTTTGTATTTAGTCGAAAAAAGTTTCTTGTGATAGCTGCGAAAGAAAAAAGATCCGATAAAGGGCAGATTTCTGCATTTAATAGTTTAGCACTCTCATCCAAGTTTTCTGGGACAGCTCCTTGCATAATATTATTTGCAATTCGGTACAACAGGTTATTTACCTGAAAAACTTTGAAATTCGAGCAAGAGCAGTACATTGTGACTTCATACCGCAATACAGATTCAGCCAAAGCTCTAAAAACTATTTTACGCTGCCTGATGGGGCAGGTGAGCCTTATATTGTATGCAGCTGGACTGATGCAGTTCGAAGACGACTGACAACATGCTGTATATGCGTAGCCCATAAAAATTGTTGATCTAACCTACGGCCAAGCTAATTTACAGATGAGAATGGCAAAGGTTCATATTGGGGATCCACTACACCCGGCCTCATGCAGAACAACCGTTTCACTGAAGGTTACATTTTTGTGCAGGTTTCTAAAGTTCGACAGGACACTTGTTTTTCTTCAAATATATTCTGTTCGAAGCAAAACACTGTACTATACTATCAACAACTGCTTGTAGCAAGTCTCTGGCATGTTCAAAGGATCGACGGGACATAACTAGTGCTATGACGTCTGCGTACTGAAAAAGTTTGGAATTTAGGGTAAGATTGCTTAAGTCATTAATATAAACATTTAATATTGAAGGGCCAAGTATGGATCCCTGGGGGAACCCAAACTGGACTTGAACAAAATCACTGCATTTATTTTTTATCACGACGTTTTGGAAGCGATCCGAAAAATTGTTCTTACAGAAAATTTGCTATGGCCCTCTGAATCCAACCTTATCTGGCTTTTATCGGATGCTCCATCTAACTTGGAGCAAAGTTTTAAAAAATACGGTCTGCCCTAGCCCAGTGAAACAAATTCAGAGATGTTCAGAGTCGGCTATGCTAACCTCTGGTACCTTTTGTTTCCTTCAATACACTAGAATAATTAGTAAATACTAATTAGCTATATTTATTTATTGGCTTTAGAGAAAACGTCAAAACAAAAGTTTTAGATCTTCGTTCATAATACAAGTCGTTCAAAATACCTCACAAAATACAGCACATTAGACCGGCAATGCGATGATAATTGTACTTCACCAAGGAACACAGAAATTGTAGCTGGAGCATGTCGGTGTTTAAGTTTCCGTTTTTAGGTTATGTCGCGGTATACTGCAGGCTCTTCTTAACTCGATTTTTTTTTTTATATATAAACGTACCCCCGACATATTGGAAGTGCGCTGTCCTGAAATTTCAGGAATTTGCATATTGTTGTTTTCCACTCAGAGCGCTATAGCTAGGGTTCCCAGTCCTTGAAAAACCATTGTCTGTGATTATTTATGTACTTATGCCGTTCAAAAAAGATCAAATAATCATGGCCGCTACAGAGGTTTTATCCCGCGGAAACGCGAACAGATGCGCTTCGCTGGAGACTGCACGAGAGCGCAGTTGGACGTCGTCGTCTTCAGCAACCTCCGTACGTGCGCAACGGGTCCAAACATATCGCATTCGGATTTTAAGTTGCGTTAACTATCCCAATAATCAATAGTGCGCTGCCACTGAGATGCCCAGTCAGCGACGTGGCCGATCGTTGCCTCTTGAATGCTGACCTTGAAGCCCTAGCCTCAAACCGAAATAGAAACAAAAAGCTATGTCCTGCCACACATAACTGCCCCTTGGAGAATATGGCCAACTCGGTTGTATTTTTTTTTGCGCCCGTGCAACACGTGCCATCCAGTACGATGGTGTAGGGGACAGATCCACGCAGGGATACTATGACTGGATTACCGAAGCTTTTTAATACCCATTAACATCGCAACTACTACCGCAGCGTGCAGACCGCAAATACAACAGGATGATGCAACCTAAACACACGTATGTTTTCAATACAAGGTATGCGGAAGACAACTGGAGGGTAGTGAAGCTAATGAGTTGATTAAAACAGAGAAGACGCAAAGATAAAAAAAATACCCTGGAGGGCACTGTGGCGACGGCTGGCAGCTGAGCTGGGAAGGATGCCACCCATAAGGAGCGCTTCTCCAAGCTGAGGCATCCCATTTTCCTGATCGGTGTCGCACTGGCTGCCACCAGGGCTTTGTAGTGGGTGGCCCCTGTGGCGATGTTGGAGCGAGGCGGCGAAGCGCTTGGCGAGCGGTGGAAGCAGAGACGACAGCGTGGCCCAGCCTGCGCTGCGGCCACACCTTTCGCGGCAGCAGCAGTCACCATGCCCGTGAGCGTTGTGCGGCATGGCCGGGAATCCGAGCCTACTGCGATGGAGCGAAGCCACGAAATGTTCGGGACAGCCTGGTTTGAGGTACTACGTAGCTTGACGATGCTTCTTCAGATTGATACTAATGCAGATGACGTCCGTTCGTCGTCTAGATGAGCACGTGCGGATCTGCGGAAGAAAACGAAGACCATTAATTGTCTACGCCAGGTTTCAGCCCGTCGAGTAAACCCGGCCGGTAGGCACGTTTTACCTTTAGAGCGATCGCAAATGGTGTCCCTCATCAAGCCGTCGGGTAAACCCGGTCGGTAGCCATACAGCGCCGAAGAAGAAGAAGCTAATTTTTTCTTCTTCAGCTTTCTTTTCTATTCTTTTGTAAACCATACCGAGGTCCCAAAACATGCCAGAAATTTTGTCCTTTCATAACCTAGTAAAGGTTTGGTTTGGTTTGTAGGGTTTAACGTCCCAAAGCTACTCGGGGTATGAGAGGCGCCGTAGTAGAGGACTCCGGAAATTTAGATCACCTGGGGTTCTTTAACGTGCACTGACATCGCACAGCACACGGATGCGACTCCGTTTCGCCTCCAATGAAACGCAGCCGCCGAGGCCGGGATTCGATCCCGCTTCCTTGTGAACAGTAGTCAAGCGCCGTAACCACTGCGCCACCCCGGCGGGCCGTAACCCAGCAAAGCTTCACGCTATACAGCAAAAATGTTTCACAGCCGAAATATAAATTTCGTGCGAAGAACGATTTGTAACATATGTTACGGACCCGTCAGGCTAATAGCGGCTTCGAAACAATAGAACAGCCAACGTGGAAAGGATGGGAGGCATCCTCATCCAACTCGGACCTCGAGGTAAATCGAGGAGTGGTGAAAAGGAGCTGGGCGGCGGCCTTAGCCTACGGAAACGCGTTCTAAGAACCGAACAAGCCTTCCAATAACGCGCATTTCTTTTTCCTACCAATAAAACGTTTTAATCATCATCATTATACGCAGAAAAATGTCTTCAATCTCTTATATTTATATAAGCCTGTCTCTGCGGCTTCTGACCGAAAATAAAGGTAAGGATCGTCTCGGCTGCGGGAGGTGGTTCGTTCAAAACCCGCCGTCGGGCACCCACCGGTAAAAATGGGTACAAGCGTCCCCCGACCTGGCGCCCGGCTCTCACAGGGGTGTGCGCTTGGAAGAGGCTCCGCAAACCCCGCTGCGCTCCTTCTGGGGCAAAATAGTTTAGAACACTACAGCCTGTAAAGGTGGTTCGAGTTACCGTGTTTCACGGGGTTCAAAACAGAAAACTAGTTGCACACGCGAAAACTGGGAATAGCCTTGAAGTTTCAAGTGCGAAATGATCTAAGCCAACATGTCGAAAGACGTAAAGGTCCACTGTCACTGATAAAGTTCACTTCTCAGAGATCACTGCAGTCCCTGGCAAGTCCGGATTTTCCAAAATAAAAAAGGGCCACATAATGGGCTTTTGCCGCACAAGGCGGGCCTATTGTTGTCCGATGGCGGAGCTGATCACTGCCACATCGGATCAACTATTTAAGACCCATTACCCCTTTCCCAAACATTCCACCCCAAGGAGCCGATCACGAGGCCGGGGGAAAGCTTGTACCCATTGATAAGCCGGTGGGTACCCGGCGGCACAAGGGATCGAACCTGGTACCTCCCGAACACGAGGCGGATGCTCTACCACAAGGCCAAGCTTCAGAGAGCTATAACCCCTTTCCCAAACATTTCACCCCAAAGAGCCACCAGGGATCGAAGCTGGAAGAAGAAACTAGTGGTAATAATTACGCAGAGTAATTTACTGCATTTATCACCTAACTGTGACTAAAATTGAGCTTTATTACAATGTCATGCCATATTGTCACAGTTGTTAAACCGGAGAACTACTGCAGCGGCTGAACGAGGACACCAGGAACGGGCTAGAACTTTACGTCCTCTACCTCCACCGATTGCGGTGTTTCTTCTTCTACCTCTAATACACGTGTCAATACATCCTTGAACAACTCGTATGTAATACGATTACTGTAATAATTACACCTCATCCTTAGTAAAGCCTTAGCGACGGAGCCCAAGATCAGCTCTGAACAATCATAAACGATTCGTGGGAATCCGGACGGGTACGAAATGCACTCAAACTATCATTGATCTACCCTATGCGGAAATAAGGCAAGGATCACACAAATCCAGACAAAACCAGAGAGCCTAGGGCCAATAGCTCTCATGTCAATCGTCTGCAAACTGATTGAACGAATGATAGGCACAAAAATACTGCGTTACATTGAATACGTGCAGCCGAGTTGCATCCAGCTCAGGCAGGTTTCCGGCCGAATATGGGCAGGCATGACTGCCTTGGGCTGCTTCGCAGGATAATCAACCGCAGGTCTCGCAAAGAAACACCAGAATACATCATCGCGGTTAATATGCGCAAATCATTCGACAATGCAAAACAACGGATAATCCTACGAAAATGAGCAGATATATCCTAGCCCAAAAGCATAGAATTGGATATGCAGCTTCCTTCAAAGTAGACCTATTAGGCTTCGTGACAAAGCGTGGGGATGGAGCCCCAGACATATTACTTGGATAGGGGGTGCCGCAGGGCTCTATCCTCGGCCCTTTTCTCTTTAATTTTGCCATGACCCTTGTAGCAGAAGCGTTCGAGAGAGACGCTTCGGACCGGTTCACCATCTACGCATTGATGTCGTCATATGGACGGAAGCAGTGGTTTACCGAAACGAAAAGAGCATGAAGACAGAGCAGCAAGCACCAATCTTCCCTCTTACTCACAGCTTAGAAGCATTGGGCCTACAGCTGTCGCCTGAAATGGCACAACACATAAGCCTCGATGGCAAGAATGTCACCAACGGCAAAGAACCGATTACAGTATATATTGTAGAAAAGAGCACGTCTTCGAACGGGCAGAAAAAAATCTTAGAGGGGCAGATTTCTAGTTGCAACAGTCCTCGTAAATGGATTCCTACATTATAGCGTAACTGAATTCCGATGTTGCATATGATTCGCCGGATTTCAACAAGCACGGTGGAGCCCCGCAAAAATTGTACCAAACGCTTTCTAGAGCGGTTGCTGTCGCAAGGACTCAGTGCGGGGCACTCGTGCACGCGTTTGCAGATTGCGACCTGAAAGACATCGAAATGCTGCAAAGGCGCACTCTTCGCACCATTACTGGGATTCCTATAAGCACACGAGGAATGAAAAGCTGCTTAAGCTGATCGGCATACATCCATAGGAGACATTATTAAACAAACAAAAATATGAATGCGATTCCGAGTAGAAAACACTTCGCAAGAGATCCAGATCATGGCATGCGATAACCGAATCAACACTGCTCCGAGGTCCCTGGGGCAGACATTTCACCCCAGCGGGAGGCGCCGGGAATCGCACTAAAGCCACAACGACCTATTGGTAGGCGAACACGGTGGCTAGGTACCTTTTAGAACAGAAAACGGCTCTCACAAGTCCGCTGAACACAGTATACATCTACATTGACGCTGAAATTGGAAATGAAAGGGGGATTGTGGCGTGGGCTTTTGTGCCAGCTCCCCAACACAACAGACTGCACATATGCCACCTACCAGGATTATCAACTTTATTCAACGAGTTGCTTGCCATGTAGGGAGCCATAAACAACATTACGACACCTGTAGCCACAAGATGTAATTTCAGTGGATATCGAATTTTAACCGACTCATTCGTAGCGATATCAGAGCTGGCGGCACCAACTACCGAAGACGCAGTGGCCAATGACATCAGAAAGAGGCTGAAGCGAATGCTAGTTGGAAATAAAAATTCAAATTATGTTGACACCGGGACATACTGGCACGGACGGGGGAAACGCAGCCGCTCAAACGGGTGTGCTTGCTGACAGATACTACTCCCCACACCCCAACTTCATCACTAACCCGATAGACTCAAGTCCCTACCAAACAATGCTCACTAAGGGCTCCCATGGCAGGGCCATGATGCGCTATGTATATATACTCACCAAAATTAAGCACGACAGCAGGCTTAGGTTAATGAAGTAACGCCAACAACACCGGTGTTTGACAATACAAAAGGGCTCAATCGGCCACAAGGAGGTATTTCTCTGCAAAGTAATAACAAACGCAGACTACACACCACACATACTTGACAAGTGGTTTCTCGGCAGACATGAAAGACTCAAACACAACATATGCACCCACTGTGAGCAACATAATAGAGCAGACCTAAAGCATCTTCTATGGCAATGCGCACGTTTTTACAGGGAAAAAACAATTACGCATATTCCACCCGATGACATGCCCACCCTAACACATCTGATACTATCAAGCACCGCAATGCAACATGCCATTGCCACCTATGGCAGTAAAAGCTACCTGCTTCGAGCAGTATGAGAGAGGTCGACTTACAGCGCACAGATCGCAGCAGATCACACAGATCGCATGCCTTGGGAAGAGGACCTTGGAGAAGAGGACGTCTTCGAATGGAGCTCATCGGCGCAAGAAGAGACTCAACTTTGATACAGAGATGAGAAGCCGCACTCTGAGTGAAAATAGGTGTTCGCAATAAAGGAAATAAATTCTTGTAAGCTGGAATTGTCAACTGTGTCTGGTCGATTTTCGTCGGAAAATGGTACAGGGGCGGAGTAAGGGATATGCCTAACACACTTTGTGGATTATTGGGTGTGGAATTAATAAAACATTTAGCCATTTTCTTAAAAGTATGGTTTATCCTGCTTTTCCACGCAGCAGAACATTTAAAGAAATGACGTGTGACAGGATATTCTATTCTGGCATTCTAGCATATTCTAAAGACTGGGCAACGAAACGTTGAGTGGTAAACGGCAGGTACGCGATTTCGAAGCATACAACAAGCATTCGACGCATTTAATTTTATTGTTCAGGCAAACATGTGTGTATTCCAAGATAGTTCGCCGTCCGTATGTATTCCGACAAATAATGGGATAACATGGTCGTGAGGTGCTTTTGGCGGTGTGAAAAAAAAAAAAACGACAAGAAACAAACAAAAAACAGGTTCACTATACGCGACCAGTTTGTGTGAACTTCTAAAGCATACAAGCTGCGCTTCCAATGAGTTAATGACGACGAAGATAGATTTAAACTAACACTTAGTAGCAATCTTTTGTACCTCTCTAGGCACGCGCAAACAAATAATCCGTATTTGGTGAGATGAGCAGAGTGAAATCTACATATTCATGAATCTCTTATGATCTTATCACTTAGAAGGTAAAAAACATAAATATTGAATGAGATAAGCGATGAGACGCATCCTTTGAGAACACCACATTGTAAACATCTAAATCTGCTTTGCAGAAATCCAATTCCCCCATTTTGAGATCGCTCAAACAGATGGTTTAACAAAAGAAAAGGACGACGAAAGAAATGACGAGACAGTTTTCCACATGGAATATTGTTATGGATTGTAATAAACGCCTTTTTAATGCCAAACATAAGACTAAATAACGCTTCATTTGTATGCAAATTCAAATGTTAGCAATCCATGATCTTTTCTAACCATATTTCTGTAACCGAACCAGACATTACAAATAAAGTGCGCGTTACTAATATTTGTAATAAACATGACAAAATAAAAGAATAACGGCAGTTTAAACATATGGGATCCAAATATGTAACATCTGCGTCTTTTTTTTATTCTTTTAATTTGCGAGTCAGCTTAGCGCTTGTGGTGTAGAAAGACTGCGATGCGATACATAGATGGCGAAAACGGCTGTCTGGGTCAGCTGGTAAGAATGCATGGCAGGGGTCATAAGAAATCAAAAGAGAACCAGTCAGGCTACCCAGCGCCGTCATTGCAGCCGCTGTGCACAAAAAACCGAGTACGTGGTTGTCATAAACGACCCGAGGGTACGAGCCGAGGCAGAACGCAAACTTATCTCTCTTCCTTTAGGGCACTCGGTTATTTGCCGGAAACCAACAATCCGTATACTAGGCATGCTTATTGACGAGGATGGAGGAGCCAAAAGCTGGCTTCGTAACACGATGCTTAGCTGTCATCAGGCTTTACACCTAATGCGCCGCGTCTCTGCGCGAGGATGGGGAATCAAGGAGGTGGGCTCCGTCAGATGGCATTAGCACTCATAACATCGAAAATCCTGTACGCATATCCGTACATGCGACTTAACGCGACCCAACGCCTTCAGCTTGAGCGAATCAATCGCAAGGCGATGCGCCTAGTTACTGGTCTGCCACAGTACTGCCCAGTAGTGAACCTACACTCATGCAGCAATATTAATGCCCTTCAGGATCTGGAAGAGCAGCAATTGCAAGCCCAGCGAGTCCGTCTCTCCACAACGGCGGCTCGCCGACAGATCCTGCAGGCATTAGGCTACAACGTTGACAATTTAGAGCCACTTTCGTCCGCCGCCCCACTATGGGAGTTGATTGACTTAGTAGATGGTATACCATTACCAAAGAATATGAGTTCGGCTAATCCTCAAAGGCGCAAAGCTGCCGCCAAACGTCATAGGAAGATGTCACACAAGCTAGCCCAGGAAGGAGCTATCCAACTATACACAGACGCCGCTCAGTTTCAACACTGCGCAGCTATAGCTTGTCACGACTCTGTGTCAGATACCTCGGTAGTTCAACGGCTTTCCGAGGAACACACTGTTACCAATCTCGAACTAATTGCCATACGACTTGCCATTACTCGAATAGTAGCAAGACAGGATCGGGCTCCGTGCACCTACCATGTTTACACAGATTCACAAGCAGCGTACACTGCACGCCGCGCAGGGGGACCAGACTATGCCATTCTAAGCACTATTCGAACACAAGCCCTTCGCCTGAGAGAGGAGGGCTACACCTCAATTATCAAATGGATTCCTGCACACGAAGGAATCACTGGAAACGAAAAGGCACACCAGGCAGCGCGCGCAGCAGCTCTTTCCGCACCTTTGCCTGGATCCACATTCGTTTCCGCTTCGTGGCCCCCTGAGGACGTTACGCATCCGTCGTCGCCTCATATGGATAGGGCGGAGACATCGCATCGAGCACAACGCTATCGTCGAAGCATACTCCAGCACTTGGCCAACCCTGAGCAACTATATCGCCGCCCAGATAGCTCATTCCGGAGAGTGGAGGCAGTACTCCTTCGCCGAGCCCGGACTGGTCAGCTTCTGTCACCCGCGAAGCTGCACCTCATAAACCCGCAGGTATACCCTTCTCTTCAGTGCCCGACATGCCCGGCCAGAGGCACGGCCGAACATCTCCTGTGGAGCTGCCCTACTTTTGACGCAGTACGGGAGAGAGCACTCAAGTCCCTGGGCGGGCTTCGACCTGCAACCCTGCAGGCATGGGTCGATCCCCCATCGCACATCGGGCTATCAGACGCAACCCGGCTCTGGCGAACTTTTCTTTCTTACTTCAAGGAAGAAGAAGGACCAGGCCATTACTTCGCGGAGCCGACCTCGGGACGACCCTACCTCGAGGAAGAAGTGGACACCGGTCCCTCATATCTAACCCAACCTTCACCCCCACCCCCACCCATACCCTCACCCCCACCCTTAACCGCTCCCCCACCCCTACATCCATGAAGCAACTTAGTTCTGCCGCAAGGTAAACGCCTACCGTAAGCAGAAATAAAGACGTAATAAAAAAAACTTACTGCAAAAAAAAAGAAAAAAAAAACACGCTTACTGATAAGCCACAGAGAAGAGTGTGCAGCGTCCGAGCAGAGACTCCTCACCCCCTCCCCCACATAGGCTACCGTTCTCAAACAGGAAGGGGAGATGACACCCGAACATGCCGTGCTGGCCGTGCCCCGGTTGCCCCACGGGCCAGTGCTCGCACTGCTGAAGGGTGGGCAACGCAAGCGCCAAGCTGGGCCGCAAAACAACTCCCTCAGTAAAACCCGCGCCCCCCGTCGCGCTGTGTCTTGGCCATGTGGGAGGATGAAGGAGCGCCCCTAGAGGAGAAGTAAGAGAGCGAGGAGGGCTTCAAGGTGGTCAGCCACGTGGTGTTCGTTTCGAGAACTAAAGAGCCATGATCGGGAATCCTGGCCTCGACTGCCTCTGATTTTTTTTAATTATTTTACAATGTCAAATTTGGCGTGCATTTGGGCAATATTCAGTACAGTATATATTGGCCTTCGTCTGTAAGCTAGCTTCATATAAACATGGATGCACCTAGACGAAGTGCGGCGCTAATAACGTTCCTAAGTTGACAGCGTTCCACTTAATCCGTTTAATTCCAAACGTAAAGATGAAGGTGATAAGTACCACATTACGCGGACACATTAACTGTGGATGGAACTTAACCGCAGTTAAGGCGAATAGCAGTTCGCCACTGCTACCCAGCTCTCAACCGGTACCCTTAGGCGATCAGCATAACGAAGCTGCGGTTACAAATATCTCAGTTATTTCAAGGACATTTAACTATGGGCCGTCCAGCAGGCCCGAGGTGCGCTCGAAAAGCCCAACATACATACATACATACATACATACATACATACATACATACATACATACATACATACATACATACATACATACATACATACATACATACATACATACATACATACATACATACATACATACATACATACATACATACATACATACATACATACATAATATCGTGCGTGGCGTCGCTGAGTCGCTTCCAACTCGGGCGGCCATAGCGCACGCAAGCCTCGCCCTATACTGTCCCTACCGCCGCGTCGAGGCGCGCTACGGCAGCGGCGGATATACCTCGTGCTAACGTGCGTAGTGAAATTATTTCCTAGAATATTAAGCCTGACATAACGGCATATCAAAACTGACCACTTCGTGATGATCGCTGACTCAACATAGCGGCTGGTATAGTGTTATATACAAGCAAGTTTACATAGCAGCTGCCGCTTGTGTAGCGCCGGCTCACCCGGCCTCCTTGTACATACTCACCCGGCCTCCTTGTCCGCTGCGCCCATACACACTAAAGAATTTCTCATCCTTAAGGGTGGAAAAAATGGCGCGCCGCGTATTTGCACTCCGTAGCGCACAATTAGAGCAACCTATCTGGCAGTATCTCACCTTTAAGGGTGCGCAAAAGGGTGCGCTACAAAATTGCACCTTATTTCGGCCGATGCGCCCTATGTTAAGGGTGCAGGACGGGGAATTTACCAAAAGGGTGCAAACGACGGCGCTGAAAGGGCGCGGAAACAAATGAGTGCTGCAAGTACAGTATAGATTCTAATTGTGTACAAGTCACAAAGCGTCGTTGTTAATATGTGTCACGAAAAAGTGAAAATTGAGCGACGGGAACCACAGAAAATATTAAAAGTTTGTATGTGATATTTAATCTGTCATGGAAGTCGATTATTTCAATTTCTTCTTTTTCAAATGCATTGCAGTTAGCATGCATATATCATTCACATGCCCTTGGCATCAGCAAAATACAATCAGTACTGGTTTAGAGAGTGCATGAAAAATAGTAATAATTCTAAAATTGAAGGCGATGTGGGAAATTTGTTTGGGAGAATATAAATTATTAGGTCATATTGGAGGGATGTTGGGTTCATGCAAGAAAATTTGGGATTTTTGGGTTCTTAGAGTTGGACGACAATGAACAATGAATGAACCAAAGCTTGAAGGGTGAGATGACATAATGGGTGAACGTACTCTTGAAACAATGTCAACTGACTGAAAATTCTGTATCATTACGCCGTTGCACGTTTTCTGTTGAAGCTGTCAAGTGCATGTGAGCACCGAGCCCCCACTTCCAACATGGTTTTATATTGCACAGATTCAACAGAGTATGGGCATTCTGCGAAGTTCTATGTGATACACGTTCGCCGCCGATAATGCCTACATCTCATCAACACACTGACTGCGTACACGCAAAAAGTTTTCAGCCTTGGCACCTCAGTACGGCACCTCTTCAAATTACGTACTGCGTAGGTGTTTTAAAAAGGCTGCATTTAATTTCCTTACACCGCATAGAATACAGCACTTTTAAAAGACTATAGACACTAAATGTTGTTTGCATTTTTCTTTTTGTTAATGTGCGCAAGACATTCCTGTATATGGATTACCACACGGTTTTTGCCTATGACCCCTCAGTATTTTTTTTTTTCGTTTCTCGCTAGTTTCGGTTTCAGCAGCTGAGAGATGCCTAGAATATACTGGCTAGTGTGCTGAGGGCGCGCGCTCGCGTGGCCGCCGCGGTGATGCCTTCCCGCTGCCACCGCGGGGCGGCGCTACCAATAGCTAAGGTGCCATCGCTCCGCGTTCGCGGCCTTGGCAGCATGGGCGACATATAGGTCCGGATAGCGCGCTGCGCTTTTCACTGCGAAACCTGTCTCTTGACGGTTTGAGCGCACTTTTTGTCTAAAAACAGTCTTGGTGGAAGACAATCGTACCTTCCTAGTACTGTGCGGAGAAAATCATACGCTGAAATAGCGCTCGAGGAAGCGTTTAATAAATACTGTTGGGACCATGTCTGCTATATCTTCGTTTTGTTTATTCAGCTGAACCTGATAAGGTCTTAAGCAGTTTAAAGACTGCCTGATATCCAGCGAGACAAGAAATTTGAAACAACCACCTAAAGTTGACACGTTGGTTGCAATACTTTGTTTTGATAAAATGATCGAGTCCGGGCCGGTTTCAATATATATGTAAGCTATCGTATGCATCTTCCTTCTGAGTGAGCGCTCAGTCAGCTAATATCCCAGGAGGTTGTCCTGAATCATGGCAACTATATTCTCAATCGCGATCTAACCCGGAACGGATCGAAGACGACTGTTATTGTCCGTGTGACACAGCTGTATCAGAAAATACCCTTAATATTTTACGCTGTTCATTAATCCAACTATGAATTTTATTTACTCTTCGGTCTTTTCTTATGGTCCATGGTATATCGCGATGCCGCAGTCAAGTGCTACGAACGTCAATACGGGCCTCTTGCTTTCGGATAGGTTACGTCGACGTTTCTTCAATTCAGTCATGCTTATTGCTAAGATGATATATATCAGGTTAGTGACATTTTATAGCGTCACATATATGCTTCAGAAAAGAAGGGCGATCTTGCTTTTTCATAACATGGCACGCGCGCATGTTTTCAAAGATTGCATGCGACAATAAACACAAGCAGTCTGAATCTTTTTGTTCTTACTTTTTATTCATGTGTTTTAGAGGGAAGTCACTTAATTGTTGCTGCATACATAAATGATTATTGTGCGGTGTGCTTCCTTTTGTAACAGAAGGAAAGGCAACAAACAAAGGTGGTGATTGTATCATTGATTCTTTTTTTTACAAAGTCTACAATACAGTAAAATTTGAGAAAAAGCGCAGCAACAATAAACAAGCAAAATATAAAAATGCACCGCTAAAGGTTTTGAACAAAGGCCGCACATGACACCGCAGTAATTTTAAACTAGTATTATACCAATTTTTAGTGTTATTTTTTTTTTCAATTGCAAATGTTGCGCCAGATATTCCTGTATAATTCTCCACGTGGTTTTTAGCCTACCACCGCTAAGTAATTTATAATTTATTTTACTTTCTTCACCAGTGTCGGCTTCGGTTTCAGCAGTCGAGCGGTTGTTGTACGGTCACAATTGTCTATAGGTCACGCGCGGGATTAAAAAAAAAAAGCTTCAGCCGCACACTCACTTATAATCGCCTCATTCTGCGCTTTCATTAGAGCCACTTGCTTATGCGCTCCAGCCAGTTTTCTCTTTGCTCTTCTCAGAACGCGAGAAATGTTACTGCATTTCTTTGGCTGGTTGCATGCTTTTTCCTTCTTTCTGCGCATCTTGTGTAAACATCCGCTGGTATTTGCATTAAGCTCAGCTAACCCCTTCAGAGTTGACGGTCAAGCGACACTTTTCTGCAAAATACTTTCCCATGAATGATATGTGCTTCCTGAATCAGCTGGTTTCATGCCACATCCGGAACAAAGACGTACCCCGATCCAGTGCACTCTCCGTATATAGCTCTTCAGCTTTAGCTGTTGTTGTATTGTACGTGTTTGTTGTTTTCTTTTCTGAGATTATACACTGTAGCGTCCACAGAACTGCGCTCAGGCTTCAAGCTTCCAAAAGTTATTTTTTCTATGTACAAAGTGGAAAGCTTTTTGTTTTTTGTTTTTTTTGGCTCGATAACGCACGTAGGCTACAGAGCCAGCAGATATATACTTCGGTTAATTTGGTCCAAGTTGCAGGGATGAAAATTGAGTCAAACGGATGCTGAGGAAAGCTGCACGTCTGCAGCTGCGGGAGTGAGTTCTCGCTCGGCTCTTCTGCAGCCGGCTCCTCGGAAGCATTGTCAAACATCCTTCACGGTCCGTGGCTGGTGTCTGCCCCACTGGCATTACTGGCACTGCGCTTTTGTCGTTTAGCGGCCGGTTGGTCACAGAGGTTCCTCAACTTCCTTTTCGATGTCTTCTTAGGCAGAAGATGGTTCCAATAATGGTCGAATAGCGTTAGCACGGTTTCAGGCTTAAGGCGTGGTCTATCTCTAGTGAGCTCGTTGAAGATGCCGTTCACCATCACTTTGAGCGTCCTCTCGATGTAGCTCTCCTAAAAATATTTTTCGCAGACAACACACGTTGAAGTCAACTTGCGGTCCTGTCTTTTAATCAGCCGCTTCCACTACGCAAGCTGCGCAGGGTCCGATGGCACACCGAACATAGAAGCCTATCCTAATTCGAGCGGTAGCCACTCCGACAGAGCTGCACGAAACATGTTTTCTCCCTGCCCTGATGCTTTATTTTTAGCATCATTAGTCATTGTAAATATAGTTCTCTCGTAAGAATGCAAGGAACAGAACGACTAAAACAAAAGAACAGCGAAGACGTGTCCAAAGCGCTCGAACCACTGATAGCTCGGCCAGCGCAACTGCGGCAAATCAAGAGCGCGTCGGCGGCCAACGGTGTCGACGGCATCTTTACGATGAGCAGCGCCCCTGGAGGCCAAAGTTGGAAGGCATCACCGGCGCGGCCACCTCCGCCCATTGAAACACCCCTCCGCACGCCACACTAGCAAGTATATCCTAGGCACTATCACGGCCGCTCCAAGGAAGCGCACTAGGTGCGGCCTGCTACGTCGCCCGAAACCGGCGGGAGCATGGCCTCCGAGATCACCCTCGCGCGCATTTCTCTACGGCCGTTCCAATCGGCGCGCGCCCCTGCCAAATGTTGTAAGCATGGCCTCCGAGATCACCCTCGCGCGCGTTTCTCTCCGGCCGTTCCAATCGGCGTGCGCCCCAGCCAAATGTTGTAAGCATAGCCTCCGAGATCACCCTCGCGCGCGTGTTTCTCTCCGGCCGTTCCAATCGGCTCGCGCCCCAGCCAAATGTTGTAAGCATGGCCTCCGAGATCACCCTCGCGCGCGTGTTTCTCTCCGGCCGTTCCAATCGGCGCGCGCCCCAGACAAATGTTTTAAGTTTGTCAATTCCTCCAGGCGCCACCAGGCGGCAGTGCGCGCCTATGCGTCGTAAAACCCCTTGATACTTTGAAAGTTACGCCAACGATTGAACTTTGCCGCCGCCGCGCTACCTCCTCGCCTCCTCCTCGCCCCTTGCGCGCCCCTTCGCTGAAGGCCGGCTCTCCGCCCGATTTCCTGAGCGACGATTGGTCTCCCTGAAGTTGCCATTGGAAACCGACGCGCGTCCGGCGTTTTCCTTGTGTTTTCTTTTTCCTCCGCGCCATTTTTCCCCTAGTCTCTGCAAGCGAATATTGCGCGCTGTGCTTTTATTGCAGCGTGCAAGCTCTATGCCGTGCTGTTGCGCGTACAACTGCAGCAAGCGACCTGAAGATGGTTATGCGGTATTCATGATATCTCAAGGCAAGCGTGACGGCTTGCGCACGAGTCAATGGATTCACAAGATTAGTCGAAAGACGTTTATTCCTAGAAACAACAGAGTTGTTTGCGACGTCGAGTGCCTTTCTCACTCCCCGTAATAACGCGTCACCTGACGCTGCGTTTTTTATTCCTGCTAGCTGCTCAATATTTTTGCGGCGGCAGCATGTTCATTGTATAAAAATAAGGTTGTCCTCTGCAGCATGCTGAATATTCTGCGAGGCTCCAAGGCTCCATCATTTAACACGCTTCGACTTCTGTACAGTCAGAAACAGGGCGCTATAATCTGATTTTTGCTGTCAGAAATAACTGGAAAATTACAGTCTCTCGATTGCATTTGTCGCGACTATGCTAGGATCCCTGGCCTCCTTCACTAAAAAATCAAAATTCGGGCTTGTAGAAGAGCTAGCCTTTCCAGCTTTTACTTGTAGTGTGCGTCGGTTACTCGGGAGCAATGAATGCTGGCCCTGAAAAACTCTTTGGCAAGTAAACCCGAGGTATTGCGGGTAATCTGCACTAGTTAGGTCGTATGGCATTTTTTTTCAATTCTTGAATGTGTCTTGCCATGCTTCGACGCACGCGTGGGTTAAAAAAATATGCGTTCGTTTTATCAGGGATACGGCCAATGTGCAGGAGGTGTTCATATGATCACACACGCTTCACTTTGACCATGACTACTAGGCGTTGGCAGGTTACCTTCGCTTTTAAAGCTGGAGCTCTAAAAGCGCGATTCCGCGTATTCATTTATTGCGAGAAAAGTTATCCCATCGATGTCAAATCAGCCGGAATCATTGCATCAATTTTCTGTATTTACGAAACTTAAACAATCAATGATGATTATAGTTATTATGTAAAAATAGGGGAACATTTTGCGAGCAACAATTCTTAACACTGTAACATATTACTCATTTCAATTGTATGCAAGATTTTTTTTTTCACCTAGCCTGAGTAATTATCTCATCGCTCTATGTTCTAGCTACATTTCACTGAAGACCAGTTTGAGCCGCCAATATTACACGAACTCGAAAAAAAAAACAGACCAAACGCAGTTCCATCAATTTTCTCTCACCGACCTGTCCTGAAGTAAAGGAAGCCTCCTCGACAGAGACATGAACCTCGCGCTGATAGTAGTCAGTTATTTCTGTGGCTTGCTCTTTTCCCACCTCCATTTACGAGAAAACAAGAAAGTATAAGAATTAAAAGTCAATGTATAGTTGTCTCGTCAGATATTATGAGATAACAGAGATATGACTGACAACGTAAGTCAATGAAAATTGAAGTATATCAATGGGTCATGGGACGGCATCAGATTAAATAGTGATGGTTATGAATAGTGATAGGTAATTATGGTGACTGTTACGGATAATAATAGTAAATTATAGTAATAGGCCCGGATAGTGAGGTGATAGTGTTCGTTGCGGATAGTGACAGTTACGATAGGTCTCTGGCATTAGTAGATATAGTGATAGGTAGGATAGCGATAGTTAATGAATTGGCAGTTATACGCTTTCTCATTTCCGCACGTTGAAGACCTATGTGCACCTTGTAATTTTTTTATTTGATTGTTGCGTTCAATGAAATCAAGCTCTTTTACACAGCGCATGAGACCACAGCATGCTTGCCCCAGAACTTCAGTGTATTGGCAATAGGGCCCACCACTTCTCCCAGTGTACCCTGCTGTCTTTTAACCACACGCGAAGTCAGTGAGGGGCCACGTACTCATAAAATTATTTAATTCCTCCATCAGCATCATATCAAGACTGCCGTGGCAAACCTGTTCCTTGCCTCGAAGCAGCAAGGTTCAGCTCAAAATTTGATTTTATACAAAATTAACTAATGAACGCAGATTATCGCGGATCGCTAACTAGCACAGTGCCATTACACTTGGCCTAATCTTTCCAACGGTATATGGTTCGGTGTTGCAGCTAAAATTTAGATTGTAATTGTAATTTACTAAATATAAACTAATTTGGCCCAGTAATTGATCGAAATACATGTACAATTAACCAATAATCCAATCTCATGGTTGATCACCTGACATATACTATGCTTAGAGAGATAGCTTGACAGTAGCGAAATAGACTAAGTCCTGCTTTAACCTTCTCTAATCTTGAAGTTCAAAGCACCAGCCTGGATCGTTTTCTGATGTTTTACCGCGGTGACAGATTTCAAGCTCTAAACAAAACAAACACAAAGTCAGAGGCAGTACTAGATTAAGTGCACAAAGTAAAACCTTATCATGAGACTTAAAAAGTGTCTGTAGCACAGAACTCGCCTGAAAGCTTTGTTTATCAGTATTCCCCATTCAAACAGTTCTAAGAAGAAACCAATCAATTCATGAACTTTACTATCGACATTCTCAATGCTTTTCTCGCAATTTTTCAAAAATTTTGTGCACTCCTGGACCCCAGACCTGGCCCAAAAGCTCGCGCTTCACTCACTGCTGCGGCCGGCCGGCGGGCGTCAGGGGGAAAAAGCGTGTCGTGCGCAGCGCTCGCCGCCGCCGCGCGAGGAGAATCGAGGAGGAAAGCGCGGCGCGGAGGAGAGTGTCGCTACTTTCAAATTATCAAGGGACTTTAATGCGTCGTAAAATCCCTTGATAATTTGAAAGTAGCGACAATCTCCTCCGCGCCGCGCTTTCCTCCTCGATTCTCCTCGCGTTGCGGCGGCGAGCGCTGCGCACGACACGCTTTTTCTCCTTGACGCCCGCCGGCCGGCCGCAGCAGTGAGTGAAGCGCGAGCTTTTGGGCCAGGTCTGCCCTCCAGGAGTGCACAAAATATTTGAAAAATTGCGAGAAAAGCATTGAGAATGCCGAAAGTAAAGTTCATGAATTGATTGGTTTCTTCTTAGAACTGTTTGAATGGGGAAGACTGATAAACAAAGCTTTCAGGCGAGTTCTGTGCTACAGACACTTTTTAAGTCACATAAAAAGGTTTTACTTTGTGTACCTAATCTAGTACTGCCTCTGACTTTGTGTTTTTTTTAGAGCGTAAAATCTGTCACCGCGGTAAAACTGCGCAAAACGATCCAGGCTGGTGCTTTGAACTTAAAGATCAGAGAAGGTCAAAGCAGGACTTAGTCTATTTCGCTACTGTCAAGCTATCTCTCTAAGCATAGTATATGTCACGTGATCAAACATGAGATTTGATTATTGGTTAATTGTACATGTATTTTGATCAATCACTGGGCCAAATTAATTTATATTTAGTAAGTTGCAATTAAAATCTAAATTTTAGCTGCAACACCGAACCATATACCGTTGGAAAGCTTAGGCCAAGTGTAATGGCACTGTGCTAGTTAGCGATCCGCGATAATCTGCGTTCATTAGTTAATTTTGTATAAAATCAAATTTTGAGCTGTTCCTTGCTGCTTCGAGGCAAGGAACAGGTTTGTCACGGCAGTCTTGATATGATGCTGATGGAGGAACTAAATAATTTTACGAGTACGCGGCCACTCACTGACTTCGCGTGTGGTTAAAAGACAGCAGGGTACACTGGGAGAAGTGGTGGGCCCTATTGCCGACACACTGAAATTCTGGGGCAATCATGCTGTGGCCTCAGCGCTATGTAAAAGTGCTTGATTTCATTGAACGCAACAATCAAATAAAAAAATTACAGGGTGCACATAGGTCTTCAACGTGCGGAAATGAGAAAGCATATAACTGCCAAATTCATTATCTATTGCTATCCTATCACTATATCTACTAATGCCACTATCCTATCACTATTGCCACTGTCACTATCCCCAACGAACACTATCACCTCACTATCCGGGCCTATTACTATAATTTACTATTGTTATCCGTAACAGTCACCATCATTACCTATCACTATTCACAACCATCACTATTTAATCTGATGCCGTCCCATGACCCATTGATATACTTCAATTTTCATTGGCTTACATTATGAGTCATATCTCTATTATCTCATAATATCTGACGAGACAACTATACAATGACTTTAAATTCTTGTACTTTCTTGTTTTCTCATAAATGGAGGTGGGAAAAGAGCAAGCCACAGAAATAACTGACTTCTATCAGCGCGAGGTTCATGTCTCTGTCGAGGAGGCTTCCTTTACTTCAGGACAGGTGGGTGAGATAAAATTGATGGAACTGCGTTTGGCCTGTTTTTTTTTTTCGAGTTCGTGTAATAGTGGCGGCTCAAACTAGTCTTCAGTCAAATGTAGCTAGAATATAGAGCGATGAGTTAATCCCTCAGGATAGGTGAAAAAAAAATCTTGCATACAATTGAAATGAGTAATATGTTACAGTGCTAAGAATTGTCGCAAAATGTTGCCCTATTTTTACATCATAACTAGAATCATTATTGATTGTTTAAGTTTCGTAAATACAGAAAATTGATGCAATGATTCCGGCTGATTTGACATCGATGGGAAAACTTTTCTCGCAATAAATGAATACCCGGAATCGCGGTTTTAGAGCTCCAGCTTCCAAAGCGAAGGTAACCTGCCAACGCCAAGTAGTCGTGGTCAAAGTGAAGCGTGTGTGATCATATGAACACCTCCTGCACATTGGCCGTATCCCTGATAAAACGAACGCATGCTTTTTAACCCACGCGTGCGTCGAAGCATGGCAAGACACATTCAAGAATTAAAAAAAAAATGGCGTACGACTTAACTAGTGCAGATTACCCGCAATACCTCGGGTTTACTTGCCAAAGAGTTTTTCAGGGCCAGCATTCATTGCTCCCGAGTAACCGACGCACACTACAAGTACAAGATGAAAAGGCTAGCTCCTCTACAAGCCCGAATTTTGATTTTTAGTGAAGGAGGCCAGGGATCCTAGCATAATCGTGACAAATGCAATCGAGAGACTGTAATTTTCCAGTTATCTCTGACAGCAAAAAGCAGATTATAGCGCCCTATTTCTGACTGTACAGAAGTCGAAGCGTGTTAAATGATGGAGCCTTGGAGCCTCGCAGAATATTCAGCATGCTGCAGAGGACAACCTTATTTTTATACAATGAACATGTTGCCGCCGCAAAAATATTGAGCAGCAAGCAGGAATAAAAAGCGCAGCGTCAGGTGACGCGTTATTACGGGAAGTGAGAAAGGCACCTTACGTCGCAAACAACTCTGTTCTTTCTAGGAATAAACGTCTTTCAACTAATCTTGTGAATCCATTGACTCGTGCGCAAGCCGTCACGCTTGCCTTGAGATATCATGAATACCGCATAACCATCTTCAGGCCGCTTGCTGCAGTTGTAGGCGCAACAGCACGGCATAGAGCTTGCACGCTGCAATAAAAGCACAGCGCGCAATATTCGCTCGCCGAGACTAGAAGAAAAATGACGCGAAGGATAAAGAAAACACAAGGAAAACGCCGGACGCGCGTCGGTATCCAAGGGCAACGCCAGGGAGACCAATCGTCGCTCAGGAAATCGGGCGGAGAGCCGGCCTTCAGCGAAGGGGCGCGCAAGGGGCGAGGAGGAGGCGAGGAGGTAGCGCGGCGGCGGCAAAGTTCAATCGTTGGCGTAACTTTCAAAGTATCAAGGGGTTTTAATGCGTCGATGCATCGTCTTGCCCGCTCGCAGCTTATCTCCGCTTGCGGTTCTCTCGTTTTTTTGCGCGTGTACATTGACGAAAAATTTGTTACGAGCGTCACGTAGCCTTTCATTTTTAGCTGGTTTTCCAGCAAAGACCGACCGCAAGGTGTGTCCGAAATGTTCTACAATTTAAGTGTTGTGTTTACTACCGAAGCGGAGTGTTGATGTTCTTTCTGCGTTCACATAATACGTTCCGTTCTACTTAGAATTTACGCATTGTGCTCGTGTAGATAGTTTTCTTTGCTTGTGAAACTGTTACTCGTAAAGAATACCTGGTGTAGGTGGTAGTCTTTGAGTGCCTAACGGTCACTCGTGAAGCCGGCAGTCAATCAACGTTACGAGCGTATGCTCGAGGCATGCATGTTTCTCAGCTGCAAGGTCTTGTTGCAGTTTGGTGAACTGTCGAGAAATTCGTTTTCCTCCCGATTTTTAATCCTAAGGCTTCTGCGCTTGCTTGCAAATATAATAAATTCCAGTGGAACGTACATCGCTACATTCCATGTGTAGCGTACATGTCGCTAGCTTATGTTGCTTACTTCGAGAGGTGCTCTCTTCTAGCTTTGTGCAGCAAGAAAGGACCACGCCAGTGAAACAACGAAGATAATCATAGAAAAGTTGCTTAAGCCACAGCTTATCAACGCAGGAAAAATAGTAATTGATCAAGCAGCTTGCCGGAAAAAATACTGCTGAGCAAGATAGCAGCTGCGTGTTTAGTCTGACGAGTTTTATCTTTGCGAATAGAAAACTAAGCAAGTAGTCATCATGTGGTGATTGAACTTTGTAATTAACGAAATGTTTGTGTGTACTTCTTGATTGTGCTTGCCCATATTGTTTTACTATTTGTCCAACTCATGAGTTTTGTAAATAAAGAAACATGTCTTTTTAAATAGCTCACAGTGTTTGCCTCGTAATTTTGTTCAGAAAGTGGCTAGTATCATTACAACCGGCGGTTTTTAGTGCCAAAAATGTTCAGATAAGTTTCGCATATCATTGAAAATTAATGAAAAATTGCTAACTAGTGTGGCAGGCGTGTATGATAGCGCCATTCTATAGTCTAATCATAATTCGTTTGAATTAACTCATTTTCTCGGCTTGGCCGTCTGCGTGTATAGGCATAGGAGTAAAAATTAAAATTAAAAGCACTGCACCCAGTCTGTAGCATATGCAAACAAGTGAAAACAAGAAATAAGCTGAAACTCGCGTGATAATTGCGCACATTTATGCTATGGCGGGCCGCGTGTTTAAAAACGAGGTAATAGCTTCTTCTCACTTTCGATCGTATAAGCTGATCCGTTTTTAACGGGATCACTTCCGAAAACCTCGCATATACTCATGTGACGGCAGAGGTGCCTGAACGTGCCCCGATTACCTTTCACCTTTATCGAACTTATGTTTTATTACGCAAGCTTGCCATAAGGATATTATAAAAACCTATGTATATTGTTTTCCGTAAGGACTCTATCGAACTTGAATGCTTACGATCTTCTAAGGCAGCTTTAAAACCATGCGAGAAAAAATTTACTATCGTGAGATGCATCTAAGTAAGCAATAAACATATGTGGCTGTGGCGCAACCATTTAGAGAATTGCATTCGTGCGATAGATCTTTATGTGTCGCCGCACTCGTAAATACTGTATTTAGCGAGCTAATGACCTCACAAATGTACGGCGACAAAAATAAAATGGCGCGGAACCGCAGCAGAGAGCGCCAGAGCACGCATGCATGCAATTCGGGCAGGCATGCAGCTTAGAGTAGTCACTGCCTAACTTTGCGCATGTGGGCCTTATATTATTAGTACTTTAACGATAGCGAAATTGTTGGCTGCCGTTTTGCCCGTGGCATTTTAAAGCTGGCAGCTCGGCTGTGGTACGAGCGCAAGCTGATAAAACTCGTGTTTTTAGTTTGCGCCAAGCTACGGCGGAACACTTGATGCATAGGTGGCGAGCGCCGCGGTGCGGTGAAAGACGCTGCCACGCCCCTTTTCCAACTTACGCTCTCTCCGGCCGATTGGAACGGCCGGAGAGAAACGTGCGTGCAGAGGTGATCTCGGAGGCCATGGCAGGAGGCGCCTACTTCCCGTCGCCACCGCTGCGGCGCCACCGTTCGGGGACAGCCGCGCGCGGAGAGCTGCGCCTGGCTGCGCTTTGAGGGAGGCGTCGGCGTGGTAGAATTCTTTTATTTTAAGGATATAAGAGCTCCGCTTCACAAAATTTGGCAACACGAATTAGCATATGCTGTCATGTGTAGTGTGACCATGTCAGCACTTAGCGCTTGCTCGGCCAGGATACATACTGGAGTATACCCTGAAAAACTTAATGTGACGGTGGTTCAAGGCCACTCGATTGGAGAGCTCGCATTACCGTGATGTTGCATTCGGATCAAGTTGTTTGTCACATGAAAATGTCAGCTATGTCGCTAATTCCGTGTGTCATTTTCATACCATTTACTCATTCCTGCATGCAGCTTTTATACACAAATTGGTATCAACCTGTTCTAAACTGCCAGCGCTATCCAATAAGAGAATGTCCGACTATGAGCAACCTCTGTGAAAATGCGACATGTAACCAACCTTTGTATCTCATTCTGACAAATGTTACGGTGGAAATATGAAGATGTTTATTAGGTTAAATCTAGATGATAACCTGGGATCTTTGACTCAGTTGGAGACCTTAAACTTTGTACACCGGAACGCTATCCGTCATGGCTTCCCGCATTTTGCATGACCGGGGAAACTAAGCGCGCTTCATAGAGCCGGTCTGTCTTAAGGTGCTACGTATATGCGCCGCAAGTTTTTATCACTATTTTTATTGGCTGCTCGCAAACCAATACAATTTCGTTGGTTTGCAATTTTCAATGGAAGAACGCGCATCGAGTGTTCCTGCTGTGAAATTCGTAGCTGCGATCACAAGACTGTTCACACTTCAGAGCGCAACTGCAGCTGAGATTCAGCGAGCAGCCGAGAAGAAAAATACCAATCGCAGACGGAAAACCTTTCTTGAGAGAGGTTTATGCCATAGCCATAAACGTTGCTCCACTGTTGAGTTGACATTTCCAGCACAGCTCACTATCAGCGGGTGCAGAAACTTAATATCTTGCATAACGCCTAAGCATAGGCACGATCATTGTTTTCATAGATTAGCTGCAGGTACTGTGTGCAGTGAGAAACCAATGATGAAATCAAAAGTTTACATAGCTTGCTACTTCGCCGGACCTCTTCAGACTTCATCATGCTGCTAATGAAGGTGCTCGTAAGCTGACAAAGCTAGATTACTTCCTTTGCGGGGTAAATCAAGCCTCCTTTGTCCTTGGTTTTCATTAACCTGTAACTGGTCCAGTTGACTCATATTTCCTGCAACAGGCTCTTGCACGACTGACATGTCGCCACAAAACCATTACCAAATATCGCATAAATTAAGCAACAACCTTGTAGTGATATACAAAACTGGGGGGTTTTAAGTCTTCTTGCAGAGCCGCGTTAGAGTACTCGCACTTCGCTACCTGCCATTCATCGTATCCCGTAATTGCCGCCTCTGTCGCATGTCATTAGAATGCAGCCTTAAGCCACCGCATTATATGGAATAGGACCCTCCTATATAAAGTCCCTCTTTACCGAGGTCGTACGAACGTGCCCTATAGGAGTATAGTGTGCCTGACTTGGGATCTAAGGGTCCCACTTTCAATAATTCCCATTTCACTCTTACATCTTATTGACTCTCTCTGGTTTGGCGGCTCCTGCCGCATTAAACATGTCACGTGTTCTCATTGCGCCAAAGGTGTCTGGCCATATCATCAACTAATGTGCCTCTTACCAGAGAGGTATTTTTCCGACTTTCCGCCGACAGAGCGGGCTCCGGATTTTCTGTGGAACATGGTTTTCAGTTTATCGCATCGGTTCAAGCAGTCTCAAGAGTATAAACAAATGTTGTATGTACAGGCTCCTTTGCTTGCAAGGCCGCTCAGACTAGCGCGGCAAAATTTAGAACAAATTGTATACTTATATTAAAAAAAAAAAAAACCTTCGTACCTTTTTCTGATATGCCCTCGCAACATAACCAGCGAGAAAGGCTTTTGGTGCTACCTCATCGTGTTCATCTGCTTCACAACACATCGCTAAAAATCCTAGTTCACGTGCCAGCTCCCTTATAACTAAATAGGTTAAACAAAGTGACGGAATCACAGTAAGAGAGGACGACACAACTAGCGCGGTTGTGCCGTCTTCTTCTCCTGTGTTCCCGTCACGTTGTTGCCACTGTTAACCTATGATTAATCACCAGCAAGTCCAATCTGGTGTCCCTTGTAGCAAATTCAATGGCAGCTGATAGGGCAGTAGGCTTCAGCATCTGGACTTCAGAGAAAGCGAGTGCATTTCCCCTCCTCGCTGCTGCCTTTGCCTGAAGCGTGCTCAGCAGATAAAATTAGAGGGTCTCTTAGATGTCTCTTAAGCGGAGGACGGCAAAAGCCTACCCTTCTCCTATCATTTGCCAATCATCGTTTGCCACAGTTCGTCATTTCAAGTCGTCGTTTGATGTATTGGTCGTTTCCCAGTCATGATGAGTCTGCCTGCGTAGTCACTGTAGCCCTTACAACTCATAACCAAGCAGATTACTCATTTAGAATCAGCAGTGGCCATTACATGTCGTCGTTTCACATATTGGTCATTTCGTAGTCATTAGCAGTAATGATGAGTCATGCTATTATAGACATTACCACACATCGGTGAGCACTTTTACTCATTTCTAATCAATTGCGGTCACTACATGTTGTAGTTTGATATACTGGTCATTTCAAATCATTTTAGTCATTATTAACCATTATTAGTCATTAGCTTAAGTCATTATCTTTACCAATGTATGTTTTTAACTTTTATTGATTACCTATCACCATCAATCATTTTCATTCTTAATCTCCCTCCTTGTACGTCCTCTTTTGCGAATGACACACCAGTGCACAGATGCGACGCACAGATTACAGGCATAGCTTCTGCGCACATATTTTCGCTCCATGAGCCTAGAACGGCTTCGCCTTAAAAAACAAACGCATCCCGTCTCATCGTTAACGTGCTTGCACACGCGCACACAAAAAAGTTTGCATTTACCACGCAGACGCGAGGTAAGCGCGTCCAGAAAGGAAGCAAACCGGGCGCTCAGAGCCGGCGACCCCGGCGGTATAGTGAACTAGAATACTTTCTAGTGGCGTGACCGCCTCCGCTGCAGAGGGCCTCCAGCGGAAGAAAGGTGCGGCGGCGCTGCAATCGACCGCACTTGAAAGCGCGTCAGCTTTCAGGCGGCCGTCGCGCTTGTAGCAAGGGTAGGACAACGCGTCCTCTGACGTTTTAGGCGAGTCAAGTTTACCACCACGAAGTGATGCAAAACTACTAATGAACGAAAACGTTTGCTTCCGCTTTCTGTTCCTTCGAGCTTCGTTGTGCATATGAAAATATTCCGATGCTGTCGCTGGTGGACCTTATAGTTGTATAATTGTCTGGTCGGAGACAGCCGCGTCACATTTCGCGGTGGTATTTGTTGCAGTTTGTCATGCTTATTACTGACCCTGTTTTATTCATGAACGAGCAAAATGAAAAAAGAAAGTGTATTTGCAAACGCGCACTACGATTTCGCGGGCGGCTGAGCTACATTGCAATATACATTCCTCGCTTTGCTTATACGTTTTGTATGGTAAATTTCGTCTCACCGATGGTGCACTTCACATAAAATACGTGCTTACATCCTAGCTTCCAAACGCCTTTAATGACGAAATAAAAAAAAATTCCCTGCCTATGGTCAGCTACCGCCGGCCCCGAGACAAGAGCGCATGAAGGAGGAAGTTCGTCATAAGTGATATGCAACGGCGGTTAATATTGTTTCCTACTACTAATTTGAAAGAAATGTGCTTTGTCATGATTTTAAAATTGATCTTGGAGACTCATAAGAGCTCCTCCCTCTGTACCCAGCCTCGGAACTAGCCGACATTTAATTACGCCGAGCAGAGTTGTAACATTTTGTGTGTGTGCGCGCGCGCGTGAGGGTGGTGGGGGTGACGCGCCTCAATACTGTCCGTTGCACTGCATACATGTTGTTAGTTTCTTAGGCAGATTTCATTATTTTTCATAGCGTTTAATATCTTCGTCTACGTTTCTTTATTGCAAGGAATTTGCACTGCACTTACTACTATTGCTTGGTACGCCCAGGTGCTTGGAAGTTATGAACAACAATAAACAACAAAGTTGTCACAGAGCATAACAATGATTTTTACTGCACATGTACACTTTTAAGCTGACCAGCGAACAACAGCTTGGCAAGCCTAGCTGCCGTCTTTTCCTATGAGGCCTAGGAGTCGGAGTGGGCTTGCTCAAGTAGGCGGGCAAGTTAGGCAGAAGGGTCGGAACTGCGCCAGGTGCAAGCGTAGGAGTCCCCCTCGGAATTCTAACTTTCGTTCCATTTATCACATGGACATAATCCCTCAAAATCAGATGAGCTTCAAAGTGCAATTCACACACAGCACCATCGGCGTCAAGCGGCTTGTCAAGCCTATGGAGGTTTCGCTGCCAAGCAAGCCTTTGCTGTTCGTCTTTTGGAGCCTTACAAAGCGACACTTTACGCTCCTGCGCTGTTCTCGCGTAGCCAGTTGTGCAGCCTGGTGCGTAATAGTGATTTAACCACCGCTTGGGAGGCATCGTCACAGCTTGGGAGGCACGCACGCATGAAGCAACATTCCGCGACGCCAACACGCACGCAACTGCAGGAGCAGAAGGCAGGCGCTCACACTCGCTTCAAGTGCGGACGACGACAGCGCCGCCGCTACTTTCTTCCAAAGCAGGTACGCGGCGCACAATGGGATGCGCCTCCGCTCGAGCCACTGGAAAACCTTCTAGTACACTGTACCGGCGGCGACGTGCCCCGAACAGTGACGCCCTCAGCAGAAATAGCGGGCGCAACTGCCCGCTATTTCTGCTGGGGGGCGCAACTCCCCAAGGACGCGCTTGCCCATTGACGGCGGCGCGACGCAGCAGGCCGCACCAAGTGCGTTTCCATCGAGCGGCCGTGGCACTATAGCTGTGATCAACGTTACTAGACCAAACTCAGTTTCACAGCTCCCCATACCGCCCAGCAGAGGAGCTTGCCCCAAGTGGCGGTCGCGAGAACTAGCGGCGCTGCGGTCGACTCTTGCTCTTTCCCGGGCGCGTCGTCTGCTACACGCCTCGCGGAAGCATGGAGCGGCCAGCGCAAATCGTTTTAGCGAACTGTCGTTGCGCTCTACATGGCTGCAGTAAAATTATAACTAAATTATGAAAGTTTTGGCTTCGAACCTAAGTGTTGCCTGGGAGATATGTGCTGCGAAATTCCCTCGTTAATGCCATGAAACAAATCTGACAACGCCGTCCACTTGCTCACCAACGCTCTTCTTTGCTTTGCCCACTGGCTTCTGTTTTGTAGCGGGTATTCCAGTGCCGATTAGACGAAGATTCATGCCAGCGAACGGCCTACGTCGTTGTCTAATCAGAACGTCTGTTCTTAGTGTCCTATTTTTGAGGGCTGACGCAGAATAACGATCCGTTAGCATTTCTAAAAGTTTTGTTGCTTATCTTATACAAGAACGTAGGATGGGCGGAGTTAATTAGCGAATCAACTGAGAAAGGATTCAGCGGGAATGGACATAAGCAGAGCAAAATCAAATAACAGAACAAACACGAGTGCCTCACTCTAAAAAAAACATCTATAGAAAGTTATCACAGGTAGTTGGGATTTTATTCGCACAATGGCTTTGAGAAATCACCCCCCCCACACACACAGAGAAAACAGAATAAGTAACGACACTATTTTATTGCTTGTAGAGGTAACTGTAATGAAATTCAATTGGTAACGCAACTAAAGAAAAATGAGAAAAATGCACCAATTGTCAACAACAGTAATGTGCAGATGAAGTGCAGCAAACAACAAAAACTTGATTTTCTCAACGTTGATAAAAATTGCAAGAATCAACAGCAATTCAAAGAACAACACTGCTTCCTCTTTGACAAATATTTGACTATACAGCACAACCTATTATTTTGTTTGAGGGAGAATGAGCATTTAGACATAGAATTATTCGGCAAAGATACAGCGAATACGATTGCACACCTTCCTATTTATATATAAACATCACAATCCACGTATATATATAATAATTGCACGTGTATTGATAGTAAGCACAACTGCAGAGAGCGAGAATTCTATCGGAGCAGCTTGGCCTTTTTCCTTGCTACTCTGACTTTTTCTGCAAGCTCCACGCCGCTCTAAATCTTCTCAGTTTTCGAGGTTTTCTTTTAACTGCGCTATTTCTTCTTTCTTTTTCTTGTTTGCTGCCATTTGCTGCCGAAGCTCGCAGAAGTGCTTTTCTTAGCCGTCGTACGTGTCTTCAGTTGTTCAAGTCGCTTTCTTTTTTCTGACCCTCTTGCTTGCCGAATTTTTCTGCGCAGCCTTAAACAGAACAAACTAGTCGCGAAGTTAGCACAGAGCAGTTTTTATGATGCATTCGCTCTTCGCTTAAGCTCAGAACTGCGGCCCCCTCACACAATTTCATTTCACTGGCCTGCTTAAGAAGATCTTCCACTTCACCAACATTTTGCACATTATATAAGAACTTTTTGTGCACTTTACCGGTGTATGCGTTCATTGCACATGACAACTGCTCGTCGATCACAAAAGTCTTTTCAACTAGCAAGTTTCCTCGAACTAGACGGCGAGTGTAAAACAGCCCGCATCTTTCATCTGTCTCCTCATCTCGAATGTACTCAAATTTCCATTGAGTTGTTGGCAAAGTAAGACTCCAGGCAATCGAGATTAAAGTCCGAGTCCGTTTGTGCAGTGCTGCTGTCCTGTTCGTGCTGCTCTGATACGAAGTCTTATAGTTTCGCTTCCGACACCACTGTCGAAACAAATGGGGAAGCGCGATCCTTTGGTGACTTTCTTTTCGGTCTAGAATGTTTTGGTTTCGAAATGTGTGCAGGCAATGAAGGAAAAAGCCTCGGTAGAGCGCCTGGTGCCAACTGTCGTGACGCTGGGGCTACGTCGACCCGGCCTTCACTTGGTAGCGTGCAGAGACTCGGGGTTGAAGTAGGATTGAATCTTCGAAGTTGGTGAAATATGTACAAGCAGGTTTAATGGCACTTTGAGAAACTTATTTACAAGATTATTTACACGAAAAAGAAGGGTACATCAGCAAAATGGCAAGCGTTAAGAGTTCATAGCGAGAAGCGACTGGATGAGCCGTTTACCCAGGGCTCAGAGTGACATTTCGTGCTCTGCAGCGTCCTTAAAAACCCCTATGTCCAGCCCCTCTCTGAAGATGCTGACCAACCAAATCCAGGGCACGCCCCTCAGATATCGGCATCCAATCGAACACATCACTGCACTGATGGTCTGAAGCACTGACTGGCCCGGCATTGTTTCGTTGAGCCTGGTCACTTGTTGGCGGGAAAAGCTTGGGAACGGCGAGGAGGTACATTTCTATTCTTCAGCCAAGAATCGATAGGCAGCTGGTTCCGGCAAGTGGATTTACTTCTCAGAAACCCAAGTGCACGAGCGCGCCGCATACGCTCCCAGCATTGTCCGTTTTCGACAATTGCAAATCTTTCCTGCATTCCCGGGAAATCATCTAATGGCCGTATGCGTCATGCTCCTTTCTTGTCCGGCATTCCCAGGAAATCCTCTAATGGCCGTAATCACCTTGCTCGTTTCTTGTCCTGTACGTCAGCGGACGTGTCACTCTGTCGCCTCGTTTGGACAATAGGCATTCCTTACTTGACCATAGCGCTTCTCGACGGTAAGGGTGAACAATTGAACGAAAGCACTTCCGGCTATCTCCCGCAGGGGGACGTTTCTTTGTGTTTTTCCAGACGTTCTCTTGACAGGGTCAATTTGGCATTTGCAGGGTGTCCACAAAGCAAAACAGGCTTACAAAAAGGATTTATGGAAACAGGCTCACTTAGAGCCATTGGACCATCACCACATATCCACAACACTTATCCATGCCCACAGGCGAACAATAGAGCGCGCAAGTGCGGATAATGCACGGTCGTAACAGCCTCCTCCCCCGCCAGAAGAGTCTCGGAGGGCAGCAGTCGCAGCTGCTGCATGAAGAGACGACTTAATGGCCTGCACGTGAACGCTTGAAGCTCGCTGTTGCTTGTCGCGTTGTCTTGATTGTCGTAGGCCAAATTGCTCGAGCTGTCTGAAACTCAACCACATGTCGAAGCAAGCACTCGGCTCCCGTCTGAAGAGACCAGGTCAAAAGAAAACTGCCATTGTTGTTCGAGAAAAGCCCACTCTCAAGACGTTCAGGACCCACGTATGCCTCGAAACCCAAACGTGCTGCTTTACATAGTCACATATTTACAAGCGCACGGAAAAAAAAAAAAAAACCTGATTATCAATTTGGATACATGGTGAGGAACATCTCGGACCGCTTAGAAAGAGCGGCTAAGCGCGTCCGCATTCCCATTTAGCTTCCCTTTTTTGTATCTTATTTCAAAATTGTACTGCTGTAAAATCAAGCTCCACCTAAGAAGGCGACTGTTCTTCGATGTCGCAGTTTGCAGCCAAGCCAGGGGACAATGGTCCGTCTCTACGGTGAATTTGGCCCCTCCAAGATAGCACTGCAATTTTTGAATGGCCCATACAATGCAAGCGCACTCTTTCTCTGACGCGCAATAAGCCCTCTCTCTAGAACTCAGTTTTCTGCTCAGGTAGAGCACGGGGTGCTCATTACCGTCGTCATCTCTCTGGCAGAGAACATCACCTAGCCCTCGATCACTTGCATCGCACTGGACCGTGAATTCTCGGTCATAGTCTGGAGCTCGCAATACCGGACGGCTAATCAGCACAGCCTTCAGGTTTACGAAGGAGGCTTCCTTTTGTTCGTCCCAGACTACATTTGTCGGTTCTGTCTTGCGGAGAGCGTCGGTCAGAGGGTTAGCCAAAGATGAATAGTGAGGGATGTAGTGGTTGTAGTATCCCGTCAGCCCTAAGAATGCCCGAATTTCCGTCTTCGTGCTCGGCCGCGGGTAGTCTGCTACCGCAGAAATCTTAATCTCGCTGGGTTTCCTGAAACCTTGACCTACATTGTGACCCAAGTAGTCCACGGTCGCCCTTGCCAAGCAACATTTCTCGGCCTTTACGGTTAGTCCAGCTTGACGCAAAAGGCTCAGTACAGCTCTTAGATGTACCATATGGTCCGCCCATGAGTCGGAAAAAACCGCAATGTCGTCTAAATAAGGCACCGCGAATGTTTCACACCCCTTTAAAACCCTATCCATGAGTCGGGAAGAACAAAATGGAGCATTTTTGAGCCCGAAACTCATCATTGTTGGCTGGTAGCTGCCCGTCGGAGTGACGAAAGCCGCGTATCTGCTGGCGCGTTCAGTGAGCGGTACTTGCCAGTATCCTCGAGTAAGGTCCAGCGTAGTCACATATGCCGCTCTACTGACCTGTTCTACTCTCTCCTCAATATTCGGAATAGGATACACTTGATCCCTGGTGAGAGAATTTAGCTTTCGGTAGTCTACCACAGGCCTAGGGTCTTTACCTGGAGCTTCTACTAAGATCATAGGCGAAGCATAATCGCTTTCCGAGGGTTTTATTACTCCCAATTCCAGCATACGAGTTACTTCCCTATCCAGAATTTCTCTTTGCCTTGGAGAAAATCGGTAGCACCTTGATCGCACTGGCACGTCTGAAGTCAGCTCAATATCGTGCTTAGCCAAATCAGTTCTGCCTGGCCTGTCCACGAAGCAGGCCTCAGACTCTGTTATTATCTCGCCCAGATCGGACAGCTGGAATTTCTTTAGTTCTCCTCTCTGCTCCGTCTTTTTGAGAAGCTCCTGAATCTTAAGATCATTGGTTTGCTCCATAGCTAAGTCCTCTCGGGTTCCACTTAAAAGTCTCGTGAGATTACTAGACACTGGCGGCAAGAGGTTACTCTCAAGAACGTCCTCATTCCGCGTCTCATCAAGCTCACTTTCAAGTAGACTTATCTGAGAAGCCTCGCTCTCAAAGCTTTCTGACCCGCTATCTTCCACATCGACCACTGTTTTAACTGCCGTTTCCTCCGCTGTGGAATTTTCTAGTATGATCAGTGTAGCTAGTTCTCGCGCCTTTGAACGTGGTAAGGCTTGCACAACTCTCTCTCCGAAAAGGATGCCCCTCTTTCGCAGTAGCATGTCCGATTTGTTGGAAAACAAATACGGATAGCACTTAGGAAGCTTTTCTGAAACGGCAGCCTCGGTTGTTAACTCGCCGAGAGGGCCCTCGATGACCACGTTCGCGATTGGCAAGCATACACTCTGTTCCTCCACTACCTGGCGGATCCATGCACGCTGTCCTGTATAGTCGGAAGGCGACACATACGCCGGATGGACAACATCCATCGTTGCGGCCGAATCGCGCAGTACCTTGCAAGGCTTCCCGTTGACTACTAGGTCATGCAGGTAGGGTTCTAAAAGCTGCATATTTTCATCGCAGTCACTGACATACGAGAAAGCAATCTTTTCTTTCCGGCAGTTGACGGCAATGTGACCCTGCTCATTACACCTAAAGCATGTGAGCGGCTTCCTAGCCCCAAGCTTGTTCTTTGTGTTCTGCGCGTTGGTCACTTCCCCACTTTTCTCACTGCCGTCCTTTCTAGGGCGTTTGCCTGAAGAAGCCTTCCTTTCTTCGTTTGCAAATCTAGCAAAGTGCCTTTTCTGACGGTTATTCACACTCAACTTGGGATTGCGGGGCCTATCCACTGCTGGGTTGCTGAATTGTCGGCGCGAAGCATACTCCTCAATAAGTTCGGCAGCTTCAGTTGCCGACTTAATTTCGCCTCGGTCCTGTAACCAAATTCTTTCTTTTTCTGGGAGGCAGTTATAAAACTGCTCCAAAAGAATTCGCTCGACTACAGCGTCCCTATCACTGTAGGAATCAGTGCTCTTTAGCCACTCGCTCAAATTAACTCTTAAATTGTACAGGAATTCAGGGTAACTCTCGTCCCTGGACTTAGTAGCATTCCGAAAACGTTGTCTGAACGCCTCGGCGCTAAGCCTATACTTTCTCAGAAGGCAAACTTTGACCTTCTCGTAGTTGTCCGCGTCCTCCTTGCTTAGCCGCGCGACAACCTCCGCTGCCTCGCAGGGCAGAACCGTCAATAATCTCTGAGACCAAGTGTCTCGCTGGAAGGACAGTTTTTCGCAGGTTCGCTCAAAGTTAGCCAGATACAGACCGATATCCCCTGATGTCACATATGGCTGCATGTACTTTGACATCTTGAAATCTGCCTCCTTGTTGAGACGAGGTACCGCTAGCTGGGGACAATCGCCCGACCTGTTGCTCAACTCTAGTTCTAATTTCCGGAGCTCAATGTCTAGCTTCTTTTCCTCTCTTTCCCTCTCACGTTCGCGCTCCTTTTCCTCTTTTTCCCGCTCCTTTTCCTCTTTTTCCCGCTCTTTCTGCAGTCTGAGCTGCTCCTTTTTTTGACCGATGAGGTTCCATGCTTCACTGAGCTCCTCATCATCGGTTCCCAAATCTGTGATTGCCTTTATAATCAAGGGTTTTCGTGCCAAACCACTTGTATCAATTCCCAATTCCTCACACAATAGCAACAGGTCCGGTTTCTGCAGCTTTTGTAGGTCCATGATCGCTCTGAGTGTCGGCTACTTCCAAAACAACTGTGCAAACTACCAAACCTAAAGGCGTTTCCACACTCTCTTTACCAGTTCTAAAATCTAACCCTGTTCTAGAACCTGGTCCACATCAGAAGAAAAGCCAAGCACTCACCCACACATGCGATCGATGTTCCGAGCTGCTCTCTTGTTGGCCGATTGTTGCGCCTGCTTGTTGCTTGAGATGCCACCTCCGATCACCAGATGTTGCTTGTAGATTCTGATCCACCTCGAATCACCAGATGTTGTAGCTTGTAGATCCAGATCCCACCTCCAGTCATCAGATGTTGTGGCTTGTAGATTCAGATCCCAACGCTGGACACCAGTTGTTGTGGCTCTGGGGCTACGTCGACCCGGCCTTCACTTGGTAGCGTGCAGAGACTCGGGGTTGAAGTAGGATTGAATCTTCGAAGTTGGTGAAATATGTACAAGCAGGTTTAATGGCACTTTGAGAAACTTATTTACAAGATTATTTACACGAAAAAGAAGGGTACATCAGCAAAATGGCAAGCGTTAAGAGTTCATAGCGAGAAGCGACTGGATGAGCCGTTTACCCAGGGCTCAGAGCGACATTTCGTGCTCTGCAGCGTCCTTAAAAACCCCTATGTCCAGCCCCTCTCTGAAGATGCTGACCAACCAAATCCAGGGCACGCCCCTCAGATATCGGCATCCAATCGAACACATCACTGCACTGATGGTCTGAAGCACTGACTGGCCCGGCATTGTTTCGTTGAGCCTGGTCACTTGTTGGCGGGAAAAGCTTGGGAACGGCGAGGAGGTACATTTCTATTCTTCAGCCAAGAATCGATAGGCAGCTGGTTCCGGCAAGTGGATTTACTTCTCAGAAACCCAAGTGCACGAGCGCGCCGCATACGCTCCCAGCATTGTCCGTTTTCGACAATTGCAAATCTTTCCTGCATTCCCGGGAAATCATCTAATGGCCGTATGCGTCATGCTCCTTTCTTGTCCGGCATTCCCAGGAAATCCTCTAATGGCCGTAATCACCTTGCTCGTTTCTTGTCCTGTACGTCAGCGGACGTGTCACTCTGTCGCCTCGTTTGGACAATAGGCATTCCTTACTTGACCATAGCGCTTCTCGACGGTAAGGGTGAACAATTGAACGAAAGCACTTCCGGCTATCTCCCACAGGGGGACGTTTCTTTGTGTTTTTCCAGACGTTCTCTTGACAGGGTCAATTTGGCATTTGCAGGGTGTCCACAAAGCAAAACAGGCTTACAAAAAGGATTTATGGAAACAGGCTCACTTAGAGCCATTGGACCATCACCACATATCCACAACACTTATCCATGCCCACAGGCGAACAATAGAGCGCGCAAGTGCGGATAATGCACGGTCGTAACACAACTTACATTTCCCCCTACCCGAAATTACTTCCTTACCTTGCATTATATGCCGATAGGTCTTTAAGACGTCTTCCTCTTCGAAGTGCAGATCACAAACCTTGCATTTCGAAGTCAGTTGTCGGTCTTTTCTGTGAAGGGCTTGCTTCGATAGGGTCTTTCGGTGGCGCGAAGAAATGACGGCCTTTCGAGTCTTCATTTCGATACCCACTTTTGCATCCTGGGGCAAAACAGGTCGGCATGGAAAGTCCCGCTGTCGCAAAATAAAAATAAAACGAAAAAAAAATAAGCCAAAAGCAGCTGACGCGCAGTGACTGGCGCGAGCACGCGTTTAAGAAGACCGCTGCAGCCGCCGACGCTGGCAGCCGCGGGGCAGAGAGTGGCGGCGACGGAGCATGAGTAGTTACAATATTACTGCAGCCATGTAGAGTGCAACGGCAACGCGTCGATAGGTTATATGATACCTTGAGGCGCGGAGCCTTCTGGCACCAAACCTCCCTCTGTCTGACAATGGCATGGCAACACCTAACAGCTACGTGTGTGCCGGCCGCTCCATGCTTCCGCGCCGCTAGTAGCAGACGACAGCGCCCGGCAAGGAGCAAGAGTCGACTGCAGCGCCGCTAGTTCTCGCGAATGCCACTTGGGACACCTCTCCGGGCGGAGCTGTGAAAATGAGTTTGTTCTAGTAACGTTGGCTTTGATATCCCGAGCTAATCTAGGCGGCGCTCGGAATGTAAAAAAAACAGCTATATAATTGCAGGCTCTTCATCTTTTGTAACTCGTCTCCTTCAAAAAAGCTGGCCTTAGTTTTCTGCTGAATTAAAACAACACAGGAACGATTATATCGCTATTTTAATCATGCTTCACGTGACCTAAGCTTGACTGTGACGTCATAGCCACGGCTCGACTCTTGAAATCGAAACCGAAACTGCTGATAAAAGAAATTCGATTATACCTTTATACAACGAGCGTAGACGAATATCGCGAGACGATTCATATACAGTAATGTCTTACGCATCATTACAAACGACAAAACACGAATGCAAAAATGAAGTGTCTATACTCCTTCAAAACGCGTAGAAAACGACACGCAGCAGCAGTTAGAAAGGAGAAAGAGAGAAAGTTATCTGCGTCGTCTAATCTCTGTCGGCACATTTACCAGACAGCTTTGTTCAGCACCGTATTATCTGCACACATAGCGAGACGCTGCTGCGCACAATAGACAACGGACTTCCGACTCGGGTTCCAATTCTGCTGCTTCATTTGCTGTGCTGCCGATTACAAATTTGAGACACTTGCCTTATTTTAAGAACTACAACAAAATTTCATGTGCACTTTGTTCGGCTTCGCACATCACCTAAAAACGAGAATAGTATTAATGATGCCATCTGAAATCGCACGTGCACTTTTCAAACTCAGTGCAAAGCAAGCAGCAGTCGTTATTTAATTTTGCCCCCAGCTGGCAATTGCCTGGGTATTGGTCTGATTTCTACTGTCGTCAATATGCCTTATGCCAAAATACGGCACTAGAAATAACACTAAAAACAGAACACACTCAAGCTTCTTTTTTTTCTAACGAAACTGAAACAGAAACCAACTATACTCTATGCTTTCACCCTTTCACCGCCAGGCGGCCGCCGGTAGCTACCCAGGCTACCTTCCTCTCGCCAACATGGCTGCTTGCACGCTGCGGATTTGGCTACGTTTCGACAATCTTTAATCTGCAGCATCGAATGCAAACAGTAGTGAAACATGTTGCGTTTTGCGTGCGTAATTGTTGCAGAAGTGCGTACGTCTGTGTAGTGCCGTCGATAGGGGATGTTTCGAGCAAACGGGCACTTATCGTGCCGGCTAGTTTGCAGTGTTCACGCTCTTTGTTTTGCTCAAGCGCATGGGTTGGTTCACCGTGTCACGTTTGTGAGGTTTGTAGGAAGAAGGTGTGAAAATGTTTTTCTGCGTGACCAACTGAACTCACACTTGTTGGCTCGGCACCGGTGGTGCGAAGGCGAACAGCTTTCTGCACGGCTTACGCAATCGTCTGTAAAGGTAAGCATATTTGATCACCTTCCGAAGCGGTCAGTGTGGGATAAGTAACAATGGCCTACCCCATTGCTGCACTGTTTGTCGTTTGTTTTAGAACGTGACAAAACGGGCTGGAGCAGAACGCTCTTGATTTCAGCTTGCTGCAAAAATATCGCTCATGAAGTTGAATGTCGCGGCGATTGTTTTCGCAGATTTGCTGCAAGAAAATAGGACTCTTTCCTTAAAAAAAAAAAAAAAAATACGCGTACCGTGATTTCTTACCTTTACGCTCAGAAGGTCCACGAAACGATTTTTTCTCGAAAATTGGGTGATCAGCGCTGATTTGTCAGTCTCGGCCTCATTCTACTCATTTTTGTTTGTGCTAGTTTACGTTATGGTGCAAAGTTAAGGAAACGCACTCGCTTTGTCATAACATTTTTAGTTGACTTTCGAGATAACGCTAGCACTTTGCGGACTTATGAACTCGAACCACTTTCCCATCCGTCATCGCGGCTTTTCCGCTCCGCTGATCATCCCTAGGTGGCAGGTTAAATAGAAGTTAAATTGAGAAGTGCATGAGGGGGTATGGTGCCTTATGAGTGCGCCTAGGGAATTCATCATCATCATCAGCCTGACTATACCCACTGCAGGGCGAACGCCTCTCCCATATTTCTCCAATTAACCCGGTTCCGTGCTAGCCGCATCCACTTGACCCCTGCGAACTTCTTAACCGCATCCGCCCACCTAACTTCCTTCCTCCCCTGCTATGCTTTCCATCCCTTGGAATCCAGTTTGTTACCCTAATCGACCCTCGGTTATCCTCTCTTCGCACTACATGTCCTGCCCATGTCCATTTTTTCTTAATTTCCGCTAGAATATCGGTAACTTGGGTGTTTTCTCCCACCCACTCTGCACGCTTCCCATCTCTTAATGTTACCCCTACCAGCGAATTCACTGAGGTCTAAAAATATTCTTCAACCATCCTGTATGGTCATATCTCATTTGCCTCTGCGGGACATTAAACCGCATAATTTACAAAGCACTATTTTGAGTTGCTACTATTCCCAACAGATGTTATTTTTCCCCATCAGGATTTAGGGTCATGTATCCGCTTGCCTGGAGCATTGTCTTGCTTTTGGGTTGTGATGCTATTCTTATGGTTTTTACACTTGCTTCCTACAGTCCTTTATATTTTGTGTTGTCGGTAGTGGGCATTACAATAAATGGATATTTGCGGGTGATACTTCTGCATTCAAGTAGAGGCTGACAGCTTGGATTCTAGGCCAAAAAGCGTGCAGTAATTTGCTGTTACAGTGTTTCTATGTTTTTTTTCTGACCAAATGTTTACTTTATTCGCTCTTTTCCTTAAATATACTTCTTGGAGCGGTTTTATTTGCCTATTGCAATAGCCATTATGTAGGCCAGCTAGTTTCCTTTTTTCTGTTCCCAGTTTCTGCATTTGGTTTTGAATCAGCATTTTTAGAGCGCAGCTCTTCGCGGCCGTTCCTGGGTTTCGCGGCGGCGTCGGCGTCGGCCTCGTAACCAGTTCCGCCCCCATTTCAGCCCCCCCGTTCGAGCCGGCGCTTTGGCCACCGGAGCCTCGCAGGAGGAGGGGGGGGGTACACTCAGCGGCGAATGATGGGGGCAGGAGCGCGCGCAGCTACCGGAGCACACAAGGAAAAAAAAAGGGGGTCGCCGGAGGCAGCGCTAGCAGCGACTGACTGACGTCGCTAGCTAGTCAACACAACGTGCTGCGTAGAACACCGTCGCCGCCATGCAGAAAGAGGAGACCCCCCCCCCCCCCCCCCTCTTCCTGAGTGGAGGCGAGGGTGCTCTCCGGTTGCGGAAACGCCGACCCGCTCCGCAAGTATGCGGGCGCTCCGAGACGACCGGTCCGGAGGGGGATACAATAGCGCTCGCATCCTTCATCCGCAGAAAGCAACCGTACAGCGGCGGATCACGGTGCGTGCATCCCGTTCTCACTCGCTTCCAGGCTCGCTTCACTCGCTAGCGGCGTCAGCGAGTCGCTGCTATCTGTTCGTTGCGCAACGTTCCTATGGACCCACGCGCTGCCTCCCGCAACCTCCCGATAACTCAATTGCTCTCTTCATTTCTCGGACCACAAAGCTTCTTTCATGACAGCCAAGAACTGTTAGGGGAGTGTTTCTTGAAGGAATACGTGTGAAAAATTAAAAAAAAAAAGAAGTATGTAATTGTGCTTATGTGCCTTGCTCGAAATCCTTGCCTCTTTTTTTTCTCTATTGGTTCACGGGAAAGGAAAGGCGCAGTATTTGTCACACTTGCTCTGTGGACACCTGAACCGCGCCGTAAGGGAAGGGAGGAAGGTGGGAGTGAAAGTGGAAAGACAGAAAGGGGAGCCGTAGTGGAGGGCTACGGAGTAATTTCGACCCCCTGGGGATCTTTAACGTGCCCTGACATAGCACAGCACACGGACGCCTCTTCGTTTTGCCTCAATTTATCAAAAAGATGAAACAGCTGATGAGCTGCGCTCAAATTTCGCATTAGGAAGTAACATAATCGCGGGCATTTTTTTCGTACTGTGCTTACTTTGGGCACAGGCCCATCGATCACAGTCATGGCTTCAAATTGGCCTCTTCCTGGAGCTGTTCTTGCATGGCACGAGCTATGGATTTCGTTGTCATTAAACATTGTTATATGAGACTTGCGGGCAAAATGAGATACTTTAAGATTGACAAACCGCTCTAGAAGCAGAAAAAAAGAATGCATATTCTCTAGATTTTTTCATTTTTGTTCAGTCCCTGAATTTTGAAAACTTAACCTCCTCGGTTTTAGGGCTCGCAGGCTTTTTTCTTTCTTTCATGTGGTAGTATGCCGTGCAATAAGTACGTTTTTTACAAAAATAGGTATGCACCGTATTCTTAAAGGAAATATACTAAGCCCCGTTGATAAGTGGCCCTTGCTAGTGTCCCTTTGGATCACATTTATACCGTCCGATATTCACATCTTCATTCTTTTTTGTTTTGGTGCCAAAAGTAAGGTTTCATATTCACATATGAATTTTATGCTGTCATTATTGTTTTTTTAACCTAATGAATGACATCTCATCAATTGTATTCCTTCCACAATTTCTGCCAAGATATTTAAAAACAACTTTCTTAAACACAATTTCTTCAATAAGCTTTTTTTTTCATTCCTTCTGTAGGCCCGTATACAAAGATCTGTATGTTTTAGAACTCTGAAAATGCCTGTGTTGTACTGGCATTCATGTAGCTGCAAAGTGCCTGCTAAACGTTAGCAGAATTTGTGAGCAATACTATTTCTGATTTTTTTCCTGAGAATCAAAAAGCTATCATGTAATATATCAGCAAAGGGAGGAATATTGTGCAGAATGGTGCATCAACATTTGCATAATATGCCCCAGTTTCTTTTTGCACTCTTGTGTAGTATATTTCTGTCAGTGGTTACATAACTGAATATGTAACTGACTTACATTTTTCAAAATACTTTTTGCCAGAACTGATTGCACTTTAGGGCATGCCAATGCCATTATTACTGTCAATCAGTCTTTTTTTTTAATACAGGCTTGTCTTCTTTACCTGCAGCTACTTTGGAACCCTCGGTCACCACTCATCACAGACATGGATAAGGTGGCTCAAGCTGCAGTGCATTCTGTGGATCCAGCTTCAGACCACTTCTTGCCTGTCGACTGCCCTGCTGCACACCCTCTGAGATCTGGTATACTTATGCAAGCCATCACCCGCCTGCAACTGCCTGGGATGTGCAACTAGAGAGAATGGCGTCATGCAGTCAGGCTTTCAAGTCAGGTTAGTTAGACTGGTAAACAATTCTTAATTTTGATATATCACTTCCTTTGACATTGACACTTGTTGCTGATGACCATAATTCATACACCTACATGGCCTATCAGGAGATGTGGAACTAAACCCGAGACCACACATAGCAGCCTGCCTGCATTCTTTACAATTTATCTTAAATATTTATTATATTTGGAACTTACCGAATGCAAAATCATTGCTTAACTCACTCTTATTTCCTGCTCTATGAAATATTGAAGATATATCTGGCTGTCGGCCATTTTGTGCTGGCACACTTTTAAAAAAAAGCTGGGCAAATTGAATATGTTTCATTCTGAACACTGATGAGAAGCATAGAAAATGTGCACTCAGAGACTGACTTTCAGAGACAAACACAACACTGAGAGTTGCATGCGGTTATCAAATTTTCTTTTCCATCACATATGATGAGGATAAGGGTGTGTTCAGATAAGAATGGTAATCAAGGTCCTATGACCATTTTTTGTTTTCAATGAAATCTTTATATGTGGTGGGCAAATGTCTTGATACAAAAAAAGCTTTATGTTTCATGATATGGCATAGTTTTCTCGGGAAAAAAAATTGTATATCACACAGGTGGAAAATGCTATTTTTGACCTTTCAGAAAGTTGAAACTTTGGGGACCTGCTGGTAGCATACAGAAATTTTGTTATCCATTCATTTTTACCCACTTTGCAATTTTTACCTCTATGACAGTGATTAAAAACCTGCTATTCAGTTGCACTTCAGTTGGTAAAATATCGCAAACATTGCTTCAGAAACAGCATGCTACAAAAACGTCCATTTTCAAACTTAAATACAGGCAAGATATGTTATGCCGGTAGTAATAAATCTTTTTCTGTTTATTATTCAGATTCTTTGCTTATTTCCTTAATTTCATGCAAAATTGGGAGCTCGTCATATTGGGAGCACCTTGCAAAAAAAATACTATATAGAAAAAAAAGAAGCCATCCTGGTGTTCTCCCATGAAATGTTAAGCAATAGCGAATTTATTTCACTTTAAGCCATCATCAACACTGCCAACAAGCAGTAAGTGACTTTATAAGCACTTAGAAGTCTTTGGATATTGCATAAGTTAGAATGTAACTAAATTTGGCAAATAATAAATTGAACTTTTGATGTTCTGAGGAAGCCAATAGCACTTGTACAGAGAAAACATGCACTCAGTTTTATATTTATTTTTATATCTTTAGCTTACATAGCAGAACACATTTTAGTACCTGATGTTTATAAAGTACATAGGATTGTTTTGATGTGAGTTTGATGAAAAAGAAGGTTCTGTAGTTTTTTAAATTCAAGTGACAGTTGTCTGTTTCTTGGTAATTTAAGACTTTTGCCAATTGCAAGATAATATGGAGGAAGAACGAGCAAGTCTAGAACTTCCAATTTTTTGAGAAATAGAGAACTAGGCCAGGATAATGTACAGAATGAGTTTCAGTGGCAGCACTTTATTTAGTTGTGCCAGAATGTAGGGCTGAATATCACAAGCTCCAAAAGCAGTGCTCAATTTTGAACTTCCTTTTATAATTTTAAACAATATAATGCAACACTTTTTAGAGCCATAATATTCATTGGGTACTGAGGATTCTTGAGAGGGATTTTCATAAAAATTGATGATGATATTTAAAAAGAATTCAAATCAAATTTGCACATTTTTGCTATTTTCAAATCTTGGGCAAATTTGATCTGTTGTGAAGAACACACATTCAGTCTAGAGTTCCCCATTTTGCCTGAAAATAAGGAAATTATCTGATTCATAAACGGAAAAAGGCTTTGTAAAATAGTATTATGCATCATGCCCATATTTAAGGTTGAAAATGGACTTTTTTTGTAGTGTGGTGCTTCTGGAGCAAAGTTCCCGATTTTTTACTACACCAACTGCAACAACAAAACATGTTTTTAAAGGGCCACTGTCCAGGGAAGGCCCTTTTAAGCAAAGGAGCCCAGTGTTTCGATCAGGTACCGGAGATAGTCTGGGCAAAATGCTACAGTGACACGCGCGCCGCAAAGCATCGAAAATACAATTCAAAGCTCTCTCATGCTCTCCTCCGGGAAGCCAGCTTACCCGTTTCCTGCGCTGGCCCGACGGGCCACAGCAATGACGTACGTACCGCGAACGATGTCCATTGGTCCGTTTCGCTGACTGAGGGGAGAAGGATGGGTGTCTACCGCTCGCAGCGCGCTTTTCCCTCGCCACGGCCAGACTGAATCCAGCGGCGCGCGCTCCCTCGACCGTTTTTTTTTTTCTTTTCGCGCTCGCGGAGAGCAACGCCCCACCTCCCGCCAAACGCGGAAGAGGAAGGGGAATTTGTATTGCGGAGGCTAGACGACCTCGGGCAGGAGAGTGAAAAACCTTTGCGAGGGAACGGAAGGAGAGAGGCATGACAGAATCGGGTGATTGCGGTGGCTGTAACTGCGTTATTAGTTACTCTTTTCAAAAACATTTTGCGGCCTTGCGTTCTAGGGGCGAAGTCTCACGGTCACCGGGAACGAAAATATTTTCGACCGGAGGGTGGACAGTGGGCCTTTAATAACTCCCATAAAAGGAAAATTTTCATATATTTAGTGGGTAAAAAAGAATAGCTGACAAGCTTTTAGCATGCTAACAGCAGGTCTCCAAACGGTCAACATTTTTAAATGGTAAAACTGCGTTTTTCACCTGCAGTGATATGCAATTTTTTCCCAAGGAAACTACGCCACACCTTGCAAAACTAAATAAAGCCCATATATGTGCCAAGATGATTGCCCACACATTTTTAACAATTTTATTGAAAACGAAAATGGTCATAGGACCTTGATTACAGTTCTTATCTGAATACACTGATAAGATATTGTAGATTGCTATTTAAATGACATCTATTTGAATATTTCAGTAAATCATGAAGCTGCTTAACCGGCTTTAGTGTTGTGTTGTATTGGGCATTATGGCACATAGGCTGCTATGGCTATATGGATTAGGCTTATTATTTCTGTAACTGAAACCACAACTTTTATTTTACTTTATAAGGTAACCTTACCTGCTGTTCGGAAAGTTACTGCCACCACTTTTTGCCCATGCCTGGCAAACAGTACACAAATAAGATCAATAAATCATCCTAATTCTTCAGCTCACAACAGTACATAGAAGAGAAATCTCTCACTTGAAGGTATTTTAAAACCATTTTTTTCTGCTGTTTGGCACATAATTCTACTGTAACATATGAGCATCATTGCAGCTCTCACACGGAGTTCTCCTGTTATCACCGATGAAAAGAATTCATTATATTGTACCACTCCCTGATTAAATGCGGCCCTTATAAGTTCAGTCAGTACCTTACATTTCACTTGGAGCATGAGCACATGCTAATTTTGCCTTTCATTTCCTTTTATTTGTATTTTTCAAGTGAATTATGGGGTATATGGCTCTTTTCTTTCTTAGCACCCACAGTATCTAAACTGCTAGACGACTGCCGCTCTTCAAAGTTACCTCTTAGTTTCTTTTTTCCCTGCTACTCAGCTAGAGGCCCTTAAAATAAAATAAAATAATGATTCTTTGTATTTTTCGGTATCTGTGCACATTGTTTCCAAGAATGCTAAGAAGGGTTGAGGTGAGCCTCTTTCCAGAAGCCAGCATTTCAATAAAAGTACTTGTCCTCATCTTTGCAGTGTGGTCATCAGTTGTGGAGCTTGCATATGCTTTTCTTTCCCAAAAGGAAGGAGATGAGGGAAGGTGAATAGAGCTAAGGGTTAGAAAATATCTTTTAAGTGGCTTTCTCTGAACTGGGCTACAGCAGCAGCAGAGTACTTTTGAAAAGGATTCCGGAGGTGGCGAACTATATACCAGCGTTAGGTGTTGAGGAGTGTAGTGATAAAAAAGAATTTTATATCGCATGTGAATAGTGGAAATTTATCAAACATTATCAAGAAGCAAAAATATAAAAAGACAGAACTGTGGATAAACACATGGAGTCATGCATTGGAAAAAGCATTCATTACCTAGTTGGCAAGGCAGTCACATACACCACAAATTGTGCAATCTATTCATAGCAAGTGTACCTCCCCTAGCATAAGCTCAACATGTTTAGTAAACATTTCCTCTTTATCACTGGTGACTTTTGTTCCCCCTTGATTTTTTTTCGTCTGATAATGCCTTTTTTGCAGGTATGGCTTACTCAAATTTATTTTTTCAGTTGTCCTTTCTCCTCAGTATTTCATTTATGTTTTGCATGGCATTCTTAGCTATGCTAGTACTTAACCATTTGAAAATATCTCTTAACAACTATTTACCTGCAATTGTAATGCCTTTCAAGAAACATGTGCCAGCATTGAACCTGCTTTTGGTGGTGACGTATCATCTACCCCATACTGTAGTTTTCCCTGCAACTGCCACCTTTTTATTTTTTTTTGGTGATAGACCATCCAGATCAAAATAATAGAAGTTAGTACCCATCCAAACATAATTTTTCTTCTCGCTCTGCCCCTCTTTCCCTCCCGTTCCTCCCTGCCAGTGATGCTCATTGTATCCAGATACAAGTGCATTTTCAAACTTTTGGCTTGGCTTGCAGACTGAAGCTTTTCTACTAACCTTCAATTCTCTTTCATGCTATGTAGCCACCTTGCTCTTGTATCCTGGATCATCTTACAACAAGTAGAATGTATTTGTGCAGGTAATGGCCTACAGTTGTATGGGCCTCTACCACCTAAAAGGGAGTCTATAATCTGAAAGACTAACAGTAGTCCTGTTAATCTACATGCAAAGTAAAACCATAAATAAAATGTGATCTAAAGACCTAAAAACATATGGAGAGCTGCTGAACGTCACTTTGATTCCGTAGCATACTGTCTTCAGGATTCGTTATAAGCTTTACCATATAGCATGTCAAATTGTATTGTGCAGAAGACATTAATTCCTTTAGAGCTGTGGAAGTAAAGAGCAACAGAAGCCTCAAAGAGCCCCAGAACTGTGAGCAAGAGCAGGTGGCACACTGTATCTACAGGTAGAGTAGTTTTCCAATCATCATCATCAGCCTGACTATACCCACTGCAGGGCGAAGTCCTTTCCCATATTTCTCCAATTAGCCCGATTCTGTTAATTGGATAAATATGGAAAAAATATGAAGAAACTCAAGTTAATGACATTCTAGTGGAAATTAAGAAGAAATGGGCATGGGTAGGACATGTAACCCGAAGAAAGGATAACCGATGGTCGCTGAGGGCAACAAACTGGATTCCAAGGGAAGCAAAGCATAGCAGGGGGCGGCAGAAAGTTAGGTAGGCGGATGAGGTTAAGAAGTTTGCAGGGGTCAAGTGGATGCAGCTAGCACAGAACTGGGTTAGTCTCCAATCATACAACATGAAAAAATTTGAAATGCTGCTTTCAACTAAAGGCTAAGTTTAAAATGTGCAGCTTTCACCCGCATACCTATTGTGAGCATTCCACCTTCACTCATGCAACTTTTTTTGTTTCATAATGAGTTTTTATTGACATCTATAAATAACTTGCAGATTACAGTGTGCAAAAAAATTGTGTTATGTTTGTTTTCATCAGTGTTTATTTAAATTACAAACATATTGACATGAGTAAATTTGGAATAATTACAAAAAAATGAGAGCAGCCAATTTAGACATTGTAGGTTTGCTGGCCTTTGCCGAAAAATTTACATTTGGCTTAAGCAACTTTTGTGTGCATAAAGATCAAACAAGCCATTTGTATTGGTAACATTCTTTGTATTATATTGAGATAATTTGAAGCATTTAAGTAGCATTATAAGAAGTGGGTTTGAAGGAATACTTTAACGAAACTTGAAGATGGGCTAGACAGTGCATTGCAATTTGACAAAAGGTAAAAGCGCACAGGAAGACACAAACCCGAGTGAAGACAACACAGGAAATGCTGACACACAGGACAGCATGTGTCCTGTGTAGTCTTCACTCGAGTGTGTCTTCCTGCGCACTTTTACCTTTTGTTGAAGAAATACCTCTTCAGCAAGCGGCACCAGTGCAATATTTTATTGCCACTGCAGGATTCATGTTCCAGCTACTCCTTCCTGTCAGCCTATACTTTGGGGAAAATATTGAAGATATCGACCTGCTGCACATCCAGGTGGACCGTGAAAAGCTGTTCTCTGTGACAAGTGGGGAGGAGGGCCTGGCAGCTGTTTTGTCCGCCAACATGGTCTTCAACATCCAGAATTTCTGCAAGCTATTCAACACATGTTCTAGAGCACGTCTACTTTCATTATGCAATTATTGCACCTAGATTGGTGGCTACCAAGTTCTTGAGCAGTCACCTAAAGTATCTTAATTTTCATGTGCTAGGAGGTGTATGTTCTGCGGTCTTGTCATAAATATACTTGTCGTTTTTGTATATCTACACATTTCTTAGCCATTCCTGTAGGAGAGGGTGCCATTCACTAAATATGTGGTGCAATATTTTGCTGATATGTCATTACGTTGTGATATACACTGTAATAAATTGTAGACATTCCTCCAGCCTAAGTAAGTTTGAATTCTGCAACCCTATATACCAGCCAAATAACTTGCTGATAGTGTGAATAAACTTTGCTACCAAAACTGTAGGCGTCACTTGTATATGATTGTAAAGCAGCCTCTGAGAAACTTTGCTGCACACACTTTTTTCCATTTACTGTTTCAGGAATCGGCCATGCCCTATTCTTGGTACATTTTTGCTCAGCATGCTTGTCTGAGCAGTTGCCATGCATCTCCATGACATGCACAGATAGACCTTCAAATTGAGCAGTATACATGTCATTGTGCCTCAGCAAAATTACATATACCTAAACATGGAAAGTATTTTTGTTAGATGCTTATAGGATGCTCTTCATAGACTTGCCCTGAAGCAGAAGCCTGGGATTGATGTGTGGCAGGAAATGCATGCACAAATATAGAATTCTGTGGCCCCATATTTTTAGTTGCATTGTTTTTGCCCTCAACCTATTGATACAAACACAGGAACTCCTCGTCAATGCTAACTGGCTACCAAGCAGGCTTCTCTGCAATGCTTTAACCAGTGCAGGGGAAAGTGAAAATGACACTTTGAACAGATCACGGGTGCATGAAAACTTTGGAATTTGAGTTTTCATGCATCCTTGACCTGTCCAAAGTGTCTTCACTTTCTCCTGCAATGGCTAAAGCATTTCAGAGATATCTGTTGGATTGGCAGTCCGCATTGACAAGGATTTCCTGTGTTTGTACCAATCAGTTGAGAGCTAAAAAGATGCAAACTAAGAATATGGGCCCACAGGGTTCTATATTTATGCTTACAATTCCTGCCACACATCAATCTCAGGCTACTGCTTCAGGGTGAATTTATGTGGTACACACTTCGAGCGCCCATTTCGTAAGAGTGCAAAGGAAAAAGTGCGCCCTTAGAGAAGCGTGCAACCTTGCACCCTCAAATTTTAAGCTGGGCACCCTTCTTTAAGGGTGCGGATCTGCACCATAATTTTTGCAGCCTATTGGTTGCACCCTTTAGGTAAAGAGTGGCTGCCTGGGGACAAGCCAATTTACACCCTTAAGAATAAAAAATTTTGTGTGTACGGCCATATGCTTTCTTTTTTAAAAACAGTCCGTAGACCTTTTCCTTTTTTTCAATGGGCAGGCCATTTACAACAGCGCTGGTGAAATAGAAAGCTCCGTTCGATGAGGCTTCCATGCGAATCGATCTAGACCTAGTGACGAGTAGGACGCGGCCAGTGCGCCATCGTCCACCGCATTTGCGGCGGCACCTCTCCGGCAAACTGTCGGCATTTGGTGTTGCACATGTTCATTTGGGTACTTCTCTATAATGATGTATATGGGGCCCGACATTTTTTGACACATTTCACTAAACACGCCGGTGTAAAAGAATCGTCCGGGACGTGACGGAGCAGCCGTACCTAGTGCAGCACGTACCGTGTTGCGCGGTGCTTGAATGCTGTGTATATACGCCGGTGGACGTAACTTTACACACTGCCTATATTATTTGGTGCTCTTCAAAACGTGCGCAAAGTTTACATTCTTGATATGGGCTAGCTCACGCGCTTTCATCGGGAGCCAACGCGCCCCTTCCGTTCACAGGTGCCGTCAGGCACGATAAAAATGCCCAGCCAGTTTCGCCCGATCCGGTTCCGGGGACCTGGCGCGGATCTGATAAACCGGAAGTGGGAAGTCACGTGACGCTCGGTCCGCGGTCTAAAACAGGTCCGTTGCCCGTCGTGTAGATGCAGCTTAAAGCGAAAGCCTTAATGGCTCATGCGGTCATGAACAAAATGTGTCCCGCTTTCGCGGCGGCTCTGATTGGCTGAGGCGGGATGACGTCATAGAGGTCTCGACAAAGCACTGAGCACCACCACAGTATGGGCGATTGCGCGCCTTTATATGGCCATATGTCGATCAATTATCAATTTATAATAACGAGTAAATAACTTTTACTATTTATTGACTACTTAGGAATGTAATTATTAACTAATCAATGAAAATATTTAAGTTAATAATTACCATCTTAATATCTAATTAACTATCTAACGTCATCATCATCATCATCATCAGCCCGATTATACCCACTGCAGGGCGAAGGCCTCTCCCATATTTCTCCACTTCACCCGGTTCTGTGCTAGCTGCATCTATTTGACCCCTGCGAACTTCTTAATCTCATCCGCCCACCTAACTTTCTGCCGCCCCCTGCTACGCTTTCCTTCCCTTGGAATCCAGTTTGTTACCCTCAGCGACCATCCGTTATCCTCTCTTCGCACTACATGCCCTGCCCATGTCCATTTCTTCTTCTTAATTTCTACTAGAATGTCGGTAACTTGAGTTATTTCTCTGACCCACTCTGCACGCTTTCTATCTCTTAATGTTACCCCTACCATTTTTCGTTCCATAGCCCTCTGGGTTGTCCTCAACTTAAGTAGAACTCTCTTGGTTAGCCTCCACGTTTCAGCCCCATAGGTGAGTACAGGCAAGATGCAACTGTTGTATACTTTCCTCTTGAGCGATACCGGTAAGCTGCTAGTCATAATCTGTGAGTGCTTGCCAAATGCGCTCCATCCCAATCGTATTCTTCTTGTTATTTCCATTTCGTGGTCCGAATCTGCGGTTACTACCTGTCCTAAGTAGACATATTCGCCTACTACTTCCAGTATTTCGCTACCTAATGTAAACTGCTGTTCTTTCCCGAGGCTGTTGAACATTACCTTAGTCTTCTGCATATTGATTTTCAAGCCTACCTTTCTACTTTTCCTGTCTAGGTCATCAATCATTATTTGCAGTTCATCGCCCGAGTTGCTTAGCAAGGCAATGTCATCTAACGTCTTATTGCCTAAATAATTATACAGGCTTCTGCCTTTCACTATTTTAGTCGCTAAAGTCCCTCCTAATTTTTTCACTCCTACCTCCATCCTTTTCTTTATGGCACGGTTAAGGTGTCCGCGGAGAATTGTGACAGATACTGCGACTTTCTTTCCTGTAAACCAATTTGAAGCGCCGCTGATGCCTGCTGTACTGCGTCTGTTTCTGTATCCTGTGTGGTGCGGCGTTCAAGGAAGCGCCAAATGAAAGGAGCCGCACGGACACCTGAATCGGTATGACGTGATACCTTGAGCTACCAGCCAATATAGAAAGCACCGTTTTAACGAAGCCGTATGAACGTGCCTGCGTGACCTAGGGATAACGTGAATGCAAGGGTCTTGGCAGGCTGATTCTTATATAACCCTTCTATATGAAAAGAGAGGCCGAGATTGCAGTTCCAGTCAAACGTAATGCCAGGAAGCCTGCCTAGTTAGTTTTTGGCCATGTCAGTACTGACTCCCACGTAACGAAAACATTACGGAAAGACAGATGGACACGGTCGTGGTCACGAATATGACCCATTAAAGGCGATTGCCATAAGTGCCGACGTGGAGGGTTAAGCAGTAATTTCGACTACCTGGCGATCTTTAACGTGCACTGGCATCGCACGCCACACAGGCGCCTCTCTGTGTCGCCTTCATCGAAACGCAACCGGCGGCAGTCGGGATCGAACCCGGGTACATCGGCACAGTAGTCGAGCATCTTAGCCACTGCACAACCCCAGGGGGGGGGGACACAATTGTAAAGAAGAAGATGATCTGGCGCCGGCACGAGACGCGAGCACCAGTTGTTGGAGCCAGCCTGCAAGCCTCTGCCTCTGTGAGCCGAACGTATTTTGTTTCTGTGCTACACTGGATTACGCCACGATGGCTGAACAAAGTATACCCGGCTTAAGAGCGATGCTCGGGGATCGCCCAGCGCAAGTCGTCGAGAAGAGCAACACGTTCGAGAAGAACTACAGTGTTGGTGTCCTGCTTGGAAAGGGAGGCTTCGGCACGGTTTACGCTGGCACCCGGAACCGCGACAACTTGGCGGTGGCCATCAAGTATGTGTCTCGGCACAGGATTACCAAATGGGGCACGATAAACGGCCAAGAGGTTCCCCTTGAAATAGTTCTCCTGCGGCGCGTTGACCACATTCCGAGCGTTATCCGGCTGCTCGACTGGTACGAGAGGCCCAAATCGTTCATCCTCATCATGGAGCGGCCCGAAGCGGTCAAGGACCTCTTCGACTACATCACCGAGAAGGGCGTGCTCGAGGAGACGCTGTCGCGGCTCTTCTTTAAGCAGATTGTCCAGTGCGTGATAGCTTGTCACAAGGCTGGCGTCATCCATCGTGACATCAAGGACGAGAATATTCTGGTCAACCTCGAGACCCTGTCTGTGATCCTCATCGATTTTGGGTCCGCTACCTTGCTGCGCGAGGGATTCTACACGGGCTTTGACGGAACCCGCCTCTACAGTCCTCCCGAGTGGATCCAGCATCGCCGGTACAACGGTTGCGAGGCCGCTGTCTGGTCCTTGGGCATCCTCCTGTACGACATGGTGTGTGGCGACATCCCCTTCAAACAGGACGAACAGATCCTGCGGGCCAAACTCGACTTCCGGCGGAAGCTGTCTCCCTCGTGTGAGGACCTTATCCGCCGCTGCCTGGCGCTGGTGCCGGCCGAGCGACCCTCCCTCGAGGAAATACTCGAACACGAGTGGATGGTCACCGGTGACCTCAACAGCAGCATTTCCGAAAACATCCCGGCAGGGTGTGCGGATCGAGGCGAACAGTCTTAATTCCCTGCACCAGAATTGAACTGGCAGTAAAGACAGCATCTGCATTTGACGATCACGCCCCCCTTAGAAGCACCAATTTTCTGCCCATCCTCCCTCTTCCCCGCCATCACCGACCCCTTTCTCCTCATCTTCTCCATCATTCAAACATGCATCGCCCTTTTATTTCCTTCTGGAGAAAAACCTTCATTGTTGACGTTGCGTTCTGTTGGAAACCGCGAACAAGTGTGGACACAAGCCCGGCTGGATTCAAGACAGAAGTCTTTAAGTGTCGCTAACAACTCTTCCACCGCTGCTTGGAGACGACGAGGTGACAGCTTTTTATCATCAATGTAAACACACCACAAGCGCGTGAGAAGAATCTCTGCTCTCCCAAGTATACGACTGCCCAGTGTGACAAAAGTGAGGAGAGACTGGGGACCCAATTTGCACGCGTTTTTTTTATTTTTTTTTTGCGATGGACTCTGCGAGTTCCGGAGCGTCTTGTCTGGAGAGGTGGGGGGTGTCCAGTGTGTGCGCCAAGGGGCGAAGAAGCTAAGAGAGTGCCTTCTTTACTGCGTAGGTGTGACATGACTAAAAAAAGTGGGGCACCCTCTCACCTCATTCCAGGACTTACACCTTCCGTGTCTGTCTCAAGCACACTAGTTCTTTTTTTGCACACCGCAGTGTTCTGTTCACAAGCGGCACGCCACTTCCATTGTTTTTCTCTGTCTTATCACCTTCTCCCTGCATCTGTTTTGAAGATGTACATAATGGAGTTCAATTTCTCCACCTCCTCTACTATCCTGTTCCCTTCCACCTGCCATCATTACCACAAGCAGAGCTCATTGTAAGCTAGCATTGCTCCACCATACAAGGCATTCTTCTTTCTTTTCCGAACATAAACAGTGTATAATACAATAGCATCACGCTTTCTTATATTCCTGTTTGTGTGCGTAAAGGGCACCCACATCACGTTTCTTTGTACTTTTTTGAATTGCCGGACATGCCAGTCCAGTCAGCGCTATGAAGCGGCAGCTGTTCTTTCATAACTAAGTTATTTGTTTCGTCATGTGGAAGAGGTAGTGAAGTGAGCACCATGCCGCGAGGAGTAGTTCCCCTTCTTCGAGTCGGCAGCTCCTTCACTTCCATGCCTGTTCCTTTTATTTATGTGTTCTCAGTTTAGTGTTTGTGTCTCCATAATCCCCTGCTCCCTACCCACGAGTCCTAGGTTCGGAAAGCATTATGTACATAATTTGTACAGAATAGTCACGAGTTGGGTGTTTTTATTAAAAAAATGTTGAAAAAAAAATTCTTGTACGTGCAAGCATAAAATGAAATGTTTTATATATCACTTTTTCTATTTTTCCGTTTCTTAAGGTAACATGTTTATTATTTCTCGCTATAAAAAGGAACGGCTATACAACCTCAGTCCTTAGCAAACGATCTCGTTTAGTAGTTTCGTGCTCTTAGTGTCGATATCGCTTTCGCAACTGTCGTTACCGTGTGCTTGAGTGCACAATTTCGTTGGTGCATCCTCTTTCTCTGGCGCTTGTCTTATGTAATGTGAATTCGTTTGTGACAGTGATTACTCATCAAAATGCCGCATCGCACGAATGTCCGGGTAAAGTGGCCATGCAAAGAACGAGTATGTTGAATATATATGAGCGTTAATGGATTAATTTCTTGCAGTGCATGGAAATGTCTTCTTGTTCACGGCCCCGGTTGATGATGCACGGCTTGTATATTGGTAAAGGCATTAAGCGGGCAGATCGACGACGTACACATGCGTGCCTAAGGAGTCTCGTGATTTGATTGACAGCACCTTGGCCTACTTTCTGGCAGGCACGCACTCATAAAACCGCTGTAAAGACCTTCCGCACATCTAATGTTAGCAGCACCCGTTGCGACAGCCGTTGGCAGTCATTGCTTTTGATGCCACCTCGGCGCCCTCAGTCGGCACACTGGTGGTAAATTCTGGATACTATAGTTTTAGGCACAGTAAGACCACAGTGAATTGAAAACATAGCGTAATGGACCGGTGTGACTTCCAATGGAGCACAGAGTTTATAACTATTACTGCAGTGGCCTAGAATAATATTGTAGCGGACGTCTGAACTTCGCCTACTGCGGCCTGATTTCGAGAGGAGCTGGGTACTATAATAGAGAATTGGGCTCCTACTGTCACCACCGGCAATTTGGGGGCGAGAGGCGCGTAGGAACACAATTGCCTATTGTAGTTTGCGTTATCCTGATTGGAGCGGGGTGCCTCTGTTTTTCGCAGCGCTGCAGATATCTCGTGAGGCTATGCATAGTGATGGGGTTAGTGGTTAGTGAGGTAGTGGGTTCGACTCCCTAAACAATTTTGTTCGCGTCCCATGAAGCGCGTGGATTTAAGTCCCTTAAAAGTCTGGGGTTCGAACTACATAAAGGTATTAGGTTTGTGTGCCATGGAGGTCGTGGGTTCGAGACCAGTGAAGGTCGTGAGTTCTAGTCACAAAAAAGGTCGTGTGTTTGAATCCTGTAAAGGTCGAAAGGTAGGAGGTTCCAGTCACGTGAAGTAAATGGGTTCAAATCACGTAAAGGTATTGGGTTCTCGATCGAACCCCGTAACGGGTTCGATCGAGTACCGTGAAGGTCGTGGTTTCGAGCCCTGTGAAGTAAAGAGATGCGAGTCACGTGACATTGAAGTCATCGTAATCATCATCATCAGCCTGAACCTACCCACTGCAGAATGAAGGCCTCTCCCACATTTCTTCAATTAGCCCGGTTCTGTGCTAGCTACATGCACTTGACCACTGGGAATCTGTCAACCTCATCCGCCCACCTAGCTTTCTAGCGCTTTCCTTCCCTTTCAATTCAGTTGGTTACCTAAGCGACCATCGGTTGTCCTCTCTTCGCACTACATGCCCAGCCCATATACATTTCTTCTTCTTGATCGGAACAAACTCAGTCAAGCAATCGCGTCAAAAGGAAAGTGTTTATACTGTGCTTCAAATATTATAGAGAAATGGGGAAGTATTAGAGGAAAAAAGGACGTGTGCCGATAGATAGAGAGTACGTGCCCATTAATGAGCAGTTCAGCGTTCGTAGCTGTTTTATTCCGTTTGGTGAAGAACTCTCGCAATCCGATGATAAGCCGTAGGGTGTATAAGTAGAGCCTTGATCCAAAGAATGAAAATCATTCTGCGAGTTTAACCTTGTTTTTAAGATCCAGCAATAGGTGTATAACGATATATATTCTTACAGACGAGAAAAAGCGGGTTGTGGCGTGGGCAGGAGCGCTCGCGCTAGGTCCGCCGCGGTTCATTAAATCATCTCACTGTCATCGGCCACCTTCTCTCTGTTCTCCTGTGTTTATCGGTTTTCCGCCCCGTAAAATTTGGTTGGAGATGCCGTGTACGTCATCACTGCTCGTCATACTGGCCCGAAAGCTTCGGCCGCTTGTGTCTGCTTGCGCCGTCAGCAGCGGATTCTATGGAGCACATCGCCTGCCTTTTCTCCAGCCTGCCGGACCCGACGTGACCTTGCCATTCCGTCATCTCGTCCCCCGGCCCGGCCACAAGACACGACGAAGAAGAGACCACATGATATCACCGATCCGAGACGCTACCCACACGACCCCAGGACACGAAAGGCCCGACTTACCTGACGACCCCACTAATGAGACGCTGACCAGAAGACCCCATTGACCCAAGACGACACCACATATGAGGGGATCCCCCAGCCCATGTCATATGCTGCGTACCTGAGCTTCGGTTATCTGCTATTGGTGACCTGTTGCCCGAAAGCGTCCTGGAAAGAAATTCTAGAGGGCACTTTGGACCCCTAAAGTGCGATGAGTCGAAAGCATTATAAGGCGGTGGATCGGAGCCCTCCACTGCGGCACTTCTATCTCCCTCTCTTCTTTCATTCCCACCTTCCTTCTTATGTGTTCGCGGAGAATTGTGACTTATACTGCGCCTTTTCTACTTTGTAAATTAATTTCAAACACCGCTGATGCCTGCTGTACTAACGCCTCCTGGGACTGCTTGTGTGGTGGGCGTTCGAGGAAGCGGCAAATGAAAGGTGCTACACGGTCGCCTGGATCGGACGCCTAGAGGGATCAGCTTCGTATATGCATGAATTGCGTGGTGACGTCATGGCCTGCCTTGACGGTACATCGCGCGCCCCTTGTCGAACGCAACTAGCATTTCATTGAAAACATAAAAGTTCACCGGCGTTCTATAATTCGTTAAAAGAACCGGAAAGGCGCAGTATCTGTCACTCGCGCAATCCCGCTATCATCCTCACGTTTGTGGGATTCGGGCTTGCTGCGGCTGCCCTTTGCGCGGCCGCCGCCCGCTTCCCAGTTGTTCTCCTCGTTCCCTTTCTCCCGCCTGAGGCGGCGGAGAGGGGCTCGGACGACTTGTCACTGTCGTTCGGGCCACAGCTCCGCCCTGGCGTCCCAGTGGCTGTTCCCATTGGCGCCTTTTGGCGGGAACACGGCACCGCTTCGAGGGCCGCGCTCGCGCGACCCTCCGAGCGGGGCCCAGGGAGAGACTCCTCCGAGACATCGCAAGGTGCGTACGCTACTGTTTTTGTCTGCCGGCCTTTGTCCGCGCAGACCAGTGTGTACTCGAGTTCGTCTGCTCCGGGTCTTACCTGAGAGCGAAGCTCGAGCCTGTCGATGGTGATCCAACGATCCGCGACAGGCGTACCTTGCGGTGGTTGCCCACACTCTCTCAAAGGAACCCTTTGGTCACTGCGAGAGAGATCACAGCACGCCCTTGCGTGCTTGCGGCGCGCACTCCGTGTCACTTCGTGCGCGCAGGGGAGCCTAGCTCCTCGCGCGCTCCCTTGACACGGTGACTGCGTATGTGTGTGTATGTGCGTTTGTAAATGTGTGTATGTGTGTGCGTATGTGTGTGTGTGCCGCTGGAGGATGGCGTTTCAATAAACGTCTCCTTTGTGAACTCGGAGGTTTGTGTCCTTTCAGCGAAGTGCTCTCCTCCCGATGGAGGTTGAGTGCGCGCTGCAGTGTTTCAGTGTGCGCGTGGTGACGGCTGATCGGGGCTTCGGCTCGCGCGACGCTCGAACCCGCGGTGGTTCGTGGCCTATGTCCAAGTAGAAACCACAACTGGCGCCCAACGTGAATTGTCCTATCTCTTTGAGTTGGACTGCATATCGGCCGAGCCGGTCGCCTTGACGATCAAGCTCTTGCACCATGTCTGCCGCCCCCTGCGGGGCACACGGCAGCGAATCTGAAACGCGATATATGTCGGCTCCTTACGCAGTCGTAGCGTCTTTTGATCCGTTGGATGCTGTTCCTCTGAACAGCCAAACACAGTGGCTGGCCGCCGGCCCCATTGGGCTATACGGCAATGCCGCGAGTAACGTTGATCCCTCGGCTCCCATTGGAGCTTTCTCCGGACCACCCTGTGGTGGGACCGCTACACAGATACCTCCGCTGTATCAGTTTTCCGCCCATGGCAGAAGCAGTTCGCGCGATGCCGTCGCTACCGGCAGCTACGCGCAACAGCAGCCGTGCCCCGCTAGCAGTCAGTTTTGCTCGGTGAACGGTGAGGCGCCGGCCGGACTCCCTGCGGAGACCGCGCCGCTCATCGAACTGGAGGACCGTTTGCCTTCTTTGTTCATGCAACCCGCCCAAACCTCCTCTGAGGGAAGGACGCAGGCGCTGCTCACAAGCGCTGCCCAGATGATTCAGTCGCTAACAGGGGCGGTTGAGGCGCTTTCGGCCGCGCCGAAGTTGTCTCACCCCGCGGTCATGTTGCCCATGCCGACGTACCGCGGCTATGATGATCCTATCAGTGCCCGGGATTTCATTGATTCCCTCGCCCATTACCAGAGAGCTATGGGTTTCCCTGATGAGGTTGTGCTTGCACGCATCATCCCCGCAGCGCTGACTGACACGGCAGCTAGGTGGTACCGGCTTTCCGGCCACCGAGCAGCGACTGTCGAGGAGTTCCGTGCAGCATTCATGCGCGAATTCCTGCCCGCTGACTATGATCGTAGGATGCGGCGAGAGCTGGAGCTCCGCACACAGGCCCCGGACGAGTCGCTCCAGGAGTTTGTGCGGGCGATGGAAGACCTTTTCTCAATCGCGGAGCCAACAGCCTCAAACGAGGAACGCGTCGAAAGAGTGATCATGCAGGCACATCCGACTTTTTCGGCATACCTGCGCGGCGGCCGATTCCGAGATCTAGAGGAGCTGGCCGCCGAGGCAAAGCGCATTCAAGGCGACATCCTCGCCGCGCGTGCCTATCGCCCGCCACCGCCGGCAAGCGAGGCCCTTGAGCCACGCTGCGCATGGAGAGGGGCCATGACCCTTCCTCACCGGCGTGAACCCGCACAAACTGCCTTTGCAGCCGTTGGCGGGCGAAACGACGCTTGGGAGCTGAGCGAAAGAGCTCTGGATCCTTACTCGTACGGAAGACGAGCAGCCTGCGCTGCACAGTTTTCTTACTCGCGTGCCGAAGGACGCCATGCGACCCAAAGCACAGCGGAGGGAGAAGCTCGCAAAAACCGGCCCTTGTTCGGTGGGGCAGCGAGCGGGCCCAGGCAGGGAGACGCGCCTTTGTCACGCGGCCAAGCTCGCGGGGGTGTGCGTTGTTTCCGTTGCCAAGAGAGGGGACACTTAGCAAGAGAATGCCCCGTAGCCAGGCCTTCTGCGAGGCAGGAAAACGGCGACGGGGGTCGGTTGTAAAGAGACAGCCGGCCCAAGCTTTGCTAATTCCCTCTGCGTACAGGGTAAGCTGCCTCGGTGGTGCGCCCGCGCCGTTTATTTCGGTCACCCTTGCTGGCCGCGAATTTCCGGCGTTACTGGATACAGGAGCCAGCGCCTCCTTTTTCAGTGAACAGGTGTTGTCCCACTTGCAAAAGCACTCTGTGCGCTTGCGGGATTGCCGTTCGACATTTAACCTCGCGAAAGGCGTGGCCCATTCGGCTGGCGCCGCGAGGCTGACTGTCAGATGGGGAGAGCGAGCGAGACGCACGCGTTTCATTCATCTCCCTGGGCTCAGTGTGCCCATGATTCTCGGAAGGGACTTTCTCCAGAAAACCGGGATCGTGGTGGACATTGCGAATGGCGGCTATTGCGAAGGACCGTTTTCCCAGCTGAAGCCGTTCATTAGCCCCCCGGCGTTGGTATCTGCCTGTGCAGTCGAGACGTTCGGAGAGTGCCACGCTCAGCGATCGGGGCCCTGCCCTTGTGTCGAGCGTTATGCCGTTCACACCCCCATGTGGGAGCGAGCGGCGCGGTACGACGACGCACCCCATCCACTGGCCGCCTCTGCGGTAACTTTGGATGAGACACAGAAGGCTCGGTTGACAGCACTTTTGCGTCAGTACGAGGAGCTCTTCACCGATCAACCTGGCTGTACCACTTTAGTGAGCCACGCGATCAACACCGGAGAAGCGCTTCCGTTGAAGTGCAATCCCAGACCCGTCAGCCTTGCGAAGAGGCAGGTGATTGATGGGTTGTTGGATGAGATGCTATCGTCGGACATTATCCGTCGCTCGTCCAGCGCCTGGGCGTCTCCGGTGGTGTTGGTGCCCAAAAAGGATGGCAGCCATCGCTTGTGTGTGGATTATCGCCGTCTGAATGCGCTGACTCGCAAGGATGCCTATCCGCTCCCAACGATCAGCTCAATCGTAGGAAGCCTAGGCAGTGCGCGGTATTTTACCACGCTAGATGCCTCCAAAGGTTACCTACAGGTCCAGATGGATGACATTGACCGGCCTAAGACCGCGTTCACGTGCCACAGAGGGCTGTTTGAGTTCACTCGCATGCCCTTTGGCCTCTGCAATGGTCCTGCGACTTTTCAGAGGCTGATGGACCGCGTCCTAGGCGAAGCGAAATGGTCCCATGCCATGTGCTACCTGGACGACATCGTGATTTATTCACGAACCTTTGATGAGCACTTAAGCCACATTGCCGACGTGCTCGAGAGGGTACGGGCTGCCGGGATGACTTTGAATCCTGCAAAAGCCCAAATAGCGCGAACCCGAGTTCAGTTGCTTGGGTTTACGCTGGGCGAAGGCTCCATTGAGCCGGATCAGGAAGAACTTCGAGCCATACTCGAGTTTCCTGTGCCCAAGGACGTACGCGGCCTGCGCCGTTTTCTGGGAATGACCAATTTTTATAGGTCATTTATCCCGTCCTGTGCCCGCGTGCAGGCGCCCTTGACCAAGCTCTTGGGAAAGACTGCTGCGTGGCGATGGGGGCCTGAGCAAGAGCAATCCTTTCGCCGCCTGTCTAGTGCCATCGCAGAAACAGCGCAGCTCAGGCTACCCGACCTGACCAGACAGTTCGTAGTCCAGACTGACGCGAGCGATCTGGGATTAGGAGCCGTTCTCCTACAGGAATTCGATGGCGTGCTGCAACCTCTTGCCTTTGCAAGTCGTTCTTTGCTGCCCGCGGAAAGGAATTATTCCGTTACCGAGAAGGAATGCCTCGCCATCGTGTTTGCACTGCGCAAGTTTGACGTCTACCTTGATGGAACGCATTTCGTGGTGCAGACAGACCACAGCGCGCTCAGCTGGCTGATGCGGCTCCGGGAGCCTGCGGGACGGCTGGCGCGCTGGGCTCTCCTGATACAGCATTACGACTTTTCGGTGCAGTATCGCAAGGGGAGCACGAACGTGGTAGCTGACGCGCTATCCCGTGCCCCACTCGCCAGCGGTGCCTTTGCGCCGGCAAGCGGAGGGGGCGAAACAGCGGACGAGCCGCCGAGCGGCAGGAGGGGGACGCCCGCAAACGGGCCTACCCATTCCGCCACCCAGGCAAGCAGCACTTCGCGAAGCGGGCGGGGGAGGCTCTTTGTGAGCACCCCAGATGCGCCGAGGCTAGCGAGCGAAGTTTTGGCGGCTAACCTGCGCGGGGACGAAAACAGGCTCCCCTCTGGGATGACTGGAATCGTGTTCAGCCGTAAAGAGCTACTGACGGCCCAGCAAAATGACTCCTTTTGTCGCGAGGTTAGCGACGGTCTCAGGGAGACGGAGCGCCGTGACGCTACTTGTACTGTAGCGGGCGCAGCGGGGCAAGAGCCAGCGTGTGTCGCGGCGAGCCCCGGGGACTCATATTTGCTGGACCATGACGGGCTCCTGCTGAAGTACATAGCCACAGATAATGAGTCCATTGACCCATTTAAAGTGGTTATCCCCAAAAGTCTGAGAGGCGCTCTGTTGCGATTCTCTCACGACGAGCCACTTGCCGGTCACCTGAGTGGCTCCAAAGTTTTCACAAAACTGAGTCAATCGGTGACGTGGCCCGGCATGAAGCGCGACATTTTCCGCTATTGCCGTTCCTGCCATGTCTGTCAAACGGTGAAGTCAAGGGGTGGCAAGCCACCGGGCATGATGAAACCAATTGACAGTGTGCGTCCGTGGCAGATGGCCACCTGCGACTTGATGGGGCCTTTCCCCAGAAACAAGCAGGGGTTCATTTACCTGATGGTAGTCGTTGATCATTTTTCCAAGTGGGTCGAGTTGTACCCCCTTCGGAAAGTGACAGCGCGAGCGGTGCTGGATAAACTCCAGAAAGTGTTCTGTCGCTTCGGCTTTCCGGAACGGCTGATCACGGACAATGCGTCCTACTTCACGGCTCGGGTGTTCGGTAATACCTGCCGTTCCCTCGGAATCGAGCACTACACCACTTCCCCCTACCATCCCCAGTCTAATCTGACCGAGCGGATCAACAGAACGCTCAAACCAATGCTTACGGCCTTTGCCGAGTGTCAAAAAGACTGGGCAGACCATTTGAGTGAGTTCGCGTTCGCCATTCGAACAGCTGAGAATCGCTCAACTGGTTTCTCTCCCGCCTTCCTCAATTTCGGAAAGGAGCTGGTGAATCCGATGTCAGGCGTCGTTCAGAGCCAGCAGCTCGAGGATGAGAACGCGCGAGCAGACTGCTCTGCTTATGCGTCAACGCTTCGGGACCGGCTGTGTCGGGCTCTCAGCAGAGCAAGACAGAGTTTGGCGACGGCCAGAGCCCAGCAGAAGGTTCAGTACGACCGCAAGCACCGCAGCCTGACATTTCAGGTGGGCGATCTTGTCCTGAAGCGCAACCACGCTCTTAGTGACGCGAGCAAGGGGTTCTCAGCCGCGCTTGCTCCTAAGTGGCTTGGTCCGTACCGAGTGGTCAAAGTCTGGTCGCCACTCGCGTACCTGCTGGAGGATTCCTCTACGGGGAAAACCAGCCGTGCCCACATCGCAGACCTGAAGGCCTATGTGTCGCGGTCTGACGAGCTTGCGTCAGTGCCCATTGTCACCACAGGCAAGCGACGAGGCACACCCGATGCGGCGGAACGCAAGCGTGCCCCGCACCGGTACAATCTGAGGCGACGGTCACCTGTGTGATTTAATGCCGGACGGCGGACTTTTTCCGCACCCGAAGGCATATCGCCTCACCGAGCGAGCTTTCTCGTCGGACCCTACCCGGAAACAACGTCGGCCGTCCCCTTTCTGTCCCGCTTAGTTCCAGCCTCTGTGCGTTATTGTGTTATTGAATTTTGTCTCTTCTAGCATCTTTGTTTTGTGTTGTTGTTTATTTGATTCCGTTCTCGCTTCACCTAGTGTACAGTGAGTGCTTTCTTTTGCAGAGCGCGTCTTTTCTCCTCTTTCCTTTTAAACACGCGACGGTGGCTCATTAAGCATGCCCGTCGCGCGGCTGTGTTCGGTGCGTGTAGAGGGGAAGTTAGGGTAGTTGGGGGACAAGCAGCGTGGACCATGCCCCCTTCCCCTTCACCCAAGACCGCCGAGGCTGCGAAGGTGCTCGGGACAGGTTGCCGCTGAAGCTCGGCGTAACACTTTGTGTGGTGTGTGCGTTGCTGTTGGTGAGCGTGCCCGGGAGCGGAGGCGACGACGTTGCGGCGTGTGTGTTTGCCGGCGTGTGCTGAGCGCGGTGGAAAGAAAGCCCGCGTGTGCTGAGCGAAAAAAAAAAAAAAAAAAACGTCCCGCGCGGTCACCACATGTGCATCTTGGATGGCCGCCGAGAAGTTTCCGGGGCCCCCCTTCCGCGTGTTCACTGTTCCCGCACCGACTGCGATCGGAGATCGTCTGCAGCCAGCAGCTGCCAACTGGCCACCCAGAAGTCGACGAGCGGTGAGTCACCGGTTACCGCCGGCTCTCTGTGCTGCACCGACGAACTGTGTCGAACTTTGGAACTTTGCCGCTGACACTTTCGTATTTACTTCGTATTCGGAACTTTACATATTATTCTTCAGGTCATCTTATCCTTTTTTTTGTTTTGCTTTTTGTGTGTGCCTTGTTGGTGTTTGTCTTTCTTGAGTGTCTGTGTTTCGAGATCTTTTTGGCTGGAGCTGAAGCGTAGTTGACTTGTTGCGTGAGGATAGCATTCTTTTCTTCATGCTGGGGACCTGCCGCTTGCTTTCGCTGATGGGTAGGAGGGCAATTAAGGAGAGGAGGATGTGGGATTCGGGCTTGCTGCGGCTGCCCTTTGCGCGGCCGCCGCCCGCTTCCCAGTTGTTCTCCTCGTTCCCTTTCTCCCGCCTGAGGCGGCGGAGAGGGGCTCGGACGACTTGTCACTGTCGTTCGGGCCACAGCTCCGCCCTGGCGTCCCAGTGGCTGTTCCCATTGGCGCCTTTTGGCGGGAACACGGCACCGCTTCGAGGGCCGCGCTCGCGCGACCCTCCGAGCGGGGCCCAGGGAGAGACTCCTCCGAGACATCGTAAGGTGCGTACGCTACTGTTCTTGTCTGCCGGCCTTTGTCCGCGCAGACCAGTGTGTACTCGAGTTCGTCTGCTCCGGGTCGTACCTGAGAGCGCAACTCGAGCCTGTCGATCGTGATCCAACGATCCGCGACAGGCGTACCTTGCGGTGGTTGCCCACCCTCTCTCAAAGGGACCCTCTGGTCACTGCGAGAGAGAGATCACAGCACGCCCTTGCGTGCTTGCGGCGCACTCCGTGTCACTTGTGCGTTTTGTATATTGTGTATGTGTGTGCGTGTGTGTGTGTGTATGTGCCGCTGGAGGATGGCGTTTCAATAAACGTCTCCTTCGTGAACTTGGAGGTGTCCTTGCAGCGAAGCGCTCTCCTGCCGGTGGAGGTTGAATGCGCGCTGCAGTGTTTCAGGGTGCGCGTGGTAACGGCTGATCGGGGTTTCGGCTCGCGCGACGCTCGAACCCGCGGTGGTTGGTGGCTTATGTCATCGTAGGAAACCACACGTTAGACAAGGGGAATTATGAAGAGCATTCAACAATCCGGGTAGTGGCGCAGTGGTAAAGCGCTGGGCATGGGTTCCAAGAGATGGAGGTTCGATTCCCATTGGAGGCGAAATTAAGTTCATTAATCTTCTTAACTCTCCCTCTCGAAAGCGTAACGCCTCTGCTGACAACCTTCTGTCGACAACGATGAGGCATTAAAGGCTTTCGTCTTAATAGGATTCAACGCGGAATCATTATGGCGGCAAGCCATTGTCTTCTTCCTTCTACCTGTTCTCCATCCAGTCACGCCCAGCGTTGTGCGACTAATATAATCGTCATTGACAAACTTCTTCGCGCGTTCGGAGCCTAGCTATGTAGCAGTACCTGTTATAATAGCTCACATCGCTCATATCTCTCAAAACGAACTCGGGGAGTGTATAAGTTTATCATCTTGAAGTCCCTCTCCCAGCTATCCACTTCATTTGGCGGTCATATGTTGGCACACAGTATGTGGATGAATTTGATTATGAAATGAAATGTTGAAAGGGACGACTTCGAGGGCTGAGTTTAAAAAGTCTTCACATAAATCGCACGCTTTCTTACCCCAGTCTCATGATAACCTTAAGAGGCTTCGCTCGAACGGAAACGCTTGGACTGTTCTCCTGGTGCTTGAATCCGCGCATTGCTCAGACCGTTCTATGGGAGTCGGGTTAACTGCCACCGCACCCCTGGCACTACCTTTGCGGGTGTTGTGGCACATGTGACTTCGTGGTGTTTGCGTGATGAGATCACGCTCATGAACCATAGGGAGCACTGAGCAATCGGCATTTTTACCTCGGACTCACAGCCACAATCGATCATGCGCCGGCAATTGTAAAAAGGCCGTTTTTTTTTTTTTTTTTGGGGGGGGGGGGGGGAGGGGGGTTGAAACTTTCACACGCATAAAATAGAATAACGGGAGATTAGCCCCTCATTACACTCCTCAGAAATTTCTACTGTGCGCAAAACTTACTTTCGCGGTGTATTAGTGACATATGTGCGTATTGCGCATGTCTTAATGACTGCCTTTATAGATATTGTTTGATTTAAGCATATTAGGGAATCAGCAGCATTGGAGACTGAGCAGAGAAAGCAGACCACATGGTGCAGACAAGCCATGGTTATGCTTTTATAAAAGAAAATGGTGACAGTAAGGGAAAAAAATTTACGTGCGAAACCTTTGTGACAATAAAGGTTACTGTCTCCAGAACAATATTTTTATCGTGCAAGAAACTATGAACGAAATTTATGACGTAGTGACGCTCTATCGAGAATTCACCATTGGGGACTTCTTGGAAGCAGGTGTTTCGAATTGCCGGAATATGTACACCAAATTTGTAGTTCAATAATAGAAAATAAAAATGATCAAATACCAATTAATAATTTAAATAACGAAAGAGGCCAAGAATGGGGAATGAGGGATTAACACCCGTAATACAGAATTCGGAGTGTTAGTGCTGCGTGCCATCCTCTTTTTGAGGTCTTTTCCATTTTTTTTTCACAAGCAATATACTAAATTAATCTATAAGCATTAAGCATCACCTACTTCCCAAAGCCTTTGCCACGAACAGCGTGGGCGAAACTAACGCCACCATGCTGAGAAATGCATGAGCAGGTCGTATTTGTTAGAATAGCTCCTTTATGTGTTGCAATATGCATTCGGAGAGATATTTAGAAAAGCCAATTAGGAAAGCGCTTCCAGTGTCGCAGTGGATTGGAAACTACAGTCAAGAAGCAGCAAGCATTTTTGGGGTTGCCACGCTTCGGTCCGGAGCAATGATAATTCACTGTCTCGCTTTGTGTGGTACGGCAAGTGTTACGAGGTCGCCTTCATAATATGTTTTTTTTTTTTTTATGTATGAACATCGGTATGACTGTTCACATATTGCTACCCCGGTTAAATTAACTTCTTTTTTTCCCCTTTTTTTTTGCCTTCGCCGACTGCCCCCGCAGCCAGGCCAGGCAGCCTAGCCTGCGCCTCCCTGAACAGTATAGGTGCTTTCTGAGCAGCCACGGAGAAAGCCGGCGGCGGCTTAGATTTTAATTTTTATTATTTTTCAATAGTTATAGATTGGGTAGAGTTTTCAATAGTGCTTCCTGCAATGAATGTTACAAAGGCAGCTTCCGTCTTGTCGTTACTTCAACAGACTTGTACTGATTTAATTATTATCCTCGATTGGGAGGCGCGATTGTTCAATCATTGAGAATGAAGAAAAACTGACCCTTTAAAACGATTTGTTTGGAAGTACCGACAATAAACCTAGGTGCATGCAGCAGAAGTTTCAACTTGAAGTGCCGTAGGTGGTCACAGGGAATGCATCGAATGTCTTAAAACTGTTTCTCGATGTCGCTTGTGTATCGACATTCTCACGCGTCCGCGCAGCTGCTAGAGAGCTCATTTTTTTGGTACTTAAGAACGCGATCGATTGAGGCCAGTGAACATGCCGGCCAAACTGCTGACATCGGTCAGCAACCAAGTCCTATGGAGCGGACACCAGCCGCGATAGATCAGTGGTTTTGCTGTTGGTATCGGAGTACCAGGCCATTGTATTGAATTCCGGCTTTGACGGCCTCATTTCGAAATGGGGTGTAAGCGCGTCACTCATGCATTGGGCCCAGTAACCGCTCTTGAAGATCTCATTCAGCCAAAATATATTTTCAGCGTTCCAGTAATGGGGCCCCTTATAGCTCACCTTCAGCTTCACGATATTGAGACGCGTATACTTGCGAACTGGCCGCAGCAATCAGCTTCGTCACACGGCAACGGCGCCGTCTTCCTTGAAAGCAGTTTTGTACACCCACATCGCTGTAAAAGATATGGTTTGGTTTGATTTAATGGGTTTAACGCCCCAAAGCGACTCGGGCTATGAGATGCCTTAGTGCAATGTTTTTTTTTTTTTTTAATTTTGAGCACGTGTGGTTCTTCAACGTGCACTGACATCGCACGTCACACGGGCGCCTTACTTTTCCCTTTATTCGAAAAGCGGCCACCGCGGCCGTGATCCAATCCTCCATCTTTAGGCCCGGAAGTCGAGCGCCCTAACCGTACGGAACCACCATGGTAGGGCCGAAGCGATTTGCCTCGCACATTTTTTCTGGTTTTGACCTATGACTGCTTTTACTTCCCTGGTTTTGGGCCCTTTTCGGCTCGCTCGTTGCTGTGGTTGGGTTCTTTGGCACCGTCCCTTGGCCACGATGTTGTTCGCACCCCCTCTGTTGTAATAAGTTCAGAATACGTTTTTTATGTAATCTGTTGATAATGCTTTCCGGCCCTCCTCCTTTTTCTTTTTGGTTTTTCCGGGTCAAGATTGTCGGCCGCCCTTTGTTAAACTGTATCTGGTCGTAGTATAAGGCCCCTTGATTGTCACGTGAGTTTTGACATAAATTGTGCTGCGGTTTTCCTCGAAAATAAAGTTGTCAGTTAGCGCCTGTCCTGTCTACATCTGTGTTAGTTGACCCGTCTTTTTTGCGCTATGTCTTCAAGAAACTGCTACCAACTAGCCCAAACCAAACATCGGATGTAAATAAGTCGGTTCTCTCTCGGAATTCACGCATTTTATAATGGTGACCAATTCTCTCGGATCAATAGTACTTGTACCTTCAGGAACGAAACTCTTGTCGAAATGAAAAATGGTGAAATCACTATGCCGGTTTTCTCGATCGGGGACCGAGAAGTCTTTATCAGAAAAAGAAAGCGATTTGGGGTAGTAACAGAGGTCGATGTTGTTGAGATGACCGATGAGCCAAATTGCAAAGTAGACGAGCCAGAGATTTTGTGTGGAACAGATCGGTAACCGGCCGAGGCGCAACAGCTGGAGGTTGGATCTTTAACTAAATATTTAGAAAGAGCAATTTTGTCGAATTCTGTCAATATTAAAATCCTTCCCCTGATGTTTCAGCAATAACATAATTTTCGCGGTTTTCCAACCTTGTGGAATCGTGGCTTTTTCCAAAGACCAATAGAGGGTGTACAAAAGTAAGTCTGGCAATCATTAGCGGCATGCTGAACCGGCGCTGGCAGCGATATTTTTTTCGCTCCATCCGTTCGCTTTGGTTCGCTTCGTGTCCATCCGTCAGCGCCCGCCGTTTTGTACGCGCTTTTCATGTTGTAACCTAGTGTGCTGTACTTGGACCTCTTTTCTGTCCCTGGCGGTGTCTGTTAGCGAAGCCAAGAAGCGTATTTTGACAGCCGAGGTGTAGCGGTTACAAACTGCTCTACGAGTCGTGCATGGGCGCCTCGTCGATCCGCGCTGCGTCATCCGTATCCAGGTCCAGTATCTAGAGTTTTGTAATGTGCAGATTTTTTTTTTTGTCTGTGTGCCTTTGCTATTTACTTTAACGACTATGAGAGACGATCGCGAGTTTGCTTGGTTTGAGCATCACCGTCGCTCATCCCACTCCAGTGGAATACTTGATGAAATGAGCGAGGATGCAATTTATTTTGAGATGAAAGAATCGTGCGTAATTTGACGTAAGTCGGAATGGCGCTTAGCACTTTCCTGCATATGCCGTCGACGCAGTTATTGACACGGATCTCGGATATAATCGGGGTCTGCGTAAAAAAAAAAAGAAAACCGTGTTATTGTAATTTCTGCTTCCAATGAGTGAAGATTGATTGGTGTGCAATAAGCGATGATGAGATAATAAAATATTTGTAATTAATTGACGAATTAATGAAATAAAACAACAAAAGAGAAAAAAAATTTGGAAATCGAGGGTTTAAAAGGGACAAAATGCTCAGAAGGAAAAGCCAGTACTTGGTGATGATAATGAAGAAAATTTAGAATATGTTATTGATTAATTGAAATAATTGAATGTGTTCAAAGGTGTCAGCTTGGTCAGAATGGAAAGATGATTGTTACTGACCCTGAGTGTTGGTGTATAAAAATATGAAACAATAAATAAAATAATGAAACAAATAATCGAAATATAAAATAAATAAAAGCTAAAAATTCAAAAAAGGGAAGAAAGAAAACGTGTGGTTGTGTGAGAGAGAGAGACGCTATCGCGTTATACCCTTAACGGCGGAGCTTAAGTGCCCCCTTATGTTTTATAACAGTATGATATAATATACATCTGACTTTATGAACACGGCTAGTTGCAACAAGCACTGACATTTCGCTGTAATGTGAGTTGACGTTTCAAATTTCTTTTCGTTTCAGCCGAGTTCCTCTTCCTCCGAGTTCCTCGAAGCTTCCCATGGCAGCACTTTCATATGAGGTTAAGGCTTCAAATGTCTGCTATCTAACAGAGGGAATAAACAAGAAATCGGCATATTTACAAAATCAACTGAATTCAGGTGGCTGTCAATTAGCGAACCATCGGGCGACTCGATAAAACGCACAAACGTGAAAAGCAAACTTCGTTATTTTATCGGCCGCACCAGCAGGTATGAAGGCACAGAATGCAAACCTGAGCTGCGCGCTTTGGACGCGGACCGGACTTTGCATGCATTATCAAGGGATAACATCTTTCGAAACGGGCTGGACGTGAGCATATTACAACACACTAGTGGGATGTCATCGTCTCCTGCTTTACTAGACGCCGCGGGTTTGGCAACCGCTTTTCCAGCGTGCCTCGGGCGCACTAGACAGCCGTATTGCTCTCTGCACCAAGCACTACAATTTCGCACGAATGTGAAAGTAGTTTCGGTAATCATGCGCGTCTCTTAAATCAAATACACAATGGTAAATGCAACCTACGTACAAAAGGTTTCAAAGAGCGTATTTGAACAATAGCGTTCGGTATACATGCATTGCTCCTTCTCCCGTGTCCTCCATCGGAGCATAAGTTTATTCTTCAAGTTAACAAGGCTCCATAGCACGCAAAACAACCTTGCTGTTTTAGGTGATAGCACGTTCTGTGAGCTAGCTCCCAGTCAAAGGGAAGTGCAGTAATGCTTTACATGATGCAAGTGACACTTGTAAAACTGATTAGGATTACAAACGAGCGGTCGCATACACGAGTATGCCTTGTTTCCGTGCGCATCTATGACGGTGCGCTTGCTGCAGAAGGGTACGCCGCAACATGCTGGCATCATTCTGAATAGAGCTTGGTGCAAGCAGCGACTGCTGGGATGTTAAAAAGATGAAACAATCGCTTGTGATCATTCCAATGCACCTTGCGGTGCAAGCACGGGTTCCACGATGGCGCAAGTTGACAGCGTACTCGATGGGAGGCGCCGGAGGACTGAACAAAACATGGCCGCCGCGCACAGTTTCTGTCTCCTTCACTAGATGGCGCTAACTTTTGTAAAGCCTCTATTCGCAATCTCCATGAGATTTGGGGCAAAGCCTTCGATTAATATTTTCAGCATAGCAACTTATACTCTATCCACTCCAGGGCACCAAACCGCAGACAATTAACTACATACACTAATTCCAATTACAGACACCTCAAAGAAGTCTGCGCTCAAATGAATTGGGCTTGAAGAAAAGATAGTGCAAGCTTTAAAACGACCAGCAGTGCTTGGAAATATGGGCTCCAGTTGATCTTTTTCTTCTTGGGGAAACGTTACCGTGGACTGGGCGTTATAAAAAAAGGGCAACAAGTTGGTACGTTCCATTACGTTAAATATATCTAGTGAGAGGTTCACGACTGACTCGGTTAGAAAAGTAGGTGTTATAGTTTCCGTTATATTTATTTGCCGCTTTAGATGTTGTTAATGAAGCTGGCAAGAATTTGTAATTTATGCAGTTGTTTGGGCACTGGTTATGCGCTAGACCCTTCCTTGCGGGTTTCCACCTAGGGAGCATAAACGACAATGTTCTTTTTTTTTTTCATCTTCCGTGCATGTAGTGTCCCGGAATCGGATATCAATCTGATAAACTTCTCAGCCAATTTAACCTGGGCCGTCTTTTTACTGATTGTGACAGCATGTGCGTGGTCAGTGCTGTTGTCTGAAAGAATTATGCCTATTAAAGTTTTTTTTCCCTATTTCACTCTCCCGAACTCTGCTCGCAGACGCTAGGCATCACGTTTATTTCTCGTACGAACATCCCAACCCCGAGGTTGTATACTATTTTTTTAGGGCGCAACAGCAAAATACGAATTATTTTGAAGACAAAAACAAGGGCTTTGATTTCTAAGCATGCATGCTCTCGGCACTGTCGCGTCTTCGGCGATGATTATAAATCACAGTACGGCTTCTAAATTAAAGAGATCTTTTTTGCACAAAGGAATCTCTAAAGTAAGATTTGCTGACTTATGCCGTTTTCTCTACCCCAGGCGCGACTCATTCGGAACTCTAACTCGTATTTGCGCCGAATATCCGGCCAGCATTGTTCTTTGCGAGAGCGCCACGATGAAGAAGAGGCAGAACATCAAGGTAGAATTACGCGAGCGCACGTGTTCCGCGTTCCTCGTTCAGCATGCGGTAATTCGAACATGGGCACTGCGCCGAGCGGTCTTTCACAGCAACCAGCCATCCTTGAACAGCTCTCGTCCTGGTACATTGGTGGAAGCCTCCTTGCCTTCACCGGGCACCCTGAACTCTTCACGTTGGCGTGGCATCGGCTCCAGGCTGGAGAACTGGACTCACAGAGCAGACTCTGCGGAGAGGTCGCCCCGGCGACTACCTACCTCGGTGTTCCACAAGGGCTGTGTAGTCTCGGTCCTACTCTGCGACTCCATGCTCGAAGTACACGGAGGAGGTGGCGGCCGGAGCTGTCGACATCTACATCGGTGGCTAACAAGTCTGGTTGCCAGGGACATCGCCGAGCCTGGCAGGGCAGTCAGTCGTCCGGCCATCGACCACCGCGGGAGTTTGACACCGATGACTTCTCTGGTGAATATTTCAGCTGCGCACTATAATCACGATAATCACTGCTGCTGTTGACACTTTGTTTTAGTAATAGGCGATAGCTTATGCAGCACGTTCGATGAAAAGCCGTTCGCGCCGTAGTAGTACTCGTCGGTACATTTGCCGCAAATAATCAGACACTGCGTAAAAACTCATACCATAGTAGTTTGTGCTTCTAATGGTTTGTGGTCGATTGGTGTGTGAAAGCAGATGACGACTTAATGAAATCATTGTAATTATTGAATCGAAAGGAAAAACAATCGTTGGCACAAACGCGTCTAAATCTTCACAATGAATATCGAATGTAAAAAGAATGCTAATTAAGAAAATTTACTGTGCGGTTTGATCAACTAATTCCAAAATTTGATAAAAAAAATTATGCAATGAAAGTTGAAAAACGCCCAAATGTGCGGAAGAAAAATACACTGCTTCATAATGCTGATTAAGAAATTTCTGCTTATAACTGGTCAACTAGCTATATCAAGAAATGTTTTAAAAATGCGTTTAAAGGGTCAAGCTGCTCAAAATGAAAAGGCGGTGCTTGCAAATGATAAGTATCGGTGTATATAATTTAAAAAAAAATTAAAACAAACACACACACACACACACGTGCGCGAAAGCACACGCACACGCACGCACGCACGCACGCACGCGCACAAGTCCCGATTCTGCTCAGTTGTGCGTGCTCGTAAGGGATCTTCAGGGGCCTAGTTGCCGCCATCATTGTTCTGAGCTTTCACTTGTATTGTGATTTCAACAAAGATTTACCTCACAAGCCTAATGTTAACGCGCAGTTTTCTGAACAAAGCCATCAGTATCATAAAAGTAGCGCCCGGCTTTCGTAACTTGAAGCGTTCCTCTACTTAATACAACAAGCACACCAGTACTTTTAGCTGTTGACTACCATTTAATCCAAGCTTTTCGCACGATTCATAATTCTTAGTCCTTAATGTGTCATCTATACTATCGCTGTTTTCGGGAGAACGCTATGCAGTTAAGACTGGTAAAATGGTTTGCTTCAGACTCAGTAGGAAAAGAATCATACCTCGAACCAAAAAACCATACCTCATCCAAACAAAGAATCAATAAATGACAATCGAAAACCGATAAGTGATCAACCGGGAAACATTGTGCGAAGCGAAAGATGCATAATATCAACACTGATTCTAACAATCAAAATTCATTAGTCTTGATACATTGGTGGTGTGTAGAATTCTTTTCCAAGGTGCACTTTTTTTTTATGCCGGCCCGTTCTCATGTTCGCTGTGTACTGTCTGGTTTAAAAGCAAACTCAGGCTAGAGCAGGTATCAACTGCTTTGGTTCTTCATGTGACAGTGTACATTAGCGCCGAAGTGCTCTTCCCATTGCGGTCAGAGCCACGAAATGGTACTTTCGCTTGTTTGGCGTCCACCCCAAAGATTTAGTGCACAAAACGGCGTCAAATCGGGTGAACACGACGTATTGGAGAGTATGATGGCCAGGAAGCAAAACGTGTGATATTTTAAGTTTTTTGTACTTGTCTTTATTATTCCTCAATATCTATTTTTTTTTTTTTTTGCTGTAGCACACCTAAAAGTAAAAAATGACTGCATTCGCGCCCTTTTGTATGCCGCTACACGCCTAATATGCTGCTTTTCGAACAGCAGTGTGCTAATATACCGACATTTCGCAGGTCCCCCAGTGTTGTCTATTAATGTACTTTGGTGCAGAGGACGGCCCATGCTGGCTCGGCTCACGGGCCGAAAAGAGTGTCTTGCGCTTCTCGGGATTTCAACCCCGTTGTGCTAACGCCGCAGAAGCAGGCGTCAGATGGGACCCACGGGTGCTCTGCCAGCAGTATACCACCACGACTAGAACCGTGGTGCTGGCCGTGCTTCCGCCCGGAGGCTGGGCCGGAACCGATCTCGACTGCTTTTCTCCGCCCACGTGAGTGAGTGCAGAGGCGGTGGCACCTAGATACTGATCTTGATAATAACTTTGAACTTGCTCTCGCAGCAATAGGAACACAGCACAACTCACAGAGAGTGTTACTCGCATTACGCAATCAGTTGAAGAACCGCCGGATGCATGTGCAGTGCCATCCACCCTTACGGTAAACACGCGACCATTTGATCGCTCTCTTAGATGCGCCACTGAGTCCAGCTCGGCCGCGCTTTGGCCGAAGTGCCATAGACGCACCGGGAGGTGCCACCACGCGTGGCCTTCCGCATCACTTCTAGGCTCGGCCGGGTAGGAGTCAGTGACGCTGGAAATGAGTGAGCACGTGTTCAAGTATCCATCCTAAGACTGGACGACCCTGCAGGACATAGATATACCTATTACGCAGAACCACAGGGTCAGGTTTGATTAAACTGCTCATTTGGAGCGAATTAAACCTAAAACCTATCATCAACACGATGACTATAACCGGCGGATCTCGCTGCAAAACTTGGTTGCCCGTAAAATATTTCTTCCACAGGGTTCTTGCCCCGACGAATTGACCATCAATAGCAGCTTTGGGAAATTCTGTATCTCAGAGGACATTCTGAAATGTGGCGGCAGCCGTCGAGACTACACACATCCGACCAAACAGCACAGTATAATGCATAGAAGGAAATATTTTGGCCCTCGGTCATTCATATCAGTGGATGGTGTATAGGGTGAGCATCCCCGATGCGCACTGCCTGACCGGAGAACAGAACTCACCGCTATGGCATGTGATGTTGCTATAGTAACGCGTATATAACTCTGAATGCTCGTATGAAAGTGAGCTCGTAAAATAGAATGTAAAGTTAAAACTATGCTACCAAAGAATTTTCGTTAATTGCTTTGGCCACAGGAGAGTGCAAAGATAAAAGGGAATGTACGTAAGAAAAAACTAATATATTAAACAAATCCCGTTTTGTTGCTGGATTTCTGCTCATTTTATTGAGGTTAGTTCAGTCCCAACTCTACTCTGTCATTCTTGCTCAAATTAAAATAACAGCTCACAAGGCCCCGTTCATTGCCTACGTAGAAATATTCAATATGTAAGCGGAGAATTTTACCCTAGTTGCGTTGGCTATTTAAGATGCTAAAATTCTATACACGAGCAAAGACAGCAACATGAAACCACGCATACACAGGCACACGCTAGTGATAACAGACAGCTGGTTTCATTGGCTGGAGGTTGCTTCCTGTGCGGCGTGAAAACTATGGGAAAGACAAATAATAAGAGCCGATACCGCAAAAGCCAATCATTCGCAGGAAGACAAAAGCATAGAGCTCCTAATCCATATTTTTAGCAAATCCATATTTTGGCAATTATCCTCTAAATGTCAACCTCATGCGAAAGCTAATTTAGCAGTGGTGTTAAACCAATTACTGCAAATTTCATTTCTTTTTCAGCGCTAGTTCTAACCTAATCTGCGCGATTTTTTGTCTATTCTTGATATTTCCCCTTCGAAACGGTCCAGGACGTTCGCGGTTTGGCGACGTGTGCAAGCATATGTCCGCATTCCTCACCTCCTTAAATGCTCACTGACGCAGAGACCAGTTTGGTCTAATTCAAGCCTTTACAAGACGGCTCCATAAAATACTCGACTCCAGTAGTATATTCTTCGCACAAAAGCATTTCGTAATTTTTCTGACCTGCCAGTTTTTTTACATTGAAAATGTGCGGGTACTGCTTTCAGTTAAGAAGCGGATCAGTGACGACGAAGCAACCAAACAACTCGAGATGGTCAACGACGACGTCATAGAGGTCTACCAAGAACTGACGGGAGGCACGAGAGAAGCTGCCGACATCATGCACCTGAGGTTAGCCTCCTAGTTGAAAAAAATGCGCTTTAAATAGATTCAAACACCTGTCCCTGTCTTTCAAAAAGCTTTCATTTCAATCACCAAAAAAACAAAAACAAAAAACGCTTACATATGGACTTAATAGAAAAAAAAAACTGAAAAATAGAAAAGAAGAGGAATAATAAAAGAAAAAAAAATCAAGAAAATGAAAAGGGAAAAAAGCAAATAAAAGAAAAATATCGAAGGAAGACAAAGTGCCAAAAATGGGCTTCTGCCTTACGGTGCGGACATGTGGTTTTCCGATGGCGGAAAGAATCGCTGACCCATTCGCGCAACTTTCCCCACCACTGGAAGCTGTGGCCTTGTGAAGGCCTGCCTGGGATTCGGCAGGTACCAATTCGATCCCTCGTGCTGCTGGGTACCCACCGGTTTGCAATGGGTGCAACATATTCCCCGGCGTGGTGGTCGGCTCTTCTGAAGTGAAAGGCTCAGGAAAGGGCATGGACCAGTAAAGTGTTTCATACCTTGGTTTCAAACAACACTCATTACATTTGCTTTTAGCAGTGTCCTTGCTCAGAGTTCTCACAATGAAAATTTCTTACTCTATCAACTTATTTTTTTCAACCTTACTAGCGTTTTCCTAAAGTCGACCAGAGCTAATATACGATGTTACTTGAGCTTTCTCATTGTGTAATCCGCTACGTAAAACGAAAAACCCGCGTTCCTCATCACCTTGAGGGTGCATCAGGTTATTAAAGCGACAGCATTAAATCCTCGTTCTCCAGAACTTTCGACGTCGAAATTGTGAGCGAAAATTCACGGGCCTGCCTCTGCCGTGTGGTATAGCTTGCAGGCGACAGACAGATCACTAATTGGACGTTGTCTTGGGTGACGTCCGGAGTACTCGGCCGTGACTCGGCATGAGCTGCCAACTTGGGGTAGCTTCATTTAGATGAGAGTGTACCGGCAATTATACATTCCAGAGCCCATGGACCCAGATCTGGACACGCTACTCCTAACCTACTCAGGCACTTTTGTACTGCTTTGTTGAGAGGGACTGTATGTCGTCCGGTGTTTTCCGTACGTTGTAGATTATCGCTATATACTGATCGGACTGTGAGAGATTAATAGACACAATATAAGGGATAAGTGAGCAAGCCGTAACGAAGTGCACATTTGCATAATTCTCTTATTTAGCACCAGAAATAACTTCATGCGTTTTCATTCCAAAAGGTTGGATACATTTCAACCCAATTGTTAATTATTTCATTTTCAGGTATTTCAATTATTCATAAATTACACACTGTAAATTTGCCTAATGAGCATCATCAAGCATTTCCTTTTCATTCTGAGCAATTTTACAACTTTAGGCGCCTCCTTTCTTCAGTTTATTTTTGCAGTTATTTCAATTATTGATTGATTACTAACATTCAATTTCCTTATGAAGAATCATTAAGCATTCGTATTTATTTTTCTTCTGAGCATCTGGCACCTTTGAACTCCACATTTTCCAGCTTTGTTTCATTTACCATCTGTAATTCAGCGAGTAATTACAATGACTTCGTTAACTCGCCATCGACTGCGGCACATTAATTAATCAGCAATCACTACAACCATAAAATAACCATGTGATTTTTGACATTTTCAATACGCGATGCCGACTACGGCGACGTCATTTCAATTAAACAAGCTGTAAAGGTACAGGCTTTGTCAAACGTGTAGAGCCCAGAAGGGTCCGCTTCTCAGCCGTATAGTGCCGCTCATTTAGATTTAGTGGAGGTCCTTTCCATTGTGGGTGGGAAGACAAAAAATCTTCTAACCGCCAAGAGATTGGCAATGCTGGACATGCATTACAAGCCATACAAAGTGGCTCAGAAGCAGACCCCCTGGGCTGTACACTTTTGACAAAGATCAACTTTGTTGTTTTACAGTAGATGGACCCTTAGAAGGTTTGCCTGGCAGTAAACTTTGTAAATGAAAGACGTAAATTTTCCTCGGCAGTGATGACTGACAAATATGCGGTGAGTTGGTATAGCGCTGAGATTGCAGTAGTGCAGTAGCATGTGGGCGCGCTGACCAGCCGATTGAAACTAACATTGCGGAGGCGCTACTTACGGAGAAACCGGCGCATGCGCAGATCGGTCACTAGGATCAGTCTATTGGATACAGAATCTACAGAAGGTTACACACCTTTTGCAGAAGATGCGATATATTCTTAGGTAAAGCAGAATCTCTAAGGAAGAATAATTTTCATTGCCAGGGTGGCCACCAGTGAATTTATTTCCACTAAACCCTCACATGGACTTCACAAGTTTTGCGGATAGTTCCTACAGTTACGCAAGGGTCCTCACCGCGAGCCATTCAGGGCGGCCTATCAAACTAAGCTCAACAAGGCACGTAAAAGACAGCCTTGTCGCCAGACGTCCGAACGTTTAACGTGTTTCAACTGCCGTTATCGTTTAACTTATCTGAAGGGAGCAATTAACACTTCGTCTTGCGCGAGGTTTGGCCTTATACGAATGAAACCATTTCACAGACAACGCTTGTTAGTGCGTGCTTCGTTTATCATGGCCCTCTTGCATATGCACTACAACGCTTTACAAGAACATTATGCATCAACTCAACTGAAAAGAAGTTTCCATGCTGTCAGTAAAACTATTTTTGGGATTTCATGACTCTTGTTAAGCTTGTGGCAGCGCTTCCCTCGGGAGTTTCAAATAAAGATTTGCATTGGCAAGCCCACTGCGCGATCGATGAATGAGCAAAATTATGCAGGCACTAGACGCAACATTAAACATTGTCATCGACTAATTGACATTTCAGCATGATACGAAGCTTGCGGGCGTCTCATTCAAAGAGTACAGAATGCCCAATGCCACGCACATTACTGTCATTGAGGTCCGGTCCTTTTGACGAGATTTTCGTTCCAGTTGTCCTTGGGGATAAACGCCAAATTGAAGCGATGTTTTTCTCATACAAGCTCCGAAGTAAACGCGATATACTCAGGCACATGCTCTAGAAGATAATGCGAATTATACGCATTGCTTGCAAATATATGGCGCAAGTTGAAATGTTCGTAGTTTTTCCGCCATCGAACCACAGCCGCCGTGGGAGCAGCGGCAAAAAGTGTTAGATGCGAACGCTTGCTCTGTTGAAGTGCTTATAATTGACCAACCTAGGTGTGCCGTATGGTTTCGAGAGTGCTTCCAAGGGCCAGGTTATCAGTGAAGTTGCCCTTCTAATGAAATAGTGATTTTATTATAGCTATAAATAGCCAACTACAACGCAAATCTACAATAAGAATGGTAAAGAGACTCCGACCTTAAAACGTAGGAAAGATAGGAATTCACCTTAAGGGAACAAATAATCCAGCATTTGTTAACTTTGTAATGTGAATGCTGTATTTTTTACTAATATAGTCCTTTTTCCTACGCAGGTATAGAGCCCAGTACTGAGCGTACTATGTGCCGGCATTATGGCTGAAGACGATACTTTGGAGGAAATCCTTGTTGAGCATATTAATATGTGTGCAAAATATTGTGTTTTAATTGATTGCTTGCTTGATTAAATACTGCGTGTGATGCTATCAAATGTCTCCGGACCTCGAACTGGTAAAAAAAACGAAATTCAGTGAGCTTGTAGGGCACCCTGTACGAATTACCACGCACGTATTGATAAGATTTATTTGGTTCCACTCGGCAAACTTTTGTGCGGGATCAAAGGAAAATGGCATCATCTACTGCTAAGTGGTAAACATCTGCAAAGTTGTCGCAGCTATCTTAAGTTGGCAAGTATTCTTGGTGGTAGAAAAATGTGAAGATTTTATGCCAAATGGCTACTTTCTTACAGAGCTTTTTAAACCGACGTATACTTGGGAGCAGGGGACAAAGGAAAATGACTGTTGTCGCGACGTTTCCGTCAATAACATAAGCTACAGGGCGCCGCTATTTAGCTTGGGCCGCTTTCATAGAAACATCTATGATTTCAACATGCATTGTAGAAATGACGGTTTTAGGTTGCACCCTGGCACCAAGTTCGGGGAGATGTTTCTCACCGCAAGGCTCGCTTCGACGCATGTACGAGAGGCGTGCCTTTATTACTGAGCATAAATTTTCACCACGCTGTGAAAAGACTGTTTTTAGTACGCTCTCATGGGAACAAAGTGACTGCTTTTCGTGTTGACACACTGCCCACGTAAACGTAGCGATTCACATGTGCCGTCAAGAGGTAGTTAACTACTACCTACGAGCTTTCGGAGCGAAGTCACGGAACTCATGATGCACCTGCTCCAAATTTCATATCGCATGTCCTTTCCACGCCATCTCGATTTCACACAGCGCAGATTGAAAGCATTGCAGGGCAACCTTCCTCCGTGTCATTGCTTTAGACTCAGGCGTCGGCAGCGATCCACAAGCAAGCGCTTTCGGACATCGCCAACGTTTGCCTTGGTTACACAAACTATAAAAAAATAAATCTCATTTTTGAAATCTGTGCAGAATGAAACAATCGTTTCTTTTTTTTTTTTTCGCACATAGACCCGCCGACAGCCAAGCTTGAAATTCGCTTTAGAATTATCTGCCGCTGTCAGGGATGTCCCGGTGCCTCATCATGTGCAAAAAAAAAAGAAAATCACATCCCAGATAAGTCAGAACGCATTCGAGGAGGAATTGCTTGTAGGAAGCGAGTACTAAACATCATATAGTCACGGCGGCTCCGCATTACAATACATGGATAGAGGCTAGTCGTGAAGCTGCCTTCTTTTAGTGAGGGCAGATAGGCGATCTGACGTAATATTAACGAGATAGAAATTGTGTTCATATGTTGATGTGAAGTGATGAGGAGATCGTGAGATAGTTAAAAGTTTTTGATAGACGAATTGTGTATTGTCATGGCAGCAAAACATGCTTGGTGAGATTAAAAAATTCCGAGAGCACTAGAGAATCTGCAGTGGAGAAATGCGAAATCCTGAGCATCGCTGCTGCACACAGTACATCGTACGTCTCACGTTGAAAACAACCAGCGTTCCGTTTAACGCACCCAAATTCACCGGAGGTCTTTAAGTGATAAAGGCGCAGTATCTGTTACTCGCGGAATCCCGCTCCTATCATCTTCACGGTAGACAAGGAGAATTATGATGTGCGTTTCACGATCCCGGTAGTGGCACAGTTGTTTAAACTGCTATGCTGGGGTTGCAGCCATAGTTGGAGCCATAGCGGTTGTTTGGTCATGGCGCCGCAAGTGCCACCAATGATCTGTTCCGATCGCGTCCCGACTTCCCTCAGGGAGGAACAGAAAACACAAAGTCAAACACGTAAATCTGTTGCGTTTCCGATTATCACGAACGCTGCCGCACCTAGCGCTAACACCAGCTATGTTCACATCTCCTGACCTGCTTCATTCAAGGCGGTATATCCGCATATTCAAAAGGCGGAAACCGGATTACCTGCGCTATGAAGGCAAAAGCCGCAAAGGAATGAAAGTCACCTCGAACCCTGAATGACGGCGTACGCCCATTTGGCTTACATCGCGCCTTTCCCGAAAATATCCTAGGACACTGCCACAATGGAAACTTATTCGCGCACATTGTGAACGGACATTCTTGAGCATACAGATTTTGCAACAGCGCACCAAAGTGTTGATTTCAACATAAACGTCAGCAATCAATCAATCAATCAATCAATCAAAGTGATCTTTATTTGTATGAAACGAAATACATAACGAATATTTGGACCGATAGCCGCGGGGCTAGTAGACTGTCCAGTACAGAATAAACTTGATCAGGCAGCCGTAATGAGAATATACAAACACACACACAAAAAAAAAAGACTAAAACAGACAAACAGAAAGAATCATCACGCACGGAGGAAAATACATTTCAGGAAACAATTCATAGACAATTAATACAAAACGAAAGCGCACACAAAAAAATGGGGCGCGGGGGGGGGGGGGGGGGGGGAGGGGATCATAACTCTTCTTGGCTGTTAATAAAGAACATTTTGAAACTCATTTTATAGTTACCTGCAAGTTTCACTATAATAGGCAACGTGTTCCAATGTTTTGCTCCAGAAAATTGCACTAAACGTTCTTCGTACACATTGCGGCAGACAGGGAGGTTGAATTTGCCATTTAATGCGTGTCTTGTATTGCGAGATGGTACAAGAAAATACCAAGTGGCAAAGGAATACTAGTATTAATGATGTTATTTACCAATACACAGATTTTGTAATAAGCATGGATTCTAATGAAAGTACTCGATTTTCTAGAAATAAATTATTGTTGCTGCAGTTGGAAGATACGTGATATATTATACGCAATGCTCTCTTCTGCAGTCTCTGTAAGGGAAGTAGATAAGTTTTGTACGTTTGTCCCCAAGATTCACAGCAGTAGCTGACGTGGCAGTGAAATAACGAAAAATACAGGGAACGTAGTTTGGTGTACGGGAAATACCTTTTCGCCTTGATAAGCGCATAGCTACTAAAAGCTAGCTTTTTAGATAGCTTATCTATCTGTTCTTGCCAGTGCAAGTGTTGGTCGAAGATGATACCAAGAACAAACTTGATGAACACAGTCGTTGTTTAGAGATATGTGAATCGTACTAGGGTCAATGTTCATTCTCTTGGAGTGAAATACTAGATATTTAGTTTTATCTACATTTATTGTTACTTTATTGGCACGAAGCCATTCTGAAACATTAAACAGTTCGGACGTTATCGTATTTTCTAGGCCCAAGAGTGACTCAGATGTGAACAAAAGAGCAGTGTCATCTGCATACATAAAGACTTTTGAATATTGAACGGCCTGCGGTAGGTCGTTCACGAAAATAGAAAACAAAACAGGACCCAATACTGATCCTTGCGGGACCCCGCAAGTCGCGAGTAGTAGTGTGGAGTGTGTCACTCAGCACTACTTTTCGTTTTCTGGCGGAAAGGTAGCTATCAAAGAACTGGAGAGAGGCATTATTAATACCACATGCTTTTAATTTTTCCAATAAATCTGATTCACAGACGCACTCAAATGCCTTTTTTATGTCGAGGAATATTACTATTGCAATTTGATTTTTGTGAAGAGCAGTGTTAATATGGTGAGAAAGTGATGTGACAGCAGTGGCTGTTGATTTGGCTGAGAAAACGTCATGCTGCTCAGCACAGATTACTTTATTATCAAGCAGAAACTTGTTCAATTGTAAGGATATTATTTTTCAAAAACAGTATTGATTATACTAAGCACAGATATGGGTCTGTAATTACTGGGCTCATTGGGATCTCCTGTCTTGTATACTGGGACAACTTTCGCAATCTTCAAGTTTATTGGATACTGAGAGCCAACCATCGCATGGTTAATTATGTTGCATAAAGGGGTGCAAAGAATGTCGATATTGTCTTTTAGCACCTTCAATGGTATTTCGTCATAACCACGAGCTTTGTTTCCTCGCAGAGTTTTAATTACTGACCTCATTTCTTCTTCAGTTATCTCCCGGAAAGCGAAGTAATAAATCATGATCATCAGCCTGATTACACCCACTGCAGGGCGAAGGCCTCTCCCATATTTCTCCAATTAACCCGGTTCTGTGCTAGCTGCATCCACTTGACCCCTGCGAACTTCTTAATCTCATCCGTCCACCTAATTTCTGCCGCCCCCTGCTACGCTTTCCTTCCCTTGGAATCCAGTTTGTTACCCTCAGCGACCATCGATTATCCTCTCTTCGCACTACATGTCCTGCCCATGTCCATTTCTTCTTGTTAATTTCCACTAGAATGTCGGTAACTTGAGTTATTTCTCTGACCCACTCTGCACGCTTTCTATCTCTTTATGTTACCCCTACCATTTTTCGTTCCATAGCCCTCTGGGTTGTCCTCAACTTAAGTAGAACTCTCTTGGTTAGCCTCCACGTTTCAGCCCCATAGGTGAGTTCAGGCAAGATGCAACTGTTGTATACTTTCCTTTTGAGCGATACCGGTAAGCTGCTAGTCATAATCTGCGAGTGCTTGCCAAATGCTCTCCATAACAATCTTATTCTTCTTGTTATTTCCTTTTCATGGTCCGGATCTGCGGTTAGTACCTGTCCTAAGTAGACATATTCGCCTACTACTTCCAGTATTTCGCTACCTAATGTAAACTGCTGTTCCTTCCCGAGGCTGTTGAACATTACCTTAGTCTTCTGCATATTGATTTTCAAGCCTACCTTTCTACTTTTCCTGTCTAGGTCATCAATCATTATTTGCAGTTCATCCCCCGAGTTGCTTAGCAAGGCAATGTCATCAGCAAATCGCAGATTACTGAGGTATTCTCCATCTACCCTTATCCCTAACTGCTCCCATTCCAAGTCTGTGAATACTTCCTCTAAACAAGCTGTGAATAGTACTGGGGAGATTGTGTCTCCTTGCCTAACACCTTTCTTTATGGGAATTTTGTTACTTTCTTTATGCAGAACTATGGTTGCTGTGCAGCCACTATATATATCTTCCAGCACTTTCACGTACGGTTCGTCTACCCCCTGATTTCGCAATGCCTGCATCACCACCGAGGTTTCAACTGAGTAAAATGCTTTTTCGTAATCAATGAATGCTATGTATAAGGGCTGGTTATATTGCATTTTTCTATCACCTGATTCATGGTATGGATATGATCGATAGTAGAGTACCATTTCCGAAACCCTGCTTGATCCTTTCCTTGATTGCAGTCTAAGGTTGTCCTGATTCTATTAGCGATTGCCTTAGTAAATACCTTATACGTAACAGACCGTAAGCTGATTGGTCTGTAATTTTTAAGGTCCTTAGAGTCCCCTTTCTTGTGAATGAGGATAATGTTTGCATTCTTCACTGGTTCCGGTAACGTCGATGACACCAGGCACTGCGTATACAGGGTGGCCAGTTTTTCCAGCACGATATCCCCCCCGTCCTTCAGCAAATCTGTAGTTATCTGATCCTCTCCAGCTGATATCCCCCTTTTCATAGTTTCTAGTGCTTTCTTGACCTCGTCCTTCGTTACTGGTGGAACGTCTCACTGTTTTTCCTTACCGCCAATCTCATTACGGTCCTGACTGCTTTGGCTACTGTAGAGATCTGTATAGAACTCCTCGGCTACTGTGACTATCTTGTCCATATTAGTGATGACGTTGCCCGCCTTGTCCCTTATCGCATACCTCTGGTTTTTGCCTATGCCCAATTTCTTCTTTACCGCTTTAAGGCTTCCCCCGTTCTTTACAGCATGCTGAATTTTCTCCATGTTATACTTCCTTATATCGGCCACCTTGCGCTTATTGATTAGCTTTGATATCTCGGCCAATTCGATCTGGTCTGTTGGATTGGAAGCTTTCATACTCTGGCGTTTCTTAATCAAATCTTTCGTCTCCTTAGACAGCTTACCGGTATCTTCTCTAACTATCCTACCGCCTACTTCTACCGCGCACTCAGTAATGATATCTCTTACTGCGAAGGTATTATTTGTTACTATAGGTCTTCCTAGGTGAGGCGTTGTTGAAGGAAAGGCATTAACCAGTTTTCTTCTGCGATCGACGAAATTATTATTGTAGGTATCAGCCATCTCCTCTCAGATATAAGTCCAGAAGAATATGTTCTTTTTTCTTTAATCCAACAACATCGGTCACAATCCCCCATATCTTTTTGGAATTCCTTTCCTGTCTCGTAATTAGATTAGTGTAGTATTGTTTCTTTGAGTTCCTCATCATGGCGACCGATTTGTTTCTGTAGCATCGCAACTATTCCTTTTAATACCTATTAGTCCGATTGTTTTTCCACTTATGATAGTATGAATCTTTCTTTTTCAGGACTTCAAGTATAGCTTTTGTCATCCAAGGGCATATACCATGGTCGTAGTTACGCCTAGTGTATGTGTAAGTGGACCGGTCAATGACATCTGTCATTTTCCTTACCAGGTACTGATACTCAATATCTATGTCATCATCATGCACGCCTTCCAAATCGGTGCACTGAAGCAGCGAAAGGGTCACAGGGATAAAGAAGAAAGATGGGATTGTGGTCCGAGAAGGCAATGTCGCACACACCAGCAAACATATTTATGTCCTTGTTGCAAAGCACATGGTTCAGCAGAGAGGCGGATTGGTTAGTGACTCGAGTTGGCTCATCTATAACATTTGTCAAGTTAAAGGACTGTATCAGCAAGAGGTAATCACGGCAAGCATCTTTCAACAAATCAATGTTGAAATCACCACAGACAATCAAAGACGATTTACCCATCGCAAGTGATAATAGCGTAGTTTCCATTACGGAATAGAATTTGTTTAGACAAACGCTAGGTGGGCGGTAAACAACACCTATAATGATGCCACACTTCAGTTCAATGAACAGTGTTTCAACTACACCTGCTTGATAACAAGCATTGCATTTACAGCAGTAGTGGATCCCTTTTCAACAAAGAGTGCGAGGCCACCACTACGTGATACACTATCCCGCGGTCGCGAGAGGAAATTGTATCCAGGAATTTCAACAGTTTCACCTTGCATGAGCCATGTTTCTGTCAGCGCAATAACATCAAAACGATACGAGTAATGTGACAGATAAGCAACCAAATGATCGAGGATTTTCCTAGCACTCCGGATGTTGCAGTGTAACACAGATACCTGACCACGCCCAAGCCATTTGTTTTCGATTTGAGCAGGAGTGTAAGTAATTCGTAGCTATAGCGATTACAGGGTACCCTATTTATTACTGTACCTGGGCGAGGTCAGCCATCCGCGTCACCTGCAGTACGTGCGAGTTGTCTGTCTTGTGCATCAAGATTTTTCCTTCTATGACCCAGGCATACTTCCAACCCTTCTCTTTTTGCCTTCAAAGCGTGGCCCAGCAGCACTTTCTTTACCGGGCACAAGTGCTCGTGTACATAGACTGGTGAACTCTTTTCTTCTGAGCTGTTGATACCCAGATGAAATGTGTTTAGACTTTGTTTTTCGACAGCTTTCAGCATTTTGTCTCTAGCGGTATGGGAATGAAATTTGACCACCACATTTGACTCTTTTTGTTCATCGATGACACTCGGTCAATGACATCGATGTCACCCTCACTGATTTCAATTTGCAAATGGCGTGATATATCTGTCAAAGTAGAGACAAGGTTTTCACCCTGGACTACAGGAAGCCCCTTGATTTCCAGATTACTTCTCCTGCTGTACTGCTGCAAGTAAATCACCTCTTTCTTCACGTCTTCTAGTTCTTTTGAGAGGCGATCGTTGTCTTTCTTTATTTCTGCGCTTTCTGCTTTCTGATATTTCAGTTCCTTTTTCATTTCAACTATTTCTGCCTTAAGCTCCTCAGAAAATTGTGTTAATGAACTCCATAGATTTCCGCACTGGCTCAATCTCATCTTCAATCATCTTTTGAGGGCATCTTTCAGCTCTAGCTGATTTGTCTCAAAGTGGTCCGATGGAACGTACAGAGCAACACGAAGTCACAAACTGAAGAGCTCGCCCCCCCCCCCCTTTCCTGAGGTTCGCTGTTTTTTTTTTGTTGTTTTTTGACGGGGGGGGGGGAGTAGGTTAAAAGAAGGCCCTCGTTTAGACAGCGACAGCAGGAAATTAACGAATAGCGGTGGACTGAGAGCAATGCTGCCATCCGCACCCTTGTCTTCACTCGGCGCATCAGGGAGGTCTGATAAGACAGCCATAGTTGCCACTTGAGTTCGGCCGCGGACCGCCTTTACTAGGAGTGCGTGCACTGCCCGCCGCTCGGAAGAGTTTTTTCAAACAGCTTTCTTATGACAGCTGCCCTCGCTGTGGGAGGAGTCTAGCCGACAGTATTCGCATTGCAACAGGGAGCACAGCCAGGCGCACACATGCTTGCTTCGTGCTTTATCTGTCGCCTCCAATGCGGTGTGGCTCTGTCTTTGCACCGAGTCAGCCTTCAAAGGAAGCGCTGCCATCCAAAGCTCTCAGGCGTACGGCTGAGGCCCGTCTCGGTTACCAACGTTCCGGCTACAACCTTCTGGATCACTGTACCCCGCACCATGGAACATCTTACCGGCCTAGTACGAGTAGTGGCTTTCGTTGCTTCGTTTTCAGTTTGTTTACCGACACACACATGTTGTATGCGTGTGTTTGGCATATGGCAGAAGAAGGTAAAGCACGCACCTCGCTCACACGAGAAGCGACACGGGGAATCCGCGGAATAGAGGAGGCCTCTTTTCTTCCATAGAAATGGCTAAGCACAATAGAAAAGCAGTCATGGAATAATTTCAATCCAACAGACAGAGATTCAAGAGGAAACGCACCATGACTACGCTGGTATGGGTTTGATATATACTTATTGAGTCAGTCTTAGAGTGATTGTGAGGCACTGAAGGGTATTGTGTTACGCGTTCCAGATTACGTATCACGCAAACCCTCATAGTTTTCTTCCCTGAAATCTTCTTGGTGGGACCTAGCAGACGCTTTAACAGTATGAGAGACACGCGATCTGTGGTGCGACTATCGCCTTGACAGCAAGCAGAAAAGTATTTTATCTGAGCTGGTCATCTTGACCTTAAGAAAACGCAAGGATACTTCACAAATTCTCATAAAGTCTCAAGCACCCATAATGCAGCCCGTTTCAACCAAACCCAACAAAAGTTGGTTGGTTGGTTGGTTTGTGGGGTTTAACGTCCCAAAGAGACTCAGGCTATGAGAGACGCCGAAGGGGAGAACTCCGGAAATTTCGACCACCTGGGGTTCTTTAACGTGCCCTGACATCGCACAGCACACGGGCGCCTTGCTTTTCGCCTCCATCGAAAAGCGGCCGACGAGGCCGGGATTCGATCCCGCGTCCTTGGGAACAGTAGTCGGGAGCCGTAACCACTGCGCCACCCCGGCGGGGCATAACCCAACGAATGTGTCTGCGTCGAAGTCCAAGCGCTCTGCAGGGCTAAACTTCGATGTCACCCTCCCATCTGTATAGGTAAGAAAACATTCCACAGCGGGTCGGACCCGGCCCGGGCATATACCTCTATCACCGAGTGTAAAGTGATGTTTCGTACCTTTCCTCGAATCTAAACACGGCTTTGTGTTGGTTAAAAATTCCAGTTCAAAAGCTGCGTTATGTCTGCAGGATTAGTAGGTCACGATATAAAACGAAACTGTGGTGCTGGTTCAAACAGAAAACCGTGCTTTCGATAGACAGCCCTTGAAATCCGACATAAATGGGATCCACGTCTACAGTGAAGCTGCTATTCGCAAAGTAAATGGAAGAGTACGGACACTGGCATGCTGGCGTGTGTGAGAATACTTTCTATCAAGATAGTTAAACTCATTAAGTTATTAGATAAGGTGACCGAGGTTTCGATGCCTAACACAAGAGGCGAATTCCATCTTAAGGCGGTATGCTTCGTATACCTTTTTCTACCGAGTCTGGACGCGAACGTCTTCCAGATCGGCGTTTCTCGGAACCGAAGTGCACGCTCGGTTCTCTGAAACAGAACCACGGCAGTGTGTGGGGGCCAGTTCCCCCCCCCCCCCCCCCCACCAGCAGTGCACCTACTCCTGCGCGGTGCTCTTGAAGTGTGACGTTTTTGCAACATCCAATATGTCATATATATAGCTTTTGAGACACGACAGCGGTATCCAGCGACCGTCGGTACACTCCAATGAGACGAACCTGTCTATGTGCTTGGTGCTGCATTCCCGCTTGTGCTTTCCATGCGCCATATTGCGCATGCTAAACAGTTTCCTTTTTTCTTTGTGCATTGAACAGTACCAAGTCGTGCCCTTTCTGAACCAAGTGTTTTAAGTGGGTTGAGATTTGATGGCAATATGGAATTGCAACGGGTGTTCTACCTTGCTCTTGTTCACTGTCGCGGTGTTCCTCCACTGTATCATTGGCAAACGTCTCTAAAACAGAGGTGACCACCTTACATGGAAATCTTGCACTAATCAGTGTTTGCAGCACAGACGCCCACATTATGTGTCATCTCATGTAGGCAGAATTTGTTAATAGAGGCATGCAGGTAGTTTTTAGCAAAAAACTTCGTGAGACGCTTGGAATGAGCGGACTGGTGATTTAAAATACTTTATTAGCGAGGATGATATCTCTAGTTTGCTTGGAAATTCGGCCAGCAATAAATATAGACACCGTGCTGGAACCCAGCACGCAGCACTCGTGGTTAGGGAGCCTACGTGTTACGCCGCGGCGCCCGGTCCGGCTTAGTATTGGCCGCCAAGCCTTATGGGCCGCTATCTTGGTCCCCAACTTTTGTGAGGCGGACTTTTTATATAGTCAAAAACTCGATTTAACGAAAATCCTGATTCAACGAAGATATTCCAAATCCCCCTCAGACGCTCATAATGTCCAATGGTTTGAGTAACTTGAAATAACGAAACTAATTTCGGTATATGTCCCGATTTAACGAACCCGTTTTTTAAATATGAAGGCAAAAATGTCTTTTTTTCGTCGATTTTGTACAAAACGCTCGAGGTTGTATTGACTGCGAGCAAACAGTAACATCACGTACCAACTACGACCCGCTGCGAACGCCGAACGCCGAAACTACGAACGCCGTTCCGATTGATTAGCACACATAAGGGCCCGAATGAGGCTGGGGACGCGTGTCTGCAGGATTTCCAACGAAACGGGCGAGCATGCACTAAGAAGAGATGCGCTAACAAACCGAGCGAGGTGGCCCTAATGCCCGAAAGCACGAGCGATATTCTTGGGAAAGTGAGGTATGATGAAACGAAATACCGGCGGCAAGAGGGGACACCGCCATTCTTCCACGATGTCGACTGGCCTGTTCGGCTGCGGTAACTGCTTGATATAAGCGGCCTCATGATATATGACTTGTAGGTAAGAGATAAATTCTTTATAATCATTAAATATAAATCGGTTTATTAACTAAGACCGGTAATTGCTGTAGTGAAATTATACCCAACATAAGTTGTCCTGTGATATAACAGATACGACTTGACGTTGTACCCTGAAGTTCAATAAGTAATCACATTTACTTAATTAATAGCTTTTAACAAAGACTGGCAATTAGTGTATTGCAAGCGTGGGCGATATAAGCGATCCAATGATATATGACTTGAAATTTTGGCGTAAAGTTCAATTCTTAATCGCAGTTAACTTATTAATCAATATTAAATAAAAACACTAAGTAGAGCAGAGCAATCGTACACGGTATAAGCTATCCAATGTTATATGACTTTGTATTTAACATGATGTTGAGTTTTCAATCACTGTTAATTCACTAATTACCATTAATTAAGGGTTGTAAGTAGTCAAGTGCAATTATACCTAACGTAAATTATTCCACGAAATGTGATTTGACGTTGTAGCGTAAAGTTCAATTCTTAATCGCAGTAAATGAATGAACTTTTGAATAGTTAGTTCTACAATGCCTTTAGTGCAATTATACTCGGCATAAGCGTTCCATTGGCTTTACAATAGTGCCTCTGTACTCGCGAAATAAAACCCAGCTTCACAGCTGCAGCCCGCCCTGTTTGCTTCTTGATCTTCGTCCCAGTCTGTAGCGCTGTTTATTCATCATGTCAAGTGTATACTTCCTGCACACAATTTACGCGCACGGCGCTCATCAGCCAAGTAATTGTACGCATTAACTGTGATCACGCCCCCCCCCCCCCCCCCCCACCCTTCAGGAAATGAAAGGCACGTAGCACTTCTATGTGTGTGACACGGCGAAATTCTAATTTTACCTCACCCGGGTTCTAGCTACAGTTAAAACTCAATCTAACGACGTTGAGGGGAGTTGCGAATCATTTCGTTAAATCGGGAGCTTCGTAAAATCGAGGAATGCTTTTCTCGGTCGTTCTGTCTGATAAAGTCGACTATTATATGGTATCGCGTCATCAGGATGTACCGCGGCATCATATTTAATAAGCGTAAATGCGCTGAAAAGCAAATCGTGTTTTGAAAGGACGTAACGGCCAAAATAAACAAAGGGCCACGGAAGCTGTACTGTTACGTCATCTTTCAATGATATACAAACTTATTGACTATGCTACAGTTGAACTTGTCGGACTAGTTGGTCCATATTTCGATGCAATAAAACGCTGCGCTACCAACACAAGGACGAAGGAAAGGCTGGACGCACACGAACACGTCCAGCCTGTGTCCGTCCTGCCTTTCCTTCGTCCTTGTCTCATTAGCGCAGCTTTTTATTGCTTCACGATGCGATGTTGCTGCAATAAAATTGCGGCCCGCGCAACCGCTGCCACCGATAGCGCTTATTAAAATATGCGACGAAAATTTTACCTGGGCAAGAAGGGTCCCAGGGGACAAAATTTCTTTCCCAGCAAAGACGTGGCTGATCTTTGCTTGCTTGCTGTTTGTAAGCAAAATCTGCAGGCATTTTTTGTGCATTTTTATCTCATGTGTTTCGGCAAACCTCGCAGCAGATTAAGGGCAACCATAATTGGTCGCGGTGGTGGTACGCGGTACCACGGCCGATACCGGGTCGACGGGCCGTCTTTCTACCGCTGGCGAAATCTCGCGAATAACCACCAATATAATTCACGTTTCGTACCGCGCAGCTCAAAAGCGGGTCGTAGTTGGTACGTGATGTTACTGTTTGCTCGCAGTCAATACAACCTCGAGCGTTTTGTACAAAATCGACCAAAAAAAGACATTTTTGCCTTCATATTTCAAAAACAGGTTCGTTAAATCGGGACATATACCGAAATTAGTTTCGTTATTTCAAGTTACTCAAAGCATTGGACATTATGAGCGTCTGAGGGGGAATCGGAATATCTTCGTTGAATCAGGATTTTCGTTAAATCTGGTTTTTGACAATATACAAAGTCCGCCTCACAAAAGTTGGGGACCAAGATAGCGGCCCATAAGGCTTGGCGGCCAATACTAAGCCGGACCGGGCGCCGCGGCGTAACACGTAGGCTCCCTAACCACGAGTGCTGCGTGCTGGGTTCCAGCACGGTGTCTATATTTATTGCTGGCCGAATTTCCAAGCGTACTGGAGGTATCATCCTCGCTAATAAAGTATTTTAAATCACCGGTCCGCTCATTCCAAGCGTCTCATGATGTTTTTTACTAAAAACCACCTGCATGCCTGTCTTGACAAATTCTGCCTACATGAGATGACACATAATGTGGGCGTCTGTGCTGCGAACACTGATTAGTGCAAGATTTCCATGTAAGGTGGTCACCTCTGTTTTAGAGACGTTTGCCAATGATACAGTGGAGGAACACCGCGACAGTGAACAAGAGCAAGGTAGAACACCCGTTGCAATTCCATATTGCCATCAAATCTCAACCCACTTAAAACACTTGGTTCAGAAAGGGCACGCCTTGGTACTGTTCAATGCACAAAGAAAAAAGGAAACTGTTTAGCATGTGCAATCTGGCGCATGGAAAGCACAAGCGGGAATGCAGCGTCAAGCACATAGACAGGTTCGTCTCATTGGATTGTACCGACGTGCGCTGGATACCGCTGTCGTGTGTCAAAAGCTACATATATGACATATTGGATGTTGCAAAAACGTCACACTTCAAAAGCACCACGCAGGAGTAGGTGCACTGTTGGGGGGGGGGGGGGGGGGGGGCAACTGGCCCCCACTGCCGTGGTTCTGTTTCAGAAAACCGAGCGTGCGCTTCGGTTCCGAGAAACGCCGATCTGGAAAACGTTCGCGTCCAGACTCGGTAGAAAAAGGTATACGAAGCATACCGCCTTAAGATAGAATTTGCCTCTTGTGTTAGACATCGAAACCTCGGTCACCTTATCTAATAACTTAATGAGTTTAACTATCTTGATAGAAAGTATTCTCACACACGCCAGCATGCCAGTGTCCGTACTCCTCACCTTATCTAATAACTTAATGAGTTTAACTATCTTGATAGAAAGTATTCTCACACACGCCAGCATGCCAGTGTCCGTACTCTTGCATTTACTTTGCGAATAGCAGATTCACTGTAGACGTGGATCCCATTTATGTCGGATTTCAAGGGCTGTCTATAGAAAGCACGGTTTTCTGCTTGAAACAGCACCACATTTTCGTTTTATATCGTAACCTACTAATCCTGCAGACATAACGCAGCTTTTGAACTGGAATTTTTAACCAACCCAAAGCCGTGTTTAGATTCAAAGAAAAGTACGAAACATCACTTTACACTCGGTGATAGAGGTACGCCCGGGCCGGGTCCGACCCGCTGTGGAATGTTTTCTTACCTATAAAGAGGGGAGGGTGACATCGAAGTTTAGCCCTGCAGAGCGCTTGGACTTCGAGTCCAAGCGACGCAGACACATTCGTTGGTTTATGCCCCGCCGGGGTGGCGCAGTGGTTACGGCGCTCGACTACTGTTCCCAAGGACGCGGGATCGAATCCCGGCCTCGTCGGCCGCTTTTCGATGGAGGCGAAAAGCAAGGCGCCCGTGTGCTGTGCGATGTCAGTGCACGTTAAAGAACCCCTGGTGGTCGAAATTTCCGGAGTTCTCCACTACGGCGTCTCTCATAGCCTGAGTCGCTTTGGGACGTTAAACCCCACAAACCAACCAACCAACCAACTTTTGTTGGGTTTGGTTGAAACGGGCTGCATTTTGGGTGCTTGAGACTTTATGAGAATTTGTTAAGTATCCTTGCATTTTCTTAAGGTCAAGATGACCACCTCAGATGAAATACGTTTCTGCTTGCTGTCAAGGCGATAGTCGCACCACAGATCACGTGTCTCTCATGCTGTTAAAGCGTCTGCTAGGTCCCACCAAGAAGATTTCGGGGAAGAAAACTATGAGGGTTTGCGTGATACGTAATCTGGAACGCGTAACACAATACCCTTCAGTGCCTCACAATCACTCTAAGACTGACTCAATAAAGCAGATAGTTAAGTATATATCAAACCCATACCAGCGTAGTCATGGTGCGTTTCCTCTTGAATCTGTCTGTTGGATTGAAATTATGCCATGACTGCTTTTCGATTGTGCTTAGCCATTTCTGTGGAAGAAAAGAGGCCTCCTCTATTCCGCGGATTCCCCCGTGTCGCTTCTCGTGTGAGCGAGGTGCGTGCTTTCCCTTCTGCCATATGCCAAACACACGCATACAACATGTGTGTGTCGGTAAACAAACTGAAAACGAAGCAACGAAAGCCACTACTCGTACTAGGCCGGTAAGATGTTCCATGGTGCGGGGTACAGTGATCCAGAAGGTTGTAGCCGGAACGTTGGTAACCGAGACGGGCCTCAGCCGCACGCCTGAGAGCTTTGGATGGCAGCGCTTCCTTTGAAGGCTGACTCGGTGCAAAGACAGAGCCACACCGCATTGGAGGCGACAGATAAAGCACGAAGCAAGCATGTGTGCGCCTGGCTGTGCTCCCTGTTGCAATGCGAATACTATCGGCTAGACTCCTCCCACAGCGAGGACAGCTGTCATGAGAAAGCTGTTTGAAAAAACTCTTCCGAGCGGCTGGCAGGCCACGCACTCCTAGTAAAGGCGGTCCACAGCCGAACTCAAGTGGCAGCTATGGCTGTCTTATCAGACCTCCCTGATGCGCCGAGTGAAGACAAGGGTGCGGATGGCAGCATTGCTCTCAGTCCACCGCTATTCGTTAATTTCCTGCTGTCGCTGTCTTAACGAGGGCCTTCTTTTAACCCACTCCCCCCCCCCCCCGTAAAAAAAAAAAAAAGAGCGAATCTCGGGAAAGGGGGGGGGGGGAGGGGCAAGCTCTTCAGTTTGTGACTTCGTGTTGCTCTGTACGTTCCATCGGACCACTTTGAGACAAATCAGCTAGAGCTGAAAGATGCCCTCAAAAAGGTAATTGAAGATGAGCTTGAGCCAGTGCGGAAATCCATGGAGTTCATTAACACAATTTTTGAGGAGCTTAAGGCAGAAATAGTTGAAATGAAAAAGGAACTGAAATATGCGAAAGTTGAAAACGTAGAAATAAAGAAAGACAACGATCGCCTCTCAAAAGAACTAGAAGACGAGAAGAAAGAGGTGATTGACTTGCAGCAGTACAGCAGGAGAAATAATCTGGAAATCAAGGGGCTTCCTGTAGTCCAGGGTGAAAACCTTGTCGCTACTTTGACAGATATATCACGCCATTTGCAAATTGAAATCAGTGAGAGTGACATTGATGTCATTCACCGAGTGCCATTGATGAACAAAAAAGAGTCAAATGTGGTGGTCAAATTTCTTCCCATACCGCTAGAGACAAAATGCCGAAAGCTGCCGAAAAACAGAGACTAAAGACATTTCATCTGGGTTTGAACAGCTCAGAAGAAAAGAGTTCACCAGTCTATGTACACGAGCACTTGTGCCCGGTAAAGAAAGTGCTGCTGGGCCACGCTTTGAAGGCAAAAAAAGAGAAGGGTTGGAAGTATGCCTGGGTCATAGAAGGAAAAATCTTGATGCACAAGACAGACAACTCGCACGTACTGCAGGTGACGCGGATGGCTGACCTCGCCCAGGTACAGTAATAAATAGGGTACCCTGTAATCGCTATAGCTACGAATGACTTACACTCCTGCTCAAATCGAAAACAAATGGCTTGGGCGTGGTCAGGTATCTGTGTTACACTGCAACATCCGGAGTGCTAGGAAAATCCTCGGTCATTTGGTTGCTTATCTGTCACATTAGTCGTATCGTTTTGATGTTATTGCGCTGACAGAAACATGGCTCATGCAAGGTGAAACTGTTGAAATTCCTGGATACAATTTCCTCTCTCGACCGCGGGATAGTGTATCACGTAGTGGTGGCCTCGCACTCTTTGTTGAAAAGGGATCCACTACTGCTGTAAATGCAATGCTTGTTAGGAAGCAGGTGTAGTTGAAACACTGTTCATTGAACTGAAGTGTGGCATCATTATAGGTGTTGTTTACCGCCCACCTAGCGCTTGTCTAAACAAATTCTATTCCGTAATGGAAACTACGTTATTATCGCTTGCGATGGGTAAATCGTCTTTGATTGTCTGTGGTGATTTCAACATTGATTTGTTGAAAGATGATTGCCGTGCTTACCTCTCGCTGATACAGTCCTTCAACTTGACAAATGTTATAGATGAGCCAACTCGAGTCACTAACCAGTCCGCCTCTCTGCTTGACCATGTGCTTTGCAACAAGGACGTAAATGTGTTTGCTGGTGTGTGCGACATTGCCATCTCGGACCACAATCCCATCTTTCTTCTTTATCCCTGTGACCCTTTGCGCTGTCCTCCCAAGCAGTTTAAAAAACGTATGACCCGAATCTATTACGCTCAAGTGCAATCGCTGCTTCAGTGCACCGATTTGGAAGGCGTGCATGATGATGACATAGATATTGAGTATCAGTACCTGGTAAGGAAAATGACAGATGTCATTGACCGGTCCACTTACACATACACTAGGCGTAACTACGACCATGGTATATGCCCTTGGATGACAAAAGCTATCCCTGAAGTCCTGAAAAAGAAAGATTCATACTATCATAAGTGGAAAAACAACGAACTAATAGGTATTACCGGGAACAGTTTCGATGCTACAGAAACAAATCGGTCGCCATGATGAGGAACTCAAAGAAACAATACTACACTAATCTAATTACGAGACAGGAAGGAAATTCCAAAACGATATGGAGGATTGTGAGCGATGTTGTTGGAGAAAAGAAAAAGGAACATATCCTTCTGGACTTAATCTCAGAGGAGATGGCTGATACCTTCAATAATAATTTCGTCGATGGCAGAAGAAAACTGGTTAATGCCTTTCCTTCAACAACGCCTCACCTAGGAAGACCTACAGCAACAAATAATACCTTCACTTTCCGGAGATAACAGAGGAAGAAATGAGGTCAGTAATTAAAACTCTGCAAGAACAGAAAGGTTGTGGTTATGACGAAATACCATCGAAGGTGCTAAAAGACAATATCGACATTCTTTGCACCCCCTTATGCAACATAATTAACCATGCGATGGTTAGCTCTCAGTATCCAATAAACTTGAAGATTGCGAAAGTTGTGCCAGTATACAAGACAGGGGATCCCAATGACCCCAGTAGTTACAGACCTATATCTGTGCTGAGTATAATAAATACTGTTTTTGAAAAATTAATATCCCTAAAATTGAACAAGTTTCTGCTTGATAATAATGTAATCTGTGCTGAGCAGCATGGCGTTATCACAGCCAAAGCAACAACCACTGCTGTCACATCACTTTCTCACCATATTAACACTGCTCTTCACAAAAATCAAATTGCAATAGTAATATTCCTCGACATAAAAAAGGCATTTGAGTGCGTCTGTCACTCAGAGTTATTGGAAAAAATGAAAGCATGTGGTATCAATAATGCCTCTCTCCAGTTCTTTGATAGCTACCTTTCCGCCAGAAAACGAAAAGTAGTGCTGAGTGACACACTCCACACTACTACTCGCCACTTGCGGGGTCCCGCAAGGATCAGTATTGGGTCCTGTTTTGTTTTCCATTTTCGTGAACGACCTACCGCAGGCCGTTCAATTTTCAAAAGTCTTTATGTATGCAGATGACACTGCTCTTTTGTTGACATCTGAGTCACTCTTGGGCCTAGAAAATGTGATAACGTCCGAACTGTTTAATGTTTCAGAATGGCTTCGTGCTAATAAACTAACAATAAATGTAGATAAAACTAAATATGTAGTATTCCACTCCAAGAGAAGAAACATTGACCCTAGTACGATTCACATATCTCTAAACAACGATTGTGTTCAGCAAGTTTGTTCTTTCAAATGCCTTGGTATCATCTTTGACCAACACTTGCACTGGCAAGAACAGATAGATAAGCTTTCTAAAAAGCTAGCTTTCAGTAGCTATGCGCTTACCAAGGCGAAAAGATATTTCCCGTACACCATACTACGTTCCCTGTATTTTTCGTTATTTCGCTGCCACATCAGCTACTGCTGTGAATCTTTAGGACAAACGTACAAAACCTATCTTCTTCCCTTACAGAGACTGCAGAAGAGAGCATTACGTATAATATATCACTTATCTTCCAACTGCAGCAACAATAATTTATTTCTAGAAAATCGAGTGCTTTCATTAGAATCCATGCTTAAATACAAAATCTGTGTATTGGTAAATAACATCATTAATACTAGTATTCCTTTGCCAGTTGGTATTTTCTTGTTACCATCTCGCAATACAAGACACGCATTAAATGGCAATTTCAAGCTCCCTGTCTGCCACAATGTGTACGAAGAACGTTTAGTGCAATTTTCTGGAGCAAAACATTGGAACACGTTGCCTATTATAGTGAAACTTGCAGGTAACTTTAAAATGAGTTGCAAAATGTTCTTTATTAACAGCCAAGAAGAGTTATGGCCCCCTCCCCCCCCCCCCGGGCCCCATTTTTTTTGTGTGCGCTTGCGTATTGTATTAATTGCCTATGAATTGTTTGCTGAAATGTATTTTCCTCCGTGCGTGATGATTCTTTTTGTTTGTCTGTTTTAGTCTTTTTGTGTGTGTGTTTGTATGTGCTCATTACGGCTGCCTGATCAAGTTTATTCTGTACTGGACCGTCTACTAGCCCCGCGGCTATCGGTCCAAATATTCGTTATGTATTTCGTTTCATACAAATAAAGATCACTTTGATTGATTGATTGATTGATTGCTGACGTTTATGTTGAAATCAACACTTCGGTGCGCTGTTGCAAAATCTGTATGCTCAAGAATGTCCGTTCACAATGTGCGCGAATAAGTTTCCATTGTGGCAGTGTCCTAGGATATTTTCGGGAAAGGCGCGATGTAAGCCAAATGGGCGTACGCCGTCATGCAGGGTTCGAGGTGACTTTCATTCCTTTGCGGCTTTTGCCTTCATAGCGCAGGTAATCCGGTTTCCGCCTTTTGAATATGCGGATATACCGCCTTGAATGAAGCAGGTCAGGAGATGTGAACATAGCTGGTGTTAGCGCTAGGTGCGGCAGCGTTCGTGATAATCGGAAACGCAACAGATTTAGGTGTTTGACTTTGTGTTTTCTGTTTCTCCCTGAGGGAAGTCGGGACGCGATCGGAACAGATCATTGGTGGCACTTGCGGCGCCATGACCAAACAACCGCTATGGCTCCAACTATGGCTGCAACCCCAGCATAGCAGTTTAACCAACTGTGCCACTACCGGGATCGTGAAACGCACATCATAATTCTCCTTGTCTACCGTGAAGATGATAGGAGCGGGATTCCGCGAGTAACAGATACTGCGCCTTTATCACTTAAAGACCTCCGGTGAATTTGGGTGCGTTAAACGGAACGCTGGTTGTTTTCAACGTGAGGCGTACGATGTACTGTGTGCAGCAGCGACGCTCCGGATTTCGCATTTCTCCGCTGCAGATTCTCTAGTGCTCTCGGAATTTTTTAATCACACCAGGCATGTTTTGCTGCCATGACAATACACAATTCGTCTATCAAAAACTTTTAACTATCTCACGATCTCCTCATCACTTCACATCAACATATAAACACACTTTCTATCTCGTTAATATTACGTCAGATCGCCTATCTGTCCCTCACTAAAAGAAAGCAGCTTCACGACTAGCCTCTATCCATCTATTGTAATGCGGAGCCGCCGTGACTATATGATGTTTAGTACTCGCTTCCTACAAGCAATTCCTCCTCGAATGCGTTCTGACTTATCTGGGATGTGATTTTCTTTTTTTTGCACATGATGAGGCACCGGGACATCCCTGACAGCGGCAGATAATTCTAAGGCGAATTTCAAGCTTGGCTGTCGGCGGGTCTATGTGCGAAAAAAAAAAAAGAAACGATTGTTTCATTCTGCACAGATTTCAAAAATGAGATTTATTTTTCTATAGTTCGTGTAACCAAGGGAAACGTTGGCGATGTCCGAAAGCGCTTCCTTGTGGATCGCTGCCGACGCCTGAGTCTCAAGCAATGACACGGAGGAAGGTTGCCCTGCAATGCATTCAATCTGCGCTGTGTGAAATCGAGATGGCGTGGAAAGGACATGCGATATGAAATTTGGAGCAGGTGCATCATGAGTTCCGTGACTTCGCTCCGAAAGCTCGTAGGTAGTAGTTAACTACCTCTTGACGGCACATGTGAATCGCTACGTTTACGTGGGCAGTGTGTCAACACGAAAAGCAGTCACTTTGTTCCCATGAGAGCGTACTAAAAACAGTCTTTTCACAGCTGGGTGAACATTTATGCTCAGTAATAAAGGCACGCCTCTCGTACATGCGTTGAAGCGAGCCTTCCGGTGAGAAACATCTACCCGAACCTGGTGCCAGGGTGCAAACTAAAACCGTCATTTCTACAATGCTTGTTGAAATCATAGATGTTTCTATGAAAGCGGGCCAAGCTAAATAGCGGTGCCCTGTAGCTTATGTTCTTGACGGAAGCGTCACGACAACTGTCATTTTCCTTTGTCCCCTGCTCCCAAATATACGTCGGTTTAAAAAGCTCTGTAAGAAAGTAGCCATTTATCATAAAATCTTCACATTTTTCTACCACTAAAATTACTTGCCAACTTAAGACAGCTGCGACAACTTTGCAGATGTTTACCACTTAGCAGTAGCCGATGCCATTTTCCTTTGATCGCGCACAAAAGTTTGCCGAGTGGAACCAAATAAATCTTATCAATACGTGCATGGTAATTCGTACAGGGTGCCCTACAAGCTCATTGAATTTCGTTATTTTACCAGTTCGAGGTCCGGAGACATTTGATAGCATCACACGCAGTATTTAATCAAGCAGTGAATCAATTAAAATACAATATTTTGCACACATATTAATATGCTCAACAAGGATTTCCTCCAAAGTATCGTCTTCACCCATAATGCCGGCACATAGTACGCTCAGAACTGGGCTCTATACCTGCGTAGGAAAAAGGACTATATTAGTAAAAAATACAGCATTCACATTACAAAGTTAACAAATGCTGGATTATTTGTTCCCTTAAGGTGAATTCCTATCTTTCCTACGTTTTAAGGTGGGAGTCTCTTTACCATTCTTATTGTAGATTTGCGTTGTAGTTGGCTATTTATAGCTATAATAAAATCACTATTTCATTAGAAGGGCAACTTCACTGATAACCTGGCCCTTGGAAGCACTCTCGAAACCATACGGCACACCTGGGTTGGTCAATTATAAGCACTTCAACAGAGCAAGCGTTCGCATCTAACACTTTTTGCCGCTGCTCCCACGGCGGCTGTGGTTCGATGGCGGAAAAACTACGAACATTTCAACTTGCACCATATATTTGCAAGCAATGCGTATAATTCGCATTATCTTCTAGAGCATGTGCCTGAGTATATCGCGTTTACTTCGGAGCTTGTATGAGAAAAACATCGCTTCAATTTGGCGTTTATCCCCAAGGACAACTGGAACGAAAATCTCGTCAAAAGGACCGGACCTCAATGGCAAATATGTGCGTGGCATTGGGCATTCTGTACTCTTTGAATGAGACGCCCGCAAGCTTTGTATCATGCTGAAATGTCAATTAATCGATGATAATGTTTAATGTTGTGTCTAGCGCATGCACAATCTTGCTCATTCATCGATCGCGCAGTGGGCTTGCCAATGCAAATCTTTATTTGAAACTCCCGAGGGAAGCGCTGCCACAAGCTTAACAAGAGTCATGAAATCCCAAAAATAGTTTTACTGACAGCATGGAAACTTCTTTTCAGGTGAGTTGATGCATAATGATCTTGTGAAGCGTTGTAGTGCATATGCAAGAGGGCCATGATAAATGAAGCCCGCACTAACAAGCGTTGTCTGTGAAATGGTTTCATTCGTATAAGGTCAAACCTTGCGCAAGACGAAGTGTTAATTGCTCCCTTCAGGTAAGTTAAACGATAACGGCAGTTGAAACATGTTAAACGTTCGGACGTCTGGCGACAAGGCTGTCTTTTACGTGCCTTGTTGAGCTTAGTTTGATAGGCCGCCCTGAATGGCTCGCGGTGAGGACTCTTGCGTAACTGTAGGAACTATCCGCAAAACTTGTGAAGTCCATGTGAGGGTTTAGTGGAAATAAATTCACTGGTGGCCACCGTGGCAATGAAAATTATTCTTCCTAAAAGATACTGTTTTACCTAAGAATACATCGCGTCTTCTGCAAAAGGTGTGTAACCTTCTGTAAGAATGTGTAACCAATAGACTGATCCTAGTGACCGATCTGCGCATGCGCCGGTTTCTCCGTAAGTAGCGCCTCCGCAATGTTAGTTTCAATCGGCTGGTCAGCGCGCTCACATGCTACTGCACTACTGCAATCTCAGCGCTATACCAACTCACCGCATATTTGTCAGACATCACTGCCGAGGACAATCTACGTCTTTCATTTACAAAGTTTACTGCCAGGCAAACCTTCTAAGGGTCCATCTACTGTAAAACAACAAAGTTGATCTTTGTCAAAAGTGTACAGCCCAGGGGGTCTGCTTCTGAGCCACTTTGTATGGCTTGTAATGCATGTCCAGCATTGCCAATCTCTTGGCGGTTAGAAGATTTTTTGTCTTCCCACCCACAATGGAAAGGACCTCCACTAAATCTAAATGAGCGGCACTATACGGCTGAGAAGCGGACCCTTCTGGGCTCTACACGTTTGACAAAGCCTGTACCTTTACAGCTTGTTTAATTGAAATGACGTCGCCGTAGTAGGCATCGCGTATTGAAAATGTCAAAAATCACATCAAGTTATTTTATGGTTGTAGTGATTGCTGATTAATTAATGTGCCGCAGTCGATGGCGAGTTAACGAAGTCATTGTAATTACTCGCTGAATTACAGATGGTAAATGAAACAAAGCTGGAAAATGTGGAGTTCAAAGGTGCCAGATGCTCAGAAGAAAAATAAATACGAATGCTTAATGATTCTTCATAAGGAAATTGAATGTTTATAATCAATCAATAATTGAAATAACTGCAAAAATGAACTGAAGAAAGGAGGCGCCTAAAGTTGTAAAATTGCTCAGAATGAAAAGGAAATGCTTGATGATGCTCATTAGGCAAATTTACAGTGTGTAATTTATGAATAATTGAAATACCTGAAAATGAAATAATTAACAATTGGGTTCAAATGTATCCAACCTTTTGGAATGAAAAGCATGAAGTTATTTCTGGTGCTAAATAAGAGAATTATGCAAATGTGCACTTCGTTACGGCTTGCTCACTTATCCCTTATATTGTGTCTATTAATCTCTCAAAGTCCGATCAGTATATAGCGATAATCTACAACGTACGAAAAACACCGGACGACATACAGTCCCTCTCAACAAAGCAGTACAAAAGTGCCTGAGTAGGTTAGGAGTAGCGTGTCCAGATCTGGGTCCATGGGCTCTGGAATGTATAATTGCCGGTACACTCTCATCTAAATGAAGCTACCCCAAGTTGGCAGCTCATGCCGAGTCACGGCCGAGTACTCCGGACGTCACCCAAGACAACGTCCAATTTGTGATCTGTCTGTCGCCTGCAAGCTATACCACACGGCAGAGGCAGGCCCGTGAATTTTCGCTCACAATTTCGACGTCGAAAGTTCTGGAGAACGAGGATTTAATGCTGTCGCTTTAATAACCTGATGCACCCTCAAGGTGATGAGGAACGCGGGTTTTTCGTTTTACGTAGCGGATTACACAATGAGAAAGCTGAAGTAACATCGTATATTAGCTCTGGTCGACTTTAGGAAAACGCTAGTAAGGTTGAAAAAAATAAGTTGATAGAGTAAGAAATTTTCATTGTGAGAACTCTGAGCAAGGACACTGCTAAAAGCAAATGTAATGAGTGTTGTTTGAAACCAAGGTATGAAACACTTTACTGGTCCATGCCCTTTCCTGAGCCTTTCACTTCAGAAGAGCCGACCACCACGCCGGGGAATATGTTGCACCCATTGCAAACCGGTGGGTACCCAGCAGCACGAGGGATCGAATTGGTACCTGCCGAATCCCAGGCAGGCCTTCACAAGGCCACAGCTTCCAGTGGTGGGGAAAGTTGCGCGAATGGGTCAGCGATTCTTTCCGCCATCGGAAAACCACATGTCCGCACCGTAAGGCAGAAGCCCATTTTTGGCACTTTGTCTTCCTTCGATATTTTTTTTTTATTTGCTTTTTTCCCTTTTCATTTTCTTGATTTTTTTTTCTTTTATTATTCCTCTTCTTTTCTATTTTTCAGTTTTTTTTTTTTTCTATTAAGTCCATATGTAAGCGTTTTTTGTTTTTGTTTTTTTGGTGATTGAAATGAAAGCTTTTTGAAAGACAGGGACAGGTGTTTGAATCTATTTAAAGCGCATTTTTTTCAACTAGGAGGCTAACCTCAGGTGCATGATGTCGGCAGCTTCTCTCGTGCCTCCCGTCACTTCTTGGTAGACCTCTATGACGTCGTCGTTGACCATCTCGAGTTGTTTGGTTGCTTCGTCGTCACTGATCCGCTTCTTAACTGAAAGCAGTACCCGCACATTTTCAATGTAAAAAAACTGGCAGGTCAGAAAAATTACGAAATGCTTTTGTGCGAAGAATATACTACTGGAGTCGAGTATTTTATGGCGCCGTCCTGTAAAGGCTTGAATTAGACCAAACTGGTCTCTGCGTCAGTGAGCATTTAAGGAGGTGAGGAATGCGGACATATGCTTGCACACGTCGCCAAACCGCGAACGTCCTGGACCGTTTCGAAGGGGAAATATCAAGAATAGACAAAAAATCGCGCAGATTAGGTTAGAACTAGCGCTGAAAAAGAAATGAAATTTGCAGTAATTGGTTTAACACCACTGCTAAATTAGCTTTCGCATGAGGTTGACATTTAGAGGATAATTGCCAAAATATGGATTTGCTAAAAATATGGATTAGGAGCTCTATGCTTTTGTCTTCCTGCGAATGAATGGCTTTTGCGGTATCGGCTCTTATTATTTGTCTTTCCCATAGTTTTCACGCCGCACAGGAAGCAACCTCCAGCCAATGAAACCAGCTGTCTGTTATCACTAGCGTGTGCCTGTGTATGCGTGGTTTCATGTTGCTGTCTTTGCTCGTGTATAGAATTTTAGCATCTTAAATAGCCAACGCAACTAGGGTAAAATTCTCCGCTTACATATTGAATATTTCTACGTAGGCAATGAACGGGGCCTTGTGAGCTGTTATTTTAATTTGAGCAAGAATGACAGAGTAGAGTTGGGACTGAACTAACCTCAATAAAATGAGCAGAAATCCAGCAACAAAACGGGATTTGTTTAATATATTAGTTTTTTCTTACGTACATTCCCTTTTATCTTTGCACTCTCCTGTGGCCAAAGCAATTAACGAAAATTCTTTGGTAGCATAGTTTTAACTTTACATTCTATTTTACAAGCTCACTTTCATACGAGCATTCAGAGTTATATACGCGTTACTATAGCAACATCACATGCCATAGCGGTGAGTTCTGTTCTCCGGTCAGGCAGTGCGCATCGGGGATGCTCACCCTATACACCATCCACTGATATGAATGACCGAGGGCCAAAATATTTCCTTCTATGCATTATACTGTGCTGTTTGGTCGGATGTGTGTAGTCTCGACGGCTGCCGCCACATTTCAGAATGTCCTCTGAGATACAGAATTTCCCAGAGCTGCTATCGATGGTCAATTCGTCGGGGCAAGAACCCTGTGGAAGAAATATTTTACGGGCCACCAAGTTTTGCAGCGAGATCCGCAGGTTATAGTCATCGTGTTGATGAAAGGTTTTAGGTTTAATTCGCTCCAAATGAGCAGTTTAATCAAACCTGACCCTGTGGTTCTGCGTAATAGGTATATCTATGTCCTGCAGGGTCGTCCAGTCTTAGGATGGATACTTGAACACGTGCTCACTCATTTCCAGCGTCACTGACTCCTACCCGGCCGAGCCTAGAAGTGATGCGGAAGGCCACGCGTGGTGGCACCTCCCGGTGCGTCTATGGCACTTCGGCCAAAGCGCGGCCGAGCTGGACTCAGTGGCGCATCTAAGAGAGCGATCAAATGGTCGCGTGTTTACCGTAAGGGTGGATGGCACTGCACATGCATCCGGCGGTTCTTCAACTGATTGCGTAATGCGAGTAACACTCTCTGTGAGTTGTGCTGTGTTCCTATTGCTGCGAGAGCAAGTTCAAAGTTATTATCAAGATCAGAATCTAGGTGCCACCGCCTCTGCACTCACTCACGTGGGCGGAGAAAAGCAGTCGAGACCGGTTCCGGCCCAGCCTCCGGGCGGAAGCACGGCCAGCACCACGGTTCTAGTCGTGGTGGTATACTGCTGGCAGAGCACCCGTGGGTCCCATCTGACGCCTGCTTCTGCGGCGTTAGCACAACGGGGTTGAAATCCCGAGAAGCGCAAGACACTCTTTTCGGCCCGTGAGCCGAGCCAGCATGGGCCGTCCTCTGCACCAAAGTACATTAATAGACAACACTGGGGGACCTGCGAAATGTCGGTATATTAGCACACTGCTGTTCGAAAAGCAGCATATTAGGCGTGTAGCGGCATACAAAAGGGCGCGAATGCAGTCATTTTTTTACTTTTAGGTGTGCTACAGCAAAAAAAAAAAAAATAGATATTGAGGAATAATAAAGACAAGTACAAAAAACTTAAAATATCACACGTTTTGCTTCCTGGCCATCATACTCTCCAATACGTCGTGTTCACCCGATTTGACGCCGTTTTGTGCACTAAATCTTTGGGGTGGACGCCAAACAAGCGAAAGTACCATTTCGTGGCTCTGACCGCACTGGGAAGAGCACTTCGGCGCTAATGTACACTGTCACATGAAGAACCAAAGCAGTTGATACCTGCTCTAGCCTGAGTTTGCTTTTAAACCAGACAGTACACAGCGAACATGAGAACGGGCCGGCATAAAAAAAAAGTGCACCTTGGAAAAGAATTCTACACACCACCAATGTATCAAGACTAATGAATTTTGATTGTTAAAATCAGTGTTGATATTATGCATCTTTCGCTTCGCACAATGTTTCCCGGTTGATCACTTATCGGTTTTCGATTGTCATTTATTGATTCTTTGTTTGGATGAGGTATGGTTTTTTGGTTCGAGGTATGATTCTTTTCCTACTGAGTCTGAAGCAAACCATTTTACCAGTCTTAACTGCATAGCGTTCTCCCGAAAACAGCGATAGTATAGATGACACATTAAGGACTAAGAATTATGAATCGTGCGAAAAGCTTGGATTAAATGGTAGTCAACAGCTAAAAGTACTGGTGTGCTTGTTGTATTAAGTAGAGGAACGCTTCAAGTTACGAAAGCCGGGCGCTACTTTTATGATACTGATGGCTTTGTTCAGAAAACTGCGCGTTAACATTAGGCTTGTGAGGTAAATCTTTGTTGAAATCACAATACAAGTGAAAGCTCAGAACAATGATGGCGGCAACTAGGCCCCTGAAGATCCCTTACGTGCACGCACAACTGAGCAGAATCGGGACTTGTGCGCGTGCGTGCGTGCGTGCGTGTGCGTGTGCTTTCGCGCACGTGTGTGCGTGTATGTGTTTATTTTAATTTTTTTTTAAATTATATACACCGATACTTATCATTTGCAAGCACCGCCTTTTCATTTTGAGCAGCTTGACCCTTTAAACGCATTTTTAAAACATTTCTTGATATAGCTAGTTGACCAGTTATAAGCAGAAATTTCTTAATCAGCATTATGAAGCAGTGTATTTTTCTTCCGCACATTTGGGCGTTTTTCAACTTTCATTGCATAATTTTTTTTTATCAAATTTTGGAATTAGTTGATCAAACCGCACAGTAAATTTTCTTAATTACCATTCTTTTTACATTCGATATTCATTGTGAAGATTTAGACGCGTTTGTGCCAACGATTGTTTTTCCTTTCGATTCAATAATTACAATGATTTCATTAAGTCGTCATCTGCTTTCACACACCAATCGACCACAAACCATTAGAAGCACAAATTACTATGGTATGATTTTTTACGCAGTGTCTGATTATTTGCGGCAAATGTACCGACGAGTACTACTACGGCGCGAACGGCTTTTCATCGAACGTGCTGCATAAGCTATTGCCTATTACTAAAACAAAGTGTCAACAGCAGCAGTGATTATCGTGATTATAGTGCGCAGCTGAAATATTCACCAGAGAAGTCATCGGTGTCAAACTCCCGCGGTGGTCGATGGCCGGACGACTGACTGCCCTGCCAGGCTCGGCGATGTCCCGGGCAACCAGACTTGTTAGCCACCGATGTAGATGTCGACAGCTCCGGCCGCCACCTCCTCCGTGTACTTCGAGCATGGAGTCGCAGAGTAGGACCGAGACTACAGAGCCCTTGTGGAACACCGAGGTAGGTAGTCGCCGGGGCGACCTCTCCGCAGAGTCTGCGCTGTGAGTCCAGTTCTCCAGCCTGGAGCCGATGCCACGCCAACGTGAAGAGTTCAGGGTGCCCGGTGAAGGCAAGGAGGCTTCCACCAATGTACCAGGACGAGAGCTGTTCAAGGATGGCTGGTTGCTGTGAAAGACCGCTCGGCGCAGTGCCCATGTTCGAATTACCGCATGCTGAACGAGGAACGCGGAACACGTGCGCTCGCGTAATTCTACCTTGATGTTCTGCCTCTTCTTCATCGTGGCGCTCTCGCAAAGGACAATGCTGGCCGGATATTCGGCGCAAATACGAGTTACAGTTCCGAATGAGTCGCGCCTGGGGTAGAGAAAACGGCATAAGTCAGCAAATCTTACTTTAGAGATTCCTTTGTGCAAAAAAGATCTCTTTAATTTAGAAGCCGTACTGTGATTTATAATCATCGCCGAAGACGCGACAGTGCCGAGAGCATGCATGCTTAGAAATCAAAGCCCTTGTTTTTGTCTTCAAAATAATTCGTATTTTGCTGTTGCGCCCTAAAAAAATAGTATACAACCTCGGGGTTGGGATGTTCGTACGAGAAATAAACGTGATGCCTAGCGTCTGCGAGCAGAGTTCGGGAGAGTGAAATAGGGAAAAAAAACTTTAATAGGCATAATTCTTTCAGACAACAGCACTGACCACGCACATGCTGTCACAATCAGTAAAAAGACGGCCCAGGTTAAATTGGCTGAGAAGTTTATCAGATTGATATCCGATTCCGGGACACTACATGCACGGAAGATGAAAAAAAAAAAAGAACATTGTCGTTTATGCTCCCTAGGTGGAAACCCGCAAGGAAGGGTCTAGCGCATAACGAGTGCCCAAACAACTGCATAAATTACAAATTCTTGCCAGCTTCATTAACAACAATATCTAAAGCGGCAAATAAATATAACGGAAACTATAACACCTACTTTTCTAACCGAGTCAGTCGTGAACCTCTCACTAGATATATTTAACGTAATGGAACGTACCAACTTGTTGCCCTTTTTTTATAACGCCCATTCCACGGTAACGTTTCCCCAAGAAGAAAAAGATCAACTGGAGCCCATATTTCCAAGCACTGCTGGTCGTTTTAAAGCTTGCACTATCTTTTCTTCAAGCCCAATTCATTTGAGCGCAGACTTCTTTGAGGTGTCTGTATTGGAATTAGTGTATGTAGTTAATTGTCTGCGGTTTGGTGCCCTGGAGTGGACAGAGTATAAGTTGCTATGCTGAAAATATTAATCGAAGGCTTTGCCCCAAATCTCATGGAGATTGCGAATAGAGGCTTTACAAAAGTTAGCGCCATCTAGTGAAAGAGACAGAAACTGTGCGCGGCGGCCATGTTTTGTTCAGTCCTCCGGCGCCTCCCATCGAGTACGCTGTCAACTTGCGCCATCGTGGAACCCGTGCTTGCACCGCAAGGTGCATTGGAATGATCACAAGCGATTGTTTCACCTTTTTAACATCCCAGCAGTCGCTGCTTGCACCAAGCTCTATTCAGAATGATGCCAGCATGTTGCGGCGTACCCTTCTGCAGCAAGCGCACCGTCATAGATGCGCACGGAAACAAGGCATACTCGTGTATGCGACCGCTCGTTTGTAATCCTAATCAGTTTTACAAGTGTCACTTGCATCATGTAAAGCATTACTGCACGTCCCTTTGACTGGGAGCTAGCTCACAGAACGTGCTATCACCTAAAACAGCAAGGTTGTTTTGCGTGCTATGGAGCCTTGTTAACTTGAAGAATAAACTTATGCTCCGATGGAGGACACGGGAGAAGGAGCAATGCACGTATACCGAACGCTATTGTTCAAATACGCTCTTTGAAACCTTTTGTACGTAGGTTGCATTTACCATTGTGTATTTGATTTAAGAGACGCGCATGATTACCGAAACTACTTTCACATTCGTGCGAAATTGTAGTGCTTGGTGCAGAGAGCAATACGGCTGTCTAGTGCGCCCGAGGCACGCTGGAAAAGCGGTTGCCAAACCCGCGGCGTCTAGTAAAGCAGGAGACGATGACATCCCACTAGTGTGTTGTAATATGCTCACGTCCAGCCCGTTTCGAAAGATGTTATCCCTTGATAATGCATGCAAAGTCCGGTCCGCGTCCAAAGCGCGCAGCTCAGGTTTGCATTCTGTGCCTTCATACCTGCTGGTGCGGCCGATAAAATAACGAAGTTTGCTTTTCACGTTTGTGCGTTTTATCGAGTCGCCCGATGGTTCGCTAATTGACAGCCACCTGAATTCAGTTGATTTTGTAAATATGCCGATTTCTTGTTTATTCCCTCTGTTAGATAGCAGACATTTGAAGCCTTAACCTCATATGAAAGTGCTGCCATGGGAAGCTTCGAGGAACTCGGAGGAAGAGGAACTCGGCTGAAACGAAAAGAAATTTGAAACGTCAACTCACATTACAGCGAAATGTCAGTGCTTGTTGCAACTAGCCGTGTTCATAAAGTCAGATGTATATTATATCATACTGTTATAAAACATAAGGGGGGCACTTAAGCTCCGCCGTTAAGGGTATAACGCGATAGCGTCTCTCTCTCTCACACAACCACACGTTTTCTTTCTTCCCTTTTTTGAATTTTTAGCTTATATTTATTTTATATTTCGATTATTTGTTTCATTATTTTATTTATTGTTTCATATTTTTATACACCAACACTCAGGGTCAGTAACAATCATCTTTCCATTCTGACCAAGCTGACACCTTTGAACACATTCAATTATTTCAATTAATCAATAACATATTCTAAATTTTCTTCATTATCATCACCAAGTACTGGCTTTTCCTTCTGAGCATTTTGTCCCCTTTAAACCCTCGATTTCCAAATTTTTTTTTCTCTTTTGTTGTTTTATTTCATTAATTCGTCAATTAATTACAAATATTTTATTATCTCATCATCGCTTATTGCACACCAATCAATCTTCACTCATTGGAAGCAGAAATTACAATAACACGGTTTTCTTTTTTTTTTACGCAGACCCCGATTATATCCGAGATCCGTGTCAATAACTGCGTCGACGACATATGCAGGAAAGTGCTAAGCGCCATTCCGACTTACGTCAAATTACGCACGATTCTTTCATCTCAAAATAAATTGCATCCTCGCTCATTTCATCAAGTATTCCACTGGTAGCAGTGGGATGAGCGACGGTGATGCTCAAACCAAGCAAACTCGCGATCGTCTCTCATAGTCGTTAAAGTAAATAGCAAAGGCACACAGACAAAAAAAAAAATCTGCACATTACAAAACTCTAGATACTGGACCTGGATACGGATGACGCAGCGCGGATCGACGAGGCGCCCATGCACGACTCGTAGAGCAGTTTGTAACCGCTACACCTCGGCTGTCAAAATACGCTTCTTGGCTTCGCTAACAGACACCGCCAGGGACAGAAAAGAGGTCCAATTACAGCACACTAGGTTACAACATGAAAAGCGCGTACAAAACGGCGGGCGCTGACGGATGGACACGAAGCGAACCAAAGCGAACGGATGGAGCGAAAAAAATATCGCTGCCAGCGCCGGTTCAGCATGCCGCTAATGATTGCCAGACTTACTTTTGTACACCCTCTATTGGTCTTTGGAAAAAGCCACGATTCCACAAGGTTGGAAAACCGCGAAAATTATGTTACTGCTGAAACATCAGGGGAAGGGTTTTAATATTGACAGAATTCGACAAAATTGCTCTTTCTAAATATTTAGTTAAAGATCCAACCTCCAGCTGTTGCGCCTCGGCCGGTTACCGATCTGTTCCACACAAAATCTCTGGCTCGTCTACTTTGCAATTTGGCTCATCGGTCATCTCAACAACATCGACCTCTGTTACTACCCCAAATCGCTTTCTTTTTCTGATAAAGACTTCTCGGTCCCCGATCGAGAAAACCGGCATAGTGATTTCACCATTTTTCATTTCGACAAGAGTTTCGTTCCTGAAGGTACAAGTACTATTGATCCGAGAGAATTGGTCACCATTATAAAATGCGTGAATTCCGAGAGAGAACCGACTTATTTACATCCGATGTTTGGCTTGGGCTAGTTGGTAGCAGTTTCTTGAAGACATAGCGCAAAAAAGACGGGTCAACTAACACAGATGTAGACAGGACAGGCGCTAACTGACAACTTTATTTTCGAGGAAAACCGCAGCACAATTTATGTCAAAACTCACGTGACAATCAAGGGGCCTTATACTACGACCAGATACAGTTTAACAAAGGGCGGCCGACAATCTTGACCCGGAAAAACCAAAAAGAAAAAGGAGGAGGGCCGGAAAGCATTATCAACAGATTACATAAAAAACGTATTCTGAACTTATTACAACAGAGGGGGTGCGAACAACATCGTGGCCAAGGGACGGTGCCAAAGAACCCAACCACAGCAACGAGCGAGCCGAAAAGGGCCCAAAACCAGGGAAGTAAAAGCAGTCATAGGTCAAAACCAGAAAAAAATGTGCGAGGCAAATCGCTTCGGCCCTACCATGGTGGTTCCGTACGGTTAGGGCGCTCGACTTCCGGGCCTAAAGATGGAGGATTGGATCACGGCCGCGGTGGCCGCTTTTCGAATAAAGGGAAAAGTAAGGCGCCCGTGTGACGTGCGATGTCAGTGCACGTTGAAGAACCACACGTGCTCAAAATTTAAAAAAAAACATTGCACTAAGGCATCTCATAGCCCGAGTCGCTTTGGGGCGTTAAACCCCTTAAATCAAACCAAACCATATCTTTTACAGCGATGTGGGTGTACAAAACTGCTTTCAAGGAAGACGGCGCCGTTGCCGTGTGACGAAGCTGATTGCTGCGGCCAGTTCGCAAGTATACGCGTCTCAATATCGTGAAGCTGAAGGTGAGCTATAAGGGGCCCCATTACTGGAACGCTGAAAATATATTTTGGCTGAATGAGATCTTCAAGAGCGGTTACTGGGCCCAATGCATGAGTGACGCGCTTACACCCCATTTCGAAATGAGGCCGTCAAAGCCGGAATTCAATACAATGGCCTGGTACTCCGATACCAACAGCAAAACCACTGATCTATCGCGGCTGGTGTCCGCTCCATAGGACTTGGTTGCTGACCGATGTCAGCAGTTTGGCCGGCATGTTCACTGGCCTCAATCGATCGCGTTCTTAAGTACCAAAAAAATGAGCTCTCTAGCAGCTGCGGGAACGCGTGAGAATGTCGATACACAAGCGACATCGAGAAACAGTTTTAAGAGATTCGATGCATTCCCTGTGACCACCTACGGCACTTCAAGTTGAAACTTCTGCTTCATGCACCTAGGTTTATTGTCGGTACTTCCAAACAAATCGTTTTAAAGGGTCAGTTTTTCTTCATTCTCAATGATTGAACAATCGCGCCTCCCAATCGAGGATAATAATTAAATCAGTACAAGTCTGTTGAAGTAACGACAAGACGGAAGCTGCCTTTGTAACATTCATTGCAGGAAGCACTATTGAAAACTCTACCCAATCTATAACTATTGAAAAATAATAAAAATTAAAATCTAAGCCGCCGCCGGCTTTCTCCGTGGCTGCTCAGAAAGCACCGATACTGTTCAGGGAGGCGCAGGCTAGGCTGCCTGGCCTGGCTGCGGGGGCAGTCGGCGAAGGCAAAAAAAAAGGGGAAAAAAAGAAGTTAATTTAACCGGGGTAGCAATATGTGAACAGTCATACCGATGTTCATACATAAAAAAAAAAAAAAACATATTATGAAGGCGACCTCGTAACACTTGCCGTACCACACAAAGCGAGACAGTGAATTATCATTGCTCCGGACCGAAGCGTGGCAACCCCAAAAATGCTTGCTGCTTCTTGACTGTAGTTTCCAATCCACTGCGACACTGGAAGCGCTTTCCTAATTGGCTTTTCTAAATATCTCTCCGAATGCATATTGCAACACATAAAGGAGCTATTCTAACAAATACGACCTGCTCATGCATTTCTCAGCATGGTGGCGTTAGTTTCGCCCACGCTGTTCGTGGCAAAGGCTTTGGGAAGTAGGTGATGCTTATCAGAGGTGGGCAACTTCATGAGGTTTCGACCTCATGAGGTCGACCTCAACCTCAAAATGACCTCAACCTCACGGAGTGAGGTGAGGTTGAGGTGAGGTCGGCGATAGCTCAAAATATTTTGAGTGAGGTCACGAAATTGGACCTCAACCTCACGCGTGAGTTTGAGGTTGAGTGAGGTCGTAATTGTGTGAGGTCGAAATTGTGAGGTCCAGGCTTTTTGCTGTTGCCGCGGCTTACTTCGAAGAGCGCCCCTTTTGACGCGGAGTTCGAGCGTACTGCCGCGGTGTGCCCGTCGACTCTTGGTGTTCGGTTACCCCCCGTTCGGACGACCGGATGCCGTAGCCCCTGCCCAGGCTTCCCTCTGGTCTTCTTGGAAGATTTATTATTTTTTTTTTTTTACGACACGAACTCCTCGTGCCCCCCGCCCGCCACCCCCGTTTTCTCTGACTTGTTTGTGCCGATGCTTGCCGTCGGCTCAAACACCCAGGGGCGCGCAAAGCACATAACTCACTCTGACCCGCGATGCTTTTGTCGGATGCCGCAAACAAACAAGCAAACTTAAAAGCGAAGCAAATTGTCTTTTGTGCAGACGGCGCAAAGCAGAACTGTTCGTCGTATGCATGCCCGTTCCCAGGCGCTGACGTCACGGCTGCTGCTTTACATTCGATGAAGGATCCCGCTGTATATTACACGGAACCTTAACAGAAAATGGTGCAGCGAAATTGCATGGGATGAAGGTGCTAGCGTTTCTTACATAACCAATATAGCGGTAAAACATGCAAGATGATGAGACGGACGGCACAGCTTATAAGACGCAACTGGTATACAGGAAAGAAGCCTGCGCATGTTAACCATTTGCCTAGATAGAAGAGGAAACAAAATTATATGGGGCTTGTATACAGTAAAGCCCAATGAAAACAAAAATCTTTTTGCTCTGCTAAGGCCCTTTGTTTCTCTCTCAAATTCTCGCGAAACCAAGCAATGCAGGAGGAAGGATGATGGTAAGAGATTCTTAACTTCATAATATCAGGTCTATCTTAAAATCACTTTAGGCGCAGGAAAAAAAAAAGAGAGAAAAGCGTTCTCCTACATGTTTTTATAAGTTAAAAACTACTGAGATGTTTTCTGACTCAACATTTCGGTGTCTAGACAGACGAATTAGTGTGGCAAACTGAGCGTGTCTCTTTTGTGCTGCCGTCTGCTCGAGACGGACAAATCAATGGGATGAAAATTTGTGTGGTCAGATATCGGAGTAATATATTCAGACATTCGTTTTTTCTTTAAAAATCTATTGAAATATATGCGAATGAAACCAATTGCACGCTAGCACTGAGGAATGCAGTACTAAGTCGATGTCTCAAGCCTTCTACACCCTCTGGGAAGCGCAGTTCTCTTATTTTTTCAGTGTGCGAAATTTCGTATACTTTCGTCAACATGGTATTTCTTTATATATATTTTCTTGTATGACATTTACGTTCGTGTACTGGCGAACAGAGAACAGGCTTCTTCCCTCACATTTGGCTCTTTCTTTGGCATCTTTCCAGAGGCCCATAGCACAACCCTCCTTTCCACTTACCGGAGCGGTCATTTAGTTTCTCATTTTATTTTTTTATTTTTTTTTTTGCAAGTATTGCAAAGCGCGATGTAGTCTCTGAAAACGAAGCTGACACATTCGCTGCTGCCTTTGGTGTGTATTGGTGACAGTTCGGCATTCACTGCATGAGCAAAACCTAGAGCCTAGAGACGGACGGCGAAGGGAGGAACGCCTGCACAACAGGGAGCGCGGTCCCTCCAGGCTGCAATTGATCGCCTCCTTTCTGTCGTTCTTGTCTTTATTTTACGTTTATGTGCTGTAACTACACGACACTAACGGGGAAACGGTTACTCTGGATGCACGTGTAGTGCATGCGACGAAGCAGCTTCGGAGACACCACCGTGTAATCTATTAGTTCAGTCTTTAAAGGAAAACAAGTGAATAACACAAAGAAGCTCGTCTCAGACTTGTTGAAGAAATGGTATCCAGTATTCTGTTCAGATGTACAAGTATTTGTATCGTTTTTTTTTTCTTTTTTTTTTTTGGGGGGGGGGGAGTTGGACATTTTGGTCCGGCGAAGCAATTTCGCCAATTCTTGCAATACGCCTCGGGATCACAGAATTATAGACAAACACCTAGGAGTGACCGGTTGGGACCTCGTAACATTCACAGCGTTCCTCTGAAATTTTCTGAAGGTACATTTGTTTACTCGGTGTTGGCCGAGTTTTGTGATTATTTGGTGTGTTGCTGTCTTTCCTCTTTTGTTTGTTTTGTTGGGGATTTAGTCATCACGACAGATCGTTTCATGAGTAGGGTTTATGGAAAATTCGTGCCCCGTTAATATGGACGACCCGAATTATGAACAGTTTCTCTGGGGACGAAATTTTTTCAATGTATTTATGCCTCGTTAATGCAAAAACTCGCTGTTTGAACAATGGACAGGGGAAGAATACATGGAGCCCACTTGGGCCCATGTATTTTTGTCTCGTTAATATGGACATCGTTTGAAAAAAGCAGGGGAGTCCGAACGCAAGTTAAAGAAGGGTGCGCAGGCCGGGAACCTATGCGACAGCCGATACGGTCGGATGCCTGAACTAGTCCTGTGGAGTTGGAAAGAACCAAAGCGGGCGTGTGGTCGTTTTAGGAAGGGGAGGGACGCAAGAGCGGAAAGGAACGTACACAGAAACCCGAGGGTCAGCTAAGTAAGAAAGACCCTGAATGGAGGGAACCGGGAGATTTCTGGGTGCAGCGGCAGCGCCGCAACGAGAGACCGCAGTCGGGAAAACAGCAACATGTGGTCGCAATAAATTCTGCTGAACGTGAACAGAGAGGCCGGTAAAAGCGTAGGAAAGAAATAATAGGAAGAAAGACAAGCGCCAAAAAGTGGGGGTGGGAACTGAAGTTTTTCTTTCCCAAAACACAAAGTATGTTCCATGAAGCCGTTAACGCTTTTCGGTCAGAGTTAAAACACACTCACGAAGTAGAGCGACAAAAGAAAGGCGGCGAGCACGCAACCAGGACCGGGCGTCCCGTCCTGGACGCCCTTCCTTCTCATGCTCCTGGTTTTCGTCACTGTTGGAGTGCCGAACTGCCACATTTCGCGCCCCGGGCGGTCCGCATGTCGGCTTCGCCTTGAGTCAACGATGCTGCCTTGACAAGGTCTGAGCTCTTTGTAGTCGGCTCGCCGTCGTTCTAAACTGTACTTCAGCTTGCAGTGTTTGTTTCATAGGAACACATACAAACGGCACAGGAAAGGGCTGTTCGATAGCCCTCAGCAGCCTGCCAACCTGACTCCCTCGCTTCCTCACATAAACAGTACAAGGCAGAAAAAAGAGAATCAGAAGAACGGAAAGGCGGGGAGGTTAACTAGGCAAAAAGAGTGCAAAGAATCAGGAGCCTGTAACTCTCAACTTTAGTCTGACTTTTGGCATGGCGGGAGTTAAACGCAAAAAAAAAAAAAGAAAAAAGCGGCACTGAACTGAACGTAGGCGCGAAGCGGGACATCTGTGAATACAAGCGGCAAAAGCCATCTCAGTTAATCCAAGCCGTGAGGGACTGGACCCAAGTTCAACTAGGCCTCAGCCTCGCCAGGTCGACGGTAGCATCGATACTACAGGGCTCTGATAAATGGCTCAACGTCGGCATCGCTCATCGCAGCGTCAGCTACAGTCCGACAGCGCCCAGCACAGTTCGAAGAAATGGAGTCAGCCTTGTTAATGTGGTTCGGGAATGTGTGCGCGAATGGTGCTGTCGTGAGCGACGAAATGCTTCAACAGAAGGCTCGCTGCCTCGGTAACATTATGGGTGCGCACCCTTCTTTCTCCTCCGTCTTGATAGGTTTTACCTGTGATGACTTACGGAATTTTTGTTCAGTAAAACAGGGATGTTTACTGAGAAAAAGTATTCTACACTATGTATAGGCATTACTAACTTCAGCTACTCATGAGGATAGCTGACAAGATTTAAGAACAGACATGACATTTTGGGCCGACGGATTCACGGAGAAGGGGGTAACATGGACAGCTCGGCTGTTTTTAATTAGAAATTTAATTTAAAAAGCTGTCATTAATTATAAAGTTTTTCACAAAAAAATACCTTTCATTTTTATCATGACTCGTTATTATGGATGACTCGCGTTATGGACAGTTTTGGTCGGAAACCAAAGTGTCCATACTAACGAGGCACGACTGTATTCCTATTTTCCCCCAATTTGATGTGTACGGTCACAAGACAATGTACAGTGTATTGTACAGTGTATTAAAAAACAATGCTTGGCAATCATCAACTTGTTTTTTTTCGAATTAAGAAAAAGAGCATATCGTTATTGTTGCCATCATCACTAGGATCAACAGCATTTGTCTTTTCAGTATATAGTAAGAACTGGCTTGTTTTATTTCTAATACCGATTTTATTCATGTTGGTCGGATGGGATAAACTCTGTATTCCATTATGGGCCTATGCGTAGTAATGTGGTACCCATGTAGGCCTTAGAATAAAACGGACCAAAAAATGGTAGGCGAAGAGGGGGAGAGGATTGCTACTTTAGTGCAGGATTGGACATGGAGTCTCCTGAGTTTTTCTTTTGTCCGGGATATTAATTGTTGTATAAAATTAAGAGTAAAATACAGCCTTCATACGACAAAATTCTGGCTTGCCTATATATGCTAGGATTACCGAGAAAGGTATATTTGCGTTAAGTTACAGTTTAATTTGATGATTTTTTTTTTTGAGGTCGAGTGCCCGACCTCAACCTCACATTTTGAGTTTGAGGTGAGGTTGAGTGAGGTCGCCAATGGTCACCTGAAAAGTGAGGTGAGGTCGTCTGGGGGACCTCAACCTCAATTTATGAGGTTGAGGTTGAGTGAGGTCACCAAATATTTTTTGAGTTTGAGGTGAGGTCGAAGTTTTTGAGGTCAAATGCCCACCTTTGATGCTTATAGATTAATTTAGTATATTGCTTGTGAAAAAAAAAATGGAAAAGACCTCAAAAAGAGGATGGCACGCAGCACTAACACTCCGAATTCTGTATTACGGGTGTTAATCCCTCATTCCCCATTCTTGGCCTCTTTCGTTATTTAAATTATTAATTGGTATTTGATCATTTTTATTTTCTATTATTGAACTACAAATTTGGTGTACATATTCCGGCAATTCGAAACACCTGCTTCCAAGAAGTCCCCAATGGTGAATTCTCAATAGAGCGTCACTACGTCATAAATTTCGTTCATAGTTTCTTGCACGATAAAAATATTGTTCTGGAGACAGTAACCTTTATTGTCACAAAGGTTTCGCACGTAAATTTTTTTCCCTTACTGTCACCATTTTCTTTTATAAAAGCATAACCATGGCTTGTCTGCACCATGTGGTCTGCTTTCTCTGCTCAGTCTCCAATGCTGCTGATTCCCTAATATGCTTAAATCAAACAATATCTATAAAGGCAGTCATTAAGACATGCGCAATACGCACATATGTCACTAATACACCGCAAAAGTAAGTTTTGCGCACAGTAGAAATTTCTGAGGAGTGTAATGAGGGGCTAATCTCCCGTTATTCTATTTTATGCGTGTGAAAGTTTCAACCCCCCCCCCCAAAAAAAAAAAAAAAAAAAAAAAAAAAACGGCCTTTTTACAATTGCCGGCGCATGATCGATTGTGGCTGTGAGTCCGAGGTAAAAATGCCGATTGCTCTGTGCTCCCTATGGTTCATGAGCGTGATCTCATCACGCAAACACCACGAAGTCACATGTGCCACAACACCCGCAAAGGTAGTGCCAGGGGTGCGGTGGCAGTTAACCCGACTCCCATAGAACGGTCTGAGCAATGCGCGGATTCAAGCACCAGGAGAACAGTCCAAGCGTTTCCGTTCGAGCGAAGCCTCTTAAGGTTATCATGAGACTGGGGTAAGAAAGCGTGCGATTTATGTGAAGACTTTTTAAACTCAGCCCTCGAAGTCGTCCCTTTCAACATTTCATTTCATAATCAAATTCATCCACATACTGTGTGCCAACATATGACCGCCAAATGAAGTGGATAGCTGGGAGAGGGACTTCAAGATGATAAACTTATACACTCCCCGAGTTCGTTTTGAGAGATATGAGCGATGTGAGCTATTATAACAGGTACTGCTACATAGCTAGGCTCCGAACGCGCGAAGAAGTTTGTCAATGACGATTACATTAGTCGCACAATGCTGGGCGTGACTGGATGGAGAACAGGTAGAAGGAAGAAGACAATGGCTTGCCGCCATAATGATTCCGCGTTGAATCCTATTAAGACGAAAGCCTTTAATGCCTCATCGTTGTCGACAGAAGGTTGTCAGCAGAGGCGTTACGCTTTCGAGAGGGAGAGTTAAGAAGATTAATGAACTTAATTTCGCCTCCAATGGGAATCGAACCTCCATCTCTTGGAACCCATGCCCAGCGCTTTACCACTGCGCCACTACCCGGATTGTTGAATGCTCTTCATAATTCCCCTTGTCTAACGTGAGGACGATAGCGGGATTGCGCGAGTGACAGATACTGCGCCTTTCCGGTTCTTTTAACGAATTATAGAACGCCGGTGAACTTTGATGTTTTCAATGAAATGCTAGTTGCGTTCGACAAGGGGCGCGCGATGTACCGTCAAGGCAGGCCATGACGTCACCACGCAATTCATGCATATACGAAGCTGATCCCTCTAGGCGTCCGATCCAGGCGACCGTGTAGCACCTTTCATTTGCCGCTTCCTCGAACGCCCACCACACAAGCAGTCCCAGGAGGCGTTAGTACAGCAGGCATCAGCGGTGTTTGAAATTAATTTACAAAGTAGAAAAGGCGCAGTATAAGTCACAATTCTCCGCGAACACATAAGAAGGAAGGTGGGAATGAAAGAAGAGAGGGAGATAGAAGTGCCGCAGTGGAGGGCTCCGATCCACCGCCTTATAATGCTTTCGACTCATCGCACTTTAGGGGTCCAAAGTGCCCTCTAGAATTTCTTTCCAGGACGCTTTCGGGCAACAGGTCACCAATAGCAGATAACCGAAGCTCAGGTACGCAGCATATGACATGAGCTGGGGGATCCCCTCATATGTGGTGTCGTCTTGGGTCAATGGGGTCTTCTGGTCAGCGTCTCGGTAGTGGGGTCGTCAGGTAAGTCGGGCCTTTCGTGTCCTGGGGTCGTGTGGGTAGCGTCTCGGATCGGTGATATCATGTGGTCTCTTCTTCGTCGTGTCTTGTGGCCGGGCCGGGGGACGAGATGACGGAATGGCAAGGTCACGTCGGGTCCGGCAGGCTGGAGAAAAGGCAGGCGATGTGCTCCATAGAATCCGCTGCTGACGGCGCAAGCAGACACAAGCGGCCGAAGCTTTCGGGCCAGTATGACGAGCAGTGATGACGTACACGGCATCTCCAACCAAATTTTACGGGGCGGAAAACCGATAAACACAGGAGAACAGAGAGAAGGTGGCCGATGACAGTGAGATGATTTAATGAACCGCGGCGGACCTAGCGCGAGCGCTCCTGCCCACGCCACAACCCGCTTTTTCTCGTCTGTAAGAATATATATCGTTATACACCTATTGCTGGATCTTAAAAACAAGGTTAAACTCGCAGAATGATTTTCATTCTTTGGATCAAGGCTCTACTTATACACCCTACGGCTTATCATCGGATTGCGAGAGTTCTTCACCAAACGGAATAAAACAGCTACGAACGCTGAACTGCTCATTAATGGGCACGTATTCTCTATCTATCGGCACACGTCCTTTTTTCCTCTAATACTTCCCCATTTCTCTATAATATTTGAAGCACAGTATAAACACTTTCCTTTTGACGCGATTGCTTGACTGAGTTTGTTCCGATCAAGAAGAAGAAATGTATATGGGCTGGGCATGTAGTGCGAAGAGAGGACAACCGATGGTCGCTTAGGTAACCAACTGAATTGAAAGGGAAGGAAAGCGCTAGAAAGCTAGGTGGGCGGATGAGGTTGACAGATTCCCAGTGGTCAAGTGCATGTAGCTAGCACAGAACCGGGCTAATTGAAGAAATGTGGGAGAGGCCTTCATTCTGCAGTGGGTAGGTTCAGGCTGATGATGATGATTACGATGACTTCAATGTCACGTGACTCGCATCTTTTTACTTCACAGGGCTCGAAACCACGACCTTCACGGTACTCGATCGAACCCGTTACGGGGTTCGATCGAGAACCCAATACCTTTACGTGATTTGAACCCATTTACTTCACGTGACTGGAACCTCCTACCTTTCGACCTTTACAGGATTCAAGCACACGACCTTTTTTGTGACTAGAACTCACGACCTTCACTGGTCTCGAACCCACGACCTCCATGGCACACAAACCTAATACCTTTATGTAGTTCGAACCCCAGACTTTTAAGGGACTTAAATCCACGCGCTTCATGGGACGCGAACAAAATTGTTTAGGGAGTCGAACCCACTACCTCACTAACCACTAACCCCATCACTATGCATAGCCTCACGAGATATCTGCAGCGCTGCGAAAAACAGAGGCACCCCGCTCCAATCAGGATCACGCAAACTACAATAGGCAATTGTGTTCCTACGCGCCTCTCGCCCCCAAATTGCCGGTGGTGACAGTAGGAGCCCAATTCTCTATTATAGTACCCAGCTCCTCTCGAAATCAGGCCGCAGTAGGCGAAGTTCAGACGTCCGCTACAATATTATTCTAGGCCACTGCAGTAATAGTTATAAACTCTGTGCTCCATTGGAAGTCACACCGGTCCATTACGCTATGTTTTCAATTCACTGTGGTCTTACTGTGCCTAAAACTATAGTATCCAGAATTTACCACCAGTGTGCCGACTGAGGGCGCCGAGGTGGCATCAAAAGCAATGACTGCCAACGGCTGCCGCAACGGGTGCTGCTAACATTAGATGTGCGGAAGGTCTTTACAGCGGCTTTATGAGTGCGTGCCTGCCAGAAAGTAGGCCAAGGTGCTGTCAATCAAATCACGAAACTCCTTAGGCACGCATGTGTACGTCGTCGATCTGCCCGCTTAAAGCCTTTACCAATATACAAGCCGTGCATCATCAACCGGGGCCGTGAACAAGAAGACATTTCCATGCACTGCAAGAAATTAATCCATTCCCGCTCATATATATTCAACATACCCGTTCTTTGCATGGCCACTTTACCCGGACATTCGTGCGATGCGGCATTTTGATGAGTAATCACTGTCACAAACGAATTCACATTACATAAGACAAGCGCCAGAGAAAGAGGATGCACCAACGAAATTGTGCACTCAAGCACACGGTAACGACAGTTGCGAAAGCGATATCGACACTAAGAGCACGAAACTACTAAACGAGATCGTTTGCTAAGGACTGAGGTTGTATAGCCGTTCCTTTTTATAGCGAGAAATAATAAACATGTTACCTTAAGAAACGGAAAAATAGAAAAAGTGATATATAAAACATTTCATTTTATGCTTGCACGTACAAGAATTTTTTTTTCAACATTTTTTTTAATAAAAACACCCAACTCGTGACTATTCTGCACAAATTATGTACATAATGCTTTCCGAACCTAGGACTCGTGGGTAGGGAGCAGGGGATTATGGAGACACAAACACTAAACTGAGAACACATAAATAAAAGGAACAGGCATGGAAGTGAAGAAGCTGCCGACTCGAAGAAGGGGAACTACTCCTCGCGGCATGGTGCTCACTTCACTACCTCTTCCACATGACGAAACAAATAACTTAGTTATGAAAGAACAGCTGCCGCTTCATAGCGCTGACTGGACTGGCATGTCCGGCAATTCAAAAAAGTACAAAGAAACATGATGTGGGTGCCCTTTACGCACACAAACAGGAATATAAGAAAGCGTGATGCTATTGTATATACACTGTTTATGTTCGGAAAAGAAAGAAGAATGCCTTGTATGGTGGAGCAATGCTAGCTTACAATGAGCTCTGCTTGTGGTAATGATGGCAGGTGGAAGGGAACAGGATAGTAGAGGAGGTGGAGAAATTGAACTCCATTATGTACATCTTCAAAACAGATGCAGGGAGAAGGTGATAAGACAGAGAAAAACAATGGAAGTGGCGTGCCGCTTGTGAACAGAACACTGCGGTGTGCAAAAAAAGAACTAGTGTGCTTGAGACAGACACGGAAGGTGTAAGTCCTGGAATGAGGTGAGAGGGTGCCCCACTTTTTTTAGTCATGTCACACCTACGCAGTAAAGAAGGCACTCTCTTAGCTTCTTCGCCCCTTGGCGCACACACTGGACACCCCCCACCTCTCCAGACAAGACGCTCCGGAACTCGCAGAGTCCATCGCAAAAAAAAAAAAAATAAAAAAAACGCGTGCAAATTGGGTCCCCAGTCTCTCCTCACTTTTGTCACACTGGGCAGTCGTATACTTGGGAGAGCAGAGATTCTTCTCACGCGCTTGTGGTGTGTTTACATTGATGATAAAAAGCTGTCACCTCGTCGTCTCCAAGCAGCGGTGGAAGAGTTGTTAGCGACACTTAAAGACTTCTGTCTTGAATCCAGCCGGGCTTGTGTCCACAACTTGTTCGCGGTTTCCAACAGAACGCAACGTCAACAATGAAGGTTTTTCTCCAGAAGGAAATAAAAGGGCGATGCATGTTTGAATGATGGAGAAGATGAGGATAAAGGGGTCGGTGATGGCGGGGAAGAGGGAGGATGGGCAGAAAATTGGTGCTTCTAAGGGGGGCGTGATCGTCAAATGCAGATGCTGTCTTTACTGCCAGTTCAATTCTGGTGCAGGGAATTAAGACTGTTCGCCTCGATCCGCACACCCTGCCGGGATGTTTTCAGAAATGCTGCTGTTGAGGTCACCGGTGACCATCCACTCGTGTTCGAGTATTTCCTCGAGGGAGGGTCGCTCGGCCGGCACCAGCGCCAGGCAGCGGCGGATAAGGTCCTCACACGAGGGAGACACCTTCCGCCGGAAGTCGAGTTTGGCCCGCAGGATCTGTTCGTCCTGTTTGAAGGGGATGTCGCCACACACCATGTCGTACAGGAGGATGCCCAAGGACCAGACAGCGGCCTCGCAACCGTTGTACCGGCGATGCTGGATCCACTCGGGAGGACTGTAGAGGCGGGTTCCGTCAAAGCCCGTGTAGAATCCCTCGCGCAGCAAGGTAGCGGACCCAAAATCGATGAGGATCACAGACAGGGTCTCGAGGTTGACCAGAATATTCTCGTCCTTGATGTCACGATGGATGACGCCAGCCTTGTGACAAGCTATCACGCACTGGACAATCTGCTTAAAGAAGAGCCGCGACAGCGTCTCCTCGAGCACGCCCTTCTCGGTGATGTAGTCGAAGAGGTCCTTGACCGCTTCGGGCCGCTCCATGATGAGGATGAACGATTTGGGCCTCTCGTACCAGTCGAGCAGCCGGATAACGCTCGGAATGTGGTCAACGCGCCGCAGGAGAACTATTTCAAGGGGAACCTCTTGGCCGTTTATCGTGCCCCATTTGGTAATCCTGTGCCGAGACACATACTTGATGGCCACCGCCAAGTTGTCGCGGTTCCGGGTGCCCGCGTAAACCGTGCCGAAGCCTCCCTTTCCAAGCAGGACACCAACACTGTAGTTCTTCTCGAACGTGTTGCTCTTCTCGACGACTTGCGCTGGGCGATCCCCGAGCATCGCTCTTAAGCCGGGTATACTTTGTTCAGCCATCGTGGCGTAATCCAGTGTAGCACAGAAACAAAATACGTTCGGCTCACAGAGGCAGAGGCTTGCAGGCTGGCTCCAACAACTGGTGCTCGCATCTCGTGCCGGCGCCAGATCATCTTCTTCTTTACAATTGTGTCCCCCCCCCCCCCCCCTGGGGTTGTGCAGTGGCTAAGATGCTCGACTACTGTGCCGATGTACCCGGGTTCGATCCCGACTGCCGCCGGTTGCGTTTCGATGAAGGCGACACAGAGAGGCGCCTGTGTGGCGTGCGATGCCAGTGCACGTTAAAGATCGCCAGGTAGTCGAAATTACTGCTTAACCCTCCACGTCGGCACTTATGGCAATCGCCTTTAATGGGTCATATTCGTGACCACGACCGTGTCCATCTGTCTTTCCGTAATGTTTTCGTTACGTGGGAGTCAGTACTGACATGGCCAAAAACTAACTAGGCAGGCTTCCTGGCATTACGTTTGACTGGAACTGCAATCTCGGCCTCTCTTTTCATATAGAAGGGTGATATAAGAATCAGCCTGCCAAGACCCTTGCATTCACGTTATCCCTAGGTCACGCAGGCACGTTCATACGGCTTCGTTAAAACGGTGCTTTCTATATTGGCTGGTAGCTCAAGGTATCACGTCATACCGATTCAGGTGTCCGTGCGGCTCATTTCATTTGGCGCTTCCTTGAACGCCGCACCACACAGGATACAGAAACAGACGCAGTACAGCAGGCATCAGCGGCGCTTCAAATTGGTTTACAGGAAAGAAAGTCGCAGTATCTGTCACAATTCTCCGCGGACACCTTAACCGTGCCATAAAGAAAAGGATGGAGGTAGGAGTGAAAAAATTAGGAGGGACTTTAGCGACTAAAATAGTGAAAGGCAGAAGCCTGTATAATTATTTAGGCAATAAGACGTTAGATGACATTGCCTTGCTAAGCAACTCGGGCGATGAACTGCAAATAATGATTGATGACCTAGACAGGAAAAGTAGAAAGGTAGGCTTGAAAATCAATATGCAGAAGACTAAGGTAATGTTCAACAGCCTCGGGAAAGAACAGCAGTTTACATTAGGTAGCGAAATACTGGAAGTAGTAGGCGAATATGTCTACTTAGGACAGGTAGTAACCGCAGATTCGGACCACGAAATGGAAATAACAAGAAGAATACGATTGGGATGGAGCGCATTTGGCAAGCACTCACAGATTATGACTAGCAGCTTACCGGTATCGCTCAAGAGGAAAGTATACAACAGTTGCATCTTGCCTGTACTCACCTATGGGGCTGAAACGTGGAGGCTAACCAAGAGAGTTCTACTTAAGTTGAGGACAACCCAGAGGGCTATGGAACGAAAAATGGTAGGGGTAACATTAAGAGATAGAAAGCGTGCAGAGTGGGTCAGAGAAATAACTCAAGTTACCGACATTCTAGTAGAAATTAAGAAGAAGAAATGGACATGGGCAGGGCATGTAGTGCGAAGAGAGGATAACGGATGGTCGCTGAGGGTAACAAACTGGATTCCAAGGGAAGGAAAGCGTAGCAGGGGGCGGCAGAAAGTTAGGTGGGCGGATGAGATTAAGAAGTTCGCAGGGGTCAAATAGATGCAGCTAGCACAGAACCGGGTGAAGTGGAGAAATATGGGAGAGGCCTTCGCCCTGCAGTGGGTATAATCGGGCTGATGATGATGATGATGATGACGTTAGATAGTTAATTAGATATTAAGATGGTAATTATTAACTTAAATATTTTCATTGATTAGTTAATAATTACATTCCTAAGTAGTCAATAAATAGTAAAAGTTATTTACTCGTTATTATAAATGGATAATTGATCGACATATGGCCATATAAAGGCGCGCAATCGCCCATACTGTGGTGGTGCTCAGTGCTTTGTCGAGACCTCTATGACGTCATCCCGCCTCAGCCAATCAGAGCCGCCGCGAAAGCGGGACACATTTTGTTCATGACCGCATGAGCCATTAAGGCTTTCGCTTTAAGCTGCATCTACACGACGGGCAACGGACCTGTTTTAGACCGCGGACCGAGCGTCACGTGACTTCCCACTTCCGGTTTATCAGATCCGCGCCAGGTCCCCGGAACCGGATCGGGCGAAACTGGCTGGGCATTTTTATCGGGCCTGACGGCACCTGTGAACGGAAGGGGCGCGTTGGCTCCCGATGAAAGCGCGTGAGCTAGCCCATATCAACAATGTAAACTTTGCGCACGTTTTGAAGAGCACCAAATAATATAGGCAGTGTGTAAAGTTACGTCCACCGGCGTATATACACAGCATTCAAGCACCGCGCAACACGGTACGTGCTGCACTAGGTACGGCTGCTCCGTCACGTCCCGGACGATTCTTTTACACCGGCGTGTTTAGTGAAATGTGTCAAAAAATGTCGGGCCCCATATACATCATTATAGAGAAGTACCCAAATGAACATGTGCAACACCAAATGCCGACAGTTTGCCGGAGAGGTGCCGCCGCAAATGCGGTGGACGATGGCGCACTGGCCGCGTCCTACTCGTCACTAGGTCTAGATCGATTCGCATGGAAGCCTCATCGAACGGAGCTTTCTATTTCACCAGCGCTGTTGTAAATGGCCTGCCCATTGAAAAAAAGGAAAAGGTCTACGGACTGTTTTTAAAAAAGAAAGCATATGGCCGTACACACAAAATTTTTTATTCTTAAGGGTGTAAATTGGCTTGTCCCCAGGCAGCCACTCTTTACCTAAAGGGTGCAACCAATAGGCTGCAAAAATTATGGTGCAGATCCGCACCCTTAAAGAAGGGTGCCCAGCTTAAAATTTGAGGGTGCAAGGTTGCACGCTTCTCTAAGGGCGCACTTTTTCCTTTGCACCCTTACGAAATGGGCGCTCGAAGTGTGTACCACATAAATTCACCCTGAAGCAGTAGCCTGAGATTGATGTGTGGCAGGAATTGTAAGCATAAATATAGAACCTTGTGGGCCCATATTCTTAGTTTGCATCTTTTTGGCTCTCAACTGATTGGTACAAACACAGGAAATCCTTGTCAATGCGGACTGCCAATCCAACAGATATCTCTGAAATGCTTTAGCCATTGCAGGAGAAAGTGAAGACACTTTGGACAGGTCAAGGATGCATGAAAACTCAAATTCCAAAGTTTTCATGCACCCGTGATCTGTTCAAAGTGTCATTTTCACTTTCCCCTGCACTGGTTAAAGCATTGCAGAGAAGCCTGCTTGGTAGCCAGTTAGCATTGACGAGGAGTTCCTGTGTTTGTATCAATAGGTTGAGGGCAAAAACAATGCAACTAAAAATATGGGGCCACAGAATTCTATATTTGTGCATGCATTTCCTGCCACACATCAATCCCAGGCTTCTGCTTCAGGGCAAGTCTATGAAGAGCATCCTATAAGCATCTAACAAAAATACTTTCCATGTTTAGGTATATGTAATTTTGCTGAGGCACAATGACATGTATACTGCTCAATTTGAAGGTCTATCTGTGCATGTCATGGAGATGCATGGCAACTGCTCAGACAAGCATGCTGAGCAAAAATGTACCAAGAATAGGGCATGGCCGATTCCTGAAACAGTAAATGGAAAAAAGTGTGTGCAGCAAAGTTTCTCAGAGGCTGCTTTACAATCATATACAAGTGACGCCTACAGTTTTGGTAGCAAAGTTTATTCACACTATCAGCAAGTTATTTGGCTGGTATATAGGGTTGCAGAATTCAAACTTACTTAGGCTGGAGGAATGTCTACAATTTATTACAGTGTATATCACAACGTAATGACATATCAGCAAAATATTGCACCACATATTTAGTGAATGGCACCCTCTCCTACAGGAATGGCTAAGAAATGTGTAGATATACAAAAACGACAAGTATATTTATGACAAGACCGCAGAACATACACCTCCTAGCACATGAAAATTAAGATACTTTAGGTGACTGCTCAAGAACTTGGTAGCCACCAATCTAGGTGCAATAATTGCATAATGAAAGTAGACGTGCTCTAGAACATGTGTTGAATAGCTTGCAGAAATTCTGGATGTTGAAGACCATGTTGGCGGACAAAACAGCTGCCAGGCCCTCCTCCCCACTTGTCACAGAGAACAGCTTTTCACGGTCCACCTGGATGTGCAGCAGGTCGATATCTTCAATATTTTCCCCAAAGTATAAGCTGACAGGAAGGAGTAGCTGGAACATGAATCCTGCAGTGGCAATAAAATATTGCACTGGTGCCGCTTGCTGAAGAGGTATTTCTTCAACAAAAGGTAAAAGTGCGCAGGAAGACACACTCGAGTGAAGACTACACAGGACACATGCTGTCCTGTGTGTCAGCATTTCCTGTGTCGTCTTCACTCGGGTTTGTGTCTTCCTGTGCGCTTTTACCTTTTGTCAAATTGCAATGCACTGTCTAGCCCATCTTCAAGTTTCGTTAAAGTATTCCTTCAAACCCACTTCTTATAATGCTACTTAAATGCTTCAAATTATCTCAATATAATACAAAGAATGTTACCAATACAAATGGCTTGTTTGATCTTTATGCACACAAAAGTTGCTTAAGCCAAATGTAAATTTTTCGGCAAAGGCCAGCAAACCTACAATGTCTAAATTGGCTGCTCTCATTTTTTTGTAATTATTCCAAATTTACTCATGTCAATATGTTTGTAATTTAAATAAACACTGATGAAAACAAACATAACACAATTTTTTTGCACACTGTAATCTGCAAGTTATTTATAGATGTCAATAAAAACTCATTATGAAACAAAAAAAGTTGCATGAGTGAAGGTGGAATGCTCACAATAGGTATGCGGGTGAAAGCTGCACATTTTAAACTTAGCCTTTAGTTGAAAGCAGCATTTCAAATTTTTTCATGTTGTATGATTGGAGACTAACCCAGTTCTGTGCTAGCTGCATCCACTTGACCCCTGCAAACTTCTTAACCTCATCCGCCTACCTAACTTTCTGCCGCCCCCTGCTATGCTTTGCTTCCCTTGGAATCCAGTTTGTTGCCCTCAGCGACCATCGGTTATCCTTTCTTCGGGTTACATGTCCTACCCATGCCCATTTCTTCTTAATTTCCACTAGAATGTCATTAACTTGAGTTTCTTCATATTTTTTCCATATTTATCCAATTAACAGAATCGGGCTAATTGGAGAAATATGGGAAAGGACTTCGCCCTGCAGTGGGTATAGTCAGGCTGATGATGATGATTGGAAAACTACTCTACCTGTAGATACAGTGTGCCACCTGCTCTTGCTCACAGTTCTGGGGCTCTTTGAGGCTTCTGTTGCTCTTTACTTCCACAGCTCTAAAGGAATTAATGTCTTCTGCACAATACAATTTGACATGCTATATGGTAAAGCTTATAACGAATCCTGAAGACAGTATGCTACGGAATCAAAGTGACGTTCAGCAGCTCTCCATATGTTTTTAGGTCTTTAGATCACATTTTATTTATGGTTTTACTTTGCATGTAGATTAACAGGACTACTGTTAGTCTTTCAGATTATAGACTCCCTTTTAGGTGGTAGAGGCCCATACAACTGTAGGCCATTACCTGCACAAATACATTCTACTTGTTGTAAGATGATCCAGGATACAAGAGCAAGGTGGCTACATAGCATGAAAGAGAATTGAAGGTTAGTAGAAAAGCTTCAGTCTGCAAGCCAAGCCAAAAGTTTGAAAATGCACTTGTATCTGGATACAATGAGCATCACTGGCAGGGAGGAACGGGAGGGAAAGAGGGGCAGAGCGAGAAGAAAAATTATGTTTGGATGGGTACTAACTTCTATTATTTTGATCTGGATGGTCTATCACCAAAAAAAAATAAAAAGGTGGCAGTTGCAGGGAAAACTACAGTATGGGGTAGATGATACGTCACCACCAAAAGCAGGTTCAATGCTGGCACATGTTTCTTGAAAGGCATTACAATTGCAGGTAAATAGTTGTTAAGAGATATTTTCAAATGGTTAAGTACTAGCATAGCTAAGAATGCCATGCAAAACATAAATGAAATACTGAGGAGAAAGGACAACTGAAAAAATAAATTTGAGTAAGCCATACCTGCAAAAAAGGCATTATCAGACGAAAAAAAATCAAGGGGGAACAAAAGTCACCAGTGATAAAGAGGAAATGTTTACTAAACATGTTGAGCTTATGCTAGGGGAGGTACACTTGCTATGAATAGATTGCACAATTTGTGGTGTATGTGACTGCCTTGCCAACTAGGTAATGAATGCTTTTTCCAATGCATGACTCCATGTGTTTATCCACAGTTCTGTCTTTTTATATTTTTGCTTCTTGATAATGTTTGATAAATTTCCACTATTCACATGCGATATAAAATTCTTTTTTATCACTACACTCCTCAACACCTAACGCTGGTATATAGTTCGCCACCTCCGGAATCCTTTTCAAAAGTACTCTGCTGCTGTTGTAGCCCAGTTCAGAGAAAGCCACTTAAAAGATATTTTCTAACCCTTAGCTCTATTCACCTTCCCTCATCTCCTTCCTTTTGGGAAAGAAAAGCATATGCAAGCTCCACAACTGATGACCACACTGCAAAGATGAGGACAAGTACTTTTATTGAAATGCTGGCTTCTGGAAAGAGGCTCACCTCAACCCTTCTTAGCATTCTTGGAAACAATGTGCACAGATACCGAAAAATACAAAGAATCATTATTTTATTTTATTTTAAGGGCCTCTAGCTGAGTAGCAGTGAAAAAAGAAACTAAGAGGTAACTTTGAAGAGTGGCAGTCGTCTAGCAGTTTAGATACTGTGGGTGCTAAGAAAGAAAAGAGCCATATACCCCATAATTCACTTGAAAAATACAAATAAAAGGAAATGAAAGGCAAAATTAGCATGTGCTCATGCTCCAAGTGAAATGTAAGGTACTGACTGAACTTATAAGGGCCGCATTTAATCAGGGAGTGGTACAATATAATGAATTCTTTTCATCGGTGATAACAGGAGAACTCCGTGTGAGAGCTGCAATGATGCTCATATGTTACAGTAGAATTATGTCCCAAACAGCAGAAAAAAATGGTTTTAAAATACCTTCAAGTGAGAGATTTCTCTTCTATGTACTGTTGTGAGCTGAAGAATTAGGATGATTTATTGATCTTATTTGTGTACTGTTTGCCAGGCATGGGCAAAAAGTGGTGGCAGTAACTTTCCGAACAGCAGGTAAGGTTACCTTATAAAGTAAAATAAAAGTTGTGGTTCCAGTTACAGAAATAATAAGCCTAATCCATATAGCCATAGCAGCCTATGTGCCATAATGCCCAATACAACACAACACTAAAGCCGGTAGCAGCTTCATGATTTACTGAAATATTCAAATAGATGTCATTTAAATAGCAATCTACCATATCTTATCAGTGTATTCAGATAAGAACTGTAATCAAGGTCCTATGACCATTTTCGTTTTCAATAAAATTGTTAAAAATGTGTGGGCAATCATCTTGGCACATATATGGGCTTTATTTAGTTTTACAAGGTGTGGCGTAGTTTCCTTGGGAAAAAATTGCATATCACTGCAGGTGAAAAACGCAGTTTTACCATTTAAAAATGTTGACCGTTTGGAGACCTGCTGTTAGCATGCTAAAAGCTTGTCAGCTATTCTTTTTTACCCACTAAATATATGAAAATTTTCCTTTTATGGGAGTTATTAAAGGCCCACTGTCCACCCTCCGGTCGAAAATATTTTCGTTCCCGGTGACCGTGAGACTTCGCCCCTAGAACGCAAGGCCGCAAAATGTTTTTGAAAAGAGTAACTAATAACGCAGTTACAGCCACCGCAATCACCCGATTCTGTCATGCCTCTCTCCTTCCGTTCCCTCGCAAAGGTTTTTCACTCTCCTGCCCGAGGTCGTCTAGCCTCCGCAATACAAATTCCCCTTCCTCTTCCGCGTTTGGCGGGAGGTGGGGCGTTGCTCTCCGCGAGCGCGAAAAGAAAAAAAAAAACGGTCGAGGGAGCGCGCGCCGCTGGATTCAGTCTGGCCGTGGCGAGGGAAAAGCGCGCTGCGAGCGGTAGACACCCATCCTTCTCCCCTCAGTCAGCGAGACGGACCAATGGACATCGTTCGCGGTACGTACGTCATTGCTGTGGCCCGTCGGGCCAGCGCAGGAAACGGGTAAGTTGGCTTCCCGGAGGAGAGCATGAGAGAGCTTTGAATTGTATTTTCGATGCTTTGCGGCGCGCGTGTCACTGTAGCATTTTGCCCAGACTATCTCCGGTACCTGATCGAAACACTGGGCTCCTTTGCTTAAAAGGGCCTTCCCTGGACAGTGGCCCTTTAAAAACATGTTTTGTTGTTGCAGTTGGTGTAGTAAAAAATCGGGAACTTTGCTCCAGAAGCACCACACTACAAAAAAAGTCCATTTTCAACCTTAAATATGGGCATGATGCATAATACTATTTTACAAAGCCTTTTTCCGTTTATGAATCAGATAATTTCCTTATTTTCAGGCAAAATGGGGAACTCTAGACTGAATGTGTGTTCTTCACAACAGATCAAATTTGCCCAAGATTTGAAAATAGCAAAAATGTGCAAATTTGATTTGAATTCTTTTTAAATATCATCATCAATTTTTATGAAAATCCCTCTCAAGAATCCTCAGTACCCAATGAATATTATGGCTCTAAAAAGTGTTGCATTATATTGTTTAAAATTATAAAAGGAAGTTCAAAATTGAGCACTGCTTTTGGAGCTTGTGATATTCAGCCCTACATTCTGGCACAACTAAATAAAGTGCTGCCACTGAAACTCATTCTGTACATTATCCTGGCCTAGTTCTCTATTTCTCAAAAAATTGGAAGTTCTAGACTTGCTCGTTCTTCCTCCATATTATCTTGCAATTGGCAAAAGTCTTAAATTACCAAGAAACAGACAACTGTCACTTGAATTTAAAAAACTACAGAAGCTTCTTTTTCATCAAACTCACATCAAAACAATCCTATGTACTTTATAAACATCAGGTACTAAAATGTGTTCTGCTATGTAAGCTAAAGATATAAAAATAAATATAAAACTGAGTGCATGTTGTCTCTGTACAAGTGCTATTGGCTTCCTCAGAACATCAAAAGTTCAATTTATTATTTGCCAAATTTAGTTACATTCTAACTTATGCAATATCCAAAGACTTCTAAGTGCTTATAAAGTCACTTACTGCTTGTTGGCAGTGTTGATGATGGCTTAAAGTGAAATAAATTCGCTATTGCTTAACATTTCATGGGAGAACACCAGGATGGCTTCTTTTTTTTCTATATAGTATTTTTTTTGCAAGGTGCTCCCAATATGACGAGCTCCCAATTTTGCATGAAATTAAGGAAATAAGCAAAGAATCTGAATAATAAACAGAAAAAGATTTATTACTACCGGCATAACATATCTTGCCTGTATTTAAGTTTGAAAATGGACGTTTTTGTAGCATGCTGTTTCTGAAGCAATGTTTGCGATATTTTACTAACTGAAGTGCAACTGAATAGCAGGTTTTTAATCACTGTCATAGAGGTAAAAATTGCAAAGTGGGTAAAAATGAATGGATAACAAAATTTCTGTATGCTACCAGCAGGTCCCCAAAGTTTCAACTTTCTGAAAGGTCAAAAATAGCATTTTCCACCTGTGTGATATACAATTTTTTTTCCCGAGAAAACTATGCCATATCATGAAACATAAAGCTTTTTTTGTATCAAGACATTTGCCCACCACATATAAAGATTTCATTGAAAACAAAAAATGGTCATAGGACTTTGATTACCATTCTTATCTGCACACACCCTTATCCTCATCATATGTGATGGAAAAGAAAATTTGATAACCGCATGCAACTCTCAGTGTTGTGTTTGTCTCTGAAAGTCAGTCTCTGAGTGCACATTTTCTATGCTTCTCATCAGTGTGCAGAATGAAACATATTCAATTTGCCCAGCTTTTTTTTAAAAGTGTGCCAGCACAAAATGGCCGACAGCCAGATATATCTTCAATATTTCATAGAGCAGGAAATAAGAGTGAGTTAAGCAATGATTTTGCATTCGGTAAGTTCCAAATATAATAAATATTTAAGATAAATTGTAAGGAATGCAGGCAGGCTGCTATGTGTGGTCTCGGGTTTAGTTCCACATCTCCTGATAGGCCATGCAGGTGTATGAATTATGCTCATCAGCAACAAGTGTCAATGTCAAAGGAAGTGATATATCAAAATTAAGAATTGTTTACCAGTCTAACTAACCTGACTTGAAAGCCTGACTGCATGACGCCATTCTCTCTAGTTGCACATCCCAGGCAGTTGCAGGCGGGTGATGGCTTGCATAAGTATACCAGATCTCAGAGGGTGTGCAGCAGGGCAGTCGACAGGCAAGAAGTGGTCTGAAGCTGGATCCACAGAATGCACTGCAGCTTGAGCCACCTTATCCATGTCTGTGATGAGTGGTGACCGAGGGTTCCAAAGTAGCTGCAGGTAAAGAAGACAAGCCTGTATTAAAAAAAAAAGACTGATTGACAGTAATAATGGCATTGGCATGCCCTAAAGTGTAATCAGTTCTGGCAAAAAGTATTTTGAAAAATGTAAGTCAGTTACATATTCAGTTATGTAACCACTGACAGAAATATACTACACAAGAGTGCAAAAAGAAACTGGGGCATATTATGCAAATGTTGATGCACCATTCTGCACAATATTCCTCCCTTTGCTGATATATTACATGATAGCTTTTTGATTCTCAGGAAAAAAATCAGAAATAGTATTGCTCACAAATTCTGCTAACGTTTAGCAGGCACTTTGCAGCTACATGAATGCCAGTACAACACAGGCATTTTCAGAGTTCTAAAACATACAGATCTTTGTATACGGGCCTACAGAAGGAATGAAAAAAAAAAGCTTATTGAAGAAATTGTGTTTAAGAAAGTTGTTTTTAAATATCTTGGCAGAAATTGTGGAAGGAATACAATTGATGAGATGTCATTCATTAGGTTAAAAAAAACAATAATGACAGCATAAAATTCATATGTGAATATGAAACCTTACTTTTGGCACCAAAACAAAAAAGAATGAAGATGTGAATATCGGACGGTATAAATGTGATCCAAAGGGACACTAGCAAGGGCCACTTATCAACGGGGCTTAGTATATTTCCTTTAAGAATACGATGCATACCTATTTTTGTAAAAAACGTACTTATTGCACGGCATACTACCACATGAAAGAAAGAAAAAAGCCTGCGAGCCCTAAAACCGAGGAGGTTAAGTTTTCAAAATTCAGGGACTGAACAAAAATGAAAAAATCTAGAGAATATGCATTCTTTTTTTCTGCTTCTAGAGCGGTTTGTCAATCTTAAAGTATCTCATTTTGCCCGCAAGTCTCATATAACAATGTTTAATGACAACGAAATCCATAGCTCGTGCCATGCAAGAACAGCTCCAGGAAGAGGCCAATTTGAAGCCATGACTGTGATCGATGGGCCTGTGCCCAAAGTAAGCACAGTACGAAAAAAATGCCCGCGATTATGTTACTTCCTAATGCGAAATTTGAGCGCAGCTCATCAGCTGTTTCATCTTTTTGATAAATTGAGGCAAAACGAAGAGGCGTCCGTGTGCTGTGCTATGTCAGGGCACGTTAAAGATCCCCAGGGGGTCGAAATTACTCCGTAGCCCTCCACTACGGCTCCCCTTTCTGTCTTTCCACTTTCACTCCCACCTTCCTCCCTTCCCTTACGGCGCGGTTCAGGTGTCCACAGAGCAAATGTGACAAATACTGCGCCTTTCCTTTCCCGTGAACCAATAGAGAAAAAAAAGAGGCAAGGATTTCGAGCAAGGCACATAAGCACAATTACATACTTCTTTTTTTTTAATTTTTCACATGTATTCCTTCAAGAAACACTCCCCTAACAGTTCTTGGCTGTCATGAAAGAAGCTTTGTGGTCCGAGAAATGAAGAGAGCAATTGAGTTATCGGGAGGTTGCGGGAGGCAGCGCGTGGGTCCATAGGAACGTTGCGCAACGAACAGATAGCAGCGACTCGCTGACGCCGCTAGCGAGTGAAGCGAGCCTGGAAGCGAGTGAGAACGGGATGCACGCACCGTGATCCGCCGCTGTACGGTTGCTTTCTGCGGATGAAGGATGCGAGCGCTATTGTATCCCCCTCCGGACCGGTCGTCTCGGAGCGCCCGCATACTTGCGGAGCGGGTCGGCGTTTCCGCAACCGGAGAGCACCCTCGCCTCCACTCAGGAAGAGGGGGGGGGGGGGGGTCTCCTCTTTCTGCATGGCGGCGACGGTGTTCTACGCAGCACGTTGTGTTGACTAGCTAGCGACGTCAGTCAGTCGCTGCTAGCGCTGCCTCCGGCGACCCCCTTTTTTTTTCCTTGTGTGCTCCGGTAGCTGCGCGCGCTCCTGCCCCCATCATTCGCCGCTGAGTGTACCCCCCCCTCCTCCTGCGAGGCTCCGGTGGCCAAAGCGCCGGCTCGAACGGGGGGGCTGAAATGGGGGCGGAACTGGTTACGAGGCCGACGCCGACGCCGCCGCGAAACCCAGGAACGGCCGCGAAGAGCTGCGCTCTAAAAATGCTGATTCAAAACCAAATGCAGAAACTGGGAACAGAAAAAAGGAAACTAGCTGGCCTACATAATGGCTATTGCAATAGGCAAATAGAACTGCTCCAAGAAGTATATTTAAGGAAAAGAGCGAATAAAGTAAACATTTGGTCAGAAAAAAAAACATAGAAACACTGTAACAGCAAATTACTGCACGCTTTTTGGCCTAGAATCCAAACTGTCAGCCTCTACTTGAATGCAGAAGTATCACCCGCAAATATCCATTTATTGTAATGCCCACTACCGACAACACAAAATATAAAGGACTGTAGGAAGCAAGTGTAAAAACCATAAGAATAGCATCACAACCCAAAAGCAAGACAATGCTCCAGGCAAGCGGATAGATGACCCTAAATCCTGATGGGGAAAAATAACATCTGTTGGGAATAGTAGCAACTCAAAATAGTGCTTTGTAAATTATGCGGTTTAATGTCCCGCAGAGGCAAATGAGATATGACCATACAGGATGGTTGAAGAATATTTTTAGACCTCAGTGAATTCGCTGGTAGGGGTAACATTAAGAGATGGGAAGCGTGCAGAGTGGGTGGGAGAAAACACCCAAGTTACCGATATTCTAGCGGAAATTAAGAAAAAATGGACATGGGCAGGACATGTAGTGCGAAGAGAGGATAACCGAGGGTCGATTAGGGTAACAAACTGGATTCCAAGGGATGGAAAGCATAGCAGGGGAGGAAGGAAGTTAGGTGGGCGGATGCGGTTAAGAAGTTCGCAGGGGTCAAGTGGATGCGGCTAGCACGGAACCGGGTTAATTGGAGAAATATGGGAGAGGCGTTCGCCCTGCAGTGGGTATAGTCAGGCTGATGATGATGATGAATTCCCTAGGCGCACTCATAAGGCACCATACCCCCTCATGCACTTCTCAATTTAACTTCTATTTAACCTGCCACCTAGGGATGATCAGCGGAGCGGAAAAGCCGCGATGACGGATGGGAAAGTGGTTTGAGTTCATAAGTCCGCAAAGTGCTAGCGTTATCTCGAAAGTCAACTAAAAATGTTATGACAAAGCTAGTGCGTTTCCTTAACTTTGCACCATAACGTAAACTAGCACAAACAAAAATGAGTAGAATGAGGCCGAGACTGACAAATCAGCGCTGATCACCCAATTTTCGAGAAAAAATCGTTTCGTGGACCTTCTGAGCGTAAAGGTAAGAAATCACGGTACGCGTATTTTTTTTTTTTTTTATGGAAAGAGTCCTATTTTCTTGCAGCAAATCTGCGAAAACAATCGCCGCGACATTCAACTTCATGAGCGATATTTTTGCAGCAAGCTGAAATCAAGAGCGTTCCGCTCCAGCCCGTTTTGTCACGTTCTAAAACAAACGACAAACAGTGCAGCAATGGGGTAGGCCATTGTTACTTATCCCACACTGACCGCTTCGGAAGGTGATCAAATATGCTTACCTTTACAGACGATTGCGTAAGCCGTGCAGAAAGCTGTTCGCCTTCGCACCACCGGTGCCGAGCCAACAAGTGTGAGTTCAGTTGGTCACGCAGAAAAACATTTTCACACCTTCTTCCTACAAAGCTCACAAACGTGACACCGTGAACCAACCCATGCGCTTGAGCAAAACAAAGAGCGTGAACACTGCAAACTAGCCGGCACGATAAGTGCCCGTTTGCTCGAAACATCCCCTATCGACGGCACTACACAGACGTACGCACTTCTGCAACAATTACGCACGCAAAACGCAACATGTTTCACTACTGTTTGCAATCGATGCTGCAGATTAAAGATTGTCGAAACGTGGCCAAATCCGCAGCGTGCAAGCAGCCATGTTGGCGAGAGGAAGGTAGCCTGGGTAGCTACCGGCGGCCGCCTGGCGGTGAAAGGGTGAAAGCATAGAGTATAGTTGGTTTCTGTTTCAGTTTCGTTAGAAAAAAAAAGAAGCTTGAGTGTGTTCTGTTTTTAGTGTTATTTCTAGTGCCGTATTTTGGCATAAGGCATATTGACGACAGTAGAAATCAGACCAATACCCAGGCAATTGCCAGCTGGGGGCAAAATTAAATAACGACTGCTGCTTGCTTTGCACTGAGTTTGAAAAGTGCACGTGCGATTTCAGATGGCATCATTAATACTATTCTCGTTTTTAGGTGATGTGCAAAGCCGAACAAAGTGCACATGAAATTTTGTTGTAGTTCTTAAAATAAGGCAAGTGTCTCAAATTTGTAATCGGCAGCACAGCAAATGAAGCAGCAGAATTGGAACCCGAGTCGGAAGTCCGTTGTCTATTGTGCGCAGCAGCGTCTCGCTATGTGTGCAGATAATACGGTGCTGAACAAAGCTGTCTGGTAAATGTGCCGACAGAGATTAGACGACGCCGATAACTTTCTCTCTTTCTCCTTTCTAACTGCTGCTGCGTGTCGTTTTCTACGCGTTTTGAAGGAGTATAGACACTTCATTTTTGCATTCGTGTTTTGTCGTTTGTAATGATGCGTAAGACATTACTGTATATGAATCGTCTCGCGATATTCGTCTACGCTCGTTGTATAAAGCGTGGCCCGCATGGAGCGTTTTTTGCACGCGAAAACGCGTCGCACGCCCGACGCCCGCGCCGGCGTCGACGATTTCACTCCCGCATGGTCAGCAGCCGAGCGGCGTTTTTTTTTTTTTTTGCCGCCCAGTTGAGCGACGCACGCGCCCCCATCCGGCCGTGCGTCGAGGTCGCGCACATCTTGTTTTCCCTGTAGCCGCGAGCTTCAAGTTGTGGTTTCCTCTCTTTCTTCTGGGTCAGGTGTGTCAAGAAAACAGGCAAAGGCATCACTTCCAACAGCTATGGATCTAAATGCGGAAGCCATAGCACAAGGGAGGTATCGGAGGTCCGCTGGCAAAGGCTAGCAGCTCATAAACAACCTCCGAGCTCAGCGTAAACACTCGTGGCCCCAGCGGACGGCCCACCTTCACCGAACTCTAACCTAAAAACCTAAAAAAAAAAAGGAAGTGCACGGTGCCCAATGCCCGGACCTTGCTGTCGTCGCCTCGTGCGCGGAGCGACTCCGAAAGACTACATTGCTGCTCGGCCGTTTCGGCCGAGAAACCCGAAACCCTCGGCGCCGTCGGGTCGGAGCGCCAAACCCCCGCATTCCGCTCTCGCGAGCTTCTCTCTCTCGGCCGGCGTGGGCGTGGCTCCAACCGGAATCACGTGACGGCTGCTCCGGCTCTCATTGGCCCTCTGCCGCTGCCGACTTCCGGCGTCGGCGCGTCGTCGGCGTTTTTATCTGTTCAGCCAGATCCCGACGATTTGGCAAAATCGTCCTCTCCGGCGGCAAAAAAACGCTCCGCTGCCGTCGACGCCGGCGAATCGCCCGGAAAAACGCTCCATGCGGGTCACGCTTAAAGGTATAATCGAATTTCTTTTATCAGCAGTTTCGGTTTCGATTTCAAGAGTCGAGCCGTGGCTATGACGTCACAGTCAAGCTTAGGTCACGTGAAGCATGATTAAAATAGCGATATAATCGTTCCTGTGTTGTTTTAATTCAGCAGAAAACTAAGGCCAGCTTTTTTGAAGGAGACGAGTTACAAAAGATGAAGAGCCTGCAATTATATAGCTGTTTTTTTTACATTCCGAGCGCCGCCTAGATTAGCTCGGGATATCAAAGCCAACGTTACTAGAACAAACTCATTTTCACAGCTCCGCCCGGAGAGGTGTCCCAAGTGGCATTCGCGAGAACTAGCGGCGCTGCAGTCGACTCTTGCTCCTTGCCGGGCGCTGTCGTCTGCTACTAGCGGCGCGGAAGCATGGAGCGGCCGGCACACACGTAGCTGTTAGGTGTTGCCATGCCATTGTCAGACGGAGGGAGGTTTGGTGCCAGAAGGCTCCGCGCCTCAAGGTATCATATAACCTATCGACGCGTTGCCGTTGCACTCTACATGGCTGCAGTAATATTATAACTACTCCTGCTCCGTCGCCGCCACTCTCTGCGCTGTCGTCTGCTACTAGCGGCGCGGAAGCATGGAGCGGCCGGCACACACGTAGCTGTTAGGTGTTGCCATGCCATTGTCAGACAGAGGGAGGTTTGGTGCCAGAAGGCTCCGCGCCTCAAGGTATCATATAACCTATCGACGCGTTGCCGTTGCACTCTACATGGCTGCAGTAATATTGTAACTACTCATGCTCCGTCGCCGCCACTCTCTGCCCCGCGGCTGCCAGCGTCGGCGGCTGCAGCGGTCTTCTTAAACGCGTGCTCGCGCCAGTCACTGCGCGTCAGCTGCTTTTGGCTTATTTTTTTTCGTTTTATTTTTATTTTGCGACAGCGGGACTCTCCATGCCGACCTGTTTTGCCCCAGGATGCAAAAGTGGGTATCGAAATGAAGACTCGAAAGGCCGTCATTTCTTCGCGCCACCGAAAGACCCTATCGAAGCAAGCCCTTCACAGAAAAGACCGACAACTGACTTCGAAATGCAAGGTTTGTGATCTGCACTTCGAAGAGGAAGACGTCTTAAAGACCTATCGGCATATAATGCAAGGTAAGGAAGTAATTTCGGATAGGGGGAAATGTATGTTGGCACCAGGCGCTCTACCGAGGCTTTTTCCTTCATTGCCTGCACACATTTCGAAACCAAAACATTCTAGACCGAAAAGAAAGTCACCAAAGGATCGCGCTTCCCCATTTGTTTCGACAGTGGTGTCGGAAGCGAAACTACAAGACTTCGTATCAGAGCAGCACGAACAGGACAGCAGCACTGCACAAACGGACTCGGACTTTAATCTCGATTGCCTGGAGTCTTACTTTGCCAACAACTCAATGGAAATTTGAGTACACTCGAGATGAGGAGACAGATGAAAGATGCGGGCTGTTTTACACTCGTCGTCTAGTTCGAGGAAACTTGCTAGTTGAAAAGACTTTTGTGATCGACGAGCAGTTGTCATGTGCAATGAACGCATACACCGGTAAAGTGCACAAAAAGTTCTTATATAATGTGCAAAATGTTGGTGAAGTGGAAGATCTTCTTAAGCAGGCCAGTGAAATGAAATTGTGTGAGGGGGCCGCAGTTCTGAGCTTAAGCGAAGAGCGAATGCATCATAAAAACTGCTCTGTGCTAACTTCGCGACAAGTTTGTTCTGTTTAAGGCTGCGCAGAAAAATTCGGCAAGCAAGAGGGTCAGAAAAAAGAAAGCGACTTGAACAACTGAAGACACGTACGACGGCTAAGAAAAGCACTTCTGCGAGCTTCGGCAGCAAATGGCAGCAAACAAGAAAAAGAAAGAAGAAATAGCGCAGTTAAAAGAAAACCTCGAAAACTGAGAAGATTTAGAGCGGCGTGGAGCTTGCAGAAAAAGTCAGAGTAGCAAGGAAAAAGGCCAAGCTGCTCCGATAGAATTCTCGCTCTCTGCAGTTGTGCTTACTATCAATACACGTGCAATTATTATATATATACGTGGATTGTGATGTTTATATATAAATAGGAATGTGTGCAATCGTATTCGCTGTATCTTTGCCGAATAATTCTATGTCTAAATGCTCATTCTCCCTCAAAGAAAATAATAGGTTGTGCTGTATAGTCAAATATTTGTCAAAGAGGAAGTAGTGTTGTTCTTTGAATTGCTGTTGATTCTTGCAATTTTTATCAACGTTGAGAAAATCAAGTTTTTGTTGTTTGCTGCACTTCATCTGCACATTACTGTTGTTGACAATTGGTGCATTTTTCTCATTTTTCTTTAGTTGCGTTACCAATTGAATTTCATTACAGTTACCTCTACAAGCAATAAAATAGTGTCGTTACTTATTCTGTTTTCTCTGTGTGTGTGGGGGGGGGGTGATTTCTCAAAGCCATTGTGCGAATAAAATCCCAACTACCTGTGATAACTTTCTATACATGTTTTTTTTAGAGTGAGGCACTCGTGTTTGTTCTGTTATTTGATTTTGCTCTGCTTATGTCCATTCCCGCTGAATCCTTTCTCAGTTGATTCGCTAATTAACTCCGCCCATCCTACGTTCTTGTATAAGATAAGCAACAAAACTTTTAGAAATGCTAACGGATCGTTATTCTGCGTCAGCCCTCAAAAATAGGACACTAAGAACAGACGTTCTGATTAGACAACGACGTAGGCCGTTCGCTGGCATGAATCTTCGTCTAATCGGTACTGGAATACCCGCTACAAAACAGAAGCCAGTGGGCAAAGCAAAGAACAGCGTTGGTGAGCAAGTGGACGGCGTTGTCAGATTTGTTTCATGGCATTAACGAGGGAATTTCGCAGCACATATCTCCCAGGTAACACTTAGGTTCGAAGCCAAAACTTTCATAATTTAGTTATAATTTTACTGAAGCCATGTAGAGCGCAACGACAGTTCGCTAAAACGATTTGCGCTGGCCGCTCCATGCTTCCGCGAGGCGTGTAGCAGACGACGCGCCCGGGAAAGAGCAAGAGTCGACCGCAGCGCCGCTAGTTCTCGCGACCGCCACTTGGGGCAAGCTCCTCTGCTGGGCGGTAAGGGGAGCTGTGAAACTGAGTTTGTTCTAGTAACGTTGATCACAGCTATAGTGCCACGGCCGCTCGATGGAAACGCACTTGGTGCGGCCTGCTGCGTCGCGCCGCCGTCAATGGGCAAGCGCGTCCTTGGGGAGTTGCGCCCCCCAACAGAAATAGCGGGCAGTTGCGCCCGCTATTTCTGCTGAGGGCGTCACTGTTCGGGGCACGTCGCCGCCGGTACAGTGTACTAGAAGGTTTTCCAGTGGCTCGAGCGGAGGCGCATCCCATTGTGCGCCGCGTACCTGCTTTGGAAGAAAGTAGCGGCGGCGCTGTCGTCGTCCGCACTTGAAGCGAGTGTGCGCGCCCGCCTTCTGCTCCTGCAGTTGCGTGCGTGTTGGCGTCGCGGAATGTTGCTTCATGCGTGCGTGCCTCCCAAGCTGTGACGATGCCTCCCAAGCGGTGGTTAAATCACTATTACGCACCAGGCTGCACAACTGGCTACGCGAGAACAGCGCAGGAGCGTAAAGTGTCGCTTTGTAAGGCTCCAAAAGACGAACAGCAAAGGCTTGCTTGGCAGCGAAACCTCCATAGGCTTGACAAGCCGCTTGACGCCGATGGTGCTGTGTGTGAATTGCACTTTGAAGCTCATCTGATTTTGAGGGATTATGTCCATGTGATAAATGGAACGAAAGTTAGAATTCCGAGGGGGACTCCTACGCTTGCACCTGGCGCAGTTCCGACCCTTCTGCCTAACTTGCCCGCCTACTTGAGCAAGCCCACTCCGACTCCTAGGCCTCATAGGAAAAGACGGCAGCTAGGCTTGCCAAGCTGTTGTTCGCTGGTCAGCTTAAAAGTGTACATGTGCAGTAAAAATCATTGTTATGCTCTGTGACAACTTTGTTGTTTATTGTTGTTCATAACTTCCAAGCACCTGTGCGTACCAAGCAATAGTAATTCCTTGCAATAAAGAAACGTAGACGAAGATATTAAACGCTATGAAAAATAATGAAATCTGCCTAAGAAACTAACAACATGTATGCAGTGCAACGGACAGTATTGAGGCGCGTCACCCCCACCACCCTCACGCGCGCGCGCACACACACAAAATGTTACAACTCTGCTCGGCGTAATTAAATGTCGGCTAGTTCCTAGGCTGGGTACAGAGGGAGGAGCTCTTATGAGTCTCTAAGATCAATTTTAAAATCATGACAAAGCACATTTCTTTCAAATTAGTAGTAGGAAACAATATTAACCGCCGTTGCATATCACTTATGACGAACTTCCTCCTTCATGCGCTCTTGCCTCGGGGCCGGCGGTAGCTGACCATAGGCAGGGAATTTTTTTTTATTTCGTCATTAAAGGCGTTTGGAAGCTAGGATGTAAGCACGTATTTTATGTGAAGTGCACCATCGGTGAGACGAAATTTACCATACAAAACGTATAAGCAAAGCGAGGAATGTATATTGCAATGTAGCTCAGCCGCCCGCGAAATCGTAGTGCGCGTTTGCAAATACACTTTCTTTTTTCATTTTGCTCGTTCATGAATAAAACAGGGTCAGTAATAAGCATGACAAACTGCAACAAATACCACCGCGAAATGTGACGCGGCTGTCTCCGACCAGACAATTATACAACTATAAGGTCCACCAGCGACAGCATCGGAATATTTTCATATGCACAACGAAGCTCGAAGGAACAGAAAGCGGAAGCAAACGTTTTCGTTCATTAGTAGTTTTGCATCACTTCGTGGTGGTAAACTTGACTCGCCTAAAACGTCAGAGGACGCGTTGTCCTACCCTTGCTACAAGCGCGACGGCCGCCTGAAAGCTGACGCGCTTTCAAGTGCGGTCGATTGCAGCGCCGCCGCACCTTTCTTCCGCTGGAGGCCCTCTGCAGCGGAGGCGGTCACGCCACTAGAAAGTAGGGAGTTTTAGAATAGGGGAACCCAAGGATTGGGGCCCCCAAGAAAATACCGTGCCGTGGCGTAACGTTCGAGCCGACCGGAGAGTTTTAGAATAGGGTTTTGCCGACGCAGCGGAGCGGGGCTTGCGTTCGTCGATCGCAGCGCCCTGACGGTAAACCGTGAAAGCATTTAAATATATAAAAGCCAAAACAACGCTATCTTATTAAACAGAAAATGCTGTCATTGTACAAAAATATCCTAAAAATACCAGTTATATAATCTGTTTTCTTCAGACAAGACGAAATCGACCAATCTTAATCAATCCAGGCTGAGCCGGGAAACCTCATTTGAACCTTCCGCGCTTTCCGACGCCTGATCCCCATGGCAACCACACGATGCGAGCTCGCTAAGCCTAGCAGCTCGGTAAATCCGGAAGCAATCAGGCAATATGGGGCGTTTTATCGCTTCAATTTGGTGGTGCGGGCATCATGAGACATAGCACAAGCTTCGTTGGCCTTTCGTTTGCCGTGAACGCGTGACACCATGTAGCGGTAACGACGAATGTGTGCCGAGGCGAGCGGCGGCCGCTTGACCGGACGCCGCCATATTGCCCGACCCTATATGGTAATAGGGTCCACGCTATTTCGCCGAGATAGGGTCGCCGTCGTCCGCTGACCCAAAAACCCAAGACCCGCTTGGGTTCTGCGCATGCGCACTCGCGCCCCGCTATTACCCTATCCCCCTAACCGATAGGGTCCCCCTATTCTAAAACTCCCTAGTATTCTAGTTCACTATACCGCCGGGGTCGCCGGCTCTGAGCGCCCGGTTTGCTTCCTTTCTGGACGCGCTTACCTCGCGTCTGCGTGGTAAATGCAAACTTTTTTGTGTGCTCGTGTGCAAGCACGTTAACGATGAGACGGGATGCGTTTGTTTTTTAAGGCGAAGCCGTTCTAGGCTCATGGAGCGAAAATATGTGCGCAGAAGCTATGCCTGTAATCTGTGCGTCGCATCTGTGCACTGGTGTGTCATTCGCAAAAGAGGACGTACAAGGAGGGAGATTAAGAATGAAAATGATTGATGGTGATAGGTAATCAATAAAAGTTAAAAACATACATTGGTAAAGATAATGACTTAAGCTAATGACTAATAATGGTTAATAATGACTAAAATGATTTGAAATGACCAGTATATCAAACTACAACATGTAGTGACCGCAATTGATTAGAAATGAGTAAAAGTGCTCAGCGATGTGTGGTAATGTCTATAATAGCATGACTCATCATTACTGCTAATGACTACGAAATGACCAATATGTGAAACGACGACATGTAATGGCCACTGCTGATTCTAAATGAGTAACCTGCTTGGTTATGAGTTGTAAGGGCTACAGTGACTACGCAGGCAGACTCATCATGACTGGGAAACGACCAATACATCAAACGACGACTTGAAATGACGAACTGTGGCAAACGATGATTGGCAAATGATAGGAGAAGGGTAGGCTTTTGCCGTCCTCCGCTTAAGAGACATCTAAGAGACCCTCTAATTTTATCTGCTGAGCACGCTTCAGGCAAAGGCAGCAGCGAGGAGGGGAAATGCACTCGCTTTCTCTGAAGTCCAGATGCTGAAGCCTACTGCCCTATCAGCTGCCATTGAATTTGCTACAAGGGACAGCAGATTGGACTTGCTGGTGATTAATCATAGGTTAACAGTGGCAACAACGTGACGGGAACACAGGAGAAGAAGACGGCACAACCGCGCTAGTTGTGTCGTCCTCTCTTACTGTGATTCTGTCACTTTGTTTAACCTATTTAGTTATAAGGGAGCTGGCACGTGAACTAGGATTTTTAGCGATGTGTTGTGAAGCAGATGAACACGATGAGGTAGCACCAAAAGGCTTTCTCGCTGGTTATGTTGCGAGGGCATATCAGAAAAAGGTACGAAGGTTTTTTTTTTTTAATATAAGTATACAATTTGTTCTAAATTTTGCCGCGCTAGTCTGAGCGGCCTTGCAAGCAAAGGAGCCTGTACATACAACATTTGTTTATACTCTTGAGACTGCTTGAACCGATGCGATAAACTGAAAACCATGTTCCACAGAAAATCCGGAGCCCGCTCTGTCGGCGGAAAGTCGGAAAAATACCTCTCTGGTAAGAGGCACATTAGTTGATGATATGGCCAGACACCTTTGGCGCAATGAGAACACGTGACATGTTTAATGCGGCAGGAGCCGCCAAACCAGAGAGAGTCAATAAGATGTAAGAGTGAAATGGGAATTATTGAAAGTGGGACCCTTAGGTCCCAAGTCAGGCACACTATACTCCTATAGGGCACGTTCGTACGAGCTCGGTAAAGAGGGACTTTATATAGGAGGGTCCTATTCCATATAATGCGGTGGCTTAAGGCTGCATTCTAATGACATGCGACAGAGGCGGCAATTACGGGATACGATGAATGGCAGGTAGCGAAGTGCGAGTTCTCTAACGCGGCTCTGCAAGAAGACTTAAAACCCCCCAGTTTTGTATATCACTACAAGGTTGTTGCTTAATTTATGCGATATTTGGTAATGGTTTTGTGGCGACATGTCAGTCGTGCAAGAGCCTGTTGCAGGAAATATGAGTCAACTGGACCAGTTACAGGTTAATGAAAACCAAGGACAAAGGAGGCTTGATTTACCCCGCAAAGGAAGTAATCTAGCTTTGTCAGCTTACGAGCACCTTCATTAGCAGCATGATGAAGTCTGAAGAGGTCCGGCGAAGTAGCAAGCTATGTAAACTTTTGATTTCATCATTGGTTTCTCACTGCACACAGTACCTGCAGCTAATCTATGAAAACAATGATCGTGCCCATGCTTAGGCGTTATGCAAGATATTAAGTTTCTGCACCCGCTGATAGTGAGCTGTGCTGGAAATGTCAACTCAACAGTGGAGCAACGTTTATGGCTATGGCATAAACCTCTCTCAAGAAAGGTTTTCCGTCTGCGATTGGTATTTTTCTTCTCGGCTGCTCGCTGAATCTCAGCTGCAGTTGCGCTCTGAAGTGTGAACAGTCTTGTGATCGCAGCTACGAATTTCACAGCAGGAACACTCGATGCGCGTTCTTCCATTGAAAATTGCAAACCAACGAAATTGTATTGGTTTGCGAGCAGCCAATAAAAATAGTGATAAAAACTTGCGGCGCATATACGTAGCACCTTAAGACAGACCGGCTCTATGAAGCGCGCTTAGTTTCCCCGGTCATGCAAAATGCGGGAAGCCATGACGGATAGCGTTCCGGTGTACAAAGTTTAAGGTCTCCAACTGAGTCAAAGATCCCAGGTTATCATCTAGATTTAACCTAATAAACATCTTCATATTTCCACCGTAACATTTGTCAGAATGAGATACAAAGGTTGGTTACATGTCGCATTTTCACAGAGGTTGCTCATAGTCGGACATTCTCTTATTGGATAGCGCTGGCAGTTTAGAACAGGTTGATACCAATTTGTGTATAAAAGCTGCATGCAGGAATGAGTAAATGGTATGAAAATGACACACGGAATTAGCGACATAGCTGACATTTTCATGTGACAAACAACTTGATCCGAATGCAACATCACGGTAATGCGAGCTCTCCAATCGAGTGGCCTTGAACCACCGTCACATTAAGTTTTTCAGGGTATACTCCAGTATGTATCCTGGCCGAGCAAGCGCTAAGTGCTGACATGGTCACACTACACATGACAGCATATGCTAATTCGTGTTGCCAAATTTTGTGAAGCGGAGCTCTTATATCCTTAAAATAAAAGAATTCTACCACGCCGACGCCTCCCTCAAAGCGCAGCCAGGCGCAGCTCTCCGCGCGCGGCTGTCCCCGAACGGTGGCGCCGCAGCGGTGGCGACGGGAAGTAGGCGCCTCCTGCCATGGCCTCCGAGATCACCTCCGCACGCACGTTTCTCTCCGGCCGTTCCAATCGGCCGGAGAGAGCGTAAGTTGGAAAAGGGGCGTGGCAGCGTCTTTCACCGCACCGCGGCGCTCGCCACCTATGCATCAAGTGTTCCGCCGTAGCTTGGCGCAAACTAAAAACACGAGTTTTATCAGCTTGCGCTCGTACCACAGTCGAGCTGCCAGCTTTAAAATGCCACGGGCCAAACGGCAGCCAACAATTTCGCTATCGTTAAAGTACTAATAATATAAGGCCCACATGCGCAAAGTTAGGCAGTGACTACCCTAAGCTGCATGCCTGCCCGAATTGCATGCATGCGTGCTCTGGCGCTCTCTGCTGCGGTTCCGCGCCATTTTTTTTTTGTCGCCGTACATTTGTGAGGTCATTAGCTCGCTAAATACAGTATTTAAGAGTGCGGCGACACATAAAGATCTATCGCACGAATGCAATTCTCTAAATGGTTGCGCCACAGCCACATATGATTATTGCTTACTTAGATGCATCTCACGATAGTAAATTTTTTCTCGCATGGTTTTAAAGCTGCCTTAGAAGATCGTAAGCATTCAAGTTCGATAGAGTCCTTACGGAAAACAATATACATAGGTTTTTATAATATCCTTATGGCAAGCTTGCGTAATAAAACATAAGTTCGATAAAGGTGAAAGGTAATCGGGGCACGTTCAGGCACCTCTGCCGTCACATGAGTATATGCGAGGTTTTCGGAAGTGATCCCGTTAAAAACGGATCAGCTTATACGATCGAAAGTGAGAAGAAGATATTACCTCGTTTTTAAACACGCGGCCCGCCATAGCATAAATGTGCGCAATTATCACGCGAGTTTCAGCTTATTTCTTGTTTTCACTTGTTTGCATATGCTACAGACTGGGTGCAGTGCTTTTAATTTTAATTTTTACTCCTATGCCTATACACGCAGACGGCCAAGCCGAGAAAATGAGTTAATTCAAACGAATTATGATTAGACTATAGAATGGCGCTATCATACACGCCTGCCACACTAGTTAGCAATTTTTCATTAATTTTCAATGATATGCGAAACTTATCTGAACATTTTTGGCACTAAAAACCGCCGGTTGTAATGATACTAGCCACTTTCTGAACAAAATTACGAGGCAAACACTGTGAGCTATTTAAAAAGACATGTTTCTTTATTTACAAAACTCATGAGTTGGACAAATAGTAAAACAATATGGGCAAGCACAATCAAGAAGTACACACAAACATTTCGTTAATTACAAAGTTCAATCACCACATGATGACTACTTGCTTAGTTTTCTATTCGCAAAGATAAAACTCGTCAGACTAAACACGCAGCTGCTATCTTGCTCAGCAGTATTTTTTCCGGCAAGCTGCTTGATCAATTACTATTTTTCCTGCGTTGATAAGCTGTGGCTTAAGCAACTTTTCTATGATTATCTTCGTTGTTTCACTGGCGTGGTCCTTTCTTGCTGCACAAAGCTAGAAGAGAGCACCTCTCGAAGTAAGCAACATAAGCTAGCGACATGTACGCTACACATGGAATGTAGCGATGTACGTTCCACTGGAATTTATTATATTTGCAAGCAAGCGCAGAAGCCTTAGGATTAAAAATCGGGAGGAAAACGAATTTCTCGACAGTTCACCAAACTGCAACAAGACCTTCCAGCTGAGAAACATGCATGCCTCGAGCATACGCTCGTAACGTTGATTGACTGCCGGCTTCACGAGTGACCGTTAGGCACTCAAAGACTACCACCTACACCAGGTATTCTTTACGAGTAACAGTTTCACAAGCAAAGAAAACTATCTACACGAGCACAATGCGTAAATTCTAAGTAGAACGGAACGTATTATGTGAACGCAGAAAGAACATCAACACTCCGCTTCGGTAGTAAACACAACACTTAAATTGTAGAACATTTCGGACACACCTTGCGGTCGGTCTTTGCTGGAAAACCAGCTAAAAATGAAAGGCTACGTGACGCTCGTAACAAATTTTTCGTCAATGTACACGCGCAAAAAAACGAGAGAACCGCAAGCGGAGATAAGCTGCGAGCGGGCAAGACGATGCATCGACGCATTAAAACCCCTTGATACTTTGAAAGTTACGCCAACGATTGAACTTTGCCGCCGCCGCGCTACCTCCTCGCCTCCTCCTCGCCCCTTGCGCGCCCCTTCGCTGAAGGCCGGCTCTCCGCCCGATTTCCTGAGCGACGATTGGTCTCCCTGGCGTTGCCCTTGGATACCGACGCGCGTCCGGCGTTTTCCTTGTGTTTTCTTTATCCTTCGCGTCATTTTTCTCCTAGTCTCGGCGAGCGAATATTGCGCGCTGTGCTTTTATTGCAGCGTGCAAGCTCTATGCCGTGCTGTTGCGCCTACAACTGCAGCAAGCGGCCTGAAGATGGTTATGCGGTATTCATGATATCTCAAGGCAAGCGTGACGGCTTGCGCACGAGTCAATGGATTCACAAGATTAGTTGAAAGACGTTTATTCCTAGAAAGAACAGAGTTGTTTGCGACGTAAGGTGCCTTTCTCACTTCCCGTAATAACGCGTCACCTGACGCTGCGCTTTTTATTTCTGCTTGCTGCTCAATATTTTTGCGGCGGCAACATGTTCATTGTATAAAAATAAGGTTGTCCTCTGCAGCATGCTGAATATTCTGCGAGGCTCCAAGGCTCCATCATTTAACACGCTTCGACTTCTGTACAGTCAGAAATAGGGCGCTATAATCTGCTTTTTGCTGTCAGAGATAACTGGAAAATTACAGCCTCTCGATTGCATTTGTCACGATTATGCTAGGATCCCTGGCCTCCTTCACTAAAAATCAAAATTCGGGCTTGTAGAGGAGCTAGCCTTTTCATCTTGTACTTGTAGTGTGCGTCGGTTACTCGGGAGCAATGAATGCTGGCCCTGAAAAACTCTTTGGCAAGTAAACCCGAGGTATTGCGGGTAATCTGCACTAGTTAAGTCGTACGCCATTTTTTTTTTAATTCTTGAATGTGTCTTGCCATGCTTCGACGCACGCGTGGGTTAAAAAGCATGCGTTCGTTTTATCAGGGATACGGCCAATGTGCAGGAGGTGTTCATATGATCACACACGCTTCACTTTGACCACGACTACTTGGCGTTGGCAGGTTACCTTCGCTTTGGAAGCTGGAGCTCTAAAACCGCGATTCCGCGTATTCATTTATTGCGAGAAAAGTTTTCCCATCGATGTCAAATCAGCCGGAATCATTGCATCAATTTTCTGTATTTACGAAACTTAAACAATCAATAATGATTATAGTTATGATGTAAAAATAGGGCAACATTTTGCGACAATTCTTAGCACTGTAACATATTACTCATTTCAATTGTATGCAAGATTTTTTTTTCACCTAGCCTGAGGGATTAACTCATCGCTCTATATTCTAGCTACATTTGACTGAAGACTAGTTTGAGCCGCCACTATTACACGAACTCGAAAAAAAAAAACAGGCCAAACGCAGTTCCATCAATTTTCTCTCACCCACCTGTCCTGAAGTAAAGGAAGCCTCCTCGACAGAGACATGAACCTCGCGCTGATAGAAGTCAGTTATTTCTGTGGCTTGCTCTTTTCCCACCTCCATTTATGAGAAAACAAGAAAGTACAAGAATTTAAAGTCATTGTATAGTTGTCTCGTCAGATATTATGAGATAATAGAGATATGACTCATAATGTAAGCCAATGAAAATTGAAGTATATCAATGGGTCATGGGACGGCATCAGATTAAATAGTGATGGTTGTGAATAGTAATAGGTAATGATGGTGACTGTTACGGATAACAATAGTAAATTATAGTAATAGGCCCGGATAGTGAGGTGATAGTGTTCGTTGGGGATAGTGACAGTGGCAATAGTGATAGGATAGTGGCATTAGTAGATATAGCGATAGGATAGCAATAGATAATGAATTTGGCAGTTATATGCTTTCTCATTTCCGCACGTTGAAGACCTATGTGCACCCTGTAATTTTTTTATTTGATTGTTGCGTTCAATGAAATCAAGCACTTTTACATAGCGCTGAGGCCACAGCATGATTGCCCCAGAATTTCAGTGTGTCGGCAATAGGGCCCACCACTTCTCCCAGTGTACCCTGCTGTCTTTTAACCACACGCGAAGTCACTGAGTGGCCGCGTACTCGTAAAATTATTTAGTTCCTCCATCAGCATCATATCAAGACTGCCGTGACAAACCTGTTCCTTGCCTCGAAGCAGCAAGGAACAGCTCAAAATTTGATTTTATACAAAATTAACTAATGAACGCAGATTATCGCGGATCGCTAACTAGCACAGTGCCATTACACTTGGCCTAAGCTTTCCAACGGTATATGGTTCGGTGTTGCAGCTAAAATTTAGATTTTAATTGCAATTTACTAAATATAAATTAATTTGGCCCAGTGATTGATCAAAATACATGTACAATTAACCAATAATCAAATCTCATGTTTGATCACGTGACATATACTATGCTTAGAGAGATAGCTTGACAGTAGCGAAATAGACTAAGTCCTGCTTTGACCTTCTCTGATCTTTAAGTTCAAAGCACCAGCCTGGATCGTTTTGCGCAGTTTTACCGCGGTGACAGATTTTACGCTCTAAAAAAAAACACAAAGTCAGAGGCAGTACTAGATTAGGTACACAAAGTAAAACCTTTTTATGTGACTTAAAAAGTGTCTGTAGCACAGAACTCGCCTGAAAGCTTTGTTTATCAGTCTTCCCCATTCAAACAGTTCTAAGAAGAAACCAATCAATTCATGAACTTTACTTTCGGCATTCTCAATGCTTTTCTCGCAATTTTTCAAATATTTTGTGCACTCCTGGAAGGCAGACCTGGCCCAAAAGCTCGCGCTTCACTCACTGCTGCGGCCGGCCGGCGGGCGTCAAGGAGAAAAAGCGTGTCGTGCGCAGCGCTCGCCGCCGCAACGCGAGGAGAATCGAGGAGGAAAGCGCGGCGCGGAGGAGAGTGTCGCTACTTTCAAATTATCAAGGGACTTTAATGCGTCGTAAAATCCCTTGATAATTTGAAAGTAGCGACACTCTCCTCCGCGCCGCGCTTTCCTCCTCGATTCTCCTCGCGCGGCGGCGGCGAGCGCTGCGCACGACACGCTTTTTCCCCCTGACGCCCGCCGGCCGGCCGCAGCAGTGAGTGAAGCGCGAGCTTTTGGGCCAGGTCTGGGGTCCAGGAGTGCACAAAATTTTTGAAAAATTGCGAGAAAAGCATTGAGAATGCCGATAGTAAAGTTCATGAATTGATTGGTTTCTTCTTAGAACTGTTTGAATGGGGAATACTGATAAACAAAGCTTTCAGGCGAGTTCTGTGCTACAGACACTTTTTAAGTCTCATGATAAGGTTTTACTTTGTGCACTTAATCTAGTACTGCCTCTGACTTTGTGTTTGTTTTGTTTAGAGCGTGAAATCTGTCACCGCGGTAAAACATCAGAAAACGATCCAGGCTGGTGCTTTGAACTTCAAGATTAGAGAAGGTTAAAGCAGGACTTAGTCTATTTCGCTACTGTCAAGCTATCTCTCTAAGCATAGTATATGTCAGGTGATCAACCATGAGATTGGATTATTGGTTAATTGTACATGTATTTCAATCAATTACTGGGCCAAATTAGTTTATATTTAGTAAATTGCAATTAAAATCTAAATTTTAGCTGCAACACCGTTGGAAAGCTTAGGCCAAGTGTAATGGCACTGTGCTAGTTAGCGACCCGCGATAATCTGCGTTCATTAGTTAATTTTGTATAAAATCAAATTTTGAGCTGAACCTTGCTGCTTCGAGGCAAGGAACAGGTTTGCCACGGCAGTCTTGATATGATGCTGATGGAGGAATTAAATAATTTTATGAGTACGTGGCCCCTCACTGACTTCGCGTGTGGTTAAAAGACAGCAGGGTACACTGGGAGAAGTGGTGGGCCCTATTGCCAATACACTGAAGTTCTGGGGCAAGCATGCTGTGGTCTCATGCGCTGTGTAAAAGAGCTTGATTTCATTGAACGCAACAATCAAATAAAAAAATTACAAGGTGCACATAGGTCTTCAACGTGCGGGAATGAGAAAGCGTATAACTGCCAATTCATTAACTATCGCTATCCTACCTATCACTATATCTACTAATGCCAGAGACCTATCGTAACTGTCACTATCCGCAACGAACACCATCACCTCACTATCCGGGCCTATTACTATAATTTACTATTATTATCCGTAACAGTCACCATAATTACCTATCACTATTCATAACCATCACTATTTAATCTGATGCCGTCCCATGACCCATTGATATACTTCAATTTTCATTGACTTACGTTGTCAGTCATATCTCTGTTATCTCATAATATCTGACGAGACAACTATACATTGACTTTTAATTCTTATACTTTCTTGTTTTCTCGTAAATGGAGGTGGGAAAAGAGCAAGCCACAGAAATAACTGACTACTATCAGCGCGAGGTTCATGTCTCTGTCGAGGAGGCTTCCTTTACTTCAGGACAGGTCGGTGAGAGAAAATTGATGGAACTGCGTTTGGTCTGTTTTTTTTTTCGAGTTCGTGTAATATTGGCGGCTCAAACTGGTCTTCAGTGAAATGTAGCTAGAACATAGAGCGATGAGATAATTACTCAGGCTAGGTGAAAAAAAAAATCTTGCATACAATTGAAATGAGTAATATGTTACAGTGTTAAGAATTGTTGCTCGCAAAATGTTCCCCTATTTTTACATAATAACTATAATCATCATTGATTGTTTAAGTTTCGTAAATACAGAAAATTGATGCAATGATTCCGGCTGATTTGACATCGATGGGATAACTTTTCTCGCAATAAATGAATACGCGGAATCGCGCTTTTAGAGCTCCAGCTTTAAAAGCGAAGGTAACCTGCCAACGCCTAGTAGTCATGGTCAAAGTGAAGCGTGTGTGATCATATGAACACCTCCTGCACATTGGCCGTATCCCTGATAAAACGAACGCATATTTTTTAACCCACGCGTGCGTCGAAGCATGGCAAGACACATTCAAGAATTGAAAAAAAATGCCATACGACCTAACTAGTGCAGATTACCCGCAATACCTCGGGTTTACTTGCCAAAGAGTTTTTCAGGGCCAGCATTCATTGCTCCCGAGTAACCGACGCACACTACAAGTAAAAGCTGGAAAGGCTAGCTCCTCTACAAGCCCGAATTTTGATTTTTTAGTGAAGGAGGCCAGGGATCCTAGCATAGTCGCGACAAATGCAATCGAGAGACTGTAATTTTCCAGTTATTTCTGACAGCAAAAATCAGATTATAGCGCCCTGTTTCTGACTGTACAGAAGTCGAAGCGTGTTAAATGATGGAGCCTTGGAGCCTCGCAGAATATTCAGCATGCTGCAGAGGACAACCTTATTTTTATACAATGAACATGCTGCCGCCGCAAAAATATTGAGCAGCAAGCAGGAATAAAAAACGCAGCGTCAGGTGACGCGTTATTACGGGGAGTGAGAAAGGCACTCGACGTCGCAAACAACTCTGTTGTTTCTAGGAATAAACGTCTTTCGACTAATCTTGTGAATCCATTGACTCGTGCGCAAGCCGTCACGCTTGCCTTGAGATATCATGAATACCGCATAACCATCTTCAGGTCGCTTGTTGCAGTTGTACGCGCAACAGCACGGCATAGAGCTTGCACGCTGCAATAAAAGCACAGCGCGCAATATTCGCTTGCAGAGACTAGGGGAAAAATGGCGCGGAGGAAAAAGAAAACACAAGGAAAACGCCGGACGCGCGTCGGTTTCCAATGGCAACTTCAGGGAGACCAATCGTCGCTCAGGAAATCGGGCGGAGAGCCGGCCTTCAGCGAAGGGGCGCGCAAGGGGCGAGGAGGAGGCGAGGAGGTAGCGCGGCGGCGGCAAAGTTCAATCGTTGGCGTAACTTTCAAAGTATCAAGGGGTTTTACGACGCATAGGCGCGCACTGCCGCCTGGTGGCGCCTGGAGGAATTGACAAACTTAAAACATTTGGCTGCGTCGTGCGCCGATTGGAACGGCCGGAGAGAAACACGCGCGCGAGGGTGATCTCGGAGGCCATGCTTACAACATTTGGCTGGGGCGCGAGCCGATTGGAACGGCCGGAGAGAAACACGCGCGCGAGGGTGATCTCGGAGGCTATTCTTACAACATTTGGCTGGGGCGCACGCCGATTGGAACGGCCGGAGAGAAACGCGAGCGAGGGTGATCTCGGAGGCCATGCTTACAACATTTGGCAGGGGCGCGCGCCGATTGGAACGGCCGTAGAGAAGTGCGCGCGAGGGTGTTCTCGGAGGCCATGCTCCCGCCGGTTTCGGGCGACGTAGCAGGCCGCACCTAGTGCGCTTCCTTGGAGCGGCCGTGATAGTGCCTAGGATATACTTGCTAGTGTGGCGTGCGGAGGGGTCTTTCAATGGGCGGAGGTGGCCGCGCCGGTGATGCCTTCCAACTTTGGCCTCCAGGGGCGCTGCTCATCGTAAAGATGCCGTCGACATCGTTGGCCGCCGACGCGCTCTTGATTTGCCGCAGTTGCGCTGGCCGAGCTATCAGTGGTTCGAGCGCTTTGGACACGTCTTCGCTGTTCTTTTGTTTTAGTCGTTCTGTTCCTTGCATTCTTACGAGAGAACTATATTTACAATGACTAATGATGCTAAAAATAAAGCATCAGGGCAGGGAGAAAACATGTTTCGTGCAGCTCTGTCGGAGTGGCTACCGCTCGAATTAGGATAGGCTTCTATGTTCGGTGTGCCATCGGACCCTGCGCAGCTTGCGTAGTGGAAGCGGCTGATTAAAAGACAGGACCGCAAGTTGACTTCAACGTGTGTTGTCTGCGAAAAATATTTTTAGGAGAGCTACATCGAGAGGACGCTCAAAGTGATGGTGAACGGCATCTTCAACGAGCTCACTAGAGATAGACCACGCCTTAAGCCTGAAACCGTGCTAACGCTATTCGACCATTATTGGAACCATCTTCTGCCTAAGAAGACATCGAAAAGGAAGTTGAGGAACCTCTGTGACCAACCGGCCGCTAAACGACAAAAGCGCAGTGCCAGTAATGCCAGTGGGGCAGACACCAGCCACGGACCGTGAAGGATGTTTGACAATGCTTCCGAGGAGCCGGCTGCAGAAGAGCCGAGCGAGAACTCATGCCCGCAGCTGCAGACGTGCAGCTTTCCTCAGCATCCGTTTGACTCAATTTTCATCCCTGCAACTTGGACCAAATTAACCGAAGTATATATCTGCTGGCTCTGTAGCCTACGTGCGTTATCGAGCCAAAAAAAAACAACAAAAAGCTTTCCACTTTGTACATAGAAAAAATAACTTTTGGAAGCTTGAAGCCTGAGCGCAGTTCTGTGGACGCTACAGTGTATAATCTCAGAAAAGAAAACAACAAACACGTACAATACAACAACAGCTAAAGCTGAAGAGCTATATACGGAGAGTGCACTGGATCGGGGTACGTCTTTGTTCCGGATGTGGCATGAAACCAGCTGATTCAGGAAGCACATATCATTCATGGGAAAGTATTTTGCAGAAAAGTGTCGCTTGACCGTCAACTCTGAAGGGGTTAGCTGAGCTTAATGCAAATACCAGCGGATGTTTACACAAGATGCGCAGAAAGAAGGAAAAAGCATGCAACCAGCCAAAGAAATGCAGTAACATTTCTCGCGTTCTGAGAAGAGCAAAGAGAAAACTGGCTGGAGCGCATAAGCAAGAGGCTCTAATGAAAGCGCAGAATGAGGCGATTATAAGTGAGTGTGCGGCTGAAGCTTTTTTTTTTTAATCCCGCGCGTGACCTATAGACAATTGTGACCGTACAACAACCGCTCGACTGCTGAAACCGAAGCCGACACTGGTGAAGAAAGTAAAATAAATTATAAATTACTTAGCGGTGGTAGGCTAAAAACCACGTGGAGAATTATACAGGAATATCTGGCGCAACATTTGCAATTGAAAAAAAAAAAATAACACCAAAAATTGGTATAATACTAGTTTAAAATTATTGCGGTGTCATGTGCGGCCTTTGTTCAAAACCTTTAGCGGTGCATTTTTATATTTTGCTTGTTTATTGTTGCTGCGCTTTTTCTCAAATTTTACTGTATTGTAGACTTTGTAAAAAAAAAAGAATCAATGATACAATCACCACCTTTGTTTGTTGCCTTTCCTTCTGTTACAAAAGGAAGCACACCGCACAATAATCATTTATGTATGCAGCAACAATTAAGTGACTTCCCTCTAAAACACATGAATAAAAAGTAAGAACAAAAAGATTCAGACTGCTTGTGTTTATTGTCGCATGCAATCTTTGAAAACATGCGCGCGTGCCATGTTATGAAAAAGCAAGATCGCCCTTCTTTTCTGTAGCATATATGTGACGCTATAAAATGTCACTAACCTGATATATATCATCTTAGCAATAAGCATGACTGAATTGAAGAAACGTCGACGTAACCTATCCGAAAGCAAGAGGCCCGTATTGACGTTCGTAGCACTTGACTGCGGCATCGCGATATACCATGGACCATAAGAAAAGACCGAAGAGTAAATAAAATTCATAGTTGGATTAATGAACAGCGTAAAATATTAAGGGTATTTTCTGATACAGCTGTGTCACACGGACAATAACAGTCGTCTTCGATCCGTTCCGGGTTAGATCGCGATTGAGAATATAGTTGCCATGATTCGGGACAACCTCCTGGGATATTAGCTGACTGAGCGCTCACTCAGAAGGAAGATGCATACGATAGCTTACATATATATTGAAACCGGCCCGGACTCGATCATTTTATCAAAACAAAGTATTGCAACCAACGTGTCAACTTTAGGTGGTTGTTTCAAATTTCTTGTCTCGCTGGATATCAGGCAGTCTTTAAACTGCTTAAGACCTTATCAGGTTCAGCTGAATAAACAAAACGAAGATATAGCAGACATGGTCCCAACAGTATTTATTAAACGCTTCCTCGAGCGCTATTTCAGCGTATGATTTTCTCCGCACAGTACTAGGAAGGTACGATTGTCTTCCACCAAGACTGTTTTTAGACAAAAAGTGCGCTCAAACCGTCAAGAGACAGGTTTCGCAGTGAAAAGCGCAGCGCGCTATCCGGACCTATATGTCGCCCATGCTGCCAAGGCCGCGAACGCGGAGCGATGGCACCTTAGCTATTGGTAGCGCCGCCCCGCGGTGGCAGCGGGAAGGCATCACCGCGGCGGCCACGCGAGCGCGCGCCCTCAGCACACTAGCCAGTATATTCTAGGCATCTCTCAGCTGCTGAAACCGAAACTAGCGAGAAACGAAAAAAAAAATACTGAGGGGTCATAGGCAAAAACCGTGTGGTAATCCATATACAGGAATGTCTTGCGCACATTAACAAAAAGAAAAATGCAAACAACATTTAGTGTCTATAGTCTTTTAAAAGTGCTGTATTCTATGCGGTGTAAGGAAATTAAATGCAGCCTTTTTAAAACACCTACGCAGTACGTAATTTGATGAGGTGCCGTACTGAGGTGCCAAGGCTGAAAACTTTTTGCGTGTACGCAGTCAGTGTGTTGATGAGATGTAGGCATTATCGGCGGCGAACGTGTATCACATAGAACTTCGCAGAATGCCCATACTCTGTTGAATCTGTGCAATATAAAACCATGTTGGAAGTGGGGGCTCGGTGCTCACATGCACTTGACAGCTTCAACAGAAAACGTGCAACGGCGTAATGATACAGAATTTTCAGTCAGTTGACTTTGTTTCAAGAGTACGTTCACCCATTATGTCATCTCACCCTTCAAGCTTTGGTTCATTCATTGTTCATTGTCGTCCAACTCTAAGAACCCAAAAATCCCAAATTTTCTTGCATGAACCCAACATCCCTCCAATATGACCTAATAATTTATATTCTCCCAAACAAATTTCCCACATCGCCTTCAATTTTAGAATTATTACTATTTTTCATGCACTCTCTAAACCAGTACTGATTGTATTTTGCTGATGCCAAGGGCATGTGAATGATATATGCATGCTAACTGCAATGTATTTGAAAAAGAAGAAATTGAAATAATCGACTTCCATGACAGATTAAATATCAGATACAAACGTTTAATATTTTCTGTGGTTCCCGTCGCTCAATTTTCACTTTTTCGTGACACATATTAACAACGACGCTTTGTGACTTGTACACAATTAGAATCTATACTGTACTTGCAGCACTCATTTGTTTCCGCGCCCTTTCAGCGCCGTCGTTTGCACCCTTTTGGTAAATTCCCCGTCCTGCACCCTTAACATAGGGCGCATCGGCCGAAATAAGGTGCAATTTTGTAGCGCACCCTTTTGCGCACCCTTAAAGGTGAGATACTGCCAGATAGGTTGCTCTAATTGTGCGCTACGGAGTGCAAATACGCGGCGCGCCATTTTTTCCACCCTTAAGGATGAGAAATTCTTTAGTGTGTATGGGCGCAGCGGACAAGGAGGCCGGGTGAGTATGTACAAGGAGGCCGGGTGAGCCGGCGCTACACAAGCGGCAGCTGCTATGTAAACTTGCTTGTATATAACACTATACCAGCCGCTATGTTGAGTCAGCGATCATCACGAAGTGGTCAGTTTTGATATGCCGTTATGTCAGGCTTAATATTCTAGGAAATAATTTCACTACGCACGTTAGCACGAGGTATATCCGCCGCTGCCGTAGCGCGCCTCGACGCGGCGGTAGGGACAGTATAGGGCGAGGCTTGCGTGCGCTATGGCCGCCCGAGTTGGAAGCGACTCAGCGACGCCACGCACGATATTATGTATGTATGTATGTATGTATGTATGTATGTATGTATGTATGTATGTATGTATGTATGTATGTATGTATGTATGTATGTATGTATGTATGTATGTATGTATGTATGTATGTATGTATGTATGTATGTATGTATGTATGTATGTATGTATGTATGTATGTATGTATGTATGTATGTATGTATGTATGTATGTATGTATGTATGTATGTATGTATGTATGTATGTATGTATGTATGTATGTATGTATGTATGTATGTATGTTGGGCTTTTCGAGCGCACCTCGGGCCTGCTGGACGGCCCATAGTTAAATGTCCTTGAAATAACTGAGATATTTGTAACCGCAGCTTCGTTATGCTGATCGCCTAAGGGTACCGGTTGAGAGCTGGGTAGCAGTGGCGAACTGCTATTCGCCTTAACTGCGGTTAAGTTCCATCCACAGTTAATGTGTCCGCGTAATGTGGTACTTATCACCTTCATCTTTACGTTTGGAATTAAACGGATTAAGTGGAACGCTGTCAACTTAGGAACGTTATTAGCGCCGCACTTCGTCTAGGTGCATCCATGTTTATATGAAGCTAGCTTACAGACGAAGGCCAATATATACTGTACTGAATATTGCCCAAATGCACGCCAAATTTGACATTGTAAAATAATTAAAAAAAATCAGAGGCAGTCGAGGCCAGGATTCCCGATCATGGCTCTTTAGTTCTCGAAACGAACACCACGTGGCTGACCACCTTGAAGCCCTCCTCGCTCTCTTACTTCTCCTCTAGGGGCGCTCCTTCATCCTCCCACATGGCCAAGACACAGCGCGACGGGGGGCGCGGGTTTTACTGAGGGAGTTGTTTTGCGGCCCAGCTTGGCGCTTGCGTTGCCCACCCTTCAGCAGTGCGAGCACTGGCCCGTGGGGCAACCGGGGCACGGCCAGCACGGCATGTTCGGGTGTCATCTCCCCTTCCTGTTTGAGAACGGTAGCCTATGTGGGGGAGGGGGTGAGGAGTCTCTGCTCGGACGCTGCACACTCTTCTCTGTGGCTTATCAGTAAGCGTGTTTTTTTTTTCTTTTTTTTTGCAGTAAGTTTTTTTTATTACGTCTTTATTTCTGCTTACGGTAGGCGTTTACCTTGCGGCAGAACTAAGTTGCTTCATGGATGTAGGGGTGGGGGAGCGGTTAAGGGTGGGGGTGAGGGTATGGGTGGGGGTGGGGGTGAAGGTTGGGTTAGATATGAGGGACCGGTGTCCACTTCTTCCTCGAGGTAGGGTCGTCCCGAGGTCGGCTCCGCGAAGTAATGGCCTGGTCCTTCTTCTTCCTTGAAGTAAGAAAGAAAAGTTCGCCAGAGCCGGGTTGCGTCTGATAGCCCGATGTGCGATGGGGGATCGACCCATGCCTGCAGGGTTGCAGGTCTAAGCCCGCCCAGGGACTTGAGTGCTCTCTCCCGTACTGCGTCAAAAGTAGGGCAGCTCCACAGGAGATGTTCGGCCGTGCCTCTGGCCGGGCATGTCGGGCACTGAGGAGAAGGGTATACCTGCGGGTTAATGAGGTGCAGCTTCGCGGGTGACAGAAGCTGGCCAGTCCGGGCTCGGCGAAGGAGTACTGCCTCCACTCTCCGGAATGAGCTATCTGGGCGGCGATATAGTTGCTCAGGGTTGGCCAAGTGCTGGAGTATGCTTCGACGATAGCGTTGTGCTCGATGCGATGTCTCCGCCCTATCCATATGAGGCGACGACGGATGCGTAACGTCCTCAGGGGGCCACGAAGCGGAAACGAATGTGGATCCAGGCAAAGGTGCGGAAAGAGCTGCTGCGCGCGCTGCCTGGTGTGCCTTTTCGTTTCCAGTGATTCCTTCGTGTGCAGGAATCCATTTGATAATTGAGGTGTAGCCCTCCTCTCTCAGGCGAAGGGCTTGTGTTCGAATAGTGCTTAGAATGGCATAGTCTGGTCCCCCTGCGCGGCGTGCAGTGTACGCTGCTTGTGAATCTGTGTAATTATGGTAGGTGCACGGAGCCCGATCCTGTCTTGCTACTATTCGAGTAATGGCAAGTCGTATGGCAATGAGTTCGAGATTGGTAACAGTGTGTTCCTCGGAAAGCCGTTGAACTACCGAGGTATCTGACACAGAGTCGTGACAAGCTATAGCTGCGCAGTGTTGAAACTGAGCGGCGTCTGTGTATAGTTGGATAGCTCCTTCCTGGGCTAGCTTGTGTGACATCTTCCTATGACGTTTGGCGGCAGCTTTGCGCCTTTGAGGATTAGCCGAACTCATATTCTTTGGTAATGGTATACCATCTACTAAGTCAATCAACTCCATTAGTGGGGCGGCGGACGAAAGTGGCTCTAAATTGTCAACGTTGTAGCCTAATGCCTGCAGGATCTGTCGGCGAGCCGCCGTTGTGGAGAGACGGACTCGCTGGGCTTGCAATTGCTGCTCTTCCAGATCCTGAAGGGCATTAATATTGCTGCATGAGTGTAGGTTCACTACTGGGCAGTACTGTGGCAGACCAGTAACTAGGCGCATCGCCTTGCGATTGATTCGCTCAAGCTGAAGGCGTTGGGTCGCGTTAAGTCGCATGTACGGATATGCGTACAGGATTTTCGATGTTATGAGTGCTAATGCCATCTGACGGAGCCCCACCTCCTTGATTCCCCATCCTCGCGCAGAGACGCGGCGCATTAGGTGTAAAGCCTGATGACAGCTAAGCATCGTGTTACGAAGCCAGCTTTTGGCTCCTCCATCCTCGTCAATAAGCATGCCTAGTATACGGATTGTTGGTTTCCGGCAAATAACCGAGTGCCCTAAAGGAAGAGAGATAAGTTTGCGTTCTGCCTCGGCTCGTACCCTCGGGTCGTTTATGACAACCACGTACTCGGTTTTTTGTGCACAGCGGCTGCAATGACGGTGCTGGGTAGCCTGACTGGTTCTCTTTTGATTTCTTATGACCCCTGCCATGCATTCTTACCAGCTGACCCAGACAGCCGTTTTCGCCATCTATGTATCGCATCGCAGTCTTTCTACACCACAAGCGCTAAGCTGACTCGCAAATTAAAAGAATAAAAAAAAGACGCAGATGTTACATATTTGTATCCCATATGTTTAAACTGCCGTTATTCTTCTATTTTGTCATGTTTATTACAAATATTAGTAACGCGCATTTTATTTGTAATGTCTGGTTCGGTTACAGAAATATGATTAGAAAAGATCATGGATTGCTAACATTTGAATTTGCATACAAATGAAGCGTTATTTAGTCTTATGTTTGGTATTAAAAAGGCGTTTATTACAATCCATAACAATATTCCATGTGGAAAACTGTCTCGTCATTTCTTTCGTCGTCCTTTTCTTTTGTTAAACCATCTGTTTGAGCGATCTCAAAATGGGGGAATTGGATTTCTGCAAAGCAGATTTAGATGTTTACATTGTGGTGTTCTCAAAGGATGCGTCTCATCGCTTATCTCATTCAATATTTATGTTTTTTACCTTCTAAGTGATAAGATCATAAGAGATTCATGAATATGTAGATTTCACTCTGCTCATCTCACCAAATACGGATTATTTGTTTGCGCGTGCCTAGAGAGGTACAAAAGATTGCTACTAAGTATTAGTTTAAATCTATCTTCGTCGTCATTAACTCATTGGAAGCGCAGCTTGTATGCTTTAGAAGTTCACACAAACTGGTCGCGTATAGTGAACCTGTTTTTTGTTTGTTTCTTGTCGTTTTTTTTTTTTTTCACACCGCCAAAAGCACCTCACGACCATGTTATCCCATTATTTGTCGGAATACATACGGACGGCGAACTATCTTGGAATACACACATGTTTGCCTGAACAATAAAATTAAATGCGTCGAATGCTTGTTGTATGCTTCGAAATCGCGTACCTGCCGTTTACCACTCAACGTTTCCTTGCCCAGTCTTTAGAATATGCTAGAATGCCAGAATAGAATATCCTGTCACACGTCATTTCTTTAAATGTTCTGCTGCGTGGAAAAGCAGGATAAACCATACTTTTAAGAAAATGGCTAAATGTTTTATTAATTCCACACCCAATAATCCACAAAGTGTGTTAGGCATATCCCTTACTCCGCCCCTGTACCATTTTCCGACGAAAATCGACCAGACACAGTTGACAATTCCAGCTTACAAGAATTTATTTCCTTTATTGCGAACACCTATTTTCACTCAGAGTGCGGCTTCTCATCTCTGTATCAAAGTTGAGTCTCTTCTTGCGCCGATGAGCTCCATTCGAAGACGTCCTCTTCTCCAAGGTCCTCTTCCCAAGGCATGCGATCTGTGTGATCTGCTGCGATCTGTGCGCTGTAAGTCGACCTCTCTCATACTGCTCGAAGCAGGTAGCTTTTACTGCCATAGGTGGCAATGGCATGTTGCATTGCGGTGCTTGATAGTATCAGATGTGTTAGGGTGGGCATGTCATCGGGTGGAATATGCGTAATTGTTTTTTCCCTGTAAAAACGTGCGCATTGCCATAGAAGATGTTTTAGGTCTGCTCTATTATGTTGCTCACAGTGGGTGCATATGTTGTGTTTGAGTCTTTCATGTCTGCCGAGAAACCACTTGTCAAGTATGTGTGGTGTGTAGTCTGCGTTTGTTATTACTTTGCAGAGAAATACCTCCTTGTGGCCGATTGAGCCCTTTTGTATTGTCAAACACCGGTGTTGTTGGCGTTACTTCATTAACCTAAGCCTGCTGTCGTGCTTAATTTTGGTGAGTATATATACATAGCGCATCATGGCCCTGCCATGGGAGCCCTTAGTGAGCATTGTTTGGTAGGGACTTGAGTCTATCGGGTTAGTGATGAAGTTGGGGTGTGGGGAGTAGTATCTGTCAGCAAGCACACACGTTTGAGCGGCTGCGTTTCCCCCGTCCGCGCCAGTATGTCCCGGTGTCAACATAATTTGAATTTTTATTTCCAACTAGCATTCGCTTCAGCCTCTTTCTGATGTCATTGGCCACTGCGTCTTCGGTAGTTGGTGCCGCCAGCTCTGATATCACTACGAATGAGTCGGTTAAAATTCGATATCCACTGAAATTACATCTTGTGGCTACAGGTGTCGTAATGTTGTTTATGGCTCCCTACATGGCAAGCAACTCGTTGAATAAAGTTGATAATCCTGGTAGGTGGCATATGTGCAGTCTGTTGTGTTGGGGAGGTGGCACAAAAGCCCACGCCACAATCACCCTTTCATTTCCAATTTCAGCGTCAATGTAGATGTATACTGTGTTCAGCGGACTTGTGAGAGCCGTTTTCTGTTCTAAAAGGTACCTAGCCACCGTGTTCGCCTACCAATAGGTCGTTGTGGCTTTAGTGCGATTCCCGGCGCCTCCCGCTGGGGTGAAGTGTCTGCCCCAGGGACCTCGGAGCAGTGTTGATTCGGTTATCGCATGCCATGATCTGGATCTCTTGCGAAGTGTTTTCTACTCGGAATCGCATTCATATTTTTGTTTGTTTAATAATGTCTCCTATGGATGTATGCCGATCAGCTTAAGCAGCTTTTCATTCCTCGTGTGCTTATAGGAATCCCAGTAATGGTGCGAAGAGTGCGCCTTTGCAGCATTTCGATGTCTTTCAGGTCGCAATCTGCAAACGCGTGCACGAGTGCCCCGCACTGAGTCCTTGCGACAGCAACCGCTCTAGAAAGCGTTTGGTACAATTTTTGCGGGGCTCCACCGTGCTTGTTGAAATCCGGCGAATCATATGCAACATCGGAATTCAGTTACGCTATAATGTAGGAATCCATTTACGAGGACTGTTGCAACTAGAAATCTGCCCCTCTAAGATTTTTTTCTGCCCGTTCGAAGACGTGCTCTTTTCTACAATATGTACTGTAATCGGTTCTTTGCCGTTGGTGACATTCTTGCCATCGAGGCTTATGTGTTGTGCCATTTCAGGCGACAGCTGTAGGCCCAATGCTTCTAAGCTGTGAGTAAGAGGGAAGATTGGTGCTTGCTGCTCTGTCTTCATGCTCTTTTCGTTTCGGTAAACCACTGCTTCCGTCCATATGACGACATCAATGCGTAGATAGTGAACCGGTCCGAAGCGTCTCTCTCGAACGCTTCTGCTACAAGGGTCATGGCAAAATTAAAGAGAAAAGGGCCGAGGATAGAGCCCTGCGGCACCCCCTATCCAAGTAATATGTCTGGGGCTCCATCCCCACGCTTTGTCACGAAGCCTAATAGGTCTACTTTGAAGGAAGCTGCATATCCAATTCTATGCTTTTGGGCTAGGATATATCTGCTCATTTTCGTAGGATTATCCGTTGTTTTGCATTGTCGAATGATTTGCGCATATTAACCGCGATGATGTATTCTGGTGTTTCTTTGCGAGACCTGCGGTTGATTATCCTGCGAAGCAGCCCAAGGCAGTCATGCCTGCCCATATTCGGCCGGAAACCTGCCTGAGCTGGATGCAACTCGGCTGCACGTATTCAATGTAACGCAGTATTTTTGTGCCTATCATTCGTTCAATCAGTTTGCAGACGATTGACATGAGAGCTATTGGCCCTAGGCTCTCTGGTTTTGTCTGGATTTGTGTGATCCTTGCCTTATTTCCGCATAGGGTAGATCAATGATAGTTTGAGTGCATTTCGTACCCGTCCGGATTCCCACGAATCGTTTATGATTGTTCAGAGCTGATCTTGGGCTCCGTCGCTAAGGCTTTACTAAGGATGAGGTGTAATTATTACAGTAATCGTATTACATACGAGTTGTTCAAGGATGTATTGACACGTGTATTAGAGGTAGAAGAAGAAACACCGCAATCGGTGGAGGTAGAGGACGTAAAGTTCTAGCCCGTTCCTGGTGTCCTCGTTCAGCCGCTGCAGTAGTTCTCCGGTTTAACAACTGTGACAATATGACATGACATTGTAATAAAGCTCAATTTTAGTCACAGTTAGGTGATAAATGCAGTAAATTACTCTGCGTAATTATTACCACTAGTTTCTTCTTCCAGCTTCGATCCCTGGTGGCTCTTTGGGGTGAAATGTTTGGGAAAGGGGTTATAGCTCTCTGAAGCTTGGCCTTGTGGTAGAGCATTCGCCTCGTGTTTCGGGAGGTACCAGGTTCGATCCCTTGTGCCGCCGGGTACCCACCGGCTTATCAATGGGTACAAGCTTTCCCCCGGCCTCGTGATCGGCTCCTTGGGGTGGAATGTTTGGGAAAGGGGTAATAGGTCTTAAATAGTTGATCCGATGTGGCAGTGATCAGCTCCGCCATCGGACAACAATAGGCCCGCCTTGTGCGGCAAAAGCCCATTATGTGGCCCTTTTTTATTTTGGAAAATCCGGACTTGCCAGGGACTGCAGTGATCTCTGAGAAGTGAACTTTATCAGTGACAGTGGACCTTTACGTCTTTCGACATGTTGGCTTAGATCATTTCGCACTTGAAACTTCAAGGCTATTCCCAGTTTTCGCGTGTGCAACTAGTTTTCTGTTTTGAACCCCGTGAAACACGGTAACTCGAACCACCTTTACAGGCTGTAGTGTTCTAAACTATTTTGCCCCAGAAGGAGCGCAGCGGGGTTTGCGGAGCCTCTTCCAAGCGCACACCCCTGTGAGAGCCGGGCGCCAGGTCGGGGGACGCTTGTACCCATTTTTACCGGTGGGTGCCCGACGGCGGGTTTTGAACGAACCACCTCCCGCAGCCGAGACGATCCTTACCTTTATTTTCGGTCAGAAGCCGCAGAGACAGGCTTATATAAATATAAGAGATTGAAGACATTTTTCTGCGTATAATGATGATGATTAAAACGTTTTATTGGTAGGAAAAAGAAATGCGCGTTATTGGAAGGCTTGTTCGGTTCTTAGAACGCGTTTCCGTAGGCTAAGGCCGCCGCCTAGCTCCTTTTCACCACTCCTCGATTTACCTCGAGGTCCGAGTTGGATGAGGATGCCTCCCATCCTTTCCACGTTGGCTGTTCTATTGTTTCGAAGCCGCTATTAGCCTGACGGGTCCGTAACATATGTTACAAATCGTTCTTCGCACGAAATTTATATTTCGGCTGTGAAACATTTTTGCTGTATAGCGTGAAGCTTTGCTGGGTTACGGCCCGCCGGGGTGGCGCAGTGGTTACGGCGCTTGACTACTGTTCACAAGGAAGCGGGATCGAATCCCGGCCTCGGCGGCTGCGTTTCATTGCAGGCGAAACGGAGTCGCATCCGTGTGCTGTGCGATGTCAGTGCACGTTAAAGAACCCCAGGTGATCTAAATTTCCGGAGTCCTCTACTACGGCGCCTCTCATACCCCGAGTAGCTTTGGGACGTTAAACCCTACAAACCAAACCAAACCTTTACTAGGTTATGAAAGGACAAAATTTCTGGCATGTTTTGGGACCTCGGTATGGTTTACAAAAGAATAGAAAAGAAAGCTGAAGAAGAAAAAATTAGCTTCTTCTTCTTCGGCGCTGTATGGCTACCGACCGGGTTTACCCGACGGCTTGATGAGGGACACCATTTGCGATTGCTCTAAAGGTAAAACGTGCCTACCGGCCGGGTTTACTCGAAGGGCTGAAACCTGGCGTAGACAATTATGGTCTTCGTTTTCTTCCGCAGATCCGCACGTGCTCATCTAGACGACGAACGGACGTCATCTGCATTAGTATCAATCTGAAGAAGCATCGTCAAGCTACGTAGTACCTCAAACCAGGCTGTCCCGAACATTTCGTGGCTTCGCTCCATCGCAGTAGGCTCGGATTCCCGGCCATGCCGCACAACGCTCACGGACATGGTGACTGCTGCTGCCGCGAAAGGTGTGGCCGCAGCGCAGGCTGGGCCACGCTGTCGTCTCTGCTTCCACCGCTCGCCAAGCGCTTCGCCGCCTCGCTCCAACATCGCCACAGGGGCCACCCACTACAAAGCCCTGGTGGCAGCCAGTGCGACACCGATCAGGAAAATGGGATGCCTCAGCTTGGAGAAGCGCTCCTTATGGGTGGCATCCTTCCCAGCTCAGCTGCCAGCCGTCGCCACAGTGCCCTCCAGGGTATTTTTTTTTATCTTTGCGTCTTCTCTGTTTTAATCAACTCATTAGCTTCACTACCCTCCAGTTGTCTTCCGCATACCTTGTATTGAAAACATACGTGTGTTTAGGTTGCATCATCCTGTTGTATTTGCGGTCTGCACGCTGCGGTAGTAGTTGCGATGTTAATGGGTATTAAAAAGCTTCGGTAATCCAGTCATAGTATCCCTGCGTGGATCTGTCCCTTACACCATCGTACTGGATGGCACGTGTTGCACGGGCGCAAAAAAAAAATACAACCGAGTTGGCCAAATTCTCCAAGGGGCAGTTATGTGTGGCAGGACATAGCTTTTTGTTTCTATTTCGGTTTGAGGCTAGGGCTTCAAGGTCAGCATTCAAGAGGCAACGATCGGCCACGTCGCTGATTGGGCATCTCAGTGGCAGCGCACTATTGATTATTGGGATAGTTAACGCAACTTAAAATCCGAATGCGATATGTTTGGACCCGTTGCGCACGTACGGAGGTTGCTGAAGACGACGACGTCCAACTGCGCTCTCGTGCAGTTTCCAGCGAAGCGCATCTGTTCGCGTTTCCGCGGGATAAAACCTCTGTAGCGGCCATGATTATTTGATCTTTTTTGAACGGCATAAGTACATAAATAATCACAGACAATGGTTTTTCAAGGACTGAGAACCCTAGCTATAGCGCTCTGAGTGGAAAACAACAAGATGCAAATTCCTGAAATTTCAGGACAGTGCACTTCCAATATGTCGGGGGTACGTTTATATATAAAAAAAAATCGAGTTAAGAAGAGCCTGCAGTATACCGCGACATAACCTAAAAACGGAAACTTAAACACCGACATGCTCCAGCTACAATTTCTGTGTTCCTTGGTGAAGTACAATTATCATCGCATTGCCGGTCTAATGTGCTGTATTTTGTGAGGTATTTTGAACGACTTGTATTATGAACGAAGATCTAAAACTTTTGTTTTGACGTTTTCTCTAAAGCCAATAAATAAATATAGCTAATTAGTATTTACTAATTATTCTAGTGTATTGAAGGAAACAAAAGGTACCAGAGGTTAGCATAGCCGACTCTGAACATTTCTGAATTTGTTTCACTGGGCCAGGGCAGACCGTATTTTTTAAAACTTTGCTCCAAGTTAGATGGAGCATCCGATAAATGCCAGATAAGGTTGGATTCAGAGGGCCATAGCAAATTTTCTGTAAGAACAATTTTTCGGATCGCTTCCAAAACGTCGTGATAAAAAATAAATGCAGTGATTTTGTTCAAGTCCAGTTTGGGTTCCCCCAGGGATCCATACTTGGCCCTTCAATATTAAATGTTTATATTAATGACTTAAGCAATCTTACCCTAAATTCCAAACTTTTTCAGTACGCAGACGTCATAGCACTAGTTATGTCCCGTCGATCCTTTGAACATGCCAGAGACTTGCTACAAGCAGATGTTGATAGTATAGTACAGTGTTTTGCTTCGAACAGAATATATTTGAAGAAAAACAAGTGTCCTGTCGAACTTTAGAAACCTGCACAAAAATGTAACCTTCAGTGAAACGGTTGTTCTGCATGAGGCCGGGTGTAGTGGATCCCCAATATGAACCTTTGCCATTCTCATCTGTAAATTAGCTTGGCCGTAGGTTAGATCAACAATTTTTATGGGCTACGCATATACAGCATGTTGTCAGTCGTCTTCGAACTGCATCAGTCCAGCTGCATACAATATAAGGCTCACCTGCCCCATCAGGCAGCGTAAAATAGTTTTTAGAGCTTTGGCTGAATCTGTATTGCGGTATGAAGTCACAATGTACTGCTCTTGCTCGAATTTCAAAGTTTTTCAGGTAAATAACCTGTTGTACCGAATTGCAAATAATATTATGCAAGGAGCTGTCCCAGAAAACTTGGATGAGAGTGCTAAACTATTAAATGCAGAAATCTGCCCTTTATCGGATCTTTTTTCTTTCGCAGCTATCACAAGAAACTTTTTTCGACTAAATACAAACTACCACGGGATAAACCTAGAGTGCTTCGTAGAAGCAAACTTTTTAAACTACCAAGGGTGTACACCAATTATGGATAAATTACTAATTATGAATAAAGGTGTCGTGCCTCTTATGTCCCCTATCACTTTAAAAATTGCCAACAGAAATTTTGCAGTTGACTTCTCTTGCTGAAGTTAAACGACAAGATACAAACTGGTTGTTTACACAGCATGCTATGTGAATGTGTTTTTGCCATGTGCTGTACTGTATGATGTGCATTTAATTGACTGTTTATTTAGGCGAGCAGCCCGCGCCCGTCGATTGCTGTGGCCCGCCCACAGGCGCTCCCGCGCTTCTGCGGACTCGAGAATGTACGCTGTATTAATGAATGGTAATAAAATTATGTATGTATGTATGTATGTATGTATGTATGTATGTATGTATGTATGTATGTATGTATGTATGTATGTATGTATGTATGTATGTATGTATGTATGTATGTATGTATGTATGTATGTATGTATGTATGTATGTATGTATGTATGTATGTATGTATGTATGTATGTATGTATGTATGTATGTGTTGGTGCAAAATAAGTGGCTTTGTTTAAAATTTGGGGGAACAGTAAATAAAATTGTATTGGCTCATTATATAAAAGACAACGTAATGACCTATTCTTCATTGAAATATTTTTTACAATTGCACCAATCAGGTGGCATAATTAAGTCAGTACAGGATGTACAAAACTTGACGACTGTTTTTTTTTTTTTCTGTTCGTGATAATTCGAGCTTATGGAACCGTATAGCTGCTAGATTGTACGAAATGACCAACTCATGCACCTCAAGGTTCGTCGCAAAGCAAGCGATTCATTTGTGGTGCATACGTGCTTGTCTTATTTACATGCCACGGGTTATTGCTGCTCTCTTTTAATATTTGTGATACTATCATACACAAAAACGTCTTTATGTCTCAGGTGCAGCCACTGGCGGAGCCTCGGGGCCTGTATTGCAACGACCATGGCATTATCTCTCTCGCGCACCACTCATCTTCACCTATGCGTTGGTGACCGTGCTCACAGCAGCCTCAGCGACCATAACTGCTTTTATGGCACCACGGTCGAGCTCCTGCTCCACGGCGAGCCCCCTGCTACAGAGCCCCGACCGTGGAATGTTGAATTTCCGTACTCGTGCTGCTGCTGGTCCTTCCATGCGCAAATGTGAGTCCTTTTCGCAGAAGCCTGAACCCTGTAGTTCCTTATTACAGTGTTCCATGCAGAATTAGGGACCAAACTTTCCAAGAAACGCGAGCGTTTACAGGGGCCCTATAAATGCAGCTAAGGGGTGTCTATTGGCACACTCCTTGTTTCGTGCCGGCTAGGAAAAGAGAGCACCTGACATTCACTTTCAAACGGCGTGTTCCCGACCTGTCATATCATGGCATGTCATGACAGCCCCGGGTCATTGTGCTCTTTTCGTCCCTTGTCTACGGTTGACAGAAAAACGCCGACGATTCTCTACTGCTTCCCCACACAGCGTTCACGACCAGCTTCACGTGCACCTGCACGTCGGAGAGGGTGCAAGGCAAGGTTGAGTTCGACATTCACAAGTACTTGTTCAAAAAAATGATGGAGGTTTAACACTGAAACGTGGTATTCGCGAGCAAAAGCACTTGCCACAGCTATTCAATGCTTTAAAATGACTGGCTTCTGAACCAGGGTTCGAACTTGACGAGATTCGAATCCTCTCCGGCGATTTTTTTTTGTATGTGTGCGCTTGAAGAGATTGCGCTTTAAAACAATCTAACGCGGGAAATATATGCGGCGTAAATACATACTGCCTTGCCCTTTCGCTACAGCTTTTAAATTGTGCTCCACTTCCTAAACATCTAACACGCCTTCCAGTCCTTCTCTCTGTTATCAGACAGGGTCTAGATTAATTCAAGCAGTAGGTACACGAAGTCGTATTCCCGCATCTCTTAATCTGCTTCGGGAAATATGAGTCTCAACGTGGCCGTTACATCTAAACTCGAGAAAAGTGCGTAACCGCTCGTCAGAAGTTAGACCAGCATCGCGGACCACCAGCCATGTCCTAAGTACGTTCGGAGCCTAGCTATATAACAGTACCTGTTATAATAGCTCACATCGCTCATATCTCTCAAATCGAACTCGGGGAGCTTGTAAGTTTACAATCTTGACGTCCCTCCTCCAGCTATTCACTTCATTTGGCGGTTTCTACATATCTTGTCACACGGTATGTGGATGCATTCGTTTATGAAAAAAAATGTTGAAAGGAACGACTTCGAGGGATGCGTTTAAAAAAAGCTTCACATAAATCGCACGCTTTCTTGCCCTAGTGTCATGGTAATCGTAAGAACATTAGCTCGAACAGAGACACTTGGACCGTTCTCCTGGTGCTTGAATTTGCACATTGCTCGGATTGTTCTATGAGAGTCAGGACAGCTCCCACCGCATCCCTGGCACTATACCTTTCTGGGTGTTGTAGCACATGTAACTTCGGAGTGTTTGCGTACTGAGATGATGCTCGTGAGCCATGAGGAGCACTGACAATTTGGCACTTTCACCTCTGACTCACAGCCACAATCGATCAAACGACGGGAATCGTAAAAAGTCCGTATATTTTTTTCTAAGCGAGGGGGGGGGGGGGCTGTTAGAACTGATGCTTGGGCGAGTTGGTATGACATTTTCTGAAGAACAGCGCGACTTCGACAAGGATGGAAGGAAGACAACGCGGACAGGCGCTGACTTGCAACTGAAGTTTATTGCTCGGAACGTGGTAATATATATATCAGGCTCCAAACAACAAGAGAAAACAGAGAAGCGGTACACATTTGATTAAACACTTGAAAACTCGTGCGATGCCACCACGTCACTTCCCTGTAGCTAGATAACTAAGCTCCTTTGCTGACAACGCCAAGGACGGGCTGCTGACACAGGCGTCATTTGACCATGCGATTTGTGCGGCCTCAATAATTTCACGGGTTATCTTGTCCCGATGCCTATTTAACACTTTTGTTTTGTGGAAATAAGGTTGGCAGTCGTTACTTTCGCAATCTCTGCAATGAATGCCGAGATGCCCTTTAACGGAGTTGAAAACATTATTATTGTGTTCTCTTAGGCGCTCATTAAGGCATCTGCCCGTCTGGCCGACGTACAGCTTGCCGCAAGATAGTGGGATGGAGTAGATAACACCATCTTTGCATGCAACAAATTGATTCTCATGTTTTATAGTGCACTTTTCTCGTAAAGATAGTGCACTTTTCTGTAGAGGCGGTGCCTTTTCAAACATCTGCACGCGGAAATTGAAGTCACTGACGTTTAGCACACACTCCAGTCCTGAATAATTTTCCCTGTGCGCAAGACTTAGTTTTGGGGTGCATCAGTAACATATTTGCTTACAGCGCATGTCTTATTGACTGCCTCTCAAGCAATTGTTTGATTTGAGCAGATTAGTGAATCAGCAGCATTGAAGACTGAGCAGAGAAAGCGGACCACATGATGAAGACAAGGCATGGTTATGCTTTCATAAAAGAAACTGGTGCCAGTAAGGGAAAAAATGTTACGTACGAAACCTTTGTGACAATAAAGGTTATTGTCTCCCGTACAATATTTTCATCGAACAAAAATTTATGAACGAAGCTTATGACGTAGTGACCCTTTATCGAGAAGTTACCATTCGGGACTTAGTGCAGGAAGCAGGTGTTTCGAATTGCCGTAATACGTACACCAAATTTGTACTTCAATAAAAGCAATTAAGAATTATCAAAGACCAAGTAATAAATAAATCTCGAAAGAGGCCAAGGATGGGGCATGAGGGATTAACACCGTAATACACAACTCGGAGTGTTAATGCTGCGTGCCATCCTCTATTTGAGGTCTTTGCCATTTTTTATTTACAAGACATATACTAAATCGATCTGTAAACATCACCTACTTCCCACAGCCGTTGTTACGAACAGCCCGGGCGAAAGTAACGCCACCATGCTAAGAAATAAGCAGGTGGTATTGCTTAGAATGGGTCCATTGTGTGTTGCAATATGCATTCGGTGAGATGCTGTCACGTCGTGGTGACAGGGTCGATGACACGAGTGATGGGTCGGTGGTTGCACTGAAGAAGCTCGTTATTGGGCTGGCTTGCGCCCGCAAAAGAACTAAGTGATTCGGCCGCAGCGATGGCAACGATCGTGCATTTCGATCCTAGAACTAAGAATGCCCGGTGCACTCGTTACCGCTCAATTTAAAGGCTGCTCAGTACCATCTAGATAACGTCGCAAACTGCTACAAGCACAACCTGGAACATTGTAAAACACGCGAGTAATCAGAATCTTCGAGGCAGATCTCCGCGCATCTTGCGCGACAAAGAAACTGATAAAGCTGCGTCTCGCGACATCGAGCATTACCAAAGAAAGAGTTCAGAACTGATACGCGAGCCAGAATCAGATTGACAAGGCCTGCGGCTGCTAAAAAACAACGAATACAGTCTTGAAGGTTCCGTGGCATTACTCCCCCCTTAAAAAACATCACCTCGATGTTCCGAAATAAACACAGTAACTTAAATAGAAACATTGGAAAGTTTAAACGCCACGGATTCTTAAACGCAAGTAATAAGGCTTCAGACGAACAACAGGTACGATTGTTGGGCGCGCGCGTCGCCGTTGTGATGCTGTCGTAGCGTCGGGAATGACTTCATAGTCGAGTTGACCGACGCGGCGAAGGATTTTGTATAGCCCAAAGTATAGACGCAGCAGCTTTTCACTTAGTCGACGGCGGCGAATTGGAGTCCTAACCCACACTTGGTCTCCTAGATTGTACTCTGCGTGGCGGCGTCGTAAGTTGTATCGTCGAGTATCGGTGCGCTGTTGGTCTTTAATACGCAGCCGTTCGAGTCGTCGTGCCTCCTCTGCACGCTGCAGGTAGGTCGCGACGTGAAAGTTGTCCTTGTTGGTTACGTCCGGCAGCATTGCGTCGAGCTTCGTCGTGGGCGCCCTGGCGTACAGAAGCTTGAATGGGGTCGTTCTGGTCGTCTCCTGCACTGCCGTGTTATACGCGAAAATCACATACGGCAAGATGGCGTCCGAGGTCTTGTGTTCAGCGTCGACGTACTGTACATGTCCGCGATCGTTTTGTTGAGCCGCTCCATGAGGCCATTGGTCCCGGGGTGGTTGGCAGTTGTTCGTCGATGGCTTGTATGACTGTATTCCAGGATGGCTTGCGTCAACTCTGCCCTAAACGCCGTTCCCCTGTCCGTGATGAGCACTTCTGGGCCGCCGTGTCGCAATAGAATTTGTTCGACATAACATTTGGTGAATTCTGGCGGGGTACCATTGGGTACTGGTTTTGCTTGGTGATCCACTTATTACCCATAGACGAAGATAGAAAAGGGCCTAGGAGATCCACCCCAATTTGTTGAAAGGGCAGGTGTGGGGATGGAATCTGGTTTAGCAGTCCTCCTGGTCTCATCGGCGGCGTCTTGCGTCATTGGCACTCACGACATGTCTCGACGTAGTGGGGAAATTCGGCACGAAAAATCGTGAAGATTTTGGCTCCATTTGGCAAGGCGACCGGAGGGGTCTATCAAATTTGCCAGCCAGCTGAATGCGTTGTAGTCGCTTTCCGCCTTGAATGGTCGATCTATAGGTATGGAAGGAACTTAGAAGTTGCCCAGATGATCGCGAGGCACTCCTTCTCGGCCGTCGAGTAATTGACTTCGGCTTTTGGGAGGGACCTGCTAGAGTAGGCGATTACTTTCTTCAGTCCGACACTCTTATGAACGAGAACGCCTCCTATGCCCTACTGCTCGCGTCGGTATGAATTTCAGTATCGGCGTTTCCATCAAAGTGCTCAAGTACAGGAAGGCACTGGAAGCGGCGCTTAAGCTCGTCGAAGGCTTTTCCTTACTGCGCTTTACATTTAAAAGATACATGAGCCTTTGTAAGCTGCGTCAACGGTTCGGCGATGCGCAAAAGGTTTTTGACAAATCGTCCAAAGGAAACTGCGCACAGCTTTCTTCCCGGCAGGCGGTGGAAATTGTGCGACTGCAGCTGTTTTATCAGGGTCTGGGCGAACACCATCCTTGCTAACGCTGTGACCTAGGAACCGCAGTTCCTCGTAGGCGAAGTGGCACTTCTCTCTAGTTTTAATGTTAGTCTCGATGACTTGATGGGATCCAGAACTGTCTGCAGCCGTTTTAGGTAGTCTTCAAAGTCTGACGCGAAGTCAACGACCTTGTCCAAGTATACCAAACAAATCTTCCACTACACGCCAGCTAGGACGGTGCCCATTACTCGTTAAAACGAGGCTGGTGCGGAGCAGAGGTAAATGGCATCACCTTGAATTTGAATAAGCCGTCCGGTGTGATGAATGCGGCTTCTCGCGATCTCTATCCGTTTCCGTCCGTCATGATGCGATGCTTTGCCAGCGGAGTTCACCGCACTTTCGACGCTGGAGAAAAAAACTCACTCTAGTTTTTAAGAAGAGTGCGAATCCGGTCTTGTCTGTCTCGGGGGAGCGCTGGGTTTATCTCGAAATTGGGCTGCTTGGCTCGGTTGGGTGCATCGTCTTCAAGTTGGCTGGGAAGGGCGAAGACTTCTCGAATGTCCGCTAGCTCTACAAGGAAAGCGATCGTCATACCCTTGTTCAGGTGCCGGTATTCTTCGGTGAAGTTCGTGACGAGCACATGAGCTTATCCATGACGGAAACTGATGATGCCTCTTGCGTTGCCAAGTCCTCTATCCAGTAATAACTGAGTGCTTCCTTCGACAACCCCTTCCGTGATTTCGACTTCTTTTGTAACCACAGGGACGATAACGCTTTATCGGAGCTCTACGGTCAATTCTCCGTTGAGAACGTTGAGAACGACGTAATCCGTTGAAGTTCAACCAGTAGGCATAGCTTTGTCGTTCAAGAGCTTGGTGAGTTTGGATCGGAGGTCGATGATCGCTCGATATTCGTTCAGAAAATCCATTCCCAGAATAACGTCTCGGGAACAGTGCTGTAGGACGACGAAGCTGGTAGGGTAGGTGCGTCCATTTACTACGACCATAGCGGTGCACCGCCCCGACGGCTTAATAAGGTTACCAACAGCGGTGCGGATTAGCGGGCCGTCCCAAGTGGTAGTCATTTTCTTGAGCTGGGCGGCGAAAGCTCCACTGATGACAGAGTAGTCGACACCAGTGTCCACTAGTGCGGTAACCGTGTGTCCATCACCATCAACCTCGAGGGTGCTTGTTCGCGTCCTAATATTCACACGTTGGCTTCGGTGTTCGATCTCTTCTTCGTCTCGTGCTAAGGTCGAGGCCGGGGCATACCATCGTCACGTCGCTGGACGGCGATGTCAACTTGAAGTCTGGTCGTGATCTCGTCGACATTGTCTTGTGGAGCGGCGATTTACCAGCTGCGTCGTCGTCACTTATTGTTGGCGATGGAGGATCTTCGTGTTTTCGCAGTGCAGCAACCTCACCTCAAAAGGTTGCTCTATTTAGTTTCCTCTGCGCGGCCTTGGGGACCTTCCGCGCACACTGTCATCGTAGTTACGGCCTGGCGACGCAAAGCGGGCCCTGTACGGCGATGTGGGCCTGAACCGATGGCTTGGTGGCGGAATCTGGCCGCTACGCACATAGTTGTTAATTTCTTGTTGTCGTTCACCTGGTCATGGTCGAGGAGCGTCGACTGCAAATCCGCGGAGACCGATTTGTCTATACGGGTAGAGGGGCAGAGTATGACCGGCCTCACCGCAGTGGAAGCATAATGGTCGGTTGTTCGCGGTCCTCCAGGCATCGCACTTCCTTGGGCTTGGAGGTCGTTGCGCGGCTTGGCGGGCGGGGGCAATGGCGTGGCTATCAGGAGCAGTATGGTACCCGTGAGGGTTTGGAAAGTCATCACGTCGGAGCGCAGGGCGACGTAATGCAGCAGCGTAGTTCATCGCTGTTGATTCTTGTACTGAAACTGTCACAACCGTCGCTTGAAGAACGCCCAGCGCCTGCTGGACTTCTTCGCGGATGACGTCCGCGAGTGTCGCCACCTGAGGTTGTCGCGGTGTTGGTAGCAATCGGCAGAGCTCTTCTCACACAATCTCCACGATCAGGTCCCGAAGATTCTCTCCGCTTGCATATGCGCTGAGTTATTGGCTTGAGTAGTCCGGTTGAAGCGGTCGCTCGTAGGGCAGCATCCGGGTGCCCATCATCCTCGCGATAGTCGATGCTTCACTTTCAAATTTCACCACGGGTTTTGGCGGATTTCTGACCAGCCTTGCAAAAAGAGACTTTTCAACGCCTCGCATTGAAAATTTCACTTTCTCACCTTCGGTCTGTTAGGGCCGGCGCGGCGAGAGACGCGCTTCCTCTCTTCTACGAAGAGCAGGACAGGCTCGCTTGGAAGTTGAAGTCTTGACTGGTGGAAGGCTTGAGTTCTTTCTTTTCGGACAGAACTTACAAAGGCCAAAAACGGACATCACCAAAGTTCATGCATTCTGGGGTCGAACGGGGTCAGGGTGCAGAGCATGTTCGTGTTGGACCCTTTGGAGTCGGCGGCTGGCTCGGTGAGCTGTAGGCTGGTGCCTAAAAGCAACAGGAACAAGGCTGAGGTCTTCGCTTGAAGTATCAGGGCAGCACTTCCACCAATCTCACGTGGTGGTGACGAAGCCGATGACACAAATGAAGAGTCCGTGATTGCACTGAAAAAAACTTTTTGTTCGGCTGACTTCCGCCCTCAAAAGAACTAAGCAATTCGGCGGGTGCGATGGCAACAATCGTGCCCGTCGATCGGCGAACTAAGAATATTCGTCGTGCTCGTCAACGCTCAATCTAAAGGCTGCTCAGAACCGTCTATAGTCGGGTACAACAATAGAAAGCAGCGGCATTTGCCCCTCAAAGGCGAATGCTGGCGGATGCACACAAGATTCCGCCAATAGGCGCGCATTTCAGGTAACTCCATGAGCCGGACTGCCGGTGACCCCGCAGACGGAGAACTTGCCTAACATGGCCGCCCTCGCTTCGAACTGGGCCGAGTCGCGTTATATGTATGCGTCTCCCTTCGTCAGAGTGAATTTGAATTTTTTGTGGGCGTCTGTCTTGCGGGAAATAATATTGCGAGCTTACGATGCACAAGTTGTGCCGCGTGCGTTTGTTCTGAGCCGTGAGCCGACGAAAAAAGATTACAGCGAACATTGGTGACGCTGCGCTGCACTTCGTCTGGAAATAGGATCCCGCGGCGACACACCGCTGCAAACATCGTGCGTGTTTGTTCTATGGTGTTTTGTTTTGCTCCTAAGTGAAGTTACGAGGAGGAGAGTTTGCCAAAGTCTGGTACATACTGTGAACGGCGGGTGTGTTTGTGTACTGTGGCCCTGCGTTTCTCGTCGGACGTGGCGAAGTGATGGAGCAAAACGACTTATCAGGATGAGAAAAGCTTGCGCGCGTGAAACCAACCTCCGAGTTCCTCAATCGAAAAGATTTGCGAAAGCAACCTCCAATGCAAAGATTCGTTGCTGCTAGCTCAGCGCGCAAAAGATCGATCTTTGAGTGTCTAGCAGGGCATCGTTCCAGTGTTGTGTAGCACTGTCGATTGATGCTACCAATGCTACCAATCAGTGACTACCACGCGCTGCTTGAGCGAATGTCATTGGATTATTAACGATAAGGCGCGTGGGAGCAGTCTTTGCTTCCTTGATGTCAGCCTCAGTACTAATATAAAATTTACTCATACACTGGTGCCCTTACAAGGGAGCTCGGCATGAATTTGCGTCGCGGTGTGTCTTAGAATTATTCGCTCACTGCACGCGCCAGCTGTAAAATACCTGCTGTGACACAATCGCGCATAAGTTGTGCTGCAAGTGCTCGACTTGCTTTCCAACAACACAGCTTTGCGCTGCTTTTCGAATGTCATACGTTGCTAATAAATGATTGCTGTTATTTGATTCTTGTACTTTTAAAAAACGCAACACAAAGTAGGCACAGCTACTTGTGAACTCACTCCTAATACCTCTACTAGCGTCTGCGTTATATGTGTGTGCGTTTTCTTGCGTTTTTGTGTATGTTTGTTATTTTTCCCTTTTTTTGCAATTCAGATCTTAGTTGATATGAGGCTAAAAACTGCGCTAACAGAGACTAAGCAGAGGAGGACATGACGCATCATCGTGTCCTTCTCTCTGCTTCGTCTCTGTTAGCGTTGTTTTTAGCCTGAGATCATGCACAAAGCAGCCCAAATTTCCACTCTTTTTTAGGTTTTAGCTTTTGCTTTCGCATTTGTGCACATGTGTGTGCTTATGTGAGTGCTTCCGTGCATGTATGTGTTTATTCTTGTTTCTGTCCTTTTGGCGTTTGTACTTGTAAGCATGCTGCAGCCACGTCTTCCTTTATTATTTCATTAACTCGTCCCATTTAAAGAACCAGTAGGGTTGGCCTCATTGATGTCATTAAATCCTTTCTCATCTACCTTGCCTCCTCAGTCTGGCATCTTGCTGTGTTTTCTCCTACTATTCTAACCTTGCTTTGTGCTGTCTGTGGAACGTGATTAGCCAACTTGCACTAAAGAAAGTTCTATCAGCTGTGACAACAGAACAGTGACAAATACAAAATTTTAAAAGCATCACATGGCTTTCACAGTAACTTCGTCTCTTACCCCTGTTAATGTGTGTATGTATTAGTGCATACGGCAGCTTGCCAGAAGTGCACATGAAAGGGTGCCATATTGTGAAACAGCACCTTGCTATGTTGTTGCATTCAGTCTTAATAAACATATGGTTTCGCTTTCCGTCCCATGGGGTGGTACAGATATACAACATTGTGCAGTGGGGTATCGTTTCCTGTCTTTGCGCTTTCATCATAACAAACGCAGTTTTCTAGTGAATGGAGTCCAGCACAGCAGTGCTGTGACAGCTTTTGCAGCCTTCACCGTTTATTTCTTCACCAATATCACTGCTGAATGTGGCCGTCGTTCTGCCTATGTCTTGTAATGAACAAAGTGACTCATTAAAACGAGTTCAACTTTGCAGAGCATTTTTCCGGAACCTACAAAAAATGCTTGCAGTTATTCACGTTATTAATTGTGCTTGCAATCGCGTTACTTGCCTGAGTCACATAAATAAATCAAAATTTCGCTATGACAAGACTGCAATTTTCAGTGCAGACTGCCATAAAGCGTGCTTGTCTACTCTTATTTCACCATGGAGCCCATCAAACTCAACGGTGGCTGCCTGAATGACAATTTGCGCCTCAATAAGCTAATAATGTTTTATATTTGTTCTCTTATTCTCATTACTTGTGCGAGCCAGATAACCATAATAAGCAATGCAACCACATGAATGTGTTTTGGCGTGCAAGCTGCTAACAGTGGCAGTAGTTTCGTGTCGACTACTGCTATTGCACCAGCACTGGCTATGATGTGACTGTGATTTCCAGTGCAGACTGCTAACAGAGCGATAAAGCGTGCCTTGACTACTTTTATTTCACCATGGATTCCGTCAAACTAGACGGTGGTGGCATGAATAAGAATTTTGGGCCTCACTAAGCTAATGATGTTGATTATTTGTTCTCTTATTGTCGTTACTTGTGCGACCTCGATAACCATAATAAGCAATGCAACCACATGAATGTGCTTTGGCGTGCAAGCTTCCAACACTGGCTGTCAGTTTCGTGTCGACTACTGCTAATGCACCAGCACTGGCTATGACATGACTGTGGTGCAGACTGCTAACAAAGCCATAACGCGTGCCTTGACTGCTGTTATTTCACCATTGGGCACATCAAACTCGATTGCGCCTCCCTGAATGAGCATTTTAAGCCTACCACAGATAATGAGAGTTAACAATTGTATTTCAATTCAGATATACCAGCATTTAAACGTATTTCAATGCCACTTCTTTGAATCGAGCACAGTGCGTGCAGGACGTTGTTTATACGAATTGAGCTTCTATGTTAAGGAATGCACCATATATGGAACTGCTTATTTATGTGAGAGGTCACGGAATGAATGGTGGGCTGTTGCGAACCCACTGGTAAAATTTTGGTAGCCCTAATGAGGGCTATTCTTCGTTAATGAGAAGCCGTTATGCTTGTCGAGTGGCTGAAAGCTAGAGCACTCTCTGTCGGAGGTGCTTTCCTCAGTGTCATCCTCGCCCAGCTGGATGATGGTGGGTTGAACGTGCTCACTCCCAGACGTGTCGAGTGTTACCTTTGCCCCCAAGCCCGTCACGTGGTGAATGCTGTTCCTCCAGTCTTCCGCAATTACGTGCTTGATTTTCTCCCTAAGATGGCTTCGACCGCAGACAGCTTGAAGTCTCTGTTGTCCGCAGCGATGCCATTCTTGACCTTGGCCCAGACAAGCTCAATTGGATTAAATTCGCAGTGGTACGGCGGGAGCCTCAGTACAATCCAACCGGCCCTTACAGCTGTGTTGTCTGCGATGCAGCTCAGAAAGTGTGACTACACAGATGCTACAAGGTAAAGCATCTGCTTCTTTACCATTCTTTCACCGTATGGGATGTTCTTGATAGTGAGAAACTCCTGTATCATTTCCTTCCTCCAGGCCGTCGTCGGCAATTTCTATTCTCGCCGGCTATGGTAAGGTGCATTGTCTAAATCTATGACGCCACCAGGTGGCAACGTCTGCAGAACGTCATCAAACCAGCCCTCAAAGCGATTGCCGTCTATTTCCTCGTGGTAGTCGCCTGTCTTTTGGCCTCGGAATACACCCAAGCATGCAGCCGTCGACGAAGTCATCCTCGCTGCCGATGTGCGGGAAGATCAGGCGCTGACCTTTCCGGGAAGGTTGTTTTAGACCCGTCGTCAGCCCATTTGCTCGAGCGAACAAGCGTTCGCGCTTCGGCACTACTGTGTCAGTCAACACGATCGACCGAGTGCGTCCCGCAGTCACCCATGTCTCGTCCAGGTAGAAGATCTCTCGGCCTTTCGCCCGGTAGCGCTCCACGTCACGGAGGTACCGATTCCGCAAATCGGTGATGTCATCCCTGTCGATGAGCAGCGAGTTGCGGCTTGTCTTTTCGTGCTTCAAGCCGATCTCGGCAAGCAGGCGACGCACACTACACCGCCTTTGTGATGAAAGTTCCATACGCTTCAAAAACTCGGTAGTTATCGTCTCGACCGTCGGTATCTCGTTGCGGCGAAAGAAATCGTGCACACATGACCTCAACGCACACAACTAGAAGCTGTCCTCCCCCGCCCCCCCCCCCCCCCTCCAAACTTCGCGCCGCGTCTTTTCTTCTCGGCATTACGTGGGCGCTTTCTCGATGGCGTCGTCAATTTGCCACCCAAAACAGCGCCGCTTTAACTTGCTCCTTCACCCTGAACACAGTCATTTCGCAGACACCGAGCATGTCGGCGACAAACATGCTCGTGTCCTCTACGCGGCGTTCAGGCCACCGTGGTTCAGGCTCCCTGTTACGCAAAAACGTGTAGCAGTTGAAGATCATGTTGCGTGAGTCGTTGTTCAGGATGTGGACGCTCTTGTTCTTGCCGAGGCTCTTTGGTGGTGTGGTCATCGATGCGACACGAGCCTCGTTCGACAACAAAGGATCGCGTTCCGATGTCACCTCGCTGGGCTCCATAGAGGAAAAGAATGCCGTGCACGAACGTGCGCGAACTCACGTAATTGCAGGTTCAAGACCAAAAAAAAAAAATGTACCAATAATATATGCCTAACACATTAAAAATAACCTTGTGAAAACACACAAAATTATATATGAATCTTATGCTGTTGAGCCAGAATGCTTTATAACTACACACCCGGCGCCGTCAATCTTGCTTCGTAGCAGACGACGCACAGCGTTGTAGAAGGCACGGAGTTATTTTTCTCTCGCGATCCGGCATGTGCTGTTGCATTTCCATCATGATAGTTTTACCAAACCTTTCATCAAAACTTACGAATCTTGAGAAATGCGCGTTTTAAAAGCAGTCACAATTTTTGAGCGGGACTATTTCTTTAGTGGCGGATGCAATTGGCTGCTGCGCTTCGGTCATCTGGGCGGGGCCCCTCCTGTCTTCTAAAGTTGCACCCGACTATATATAATGCCGCAATCAGCTACTTGCACAACCTAAAACCTTGTAGAAACATACGCGAGTGATCGGAATCGTCGAGAGAGATCTCGGCGCATCTTGCGCGGCAAAGAAGCTGATAAAGGTGCGTCTCGCGACATCGAAGAAAGAATACATAACTGATACGCGAGCCAGAATCAGATTGATAAGGCCTCATGCAGCCGGCTGTTAAAAAAAAAAACAAATACAGTCTTGAAGGTCTCGCGGCAATATTTAGAATAGCCAATTAGGAAAGCGCTTCCAGTGTCACAGTAGGGTTGAAACTACAGTCAAGGAGCAGCCAGCATTTTTAGGTTGCCACGCTTCGGTCTGGAGCATTTATAATTCACTCGCTCGCTTTGGGTGGTACGGGAAGCGTTACGAGGTCGCCTTCATTGTATGTTTTTTTTTAATGTGTGAACATCGTTAAACTGTTGATACTGCTACCCAAGTTGACAATTGCCTTCTGTTTTTTCTTCTTTTTTGCCTTCGCAGGTTGCCCGCGCAGCCAGGCCACGAAACCTAGCCGTCGCCTCCCTTACAGTATCGGTGCTTTCTGAGCAGCTGCAGAGAAAGCTGACGGCGACTTAGATTTTAATTTTTATTCTTTTTTCAATAGTTCTGGATTGGGTAGAGTTTTCAGTAGTGCTTCAAGGTAATAAATGTCACAAACGCAGCTACCGTCTTTTCGTTACTTCAACAGACATGTAGAAATATTTAATTTTTATCCTTGATTATGAGAAGGAGGATTGTTCAATCATTAGTAAATAAGGAAGTAAAAGTTACCCATAAAAATGATTTGTTTAAAAGTACCGACAATAAAGCTAGGTGCATGCAGGGGAAGTGTCAACTTGAGGTACCCTACGGGATCCCAGAGAATGCTGCGAAAGTCAGCACTTTTTCCCTGACGTCCCTCGTGTATCGACACTCTCACGTGTCCGCGCAGCTGCTAGAGCTCATTTCTGTGGTACTTTAGCACTCCATGGGTTGGGGCGTTTCGAGGCCAGTGAATGTGCCGGCCAAAGCGCTGACATCGGTGAGCAAGCAAGTCATATGGAGCTGGCACCGGCCGCGATAGATCAGTGGTTTTGGCCTCGGTAGTAGAGTAGCAGGCCTTTGTTTTGAATTCCGGCATTGACGGCCTCATTTCGACACGGGGCGTAAGCGCGTCTCCCATGCACTGGGCCCAGTAACGGCTCTTGAAAATCCCAGGCAGCAGAAATTCTCAGCCTGAACTAAAGCGGCCCCTTAAAGCCCACCTTCAGCTTCACGAAACTGAGACGCGTGTACTTGCGAACTGGCCGCAGCTGTCGGCTTCGTCACACCGCGCCGGCGCTGTCGTCCGGGACATGACGAGGCAGCAGTACATGGTGCTGCACGTACCGTGTTGCGCGGTTTTCGAAGGCTGTGTAAATACGCCAGCGGACGCAACTCTACACACTGCCTATGTTATTTGGTGCTCTTCAAAACGTGCGTAAAGTTTACGTTGTAGATATGGGCTAGCTCACGCGCTTTCATCGGGAGCCAACGCACCCCGTCCGTTCACAGACGCCGCCAGGCCCGTGGTCAGTGGCTCTATAAAAATGCCCACCCATTTTCGCCCGATCTCATGCTGTCATGGACAAAATGTGTCCCACTTGCGCGGCGCCTCTCATTGGCCGAGGCATGATGACGTCATAGAGGTCTCGACCAAACAGAGCACCACTACAGTATGCGCGATTGCGTGCCTTTATATAGCCATATGGCGATCAAATATTAATTACTAATTAATGAGTAAATACCTTTTCACTTGTTATTGACTAGTTCCGAAATTTATTTAACTAATCAATGAAATATTGACGTAAATGATTACGATCCTAATGTCTAATAACTTTCTAACCCCTTATTGCTTAATTAATCACTATTTTAGTCGCTAAAGTCCCTCCTAATTTTTTCACTCCTACCTCCATCCTTTTCTTTATGGCACGGTTAAGGTGTCCGCGGAGAATTGTGACAGATACTGCGACTTTCTTTCCTGTAAACCAATTTGAAGCGCCGCTGATGCCTGCTGTGCTGCGTCTGTTTCTGTATCCTGTGTGGTGCGGCGTTCAAGGAAGCGCCAAATGAAAGGAGCCGCACGGACACCTGAATCGGTATGACGTGATACCTTGAGCTACCAGCCAATATAGAAAGCACCGTTTTAACGAAGCCGTATGAACGTGCCTGCGTGACCTAGGGATAACGTGAACGCAAGGGTCTTGGCAGGCTGATTCTTATATCACCCTTCTATATGAAAAGAGAGGCCGAGATTGCAGTTCCAGTCAAACGTAATGTTAGGAAGCCCGCCGTTATGGGCTAATTCGGCTATGCCATGTAACGAAAACGTTACAGACGGACAGACGGACACGGTCGTGGTCACGAACATGAGCCATTAAAGGCAATCGCCAAAATAAGTGCCGTAATGAAGGGCTAAGCAGTAATTTCGACCACCTGGCCATCCTTAACGAGCACTGACACTGCACGGCACACGGGCGCCTCTCTGTGTCGCCTTCACCGAAACGCAACCGGCGGCAGTCGGGATCGAACCCGGGTACATCGGCCCAGTAGTCGAGCATCTTAGCCACTGCACAACCCCAGGGGGGGGGGACACAATTGTAAAGAAGAAGATGATCTGGCGCCGGCACGAGACGCGAGCACCAGTTGTTGGAGCCAGCCTGCAAGCCTCTGTCTATGTGAGCCGAACGTATTTTGTTTCTGTGCTACACTGAATTACGCCACGATGGCTGAACAAAGTATACCCAGCTTAAGAGCGATGCTCGGGGATCGCCCAGCGCAAGTCGTCGAGAAGAGCAACACTTTCGAAAAGAACTACAGTGTCGGCGTCCTGCTCGGAACGGGCGGCTTCGGAACGGTGTACGCTGGCACCCGCAACCGCGACAACTTGGCGGTGGCCATCAAGTATGTGTCTAGAGACAAGGTTACCAAATGGGGCACGATAAACGGCCAAACGGTTCCCCTTGAAATAGTTCTCCTGAAGCGTGTTGACCACATTCCGAGCGTTATCCGGCTGCTCGACTGGTACGAGAGGCCCTACTCGTTCATCCTCATCATGGAGCGGCCCGAAGTGGTCATGGACCTCTACGACTACATCGAAGAGAATGGCGCACTCGAGGAGACGCTGTCGCGGCTCTTCTTCAAGCAGATCATCCAGTGCATGATCGCTTGTCACAAGGCGGGCGTCATCCATCGTGACATCAAGGACGAGAACATTCTGGTCAACCTCGAGACCCTGTCTGTGATCCTCATCGACTTTGGGTCGGCTACCTTTCTGCGCGAGGGATTCTACACGGACTTTGAGGGAACCCGCCTCTACAGTCCTCCCGAGTGGATCCAGCATAACCGGTACAACGGTCTTCAAGCCACCGTCTGGTCCTTGGGCATCCTCCTGTACGACATGGTGTGTGGCTACGTCCCATTCAAACAGGACGAACAGATCCTGCGGGCCAAACTCCACTTCCGGCGAAAGCTGTCTCCCTCGTGTGAGGACCTTATCCGCCGCTGCCTGGCGCTGGTGCCGGCCGAACGACCCTCCCTCGAGGAAATACTCAAGCACGAGTGGATGGTCGCAGACGACCTCAACAGCACTGTTTCCGAAACCATTCCAGTACCGTGTGTGGCTCGAGGCGAACAGTCTTAATTCCCTGAACCAGAATTGAATGGGCTGTGAAGAAAGCATCTCCATTTGACAATCACGCCTCCCCCCCCCCCTAGACGCACCAATATTCTGCTCCCCCTCTTTTCCCTCAATCACCAACCCCTTTCCCCTCATCTCCTCCATCATTCAAAAAGGCATCGTCCTTCAGTTTCCTTCTGGAGAGGAAATTTCATCGTGGATGTTACGTCCTGTTGGGAACCGCGAACAAGTTGTTGACACAAGCCCGACTGGATTCAAGGCAGAAGTCTTCATGTGTCGCTAACAACTCTTCCACCGATGCTTGGAGACGTCGAGATGACCGCTTTTTTCCATCGATGTATACACGCCACACGTGCGTGGGCCGAATCTCAGCTCTGCCCAGTCTACGATTGCCCAGCGTGACAAAAGTGAGGAGAGACTGGGGACCAAATTTGCACGCGTTTTTTTTTTATTTTTCTTTGCGACGGAGTCTACGAGTTGCGGAGCGTCTTCTCTGGCGAAGTGTCGGACGTCCAGTGTGTGCGCCCTGGGTCGAAGAAGCTAAGAGACTGCCTCCTTTACTGCATAGCTGTGATATGCCTAAAAAACGTGGGGCACCCCTCACCCCATCCCAGGACCTATGCCTTCCGTGTGTGTAGCAAGCAGACCAGTTATTTTTTTGCACACCGCTGCGTTCCGTTCCTAAGCTGCACGCCACTGCCATTTTTTTTTGTTATATCACCTTCCCCCTGTATTTTTAAAATGTACATAATGGAGTTCAATTTCTCCACCTCCCCTCCTATACTGTTCCCTTCCACCTGCCATCATTAATACAAGCAGAGCTCATAGTAAACCAGCATTGTTCCGCCATACAAGGCATTTTTGTTTCCTGTGCGAACATAAACAGTGTACATACAACAGCGTCACACTTTCATAATTTCCGGTTTGTGTGCGTAAAGGGCACCCCCAACATGTTTCTTTGTACTTTTTTGAATTCCCGGACATGGCAGTCCAGTGAGCGCTATTGAGCAGCAGCTGTTGTTTCATTATTTGTTTTATCATGTGGAAGAGCTAGTGGAGTGAGCCCATGCCGCAAGGATTAGTTCCCCTTCTTGAGTCGGCTGCTTTTCCACTTCCGCGCCTTTTCCTCTTATTTATGTATTCTCATTTTATCGTTTGTGTCTCCATTATCCCGCGCTCCCTACCCTCAAGTCCTAAGTTCGGAAAGCATTGTGTACATAGTTTGTACAAAATACTCATAAGTCGTTTTTTTTTATAAAAAAAAATGCTGAAAATAAATTCTTGTACATGCAAGCATAAAATGAAATGTTTTTTATATCACGTTTTCTATTTTTTTCGTTCTTTAAGGTAACATGTTTATTATTTCTCGCGATAAAAAGGAACGGCTATACAACCTCAGTCCTTAGCAGACGATCTCGTTTAGTAGTTTCGTGCTCTTAGTGTCGATATCGCTTTCGCAACTGGCGTTATCGTGTGCCTGAGAGCGCAATTTCGTTGGTGCATCCTTTCTCTGCCGCGTGTCTTATGTAATATGAATTCGTTTGGGACAGTAATTACTCATCAAAATGCCGCATCGCAAGTATGCCCGCGTAAAGTGGCCATGCAAAGAACGGGTATGTTTAATATGGCATGTTTAATATATATTTGCGAGAGTAGACTAATTTCTTGCCGTGCATGGAAATGTTTTCTTTTTCACGGCCCTGGTTGATGATGCACGGCTTGTATATTGGGTAAAGGCAATAAGCGGGCAGATCGACGACGCACACATGCATGCCTAAGGAGTCTCGTGATTTGATTGAGAGCGCCTTGGCCTACTTTCTGGCAGGCGCACACTCCTAAAGCCGCTGTAAAGACCTTCCGCACATCTAATGTTAGCAGCACCCCTTGCGGCAGCCGTTCGCAGTCTGCTTTTGATGCCACCTCGGCGCCCACAGTAGGCACACTGGTGGTAAATTCTGGATACTATAGATGTAGGCACAGTAAGACCACAGTGAATTAAAAGAGACAGCGTAATAGACCGGTGTGACTTCCAATGGGGAACATAGTTTTTTACTATTACTACAGTGCACTAGAATAATAGTGTAGCGGACGTCTGAACTTCGCCTACTGCGGCCTGATTTCGAGAGAGTACCTTTAAGCCTCTCGCCCCTGTGCACTATATTAGAGAATTGTGCTTCTACTGTCACCCCCGGCAATTTGGAGGGCGAGAGGCGCGTAGGAACACAATTGCCTGTTGTAGTGCGCGTGATCCTGATCGGATTGGAGTGCTTCTGTTTTTCGCAGTGCTGCCGATATCTCGTGCGACTAGGTATAGTGAAGGGGTTAGTGGTTGGTGAGGGGGGTATTGTTTGATGATGAGGGATAATCGGTTAGTAATACGAGGGATGGTGATTTATAATTAGGGGTGAATGGGTTATTGATTATGGATCAACGATAAGAGATTAGTGGTAAGGGAGTAAAGGTATAAGGGTGTACTGATAAGCGGGTTTGATTCCCATGAAATGTTATACAGTGGGTTCGAGTTCCGTGAAGTTATTCGGTTCGAATTTCGTAAAGGTAGGGGGTTCGAATCCCCTAAATTATTTTTGTTCGCGTCCCATGGAGCTCGTGGAAACGAGTCCCTTAAAAGTCGTGGGTTCGAACCACATAAAGTTAGTAGGTTCGTGTGCCATGGAGGTCGTGGGTTCGAGTCCAGTTCGAGTCACAAAAAGGTTGTGGGTTAGAATTCTGTAAAGTTAGAAAGGTAAAGGGTTCCAGTCCCGTGAAGGACATGGATTCGAATCCCGTAAAGATAGTGGGTTCAAATTCAGTGCAGGTCATGAGTTCGAGTGACAAAAAGGCAGTGGGTAAAGGTAGAAAGGTAGGGGGTAGCAGTCCCGTGAAGGAAATTGGTTAGAATTCTGTAAAGTTAGAAAGGTAAAGGGTTCCAGTCCCGTGAAGGACATGGATTCGAATCCCGTAAAGATAGTGGGTTCAAATTCAGTGCAGGTCATGAGTTCGAGTGACAAAAAGGCAGTGGGTAAAGGTAGAAAGGTAGGGGGTAGCAGTCCCGTGAAGGAAATTGGTTAGAATCCCGTAAAGGTCGTGGTTTCGAGCCCCGTGAAGGTAAAGAGACTGAGTTATTTCACGTGGCTATGAGAGTCACGCGACATTGAATCTCTAAACGTCATCCGCCCGACTAGCTTTCTTGCACTTTCCTTCCCTTTGAAGCCAGTTGGTTACCTGAGCGACCATCGGTTGTCCTTTCTTAGCACTACATGCCCCGCCCATTTCCATTTCTTCTTCTTGATCAGAACCAACCCAGTCAAGCAATCGGGTCAAAAGGAAAGTGTTTATACCGTGCTTCAAACATTATAGAGAATAAGGGGAAGTATTAGAGGAAAGAAGCGTGTGTGCCGAGAGATAGAGGAAATACGTGCCCATGAAGGAGCAGTTCAGCGTTCGTAGCGGTTTTATTCCGTTAGGTCAAGAGCGCCCAAATCAGATGATTAGCCGTAGGGTGTATGAGCGGCGCCTTGATCCAAAGTAGGAAACACATTCTTGAAATTTAACCTTCGTTTTAAGATCCAGCAATAGGTGTACAGTCTTATATAGGGTTACAGACGAGAAAAAAGCGGGTATTGGCGTAGGCAGGAGCGCTCGAGCTAAGTCCACCGCGGTTCATTCAATCATCTCACTGTCATCGGCCATCTTCTCTCTGTTCTCCTGTATTCATCGATTTTCCGCCCCGTAAGATTTGGTTGGAGATGCCGGGTACGTCATCACCGCTCGTCATACTGGCTCGAAAACTTCGTCGTCCTGTGTCTGCTTGCGCCGTCAGCAGCAGATTTTATGAAGCACACCGCCTGCCTTATCTCCCGCCTGCCGGACCCGACGCGACCTTGCCATTCCGTCACCCAGTCCCCTCGCCCGGCCACAAGACACGACGGAGAGAACAAATGATATCAGCGACCCGAGACGCTGCCCACACGACCCCAGGACACGAAAGGCCTGGCTAACCTGACGACCCCACTACCGAGACGCTGACCAGAAGACTCCATTGACCCAAGACGACCCCACATATGAGGGGATTCCCCAGCCAATGTCATACGATGCGTACCTGAGCTTCGGTTATCGGCTATTGGTGACCTGTGGCCCGATAGCGTCCCGGAGTTGTACATGTGTTCGCGGAGAATTGTGACTTATACTGCGCCTTTTCTGCTTTGTAAATTAATTTCAAACACCGCTGATGCCTGCTGTACTAATGCTTCCTAGGACTGCTTGTGTGGTGGGCGTTCGAGGAAGCGGCAAATGAAAGGTGCTACACGGTCGCCTGGATCGGACGCCTAGAGGGATCAGCTTCGTATATGCATGAATTGCGTGGTGACGTCATGGCCTGCCTTGAAGGTACATCGCGCACCCCTTGTCGAACGCAACTAGCATTTCATTGAAAACATCAAAGTTCACCGGCGTTCTATAATTCGTTAAACGGAAAGGAAAGGCGCAGTATTCGTCACTCGCGGAATTCCGCAATCATCCTCACGTTAGACAAGGGTAATTATGATGAGCATTCAACAATCCGGGTAGTGGAGCAGTGGTAAAGCGCTGGGCATGGGTTCCAAGGGATGGAGGTTCGATTCCCATTGGAGGCGAAATTAAGTTCAATAATTTATTTAACTCTCCCTCTCGAAAGCGTAACGCCTCTTCTGACAACCTTCTGTCGACACCGATGAGGCATTAAAGGCTTTCGTCTTAAATCGCGGAATCATTATGGCGGCACGCCATTGTCTTCTTCCTTCTACCTGTTCGCCATCCAGTCACGCCCAGCGTTGTGCGACTAATATCGTCATTGACAAACTTCCTCGCGCACGATCGGGACGATCGCTCTGTGGCCCCGGGGAATGTTACAGACGAGGAAGAAGCACTCAGTGGCCTGGGCAGGTGTGCTGCCGCTAGGCATGTAGCCATTCATTACATCTGCTCAGTCATCGGCCACATCTCGGTTTTCCTGTGTTGGTGGGCTTTCCTCCCGGTAACAATATTTCCGGATTCTACTCGTCACGGCCTAGTTAACGCTGTATGACTCACAACTGTTGCGTAAAGCTCGAGTTTTGTTCGGAGCTTATTACTGTAATTATACTGGATGTGTAATTAGTACAAGGAATATTACTTGAAATCAACTATCAGCAATATATGACTGGATATAGTAGCGCCTATTGAGGTTTGCTTTAGATATGTGCCGTCTGAGGTTTGCTTTAGATATGTGGCATATGTGCCGTCTGTTGTGTTGGGGAGATGGCACAAAAGCCCACGCCACACTCACCCTTTCATTTCCAATTTCAGCGTCAATGTAGATGTATACTGTGTTCAGCGATCTTGTGAGAGCCGTTTTCTTTTCTAAAAGGTACCTAGCCACCGTGTTCGCCTACCAATAGGTCGTTGTGGCTTTAGTGCGATTCCTGGCGCCTCCCGCTTGGGGTGAAGTGTCTGTCCCCAGGGGCCTCGGAGCAGTGTTGATTCGGTTATCCCATGCCATGATCTGGATCTCTTGCGACGTGTTTTCTACTGGGAATGGCATTCATATTTTTGTTTCTGTGATAATGTCTCGTGTGGGTGTATGCCGACCAGCTTAAGAGTTCTTCATTCCTCGTGTGCTTATGAATCCCAGTAATGTTGCAAAGAGTGCGCCTGTGCAGCATTTCGATGTTTTTCAGGTCGCGATCTGAAAACTCATACACGGGTGCCCCGCACAAACTCCTTGCGACCGCAACCGCTCTAGAAAGTCTGGTACAATTTTCACGGTGCTCCACCGTGCCTGTTGAAATCCGGCGAATCATATGCAACATCGTAGTTCAGTTACGCTATAATGTAGGAATCCATTTACGAGGGCTGTTGCAACTAGAAATTTGCGCCTCTAAAATTTTTGACCGCCCGTTCTCCGACGTGATGTTTTCTCTAATATGTAGTGTAATCGGTTCTTTGGTATTCGTGGCATTCGTGGCATTCTTGCCATCGAGGCTTATGTGTTGTGCCATTTCAGGCGACAGCTGTAGGCCCAATGCTTCTAAGCTGTGAGTAAAGCGGAGGATTGCTGCTCTGTCTTCATGCTCTTTTCATTTCGGTAAGCCACTGCTTCCGTCCATATGCTGACATCATCTGAGTAGATGGTGAAGCGAGCCGAAGCGTCTCTCTCGAACGCTTCTGCTAGAAGGGTCATGGCCAAGTTAAAGAGAAAAGGGCCGAGGATAGAGCCCTGTGGTACCCCCTATCCAAGTAATAGGTCTGGGGCTCCATCCCGACGCTTTGTCACGAAGCCTAATAGGTCTACTTTGAAGGGAGCTGCATATCCAATTCTATGCTTTTGGGCTAGGATATATCTGCTCATTTTCGTAGGATTATCTGTTGTTTTGTATTGTCGAATGATTTGCGCATATAAACCGCGATGATGTACCCTGGTGTCTGTTTGCGAGACCTGCGGTTGATTATCCTGAGAAGCAGCCTAAGGCAGTCATGCCGGCCCATATTCGGCCGGAATCCTGCCTGATCTGGATGCAACTCGGCTGCACGTATTCAATGTGACGCTGTAATTTTGTGGCTATGATTCGTTCAATCAGTTTGCAGACAGTTGACGTGAGAGCGATTGGCCGTAGGTTCTCTGGTTTTGTCTGGATTTGTATGATCCTTGCCTGATTTCCGTATGGGGTAGAACAATGAAGTTTGTTTGCATTTCGCACCCGTCCGGACTGTCACGAATCGTTTATGATCGTTCAGAGCTGATCATGGGCTCCGTCGCTAAGGTTTTACTAAGGATAACGCGTAATTATTACACTAATCGTATTACATATGAGCTGTTCAAAGATGTATTGACATGGGTATTAGAGGTAGAAAAAGAAAGACCGCAATCAGTGGAGGTATAGGACGTAAAGTTCTAGCCCATTCCTGGTGTCCTTGTTCCCTCGTTCAGCCACTGCAATAGGTCTTCGGTTTAACAACTGTGACAATATGACATGACAATGTAATAAAGCTCAATTTTTGTCACTGTTAGGTGATAAATGCAGTAAAATACTCTGCGTAATTATTACCACTAGTTTCTTCTTCCAGGTTCGATCCCTGGTCGGCTCTTTAGGGTGAAATGTTTGGAAAAATAGTCATAGGTCTCCGAAGCGTGGCCTTGTGGTAGTACATTCGCCTCGTGATCAGGAGGTACCAGGTTCGATCCCTGGTGCCGCTGGGTACCCACCGGCTTTTCAATGCGTACAAGCTTTCCCCCGGCCTGGTGCTCGGCTCCTTGGGGTGTAATGTTTGGGAAAGGGGACATAAGTCTCAAATAGTTGATCCGCTGTGGCAGGGATCAGTTCCGCCATCGGACAACAATAAGTCCGCCTTGTGCACAAAAGCCCATTATGTGGCCCTTTTTTTTCTCGCAAAGTCAGACAGGCAGAAAATACGGACTTGCCAGGGAGTGCAGTGATCTCTGAGAAGTGACCATCATCAGTGACAATGAACCTTTACGTCTTTCGACAAGCTGACCTAGAGCGTTCCGCACTTGAAACTGCAAGGCTTTTCTGAGTTTTCGCGTGTGCAGGACACGGCTAGTTTTCTGTTTTGAACCCCGTGAAACACGGTAACTCGAACCCCGTTTACAGGCTGTAGTGTTCGTAATTATTTCGCCCCAGTAGGAGTGCAGCGGAGTTTGCGGAACCTCTTCCAAGCTCACACCCCTGTGAGAGCCGGGCGCCAGGTCGGGGGACGCTTGCACCAATTTTTACCGATGGGTGCCCGGCGGCGGGTTTCGAACGAACCACCTCCCGCAGCCGAGACGTTATTTACCTTTATTTTCGGCCAGAAGCCGCAGAGCCACACTTATATTAAAATAAGGGATTGAAGATATTTTTCTGCGTATAATGATGATGATTAAAACGTTTTATTGGTAGGAAACAGAAAGGCGCGTTATTGGAAGGCTTGTCGGGTTTTTAGAACGGGTTTCCGTAGGCTAAGGCCGCCGCCCTGCTTCTGTTCACCACTCCTCGGTTTTCCTCGAGGTCTGAGTTGGATGAGGATATCTCCCATCCTATCCACGTTGGCTGTTCTTTGGTTTCGAAGCCGCTATTAGTTTGACGGGCCCGTAACATATGTTACAATTCATTCTTCGCACGCAATTTACATTTCGGCTGTAAAACATTCTTGCTGTATAGCGTACTGGGTTATGCCCCGCCGGGGTGGCGCTGTGGTTACGGCGCTTGACTACTGTTCACAAGGAAGCGGGATCAAATCCCGGCTTCGGCGGCTGCGTTTCATTGGAGGCGAAACGGAGTGGCGTCTGTGTGCTGTGCGATGTCAGTGCACGTTAAAGAACCCCAGGTGATCTAAATTTCCGGAGTCCTCCACTACGGCGCCTCTCATACCCCGAATCGCTTTGGGACGTTAAACCCTACAAATTAGACCAAACCAAACCTTTACTAGGTTATGAAAGGACAAAATTTCTGGCATGTTTTGGGACCTCGGTATGGTTTACAAAAGAATAGAAAAGAAAGCTGAAGAAGAAAAAAATTAGCTTCTTCTTCTTCATCGGCGCGGTATGGCTACCGACCGGGTTTACCCGACGGCTTCAAGAGGGGCCCCATCTGCGGTCGCTCTAAAGGTCAAACATGGCTACAGGCCGTGGCTACAGGCCGGGTAGCTCCGTGGTACCTCAAATCAGGCTGTCCCGAACATTCCGTGGCTTCGCTCAATCGCAGTAGCCCCGGATTCCCGGCCATGTCGCACAACGCTCACGGACATGGTGACTGCTGCTGCCGCAGCGCAGGCTGGGCCACGCTGTCGTCTCTGCGTCCACCGCTCGCCAAGCGCTTCGTGGCCTCGCTCCAACGTCGCCACAGGGGCCACCCACCACAAAGCGCTGGTGGCTGCCAGTGCAACAGCGATCAGGAACATGGGATGCCTCAGCTTGGAGAAGCGCTCCTTATGGGTGGCACCCTTCCCAGCTCAGCAGCCAGCCGTCGCCACAGTGCCCTCCAGGGTATTTTTTTTTATCTTTGCGTCTTCTCTGATTTAATCAACTCATTAGCTTCACTACCCTCCAGTTGTCTTCCGCATACCTTGTATTGAAAACATACGTGTGTTTAGGTTGCATCATCCTGTTTTTGCGGTCTGCACGCTGCGGTAGTAGTTGCGAAGTTAATGGGTATTGAAAAGCTTCGGTAATCCAGCCATAGTATCCTTGCGTGGATCTGTCCTCTACATCATCGTACTGGAGGGAACGTGTTGCACGGGGGCAAAGAAAAAATACAAACCGAGTTAGCCAAATTTTCCAAGGGGGAGTTATGCGTGGCAGGAGACATCTTTTTGTTTCTATTTCGGTTTGAGGCTAGGGCTTCCAGGTCAGCTTTCAAGAGGCAACGATCGGCGACGTCGCTGATTGGGCATCTCAGTGGCTGCGCACTATCAATTATTGGGATCGTTAACGCAACTTAAAATCCGAATGCTACATGTTTGGATCCGTTGCGCACGTATGGAGGTTAGTGAAGACAACGACGTCCAAATGCGCTCTCGTGCAGTCTCCAGCAAAGCGCATCTGTTCCCGTTTCCGCGGGATAAAAACTCTGTAGCGTCCATCATTATTTTCTTTTTTGAACTGCAGAAGAACAGAAACAGTCACAGACAATAGTTTTTCAAAGACTGGGAGCCCCAGCTATAGCACTCTGAATGGAAAACAACAAGATGCGAATTCCTGAAATTTCAGGACAGCGCACTTCCAATATGTCGGGTGAAGTTTATAAAAAATCAAAAGGAGTTAAGAGTCTGCAGTATAACGCGACATAACCTAAAAACGGAAATTAAAACACCGACATGCTCCAGATACAATTTCTGTGTTCCGTGGTTAAGAACAATTATTATCGCATTGCCGGCCTAATGTACGAAAAACGTGACGTATTTTGAACGACTTGTATTATGAACGAAGATCTAAAACTTTTGTTTTGACTTTTTCTCTTAAGCCAATAAATAAAGATAGCTACTTAGTGTTTACTAATTATTCCAATGTATTGAAGGAAAAAAGGTACCAGAGGTTAACCTTACCCTATATTCCAAAATTTTTCAGTACGCAGACGTCATAGCACTAGTTATGTCTCGTCGATCCTTTGAACATGCCGGAGACCTGCTACAAACAGATGTTCATCCTATAGTACAGTGATTTGCTTCGAACAGAATATATTTGAATAAAAACAAGTGTCCTGTTGAAATTTAGAAACCCGCACAAAAATGTAACCTTCAGTAAAACGATTGTTCTGCATGAGGCCGGGTGTAGTGGATGCCCCAATATGAGCCTTTGCCATTCTGCTCCGTAAAATAGCTTGGCCGTAATTTAGGTCAACATTTGTTAAGGGCTACGCATATACAGCATGTTGTCAGTCGTCTTCAAACTGCATCAGTCCAGCTGCATACAATATAAGGCTCACCTGCCCCATCAGGCACCGTAAAATAGTTTTTACAGCTTTGGCTGAATCTGTATTGCGGTATGAAGTCACAATGTACAGCTCTTGCTCGAATTTCAAAATTTTTCAGGTAAATAACCTGTCGTACCGAATTGCAAATAATATTATGCAAGGAGCTGTCCCAGGAAACTTGGATGAGAGTGCTAAACTATTAAATGCAGAAATCTGCCCTTTATCGGATCTTTTTTCTTTCGTAGCTATCACAAGAAACTTTTTTTCGACTAAATACGAACTACCACGGGATAAACCTAGAGTGCTTCGTAGAAGCAAACTTTTTAAACTACCAAGCGTGTACACCAATTATGGATAAATTTCTAATTATGAATAAAGGTGTCGTGCCTCTTATGTCCCCTATCACTTTAAAAATTGCCAACTGACATTTTGCAGTTGATTTCTCTTGCTGAAGTTAAACGACAAGATAGAAACTGGTTGTTTACAGAGCATGCTATGTGAATGTGTTTTTGCATTGTGCTGTACTGTATGATGTACATTTAATTGATTGTTTATTTAGGCGAGCAGCCCGCGCCGGTCGATTGCTGTGGCCCGCCCACAGGCACTCCCGCGCTTCTGCGGACTCGAGAATGCAAGCGGTATTGATGAATGGTAATAAAATATGTATGTATGTATGTATGTATGTATGTATGTATGTATGTATGTATGTATGTATGTATGTATGTATGTATGTATGCATGTATGCATGTATGCATGTATGTATGTATGTATGTATGTATGTATGTATGTATGTATGTATGTATGTATGTATGTATGTATGTATGTATGTATGTATGTATGTATGTATGTATGTATGTATGTATGTATGTATGTATGTATGTATGTATGTATGTATGTATGTGTTAGTGCAGAATAAGAGGCTTTGTTTAAAATTTGGGTTAACAGTAAATAAAATTGTATTGGCTCATTATATAAAAGACAAGGTAAGAACCTATTCTTCATTGAAATATTTTTTACAATTGTGACGGTGAGCACCAATTAGGTGGCATAATTAAGTCAGTAGAGGATGTACAAAATTTGACGACTGTGTTTTTTTTTTCTGTTAGTGATAATTCGAGCTTATGGAACCGGATAGCTGCTAGATTGTACTACATGGCCAACTCATGCACCTAAAGGTTCGTCGCACAGCAAGCGATTCATTTGTGGTGCATACGTGCTTGTCTTGTTTACATGGCACAGTTATTGCTGCTCTCTTTTATTTTTTGTGATACTATCGTACACAAAACCGTCTTTACGTCTCAGGTGCAGCCACTGGCGGAGCCTCGGGGCCTGTATTGCAACGACCATGGCATTATCTCTCTCGCGCGCCACTCATATTCACCTATGCGTTGGTGACCGTGCTCACAGCACCCTCAGCGACCGTCACTGCTTTTATGGCACCACGGTCGAGCTCCTGCTCCATGGCGAGCCCCCTGCTACAGAGCCCTGACCGTGGAATTTTGAATTTCACTACTCGTGCTCCTGCTGGTCCTTCCATGCGCAAATGTGAGTCCTTTTCGCAGAAGCCTGAACCCTGTAGTTCCTCATTACAGTGTTCCATGCAGAATTAGGGACCAAACTTTCCAAGAAACGCGAGCGTTTACAGAGGCGCTATAAATGCAGCTAAGGTATGTCTATGGGCACACTCCTTGTTTCGTGCCGGCTAGGGAAAGAGAGCACCCTGACTTTCACTTTCAAACGGCGTGTTCCCGGTCTGTCATATCATGGCATGTCATGACAGCCCCGGGACTTTTTGCTCTTTTAGTCCCTTGTCTACGGTTGACAGAAAAACACCGACGATTCTTTACTGTTTCCCCACACAGCGTTCACGAACTGCTTTACGTGCACCTGCACGTCGGAGAGGGTGCAAGGCAAGGTTGAGTTCGACATTCACAAGTCCTTGTTCAAAACAATGATGGAGGTTTAACACTGAAACGTGATATTCACGAGCGAAAGAACTTGCCGCAGCTATTCAGTGCTTTAAAATGATTGGATTCTGAACCTGGGTTCGACCTTGACGAGATTTGAATCCTCTCCGGTGATTTTTTTTTATGTTTGTATGTGTGCGCGTGAAGAGATAGCGCTTTAAAACAATCTAACGCGGGAAATATATGCGGCGTAAATACATACTGCCTTGCCCTTTCGCTACAGCTTTTAAATTGTGCTCCACTTTGTAAACATCTAACACACCTTCCAGTCCTTCTCTCTGTTATCAGACCGGATCTAGACTAATTCAAGCAATAGGTACACGAAGTCGTATTCCCGCATCTCTTGATCTTCTTCGGGAAATATGAGTCTCAATGCGGCCGTTACATCTGAACTCGAGGAAAGTGCGTAACCCCTCATCAGAAGTTAAACCAGCATCGCGGACCCCCAGCCACGTCCTAAGTACGTTCGGAGCCGAGCTATATAACCGTACCTGTTATAATAGCTCACATCGCTCATATCTCTCAAATCGAACTCGGGGAGCTTGTAAGTTTACCATCTTGACGTCCCTCCCCCAGCTATTCACTTCATTTGGTGGTTTCTACATATATTGGCACACAGTATGTGGATGAATTCGTTTATGAAATGAAATGTTGAAAGGGACGACTTCGAGGGCTGAATTTAAAAAAAACCTTCACATAAATCGCACGCTTTCTTGCCCTAGTGTCGTGATAATCATAAGAACCTTCGCTCGAACGGAGACACTTGGACCGTTCTCCTGGTGCTTGAATTTGCGCATTGCTCGGATGGTTCTATGAGAGTCAGGTTAGCTCCCACCGCATCCCTGGCTCTATACCTTTGTTGGTGTTGTAGCACATGTAACTTCGGGGTGTTTGCGTACGGAGATGATGCTCGTGAGCCATGAGGATCACTGACAATTTGGCACTTTCACCTCTGACTCACAGCCACAATCGATCAAACGACGGGAATCGTAAAAACTTCGTATATTTTTTTCTGGGCGAGGGGGGGGGGGGGGGGGGGCTGTAGAGGCGGTGTCTTTTCAAACATCTGCACGCGGAAAATGAAATCACTGACGTTTAGCACACACTCCAGTCCTGAATAATTTTCCCTGTGCGCAAGACTTAGTTTTGGGGTGTATCAGTAACATATTTGCTTACAGTGCATGTCTTATCGACTGCCTCTCAAGCAATTGTTTGATTTGAGCAGATTAGTGAATCAGCAGCATTGAAGACTGAGCAGAGAAAGCGGACCACATGATGCAGACAAGCCATGGTTATGCTTTCATAAAAGAAAATGGTGCCAGTAAGGGAAAAAATGTTACGTACGAAACCTTTGTGAGAATTAAGGTTATTGTCTCCCGTACAATATTTTCATCGCACAAAAATTTATGAACGAAGCCTATGACGTAGTGACCCTCTATCGAGGTTACCATTCGGGACTTAGTGCAGGAAGCAGGTGTTTCGAGTTGCCGGAATATGTACACGAAATTTGTACTTCAATAAAAGCAATTAAAAATTATCAATGACCAAGTAATAAATAAATCTCGAAAGAGGCCAAGGATGGGGCATGAGGGATTAACACCATAATACAGAACTCGGAGTGTTAGTGCTGCGTGCCATCCTCTATTTGAGGTCTTTGCCATTTTTTATTTACAAGACATATACTAAATAGATCTGCAAACATCACCTACTTCCCAAAGCCGTTGTTACGAACAGCCAGGGCGAAAGTAATGCCACCATGCTAAGAAATAAGCAGGTGGTATTGCTTAGAATAGCTCCATTGTGTGTTGCAATATGCATTCGGTGAGATGTTGTCACGTCGTGGTGACAAGGTCGATGACACGAGTGATGGGTCGGTGGTATCACTGAAGAAGCTCGTTATTGGGCTGGCTTGCGCCCGCAAAAGCACTAAGTGATTCCGCCGCGGCGATGGCAACAATCGTGCATTTCGATGCTCGAACTAAGAATGCCCGGTGCACTCGTTACCGCGCAATTTAAAGGCTGCTCAGTACCAGCTAGATAACGTCGCAAACTGCTACAAGCACAACCGGGAACATTGTAAAACATACGCGTTCAGCGCATCTTGCGTGACAAAGAAACTGATGAAGCTGCGTCTCGCGACATCGAGCATTAACAAAGAACGAGTTCAGAACTGATACGCGAGCCAGCATCAGATTGACAAGGCCGCATGCCTGCGGCTGCTAAAAAACAACGAATACAGTCTTGAAGGTTCCGTGGCATTACTCCCCCCTTTAAAAAACATCCCCTCGATGTTCCAAAATAAACACAGTAACTTAAATAGAAACTTTGGAAAGTTTACACACCACGGATTCTTAAACGCAAGTAATAAGGATTCAGACGAACAACATATACGATTTTTGGGCGCGCACATCGCCGTTGTGATGCTGTTGTAGCGTCGGGAATGACTTCATAGTCGAGTTGACCGACGCGGCGAAGGATTTTGTATAGCCCAAAGTATAGACGCAGCAGCTTTTCACTTAGTCCACGGCGGCGAATTGGAGTCCTAACCCACACTTGGTCTCCCAGATTTTACTCTGAGCGACGGCGTCGTAAGTTGTATCGTCGAGTATCGGTGCGCTGTTGTTCTTTAATACGCAGCCGTTGGAGTCGTCGTGCCTCCTCTGCACGCTGCAGGTAGGCGGCGACGTCAAAGTTGTCCTTGTTGGTTACGTCCGGCAGCATTGCGTCGAGCTTCGTCGTGGGCTCCCTGCCGTACAAAAGCTTGAATGGGGTCGCTCTGGTCGTCTCCTGCACTGCCGTCTTATACGCGAAAATCACGTACGGCAAGATGGCATCCGAGGTCTTGTGTTCAGCGTCGACGTACAGCACATGTCCGCGATCTTTTTATTGAGCCGCTCCGTGAGGTCATTGGTCCCGAGGTAGTTGGCAGTTGTTCGTCGATGGCTTGTATGACTGTATTCCAGGATGGCTTGCGTCAACTCTGCCGTAAACGCCATTCCCCTTTCCGTGATGAGCACCTCTGGGGCGCCGTGTCGCAAGAGCATTTGTTCGACAAAAAATTGGCGAATTCTGGCGGGGTACCATTGGGTACTGCTTTTTCTTGGTGATCCACATGTTACCCATAGACGAAGATAGAAAAGGGCCTAGGAGAGCCATCCCAATTTGTTGAAAGGGCAGGTATGGGGATGGAATCTGGTTTAGTAGTCCTCCTGGTCTCATCGGCGGCGTCTTGCGTCGTTGGCACTCACGACATGTCTCGACGCAGTGGGGAAATTCGGCACGATGTCGCGGCCAGTGGTACTTCTCCTGGATTCGACGCAACATGCGCGCAAACCCGAGATGGCCTGCTCTGGGCTCAACGTGCAATGCCTGCAGAATTTTCTGCCGGAGGATTTTAAGCACAACAAGAATCTGCGTGGTCTTGTTGGGTGCGAAGTTCTTCACGAGGAGGCCGTTGCTTAACGCGAACGATGATAAATGTCGCCTGAATACAGTTGGAGGGGAAGCGATCTTTTCAAGTAATCGGCTTGTGCTTTCAGCTCAATGTCTGCTCTAGTTGTTCTGCGAAACTGCTGGCGCTTACCGGTCCCAAAAAGGCGTAGTCGTCGTCTTCTTTCGCCGACGCATCAACGGGGACTCGTGACAAGCAGTTAGCATCGGAGTGCTTGCGGCCTGACTTGTAGACGATTGTGGTGTCGAACTCGTGAAGATTTTGGCTCCATTTGGCAAGGCGACCGGAGGGGTCTATCAAATTTGCCAGTCAGCTGAATGCGTGGCAGTCGCTTTCCGCCTTGAATGGTCGACAGTACAGGTATGGACGGAACTTAGAAGTGGCCCAGATAATCGCGAGGCACTCCTTCTCGGCCGTCGAGTAATTGACTTCGGCTTTTGTGAGGGACCTGCTAGAGTAGGCGATTACTTTCTCCAGTCCGGCACTCTTCTGGACGAGAACGCCTCCTATGCCCTACTGCTCGCGTCGGTATGAATTTCAGTCTCGGCGTTTTCATCAAAGTGGTCAAGTACAGGAAGGCCCTGCAAGCGGCGCTTAAGTTCGTCGAAGGCTTTTCCTTACGACGCTTTACATTTAAAAGGTACATGAGCCTTTGTAAGCTGCGTCAACGGTTCGGCGATGCGCAAAAAGTTTTTGACAAATCGTCGATAATAAGCGCACAGCCCAAGGAACCTGCGCACAGCTTTCTTCTCGGCAGGCGGGGGTAGTTGTGTGATTGCAGCTGTTTTCTCCGGGTCTGGGCAAACACCATCTTTGCTAACTATGTGACCTAGAAACCGCAGTTCCTCGTAGGCGAAGTGGCACTTCTCTCTAGTTTTAACGTTAGTCTCGATGACTTGATGGGATCCAGAACTGTCTGCAGCCGTTTTAGGTAGTCTTCAAAGTTTGACGCGAAGACAACGACGTTGTCCAAGTATACCAAACAAATCTGCCACTACACGCCGGCTAGGACCGTGTCCATTACTCGTTAAAACGAGGGTGGTGCGGAGCAGAGGCCAAATGGCATCACCTTGAATTTGAATAAGCCTTCCGGTGTGATGAATGCGGTCTTCTCGCGATCTCTATCCGTTTCCGTCCGTGATGATGCGATGCATTGCCAACAGAGTTCACCGCACTTTCGACGCTGGAGAAAAAAAACTCACTGTAGTTTTTAAGAAGAGTGCGAATCCGGTCTTGTCTGTCTCAGGGGAGCGCTGGGTTGATGTCGAAATTGGGCTCTTGGCTCGGTTGGGTGCATCGTCTACAAGCTGGCTGGGAAGGGCGAAGACTTCTCCAGTGTCCGCTAGCTCGTCAAGGAAAGCAATCATCGTGCCCTTGTTCAGGTGCCTATATTCGTCGGTGAAGTTCGTGACGAGCACATGCGCTTGTCCATAACGGAGACTGACGATGCCTCTTGCGATGCCAAGTCCTCTATCCAGTAATAACTGACTGCTTCCTTCGACAACCCTTTGCGTGATTTCGACTTATTTTGTAACCACAAGGACGATGACGCTTGATCGGGGCTGTACGGTCAATTCTCCGTCGAGAACGATGAGAGCGACGTAATGCGTTTTGAAGTTCTCGTAGTAGACATGGCTTTGTTGGTCAAGAGCTTAGTGAGTTTGGATCGGAGGTCGATGATCGCTCGATGTTCGTTCAGAAAATCTATGCCCAGAATAACGTCGCGGGAACAGTGCTGTAGGACGACGAAGCTGGTAGGGTAGGTACGTCCATTTACTACGACCATTGCGGTGCACCGCCCCGACGGCTTAATAAGGTTACCACCAGCGGTGTGGATTAGCGGGCCGTCACAAGTGGTAGTCACTTTCTTGAGCTGGGCGGCGAAAGCTCCACTGATGACAGAGTAGTCGGCACCAGTGTCCACTAGAGCGGTAACCGTGTGTCCATCACCAGTAACCTCGAGGGCGCTTGTTCGCGTTCTAATATTCACACGTTGGCTTCGGTGTTCGATCTCTTCTTCGTCTCGTGCTAAGGTCGAGGCCGGGGCATACTATCGTCACGTCACTGGACGGCAGGCTAGAGCTTCCGAGAGAAGAAACCCAGTGGGTGCCACTCGGAGTCGATCTGCTGCTGAACAACCGTACCAATGGCCACGCTAGAAGCATCCAGCATGATGTGAGTGGGCGCGGAAGTCCTAGGGTGAATGAGGACGACTGAATCGGCGAGGGCTTGTTTTGCAGCTGTGAAAGCGGCCTAAGCTTCGGGAGACCAGGAAATCGCGGAGGATGAGGACTTGGTAGAGCGGAGAAGGTCAGTAAGAGGGTGAAGATGCTCGGCGCAGTGCGTAATAAAGCGCCGTGAAAAATTCACTACGCCCAGGAACTCACGGAGCTTGCGTAGGGTAGTGGGTACTGGAAAGCCCTTAACAGCTTGGACGTGAGAAGGCAATGGACGCATTCCCAGCGCCGAGATGTGGTGGCCCAAGAACTCGAGCTCAGAAGAGCCTAAAACACATTTCTGGGCATTGACGACCAAGCCAAACTCTTGGAGGCGTTGAAAGAGTTCCCGGAGGTGACGCTTGTGATTCTGTAGAGAACGACTCGCGACGAGGATGTCGTCGATGTATGCAAATACCGCCGGGAGCCTACACGTCTCTTTAGCAATGAATCTTTGGAAAGTTTGAGCTGCGTTGCGTAGTCCAAATGGCATGCGCACATACTCAAACAGTTCGAAGGGTGTAGGGATGGCCGTCTTCGAAATATCGGCCGGCTCAACAGGAAATTGGTGGTATGCCTTGACAAGGTCCACTTGACTAAAGATCTTGCCGCCTTCCAGACGTCCAGTGAAGTCTTGGATGTGTGGAAGGGGATAGATGTCATGGACAGTGTGAGCGTTGAGAGCCCGGTAGTCGCCGCACGGATGCCAGTCACCTGGTTCTTTCTTGGGCACCAGATGGAGTGGTGCGGCCAAAGCGCTGGATGAAGGGCGAATAATACCCAGCTGGAGCATGTGGTCGAATTCTCGTTTTGCATTAGCCAGACGCTCTCCAAAGAGGCGGCGCGGACGAGCTGCGACAGTGGACCACGCGTGATAATGTGGTGGGTTATACCGTGCTTGGGTGCCTCATTAAAGATTAAAAGGCCTTGTGACATCGGGAAAGTCTGCGAGGACTTGGGCATACGGGCATGACGGAATCAGAGTTCGGATGACAGTGGAAGCGACAGCCGATATAACGCCAGTGATGGAAAAACGCGTCTTGCTGTCGGTGAGTTGATGGCGACGCATGCTGACGTCCAGATAAAAATGCGTCAGGAAGTTGGATCCGAGAATGGGTTGATGTACATCGGCTACAATGAAGACCCATCGAAATGTGCGCCGCAGGCCAATGTCCAGAGTGAGGGATCGGCGACCATACGTTGCGATGGAGGTTGAGTTGGCCGCACGGAGAATAGGTCCATGTGACTTGGAAGCACGGTCGGCCTTGGAGGACGGCAGTACGCTGACTTTGGCACCAGTGTCGACGAGGAAGCGCAGGCAGAAATGCGGTCCATGACGACGAAAAGGCGGCCAGGTTGAAGAGCGAGGCCACACGCCGCCGTCAGTGATTTCGCTCCGCGTTTCCCGAGGAGAAGGAGGAAAAACTTTATTCTGCGAAGCATTCGAGGCCCGCAGGCCTCCTGGGTCTCCGCACGACCCCACTCCCGATCTAAACGTTCATGTGATATTGATCCATGACGTATGCGGCCCGGCTGACGACGATCTTCTGCCTAACCGGGTCTGCTGAACGAAGTGAGGTCTCCCAGTCCTCCCAGGTTCGGAGAGGCACCGGCCCGGCGGGGGGAGAAGATGCCGGGCAGGATAAAAGAATGTGAGTAAGGGTGGCCTTGGGGTGGGAACACAAAGTGCATAGGCGGGATAGCGGTTTAAATTTGGAAAGTAGAGCTGGTGTCGGCAGCGTTCGTGTCTGCAGGCGATGCGCGATTGACTGTTCTCTGGTATTGAGGGATGGGTAGGGTAATGGGTAGATGAGGCGCTCAGCGCGAGAGTTTGCAGTGAACTCAGCAAACGAGTGCATACGCTCCTTCGAGATATCCCCCACGAGGTCCGCCTGTGCCCGGTTTCTAGATCCTCGGGCTAAGGAGTTAGCGGCATCGTTGCCGGGATTTCCCGAGTGTGCAGGCACCCAGAGGAGCTCACCGCGTCGGGAGAGGTGGGGGGTGTTCATGTGCAGCAGGCGGTGCGCCGGACGATGAACCAGGCCCCTGGCATAATTTAGAATGGCAGTTTTTGAATCACTAAGTACATAACTGGCATCTGTGCAATAGCTACAGCAGTCTCCTCGGCTTGCTCGGGGGTGGTGCCTGAAGGAAGCTCGAAAGTTAGGGGGGAAATGTGGGGGCTATGTATAACCGCAGTGGCTCCGTTCTCATCGCAGGCGGCATCCACCCAAACTGCATCGGGCTCATTCCCGTACCATTTTTGGAGCGCTGCCGCGCGCGCCTTCCTGCTACCTTGGTCATGGTGGGGGTGCATGTTCCGTGGTAATGGCTTGGCATTGATTGAAATGTAAATATGGGTAGGGAGTGTACTTAGGGATACATTGTTTGCGGAAATAGTTATGCCTAGCTTACTGAGTATGTGTCGTCCGGTAGTTGTAGCGGCCAATGTGAAGTATTGTGCTTGTAAGTGGGCTTCTCGAAGCTCATGTATTGTGTTATGGACTCCGAGTTCGAGTAGTCTCTCGTTGCTAGTGCTTTTCGGTAATTTAAGCGCTGGCTTTGTTGCTTGCCGAATTACTAGCATCTTACCGGTATCGCTCAAGAGGAAAGTGTACAACAGTTGCATCATACCTGTACTAACCTATAGGGCTGAAACCTGGAGGCTAACCAAGAGGGTTCTACTTAAGTTGAGGACAACCCAGAGGGCTATGGAAGAAAAAAAGGGTAGGGGTAACATTAAGAGATAGGAAGCGTGCAGAGTGGGTCAGAGAAATAACTGAAGTTACTGACATTCTAGTGGAAATCAAGAAGAAGAAATGGGCATGGGCAGGACATGTAGTGCGAAGAGAGGATAACCGATGGTTGCTTTGGGTAAGAAACTGGATTCCAAGGGAAGGAAAGCGTAGCAGGGGGCGGCAGAAAGTTAGGTGGGCGGATGAGGTTAAGAAGTTCGCAGGGGTCAAGCGGATGCAGCTAGCACAGGACAGGGTGAATTGGAGACATATGGGAGAGGCCTTCGCCCTGCCGAGAGTATAGCAGGCTGACGATAATGATATCACAACGTAATGGAACGTACTAATGTGCCGCCGTTTTTTTTATATCGCCCAGTGCACGGTAATATCCGCCCTATAGGAGAAACATATCAACTGGAATCCGTAGTCCAAGGCCTTCATGTGCATATTCAAGCTCGCACTACCTTTAATTCAATCCCATTTCATCTGGGTGAAGACTGTATATGAACTCGTGTCGACAGTTAACTATCTGCAGTTAATTGTCTGCCGTTTCTGCCCCTGAAGTTGACAGATTATCAGTTCCCATGCTGAAAATGGTACTCAAGACTCTGGCCTGAACCTCTTCAGGTCGTCAATTGGTGTTTCGAAAGAGCCTGTATTCCACATGATTGGAAAACTGCGAAAATGTTTTATCGCTGAAAGAATCGAGCAAGTAAGATTGTAGAAGGGGTATTCTACAGCCTCCTCAAGAATCCTGTTCCGAGGCTTTAACGAGGCTCAGATTGGTTTTTGACAAAGGACTTGGAGCGCGCACATAGACTTGCATAGCCGCTTCAGGGCTGCTATGATGCGAAATGAGGTATCAGCTCTAGTTACTTTGGGTATCACAATGGCGTACTACATCGTATAATGCAGAATATTTCTTCATAAACTACTTGGCCTGCAACCTGCTTAGTAGCTCTGCGTGTGGATAATGGAATTCTCAAAAGATAGATAATTCTTCAGCAATTAAGGTACCTGAAATTTTAACACCCCAAGTCAAGAGCTGCACCCCAAGGCCCTCTCCTCTCGCTGTTATTGCTTATGTAAACAAGAAAACTTTATTACATTTATGAGACTTATCCGTGCTATTTCTATTCAACCGGCCCTCAAAGTTAATAGGTAAGCAAATGACAGCGTTTTTCGCTTATGTCACAAATAATCATAACCTGTATCGTTTGTTGGACGAGTGTCTATGGAATTGTTCTGGACGTCTGGCAGGACAGCCTGAGTTAGATTTGAATATGAACAATTGGGGGTGAGGGGGGGGGGGGGGCGTCCTCTTGTTCCCACTGGCATCTTCTTTCAATATTAATTTTTCATATCATTCGGCCCTAATCTTGCAGGTTAGTTCTGTTAAATACGCGACCCGCTGTTGTACTGGAGGCCCCAAATTAGAAGCCTTGTGATTAAAGGGGATTATTCCCCTGCCCGGTTGGTGCAGAGCAACAACAAAACATGCGGTATGCATCGGGAGATTGCGCTCTTTTTTTTATGAGACCTACTTATGACAATACTTAAATTCAGCTCCGTTCTCTTTTCTGAGGGCCAAAGATGAAACATTCAACCGTTTCTTATTCTTGGAGCGACGCGCTCTGCAACTTTGCGTATAGTTCCGCCTAATAGAGTTGCTTATGCTGCGCTGTAATTGGATGCGCGGATACCTGACCAGAATTCATCGTTCAAGCTTCTTACCATTTCGAACGTTTTAAAGTCGAGACATTTTCTGAATTGGCTAACGCCATATTTATATCTAGCCCATCTCACTTCTTTGACCTTATTTGGCCTAGGTATCAGCTCTCTAAGGATATGTTCACTAATTGCCTGCTGTCGAAAGTTTCCATATCAATCAATTATTTAGTACTATTTAACCATCAAAGGCCTGGCACTGTACTCTCATTTTATGAAGCGAATGTAACAAATGGGCTGATAGAGGAGCGTCTACAAAATTTTTATAACCAGATAACCATTTTTAGATGTCTTTCAACAGAATGAAAAAGCAGCTATTGGCATACACTGCCGGGCTCTTGACTGGAGTTATTATTTCGGGACCCTATTTTTCTCCCTGAGTTTCTGGTCATTTAGACAGCCACAATGAAGATACCTTGCAATAGGTCCAAGGCTTTCCAGAGTCTTTCCCTCTTGAAAATGCTTAAACATTCCAGGGATATTCCGTTCAACCGTTCCCTTCATTTTTTATTCTACCTCATTTACAGAAGAACACTTTCACTGGGTCCCTGGCCACTGTGCCATTACTCCTAATCAGAAATCGGATTTTTTAAGAAAGTTTTCCTGGGTAACCTCTCTGCCTTCTCTCTCTTTCTCTCGCTCTCTCTGCCCTTGGAGGACCTATTGTTTCGTGCGTCCCAAATTCTGTCTACTTAACCGTAGCCCGCCTTCAACGATTCCAACACTACCACTCCCACAGCCATGTGCGTCACCTTACTGCGCCGGATTACCAACATCTGAACTGCCCCTGGACTTAAGGATGAGCAGTTCAAGGCAATGTGAGATGATCACGTGTATTGTCAAGATGTTCAACACAGTCAGTTGACAAACTATTTGATACAGCGATTATCTTCGGAAAGCATAGTGCTCGGGTAAATTTGTCCTCGTAAACATAGCTAAAGAAGATGGTTGAGAATGTCGGGTATGTTGAGTTCTCGATATTGATATATAATGCGTATGACTTCAATTACATTCCTGTATTCTTCAGAAGGTTGCGCTGAGTCCTTTGGGCTAAGAGCTGAGAGACAGAACAATCATTTGAGAGATTGGGAAATCAGTGAATATAAAGCTAAATGGTCATCAGGGAGACGTAGGAAAACACATTACTAAAGCAGTTTCCCGTCATTTCAATCAGAAAGACCTTAAGTAAGAAGAAATTGTATTATTTTTTATCTAGACAGATTTTAAATCTTCAAATGACATAAAATATAGGGAGGTATATCTATTCCATAAACTTAGAACAGCGGAACCAACAGGGATAAATATCTCGAAAGGAAAAAAATAGGAACCCTAAATTTATTCGCTCTGCGCCACAACTAGTCGGAAGTACGATCCAATACAGCGTTCATTCTACAGCTCGCTCACAGCACGTGTACACTCTGTCACCCATCCGCAATTGCATAAGCGTCATATGTTTATTCCGAACATGTTTCTTTCTTATCCCCTCTTACATTGGTTTTCTTTTTCGTTTTCTGCAGATAATGTCAGGAGCTGCAGGAATGGTTCACTCGATTTCTTATTAATCTGGTACTTTGTCCTGCTACCCTTCTTTCGCAAATCGTTTCATAACTATTCTTTTGCAAATGTATTCTTTATCAGGACCCTTTGGAATGTTTTCCCCTTTTAAAAAGGGCGTGTCAGCATCGAACCTGTTCAGGGGCCGACTCATCATTCACAGCGCGTTGTAGTTTTTCCTGCTGCTGCAGCTTTTCATTTTCTTTTTCAGGCGACGTGATACCGGTTCCAGCTCGGCACTTCATTTCGAAGAAACATTCGTTCCCTCCAACCTACTCCTCCCTTCCTCCCTACCATCCTCCTTCCCCGCTCCCTGTCTTTTCATCTTCCGAAGCAAAAGCGTACTCAAACCACCACCAGTTATCATCGCACTGCCTAGACGAAGACTAATCCATTTGTCAAAACATTGGCTCAGCTTGCGAACAGAGGCTCCCCTCAACCCTTGTTCTGTGCTCTTTCATACTGTGTTGTCATCTTCTTTCTCTCATTCTGCCCTTGTACTTTATTCACCGTGAGATCAACCTCGCCGCGGTGGCGCCACAGTCGATCGGCAGCCGGCTGCGCTCGCAGAAACACAAGCGGCGTAGGCCTGCTTTCATGTTTACGGCGGGTTTGTGGGCAAAGAAGATGTGGTTTCTGCAATGCATAAGCGATTTACTGTTTAGAATGTTCCAATACTCCAGAAAAAAATATCTATGGATTTGCTCAATACTGCGGAAAAGAAGCGCGGTTTAGGGAAACAAAAGGCACGCAACCACCGGCCTTTTATACTTAATGCTTGCCCGCCTTTTGCGCTGTACCACGCTCATGGGCCTGATATTTTTGCTTTGTACACCACTTGCCCATTGTCGCTTTTTAACATTGTGCCCATTTCATACTTGTGTCAGAGAAGCAAATGTTCTGTCAAGGCCACGCACATGCAACGTTCCTGCTCTAAAATTAATCTAGACACAGCCCGGTTCATTATATCGTACTTGACTCGATGATTTAACTGGTTTGGTTTGTGGGGTTTAACATTCCTAAGCAACTCAGGCTATGAGAGACGCCGTAGCGGAGGACTCTGGAAATTTCGACCATCTGGCGTTCTTTAACGTGCACCGTCATCGCACAGCACACGGGCGCCTTGCTTTTCGCCTCCATCGAAAAGCTGCCGCCGAGACCGGGAATCGATCCCGCGTCCTTGGGAACAGTAGTGGAGCGCCGTAACCACTGCGCCGCTGTTTTAACTGGTTAAATGCAGCACTGACAGCATACTGCCCAGTGAGTTGTCGTAGACTGAATGCAGGTCAACAGGTCAACTCTGGCTAGACATACCAGGCTCAAGGCCGCCCCCCCCCCCAAAAAAAAAAAAAGAGAAGTTACGCTGACAGTGTGCAGGAAAGCTGACTGCTCACGTATAGAGCGCCGAGTGGATTTAGATTATTGCATTCATAATGAGGTGAATGCTTCTTGCGGCCACTTTATGAGAATCTGATAGTTTAGCACTTTGCGAATGACTCTAAAAATTTGCTGACACCGAGGCAAGTATAAGGATTTCTGCTCAGTGTGACATTGATAAATGGTAAATGACTAGTGCAATGATTTTTTTTTTACAATGCCAATAAATTTCACTTTCTCAGAGCAGCTTTACATGCATGACAAAATTCAGGATAATCAGCGATTGATTTTCAATAACGTTGCAGTGCATGCTACGAATCAGTCGCTGCAAAGAGATCGTAACATGGACGCTGTCATGTTCTGTTAATGAATTCCGAGGCCTAAGATTTCTTTAACACTGTAATTATTAACCACTGACTGAACCTGATACGAAGCGCAATATTAGGGTAACTTGGAGAAAGCTGCCGGGTATAAAACTGTATCGAAAGAATGGAGTTCATCTTACATGCGTCTATAAAGATATATTTATTCCCAAACGAAACACCAATATTTAAGCTCGTATGAAGCTATATTTTACTGAACTTGTCAGAAACAACAAGTTTGCTCGTGTGACAGCAGTAGCGCTTAGAAGAAAAGGGATTTTAACGGGCTACTGGTGAAGTACATTGATTTAGGTGTTTATGTAATATTTATTGTATTGTATTGTATTGGGGTTTTTTGGCGCATAAGCAACTGAGGCTATCATGCGCCAAGAGCAAGGTTAAAATCTGTTCTTAATTGAAATGGGGAAAAAGGTTTGTTAAAGTTTACAGTTTATTCAGAATGTCTGCTTCTTTTAAAAAACTAAGAACACATGTTAAGTTTATTATTGCTCTTTCTCCTAAAACTAATTTGGGATGGAAAGGGATGGCACGATCATAAAAAACTAGTGAAATGCTTTCTCCGTAGTGTCTCTAGTTTTGGGCATGTAATCAGGATGTGGTTGACGGTGAGCACTTCTCCGCATTCTCCACACGTAGGCGTACCTTGTTTCATTAATAAAAAGTTATGTGTGAGATGTGTGTGCCCGATACGCAGACGGCATACTGTAACCTCCATGAAGCGTTCCTGATGAGTGCTTGTTTCCCATTCTTCTATTATGGGCTTTACGAGGTGCAATTTATTACTTTCTTGGTTATTTCATATAGACTGCCATATATCCTTTTGTTTTCGTTTAATTAACTTTATGCAATCCTTATAAGGTATGTTTACTTTCGCTATTTCTTTCCTGCCTGCTTGAGCAGCACACACGTCCGCTCTCTCATTTCCTTCAATACCCATGTGGCTTGGAAACCAACAGAATATTATGTTATGTCCTTGGGTTGAGATCTTTATTACATCGTGTATTATGTTACCGAGTAATGGCATGTCTGCATTTCTGGAGTTTAGAGCTGTGAGTACACTCAGTGAATCTGTATAGATAACACTGTTCTCGGTGCCCTCGTACACAATTTTTGCCACAGCTACCAGCACAGCATAACACTCGGCTGCAAATACTGATGCACATTGAGGAAGTTGAATAATTTTTTCGGAGTTCCGATCCACTACAGCGCAGCCCACATAGGAGGCAGTTTTTGATCCGTCCGTGTAAAACTCTATGCATTTGCTGTATTTCTCTTTTAGTGCGCGATATTCTTGTAATATATGTTCTGTAGGAGTTTCGCTCTTTTTGAACTGTGTAAGAGTGAGGTCACAGACTGTTGGAAAGTTGCACCATTGGGGCCAGGGGCCTATTTCCTATTTTCTTGAGCGACATCAGACAAGGTGTCCAGAATATGGAGCTTACGGCAAATGTCTTCAAATCGCATTATCAATGGTCTTGTTGTCTGAGGCTTATTTGTGAATATTGTTCGGGAGGGGCAAGTTGTGACAATCGGGTAACAGATGTGTTTTTTCCGTGTCCTTATTTTGAGAACATAAGCGCATGTGAGGGCATTTCGTCTGTCTTTCAGTGAAATGTAATGTAATATATATATATATATATATATATATATATATATGTATATGTATATATATATATAGCATAAGTAAATAGACGTACTTGGTTGCTAGAGGTTACATAAAAGTGAAAAATTGCTTCATACTGTTTCCAAGTTTATTTGTAGTCGACGTTTCGGCAGGAGCCCTGCCTTTCTCAAGACTGATCATATATATATATATGATCAGTCTGATATATATATATATATATATATATATATATATATATATATATATATATATATATATAATAATTTATGTAATATTTAGTTTATTATTTAGGCGATAGGAAGATTCGTTTCTCAAACGCTCGAGCATTTCTATAAATAAATATTTTCTTTAACGTGAGAAGTTGGGCGAGTTGGTAGGTATTCATGCTAAACGAGCGCGAAGAACAAACGTGGGAGAAAAGAGAGCACGACACAATCGCTCATCCGACTGTTGATGTCCTTATATATCAAGCATAGCATACTCGATGTCAATGCGTATTTTTTTTATTTTTTTAGGTTGGGATAATTGCCAGTTCACATGTATTTTGCTAAAGGCAGATAGGTAAGCGAAAGCGCACCAGAGCCGCGAGACAAACATACAACGCTCTTGTACACGCTGCACGCGCGCACGTAAATCACTGCTGGCGGCACACGACGCGAACACGTATCCACACTCTTTAGGGATTGACGCTGTGCCGCACAGTGGCGACTCTGCTCGAATTCGAGGCCAATACTAGAAGGAAACGGTATCAAGACAAAACGGGGATAGCGCCTGGGGGGAACGCCGGTATCCCCGGGAATTCGCTGGCAGAAGGCGGCTCGTTTTGATAACGTTTATACATCACCGCTCGTAAAGAGTGCAGTTCCCCTCGTGTGAACGCCGCTTGATGGTCATGAAACTCCTGCTGAAGTTTGGTGAACAAGCGGATACGAGTGCACCACCGCCCATCAAGGGGCCAAGAGCGGTGGACCGCCGCTGTAGGCTATATTACGGCTGCACCTGAAACTCTTCCTTTCGCGCCCGAGCTAGTATTTAAGATTTTTTTTTTTAATTCAGGCTAAATGGACGTCGACGTAATGTTTTCGCTGCAGAACTGCAATTGCAATCTGCTTGGAGTTTAAATGAAGAGAGCCACAACTGGCTCCTCAGCCGTATAGCTTTATAGCTACACGCTCCCGTAAACGTGGGTGTAGCTTGTCACGCGTATAACGGAACGAAAACATTACAGAAAAGCGCGATGGGCTTATTACCCTACGACACGTATGTATACGCTGAGTGGTGCGCGGCACGGCAGTGGCCGTGTTAGAGACTGCGCGCTGTAGAGACTGAACGCCATGCTGGCATATCGATGGCCGGGGCAGCCGGGGATAAAGATAGTCAGAGGCTGCCTTGTGCGCACCCTTCTTCTATAGCATGTATGAATACACGAGACATTATTCCGATTCGGAGTAGCACAGACCTATATCAGTGCTACTGATATAGGTCTGTGCTACTCCGAATCGGAATAATGTCTCGTAATACGTTACGAAGGAGTGGCATAAGTACACACATGTTTTATGACAATTCAAAATGTTTTCACCTGGGACACCTCTTGTGATGTTCTTAAATCTACTTTCTATAAAGCGATCAAAAGCTGTCTGCAATGGTTGAACGTCAAAAGAAAACAATATATTAGGATGTATGTTAACATGCGTGTACATGACCTACACTTCGACGATGAATACATAGTGAATGTTTTAGAAATATATTTCCGTTTAGATATTGCACTCTGTTATGATGTTCACTCCCCTTATCAAAAAAGGATGAAACACAGGTACACGGCAACACAACAAGACAAACGTTTCATTTCAAGAATTATTATTATCTCCCATGTCCTCCACAGTTAGTATCATTCGAAAACAGCAGCGCCACTTCATCGCGCTTAAGTTATCGATTGATGCTGCCTATTTAAAATAAATTACTTCATACCATCCACTGAGTAAAAATACCTATCAATATCGGGAAATTTAAAGCATAGGAGGGAGTATCAGCTCCTTAACGACCGCCATTGAGGTGTTCTTTCCAACTGCTGGAGAAGTGACAATTTTGTGCTCGCGTAACTTGATAAGGAAAAAAATATTGCAACTTGCCTTTTCTTATCCTTTAATGCCTACGTCTCGAGCATTGTTAGAAGAATTGTGAGCAAAATGAGAATAGGGTTTTTCATAACTTATGTTTGAAAAGAATAGTCAAATATGCAATATTTGGCATAAGATTTCTCATGAGTCCCCTTGATTTATAAGAAATAAAGTTGGTGGGCGTAATCGTTGAACAAGTGTCTATTAGTTTGAAAAATTTGAAGAAGGTGCGCTTCTAGTCGCAGAAAAAATAATTTGTAAACAAGGCCTAATTTCTCACAAGTGCACTTGTTTAATTTTGTCTTTGCAATCTTCATCTTTCATGAATGGCGCAAAGACACCTACCTTACTCTTTTCCACCTGTAGTTAGAGTGAACAAAACGTATAAACGATTGCTTGAATGACTGCACTTGCTAACGTCATTGCAAAATCCGAACACAGCGGTATGTGCGAAAAGTCTGCCTGTGTCGTGCAAGCTTTTGTATCGTTTTTTCCCGTTATTATTAAAGGGCTATAGACACCAAAATTTGGTGGCATTTTTCGTCTTCGTAATGATACATGATTCCTTGCTTTATATCGATCCGTACGCAGTTTTCGAATTCGATCACTAAATAAGTTATAATAAAATTATCTTTTTTCGCCAATTTCGTTTTCAACAACTGAGAGATGGCTGTGTCGTCACAATCATGTCTTGATGTGCGGCATAAAAATCATAGATATAATCGCTCATCCTCCACTTGTAGTGACTTCTGTTTTTGAGGCAGGCTATATTTACTATTTTAGTGAAATAAAGTTATACCGCAATAATTATCAAGCTACTAGAAAACATTTATTGCGCCCAGCAGCGTCTGGAGCGTCTCATTCCTGATGACATCTTTGACGTCCTGCTACATACCATACATACATAGCACCTCCTATGATAAGCTCCATAAAACCCCGGCCCTCAGTCACCAGCGGCTGCGGAACAACTGACCACGGCGGCGGTCAGACCTGTGACGCAGCAGGGGGTGCTAAGAAAGCCTGGCTCCGCTGGACAGGCCGCCATTGGAAACTGACCCTGGCAACGTTTAATGCTAGAACCCTAGCTAGTGAAGCTAGTTTAGCAGTGCTGTTAAAGGAACTAGAGGGCATGAAATGGGATGTCATAGGGCTTAGTGAGGTTAGAAGGCCGAATGAGGCATATACTGTACTAAAGGATGGGCATGTGCTGTGTTATCGAGGTTTACCAGAGAGGCGACAACTAGGAGTAGGTTTCCTTGTCAATAAGTATATAGCGGGTAATATAGATGAATTCTATAGTATTAATGAGAGGGTTGCAGGTATCGTAATTAGGCTTAATAAGCGGTATAAACTGAAGGTTGTACAGGCCTATGCACCTACAAGTAGTTATGATGACCAGGCAGTTGAAAGCTTCTATGAAGATGTAGAATCGGCAATGCGAAAAATAAAGACGCAGTATACTGTACTAATGGGCGACTTCAATGCCAAGGTAGGGAGAAAACAGGCAGGAGACAAGGCAGTAGGTGACTATGGCATTGGTTCTAGGAATAGCAGGGGGGAGTTACTAGTTGAGTTTGCAGAGCGCAGTAACTTACGAATCATGAATACGTTCTTCAGCAAACGGAAGAACCGGAAATGGACATGGAAAAGTCCTAACGGAGAGACTAAAAATGAAATCGACTTCATAATGTGTTCAACCCCCGCCATTGTGCAGGATGTAGAGGTAATCGGGAAAGTGCGATGCAGTGATCACAGGATGGTGAGGTCCCGAATTAGCCTAAATCTGAAGAAGGAACGCAACAGATTAGTAAGAAAGAAACCCATCAACAAATTAGCGGTGAGGGGGAGGGCAGAAGAGTTCAGGATCTCGCTACAGAATAGGTATTCAGCTCTAACTGAGGATGGCGACATTACCCTAGAGGCAAGGAACAATAATTTCAGAGATATCATTACTGAGTGCGCGGTAGAAGTAGGCGATAGGATAGTTAGAGAGGATACCGGTAAGCTGTCTAAGGAGACGAAAGATTTGATTAAGAAACGCCAGAGTATGAAAGCTTCCAATCCAACAGACCAGATCGAATTGGCCGAGATATCAAAGCTAATCAATAAGCGCAAGGTGGCCGATATAAGGAAGTATAACATGGACAAAATAGAGCATGCCGTAAAGAACGGGGGAAGCCTTAAAGCGGTAAAGAAGAAATTGGGCATAGGCAAAAACCAAATGTATGCGATAAGGGACAAGGCGGGCAACGTCATCACTAATATGGACAAGATAGTCAAAGTAGCCGAGGAGTTCTATACAGATCTCTACAGCAGCCAAAGTAGTCAGGACCGTAATGAGATTGGCGGTAAGGAAAAACAGTCAGACGTTCCACCAGTGACGAAAGACGAAGTCAAGAAAGCATTAGAAACTATGAAAAGGGGGAAATCAGCTGGAGAGGATCAGATAACTACAGATTTGCTAAAGGACGGGGGGGATATCGTGCTAGAGAAACTGGCTACCCTGTATACGCAGTGTCTGATGTCATCGACGGTACCGGAACCATGGAAGAATGCAAACATTATCCTCATTCACAAGAAAGGGGACTCTAAGGACCTTAAAAATTACAGACCAATCAGCTTACTGTCTGTTACGTATAAGGTATTTACTAAGGTAATCGCTAATAGAATCAGGACAACCTTAGACTACAATCAATCAAAGGATCAAGCAGGGTTTCGGAAACGGTATTCTACTATCGATCATATCCATACCATCAACCAGGTGATAGAAAAATGCTCGGAATATAACCAGCCCTTATACATAGCATTCATTGATTACGAAAAAGCATTTGACTCAGTTGAAACCTCGGCGGTGATGCAGGCATTGCGAAATCAGGGGATAGACGAGCCGTACGTTAAAGTGCTGGAAGATATATATAGTGGCTGCACAGCAACCATAGTTCTGCATAAAGAAAGTAACAAAATTCCCATAAAGAAAGGTGTTAGGCAAGGAGACACAATCTCCCCAGTACTATTCACAGCTTGTTTAGAGGAAGTATTCAGAGACTTGGAATGGGAGCAGTTAGGGATAAGGGTAGATGGAGAATACCTCAGTAATCTCCGATTTGCTGATGACATTGCCTTGCTAAGCAACTCGGGGGATGAACTGCAAATAATGATTGATGACCTAGACAGAAAAAGTAGACAGGTAGGCTTGAAAATCAATATGCAGAAGACTAAGGTAATGTTCAACAGCCTCGGGAAGGAACAGCAGTTTACATTAGGTAGCGAAATACTGGAAGTAGTAGGCGAATATGTCTACTTAGGACAGGTAGTAACCGCAGATCCGGACCATGGAAAGGAAATAACACGAAGAATAAGATTGGGATGGTGCGCATTTGGCAAGCACTCGCAGATTATGACTAGCAGCTTACCGGTATCGCTCAAGAGGAAAGTATACAACAGTTGCATCTTGCCTGTACTCACCTATGGGGCTGAAACGTGGAGGCTAACCAAGAGAGTTCTACTTAAGTTGAGGACAACCCAGAGGGCTATGGAACGAAAAATGGTAGGGGTAACATTAAGAGATAGAAAGCGTGCAGAGTGGGTCAGAGAAATAACTCAAGTTACCGACATTCTAGTGGAAATTAAGAAGAAGAAATGGACATGGGCAGGACATGTAGTGCGAAGAGAGGATAACCGATGGTCGCTGAGGGTAACAAACTGGATTCCAAGGGAAGGAAAGCGTAGCAGGGGGCGGCAGAAAGTTAGGTGGGCGGATGAGATTAAGAAGTTCGCAGGGGTCAAGTGGATGCAGCTAGCACAGAACCGGGTTAAGTGGAGAAATATGGGAGAGGCCTTCGCCCTGCAGTGGGTATAATCAGGCTGATGATGATGATGATGATGATGATGATACATACCAACAGTGAAGCCGCCAGGAGTCAATAATAAAGACAAGTGACTCAATTTGCCAAATTCAACAAACTGTTGGGCAGAAAACCTGAGTCCGAGGGAACATTTGCAGTGTACAATCTGTTTCATACCAGCTTGACGCAGATGAACGAAGCCTACTTCAGCGGGGCCTCAACTTCAATGTCAGCGCTCGTCGATATGTTGTTCACGTGACATGTGCTCTTCAAGAGGCTGGATGCAAGCTCGTCCCAGCTTACAAATCGCAGCTCGCTCACGGGCCATCGGAGCGCTTTCCAAGCATTCAAAAGGCAAGAAAGGCTCGATCACAACCGCTGAGCAAAGAGCGCAAACCAGAATGAAAAAGAAGAGCAATATTGTGATACTTCCTGCCGACAAGGATAACGCCGCTGTCGTGTTGGACCGCATCCAGTACGTGCAAAAAATGGATGCTCTTTTGAGTGACACAACGACATATGTCAAGCTGACCCGGGACCCAAAAACATAAATTGAAACCGAGTTGCAGTAGCTTCTGACAGCGGTTTTCAAGTTCGCTTCTCCGGACAAGGGCTACCTGTACAATCGTCTACTGTGCCACAATGGCTCCGCGCCAGCTAAATACGTGGCACCCAAGGTGCACAAAAAGGATGTGCCACTTCGCTGAATTGTGGACTTCACCCAGTCTCCATTGTACAAGTTGTTGGGCTACCTTGACCGGGTTCTTGCTCCTTTGACCGGAAGAACCACCACGCACATGAGGTACTCGACACAATTTGTGGAAAACCTAAGACGCTAACCTTTGACGACGACCAGGCCATGGTGTCTTTCATCGTAAGGTTCATGTTTACGTGTGTGCCGGTGGACTTCGCAGTCGGATGTTGCTGAAAAGCAATGAACAACGATTTGCCTCTGCTAGAACGTGCACCAATTGAAACGAGCGATCTCTGCAAGCTTCTCAAATTTGCCAGTACAAGACGTACTTTACGTTCTATAAGACGTTTTACAGGCAGATCTTCGGGACAGCAATGGCTGCTTCCATCTCCGTGGTTTTTGAACCTGGCCCTAGAAACGATCGAAAACCGCGCGCTCATGTCATTCGATCCTCCACCAAGGCTATGCCATCGGTATGTTGACGATAGTTTCAGCCTCATCCGTCGAGAAGACGCCGGAAGATTCCTGCGACACCCGAACTCGCTTCAAGAAACCGTACAGTTAACTATGGAAGAAGTCAACGGACGCCTTCGTTTCCTCGACGTCTTTGTTGAAAGAACCAAAAACGGATTCGCGACGAATGTGTGCAGGAATCCTACCCACTTGGGTAAATATCTGAATTTGCATTCAGCGCACCCAATAGGATGCAAACGATCGGTTTCATCGGCCATTTTTAATCGGGCCTTCAGGATTTGCTCAAGCCCAAGAAAAACAGGTCGTGAACCGAGCCGCATAAGGAAGGACCTTAAAGAAAACGTATACCCATCTCAAGTCCTTCGTTCGCCAGAACAATGCGCTGCAGCCCCTCTAACAGGCGAAAGAAGAGAGAAAAAAAAAGTGCTGTTATTCCTTATACCCAGGGTGTCAGCGAAATCTTATGCAGAATATTCGCTGCCTACGACGTCCAAGTGTCCCATTTACCATCCAGTAAGCTCCGAAGCTGTCTGGTATGGGGGAAAGACCCGCTAGGAGAAGACAGGCTACCATGGAATCGTCTACAAAATTCCTTGAAAAGATTGCACCGCTTTCTATATAGGCGCAACTGGCGATTTCAAAGGACGATTGAAGGAAGACCAGCGTCAAGTAAAGAACAAAAAAAGTGACTTCTAATGTTCTAGCAGGGCGCAGTCAAGACACGGGCGACCAGATTAACTGGGATTCCGCATGGATACTTGAGAAGAGAAAAATTGTTATCTACTCGTCTACTAAAGGAATCATTACACATCCTAATGACAAGCGAAGCGATAAACAGGACACGGGGAAATCTACCTGAGGTGTACATGCGCTTTGTAAGCAGCACATTAACTTCATAACCAACGCCTCGTTTCGTCTTCATTGTGAACAAGGCACCCGTAGCGGTGCCGAAATGTCAATGTGTTTATGTTTTGTATGATTTCATTTTACTCTGCGACCTGGGCGAGTGCTGTTTTCTTCAATATGCTTCATCCTTCGCGAGACCTAGACTTGTTTGTGACGTCACCGCCATTGCTCGGGTGTTGATTCTGAAACTGGAAGAGGTGAGAACAAATTCGATTTTAAATTATTCAGCAGTCGTAGGCAATGTGATGTAGAAACCCCTGTAACGCAATGTCCTGGGCATTATTACGAATGATAAAAATTAACCCAAAAGTTAGGTGTCTATATTCCTTTAATACTGAAAAAAGAACAATCGCATTCTTGACATATTGAGCACAACGTGCACAGCATATAAAAACAAATGATAAATATGAAGTAATTAGGCAGTCTTATCTCTCGTGGAATCCCCCAGGTATGTTTCATGAGTATGAAAAGGCAAGTACTAGACGAGGCGGCGCAGCGAACACGGCCTTCGCTCGCTCCGTCACTTAAGGTTTACTCGATTTGGCTGAACTAGCTGCACTAGTTCACTGAGTGCAGCACCTTTGTAATCATTTTTTCCAGTGGAGCGCGTGGACCCTGCACCTTGCGATTTCTTTTGCAAAGTAGCAGGCCTTGTTCAGAGAGAGTTCAGCGAATCTCTGAATTGGCCAGTTGCCAAGTTGCGCGAACGTGCAGCGCCAGAGGCGTTAGTGTCGCGCTGCATCAGAACTAAACCTGAAATAGGTGAATTAGCCCTGCAAGCCTTTGCACGCTTTTGGCACCCAAATGGATCCTGCTAGAACTAGTGCAGAAAGTGCAGCCAAATCGCGTAGACGATTAGTGGGCAACCCCAATGCAAACGTAGCCGACACCGACATGCATAACGGTTTGAATTTCTGCCTCACTCCGCGCATTCGTCAACACCATGGAGGTTATAAAAAAAAAACTGCTGAAGTGGAAGGAGGGCCCGTCAAGTGAAGCCTCCATGACGCCATCTTGCGGGCGGCAGAAAAGAGAGCCAGTTGCCGCCGCTGAGAGGACGGAGAAGTGGAGGGTGTTCAAGTGCGCGGCATGTAACACGATCGAAACAAACATTGTTGGATTATGCATGGCGTAAGATTGTACGAACCGTGTGAAAACGACGCTTGGAGTCAAGTTTCACATATTGCGCTTTTTAAACCTCATTCTGAACTAGTTCTGCTCTTTGCATTCCGGCGTGTATGTGCAGGTATATAGCGGCCGTTTCTTTTCTGGTAGGTTTCCACAAGATCCCGAAGCGCGGGATCTTATGAATCTTTCCGGGGTGGATACAGGCACCGCTAATTATTGTATAGGCTTAGCAGAGTCCTCATAAAAGTGTAAATGGCTGATGAATCTGCGCGCGATTATTATGGAAAGCGTTCGGTTGAAAAGCCCTCGCCGTATTCCAATATTGAGAAAAACGTGTAGGAAAAAATATGGACGTCTTGTGAGGTACTTTTGAGGCTGTGGCGTCGTATGTGGTGCACAGGAATGACGTGTTAAGTCGGATAAAGTGGGGATGAACTTAAATTACGGGTTCATTAAGGAGGATTAGGCGCAAAAAGTAGAATTAAAATTGCAATATGTTATATTGATTAGTTAGTAAGGGGTAATTAAGGCGTATTACATTTAATTAAGCACGATAATATTAGATTGGGGCGGAATAAGTTAGTAAGGGGTAATTAAGGCGTATTACATTTAATTAAGCACGATAATACTAGATTAGGGCGGAATAAGTTGTATTACAGTGGTTGAAGGTGGAATATGGCTATTTACTTGTATATAAAAATGATTAAATTGGATTAACCTACATTACGAGGATAACGTTTTACGAAGGGTGATTGGCTGGATTAAGGGGGATCACGTTGAATAATTGCGGAATAGGTTGCACTAAATGTGCCTAACCGTCAGAAAAATGAAGTATTGTCTTAGCATTCAAAGCAGGTAAATATCAGCCCTATACTTTAAAGGAAAAATAAGTAATGGGTAATAAAGCGAACAAAGGAAAGGTCTGCAATTGGTTGCAAGTAAAATTTCAGATGGCTCATAATATTTATTTTAAAATAGAGCCAACAGTTTTAAAATTGCTGAGAATACCGCACCTTATAGCCTACAATCCTTGGGCAAGAATGTCTACAAGCTTGTTTACAAGCAAGGGCACCCATGCCTTGTCTGCTCTTCAGCAGGGTAGCAATTCGTGAACTCCAATGTGGGTTAGCTTGCATCAACTTGCTGTTACAATCACAACTATCTTTCAGTTAGTAAATTCTTTATATTTGCCAAAATATAAACTGTTTGACGTTCGTATTCATGTTTTGGCAATATTATGTCACTGTGTAACCCACCAGAATCAGTGTTCCTCTTTGATGCTTTCTCTTTGTTACTCTGTTAGCTGGTCACAAACACTATGAACTTGATAAGACCCGCTGCTTTTAAAAAGCCTAATAAAGTAGCCTGTGTCAGTGTGATGATGAGGTTTATTATTTACAGCAGGCCGTGTTTCTTTTTGCGCAGCATCGGGAGCTATATTTCTCTTCTTTTTCAATATATTGAATTGAACAGTTACTCAGGTTTGTTGTATGCATTGTTATTTCACATGCTTTCAATTCTTTTATGTTGACAACTTACGTGACTGTTCGCTGCTAGATCTCAATTGAGTATATTAAAGAATGGCGAACAAGCTCGAATTGCTGTGCATACAATTTTCTACCTTAGCCCGGAACTAAGTATATTCTCAGCTTTAGAGGGATATTCAACTCCAGCTGCAATGGGCCTTGACAAAGGCACTCACCTGCTGGGCCCGATCCCAATGGGCCCGATCCCAATCAAGGGAGCTGCATAACGGTGCTCCTAAATTGGAAATAAATTATTCGCTTTGCTCGGCAGGACCGAGTTAGACGAGTATTAGCTGTGTTTTGCGTGGCTTTCGCGTTGTTTTGTGTTTGATTTTGCAATATATTTTTCGAGATAATCCAAATAATATATGACTGTTTATTGTAGCATACATTCAATTGTAACCCAAATTACTGATCATCAGAAGATAAGACGTTGGTGTAGTGTGATGACGTTAATTTAGTACAACCATACTCGATATAAACTGCGCTTCGACATGGCTTGCAAGTATAGCATAGATTTCAATTTTTAATAGCAATTGACTAATTGTCGTGCAGCTTGTCCGGTGCAATTATACTCAGCATAAGCTATCTAACCATATATCACTTGAAGTTCAAGCATTATGTGAATTCACAACTAGCTAATTAGCAGCAATTGATTAGGAGTAAAATTATTTTATTGCAATTACACAAGGCATAAGCTATGTAACGACATAAGACTCGATGACGTTGCGTAAGGTCTAAAGTTTAATAGCGCTTAATCAAATCACTATGCTTAACAAGGAATTAAAATTAATAAAGGTTATTACACTCGGCATAACTATGACTTCACTGAAACGTTTGACATTGAGTTCGAGCTACAAAGTTTGCACTGAGTAGAGCAAAAAAAACGCCCCAGTACTCAGGTACCGCCGAGATTTTTAAAACTCCAAGTGGTTCAAATCGATTCGGAAATGTCCAGTATGGCTAGCCTCATAGCCCACAGCATTATATCAAAACTTAAAAATCCTGGCAACACCAAAACGCACTGGCAACGTCGGCGAACAAGCGCTCCCGAGCGCTTAGCAGGCCTCTTGTTGCCCTGTCTCAAGATGGCCGCCGCTATCTTCACCCCAGCCAATTGGCCGGTATAGGCAACTTCAGCACCAGCAGATTTTTATAACATATAAACTTCTTAGTGAACACGCCCACAGCCTGCTCTCTGTTCTCTCTTTTAAATGTTTACCGGCCACCTTCTTAGCTATAGGGCCAAAGAAGCAGTTTTCTTCCGGCAGCGGTGTAGCTGTAGCGGCGATGACCTAACAGCCATGCTTGCTGAGACAATGACAGACCATGGATCCGCGGGGAGATGCACTACCATGGCGTGCCAGAGGCTTCCTTATTAGTCAACAAGCCAGTAATTGTTCCTTGATCCCGACCGGCGGAGGCTGTGTTTAGATGGAGGCGAAACGAAGTGCCGTCCGAGTGCTGTGCGATGTCTGTTGCAATTTAGAGCATCCCAGGTAGCCGAAATATACCGAGTCCTCGCCTACGGCATCCCTCACAGTCTAAGTCGCTTTGGGACGTTAAAAACCAGAAACCAAACCAACTGTTCCTTGATATTGTTGTGAGAGAGCAAACTATGCGCTCCATCATATGCACAAGGAATGATGTCGCACCTGCATATGGAGGGCAGCGACACAGGCAATTGAGCGAACGTAGCGCTTCTTCCGAAATATATCCGTAGGGCTATCGAGGCCCACAACCCCAATACTCAAAGAATTGGGCCCGGCTGTTCCGACAACGATATTGTTCCCATTATTTCAATACTGCGGCTGCATGAGTGCTACTGCGAATTTTCGCTCTTGTTTAGGCGAAGGCAGAAGTAAGAAGAGGAGCTATTTCACAAAGTTTAAACCGTCGGTGAAGCACGGCTGGCTAATCGCGGGTGAACTTCTGAGCGACTAGCAAATTTTTGTTTATCAGATCGAAACCCTCCGTGCGACTTGGCCAGTGACACGTGCAAAACCTCCTCCCGCGAGGGCATCTGACATTTATTGCTGGCGTCGCATTCGCGCGAGTTTTTGCATACATGAGGCTCACGCCTATAACAGGACGTCACAAAGTAACGAAGAATTCCAGATGGGCATTTCACGCTGCAGAAGCACACGTTACCCCTTGACAGGAAACACACCATACTGAGCAAAGTCAAATGTGTCAAAATGTTTCTCAAGAACGCGCATGTTAAGGGGATAAAATGTGAAGTTACACTCTGATTCCTGAGGAATGGCCCGTCTACGATTCCGCCGTAGCTAGAGTGAGTGTGTGAACGAGAAAGAGGCGCCTGTACGTCGTCATACCTGTTGCGTAGTCAGCCCTTAAACATCAGACGGCATGGTTCACACAGATCAATTTATTTATGAAAATGCGCTCATTCATTTACATCGTGAATGCAACAGGCGAAATGCTGCCCCAAAAAAAGCCTAGATTGCAGAAATGCGAAAGGTTTAGCGTTGCTGCTGCGTACGGTGAATAGCTATTGCTGTCGTTATTATTATCAACCCCTCTAAATAGCACCCTCGTATCATGGCTGGTATCATCATTATCATTACTACTATTGCAGCGTCATTGTAATCGCTACTATCATTCTCACACAAGAAAGGAAGAACTACGACGTGATTCTCACGATTCCGTGCCCGGCTCCAGCTTCTTTAACGGTCGATATTTAAGGATAGGCAATGAGGATAGGGTACAATTTCATGTAATTATGCTTTTGAGCTTCCACTCTATATGATGGTCTAGAATATCAGGCTATCACTGTGACAGGAACGCAAGACCTGCTGGAATGTGATTTCGAGAAAGTATGCATTTGTTTATCGCCATACAAAAAGCTACCGGACCACCGAACTGGCTTTCAAGGGTGCAGACTTTGCTTATTGTTGCGGGATTTTAATTGTCCCGAAATAAGGCTAACACTGGCTGATCATGATGCTCATAAAAGTACATAGTCATGTTTCCTTCATGTTGTGATTGGGGTTTCTTTTGTGAAGTAATGTATCTCAGTCAGGCAAATAGAGAAAAGCGAAATTTTGAACGTGGCGCTACAGGTTAAAGAGATTTGCTGGGGACCCGATACATGGAGGTTCCATAACTAGTGGAGACCGGATTATTATTTTTTTTATTAGTGACAGTTGGAGTGGGCACTTTCTGTCCACTGTTACTGCTGATAGATGATAGACGCTTTCTCATTAAAAAGGCCACAACGAAACTCTGTAAAATATAATCGCGGCCGCCGCCCTCTCGCCGTTCTGAATAACATATGCCCCGTTTGATGCCTTCGCTACTGTGCTGCCGCCTTTGGAAGCCTTCAAAGCTCTCTTATGGAGTGATGGAGAAGTTTCACGAGCATAAAGTGGTTTTGATTGATTCTGCGTCTATAGTATTAATTAAGCCGCACATTCGCCATTGATCATTTCTTTCAATTTACAGCGGAGAATGGCTTTGGCAAGGCAAGACCCTTCGGGATTCTTAAAAATTCCTTGCTTATCAGTGTTCTTCTTTTTCCTTGTGCGTTCGTGCACCTTGGAATAAAGAGATCAAAGAAGGAAGCTAGAAGACGAAAAGAGTGACCAAGAATGAAGAAAGCGCATATGCCACTTCGGGATAGAAGAATTATGAAGAGCCTTCGTGAAGTTGCTAGTGAATAGTCATTACACCGACGTTATAAAAATGATAGCTCATACTTTGCAAGAAGAAGGTTTGAAGGCATTCGCAAGATTTCGACAGTGGTAAGGGCTGCCTGGGCGCATGTATGATGAGGGCGTGCAAGGTTGCACCGCCGGTGCCACACTTGCTGCCGCCGCTGTTGGCAAAGAACCCGATGAGGAGAGCAACGTGTGACCTTAACCGAGCAACCAGGTAGAAAGAGAGGACGAAGATGGCTTACGCGATATGAATGAGCACTGAAGAAGGGTAGAGGGGGGAGCCTCAGTTCGCAGGTCAAGCCAACGTTTCGACAAGTGGACTTGTCTTCGTCAGGGCGAAGTCAAGTCAATTGTCGAAACGTTGGCTCGACCTACGAACTGAGGCTTCGGCCCTCTACCCTTGTTCAGTGCTTTTTGTTAACCGAGCAAGTTTATTAAGATGTTTCGTCAAGGCGATGTTTGAGGATATCGAATTCAAGGTGGGGGCCCGAACCCAATCTAAGTATGGGCATGTCTCTAGAGCATGGCTTGGGTGGTTCCAAAGAGCATTTCTGCGAAGGCCAAGTCATTGCCAAATCTGAGGTGGCCCAAAATAGATTTCATTATGACTAGATTACCACACGCCAAAGCATTGCCAGTTTTGATAGAATCGTCTTTTAATTACATTAGGCATGTTTCACTGTAATTAAAATACAGATTTTTCTTTATGAAAGCATTAGAACTGTCACATGAGCTCCTTATTACTTTACACCACCTTCTGAACACTTCTCGTAGCACTTGCTGTTACCTTCACATTACTTTATACAGCCTATCTACCCTTCACTGAAACAAACGCGGCGTTGCCGTGACTGTGATGTTACATACTTGCTTTCTACAAGGTATCCCTGCCGAGTGCGCTCTGACGGACTTTTTATATGGTATGTCTTTTTCTGTTCATGAGGAGGTACTGAGACATCGCTCAAACCGCTGAGCGCGCCTGATAATGCTAGCGCATTGGAATATTGGCTGCCAAAAGGTCTAATGTGCTATGCTTCGATAAAAAGGGACGGTCCGTCTCACTCTGTACAGATATTACAAATGAATTTTTTTTTTCCGAACTTCGTCGGACCAAGGCGAATGTTGGCGGTGTCCGAAAGCGCTTCTTTGTGATAGTCGATGCCCTCTTCTGAGTCCAAAGCAAAGACGGGGAGGAAGGTGGCCCTAAAATGTCTTCAGTCTACACTTTGTGAAACAGACGCAGTGGAAAGGTCATGCGATAACAAATTTCCAGCAGATGCCTCAGAAGTTTGATGACTTCACTGGGAAAGCTCGTAGCTGGTAGTTAATCACTCCATGACGGCATCTTCGTGAATCGCTAAGTTTACGTGGGCCGTGTCAGTACTAAACACCTTTTTTACTCTGACGGTACTAAACACCAAGTATTTTCGCAGAGTGCTAAAGGTCTATGCTCAACAAGAAAGGCATGCCTCTTGTCCATGAGTCGAAGCGAGCGTTGGTGAGAGAAGCACCTAACCGAAAATTAATCCCAGGGGGCAACCTAAATCCGTCATTTCTACAAGGCATGTTGAAATTATAGAAAAGCGGCCCACATTACACAGCAGTGTCCTACATAATAATATTCACGGAGCCATCCTGACAACTGTCGTTTTCCTTCTTCCTCTGTTCTAGAGCTAACAAATATACGTCAATTTATAGAGCTACAGTTGCAGAAAAGTAGCCATTTCACATAAAGTATGCACATTTTGTACTATCTAGAATGCCTGCAAACAGAAATTCGCTGCGACAACTTTTTAGATGTTTGCCACTTGGCTGTAGTCGAAGCCATTTTCATTTGATTTCGCACTGACATTTGCTCTGGAGAATAAAATATGTCATATTAATACGCTCATCATAAATCGAACTTGTTGTCTACTTGCTCACCGAGCGCTGTTGATTTACCAGTTCGATGTCAGAAGACACTTGATAGCATCATACGTTGTTTTTATTCTGACAAGAAAACATTTTATATACAATATTTTGTACGCATAATAAAATGTCCGAGCAGGGCCTCCTCATCATGTGTTGCTTTCACAAATACAGCCGGTACATAGCGGGCTCTGAACTGTTCTATTCCTGCGTAGAAAAAAAAAGAGAACTACATCCGTCCAAATACACGGACCAGAATAAGGAGGTAAAATTAAAATTACTTGTCTATTTAGGATGAAGTCTTTTCTTTCCTACGTGTTACCGTCGTAGTTTCTTTGACAAATTTATTGCACATTTCTTTTGAGGTGAGCCATGTACAGCTATATTATTATATGTCTTTTACTAGAAGGACAGCTCTAACTGATCACCCGGTCCTTAAAGGACATCGTTGAAACCATTCGGCACACATAGGTTGGTCGATAAGAGCTTCGGCAGAACGCCCGTTAGGGTGTAACACTCGTTGCCGCTTCCTTCTGTAAGCATCTGTAACTAATAAAGCGATCCCACCGTCTGTAAAGTGATGATAAAATTACAAAAATGTAAGGTTGCAGTAAACATTTCGAAGGGATGCCAAGAATCCAGAAAAACCGTCTTGAGTGCAGGCTTGAGTCTTTCGCATTGGCTTTGGACATTTGCTGGAAAAAAACATCGCTTCAATTTGTATTTATCCTCAAGGAGAATTGGTGATTAGAACCTGTCGGAAGGAGCAGACCTAAATAACAAAGATATCTATGATACTATCCGTTAATTACTCCTTGAATGCGACTACGGCGAGCTCTGTCATCATGTTGCAATACTAATTAATCGATTACACTTCTCGATTTTCCGTCTAGCCACCTGCCAATTATTACTCATTCATTGGTATTAATACTTCGACACAAGTCCTGCCGGAAGCGTAACAGCAGCCGCAAAAAACCACAGTTTTGATAACATCATTGCATCTTCTGTATAGGTGAATTGATGCATAATGATCTTACAAAGAGTTATAGCGCAAATAAGCGAATATCACGAGAAACGACACACGAGCTAACAAGCGCTATCTGCGAAATGTTTTCATTCGATTAAGGTCGTACATAACACAAGGCGAAGATAATTGAAATAATAATTGAGGCATGTTAAAACGGACCAACGTCGGGCGAAAAGTCGTTCTTTTCCTTTCCTGAGTGCGTTTAGTTTGTTTGATAGGCCGTCCTGAATGGGTCACAATTAGGAAGCTTGCTTAACTGTTGAAACTTGCCGCGAGACTTATGCAGCGCTATGAGGGTGTATTAGAAATATCTACTCCAGTGGCGACACTCGCAAAGGGAATTATTCTTCTTGGGAGTTGTTGCTGTGCCTGAGACTATATCGCGCCCCTTGCGGAAAGTGTGTAACCTTCCGTAAGCATGTGTAACCAATAGACCGATCACACCGACTCAGCTGCGCATGCGACGGTTTTCCACGATTTGTTCGATGAGATCGAATCTGTGCTCATTACAGCTTCGGAAGACCACACACTCAAACTGTGGAACCTGCAGGATACAGTGCCTGCCGAGAATACGGCAGCCCTCGATGCGGAACCAGTACACATATTGAGGGCGAATTCGGGCCCCATGCTGCGCTTGGCATTGGGTGTGACTCAGAGCAGTGCATCAGCGGCGACCTTGACATCATCCTATGCTCAAACGTGCCTAGCTGAGACATCGACCCTTATAGCTCCTTTGAGCCGGGTATCCTGTTAAGCACCCCATGGGGCCAATGATATGCTGTTTGCGCCTCTCGATGAATGCCGCCAAGCTGCAACTGTTGTCCTGCTCGGGCGATATATGCCACAGCCCGACTCTAGACTCCCACAGCAAGTTGAACTGCCCCGCACCCACATAGCCCCGGATCATGCTGACGTCATCCCGACATCAGCGGATGCCAACCAGATGGCAGTGGCCTACACGGCGTCACGCTCCCTCATCAGCCACATAGAGACGGAAAAGCAGTGGTGCTGCTCCACAGTGACCAGAATCCAGAGGCAAGTGCTCTGAGGAAGCAGGTCGACTGTGTGGTGAGCCATTCTTCGCCCATGATGGTGAGGGCGCATGAGGATCGACACATTCGCTTCGACAACAACACTATCAAAAATATCAAAAAAATTCAGCGGCACTTTGCCTCACTAAAGTGCTTTAAGGCGGAAGCCTACCCCGCCACGCTGCTAAGACCTGCTCAGACCGCTGCTTAGATTGACTGCGAGACCGTGTGTGATTGGTTACAATAGTGACAAATACCGCACTTTTTTTTTGCTGTCAACAAATTTTAAACGCCGCCGATGTCTGCTGTACTGTGCATATTTCTATATATGATCTGTAGTGCGGCTTTCGAGGAAGCGCCGAATGGAAGGCGGCGCACGGACGCCAGGATTGAATGCTCGGCGGGGTCAGCTTCGTATATGCGTGAATCTCCTGGTGACGTCATCACCAGCCATGACGTCAGGACGAAATATGACGTCATTATAAATTGTGTTTATAAGACATGATGTGCCGTCATGCTGACGCCACCACCGGTCATGACGTCACCATCTGACGGCTATGGACTTCCCGAAACCTCACCATTACTCCCCTTCATGGATCACTGCCTTGTCATGGCGGAGGGGCTTGCGAAACTCGAAGTCGTGAGCTCTGCTGTGTAGGGCCACCCAAGATAGACAGATCACGGCAGAGAGTTCTGACAAAATGGGATTCACTGGAGACGGTAATGGCAACCCACTCCAGTATTTCCTGCCAAGAAAACCCTATGGCCAGTCACAATACCATTAATGATATGGCGTCGGAAGGTGAGCCCCCCAGGTTGGAAGGCGTCCCACATGTTACTGGGGATGAACAAAGGGCGATTCCTAGTAGCTCCAGGACGAATGAAGCGGCTGGGCTAAAGCCAAAAGGACGCTCAGTTGTGGATGTGTCGGGAAGCGACCGGAAAGTCCGATGTTGCAAGGAGATATATCACAAAGCAACATGGAATGTAAGATCTACGACGCAAGGTAAAAAGGATGTCGTCAAGCGAGAAATGAAAAGATTGAACATTGATATCTTGGGTACCAGCGAGCTCAAGTGGACCGGAATGGGAGAATTTAACTCCGGCGACCATTATGTCTTTTATTGTGGGCACGAATCCAAGAGAAGGAATGGGGCCGCTCTTATAGTAAACAGAAGAATGGGCAAAGCAGTGCTAGGGTACAACCCCAAAAACGACCGAATGATTTCATTTCGGATCCAAGGTCACCCTTTCAACATAACAGTTATCCAAGTCTATGCACCGACCACTACTGCTGAAGAAGCTGACGTTGAGAGATTTTATGCGGACCTACAATGCCTTTTAGACCGCACCCCATCATCAGACGTCGTTTCTCTCATAGGAGACTGGAATGCTAAGGTCGGGAGAGAAGAAATATCCAAAATTATAGGCAAGTTCGGTCTTGGCGAGCCAAATGAAGCTAGTAGAGTTTTGTCAAGAAAACAACCTGATCATAGCGAATACTCATTTTCAACAGCACAAGAGGCGTCTGTACAAATGGACATCACCGGACGGTCTGTACAGGAATCAGATCGATTATATTCTTTGCCGGCAGAGGTGGAGAAGCGCTATATAAGCAGTAAAAACAAGGCCTGGGGCCGATTTTGGCACCGATCATATGCTTCTTGTTGCCAAAATTAAGCTTCGATTGAGGAAAACGCAGAAAACTAGAAGTCCTTTCAGGTATGATCTGGATCAAATTCCATTAGAATATGCTGTGGGAGTGAGGAATCGATTTCAAGAATTAGATCTAGAAGACAGAGAGCCCGAAGAGATTAGGACTGATGTTCGTGATATAATACAAGTTGCTACTAATGTAGTTCCAAAGCAAAAGAAATGCAAGAAAGCAAACTGGTTATCTGAAGACGCTTTGCAAATAGCTGAGGAAAGGAGGATGGCAAAAGTTATGGGGGAAAGAGAAAGATACAAGGCTCTCAATGCGGATTTTCAGAAAATAGCAAGGAGAGATAAGAATGCCTTCCTGAACATACAGTGCCAAGCAGTTGAAGACAACAGCCAATTAAGGAACACAAGAGCTTTGTATAATACAATTAAAGATATCAAAGGAAACTTCTGTGCTAAGCTGGGCGTGATAAAGGACAAACGAGGCAAGGACCTCACTGAAGCCTCAGAGATAAAAAGGTGGCAGGAATATACAGATGGACTGTACAAGAAGGACCTGAATGTGCAAACCCAAAATAACACGGTTGTGAGTACTGATCTCGAGCCGGGCATCCTGAAGAGTAAAGTTGAATGGGCCTTAGCCAGCCTTGCTAAGAACAAACCTAGCGGACTTGATGGCATTCCAGTTGAGTTGCTTCAAAACCTCAACCATATGACGCTGTGAATATTCTGCATACATTATGTCAGAAGAATTGGACAACCCTGAAGTGGCCACAGGATTGGAGGAGGTCAGTTTGCATCCCCATTCCAAAGAAAGGCAGTGCCAAAAATATTTCCAACTACCGCACGATCGCGCTAATTTCGCATGCTAGCAAGGTGATGTTGAAAATCCTCCAAGGTAGGCTGCAGCAGTATGTGGATCGGGAGCTTCCGGACGTTCAAGCTGGGTTTCACAAGGGCAGAGGAACTAGAGACCAAATTGCCACCTGCGCTGGATCATGGAAAAAGCAAGAAAGTTCCAGAAACCCATCTACTTCTGCTTTATTGATTATGGGAAAGCGTTTGACTGCGTAGATCACAGTAGATTGTGGCAAGCTCTCCAAGAGATGGGAGTTCCAATTCACCTCATCTATCTCCTCATGAACCTGTATGAAGGACAAGAGGCCACAGTCAGAACTGGGCATGGTCTTACTGATTGGTTTCCCATTGAGAAAGGAGTGAGGCAAGGCTGCATACTGTCGCCCTGCCTTTTTGACCTATATGCAGAGTGCATCATGAGGAAGGCCGGTCTGGACGAGTCTTCAGCTGGAGTGAAGATTGCTGGAAAACGTATCAACAACCTTAGATATGCGGATGATACCACTTTAATGGCAGAGAGTGAAGTGGAACTCAAGAGGCTTCTGATGCGCGTTCAAGAAGTGAGTGGGAAGTTGGGGCTTAAACTGAACATTAAAAAGACAAAGATCTTGGCGTCTTGCCCTATCAAGTCCTGGAGCATCAATGGACAAGAAATGGAAGCTGTGACAGATTTTCTGTTCTTGGCCAGAAGCCTGCTTCTGGGAAAGAAAGCAATGGTTAGCCTTGACCACCTAGTAAAGAGCAGAGACATTAGTCTGCCAACCAAGATCCGTATAATTCGTGCTGTGGTCTTTCCAGTTGTGATGTATGGATGCGAGAGTTGGACTGTGAAAAAGGCTGACCGCCGAAGAATTGACGCGTTTGAATTGTGGTGCTGGCGAAGACTCTTGAGAGTTCCTTGGACTGCCAGAAGATTAAATCAGTCATATTGTCGACCGTAAACCCTGACTGCTCATTGGAAGGTGAAATTCTAAAGTTAAAGCTCAGATACTTTGGTCATCTGATGAGAAGAGAGGAGTCGCTAGAGAAAGATTTGATGTTGGGAAAGGTTGAGGGTCGCCGGAGAAGGGGTGGGCAGCGAACACGATGGTTAGATGGCATCCTCGAGGCACTGCAGATGAAGTTATGTGATATTAGGAAGATAGTGAGAGACCGGAAAGCGTGGCGCGACATGGTCCATAGGGTCACGACGAGTCGGACACGACTGAACGACTGAACTGAACTGAACTAACCATTACTATTGTTTAGTGATAGTTGACCAATAACTTGCACTTTGTGAGTACTAGTTAATGTCTGGTTAATGTTAAACACCCTTTAACTAGAAGGTGATGGTAAGTGATGGTTACGATGACCTCCAAATGCCTGGGTTCCAAAGAGCATTTGCTTAACTATTTTATTATTAGTCGTAAATTATCATGACATCTTGAAGATGCCTTAAATATTGTTCCGATATTATCCGATTGCTATTGATTACGTATCGATTCAATGGTGATTGCCATATGCCCATATAAGGCATGCACCCGAAACGCGGACATATTTGCCTGCGACAGTATCAGGCGTTTGAGGATTTCGCCTTGATAGTGCATTAACTGGTGGCCTACCTGGTCGCTGTCTAAAGTCTGGTTATAGACCGCAATGACCTCTACCTCCTTTCAGAAAGCCACGACCGCTCTCTCCGGTTGTTGAACCTGGACAACAAAACGTGAACCACAGGGGTGGAATCCCGAGAAGCGCAAGACACTTGCCGGTCCGCGTACTCCGGTGAGCCGAGCCTGGGCCGTCCTCTGCACATAAGAATTCAATAGACAATGAACCCTGGGGGACATGCGAAGTTGTGCAATACCTAGCACTTTCATTTGAAATGCAGCACATTACATGTGCAGCGGTATACAAAGGGGCTACAGCAGCAATTTTGTTTAAACTTCTTACGTACGCTGTTGCGAAAAAAAGATGAAAAATTGAGGAGTAATAAATACAGATGCAAAAAAATTTCAAAAATTGATACATTTACCTCACTGATCATCATCCTCTCGAACACAACTAGTTCACCCGAACTGACGCTCTTCTGTGCGCTAAATCTTTGGGGTAGATATAAAAAAAGCGACAGTACCATTTTGTCGCTACGACCCCACCGGCTGCCCTGTGGCGCTGATGTAAACCTTCATAGGAAGAACCAGGGCAGTTGTGGCATGTACTAATCTGTGTTTTCTTTCAAACTAGGAGCTACAAAACGAAAAGCAATACGGCCCGTCATAAAGAAGTGCAGCATAGAAACCAATTCTTCACGCCACCATTGCATGAGGAGTAATCAATGTTGATTGTAAGAATCATTATCATATTATGCAGCCCTGGCTCTGCATACCCATTTCGGTTGGTAACGTATCGGCTGTTGCTTATAATTTACTGATTCTCAGTTTGTCCCAATTTCGCGTCCAATATTGCCGGCTTTTCATTCGCAACTTGAACTTATAACTCATGTTCCTTGATGCTACCCACTGTATTTAGGATCCAGGTAGAACGAGAGGAAACAGATTACTACACGGTATGAAAGAGCACTGTATGAAAGCATGGATATTTTTGAGTGAGTCAACAAATATTAATGAATGGTAAAATTATGTGATGCATAAAAAGCAATTGACGAAACTATTAGATGATAGACGTTCCACAGGAACCATGTAGGATTCGAACCCTCTCCACAACATTTCGCGGCCGGTACTCTACCAACACTGAGGTACGGCTACAGTTATTGAATTGCCTGTTTGCTTTGTGGGGTTTAACGTCCCGCAGCGATAAACGCTATGAGAGGCGCCGTAGTGGAAGACGGGATATTTCGACCATCTGGGGTTCTTTAACGTGCACTGACATTGCACAGCACACAGGCACCAAGCTTATCGCCTCACTCAAAAGCGGTCGCAGAGTCCCGGGATTCGATGCCGCTTCCTTGGGCACAGTGGTCGAGCGCAGTAACCACTGAGCACCCTGGAGGGTTTTGAATGGTCTATTTTGCTTATTATTTACGTTGCGTGTAAACTATTCTTTAGAGTATTCATCGGCGGCCGCCTCGATCGTAGCTACGGAATGAGTAAGAATTGTAATTATGCATTGCTAGCTGGAGAGCCCTGCATGCGAAAGGTCCTTCATGCCTTGCATTGGTTCGAGGTACAGTTCTTATCCTAGTGAGTCTGAAGCAAACGATGTTAGCACTACTAAAATTATTGCATTTTCCCGGAAAGAGGCCAAAATTATAGATAGCGCTACAAGGTCCCAGAATTACGCTTGGTGTCAATAGCCTGGAAAGATCGGTAGTAAGCAGCAGTAAATACTGGTCTCCTTTTTAAGTTAACTAGTGGGAGACACCCCATTACAGAACGCGAGCATCAGTGTTGCATACTGGTAGCTTCCTTGAAACAACTGCGCGTTAACTGCAGGAACCTGAGCGAAAGGTATCTTGAAATCAAAATACAAGAGGAAGCTGAACGATGACGGCAAATGGAAAGCTGAGCACGACCAAAGTGTATCTGTGGGTGTGTGTGTTTCTTTGTGCCAGGTCGTGCATGCGTGCGCGTGTGTATGTGTGTGTGTGTATGTCTGTGCGTGTGTGCGTGCGAGCATGCGTGCGCGTGTGTGTTTGTGTGCGTGTGCGTGCGAGCATGCGTGCGCGCGCGCGCGCCCGTGCGTGCGTGCGTGCGTGTGTGTGTGTGTGTGTGCGTGCGTTTGCGTGTGTGTGTGTGTGTGTGTGTGTGTGTGTGTGCGCGTGTGTGTGTGTGTACCATACGGAGAGTGAAAAAAAAAAACATAGCTGTCCCGTAATTGCCTTTTGCTGGGTTCTGAACGCAACTATTTGCCTGTCACAACCCAGGCTTAAAAAATTAGGGAATTTTGAAGTCATTGTTGTAATTCAGCTTGAAAATTTAGGGAGACGCTTAATCTCCGCGTTTAAGAATGACTCAATCGCGTTTCAAACACGTAGACGATGTTTGTGTACTTTTATATATTTCATTTTTTGCATTTTTTCTCTTATAACCTGCTGGACGATCACGTCACTGGTTATCTCGGCCGTCACTTCTTGAAATTCGGTGCGTCTCAGTGTGGATTCTAGTGTGTTCAGTGCAACGTCGGGCGACAAGTTATGACGCGGTGGCGTTTCAAAGACGCGGACGATATTTTTTCACTTTTTTCTTCATTATTCTTATTTTGGTGATATATTTATTTTTTAAATATAGCTTGTGCAAATACTTAGAATCAGCAGCCATTGCCTTTTCATTCTGGCAGTTTGACAATTTAAACGCAATTATTTTTTCTTCAATTTGTTATATAGTTTAGCATTGACAAAGTATACGCTGAATTTTCTTAATTAGTATCATCAAGCATTCTATTTTCCTTCGCAGCCTCTTGACATGTTCGCACCCCCTTTACACAATATTTTTTTTTTTCATTTTTAAATTATTGCTAACTAATCAATTATGCACTCTAAATTTGCTTAAGCAGCATTTTAAGGATTCGCGTTTCGTTGTAAGCATATTGACACGTTCGGGCCGCCTTTTAATTGTTCAGTTTTTAATTGGTGATTACTGTAATTTTATTACCTCGTCATCAACTATCTCACATCAATCAATTATAAATTATTAGAAGCACAAATTTTCTTGATACGATATTTCACGCAGCAGGCGAGTATTTCTGGCAAGCTGCTTCCACGAGTACAACTACGGCGCGAATGTAGAGAAATATGAAGAGCTATAGTGATTATCGTGTTTGTTGTATCTAGCGCGTTGCTGAAACACTCACCAGAGAGATCATCGGTGTCAAACTCCCGCGGTGGTCGATGGACGGACAGCTGACTGCTATGCCAGGCTCGGCGATGTCCCGTACAAGCAGACTTGGTGGACACCGAAGTAGCTGTCGACAGTTTTGGCCGCCTCCCCTTCCGTGTACTCCGAGCATGGAGTCGTAGAGTAGGACCGAGACGCCAGAGTCCTGGTGAATCACGGAGGTCGGTAGTCGCCGGGATGACCGCTCCGCAGAGTCCACGCTGTGATCCCTGTTCTCGAGCCAGGAGCCGATGCCACGCCAACGCGGACTCAGGAGGTGCGGTGAAGGGAACCAGGCTTCCATCAAAGTACCTGGAGGAGAACAGTTCCAAGATGGCTGGTTGCTGTGAAAGAAAGCTCAACGTAGTGCCTACGTTCCAATCACCGCATGCTGAACAAGGCACGCAGAACACGTTCGCTCGCGTAATTATACTTGGCGATCTGCGTCTTCTTCACGGCGCTCTCGCAAAGGACAATGCGAGCCAGACATTCGGCGCAAATACGAGCAACCAGTTCCGAATGATTTCTATTGAGGCAATAAACACTGCATAAATCAGGAAATGTTACTTTACAAAGATGCCAAAGTACCAAAGCAATCTGTTTAACGCAGATGCCATACCACGCTTTATTTTCTTCGCGTTAGAGGCCAATAGTGCTGAGACATGCCTACAAAATCAAAGGACTTGTTTATTTCTTCAATACTTTGCTCTCGCGCCCTCAAGAAACGGCGTATAACTTCGCGGTTGGAATATTCGTACTGCAGTAAACGTAATGCCTAGGGTCTGCGAGCAGAGCATTTGAGAGCGAAAAAGAGAGAAAAAAATTACTTTAGGTGGGCAAAAGCTCTTTGAGAGCAGAGCGTTGAGCACACACATTATTTTCCCGACTACTTAGGGGGCCGAGAAAATATCTTAAGGGATAAATTAAATATATCTAGTGAATAAATATACCACAATGGAACCAACAGGAGTGAATATTTCAAAATCAAAGCTCCTGGTCGTTATTTAATTTTAATCTCGATCCATTCATCATCATCATCATCAGCAGCCTGATTATACCCACTGCAGGGCGAAGGCCTCTCACATATTTCTCCACTTAACCCGGTTCTGTGCTAGCTGCATCCACTTGACCCCTGCGAACTTCTTAATCTCATCCGCCCACCTAACTTTCTGCCGCCCCCTGCTACGCTTTCCTTCCCTTGGAGTCCAGTATGTTACCCTCAGCGACCATCGGTTATCCTCTCTTCGCACTACATGTCCTGCCCATGTCCATTTCTTCTTCTTAATTTCCACTAGAATGTCGGTAACTTCAGTTATTTCTCTGATCCACTCTGCACGCTTTCTATCTCTTAATGTTACCCCTACCATTTTTCGTTCCATAGCCCTCTGGGTTGTCCTCAACTTAAGTAGGACTCTCTTGGTTAGCCTCCACGTTTCAGCCCCATAGGTGAGTACAGGCAAGATGCAACTGTTGTATACTTTCCCCTTGAGCGATACCGGTAAGCTGCTAGTCATAATCTGCGAGTGCTTGCCAAATACGCTCCATCCCAATCTTATTCTTCGTGTTATTTCCTTTTCATGGTCCGGATCTGCGGTTACTACCTATCCTAAGTAGACATATTCGCCTACTACTTCCATTACTTCGCTACCTAATGTAAACTGCTGTTCCTTTCCGAGGCTGTTGAACATTACCTTAGTCTTCTGCATATTGATTTTCAAGCCTACCTTTCTACGTTTCCTGTCTAGGTCATCAATCGTTATTTGCTGTTCATTCCCCGAGTTGCTTAGCAAGGCAATGTCATCAGCAAATCGCAGATTACTGAGGTATTCTCCATCTACACTTATCCCTAACTGCTCCCATTCCAAGTCTCTGAATACTTCCTCTAAACAAGCTGTGAATAGTACTTGGGAGATTGTGTCTCCTTGCCTAACACCTTTCTTTATGGGAATTTTGTTACTTTCTTTATGCAGAACTATGGTCGCTGTGCCGCCACTATATATATCTTCGAGCACTTTCACGTACGGCTCGTCTACCCCCTGATTTTGCAATGCCTGGATCACCGCCGAGGTTTCAACTGAGTCAAATGCTTTTTCGAAATCAATGAATGCTATGTATAAGCGCTGGTTATATTCCGAGCATTTTTCTATCACCTGATTGATGGTATGGATATGATCGATAGTAGAGTACCGTTTCCGAAGCCCTGCTTGATCCTTTGCTTTATTGTAGTCTAAGGTTGTCCTGATTCTATTAGCGATTATCTTAGTAAATACCTTATATGTAACAGACAGTAAGCTGATTGGTCTGTAATTTTTAATCTCCTTAGAGCCCCCTTTCTTGTGAATGAGGATAATGTTTGCATTCTTCCATGGTTCCGGTACCGTCGATAACACCAGACACTGCGAATACAGGTTGGCCAGTTTTTCTAGAACGATATCCCCCCCGTCCTTCAGCAAATCTGTAGTTATCTGATCCTCTCAAGCTGATTTCCCCTTTTTCATAGTTTCTAGTGCTTTCTTGACCTCGTCCTTCGTCACTGGTGGAACGTCGGACTGTTTTTCCCTACCGCCAATCTCATTACTGTCCTGACTACTTTGGATACTGTAGAGATCTCCATACAACTCCTCGGCGACATTCACTATCTTGTCCATATTAGTGATGACGTTGCCCGCCCTGTCCCTCATCGCATACATCTGGTTTTTGCCTATGCCCAATTTCTTCTTTACCGCTTTAAGGCTTCCCTCGTTCTTTACAGCATGCTCAATTTTATCCATGTTATACTTGCTTATATCGGCCACCTTGCGCCTATTGATTAGCTTTGATATCTCGGCCAATTCGATCTGGTCTATTGGATTGGAAGCTTTCGTACTCTGGCGTTTCTTAATCAAATCTTTCGTCTCCTTAGACAGCTTACCGGTATCCTCTCTAACTATCCTACCGCCTACTTCTATTGCGCACTCAGTAATGATATCTCGGAACTTATGGTTCCTTGCCTCTAGGGTAATGTCGCCATCCTCAGTTAGAGCTGAATACCTATTCTGTAGCGAGATCCTGAACTCTTCTGCCCTCCCCCTCACCGCTAATTCGTTGATGGGTTTCTTTCTTACTAATCTATTCCGTTCCTTCTTCAGATTTAGGCTAATTCGGGACCGCACCATCCTGTGGTCACTGCATCGCACTTTCCCGATTACCTCTACATCCTGCACAATGGCGGGGGTTGAACACATTATGAAGTCGATTTCATTTTTAGTATCTCCGTTAGGACTTTTCCATGTCCATTTCCGGTTCTTCCGTTTGCTGAAGAAGGTATTCATGATTCGTAAGTTATTGCGCTCTGCAAACTCCACTATTAACTCCCCTGCTATTCCTAGAACCAATACCATACTCACCTGCTGCCTTGTCTCCTGCCTGTTTTTTCCCTACCTTGGCATTGAAGTCGCCCATTCGTACAGCATACTGCGTCTTTACTTTTCGCATTGCCGATTCTACATCTTCATAGAAGCTTTCAACTACCAATCGTCATAACTACATGTAGGTGCATAGGCCTGTACAACCTTCAGTTTATACCGCTTATTAGGCCTAATTACGATGCCTGCAACCCTCTCATTAATACCATAGAATTCATCTATATTACCCGCTATATACATATTGACAAGGAAACCTACTCCGAGTTGTCGCCTCTGTGGTAAACCTCGATAACACGGTAGATGCCCATCCTTCAGTACAGTATATTGCCGCGAAACCTTCAAAACAGTATTTGTTGTTTTTTAACAGCCGCCGGCATACAGGCTTATCACTCTGATTCTGGACCGCGTATCAGTTCCGTAATCTTTGTTTATTACTGCTCGATGTCGCGAGTCACACCTTTATCAGTTTTGTTGTAGCGCAAGACGCACCGAGATCTGTCTCGAAGGTTCCGGCCACTCGCTTGTCTTTCCACAATGTTCCAGCCCATGCTGGTAGCTGTTTGCGACGTTATCTAGATTCTTCTGTGCAGCCTTTAAATTGAGCGTTGCCGAGTGTGACGAGCATTCTTTGTTCGACGATCGACGAGCACGTTTGTTTCTATCGCCGCCGCCGAGTTGCTTAGTTCTTTTGCGGGCGCAAGTCAGCCCAAATAAAGAGTTTCTTTAGTGCAGTCATCGACCCCTCATTTGTGTTGTCGACCTCGTCACCACTACGTGACATCTGGTGGAGGTGCTGCCTCTGATCCTTCAAGCGAAGACCCCAGCCTTGTTCCTGTCGCCCTGGAAAACCAGCCTACAGGTCACCGATCCAGCCGCCGACTCCAAGGCCTACAACCCGAACACGGTCTACTTCCTGACCCCCTTCGATCTCGGAAGGCATCGACGCTGACAATGGCCCAGCCTACAGCACCGGTTGTTTTCGTCCAACCCCGTGAGCCCCCCTGCTTCCATGGACGACCGGATGAAGATGCGGGAGACTGGATGGACCTTTTCGACCGTGTGGCCGAATTCAACGGTTGGAACGACGCTGCGAAACTCAGGCAGGTCTACTTTGTTCTTCAAGGACATGCCCGAGTTTGGTTTGAAAATCACGAGACTTCTTTCAAGGATTGGGAGATATTCAAAGCACAGTTCTTGATGGCCTTCACAAGTTCTGTTCGAAAAGAAAGAGCTCAGGCCCTCCTCCAGTCAAGAATTCAACTACCAAACGAGCCCGTCCTGGCCTACGTAGAGGAGATGAAACGCCTGTTTCGCCGCGCCGACCCTAACATGACCGAAGATGACAGAGGGAAATTCTTAATGCGAGGCGTTAAAGAGTCGCTTTTTGCGGGGCTTGTCCGGAACCCACCGAAAACTGTTGAAGAATTTGAGAGTGAAGCATCGACCATCGAGAAGACGTTGGATACCGGATGCTCCACTACGAGCGACCGCTTCAACCAAACTACTCATGCCACTACCTCAGCACATCTGCAAGCGGAGAGAACCTTCGGGACCTAATCCGGGAGATCGTGCGAGAGGAGCTCCGCCGAATGTTGCCATCATCGCAACAACCCCAGGTGGCGACGCTCGCGGACGTCGTCCGTGAAGAAGTTCAGCAGGCGCTGGGCGTTCCTGAAGCGACGGCTGCGACTGTTCCAGCACAAGAAGCAACAGCGATGAACTACGCTGGTGCATTACGTCGCCCTCCGCCCCGACGTGATGACTTTCCCAGCCCTCGCCGCTACCGTCCTGTTACTGAAAACCGCCCCTTGGCCCCCGCCCGCCAAGCCTACCAACGACCCCCAAACCCCAGGAAGTGCGACGCCTGGAGGACTGCAAACAACCGGCCATTATGCTTCCACTGCGGTGAGGCCGGCCACATTCTACGCCACTGCCCGTACCGACGAATCGGCCTCCGCGGGTTTGCAGTCGACGCTCCACGACCACGCCCAGGTGAACGGCCACAAGAAATTGACAACTACCTGCGTAGCGGTGAGATTGCACCACCAAGCCGTCGGTTCAGATCTCCATCGCCGTACAGGGCCCGCTTTGCGTCGCCAGGCCGTAACTATGATGAGAGTATGCGCGGAAGGTCCCCAAGCCCGCGCAGGGGAAACTAAAGGCAGCAACCTTTGGAGGTGAGGTTGCTCAACGGCGAAAAGACGAAGATCCTCCGCCGCCGACGACCACTAACGACGACGCAACCATTTCATCGCCGCTCCACACGACGACATCGACGACAACACGACCAGAGTGTAAGCAGACACCGCCGCCCAGCGAAGTAACAACGGTATGCCCCAGCCATGACCTGAAGAAACGACGCAGCCGAAATCGGGCGCCAAGGCCCACGTGCAATGCGAGGACGCGAACAAGTGACCTTGAAGTTGATATCGACGGTCGCCGAGTCACTGCCCTTGTAGACACCGGAGCTGACTATTCAGTCATCAGTGGACCGTTAGCCTCCCATCTCAGGAAAGTTACAACTGCTTGGGATGGCCCGCTGATTCGCACCGCAGGTGGCAACCTGATTACTCCATCGGGACGGTGTACTGCAAGAATAACCGTAAATGGGCGTACTTACCCCACCAGCTTTGTGGTCTTGCAGCAGTGCTCCCGCGACGTGATTTTAGGCATGGACTTCCTAAATGAAAATAGGGCTATCATCGACCTCCGATCCAAGCTCATCAAGCTCTCTGCAGACAAAGCCATACCTGCTACGACGACTTCGACGCAACACGTCGCTCTAAACGTCCTCGACGGAGAATTGACCGTGCCGCCCCGATCAAGCGTCGCCGTCAGCGTAGGTAGCACAGACATTGAAACCGCTGAAGGCATCGTCGAAGGAAATATCCAATTGCTCTTGGAACGAGGTATCGGCATCGCAAGAGGCATCGCGAAATTCCGGAAAGGACAAGCTCAGGTGCTGGTAACAAACTTCACTGAAGAATACCGGCATCTAAACAAGGGCACGACCATCGCTTTTCTCGACGAATTAGCGGACCTCAAAGACGTATTCACCCTCCACGACCAACCACTGAAAGACGCACCGGACCAATTCCGTCAGCCCACATTTGACATCAATCCAGTATTGACCCACAGCAGGAAAAACCAGATTCGCAGTCTTCTTCGAAACTACAGGGAGTGCTTCTCGTCATCATCGAAGGTACGACAAACACCACTGGCCAAGCACCGCATTATAACGGACGAACACGACCGACCTCTGCGCCAAAGCCCTTATCGTGTATCGCCGCGAGAACGGCAGGCCATTCGCGATCAAGTTGAGGAAATGCTCCGTGATGACGTAATCCAGCCATCGAACAGCCCCTGGGCGGCGCCAGTCGTTTTGGTCAAGAAGAAAGACAGCACACTTCGCTTCTGCGTTGATTACCGCCGCTTGAATAGCATAACGAAGAAGGATGTCTACCCGCTTCCCCGCATCGACGACACTCTCGACCGACTTTGCAATGCAAGGTACTTCTCATCGATGGACCTAAAGAGCGGATATTGGCAAATTGAGGTCGACGAAAGAGATCGCGAGAAGACCGCATTCATCACACCGGACGGCCTTTATGAGTTCAAGGTGATGCCATTTGGCCTCTGCTCCGCACCAGCCACGTTTCAACGAGTAATGGACACAGTCCTGGCAGGGTTGAAGTGGCAAATTTGTTTGGTATATTTGGACGACGTTGTTGTCTTCTCGTCCAACTTTGAAGACCACCTAAAACGACTACAGACAGTGTTGGAAGCCATCAAGTCATCGGGACTAACGCTAAAAGCAGAGAAGTGTCACTTCGCCTACGAAGAACTCCGGTTCCTAGGTCACATCGTTAGGAAGGACGGTATTCGCCCAGACCCGGAGAAAACAGCTGCAATCGCACAATTCCCACCGCCTGCCGACAAGAAAGCTGTGCGCCGATTCCTTGGGCTGTGCGCTTATTATCGACGATTTGTCAGAAACTTTTCGCGGATCGCCGAACCGTTGACGCAGCTTACAAAGGCTGACGTACCTTTTAAATGGGAAGCGCCGCAAGGAGAAGCCTTCGACGAACTCAAGCGCCGCCTGCAATGCCCTCCCGTACTTGGTCACTTTGATGAAAACGCCGAGACCGAAATTCACACCGACGCGAGCAGTGTGGGCTTAGGAGCCGTTCTCGTCCAGAAGAGTGCCGGACAGGAGAAAGTAATCGCCTACGCTAGCAGGTCACTCACAAAAGCCGAAGTCAATTACTCGACGACCGAGAAGGAGTGCCTTGCAATCATCTGGGCCACTTCTAAGTTTCGTCCATACCTATACGGCCGACCATTCAAGGTGGTAAGCGACCATCACGCGCTCTGCTGGCTGGCTAATTTGAAAGATCCTTCCGGCCGCCTTTCCAGATGGAGCCTACGACTTCAAGAATTTGACATGACTGTAGTCTATAAGTCGGGCCGAAAGCATTCCGACGCAGACTGCTTATCCCGCGCTCCCGTCGATGCTCCCCCGAAGGACGATGACGACGACGCCTTTTTGGGACCGGTAAGCGCCAGCAGTTTCGCAGAACAACAGCGATCAGACCCTGAGCTGAAAGCGCTAGCCGATTACTTGGAAGGAAAGACCGCTTCCCCTCCTGGTGTGTTCAGGCGACATTTATCATCCTTCACGTTAAGCAATGGCCTCCTCGTGAAGAAGAACTTCGCACCCAACAAGACCGCGCAGCTTCTCGTAGTGCCTAAAACCCTTCGGCAAGAAATTCTGCAGGCGTTGCACGATGAGCCCACAGCAGGCCACCTCGGATTTGCGCGCACGTTGCGTCGAATCCAAGAGAAGTATTACTGGCCGCGACTGCCTGCCGAAGTTGCCCACTACGTGAAGACGTGTCGTGAGTGCCAACGACGCAAGACGCCACCGATCAGACCAGCAGGACTACTAAACCCGATTCCGCCCCCAATCCTGCCCTTTCAGCAAATTGGGATGGATCTCCTCGGCCCCTTTCCATCTTCGTCTATGGGTAACAAGTGGATCATCGTGGCCACTGACTACCTTACCCGTTACGCCGAAGCAAGAGCACTACCAAATGGTACCGCGGCAGAAGTCGCCAAATTTTTTGTCGAACAAATTCTCTTGCGACACGGCGCCCCAGAAGTGCTCATCACGGACAGGGGAACGGCGTTTACGGCAGAGTTGACGCAAGCCATCCTGGAATACAGTCACACAAGCCATCGACGAACAACTGCGTACCATCCCCAGACCAATGGCCTCACGGAGCGCCTGAACAAAACGATCGCGGACATGATCGCTATGTACGTCGACGCTGAACACAAGACCTGGGACACCATCTTGCCGTACGTGATCTTCGCGTATAACACGGCAGTCCAGGAGACGACCAGAGCGACCCCGTTTAAGCTTGTGTACGGCAGGGAGCCCACGACGACGCTCGACGCAATGCTGCCGCACGTAACCAGCGAAGACAACCTTGACGTCGCCGCCTACCTGCAGCGTGCAGAGGAAGCCCGACGACTCGCACGGCTGCGTATTAAAGACCAACAGCGCACCGACAGCCGACGATACAATTTACGACGACGCCATGCAGAGTACAATCCAGGAGACCAAGTATGGGTTTGGACACCAATTCGCCGTCGCGGATTAAGTGAAAAGTTGTTGCGTCGATATTTTGGGCCATACAAAATCCTTCGCCGCGTCGGACCACTGGACTATGAAGTCATTCCCGACGGAACGTCAGCATCACAACGGTGACGCGCACGCCCAGAAATTGTACATGTTGTACGACTGAAGCCATATTACGCGCGTTAAAGAATCTGTGGTGTTTAAACTTTGCAGTGTTTATGTTTAAGTTTCTTTGTTTTGGAACATCGAGGCGATGTTTTTTTTAAGGGGGGAGTAATGCCGCGAAACCTTCAAAACAGTATTTGTTGTTTTTTAACAGCCGCCGGCATACAGGCTTATCACTCTGATTCTGGACCGCGTATCAGTTCCGTAATCTTTGTTTATTACTGCTCGATGTCGCGAGTCACACCTTTATCAGTTTTGTTGTAGCGCAAGACGCACCGAGATCTGTCTCGAAGGTTCCGGCCACTCGCTTGTCTTTCCACAATGTTCCAGCCCATGCTGGTAGCTGTTTGCGACGTTATCTCGATTCTTCTGTGCAGCCTTTAAATTGAGCGTTGCCGAGTGTGACGAGCATTCTTTGTTCGACGATCGACGAGCACGTTTGTTTCTATCGCCGCCGCCGAGTTGCTTAGTTCTTTTGCGGGCGCAAGTCAGCCCAAATAAAGAGTTTCTTTAGTGCAGTCATCGACCCCTCATGTGTTGTCGACCTCGTCACCACTACGTGACAATATGCCTCATTCGGCCTCCTAGCCTCACTAAGCCCTATGACATCCCATTTCATGCCCTCTAGTTCCTCTAACAGCACTGCTAAGCTAGATTCACTAGCTAGGGTTCTAACGTTAAACGTTGCCAGGGTCATTTTCCAATGGCGGCCTGTCCAGCGGAGCCAGGCTTTCTTAGCACCCCCTGCTGCGTCACAGGTCTGACACAGGCCGTGGTCAGTTGTTCCGCAGCCGCTGGTGACAGAGGGCCGGGGTTTTATCGAGCTTATCATAGGAGGTTGTGGCCAATTACTGCACCAGGGTGGTCAACTCCTGTTCTGGTGAGGGAGCGCGTTTTCGGAGGTGTTCACCGGCATCAGGTCGCACCCTAAACCTGTGTATGCAATTCCATCGAAACACGGATTTTTTTTTCATCCGGTGGATAATTGCGTGGCACCGGGATTTGAACCCTGGTCCTCTTGCATGCGAGGCGGATGTTCTACCGCTACGCCACCGCATTCACCCATCCATTACACATTATTTATGTTTATCTTCTGACAAACGACGCGCTATCAATCTTAACGGTGTTTTTTTTCTGTTGCCTATATGTATGCTGCCGCAGTGATGAAAAATGCAGAAACAGCGCAAGCACGCTGCGCTGTTTACATGCTGTAGCATGTGACACGAAACACCACATCCAAGTCTTTGCGCGCCTGAGCCACTGAGCTGCGATGCGCGGCAGTGGAGAATGCGCTGACGCTCCACGGAGCACTGCCATGTTGAGCCTTGTTCGCACATATTTCGCACGCTTCTATACCTCGTGGGGTCCGGTAGGGTGGAATGTTCGACTTTTCTTGATGGATGGTTGGCGAAATGAAACCGGTTTCGGGGGAGGGATCCTTTCGTGTTGTCCAACGTCTGTTCGCCGATCGGTGACGGCGCCAACACTCCTTTGAAATGTCACGAACACAATGCAGACCCGAAGAAGTTTGAGGCGCAGGTTCTGGTTATTTTGGTAAACCACCAAAGAAGGCCAGGTCTTCAATTTCACATCCGTAGCTGCTAAAAATTTCCTCGATGCACCGGCGCTCTTGAGGGTGACGGTCCACACGTCATTTATTTGACCTAAAGCGGGCAGCTCGGGGGCGCATCAAGGGAAAGCAAAGCATTAGCATCCTGAAATCTTCGACGCCATATGGTCTTTCCTTCCGGTCCACTTGCATAAGCACTGTGTTGTTCAGCCCCACTCATCTTTTTGGCAAACTTGGAAGTATAACATGGCAGCCTTCAATAACGGCGGAGCACTAGATATGGTCTATAGGGTCACGAAGAGTCGGACACGACTGAACGACTGAACTGAACTGACTAGATAACACATCCGTACGCTGCGGTGGCCGGAAGTGGAATCCTTTCCACTTGGAATCTCTGGCCTATCGTGAATTCGTAAACTGTTTCTAATCCTCACGTCTGCCATACGCATCCGTTGATCCACAAGAAAGTGTACCGGAATATACGCTTAAATATGGCACAGAAATGCCCTCTGGTGACTCTCGCTACAATCGAGAGTCCTTGTTTCAGAAAATGAACCTTGTAGGGCATTTTTCTTTACTTTGTGAGGCTCTTTACATACTTTACTGCGCATACTGATTTGTATTTTATTTCCTTTGTGATTTCCAGGACGTATATTATTCGTACGTTTTGATCGTTTTTTCATGCACTGAATCTGCGCTTGTCACACTCAACAGAAAAAAATACGAGAGATTTGCTGATTGGCCTCTTGAGGCCTTAATACTCCTTAGACGAGTTCTTTTCAGACATTCGAAAGCGCGATTGTCCCTGGCGGTGTCTTACATGCATTTAGAATATCGAACGCTCTCGGAGCATGCTCGGCGAAGACCGATTCCATGGTATACGTGCTGAGCGTCCTTGACATATCTTGCTCTCGCGAGGCGATCCATGTCACCCTCCCTAGCAGCACTGCCTGCCCTGCGCTGCAATTCGATCTCTCCTCTAAAGACTATATGAGACAGAAGGTCACATGACACGTGGACTATTGAGGGGTACCAGAGCATTTCCCTCCAATAGCGAACAGGGGCAATGTTAGAAAGTTTACGAAATAACCAACAATCGTATGCCAGCGCGAGAAATAATTTACACGGGCCGTACAATACAAAATAATAGTAATGTTGGCGGAGACCAACCGGCCAAACAGGTTACGTAGTAGGTTGGCTAAAAACATCATTATTTAGATACTGAATTATTAAAGTGTAGCTCTTAATGTCAAATAGAGATACGTAGCTGGCTTTTGTTAATCGTCTCACCACAATTGAGAATTACAAAAAATGAAGGCTTCGGCACAAGAGCGAACAATATTGGTCATCTTGCGCATATTTCTAACATTGCATGTCCTTAGAATTCTACGCGCTTTCTACCACCCAACAGAACGCGGCAGTGCGCACCTTACGTCTCTAGTGACTTCCTTTATTCTGTAGTCGTTTACATTGTATTTATTTTGTAGTCTGGAGCAGCGAGCAGTGGATTGCTACACAGCGCGTTTAGAGGCCTGGCTAGCCTAACGCGAGCGAAACAGACAACACAACGTACCAAGCTATTAGACAGTTTTAGTTTCACGTGCGTACAGAGTTACGTACGCAAACGTGAGAAGTCTACGTGCGCTGCGCGCATTTCGCCAGGACTACTTTTAGTTTCACGTACGTGGCGTACGTGGAGGAAAATGTATGGACCTTTCATACAAGCCTCGAAAAACTGTGCGTACATGTTATGCCGCGCCATCTAGTGCAGATGAAAAAAACTAATTTTGTTTAGTCGAGCTGCCTTCAGCCGAGCCACGCTGCGGCCGTAGCCAAGAGTCGGTCGAATTGGAAATTGCTGTTCTCAACGTCGTTCTACAGTGAACAATTAGCTGTTCGCGCTATGCCTTCGAGTATTTTGTGCAATCATCAGGTCGTGTCGCGATTGACATGGGATGAAATTAACGACCTGTTGTTGACGAGAAGGGACCGATGGCTTCTGAAAGCAGAGTATACACTCGATGACATCGAGTATGATTTGAGGCGCCGGAGGGAACACGAACTCGTCAAGTATCGTTCCCGCTTCGGACTGCTCGATATTGATAGCATTGACAGTACTCTGTTCAGACAGCAGTTTAGATTCCGCAAAGAAGATCTGCATGATCTAGTCAGAGCTTTGCGCCTGCCAGATCAGTTTGTAAGCGCACAGAAAGTGGCCGTGTCAAGTCGCGATGCAATGTGCCTTCTGCTCCGACGCCTTGCATACCCGAACAGGTGGTGTGACTTGCAGGAACTATTTGGGCTGCACACATCTGTTATGTCCTCCGTCGCGTCACAAGTAATCAGCCACATTACCACGACGTTTGCACATTTGCTGAGTGACTGCAATAATCATCAGTGGCTGGCTCCTTCCTGCCTCAGGGAACTCGCAGACGTAAGTCATGTTTTTGCTCGGACAGTACTACACGTACAGATAAGATAAAGATCGTTTCCCACGAAACTTAACACGATAAAAATCACGGAATCGAAGCAGCACGTATTTGACACAAAAAATTTGGCTTCATTCTACCCCCCCCCCCCCCCTCCCCGAAAACTGCCCCGAGAACTGCAAACAGGAGGCAGTGAAATTACACACGCACATTCGAAAAAAAGAACATTAAAATATTTTTGTTGCCTCTCTGACAGTGTTCATTTCTGGCGATAGAATAAAGCCGGAGAAATTTTTGTTGAGGTTCTAATCAGACGAACTAAGCATTCCAGCGCCAAGGCAGCATGTGTTCAATACAAATGAAGTTCAGGCTGTCATGTGTTCAATACAAATTAAGTTCAGGCTGTCAATTAGCTTACTCCCCCCTTTGTTCCGTAACCTGTGCAGCAATCATTCATGTGTAGGACTCTAATGTGAATCGCGCAGGATGAAATGAAATGGTATCTAAATACATTCCTGCATAAGCCCAGTACCTGCAAATGAGCACCCACCCACAAACCTTTTAACTCCCTTATTGCAAATGATGCTTCTGCAAACTTGCCTGAGCACTAACTTCTGATCAAAATTGTATGACCGCGCTAAAGAGATATAGAAGCGATATCTAGAACTCTCCTGTGAAAATTACTTGACATGTAGTTATTCCGTTAAAAGTATGTTATCTCAAGAATGGTGCAATACATGCAGTTATAACTTGGCTAAGGACTTATGGAGCATTCCCTTCATTGAACAGCTGTTTTTGCTGCTTCTTATGCTATGTTTTCTATTTTCAGGCCGTAAAAAGCAAAGGTGCTCCACTGCCCAATTGCTGGGCCTTTATTGACGGGACGGCTCGGCCTATATGTCGGCCTAAAAGAAACCAGCAGGCATATTTTTCGGAGAACAAGAGAGTACACTGTGTGAAATGTCAATCACTTATGTGCCCCAATGGTATTGTGTGCCAGTTGGATGGGGCATACCCTGGAAGACGACATGATGCAGGTTAGTTCGTCTGTCAAGAGCACGAAAGGAACAGTTCACACTGTTCTGCTTTAGCATCAAGGTTAATGGTCAATGCAGGAGCATTCCTGCTGGTGCAGCATGTACAACAGACAAGGGAAAGGGACATGCAGCATTATGCTGCCTTTTATTCACCTCGTCACACTAACTTGAGCTCTGCTATTTAAATTTGCACACATTCCTTTCCTTTTATCCTATAGCTTGCTTTTAGGAAAATGCAACTGTAGTTTCTTCTTGCATCCTTAGATTCTTAAAAGGATACATTATAAATAAAATTGAAATTGTTTAGCCCTTCACTACCTCTAACAGGCATATACTATCTGCGTTTTGTACACCACAGCCTTGACAGCCTTGGCCGCTCATGCGCCATATCTATCACAGTGGCTCTTCAGAAGCCGAGATTAGGTAATCTTGAGAAAACATTGAATGGATTTAGCTGTTACTCTGGCTCAGTGAAATTATGTTCAGTGATTGATGATTGTTCGGTATTTCAATTGTGTGTGCAGGGAACCTTCAGGACAGCAAATTGTATGACAAACTGGAGAGGCTGGTAGGAGGACACAATTATGTCATCTATGGCGACCCAGCATACCCGCTGAAGCCGCTTCTGATGAAACCATACGGTGGAAACTCTCCGACACCTGCACAGCTAGCGTTCAACAGCGGCATGAGCCGTGTGCGACCGGCTGTGGAATGGGGCTTCGGAAAAGTGGTGGCAGAATTCGCATTTTTGGACTTCAAAAAAAATCAGAAACTGCTTCGACAACAAGTTGCACAAATGTACAAGACAGGGACAATTCTTGCCAACTGCCATACATGCTTGTATGGCAGCCAGGAGTCAGACTATTTTGCTTTGAGCCCACCTTCTTTGCATGAGTATTTGAACTGTCGTCGCACATGCTAAAGGTTCTTCCATACCATTGTAAAGCAGTCTAAAGAGTGTACTCATTTCTGTTAAATGTAACTCAGCTATACCTTGTACAACAGCTATGTGCACTTGCGCACTGCCACTGTTAAGATTCGTTCATTGCCTTTCTACATGTGATTGGTTGGATATCTGTACAGGCATGTTTTAATTGTTAAGCTTGTAATTTAATTCAAATTGTCTCGAAAACCTTGCTTCAAACCTCTCCTTGGTTCCAATATTTTTTTCTCTACTTGGTTATGGTGTGACTGAAAGCCATGCCCTGCTACACATAGTTGGTACAATAAACTGAATCCTAAGGTGGAATGAATGCTCATATTCCTTTTTCACCTCTGCTACAGCTGCAGTGGGAACTTCAACAGCCCTTTTATTTATTCATTTTCAACATGTTTTCCATGTTAGTCATTTTGTTCAGGAGGTTTTCCATGACTGTGAGAAAAGTTTGCTGTTGCGTTGCATACATACGGCGCTCTTCTGCCTTCTTACGCCTTTCCTCAGCACGATCTTGAGCATGGAACCGCCTCTCTTCTGCTTTGGCTTCAGCCTTCTGCTTGAGTTCTTCTTCCCTAAGGTGCAATTCCTTCAAGGTTCACTCCTTCTCCCAGGCAAGAGGCTGTTCTTCCATGGCAATGCGTCTTGATTCAATAAGGAAGTCTTTTTCTTTCATATATTCTTCATGCCTCATTCTTTTTTGCAGGAACTCGTAGTCCGCCTGCTCCTGCCTTGCAGCTTGAGTTCTTTTTCCTGTAGGGTACAACAATGCGTCCAAAACTGCAGCCTCAGTAACAATGCATAAAAGCAACCACACTTCTCTATAAGCAAAAGTGGATGCAAACAGCGGTTTATTATGATTGTGCGTGGCACTGGAAGCAGTGTGGTCTTTTTTTTTTTCAATGCATCAATGGGAACTGGCAAGAGCACTTGACACGTTTAGCTGAAATAAATTAAAATTACTTTAATTCAGGTAATTTTAATTTCTTCCAACTAAACGCGTCAAATGCTCTTGCCTAGTTCCCATTGATGCATTGAAAAAAAAAAAGACTACACTGCTTCCAGTGCCACACACAATCATAAAACCGCTTTTTGCATCCACTTTTGCTTATATAGAGGTAAGCATAATGCGGAATAATACTGAGTTATGATTTTGCATGTCATCAGGAACATTCTATGCTTAACCACAATATTCAGCAGAATTGGGGTTATGAATGTGGACAAAAATAAGATGCACTTTCACGTGCCAACAGAGCGATGAAATTGCACTCATAACTCAGACCTTCTACTCTTGATCGTCGATTGCCAAAAATGTATTCGTCACAGTGCTTAATGATTATTCTCTCGTAATCTCCTGTTGCTAGACCAATTTAGAAGGTCCTTTTGTTTGCCTTTGAAAAAATGGCTGCTCTCAACATCCTCTTAATGGAAGCAGAAAACAGCCGTGAAATAGGACTGACTGAAAAATTGCAGCTGTCTAATTGGGAAAGTGTCTTACCTGTGCTGCGTATGGGCTCGCTCCTAGCTGGAGGCGGCATGTCCACGTCGTCCTCCACTGCCTGCCATGACGCAGGCGTTGATGGGCGGCTAGTGCTTGCCAGTGAAGGCGCCGGGCTGGGTTCAAAGGAACCACCACTGTCTGCGTCGAGCTCAGGCAGTGGCGGAAGTTCCTCCGGGACGGAGTCGTCTTCGGTGCAGTTCATAATTTCTTCAAACAACTGGCTCGCTGTGGGGCTGCTAGTACCTGAAGTTGTACCATTGAAAGCATGAATCCCAATTAAGGTGTGTTGAAATCCAAGGCTTCGAAATAAAATTCAATGCCACAAAAGTGCGATGACATATACTAACATTCTGTGTCTAAGCCGGCAGAACTGTCAAGCCTTGCCCGAGCGTACGCCTCCGCTGCGGAATCCCTTGCTGCCGGCGCTGAACTTTTCGTACCAGCGGATGCTCTTCGGCCGCTAGTTTTTGCGTGAACTTTTTTTAATTGTTTAATTTTGTAGCCGTTCTCTTTGGCTATAGTCAAAATTTCTTCAAGCAGCTGGTCCTGCTCCGAGTAATCCTCCTCGGTTCCGGACCTAAGAGGTGCCAATGAAAACAAGCTGTTGTACTGGCGTTTCCTTTCCACATATCGTGCTGCGCATTGAAGTGAAATGCGTGATCTCACGAGATCGTCAGGCTTAACAGCTGAAAAATCGTCCTTCTATCTAAAAAGGACAGGCTATTTGTCACTTGAAACTTTACGCGAGTGTAAGATTGGATAAGCTGAAAGCGAATACAACAGTTTAGAACACGATATCACGCCGAGGAATTAGCGGCGAAGCTGTTATTGCTGTGAAGCGAGCGGGCAGGGCGTCGCCATGTTGTCAACTCTACGTACGCCAGCAACGTGAAGACGCCAACGTGAAAATCCGAATCTCACGTACGTCCGTAAAACTCCCGCAGACTCTTCACGTTCTGCGCATGCGCACTGGTCACACGTAGGCGCTTCACGTACGTAAAGCTCCCACGTACGAACTAAAACTCCGCGACAGCAGCACCCACTCTTTCTATTGCGACCGTTGCATTCGTATCCTTTTGGACGTTGCGGCTGTTCGCAGAAGTATGACAGTTGCACCGCAAGCCTATTAAATTCATACGTAGAAAGTTTTGCGATGTCTTAAGCGCAGTCGTGTCTGCCTAAACGCTCGTAAGTGTCTCTTTAATAGCGGTAAGCTTGCCCCGGTACTCTACTATCGATCATATCCATACCATCAACCAGGTGATAGAAAAATGCTCAGAATATAACCAGCCCTTATACATAGCATTCATTGATTACGAAAACGCATAAGACTCACTTGAAACCTCGGCGGTGATGCAGGCATTGCGAAATCAGGGGTTAGACGAGCCGTACGTGAAAGTTTTGGAAGATATATATAGTGGCTGCACAGCAACCATAGTTCTGCATAAAATAAGTAACAAAATTCCCATAAAGTAAGGAGTTAGGCAAGGAGACACAATCTCCCCAGTACTATTCACAGCTTGCTTATAGGGAGTATCTAGTGACTTGGAATGGGAGCAGTTAGGGATAAGGGTAGATGGAGAGTACCTCAGCAATCTGCGATTTGCTGATGACATTGAATTGCTAAGCAACTCGGGGAATGAACAGCAAATAATGATTGATGACCTAGACAGGAAACGTAGAAAGGTAGGCTTGAAAATCAATATGCAGAAGACTAAGGTAATGTTCAACAGCCTCGGAAAGGAACAGCAGTTTACATTAGGTAGCGAAGTAATGAAAGTAGTAGGCGAATATGTCTACTTAGGATAGGTAGTAACCGCAGACCCGGACCATGAACATGAAATAACAAGAAGAATAAGATTGGGATGGAGCACATCTAGCAAGCACTCGCAGATTATGACTAGCAGCTTACCGGTACACTCAAGAGGAAAGTACACAACAGTTGCATCTTACCTGTACTCACCTATGGGGCTGAAACGTGGAGGCTAACCAAGAGGGTCCTACTTAAGTTCAGGACAACTCAGAGGGCTATGGAACGAAAAACGGTAGGGCTTTAACATTAACAGATAGGAAGCGTGCACAGTGGGTCCGAGAAATAACTCAAGTTACCGACATTCTAGCGCAAATTAAGAGGAAGAAATGTACTTGGGCAGGACATGTAGTGCGAAGAGAGGAGAACCGATGGTCGCTTAGGGTAACAAACTGGATTCCAAGGGAAGGAACGCGTAGCAGAGGGCGGCAGAAAGTTACGTGGGCGGATGAGGTGAAGAAGTTCGCAGGGGTCAAGTGGATTCAGCTAGCACAGAACCGGGTTAAGTGTGGAAATATGGGAGAGGCCTTCGCCCTGCAGTGGGTATAGTCAGGCTGAGGATGATGATGATGATGATGAAGCTAGCCCCACGTGACGCAGTCGCCTGCTCGCTTGTGTGTTATCAGGGGAAACTCTACGCAGGTGGCAGAAATTGTATTGTGGCATCGCATTGTGGTATAGTGATGCACCAAAAAGTAGGAAATAATAAAAGTGAATCGTCACCGCCGGCCACAGGGGAAAGCACTTCAGTGGGCTTTTAAAGAACTACTTGCGCTTACTCGGCCCTTGGACGCCGGCTGGGCATACAACTGTTAATGCGCCGGTGTATATGCCATCCCAAATACGAAGTAAGCTTCTGTCTTGCAGAAGCCCCAAGCAGCACACCAGCATTGGTCCAACAATGGTTCATCACTGGAAAAGAATGGCATCAATATTGGACTGATATTGGCATTTGGGCATTTTACTACATTCTCCTTTCTTGGCCCATCTTTCGTTCCAAGATTGGTCCAGTGTTCAACCAAGCTGGAGCCACCAATGTAGGCACAATATTAGACTTTCCATTCATGCACCATGATTCTTGCCAATACTGTCCAGCATTATACCATCATTGTATTACCAATATTTGTTTAATACCAGCTATTCCATTGATGGCCCATTGTCAATGCCAATATCATACCAATGGTTAGCCATTGCAGGTGCACTGGCTACTCCATTCATGCCGCATATTGTCGATACCAATATTAATCCAATGGTTTATGGGTACACCGGCTACTCCATTCATGTGCCATTGATGATGTCAAGATTACACATTTTGTGGCACTGCCTGTGCAGGCAATAAAATGCAGCCTTTTTCATTCTAGCCATATTCGTGACAGCACATCGAACTTGCTTGGACAATAATGGCCTTTCAAATAGGAGTGGCCATATAAATTCAAATTGTCGCTCATGAGCAACCAGTAGATATTCACAAAACAAGGGCATGGTTCACAAAAAGATAATATTTATTGCAATTGTTACTATAGACGGCAGTTGTTACTAGCCAGCGCTGAGGGCACACACAGCAGCAGTTAGCGGGGCAGTGGCAGGGTTGGTCAGGGCAGGGCGGGCTCTCGGGAAGTGGAAGGGGCCAGGGAGCTGGAGGGCACACTCATAGGCGTAGTGAGGGGGCTGACCCTGCAATTGCATTCACAGGTGGCATGCCTGGTTCGCCAGGGGAGGTTTCAGCATAACACCTTTTTCTTCCACCCCCCCTGTCACAGGAACCAGGCAGCCACCTGCGAATAAATGCGTGTGCCTCCAAATCGTCCACCCCAACTTTTTCGCAAATGGCACCTGCACAAAAACAATGAGGAAACAAAATTTACAACACTATTACGAGACATATAAAATCGCGTGTATTATTTTAGGAAGATGTAGAAAATTCCAGGATTCATGTACCGAAATTTATGGTCAATGAGAAACACTATACTGATGAGTTCCAGATTAGTTTCATCTGCCTTGGGTTTATTAGGATGAAAGACGCACATACATTGCATAGCATGTGTCCTGTTGCATTTTGATCGCCTCCACAGCAATACGGCTGAGACAGCCAGTGTTTCATCCCACACTAGGAATTAGTGCTTGATTGTCGGCTGTCTCCGCATATGACTGGCGCACTAGTTTTTTGCCGCTCCTACGCTTTCTGCGATGTGCAAACAGTTTATACTAAATATCGTTACCAAGAGAATGTTCGGCGACCATTTGCATTTTTTTTTAAATGGCTAGATATAATATACACAAGCGATCTAAGCCCACGACTGCTGCACTGGCCGCTGGTTAGCTGATATACGCTTTTGACTGGTTTTGTGGGTAGTTCACTTAAACGGGAGCTCACTTAAACGGGTAGCTCACAGATGCATCATTTTTACACATATACTGCTTGTCCAAGCAAATTTGATCCAAGGGATAAAAAAAAAACATTTCGGAGGCAGGCAAAGGAAACCAGATATATATTGCTGGAAGCTACCTTGAGCGCCACAGAAAATGTTTTGTTTGGAATCCTTATTGACATTATTTACCTAAATTACTGATTAATGACTTACACAATAAATGGTGTTGCTACTTTGAAGAGTACCGGCACAATCCACGTTTGATTATTTGTGATAAAGAACCCTCACGTCTGCATTTTGAACGCCAGATACAATAGGAAACCACGAAAATACAGACATCTGATTCCCGGACAATACAATTGAGGACTTGGCTTGGCTCGACAGCCCTGTGTAGCGTTAGACCTACAAGTTGCCTATGGTTTCTTCGTCCGCGCCAGCACATCGTCCAACAAGACTGTATTTGTATTTTACAGCTGAAAAATACTGTTAAACTCATTTATATCCTTACCGCTTTGTAGTCATTCTCCGCATTGCAAAGTTCGGCGCGCTCATTCTAACTCGAGCCTTCATGTGCGCCAAAGGACCGACGCGAAGCAACCATCGCCAGCATATCACCCTTACTCATGATGGGGCTAGCAATCATAGCGGCAGGTTGTTTTGTCCGCTCAAAATCACGTTGTGAGCAGCACAGTTGAGGTGCGCGAATGGGCTGGTAACGGTTTCGGTATCTACATAACCCGGAATTTATCTGCAGCTGGAAAAAAAGGTACACATGAGGTTTCTAACCTCAGATATTGAAACAGGGGTTTCCGAACGTGCTCACCGACTCTGTAAGTCCTATTTATTGTCTAAAGTGAATATTTAGTACTTGAAGCGAATAACCTCACTTCCCCACGTACAAAATAAAAATTTTCTGCGCTGTCCTAAGTGGCGCCAGCAATGCACCACCGGTTTCCATCGTCTGTTTCTAATGGTTTATTTATAACCCTTGGCTCAAGCTATGGGGCGCAGCAGGTGTAATGTAGCTTGAATAAAACCTGCAAGAGACCATATATATGGGTAGATTTGTAAGGTTTACAGATTTCACTTACAAATTCTACAGGAATCGCGTCACTGCGGCCTTCCTTTAAAATTGACACGCAATAGCGCTATATTCGTGGCTATAATAAAGTACTCAACGCATTAATTCAGCTTAGCAAATGCAGCTGTAACAGAAAGTGAGGGCTGGCGACACCTAAGGTGTGCCTAGCTTTCAAATTTTCTTAGATGGCACAACCGTTCGAAATATGGAATATTAAAAAAAGCCCTTGATATTGGCTTTCTCACAGCGTATTATGGGTGCCTTAGATAAGAAACATAATCGAGGTCCCATGGCCATCTTTCGTTTCCAATGAAATTCTTATATGTGGTGCGCAAATATCTAGACACAAAAGAATTAACCTTAGTTTTTCAAGATACGCGTAGTTTCCTCGAAAAAAAAAAACAATTGTATGGTGTATCTCTAGAGGTAGAAAACGCTGTTTTTGCCATTTCAAAATGTTGCAAGTTTGGATACCATGACTTTGTTATCTGCTCTTTTTTACTCACTAAATATATGCAGGTTTTATATTTACAAACACTATTAGAAACCTATTTTGTTTTTGCAGTTGTGTTATTAAAAAATCGCAAAATTTTCTTCAGGAGCGATACGCTGCAAAAATATTCATTTTTAACCTTATGTACTGGCATATGATGCATTAGGTTGGTTGCACTAAATATGTTTTCACTTCCTGACGCATGTTCTTAATTCCAGGCAGTATCTGGAGCTCCAGACCACTAGGTGTGTTCTCCACAACGCATCAAAATTGCTCAGAATTCGAAAACAGCAGTAAAGGGCAAATTTGCTGCAATTAAAAAAAGATCATCTTCGATTTTCATTCAAATCACTCTCAAAACTCTTCAGTACCTCAAAAATATCACGGACTAAAAAGTGTTGCGTTATACTGTTTAAAAATATAACATTAAATATTAAACCGAGTGCTTGTGCTGATAATGGCCAAACTCAGCCTGCATTCTTGCAAGATCCAATAATATCTTGGCAGAGAAACTATTTCTCTACATTATCTAGGTTTCATTCTTTATTTCTGAAAAAATTTGAAGCTCTAGATTTGTGTGTATCTGCATATTATTTTGAAATGGGACAAAAGTAAGAAAATGGTAAAATAAGGAAAACTGATTAGAATTGAAGAAACGGCCGCAACATCAATTTTTATCAAAATCTGTGGAAACAATGCAAAGTACTTTGTTAATTTGAGTCAGTAAATATATTGAATTCTGCAAAATGTAATATTAGAAATATAAAAATGCTTGTTTTTGTTCTATAGATGTGCTTATATGGCTCCCCCTTATGGAATAAGCATCAAAACTTCAATTTAGTATTTGCTGAATTTAGTTACATTTTACCTTAAGTAAAATTTAAAACCTTGTCAGCGCTTATACACCATTTTTCTGCTTCTTGGACAAATACTTAATATAGCTTAAAATGGTATTAATTCGCTATTTCTTTCAATTTCATGGCAGAACGCCAGTGAAGGCTGAACTTTTTCTCTGTCCTGCATTCTTTTTTATTGCTAGGTGCAATATTATTCAATCTAGGTTATTAATATATTATTCCATTTCTCAGCTTTGACCACCACTAACAATACTATATTTTTGAAGATGATTTTTCAATGTGTAATTTTTATAATTACAATCATAAGCAAATCGCTTTCCAGCATAATACTTTTGGTGGCGTTACAGAGAACACACATAGCAGCTTAGAGCTCCAAATTCTGCCTTAAATTAACATAATGACCTGCGTAATAACACAGAATATTTTAGTGCAAACAACGCAACGCGTCACGCCAGTATGTAAGGTTGAACATTAACATTTTTGTAGCGCGTTGTTCTTGAAGCAAAGTTTGCGATATTTTACTAAATCAACTGCATCAATGAAACACACTTTTAATACTTCTTATACAAGTAAACGTTACCCAAATGCGGTGAGTAAAAAACAGTGGATGACAAAATTTTACGCAACCAGCCGGCCTCCAAACGTGCAACTTTTTGAAACGACAAAAACGGCGTTTTCCAGCTTTAGTGATAGGCGTTTTTTTTTTTTTTTTCGAGAATACTACGTCGCATCTGGCAAACCTAAGGGTCATTCCTTTGTGTCGAGACATTAGCCCACGACATATGAAAATTTAATTAAAAAAATGGTCATGGCACCACGATTACTGTTCCTGTCCGAAGACATCCATATTTGTTTTCATTTCGTCTCTTCAACAGGCTGGTTTAGCCAATGCGGTGAATAAAAATATCATCGCGTATATTAAAGATTTTCGCGCTATATGTTATACCTAAAGCTACCTATATTGTCACAACTGTCATACAATATTTGTAGCTGAAACATCACAAAAGGGATTCGATTGCAAATTGTTCGCTAGTTAAATAGACGTACGAGATGACACGTATACTTTGTAGAATACAATTTAGGAAAGAGCAGATACAAACTACATTCGAATAATGCTATGATATGGAGCATATGTATTACTCCGGTTAACAGTAAAAAAATCAACTTTTAACATATTAATATATTCGACAAACTATTGCATGCCCACATAGGAACACAATTAATGAGCTCATCCACGCATCTAATATATATGGGCATTAGATGTGTGGATGACTTCGTTTTATTCCAATTCGTGCGTCACTCAAAATAATTGAACGAGAAAAAAGTTAATGTCTACACAATTTTCAGTGAGTATACCACAAATTATACTAAGGTGCTTCATATATGTCACATCACCTAGCAAGTGAAATGGGATAACAGAAGTAATCAGACTCTAACCCTGATCAGCATTTCGCTTTGGCGCCATCTTTGTAAGTTTTTAGGCAGGCTTTTCCACTGATTATCCTCTTCTTTATACCCCTGCCACCCACAGGACACAAATCTTCTGGGGGTACCGAACTGCTGGTTTTCGCACCAGTGATACAACTTAATCGATCCATTTATACGTAGAAAACACTCTCGATGCGCACCTAAAAAAAATGAAAGCATGTATGTGTAGGCGAAATCATTCACCGGCGATTTAATAATATGATTTGAACAATAAAATCAAAAAATCACACTCGAAGTAACAAAAAAGTGGTGGAGAGATAGGAATTGAGGCAATGAAAGGCGGTTGCTTTCTGCAAAAAGCCAATAGCAAGAGGTCGACCGTCTATAAGAACAGGCAATAAAAATAAGGCATATTTAAAGGTGCATGCAGCAGTTACAGTGATGCAGTGCTACCTTTTTTTAGGCAGGCTTTTCCGCTGATTTTCTTCTTCTTTATTGCCCTTCCAACCACAGGACACATATCTTCTGGGGGTTGTCGGTTTTCGCACCAGTGATACAACTCAATCGATCCATTTCTACGTAGAAAACGCTTCCGATGCGCATCTAAAAAAATGAAAGCATGTATGTGCAGGCTAAATCATTCACACATGATAAAACAATATGATTTGAACAATGAAATCAAATGATCACACCCAGAGCAACAAGAAAGTGGTGGAGAGATAGAAATTGAAGCAATGAAAGACGGTTGCTTACTGAACAAAGCCTATAGCAAGAGGTCCTGCGTCTATAAGAATAGGCAATAAATTAAGGCACGTTTATAGGTGCATGCAGCAGTTAAAGTGATGCAGTGTTACCTTTCTGTTTCACTGCAGTGATTGGTATAAATATTACAGCAATTGCTAGGCATCTCAGGTAACCCCATTGAAAACTTCATCCAAGGTACCGAGGAGCAGTGGCGTGTTATTTGCAGCTGTTAACGGAAAGACAGGCTATCCTATGAGGGCATGCGCATTTCCTCCTTTTTGTATACTTGAATAAAAGCGACTGAACAGTGAGTGTTGTAAGAGGTGCAGCGTCCCTAGGAAGGGGGAACAAAATTAAGTTTTAGTAAACAGAGGTACAAAAAGAAGCAAATATGCCTGCAATAATAGCATGATGGCCTACCTTTTGATCAACAGCTGTAAACAACCTGTCACTGCCAGTCGGTTCTTTAGATAGGCTTATCAATGCCAGAGCTTAAAGCTAAGAGCAATATGAGTAACGTTTATTGCGGTCACGGCCGTAAACAATTCTAGCGGAACACTCCATTACTGTAACTATTCAACCGTCCATTTATACATATCGTTCATTAAAGAACCATGCACATCATATTAAGTTGCTCTTTTCTACTCCCAAATGATTTCCTATAGAATTAGAATACGTGGATCGCTGCTTCGGTTTCAAGATTCTTGCACGATGGCTATGGCGTGCACTTCATGCATACGGTACGGTACGTGAGGTACAATGAGCTGTAATTGCCGAACAGGCGGACCTGACGGCCTGTCCCATTTCGCCTGAAAGTGCGCGCCGTGATCGAGCGCTTCGCGAGCAATATATTTCGGACGATATGGTTGCCTCATACCGGCCGTCAATGTTTTGTACAATGTGTCCCGCGTGCACGTTGTTTACTTTGCAGTGACAGGGACGCAGTGCACACACGGCTGATGTGCCTTTTTGCTTGTATTGTTATTTTCCCCCGATTTCGAAGCGCGTCTGCGAAATCGCTCTCTTATTGTCGCCGCTTTCTGATAACGCCCTCACCTGAAGGCGCGGGCTCAGAAGGAGGGCGTCGATTAAGAAAACTTTGAAAAGGGGCTCACTTGCGCTGTTCACGGCTTTCAATTCCTGAATATGATATTAACCATTATAAAAGTGGAGGTTCATTATGACTTAATTATAGCCTAATCATCAAGCGGCATCACGCACATGTCTGCCCCACTGTAAAATTCGCTTGCACAGACGGCACGAACAGTTTTCAAAACTTCGTCTGTACATCTGAAAACAAAAAACTGCCCTTAACTCTTAACAAAAACCAAAAACTGTGTGGACATGGCTTCCTGCGCGCAGAAGAGAGGCTGTCCAAAATATATGTACAAAGCCGGGCGCATAGTATCTGGTTACTAATTTATTGCGGCGCGCTGCACAGTCAAAAAACTGCGCAAATGGCTGCCTGCAGTGTTCTGTCACGTGTTGGTGGCATACACACCTGTTACGCACGGCTCCTCTATTTTCGGCGCAAATGCTATTCATATCGCAGCCAGCAAATAAGTCCACGCACTTGCTTGCATGTAACCCGGACGAAAATTCGCTTAGTTCTTGAAGTCATGCTTCGCGCAGTTGTTTCGAGGAGAATAAGGAAAGAGAACATTTGGGACTGGTAGGAGATTATATAGAACCAATTATGAAGCAATGACATGCTGCAAAGATATATACTCACGGTCTAAGATGACGGCGTTCACTGAGTCCGAGAATGCCGATGGTATCCCGCCGTTGCTGTAATCCGTACTCCGGCGACGTTTCACAGCTCAGCTAATCACTGATATGTAGCAAGCACCAACCGGACTACATGGACATGTATAGGCGCAAGAGAAAATTATGCACAGCACAATGAAAAAGAAAATTAATGAGGGAAGAAATTAAAGAAAGGTTTAAGAAGCTGTCACAAGTCTTGTAGCGTCTCCAACAAGCTCTGAAATGAACGCTTCGGGAGGAGGCCGCACAGCAGCGCAACTGGGGATGCTGTCTGTTGTGTCTTGCACGTAGACGCGTAGGCGAGGGGGAACAACGACCCGCTCAACCAGCGCGTGATTCCCGCCGCGGTGTTGTGTTCGCAAGGGCTGCGCGTGGGAACGAAGGACCAACGACCCTCTCAACATTCCATTCCTCCTTTACCCAGCCCTCTTCTGCTTGCACCGGCCAGCCGTGACTTCGGACCGTACCGATGAGCGGCCGCCAGCGCGCACCGCTCGAGTCAAGTTCTAATAAATAGTTTTGTTTTGTGTGTTCGCAAACGCATTGTTTCTTCAAGCCAACCACGGACAAACATTTTCTAAAAAAATAGAAAGCCTCCCCATCTACCATCCACATTCTTGCGTAAATCCATACAGCTGGTGCATCGACAAATGCGCGCGTCCCCTCCCTTTCACCACCTATGATCGAACAAAGGATGTTCGTTCGACCTTTTATATTTACTTCAAAATAATTATATACTGTTGCGTGATGACTGATTAATAATGTCAAAGAGGCGGAGTTCCGAGCTTCTTTTCTATTCTGGCCAACTTTGGTTATAGATTATACAAATTATGCTCAAGTTAGCTAGCTAAAATTATCCGACTAAATATATACATGCTTTTATTTGTATTCAGTTAATGTTCGCTTTTCGGGTATGAGTAGATGTTTTTATAAAAATTCTCAACATCGGCCCAGGAAACGAAACTTTTCCTAATTTGCAGGCCTTTATTTCAGAAAAGGTTCATGGTAGAGCAGCAATAATTCCCCAATATGTTCTCAGCATGATTATCCGCAAACAGCTAAAGCTCATATTTTTATGACATTTGGATACAGAGATACGATCGCGCTAATTTACAGAAAACAGCGAACATTGAAAATTTTTAGGAAAACAAAAACAGTTTTCACATTGTTTAAACTTTTCCCACCTGTTCTACACTACCTCAGCTTTCAAAACCATTAAAACACCTTGCATAATTTTGTTGCGCAAGTAATTATGGCCACATCGATAAAGCCTTTGTCCAATTATAGCGCACCGCGCTGTTCTGAACATTCTACGGAATTTGTGAATTGTTCAAGGTTTTTAAATTTTGGCATATAATTTTGTAACAGGGAGAAATATATTTACAAAAGAGGATTAAAGATATATACATTGAGGAACAGCCAAGGAGCCAGGCTACGAGGGCCCCCCGTTCGACGCACTTCTTTTTCTTAATCTTCCACAAACGAGCGCGCCACTTCGTCCTCATCATTCTCCAGCTGTAACAATATTTCTTCGCTCATGTTTTGTCTCGACTTCGCAAATCGACGGTGACAGACACAGCAATGAATGATTCAGAATCAATTTTGTGCGCGTCGAGGTCCTGATGCGCTGTGGCATCAGGCAATACACAGACGTTTTTCGCAATCACCTTCACCTTAACGCGGATTGCACAAAAAGACGATAACGTTCAATGAGCAAGCAACGTATTCCAAATCATTTTAGTAGAATGAAAGAATTGGAAAGGGCTTGGAAAACTGCCTCATTAAAACAGTGTTTCTAGGCTGCATTCGTTTTTTCGAATGACTCGACAGCGCACATTATTTTCATTCCTGTACAGTTTTTTTTTATTCCTTTGCCACCGCCTAGCGCGGTTGGAATGGTCAAACTCTAAACTAATAGGCGGAAAAAACTATTTTTTTTGTTTATTGGCGATATATATGTTGTGCGCCATATAAATGTACCGGGGCATTCATGCTCGCAGTCTGCACGAAAAACTGTCATTTTTTTTTACCACCGTGTGAATGCCCAAAACTAAAATGGTAATCCTCGCGAGTCTTCCGGCTTTTTATTTTCCAGTGATTGCGTCTAGAAAGTACACACATCGTATTCGGTCCTTTCTCCAGGTAAACAGACGATGCTGCGCGTAGGTCCTTATGGATAATACAAAAGCACTAGAACAAAAACATCGCTGAGAAAATGGTCATTTGTTCCTTCAACTTGAGGCAACGTTTTCCTTCTCGGCAATGAAAAAGCTACCTTCTAATCACTAATTTAATGTCACATGAACATGCTCGACACGATTTCGTTTTTATGCGCGTTCTCACTGACAACTGGATTTGTACTATAGGTTATGTATAGATGCAGGGATGTAATCGGCGTCCAATACGGGCATAATGGGTCGTGAGTGCTAGCCGGTCTGGGGTATACATATGTGGTCGCACGGTCGTGCTATCATTAGATATAATTGTGCGACAAACGTATGCGCCTGCGACGAAATCTGCATGCATGCCAATAGGCTAAAACCATAAACACATATAGCTGACCCCCAAAGGTGCACCGCATATGAGCGCACCGAAAAGACGAATCCAGACAGTTGCAGCCGTACGTGCTTGAATGCGTTATAGTAATTGTCGTCCCGTACGTGGTACTTGGTGAGGTCCGAACGATCGGCTCAAATGTTGTCGGAATTAAATGCCGCGGTTTGGCGTCCAGCGCACGTGTATTCAACCATAAAAATGGAGAATTTGTTTTGATCGAATGGTCAACGGAAAATATTCACTTCGGCAGCCCATTAAAGCTGCGTTTATAGGATGGCAATGACAATTGCGAGATCAGGGGACAAAGTGGTCCATCGTGGGCAGTTTTCATTCAGGGATAGCTAATACTGGAAAAACACAAGACAAAATGCAATGGTCCATTACAGCCAGTTGAAAACAACGGAACGGTCAACGTCGGAAGAACACAGGACACCTTGGTCCATTGTAGCCAGTTTTAAAAACTGGACGGGCAACGCCGGAAGAACACTGGACAACATGGTCCATTGTAGCCAGTTTTAAAAAAGGAACGGCCAACGACGGCGGAACACAGGACAACTTGGTCCATTGTAGCCATCTTTAAAAAACTGAACACCCAATGCAGGAAGAACAGAGGATAACATTGTCCATTGTAGCCATGTTTAAAAACCGGACATCCAATGCCGGAAGAACACAGGACAACTTGGTCCATTGTAGCCAGTTTTAGAAAACGGAAAAGCCAATGACGGGAGAAGGCAGGACAGCTTGGCCCATTATAGCCAGTTTTAAAACCCGGTGCGACCATTATTGGAGGAACAACGGCAATCTCGGTCCAACATAGACATTCTGTATGTACGGCAGTGCCAATATCGGGAACTCACTGTACATCTTGGCCCAAGCTAGCCAGTGTTGGCTACTGGCAGCGCCAACACTAGGAGAGCACTGGCTAGACTGGGCCATTGTTGGACATTGTGTTGACTGGCATGTCCTATGTTGGGAGCATGCTGGTTAGGCTGGCCCAATGTAGGGCCACTGCTTGCCGTCGTACTTACAACATTGGCCCAATGCTTTGTGCTGCCTGGGGCAGTAACAGTGCGGCTCAGAAGGTTACAGCCCTTACACTTTGTGCAGTCGGGAGTGACCACACAAATAAGAAATCGCAGGTGCGGTGCTCCGTTGAAGAGTGTCGAAAGATTCTTATAGCAGCAGTTTTTGGTATCGTAATGAGGCTGATTGTAGAGTGCTTCTAAAGCCTTAGTTACAAGAGGAATGGGAACCCGTTACCCTATTGCGTGGCTGTGCGCCAGTCGGCAGAACTCCTCCCACATTCCCGCATTAACACGGGTGGCGGAGTACGAGAGGCATATGTCACTGTTTTCAGTCTACAGCGGTTTAAGAGACTCAGTGTATCCACGTCGGTCGCGTCAAGACATGTGGCAACAACGACGACGTAAAATCTACGTCACGGCCAAGCAAGCCGTCCTTTTCCTGCTTGCTGTCTCTGGGCGTTTTTATTTTTGCAGATTTTTTTTCCCATCCCTAACAGCCGGATTGGGTAGATGAAGTCGGAGCGGCGCCCGGCGTACATGGAGGAAGCGTACACGACGGCTACCACTCGTTAGCGCATATTTCTTCACTTCCTTTTTTTCTGTGATTACCGGGGTACGCTACTGGGCAAGGCAGTTCGGAGGTTCTGCGCGGGCGCAGTTGAAAAGCTGCCGTACTGTAGTAAGAGAGCATATGCAACTCTCTCCGCCGTATTCATCCGTCTTATTTTACTTTATCGGTACGCAAGTATAAGAGCACTCTCAAACTGAATCTCAATTCCGTTGTTCTTCTTTCGCGCTACCATACTTCGGATATCCTAGCGTTAAGCCTCCTTTTTGTGTGTTTTCTTTTTTTTTTTTCATTTCGCCACTTTTTTGTACCTTCTTGTTGCTAATAAATGTGATTTTCTTTCTCATTCGCGAAATTGCTCTTTTTTACTTTGGTCAAACGTAAACCACTAACCTTTCCGGTATACACAGAGTTGCTGAATATGAAGGCGAAAAACGTTTTGACATTGGACAAATTATTACTCCCCATATGGGCATAGCAATTTTTAATTTGCTGTCAGAATGGTCTCGGCATGTAATATCCAAAAGTAATTTTCAACTTTGCTAGAGCCACCTTTTTGTACAAATTGATTGTTTTCTTTAACTGAGAGACATAGAACGTACAATAATGTCCATACTTACACGCAGACCAGTGCAGCGCGGGAGCAAATACGTAGTGAGCTCCAGCTAAAAGATATGCCACGTCTGCATGCTAACCTGCTATTTGTAAACTTTTCTACTTTTCATTTGCATTAGCAAGGTTCAGGTCGTCAAGCGGACGTTTTTAAACGAAGCGGCGCCCAGTAAAACTTTCGTGGGGAACAGGAAGGGGAAAGGCGAACGCGAGACTCGTGTCTCCGGATTCTTTTCGCCTCTCTCGAGGCTGCCCACATGCGACGTCGGCCGCAAAAACCGAATATATATTGGAAATTTCGTCTTTACCTGTACGGCCGTCACTTCACGGTCGTCACTGACCACCACGCCCAATGCTGAGTATCCTCTGAAACATTTATCCGATCGTCTCGGGCGGTGGATCCTCCGCCTTCAAGAGGTACGACTTCACGGTCACTTACAAATCGGGCAAGAAACACAAGGACGCCGACGCTCTTTCTCGTTGCTCTATTGCTTCGCCGTCGCAACACATGTCCTCGCATTCCTCTCCTTTCCCAACGGAATCACGCCATTTAAAACCTACAGTTATCCAGTTTTTGAGCGCCGCCTCTATTGCTCCCCCGCCACAGATATAAACTGCAATCTTGCTCACCACCAGAGTGCTAACCCTTACTGTCAAAAGCTGATTGATAGTCTCACCGGTGTTATCAGATCTGCAAATGCCCGTCTCCGTCGTGGGCTAAACAATTTCAAGCTACAGGATGGCAAATTATTTTGACACAACTACGGCCCACTGGGCCACACCTAGGTTCCCGTAATTCTTTCTTCCCTGCGTCCTCAAATTCTACAAGGCTTTCACGACGCCCCCACCGCAGGTCACCTTGGGTACCACAGTACCTACGACCGCATTAAAAGTCGTGTCTTCTGGCCTGGCCTTTCAACCTCAGTATTGAAATATGTAGAGTCTTGCATCCCTTGTCAATGACGCAAGCGGTCTACGTCGCCTCCTGTCGGTTTCTAGCAACCTCTTCCATGCCCTTTCAAGCCTTTCGAAGTCGTCGGAATCGACTTGTATGGACCCCTTTCCTTGCAACCTGGCAACCGCTTGGTCGTTACTGCTGTTGAGCACCTTACCAGATACCCTGAAAGCGGAGCAACTCCTTCCGGCTCCGTTTCCGAAATCGCCAACTTCTTCCTCCACACCCTACGTCTTCGCCACGGCTCCCCTCGCCTCCTTCTTTGAGATCGTTTCAAGTCGTTCCTCTCCACTGTCCTCGCAGAAGTGGTTCATGCTTCAGGCACGGTGCACAAAACTACATCTTACCACCCTCAGACTAGTTGCCTCACAGAAAGCTTCCATCGCACGCTTTCTGATATGCTATCCACCTACATTCACCCTCAGCGCAATAACTTTGACTCTTTACTCCCTTTTGTCATCTTCGCCTACAACACTGCCTTTCAACGAACCACCACCTACTCTCCGTTTTTTCTTGTTTATGGCCGCCACCCTGCCTTCACCCTCGAAGCATCCTTCGTCTCAGCTTCCACTCCTTCTGCCGCGCCTTCCAACGAACAGTTCGTGTTTCATATCGCACACTGCAGTCATCATGCCCGCCTTCAAACGGAAGCCACTCAAGCTTCCAGCAAAAGCACGTATGATACGACCCATCGCTCAGTGTCTTTCCGCCCTGGAGACGAAGTGTTACACTGGACACCTACTCGCATCCCCGGCCTGTGTGAAAAGTTTCTGAACCGTTTCATTGGCCCGTGCACAGTTCTAGAACAAACTTCCCCGGTAAACTATCACATCACACCTGCATCGCCTTTTCGCTATCGTCGGTTTCGCGGCACTGAGATTGTGCACGTGCCGCGTTTGAAACACTTCAACCGGCGACCTTGAGATATAATTTGCGAAGCGGATGGTCGAGCTCGTTCGGGAGGGCGAAGGTTGTAAGCACTGGGAGTGAACTTTATCTTCATCTGAGCGTGATCATCATCGGTAATCGTGTCGTAGGAAGAAGACGAAGTGTTGATGAGCAGTGGTATAGTGCCTAGTATATTTCTAGGCACTATACCTGTGACTAGTCGGTAGCTGGTGCGTCGGCCAATCTCAAATGGGAAGGTTAATCTGCTTGTGCGTCCTTCTGCCTCACAATATATATATATATATATATATATATATAGTCAGATAAATGAATGAGAAATGAGGCTACTCCTTATAATACATGAAGGAAAGAAGCCGACAGTCGGCGAGGCCAAGCAAAGCATTGTCGAGTGTACTTTGTCTTTTATTTATTATATTTACTTTGGTAATCGCATAAATTAGTAATGTAATCGGTTTAGGGGAAAGATGAACACAAAGTAGAAGGTAAAACAACGTGCAGATGGTGGGGACCGAACCCACGACCTCGGAATATCGCCGACTGTCGGCTTCTTTCCTTCACATATATTGCCTCGCCGACTGTTGGCTTCTTTCCTTCATATATGTATATATATATATATATATATATATATATATATATATATATATATATATATATATATATATATATATATATATATATATATATATATATATATATATATATATATACATATATATATATATATATATATATATTGTTGGCTGCATAATTGACGTTACTATATATATACGTTGAGAAAAACAGTCAGAGGTGGTAAAGAAATAGTATGTTTTGACGTTTCGGACTCGAAACCGGCCTTCGTCGGAAGAGACTTGGTTACAGGCAATTTGTTATATTTATACGCTATGTCTATCAGGACCATGTACTGATGACGGTGACCATCTATTAATAAACCAAACCTAATATAGGTAACACTCATCTGTTAGGTCCTGGTCATAGGGCACTTTTCGGGGTGGAGAGCAGGAATCACACACGAATTAGGTCCACTAAAAATTTTAATTAGAGCTGGATGCCCCCACTCACCCGACGTTCATGATGTTGCGTCTGGACGCCACTGCGATGATCCGGTGCTTGAGGTGGGAGATGATGGTCATAGCTACAGGCAGCGTTCATGGTGACGGTGTACACGGCGAGCTCAATAGCCGCGTCGCAAGGACTAGCGAGCCGTCTTCGTATCTTCAGGCAGCCGTCCCTCGGATGACGAGGCACGGTTGACCGGCTCTACAGCATCTCTCGTTCCTCTCTGCCCCACCTTCCTTCTATTACTTTCCTTGTCACCTGTATGAGTGCTAATGCGAATTCTCGCGCTGGTTCAGACGAAAGCAGAAGTAAGAAGAGGAGTTATTTCACGGTTGGCTAATGGCGGGTAAACTTTTGAGCGAATAGCGAAATTTTGTCTAGCAGATCGATACCCTCCGTGCGACTTGGCCAGTGACAGGTGCAAAAACTCTTCCCGCGAGGGCGTCTGACATTTAGTGCTGGCGTCGCGTTCGCGCTTGTTTTTGCTTACATGGAACTCACCCCTAAAACAGGTCATAACAAAGTAACGAACATTTCCAGCTGGGCATTTCACGCTTCAGAAGCACTCGTTACCCTTGACTGGGAACATACCATACAGGGCAAAGTCAAATGTGTCAAAATGTGTCTCAAGAACGCGCATGTTAAGGGGATAAAATATGAAGTAACCAACTGATTGCTGAGGAATGGCCCGTCTACGATTCTCTCGTAGCTAGCGTCAGTTTGCGAACGAGAAAGCGGCGCCTGTTCCTCGTCGATCCTGTCGCCAAGTGTCAGCCCTTAAACATCTGACGGCATGGTTCTTACAGGGCAATTCATTTACGAAAATGCGCTCATTCATATACATCGTGAATGCGACAGGTCAAATGCTGCCCCCCCAATAAAATCAAGATTGCAGTAATGCGAAAGTTTTAGCGCTGCTGCTGCACACGGTGAATCGCGCTTGCTGTAGTTATTATTACCAACCCCTCTAAGTAGCCCCCTCCTATCATAGCTGGTATCATCATTACCATTACTACTATTGCAGCGTCATTGTAATCGCTACTATCATTCTCACACTATAAAGGAAGAACGACGACGTGATTCTCACGATTCCGTGCCCGGTTCCAGTTTCTTTAACGATCGATATTTAAGGATAGGCAATGAGGATAGGGTACTATTTTATGTATTTATACTGTTCAGCTTCCACTCTATACGGTGGTCTGGAATATCAGGCTATCACTGTGACAGGAACGCAAGATCTGCTGGAATGCATTTTCGAGAGAGCATGCATTTGTTTATCGCCATAAAAAATAGCTACCGGAACACCCGACTGGCTCTCAAGGGTGCAGACTTTGGTTGTTGTTGCGGGATTGTCATTGTCACGAAACAATGCTAACATTGCCTGATCATGACATCCATGAAAGTACATAGTCATGTGTCCTTCATATGTGATTGGGGTTTCTTTTCGTGAAGTAATGTATGTCAAAGTCAGGCAAATGGAGAAAAGCGAGATTTTGAGCGTGGCGGTACAGGTTAAAGAGATTTGCTGGGTACCCGATACATTGAGGTTCCGTCACCAGTGGAGACAGGATTTTTATCCGTTTTTTATGACTGACAGGTGGAGTGGGCACTTTCTGTCCGAAGTTTCTGCGGATAGCTGATAGACGTTTTCTCATTTAAAACGCCACAACGAAACCGTAAAATATAATCCCCACAGCCACCCGCTCACTGTTCTGAATAACATATGCCCCGTTTGATCCCAGCACTTCTGTGCTGCTGTCTTTGGAAGACTTCAAAGCTCCCTTATAGAGTTATGGATACGTTTCACGAGCATAAAGTGATTCTGAAGGATTGTGGATCTATATTAATAATTAAAGCGCACATTCGCCATTGATGCTTTCTTTCAATTTACAGCGGAGAATGGCTTTGGCAAAGTAGAGACCTTTCGGGATTCTTAAAAAATTCCTTGCTTATCAGTGTTTTTTTCCTTGTGCGTTCGCGCGCCCTGGAATAAAAAGATAAAAAAAAAACAACTAGAAGACGAAAAGAATGACCAAGAATGAAGAAAGCGCATGTGCCACTTCGGGATAAAACTATGAACAGCCTTCGTGAAGTCATCTTTAGGAGTCTTGTATTATATTATTGCTAGTGAATAGTCATATACACCGACGTTATAAAAATGATAGCTCATACTTTGGAAGAAGGTTTGAAGGCATTCGCAAGATTTTGACAGTGAAAAGGGTTGCCTGGGCGCATATACGCTGAGGGCGTGCAAGGTTGCACCACCGATGCCACATTTCCTACCGCCGCTGTTGGTAAAGAACCCGACGAGGAGAGCAAAGTGTGACCTTAACCGAGCAACCAGGTAGAACGAGAGCAAGAAGACGGCTTACGCGGTATGAATGAGCACTGAAGAAGGGTAGAGGAGGGAGCCTCAGTTCGCAGGTCGAGCCAACGTTTCGACAAGTGGACGTGCCTTTGTCAGGACGAAGACTAGTGTACTTGTCGAAACGTTGGCTCGACCTGCGAACTGCGACTTCGGCCCTTTACCCTTGTTCAGTGCTTTTTGTTTAGCGAGCAAGTTTATTAGGATGTTCTGTCAAGGCGATGCTTGAGGATGTCGAATTCAGTGTGAGGGTCCGAACCCAATCAAAGTATGGGCATGTCTGTAGAGCATGGCTTGGGTGGTTCCAAAGAGCATTTCAGCGAAGGCCAAGTCATTGCCAAATCTGAGGTGGCCCCAAATAGATTTCATTATTACTAGATTACCACACGACAAAGCATTGCCAGTTGTAATATTATCGTCTTTGAATCACATTCGGCATGTTTCGCTGCCATTAAAATACATAATTTCTTTATGAAAGCCTTGAACTGTCACATGAGCTCCTTATTACATTACACCTCCTTCCGAACACTTCTCCTAGCACATGCTGTTATCTGCATATTACTTTATACAGCCTATCTACCCTTCAATGAAACAAACATGGCGTCGCCGTGACTGTGATGTTACATATTTGCTTTCTACAAGGTATTGTTTGGTTTAGTGGGGTTTAACATGCCAATACGACTCAGGCTATCAGAGACGCCGTAGTGGAGGACTTCGGAAATTTCGACCACCTCGGGTTCTTTAACGTGTACTGACATCGCACAGCACACGGGCCCCTTGCTTTTCGCCTCCATCAAAAAACGGCTGCCGAGGCCGGGATTCGATCCCGCGTCCTTGGGAGCAGTAGTCGAGCGCCGTAACCACTCCGCCACCCCGGTGGGATTTCTACAAGGTATTCCTGCCGAATATGCTCTGATAGACTTTTTATATGCGATGTCTTTTTCTATTCATGAGGAGGCACTGAGACATCGCACTAACCGCTGAGAGCGCCTGATAATGCTAGCGCATTGGAATGTTGGCTGCCGAAAGGTTCAATGTACTATGCTTCGTTAATATGCGATAAAACAACTGTCGTCTCACTCTGTACAGATTTTAGAAATGAATTTTTTTCTCCGAACTTCGTCGGACCAAGGCGAATTTTGGCGGTGTCCGAAAGCGCTTGTCTGTGGCAGTCGATGCCGTGGTCTGAGTCCAAAGCAAACACGCTGAGAAAGGTGGGCTTGCAATGTCTTCAATCTGGACTGTGGGAATTAGACGTAGTGGAAAGGTGATGCGATACCAAATTTGGAGCAGATGCCTCTAGAGTTTAATGATTTCGCTAGGAAACCTCGTAGCTGGTAGTTAATCGCTCCTTGACGCCATCTTCGAGAATCACTTAGTTTACGTGGGCCGTGTGTCATCGAGAAAACTGGCGGCATTGTACCCATGTGACAGTAATAAAATCAAGTATTTTCACAGTGCGCTTAAAGGTTTATGCTCAGGAATAAAGGCACAGCTCTGGTACTTGCGTCGAAGCGAGCCTTGCGGAGAAAAGCATCTACCCAAAATTAGTGCCAGCACCAACAAAAATCCGTCGTTTCTACAAGGCACGTTGAAATCATAGATGTTACAGAAAAGCGGCCCACATTGCACAGCAGTTCCCTACCGAATATTATTCACGGAATCATTCCGACAACTCTCAGTTTCCTCCTTCCTCTGTTCTAAAGCTAACAAATACAAGTCCATTTATAGAGCTATAAGTGTAGAAAAGTAGCAATTTCACATGAAATGTGCACCTTTTGTGCTACTACAAATGCTTGCTAACATACACTCGCTGCAACAGCTTTTCTGATGTTTGCCACTGGGCTGTAGTCGAAACCATTTTCATTTGATTTCGCACTAACATTTGCTGTGGAGAATAAAATCAGCCATATTTATACGCTCTTAAAACATGGAACGTGTTCCCTACTTGCTCAACGAGCGCAGGTGTTTTACCACTTCGATGTCAGAAGACACTTGATAGCATCATACGTTGTTTTTATTCTGAGAGGAAAACATTTCATATACAATATTTTGTACGCATAATAAAATGTCCGAGCAGGACCTCCTCCCATGTGTCGCTTTCACAAATAAAGCCGGTACATGGTGGGCTTAGAACTGTGCAGTACCTGCATAGAAAAAAGAAAAAAGAGAACTGCTTTCGATAAAATACACGGACCAGAATAAAAAGTTAAAATTAAAATTGCTTGTCTACCTAGGATGAAGTCTTTTCTTTCCTACGTGTTACAGTCGTAGTTTCTTTGACAATATTATTGCACATTGCTTTTGTAGTGTGCTATGTACAGCTATATTAATACATGTCTTTAATTAGAAAGGCAGCTCTCACCGATCACCCGGCCCTTAAAGGACACCCTTGAAACTATACGGCACACATAGGTTAGTCGATAAGCGCTTCGGCAGACCGCGCGTTAGCGCGTAACACTCGCTGCCGCTTCCTTCTGTAAGCATCTGTAATCAATAGAGCGATCCCACCGTCTGTAATTTGATGATACAATTACGAAAATGTAAGGCAGCACTAAACATTTCAAAGCGATGCCAACAGTCCAGAAAAACCGTTGAGTCTTTCGGATTGGCTTTGGACATTTGCTGGGAAAAAACATCGCTTCGATTTGGCATTTATCCTTAAGGACAAGTGGCGATTAGAACCTGTCGAAAGGAGCATACCTAAACAACAAAGGTATCTATTTATTTATTTATTTATTTATTTATTTATTTATTTAAGAAATACTGCAGGTATATTAAACGCCCAAGCAGGAGAGGTGGTTTGCATCAGATGTCATGCAGTTTGAAAACAATAAAACAAAGAATTTTACACAGCGATGAACTGATAACACAAAGAATACAATGCATAGTAGAACATATGACACTTCAATTGGGAGTCGATAAAAACGGCGAGTCAATCGGTAGGGCGTTCCAGTCTGCGATTGTTCGTGGAAAAAACGAGAATTTGTACATATTAGTTCGGGCAAATATAGGTGACAAGGCAAGACAGTGCTTATGGCGAGAGGGTCTGGAGGAATCTTTTTTCTGGTAGATGTCAGGTTTAATGCCACGTGTGGAAAAATATAACGATTGAAAGAAGGCTAGACGGGCTTTCTTTCTCCTTTCATTAAGTGGATCAAGGCTGGCAAGATGAATCATAGATGAAGGTGAGTCACGGCATCTGTATCGATTACAAATAAAACGGGCTGCTGAGCTTTAAATATTCTCAAGTTTTTGGGTGTCAGGGTTCCATGCCACACAGGCATATTCAAGTGTGGGTCTGATATATGCTTTGTATGCCTAAATTTAATGGGCTTAGACACTCACCCATGCGATGTTTTAAAAAACCGAGCTTTTTACGTGCTGTAAAGCATATACTGTCAACGTGCCTTGTCCATTTTAGTCTGGAAGTTATCGTTACGCCTACGTATTTATATTAATTTACCTGCCTGACTAGGTTTCTCTTTATGTTATACTGAAATTTAAGTTTATTAATTTTATTTGTGATGTTAAGTACAACAGTTTTCTCAAGGTAATGGCCATCGCCCATTCATTGCACCATCGTTCCAAAAATTGCAAATGTTTGTTTAGAGTTATTTGATCATCAACGGATTTAATATCTTTTAAAATTATACAGTCATCGGCAAATAATCTAATCGAAACTGTTGGTTCCAGTGCTTCGACCAGATCATTAATATAAAGATTAAACAGTGTAGGCCCTAAAACCGAACCCTCGGGAACGCCAGAAAGGACATGTAGTAAACAAGAGTTGACACCATCAACAGTAACAAACTATTTGCGCTTTGTGAGATAAGAGGGTATCGAATGTACAATTTCACTAGGCCCACCAATCATTTGCATTTTAGTGATCAGCTTATTATGAGGCACTCTATCGAAGGCTTTTGAGTAATCTAGGAAAACAATTTCAACTTGTCCTCCAATATCTATGATTTTAGAAATTTCATCAACTGTTGTAACTAACTATGTAGCTGCAGAAAAGCCTCGTCGGAAGCCGTGTTGTGCATTGGTTAATATTTCATTCCGTTCCAGAAATTTATTTAGTTCAGTAACCAGTATGTGTTCTAAGAGTTTGCAAATAGTAGATGTTAATGCGATAGGACGGTATTTATTGACGTCTAATCTACAACCCTTCTTAAATACAGGAACGACTCTTGAAATTTTCCAGTCATCGGGTACGGTGGCAGTCTGTATGGATTGTTCATTTAGTATTACTAAATATGATGCTAAAAATTCAGCGTACGCCTTGAGAAATGAATTTGAAATGTCATCCGGTCCTGATGCTTTCTTAGGATCAAGACGCATAAGTAAGTTTAAAACACCTTCTCTGGTTACATTGAAGTTAACTTCACTTGGACTGTCTTGAGTGGCACTGATTATCTCATCGTTTTTGGAAAATAAACTTTGAAAATTGCGATTGAAAGCATTTGCTATCTCATTTTTAACTGTGACAGTGCGGTTATCCAGAACTATTTTGCCGAGCTTTGAATTATCTTCACGGGAAAGAAACTGCCAGAACTTCGCTGGATTTTCTGTTACGAAACGTCCACGTGTTTCCGTAAAGTAACGGTTCCTACTTTCGCGCAATTTAGCCGCTAGGGTTGATTAAAGGTGCACAATAAATGTGTAGCTGGGAGATTTATTTCTACGACACCGTCTAAGTTTACGTTTTAAATGGATAATTTCTCTGGAAATCCAAGGATTAGTCCTGGCAACCTTCTTTCTCTTGTTGGGGATAAAGTTTCGCATACAGTAATGGCAAATGGACCAGAAATTTCTCCAGAGTGTGTTAATGTCAGTGGAGTGAAATCTGTACAAGGAATCTTCTAAGTACTGGACAATGCTAACATGGTCAGCCAAAGCGTAGTTTTTTACAGTGACGTATTTTTCTGTGGTGGGTTTTGAAAATCTTGGAAGAAGGCAACTGAAAGATACCAACTTATGGTCCGATATTCCCTCATGTATATCTGTAGTATAGTTGTGTATGCTATTGGAACAAAAAACTAAATCCAGAATAGACTCCCCAGTTGGAGTTACACGCGTAGGTGAATGGACTGTCTGGGTTAGATGAAACGCAAAGAGCATTTCAAACAGAGCCTCGGTCCTTTGAACATCACTGGTTCCTGTAGCCATTGTATCCCAGTTAACGTGCGGAAGATTGAAATCTCTGGCGATTACAAAACTACTCTTTTTGAAAGTACTCAGGAGATCATGCATAAAGTGCACAAAATCAGGCTGTGCGCCAGGTTTTCTATATACAGCAATAACATTGACAGGGTTTACAAAGAAATCGACCTCACAAATGACACTTTCGTGATCATCACCAATATCAGGCATCACGCGTGAAGAAATGCTACTCTTAACCAAAATAGCAACGCCACCACCCCTTGACCCTCGATCCCTACGATAGCAAGTGTACGATGGTGGAAAAATTGCTCTATTAGGAATGTCAGAGTGCAGCCATGTCTCGCTTATGATAACAATATGAGGATCGTAAGATAATAGGATGTGCTCGATTGGTTCTTGCTTATTGCATACGCTTTGTGCATTGAAGCTGATTATACGAAGGAGCTTTTTTTCATAAATGACGTTGTCATCATGATGTCAATTTTGTTGGCCATCATCTTCGCCTCGCAGCCGTTTTCGACAGCTTTTTTCTTCGTCCCAAATGTATACTTCGTCCTTTATCACAAGTTTTTCGTGAACTAACTTCGGTTTCATTCCAGGTTGTTCATCTGCTTTTGTGAACTGTCATAACTTTTTCATTCTTTGCTGCGTGGCATATGAATAATCGTGTGAAACCGATATGCCGGTATCTTTCAGCTTATGGCATTTCTTAAAGATGGCCAGTTTTTCGTTGTAATTGTACACTAGGAAAATTATTGGCCGATGTCTGTTATTATGTGCCCTGTCAATCCGATGAATGCGTTCGACTGTAGTAACCATTACCCCAAGTTTCTCATAACACATTTCTTTAATTACTTTTTCTTCTAAGTCTGACCGAGTTTCATTAAGCAATTCTCGGATCCCATACACCACAACGTTGTTCTTTTGAGCACGGTCTTCATAATTTATCTTTTTTTTTCCTGTTCCGCTACAGTTTTTTCCAGGCGCAGCACAGTACCTTCAAGCTTTCTACTATTTTCCTCGTTCGATTTTGATAGGTACAAAACTTCATCTAGTTTAGACAGTTTTTGGTTTATCTGACTAAGAGTCTCATCTCGAGCACTTTCTGTTCATTACTCCCCAAATGCGACTACGGCGAGCTCTGTCATCATTCTGAAATACTGATTAGTCGATTACACGTTTCGATTTCCCGTCTAGCTGCCTGCTAAATTTTACTTATTCGTCCATCTAGCAGTGGTCTTTCAAAGACATATCTTTATTTGAAACTTCGACGCAAGTCCTGCCAGAAGCATAACAGCAGCCGCAAAAAACCACAGTTTTGATAGCAGCATTGCATCTTCTGTATAGGTGAACTGATGTACAATCATCTTGCAAAGCGTTATAGCGCATATGCGTTAATTTCGCGAGAAACGACACAAGCACTAACAAGCGCTATCTGCGAAATGTTTTCATTCGATTAAGGTCATACATAACGCAATCCGAAGATAATTGAAATAATAATCGAAGCATGTTAAAACAGACCAACGTCCTGCGGAAATCCGTTCTATTTCCTTCCTGGGTCCGCTTAGTTTGTTTAATAGGCCGTCCTGAATGGGTCACGATGAGGAAGCTTGCTTAACTGTTCAAACTTGCCGCGAGACTTATGCAGCGCATATGAGGGTGTATTGGAAACAGATACTCCAGTGGCAACACTCGCAAAGAGAATTATTCTTCTTGGGAGTTGTTGCTTTACCTGAGACAATATCGCGTCCCTTGCGGAAAGTGTGTAACCTTCCTTACGCATGTGTAACCAATAGTCCGATCACACCGACCCAGCCGTGCATGCCACGGTTTTACACATTTTGTTCGATGAGATCGAATCTGTGCTCATTACAGCCTCGGAAGACGACACACTCAAACTGTGGAACCTGCAGGAGACAGTGCCTGCCAAGAATGCGGCAGCCCTCCATGCGGAACCAGTACACATATTGCAGGGCGAATTCGGGCCCCGTGCTGCGCTTGGCATTGGGTGTGACTGAGAGCAGTGGTTCAGCGGCGACCTTGGCATCATCCTATGCTCAAACGTGCCTAGCTGACATCGACCCTTATGGCTCCTTTGAGCCGGGTATCCTGTTAAGCGCCCCATGGGGCCACACATATGCTGTGTAGGCCTCTCGATGCATTCCACCAAGCTGCAGCTGCTGTCCTGCTCGGGCGTTATATGGCACAGCCCGACTCTAGTCTCCCACACCAAGTTGCCCTGCCCCGCACCCACACAGCCCCGGACCCTGCTGACGTCATCTCGACGTCAGTGGATGCCAACCAGATGGCAGTGGCTTACACGGCGTCACGTTCGCTCATCAGCCACATAGAGACGGGAAAGCAGTGGTCCTGCTCCACAGTGACCAGAATTCAGAGGCAAGTGCTCTGAGGAAGCAGGTCGACTGTATGGTGAGCCATTCTTCGCCCATGACGGTGAGGGCGTATGAGAATTGACACATTCGCTTCGACAACAACACTATCAAAAATATTCAGCGGCACTTTGGCTCATTAAAGTTCTTCAAGGCGGAAGCCTGCCCCGCCGCGCTGCTTAGACCTGCTTAGACCGCTGCTTTGATTGACTGCCAGACCGTTTGTGATTGATTACAATAGTGACCCATACCGCGCTTTTTTGTTTTTGCTGTCAATCCATTTTTACGCCGCCGATGTCTGCTGTACTGTGTATATTTCTATATATGCTCTGTGGTGCGGCTTTCGAGGAAGCGCCGACTGGAAGGCGGCGCATGGGCGCCGGTATTTAACGCCCGGCGGGGTCTGCTTCGTATATGCGCGAATCTCCTGGTGACGTCCTCACGAGCCATGACGTCAGGACCAAATTTGACGTCAATTTCAATTGTGGGCATTATACATGACCGAATGTGCCGTCATGCTAACGTCACATGCGGTCATGACGTCACCATGTGACGACTATGGACTTCCCGAAACGTCTAACCTTTACTGTTGGTTAGTGATAGTTGACCATGACTTGCACTTTGTGAGTACTAGTTAATGTCTGGTTAATGTTAGTTAAACACCATTCAAATTGAAGGTGATGGTAAGTGATAGTTATGATGACCTCCAAATGCATGGGTTCCTAAGAGCATTTGCTCAACTATTTTATTATTAGTCGTAAATTATCATGACATTGTCTTGAAAATACCAAAAATATTGTTCCGATATGAACCGATTGCTAATGGTTAGGCATCGATTCAATGGTGATTGCCATATGCCCATATAAGGCATGCAACCGAAACACGGACACATTTGCCGACGACAGTATGAGGCGTTAAAGGATTTCGCCCTAATTTTGCATTAAATGATGGCCCAAAGCAAAAGCAGCAATGGGGGCTAGTTGGTTTACCATTTCAAGAATTTTCTCGCTATGATATACACAGATACACAAGAAAGCGCGCTTGTCCTGTGTACGTGGCTCCTGCTTTCTTGTGTATCTGTGCATATCGTTGCGCAAAAATTCTTTCTTGTGTATCTGTGTATATCATAGCGCGAAAATTACTGAAATGGTGGCCCACCTGGTCGCTGTCAAAAGTCTGGCCATAGACCCCAATGGCCTCTACCTCCTCTCAGGAAGCCATGACCGCTCCCTCCGGCTGTGGAACCTGGACAACAAGACGTGAACCACGGGGGTGGAATCCCGAGAAGCGCAAGACACTTGCCGGTCCGCGTACTCCTGTGAGCCGAGCCTGGGCCGTCCTCTGCACACAAGAAGTTAATAGACAATGAACACTGGGGGACATGCGAAGTTGTGCTATACCTAGCACTTTCATTTGAAAAACAGCACATTACATGTGCAGCGGTATATAAAGGGGCTACAGCAGTAATTTTGTTTTAACTTCTTACGTATGCTGTTGCAAAAAAGATGAAAAATTGAGCAATAATCAATACAGATGCAAAAAACTTCAAACATTGATACATTCATCTTAATGATCATCATCCTCTCGAACAAACTAGTTCACCCGATCTGACGCTCTTCTGTGCACAAAATCTTTGGGGTAGATCTCAAAAAAGCGACAATGCCATTTGGTCGCCACGACCCCACCGGCTACCCTGCGGCGCTGTTGTAAACTATCATAGGAAGAACCAGGGCAGTTGTTGCTTGAACAAATCTGTGTTTTCTTTCAAACTAGGGGATACAAAGTGAAAAGGAATACGGGCCGTCATAAAAACGCGCAGCATACAAACCATTTCTTCACGCCATCATTGCATGAGGAGTAATCAATGATGATTGTAAGAATCATTATCATATTATGCAGCCCTTGCTTCGCATAATCATTTCGGTTGGTAACGTATCGGTTTTTACTTATAATTTACTGATTCTGAATTTGTCCCCAATTGGCGTCCGATATTGTCGGCTATTCATTCGCAACATAAACTTATAATTTATGTTCCTTAATGCTACACACTGTATTTAGGATCCAGGTAGAACGAGAGGAAAAAGATGACTGCACGATATAAACGAGATATGAAAAAGGATAGAGGGGGAAGAGGGGGGGGTTTAGACTTAGTTCGCCGGTCGAACCAACGTTTTCAGCAATGAAATTGTCTTGGTCTTCCAGACGAAGACAAGTCCAATTGTCGAAAGGTTGGCTCGACCTGCGAGTTAAGGCTTCCCCCCATCTACCCTCTTTCAGTGCCCTTTCATACCACTGTATTTAGGCGATATATTGGGCTTTGTCAAGAGTTTTCATCCCTAATTTAACAACGTGACTCTGGTCGACATCGGATGAATATTATTTTGGACGTCGACGTGAATTTCATTCAGGTCCACATAATTCAAGTCTAGCTGAAGCGCAGGCTATGATCCCCAACTTTTCAAAATTTTACGACACCTCCCAAAATCATTCAGTGCTATTTTAATAGACGCTGCATCCGCCTACTAGAGCCCTAAAAGCATATTAGGTGGCCCAATTGATCAGCGTATAATTATAAAGAAATAAAGCGTTTGAAATCCGAAACATACGAACGGAGGAAACTGCCACTCAAAGCAAGGAAAGCATGGAGACTTTTAGTGAGTCAACAAATATTAATGTATGGTAAAATCATATGATGCATAAAAAGCAATTGACGAAACAATAATAGGAAAAACGTTCCACAAAAACCATGTAGCTTTCGAACCCTCTCCACAACATTTCGCGCCCGGTACTCTACCAACACTGAGGTACGGCTACAGTTATTGCCTGTTTGCTTCGTGAGGTTTGACGTCCCAAAGCGAATAACGCTATGAGAGACACCGTTGTGGAAGACTGGGGAAATTTCGACCATCTGGGGTTCTTTAACCTGCACTGACATTGCACAGCACACAGGCGCCAAGCTTTACGCCTCAGTCGAAAGCGGCCGCCGAGGCCGGGATTCGATCCCGCGTCTTTGGGCCCAGTAGTTGAGCCCCCCGGGTTTGAATGGTCTATATTGGTAAGTAGTTACGTTGTGTGTAAACTATCCGTTAGAATATTCATCGGCGGCCGCCTGGATCATAGCTACGGAATGAGTACGAGTTGTAATTATGAATTGCTAGCTAGAGAGCCCTGCATGCGAGAGGTCCTTCATGCATTGCATTAGTTTGAGGTACAGTTGTTATCCTAGTGAGGCTGAAGCAAACGATGTTAGCAGTGCTAAATTTGTTGCGTTTTCCCGAAAAGAGGCCGAAATGATAGATGGCGCTTCAATATACCAGAATTACGCGTGGTGTCAATAGCCTGGAAAGATCGGTAGTAAGTAGCAGTAATTACTGGTCTCCTTGTTGCTTTATCTAGTGGGACACATCACATTACAAAACGCGTCCATCAGTGTTACATACTGGTAGCTCACTTGAGACAACTGCGCGAACTGCAGGCACCTGAGCGAAAGGTATCTTGAAATCAAAATACAAGAGGAAGCTGAACGATGACGGCAAATGGAAAACTGAGCACGACCAAAGTGTATGTGTGGGTGTGTGTGTTTCTTTGTGCCAGGGCGTGCATACGTGCGCGTGTGTATGTGTGTGTGTATGTCTGTGCGTGTGTGCGTGCGAGCATGCGTGCGCGTGTGTATTTGTGTGCGTGTGCGTGCGAGCATGCGTGCACGCGCGCCCGTGCGTGCGTGCGTGCGTGTGTGTGTGTGTGTGTGTGTGTGTGTGTGTGTGTGTGTGTGTGTGTGTGTGTGTGTGTGTGTGTGTGTGTGTGTGTGTGTGTGTGTGTGTGTGTGTGTGTGTGTGTGTGTGTGTGTACCATACGGAGAGTGAAAAAACAAAAACATAGCTTTCCCGTAATTGCCTTTTGCTGGGTTCTGAACGCAACTATTTGCCTGTCACAACCCAGGCTTAAAAAATTAGTGAATTTTGAAGTCATTGTTGTAATTCAGCTTGAAAATTTAGGGAGACGCTTAATCTCCGCGTTTAAGAATGACTCAATCGCGTATCAAACACGTAGACGATGTTTGTGTACTTTTATATATTTCATTTTTTGCATTTTTTCTCTTATAACCTGCTGGACGATGACGTCACCGGTTGTCTCGGCTGCCACTTCTTGAAATTCGGTGCGTCTCAGTGTGGATTCTATTGTGTTCAGTGCAACGTCGGGCGACAAGTTATGACGCGGTGGCGTTTCAAAGACGCGGACGATATTTTTTCACTTTTTTCTTCATTATTCTTATTTTGGTGATATATTTCTTTTTTAAATATATCTTGTGCAAATACTTAGAATCAGCAGCCATGGCCTTCTCATTCTGGCAGTTTGACAATTTAAACGCAATTATTTTTTCTTCAATTTGTTATATAGTTTAGCATTGACAAAGTATACGCTGAATTTTCTTAATTAGTATCATCAAGCATTCTATTTTCCTTCGCAGCCTCTTGACATGTTCACACCCCCTTTACATATTATATTTTTTTCATTTTTAAATTATTGCTAACTAATCAATTATGCACTCTAAATTTGCTTAAGCAGCATTTTAAGGATTCGCGTTTCGTTGTAAGCATATTGACACGTTTGGGCCGCCTTTTAATTGTTCAGTTTTTAATTGGTGATTACTGTAATTTTATTACCTCGTCATCAACTATCTCACATCAATCAATCATAAATTATTAGAAGCACAAATTTTCTTGAAACGATATTTCACGCAGCAGGTGAGTATTTCTGGCAAGCTGCTTCCACGAGTACAACTACGGCGCGAATGAAGATAAATATGAAGAGCTATAGTGATTATCGTGTTTGTTGTATCTAGAGCGTTGCTGAAACACTCACCAGAGAGATCACCGGTGTCAAACTCCCGCGGTGGTCGATGGACGGACAGCTGACTGCTATGCCAGGCTCGGCGATGTCCCGTACAAGCAGACTTGGTGGACACCGAAGTAGCTGTCGACAGTTCCGGCCACCACCCCCTCCGTGTACTCCGAGCATGGAGTCGTAGAGTAGGACCGAGAAGCCAGAGTCCTGGTGAATCACGGAGGTCGATAGCCGCCGGGATGACCGCTCCGCAGAGTCCACGCTGTGATCCCTGTTCTCGAGCCAGGAGCCGATGCCACGCCAACGCAGACTCAGGAGGTGCGGTGAAGGGAACCAGGCTTCCATCAAAGTACCTGGAGGAGAACAGTTCGATGATAGCTGGTTGCTGTGGAAGAAAGCTCAGCGTAGTGCCTACGTTCGAATCACCGCATGCTGAACAAGGCACGCGGAACACGTGCCTTGGCGATCTGCGTCTTCTTCACGGCGCTCTCGCAAAGGACAGTGCAAGCCAGACATTCGGCGCAAATACGAGTAACCAGTTCCGAATGATTTCTATTGAGGCAATAAACACTGCATAAATCAGGAAATGTTACTTTACGAAGATGCCAAACTACCAAAGCAACCTGTTTAACGCAGATGCCATACCACGCTTTATTTTCTTCGCGTTAGAGGCCAATAGTGCTGAGACATGCCTACAAAATCAAAGTCCTTGTTTATTTCTTCAAAATAAAGATTACTTTGTTCCCGCGCCCTCAAGAAACGGCGTATAACTTCGCGGTTGAAATATTCGTACTGCAGTAAACGTAATGCCTAGCATCTGCGAGCAGAGTATTTGAGAGCGAAAAAGAGAGAAAAAAAAATTACTTTAGATGGGCAAAACCTCTATGAGAGCAGAGCATTGAGCACACACATTATTTTCCCGACTATTTAGGGGGCTGAGAAATTATTTTAGGGGATAAATTATACATATCTAGTGAATAAATCTACCACAATGAAACCAACAGGAGTGAATATTTCAAAAGCAAATCTCCTGGTCGTTATTTAATTTTAATCTCGATCCATTACACATTATTTAGGTTTATCTTCTGACAAACGACGCGCTATCAATCTTAACCATGTTCTTTTTCTGTTGCCTATTTATGTATGCTGCCGCAGTGATGAAAAATGCAGAAACAGCGCAAGCACGCTGCGCTGTTTACATGCTGTAGCATGTGACACGAAACACCACATCCAGGTCATTGCGCGCCTGAGCCACTGAGCTGCGATGCGCGGCCGCGGAGAATGCGCTGACGCTCCACGGAGCACTGCCATGTTGAGCCTTGTTCGCACATATTTCGCACGCTCCTATACCTCGTGGGGTCCGGTAGGGTGGAATGTTCGACTTTTCTTGATGGATGGTTGGCGAAATGAAACCTGTTTCGGGGGAGGCATCCTTTCGTGTTGTCCAACGTCTGTTCGCCGATCGGTGACGGCGCCAACACACCTTTGAAATGTCACGAACACAATGCAGACCCAAATAAGTTTGAGGCGCAGGTTCTGGTTATTTTGGTAAACCAGCAAAGAAGGCCAGGTCTTATTTCACATCCGTAGCTGCTAAAAATTTCCTCGATGCACCGGCGCTCTTGAGGGTGACGGTACACACGTCATTTATTTGACCTAAAGCGGGCAGCTCGGGGGCGCATCAAGGGAAAGCAAAGCATTAGCATCCTGAAATCTTCGACGCCATATGGTCTTTCCTTCCGGTCCACTTGCATAAGCACTGTGTTGTTCAGCCCCACTCGTCTTTTTGGCAAACTTGGCAGTATAACATGGCAGCCTTCAATAACGGCGGAGCACTAGATATGGTCTATAGGGTCACGAAGAGTCGGACACGACTGAACGACTGAACTGAACTGACTAGATAACACATCCGTACGCTGCGGTGGCCGGAAGTGGAATCCTTTCAACTTGGAATCTCTGGCCTATCGTGAATTCGTAAACTGTTTCTAATCCTAACGTCTGCCGTACGCATCCGTTGATCCACAAGAAAGTGTACCGGAATATACGCTTAAACATGGCACAGAAATGCCCTCTGGTGACTCTCGCTACAATCGAGAGTCCTTGTTTCATAAAATGAACCTTGTAGGGCATTTTTCTTTGCTTTGTGAGGCTCTTTACATATTTTACTGCGCGTACTGATTTGTATTTTATTTCCTTTGTAATTTCCAGGACGTTTATTATTCGTACGTTTTGATCGTTTTTTCATGCACTGAATCCGCGCTTGTCACACTCAACAGAAAAAAATACGAGAGATTTGCTGATTGGCCTCTTGAGGCCTTAATACTCCTTAGACGAGTTCTTTTCAGACATTCGAGAGCGCGATTGTCCCTGGCGGTGTCTTACATGCATTTAGAATATCGAACGTTCTCGGAGCATGCTCGGCGAAGACCGATTCCATGGTATACGTGCTGAGCGTCCTCGGCATACCTTGCTCTCGCGAGGCGATCCATATCACCCTCCCTAGCAGCACTGCCTGCCCTGCACTGCAATTCGATCTCTCCTCTAAAGCCTATATGAGACAGAAGGTCACATGACACGTGGGCTATTGAGGGGTACCAGAGCATTTCCCTCCAATAGCAAAACAGGGGCAATGTTAGAAAGGTTGCGAAATAACCAACAATCGTATGCCATCGCGAAAAATAATTTACACGGGCCGTACAATACAAAATAATAGTAATGTTGGCGGAGACCAACCGGCCAAACAGGTTACGTAGTAGGTTGGCTAAAAACATCATTATTTAGATACTGAATTATTAAAGTGTAGCGCTTAATGTCAAATAGAGATACTTCGCTGCCTTTTGTTAATCGTCTCACCACAGTTGAGAATTACAAAAAATGAAGCCTTCGGAACAAGAGCAAAAAATATTGGTCATCTCGCGCATATTTCTAACATTGCATGTCCTTAGAATACCACGCGCTTTCTACCACCCAACAGAACGCGGCAGTGCGCACCTTACGTCTCTAGTGACTTCCTTTATTCTGTAGTTTGTTTACATTGTATTTATTTTGTAGTCTGGAGCAGCGAGCAGTGGACTGCTCCACAGCGCGTTTAGAGGCCTGGCTAGCCTAACGCGAGCGAAACAGACAACACAACGTACCAAGCTATTAGACAGTTTTAGTTTCACGTGCGTACAGAGTTACGTACGCGAACGTGAGAAGTCTACGTGCGCTGCGCGCATTTCGCTAGGACTACTTTTAGTTTCACGTACGTGGCGTACGTGAAGGAAAATGTATGGACCTTTCATACAAGCCTCGAAAAACTGCGCGTACATGTTATGCCGCGCCATCTAGTGCAGATGAAAAAAACTAATTTTGTTTAGTCGAGCTGCCTTCAGCCGAGCCACGCTGCGGCCGTAGCCAAGAGTCGGTCGAATTGGAAATTGCTGTTCTCAACGTCGTTCTACAGTGAACAATTAGCTGTTCGCGCTATGCCTTCGAGTATTTTGTGCAATCATCAGGTCGTGTCGCGATTGACATGGGATGAAATTAACGACCTGTTGTTGACGAGAAGGGACCGATGGCTTCTGAAAGCAGACTATACACTCGATGACATCGAGTATGATTTGAGGCGCCGGAGGGAACACGAACTCGTCAAGTATCGTTCCCGCTTCGGACTGCTCGATATTGATAGCATTGACAGTACTGTGTTCAGACAGAAGTTTAGATTCCGCAAAGAAGATCTGCATGATCTATTCAGAGCTTTGCGCCTGCCAGATCAGTTTGTAAGCTTACAGAAAGTGACCGTGCCAAGTCGCGATGCAATGTGCCTTCTGCTCCGACGCCTTGCATACCCGAACAGGTGGTGTGACTTGCAGGAACTATTTTGGCTGCACACATCTGTTATGTCCTCCGTCGCGTCACAAGTAATCAGCCACATTACCACGACGTTTTCACATTTGCTGAGTGACTGCAATAATCATCAGTGGCTGGCTCCTTCCTGCCTCAGGGAACTCGCAGACGTAAGTCATGTTTTTGCTCGGACAGTACTACACGTACAGATAAGATAAAGATCGTTTCCCACGAAACTTAACACGATAAAAATCACGGAATCGAAGCAGCACTTATTTGACACAAAAAATTTGGCTTCATTCCCTCCCCCCCCCCCTCCCCGAAAACTGCCCCGAGAACTGCAAACAGGAGGCAGTGAAATTACACACGCACATTCGAAAAAAAAAACATTAAAATATTTTTGTTGCCTCTCTGACAGTGTTCATTTCTGGTGATAGAATAAAGCCGGAGAAATTTTTGTTGAGGTTCTAATCAGACGAACTAAGCATTCCAGCGCCAAGGCAGCATGTGTTCAATACAAATGAAGTTCAGGCTGTCATGTGTTCAATACAAATTAAGTTCAGGCTGTCAATTAGCTTACTCCCCCCTTCGTTCCGTAACCTGTGCAGCAATCATTCATGTGTAGGACTCTAATGTGAATCGCGCAGGATGAAATGAAATGGTACCTAAATACATTCCTGCATAAGCCCAGTACATGCAAGTGAGCACCCACCCACAAACCTTTTAACTCCCTTATTGCAAATGATGCTTCTGCAAACTTGCCTGAGCACTAACTTCTGATCAAAATTGTATGACCGTGCTAAAGAGATATAGAAGCGATATCTAGAACTCTCCTGTGAAAATTACTTGACATGTAGTTATTCCGTTAAAAGTATGTTATCTCAAGAATGGTGCAATACATGCAGTTATAACTTGGCTAAGGACTTATGGAGCATTCCCTTCATTGGACAGCTGTTTTTGCTGCTTCTTATGCTATGTTTTCTATTTTCAGGCCGTAAAAAACAAAGGTGCCCCACTGCCCAATTGCTGGGCCTTTATTGACGGGACGGCTCGGCCTATATGTCGGCCTAAAAGAAACCAGCAGGCATATTTTTCGGGGAACAAGAGTGTACACTGTGTGAAATATCAATCACTTATGTGCCCCAATGGTATTGTGTGCCAGTTGGATGGGGCATACCCTGGAAGACGACATGATGCAGGTTAGTTCGTCTGTCAAGAGCACGAAAGGAACAGTTCACACTATTCTGCTTTAGCATCAAGGTTAATGGTCAATGCAGGAGCATTCCTGCTGGTGCAGCATGTACAACAGACAAGGAAAAGGGACATGCAGCATTATGCTGCCTTTTATTCACCTCGTCACACTAACTTGAGCTCTGCTATTTTCATTTGCACACATTCCTTTCCTTTTATCCTATAGCTTGCTTTTAGGAAAATGCAACTGTAGCTTCTTCTTGCATCCTTAGATTCTTAAAAGGATACATTATAAATGAAATTGAAATTGTTTAGCCCTTCACTACCTCTAACAGGCATATACTATCTGCGTTTTGTACACCACAGCCTTGACAGCCTTGGCCGCTCATGTGCCATATCTATCACAGTGGCTCTTCAGAAGCTGAGATTAGGTAATCTTGAGAAAATATTGAATGGATTTAGCTGTTACTCTGGCTCAGTGAAATTATGTTCAGTGATTGATGATTGTTCGATATTTCAATTGTGTGTGCAGGGAACCTTCAGGACAGCAAATTGTATGACAAACTGGAGGGGCTGGTAGGAGGACACAATTATGTCATCTATGGCGACCCAGCATACCCGCTGAAGCCGCTTCTGATGAAACCATACGGTGGAAACTCTCCGACACCTGCACAGCTAGCGTTCAACAGCGGCATGAGCCGTGTGCGACAGGCTGTGGAATGGGGCTTCGGAAAAGTGGTGGCAGAATTCGCATTTTTGGACTTCAAAAAAAATCAGAAACTGCTTCGACAACAAGTTGCACAAATGTACAAGACAGGGACAATTCTTGCCAACTGCCATACATGCTTGTATGGCAGCCAGGAGTCAGAATATTTTGCTTTGAGCCCACCTTCTTTGCATGAGTATTTGAACTGTCGTCGCACATGCTAAAGGTTCTTCCACACCATTGTAAAGCAGTCTAAAGAGTGTACTCATTTCTGTTAAATGTGACTCAGCTATACCTTGTACAACAGCTATGTGCACTTGCGCACTGCCATTGTTAAGATTCGTTCATTGCCTTTCTACATGTGATTGGTTGGATATCTGTACAGGCATGTTTTAATTGTTAAGCTTGTAATTGAATTCAAATTGTCTGGAAAACCTAGCTTCAAACCTCTCCTTGGTTCCAATACTTTTTTCTCTACATGGTTATGGTGTGGCTGACAGTCATGCCCTGCTACACATAGTTGGTACAATAAACTGAATCCTAAGGTGGAATGAATGCTCGTATTCCTTTTTCACCTCTGCTACAGCTGCAGTGGGAACTTCAACAGCCCTTTTATTTATTCATTTTCAACATGTTTTCCATGTTAGTCATTTTGTTCAGGAGGTTTTCCATGACTGAGAAAAGTTTGCTGTTGCGTTGCATACATACGGCGCTCTTCTGCCTTCTCACGCCTTACCTCAGCACGATCTTGAGCATGGAACCGCCTCTCTTCTGCTTTGGCTTCAGCCTTCTGCTTGAGTTCTTTTTCCCTAAGATGCAATTCCTTCAAGGTTCTCTCCTTCTCCCAGGCAAGAGGCTGTTCTTCCATGGCAATGCGTCTTGATTCAATAAGGAAGTCTTTTTCTTTCATATATTCTTCTTGCCTCATTCTTTTTTGCAGGAACTCGTAGTCCGCCTGCTCCTGCCTTGCAGCTTGAGTTCTTTTTCCTGTAGGGTACAACAATGCGTCCAAAACTGCAGCCTCAGTAACAATGCATAAAAGCAACCACACTTCTCTATAAGCAAAAGTGGATGCAAACAGCGGTTTATTATGATTGTGCGTGGCACTGGAAGCAGTGTGGTCTTTTTTTTTCAATGCATCAATGGGAACTGGCAAGAGCACTTGACACGTTTAGCTGAAATAAATTAAAATTACTTTAATTCAGGTAATTTTAATTTCTTCCAGCTAAACGCGTCAAATGCTCTTGCCTAGTTCCCATTGATGCATTGAAAAAAAAAAAAGACTACACTGCTTCCAGTGCCACATACAATCATAAAACCGCTTTTTGCATCCACTTTTGCTTATATAGAGGTAAGCATAATGCGGAATATTGCTGAGTTATGATTTTACATGTCATCAGGAACATTCTATGCTTAACCACAATATTCAGCAGAATTGGGGTTATGAATGTGGACAAAAATAAGATGCACTCTTACGTGCCAACAGAGCGATGGAATTGCACTCATAACTCAGACCTTCTACTCTTGATCGTCGATTGCCAAAAATGTATTCGTCACAGTGCTTAATGATTATTCTCTCGTAATTTCTCCTGTTGCTAGACCAATTTAGAAGGTCCTTTTGTTTGCCTTTGAAAAAATGGCTGCTCTCAACATCCTCTTAATGGAAGCAGAAAACAGCCGTGAAATAGGACTGACTGAAAAATTGCAGCTGTCTAATTGGGAAAGTGACTTACCTGTGCTGCGTATGGGCTCGCTCCTAGCTGGAGGCGGCATGTCCACGTCGTCCTCCACTGCCTGCCGTGACGCAGGCGTTGATGGGCGGCTAGTGCTTGCCAGTGAAGGCGCCGGGCTGGGTTCAAAGGAACCACCACTGTCTGCGTCGAGCTCAGGCAGTGGCGGAAGTTCCTCCGGGACGGAGTCGTCTTCGGTGCAGTTCATAATATCTTCAAACAACTGGCTCGCTGTGGGGCTGCTAGTACCTGAAGTTGTACCATTGAAAACATGAATCCCAATTAAGGTGTGTTGAAATCCAAGGCTTCGAAATAAAATTCAATGCCACAAAAATGCGATGACATATACTAACATTCTGTGTCTAAGCCGGCAGAACTGTCAAGCCTTGCCCGAGCGTACGCCTCCGCTGCGGAATCCCTTGCTGCCGGCGCTGAACTTTTCGTACCAGCGGATGCTCTTCGGCCGCTAGTTTTTGCGTGAACTTTTTTTAATTGTTTAATTTTGTAGCCGTTCTCTTTGGCTATAGTCAAAATTTCTTCAAGCAGCTGGTCCTGCTCCGAGTAATCCTCCTCGGTTCCGGACCTAAGAGGTGCCAATGAAAACAAGCTGTTGTACTGGCGTTTCCTTTCCACATATCGTGCTGCGCATTGAAGTGAAATGACAAACTGACTCACTTGCGAAGGCTTCTTCTATCTTTCTCGGCATGCTGCGAGAGCAGTAGATCTGTCCGCTCCCGCACAGTGCGGGCAGTGAAGGCTTTGTTTTTTGCCTCTGACAGGCGCACACGTATATGCGTCCACCGCACTGCGTGTCGCATGCAGTCTTCGAATGGATTACACTCTCTCACGTCGCGAAGCATGTCCAGATCGTCGCTTTTGGAAAAGAGAATTCGCTGGGCAACAGAACTAACAGAACTCATGCTTATAGCTTCACAACTTCACAACCCACTACAAAGGATTGGCTCTGGTTGGCTGCCGGCTTGCATCTGGCACTCTAGCCACTTCTCGCTCAACTCTGGTCTGGCGTGATCTCACGATATCGTTGCTATGACGACGACAAACGCTTCTGCGTCAGGCTTAACAGCTGAAAAATCGTCCTTCTATCTAAAAAGAAAAGGCTATTTGTCACTTGAAACTTTACGCGAGGGTAAGATTGGATAAGCTGAAAGCGAATACAACAGTTTAGAACACGATATCACGCCGAGGAATTAGCGGCGAAGTTGTTATTGCTGTGAAGCGAGCGGGCAGGGCGTCGCCATGTTGTCAACTCTACGTACGCCAGCAACGTGAAGACGCCAACGTGAAAATCCGAATCTCACGTACGCCCGTGAAACTCCCGCAGACTCTTCACGTTCTGCGCATGCGCACTGGTCACACGTAGGCGCTTCACGTACGTAAAGCTCCCACGTACGAACTAAAACTCCGCGGCAGCAGCACCCGCTCTTTCTATTGCGACCGTTGCATTCGTATCCTTTTGGACGTTGCGGCTGTTCGCAGATGTATGACAGTTGCACCGCAAGCCTATTAAATTCATACGTAGAAAGTTTTGCGATGTCTTAAGCGCAGTCGTGTCTGCCTAAACGCTCGTAAGTGTCTCTTTAATAGCGGTAAGCTTGCCCCGGTACTCTACTATCGATCATATCCATACCATCAACCAGGTGATAGAAAAATGCTCAGAATATAACCAGCCCTTATACATAGCATTCATTGATTACGAAAACGCATTTGACTCAGTTGAAACCTCGGCGGTGATGCAGGCATTGCGAAATCAGGGGGTAGACGAGCCGTACGTGAAAGTTTTGGAAGATATATATAGTGGCTGCACAGCAACCATAGTTCTGCATAAAATAAGTAACAAAATTCCCATAAAGTAAGGAGTTAGGCAAGGAGACACAATCTCCCCAGTACTATTCACAGCTTGCTTATAGGAAGTATCTAGTGACTTGGAATGGGAGCAGTTAGGGATAAGGGTAGATGGAGAGTACCTCAGCAATCTGCGATTTGCTGATGACATTGCCTTGCTAAGCAACTCGGGGAATGAACAGCAAATAATGATTGATGACTTAGACAGGAAACGTAGGAAGGTAGGCTTGAAAATCAATATGCAGAAGACTAAGGTAATGTTCAGCAGCCTCGGAAAGGAACAGCAGTTTACATTAGGTAGCGAAGTAATGGAAGTAGTAGGCGAATATGTCTACTTAGGATAGGTAGTAACCGCAGACCCGGACCATGAACATGAAATAACAAGAAGAATAAGATTGGGATGGAGCACATCTAGCAAGCACTCGCAGATTATGACTAGCAGCTTACCGGTATCACTCAAGAGGAAAGTACACAACAGTTGCATCTTACTTGTACTCACCTATGGGGCTGAAACGTGGAGGCTAACCAAGAGGGTCTTACTTAAGTTCAGGACAACTCAGAGGGCTATGGAACGAAAAACGGTAGGGCTATAACATTAACAGATAGGAAGCGTGCACAGTGGGTCAGAGAAATAACTCAAGTTACCGACATTCTAGCGCAAATTAAGAGGAAGAAATGTACTTGGGCAGGACATGTAGTGCGAAGAGAGGAGAACCGATGGTCGCTTAGGGTAACAAACTGGATTCCAAGGGATGGAACGCGTAGCAGAGGGCGGCAGAAAGTTACGTGGGCGGATGAGGTGAAGAAGTTCGCAGGGGTCAAGTGTATTCAGCTAGCACAGAACCGGGTTAAGTGTAGACATATGGGAGAGGCCTTCGCCCTGCAGTTGGTATAGTGAGGCTGAGGATGATGAGGATGAAGCTAGCCCCACGTGACGCAGTCGCCTGCTCGCTTGTGTGTTATCAGGGGAAACTCTACGAAGGTGGCAGAAATCGTATAGTGGCATCGCATTGTGGTATAGTGATGCAAGAAAAGTAGGAAATAATAAAAGTGAATCGTCACCGCCGGCCACAGGGGAAAGAACTTCAGTGGGCTTTTAAAGAACTACTTGCGCTTACTCGGCCCTTGGACGCCGGCTGGGCATACAACTGGTAATGCGCCGGTGTATATGCTATCCCAAATACGAAGTAAGCTTCTGTCTTGCAGAAGCAGTAACAGTGCGGCTCAGAAGGTTACAGCCCTTACACTTTGTGCATTCGGGAGTGACCACACAAATAAGAAATCGCAGGTGCGGTGCTCTGTTGAAGCGTGTCGAAAGATTCTTATAGCAGCAGTTTTTGGTATCGTAATGAGGCTGATTGTAGAGTGCTTGTAAAGCCTTAGTTACAAGAGGAATGGGAACCCGTTACCCTATTGCGTGGCTGTGCGCCAGTCGGCAGAACTCCTCCCACATTCCCGCATTAACACGGGTGGCGGAGTACGAGAGGCATATGTCACTTTTTCAGTCTACAGCGGTTTAAGAGACTCAGTGTATCCACGTCGGTCGCGTCAAGACATGTGGCAACAACGACGACGTAAAATCTACGTCACGGCCAAGCAAGCCGTCCTTTTCCTGCTTGCTGTCTCTGGGCGTTTTTATTTTTGCAAATTTTTTTTCCCATCCCTAACAGCCGGATTGGGTAGATGAAGTCTGAGTGGCGCCCGGCGTACATGGAGGAAGCGTACACGACGGCTACCACTCATTAACGCATATTTCTTCACTTCCTTTTTTTCTCTGATTACCGGGGTACGCTACTGGGGAAGGCAGTTCGGAGGTTCTGCGCGGGCGCAGTTGAAAAGCTGCCGTACTGTAGTAAGAGAGCATATGCAACTCTCTCCGCCGTATTCATCCGTCTCATTTTACTTTATCGGCACGCAAGTATAAGAGCACTCTCAAACTGAATCTCAATTCCGTTGTTCTTCCTTCGCGCTACCATATTTCGGATATCCTAGCGTTCAGCCTCCTTTTGGGTGTTTTCTTTTTTTTTTTTTTCATTTCGCCACTTTTTTGTACCTTCTTGTTGCTAATAAATGTGATTTTCTTTCTCATTCGCGAAATTGCTCTTTTTTACTTTGGTCAAAAGTAAACCACTAACCTTTCCGGAGTACACAGGGTTGCTGAATTTGAAGGCGAAAAACGTTTTGACATTGAGCAAATTATTACTCCCCATATGAGCATAGCAATTTTTAATTTGCTGTCAGAATGGTCTCGGCATGTAATATCCAAAAGTAACTTTCAACTTTGCTAGAGCCGCCTTTTTGTACAAATTGATTGTTTTCTTTAACTGAGAGACATAGGACGTACCATAATGTCCATACTTACACGCAGACCATTGCAGCGCGGGAGCAAATACGTAGTGAGCTCCAGCTAAAAGATATGCCACGTCTGCATGCTAACCTGCTATTTGTAAACTTTTCTACTTTTTATTTGCATTAGCAAGGTTCAGGTCGTCAAGCGGAGGTTTTTAAACGAAGCGGCGCCCAGTAAAACTTTCGTGGGGAACAGGAAGGGGAAAGGCGAACGCGAGACTCGTGTCTCCGGATTCTTTTCGCCTCTCTCGAGGCTGCCCACATGCGACGTCGGCCGCAAAAACCGTATATATATTGGAAATTTCGTCCTTACCTGTACGGCCGTCACTTCACGGTCGTCACTGACCACCACGCCCAATGCTGAGTATCCTCTGAAACATTTGTCCGATCGTCTCGGGCGGTGGATCCTCCGCCTTCAAGAGGTACGACTTCACGGTCACTTACAAATCGGGCAAGAAACACAAGGACGCCGACGCTCTTTCTCGTTGCTCTATTGCTTCGCCGTCGCAACACATGTCCTCGCATTCCTCTCCTTTCCCAACGAAATCACGCCATTTAAAACCTACAGTTATCCAGTTTTTGAGCGCCGCCTCATTGCTCCCCCGCCACAGATATAGACTGCAATCTTGCTCACCACCAGAGTGCTAACCCTTACTGTCAAAAGCTGATTGATAGTCTCACCGGTGTTATCAGATCTGCAAATGCCCGTCTCCGTCGTGGGCTAAACAATTTCAAGCTACAGGATGGCAAATTATTTTGACACAACTACGGCCCACTGGGCCACACCTAGGTTCCCGTAATTCTTTCTTCCCTGCGTCCTCAAATTCTACAAGGCTTTCACGACGCCCCCGCCGCAGGTCACCTTGGGTACCACAGTACCTACGACCGCATTAAAAGTCGTGTCTTCTGGCCTGGCCTTTCAACCTGAGTATTGAAATATGTAGAGTCTTGCATCCCTTGTCAATGACGCAAGCGGTCTACGTCGCCTCCTGTCGGTTTCTAGCAACCTCTTCCATGCCCTTTCAAGCCTTTCGAAGTCGTCGGAATCGACTTGTATGGACCCCTTCCCTTGCAACCTGGCAACCGCTGGGTCGTTACTGCTGTTGACCACCTTACCAGATACCCTGAAAGCGGAGCAACTCCTTCCGGCTCCGTTTCCGAAATCGCCAACTTCTTCCTCCACACCCTACGTCTTCGCCACGGCTCCCCTCGCCTCCTTCTTTGAGATTGTTTCAAGTCGTTCCTCTCCACTGTCCTCGCAGAAGTGGTTCATGCTTCAGGCGTGGTGCACAAAACTACATCTTACCACCCTCAGACTAGTTGCCTCACAGAAAGCTTTCATCGCACGCTTTCTGATATGCTATCCACCTACATTCACCCTCAGCGCAATAACTTTGACTCTTTACTCCCCTTTGTCATCTTCGCCTACAACACTGCCTTTCAACGAACCACCACCTACTCTCCGTTTTTTCTTGTTTATGGCCGCCACCCTGCCTTCACCCTCGAAGCATCCTTCTTCTCAGCTTCCACTCCTTCTTCCGCGCCTTCCAACGAACAGTTCGTGTTTCGTATCGCACACTGCAGTCATCATGGCCGCCTTCAAACGGAAGCCACTCAAGCTTCCAGCAAAAGCACGTATGATACGACCCATCGCTCAGTGTCTTTCCGCCCTGGAGACAAAGTGTTACCCTGGACACCTACTCGCATCCCCGGCCTGTGTGAAAAGTTTCTGAACCGTTTCATTGGCCCGTGCACAGTTCTAGAACAAACTTCCCGGGTAAACTATCACATCACACCTGCATCGCCTTTTCGCTATCGTCGGTTTCGCGGCGCTGAGATTGTGCACGTGCCGCGTTTGAAACACTTCAACCGGCGACCTTGAGATATAATTTGCGAAGCGGATGGTCGAGTTCGTTCGGGAGGGCGAAGGTTGTAAGCACTGGGAGTAACTTTATCTTCATCTGAGCGTAATCATCATCGGTAATCGTGTCGTAGGAAGCAGACGAAGTGTTGATGAGCAGTGGTATAGTGCCTAGTATATTTCTAGGCATTATACCTGTGGCTAGTCGGTAGCTGATGCGTCGGCCAATCTCAAATGGAAAGGTTAATCTGCTTGTGCGTCCTTCTGCCTCACAATATATATATATATATATATATATATATATATATATATATATAGTCAGATAAATGAATGAGAAATGAGGCTACTCGTTATAATACATGAAGGAAAGAAGCCGACAGTCGGCGAGGCCAAGCAAAGCATTGGGGAGTGTACTTTGTCTTTTATTTTTTATATTTACTTCAGTAATCGCATAAATTAGTAATGTAATCGGTTTAGGGGAAAGATGAACACAAAGGAGAAGGTAAAACAACGTGCAGATGGTGGGGACCGAACCCACGACCTCGGAATATTGCCGACTGTCGGTTTCTTTCCTTCATATACATATATATATATATATATATATATTTATAAATATATATATATATATATATATATATATATATATATATATATATATATATATATATATATTGTGAGCCTTCCGTGGATGTTCTTTAATTTGTACATGCCATGATCTTCCTCTTTCATTTGTACATACCATCATCATCGTCCCGCGGCGCCGGCTCCGGCACGCGCCTGGGTTTTGTCATCGGATTAAAACGCTAGAGAAGGCATCGCTGGCCTTGGCGTCACGACCTTGCCGTCTAACCTAGCCTTCTTTCACAAGTGGTGGAGGTCGAATTCGATCCCCTTGCTGCCTCTCCCTGGAGCTACGTTCCGGTCGTCGTTTGGCAACTACCACCATAATCATGTCCACCGAGAGCAATCCCGACCCGGCCGGACCCTCTACCTCAGCTGCACCGACGCCTCCGACTCTGCCCACACGTCAACGCGACCCACCGCTGTTCGCTGGTCGTCGTGACGAAGACGTGGACGACTGGCTCGACACATATGAGCGCTGCAGTGCCTATAACCGGTGGGACGATGCTTTGAAATTCCTCAACGTTTCGTTCTATCTAATTGAGGTCGCCAGAAACTGGTTCATTAATCGCGAACCCCACACTACTAACTGGACCACTTTCAAACAGCAATTCCGACAATACTTCGCCGACCCGGCAGTTCGGACTGAGATCGCGAGAAACAAGCTCGCTTCCCGCCTTCAAGGTCCCGACGAATCATATGCGTCTTACATAGAGGCTGTTCTTGCACTTTGTCGGCGCATTAGTCCCACCATGACGGAACCTGAACGTGTTCACCACGTCTTAAAAGGGATCAATGCTATGGCATATCACACCTTAGTTGCCCAAAATCCTTCAAGTGTTGATGCAATTATTACGACCTGTCAACGCCTCGATCAGCTACAGTCCTCTCGACTACAGCCCGGCTTCGCAACTGGTCCGACCTCTGCTGACCTTGATCTGCGGGCAATGATTCGAGCCATTATCCGCGAGGAGCTTCAAGCCCTCAATCCTTTCTGTCGACATGGGTGCGATCATTCTTCCGCACCTCCTAATGACGCCGTTCTCCGCAACATGATTAAAGAAGAGTTAGCTACCATCAGCCGCCCTATGACTTCCGAACCTTCTGCAATCCGCCCAGCGCCGACCTACGCGCACGTCGCTGCATCCCCCCCTTCTTTGGATCCCCCGCCCCGACCGGCACCAACATACAATCACATCAATGCAATGGCGATGGCTCAACCGACACAACCCAATTACGCACCTTGGCGTTCCCCCCGACCAGTCTGCTATTACTGTGGTATTAGAGGACATATATCCCGTTTCTGTCGTCGCCGCCTTCAGAACGAGCGCCGTGGTTACGACACCTTCGAATGCGACATGCCTTCAACCTTATATTATCAACGCCGGTCTATTCCAAGCCCACCTCGACGATCCTCCCCACCTCCAGTATCTTCCTCTGAGCCTCGTGGGAACCATGTATCCCGACGCCGGTCCACATCCCCATACCGTCGCTCAGTTTCCCCTCTCCGCCCCGCAACCGGCCTCCCTGTCCGCCATCCGGAAAACTAAGTGTTGCAGTTTCCGGAGGTCAAACTGCACGCTGCGAACTTACTAAAAGTCCTCCTGATCGCCCGTATAACGTTATTGGTGTTATCGCTGAAGGTGTACCGGTTGAAGCTTTGATTGATACAGGGGCTGCAATTTCTGTCATTCACGCTGATTTGTGCTACCGTTTGCGAAAAGTGACAACCCCATATGATGGGCCTCAACTCCGTGGAGCCAATAATGTCCCTTTGCGCCCTTCAGCGAAGTGCACCGTACGAGTTGTTATCGACGGCATCCGCCATCATGTGCAGTTTGCTGTGCTCTCACCATGTCCGCATTTGATGATTTTAGGATGGGATTTTTTGTCAACCGCTTCGGCGTTAATTTCTTGTGGCGACCGTGTTATCCATATGACAGACAGCGATATTTCATCTGAAGTTTCTGAACGACATCATCCTCTAGTTGCCGCCGCTGATACTGTTTTGCCTCCTCAGTGCGAAAAACTGCTTACCGTTGTTTCTGACCACATAACTGACGGGGACGTACTCATCGCACCATCTCATCGTCATCTTGCACGCGGCATCGCCTTCCCGTCAAGTCTTGTCCGGTTCCACAACGGCTCAGCGACAGTAGTGGCCACTAACACTTCACGTGAATCCCTCGTGCTCCCAAAAGGAACTTCTCTGAATTGTATGGTGGATGTTCAACCTTTTTCCCTGATGGTGCTCACCGCCCCTTCGTCTCAGCAACGTGTTTCGTCAGACGTCTCTCTTTCTGTTCTCGCAAACACTATTAATCCTAAACTCACGCCGAACCAACGCCAAGAACTGCTGACAGTGCTTCGACACCAACAAGCCATTTTTGATGTCACTTCCAAACCACTGGGACGGACTAGTGTTGCACACCATCGCATCATTACTGAAGGTAACTCTATCGTTCGACGACGGCCTTATCGGGTTTCCCTCTCTGAACGAAAAGTAATTGAAGAAAATGTAAATGACATTCTTCATCGCAATATAATTCGTCCTTCAACAAGCTCATGGTCCTCCCCAGTAGTGCTAGTTAAAAAAAAGGACGGCTCGGTACGCTTTTGTGTTGATTACCCCGCACTCAACAAAATTACCCGCAAAGATGTATATCCGATGCCGCGAATTGATGACGCCCTTGACTCCCTCCAAGGCTCCGAATATTTCTCGACCTTGGACCTTCGCTCAGGGTATTGGCAAATACCTATGCACGAAGACGACAAAGAAAAAACCGCTTTCGCAACACCCGATGGCCTTTACGAATTTAATGTTATGCCTTTCGGACTTTGTAACGCACCAGCGACATTTGAAAGAATGATCGACACTGTACTTCGTGGCCTCAAATGGAGAACCTGTTTGTGTTATTTGGACGACATTGTTATCTTTTCGGCAACCTTCAATGACCATCTCACGCGCCTGAATGAAGTCCTCACCTGTCTCGCTTCGGCAGGCCTTCAGCTCAACACCAAGAAGTGCCACTTTGCACAGAAGGAAATAAGAATATTGGGACATCTGGTCAGCCATGACGGCATTCGCCCAGATCCTGAAAAAATAATCGCGGTCTTGAACTTTGCTCGTCCACAACGGATTACAGATTTGCGCAGTTTCCTCGGCCTCGCGTCCTACTTCCGGCGTTTTATAAGGCATTTTGCAACTATTGCTGCACCACTTCATGAGCTACTTAAAGCACGCAGCCCTTTCGTGTGGACTGAGCAGTGCGAAACTGCTTTTAATGACCTCAAGCACTCCCTCACATCAGATCCTGTTCTTGGCCACTTCAGTGACAGCGCTCCAACTATCCTGCACACCGACGCCAGTGGTCACGGTCTTGGCGCTGTACTTCTGCAGCGTGATGCAACATCGCGTGAGAAAGTGATTGCCTTTGCCAGTCGGACTCTCACTCCAGCTGAGAAAAACTACACCATTACCGAGCAGGAGTGTCTTGCTGTCATCTGGGCTGTCCAAAAATTTCGCCCTTACCTATACGGTCGGCACTTCACAGTTGTGACCGACCACCATGCTCTTTGCTGGTTGTCTTCACTCAAAAATTTGACAGGCCGACTTGGCCGCTGGATTCTACGCCTGCAAGAATACCATTTCGACGTCACTTATAAATCTGGTCGCCAACACCAAGACGCCGACGCTCTCTCTCGCTGTCCCCTTTCGGAATCCGCTTGCTGCTTTTCTTCACAATTAATTTCCACCTCTGACCAGAGCCGACCATCTCTTTGCCCGACTTATATCACAACCGTTTGTTTTGACGACTCTGAGAACAAGCACGCTCTCCGCTCACAGCAATTAGCCGATCCCTACTGCCGTCCTATCATCGACCGTCTTATCGGCGCTTCCGACCCACCCAATGCTAGGCTTCGCCGACAGCTTCGCAATTTCAAGCTCGAAGATGGCATCCTACTCCGCTACGTGTATTGCCCTGATGGAAGTCGCTGGATCCCAGTCGCGCCGCGTGTGCTTCGCCCACGTATACTGGCGGCTCTCCACGATGACGCTACTGCAGGTCACCTTGGTTTTGACAAAACCTACGACCGCGTGAGAAAACGATTCTTTTGGCCTGGCTTATCTTCCACCGTTGCCAAATACGTCGCATCCTGCCCTCTGTGCCAACGTCGCAAACGGCTGACTTCTTCGCCCGCTGGCCTTCTACAACCTCTTCCTTGTCCCACCACGCCATTCGACGTAGTCGGCATCGACTTATATGGTCCCCTACCTCTCTCCTATGGGGGTAACCATTGGATTATAACAGCTGTCGACCACCTCACACGTTACGCTGAGACAGCACCTGTACCGACTGGTTCCGCTGAAGAAGTAGCAAATTTCTTTTTGCGATCAATTGTATTACGACATGGCGCTCCTCGGGTGCTCCTAAGTGACCGCGGTACAGCCTTCTTATCGAAAGTCGTTGCCGAAGTTCTTCACGCCTCATCCACCCTTCATAAGACAACCTCAAGCTACCATCCCCAGACTAACGGTCTGACTGAGCGCTTTCATCGCACCTTGTCGGACATGATATCAATGTACATCACACCAGATCATCGAAATTGGGACACTATTCTACCATTCGTCACATTCGCCTATAATACAGCAGTACAGCGAACTACCGGTTACTCTCCATTTTTCCTTGTTTATGGCCGTCCACCCACTACAATTTTTGACGCTTCCTTCTTCTCTACGCCCGACTACTCCACATCAGTACCTACCCATTTTTTATCTCGTGTGGCCAGATGCCGTCAGCTTGCCCGACTCAACACGGCAGCGTGCCAGGAAGTCCGCAAGACTCGCTATGATTCTACACATCGAGTGGTCTCTTTTCGTCCTGGTGACGAAGAACTGCTTTACACACCATTTCGCATCTCTGGCCTTAGTGACAAATTCCACCACCGCTACGTAGGTCCCTATGAGCTCATAAGCCAAACTTCCCCAGTGAACTACAAAGTGACGCCTGTTTATCCCCCAGCTGATCGACGCCACCGTGGAACTGAAATTGTTCATGTCTCTCGCCTGAAGCCGTTTGTGCGCCGCGATGCATCACTTAGTTAGGAGCGGCCAGGCTGGCCGCTTCCGACCCCCCGGGCAGATTGTGTGAGCCTTCCGTGGATGTTCTTTAATTTGTACATGCCATGATCTTCCTCTTTCATTTGTACATACCATCATCATCGTCCCGCGGCGCCGGCTCCGGCACGCGCCTGGGTTTTGTCATCGGATTAAAACGCTAGAGAAGGCATCGCTGGCCTTGCCGTCACGACCTTGCCGTCTAACCTAGCCTTCTTTCACAATATATATATATATATATATATATATATATATATATATATATATATATATATATATATATATATATATATATATATATGAAGGAAAGAAGCCAACAGTCGGCGAGGCCAAGGAAAGCGTTGGGGATGGTATGTTTATGTCATTTTTGTTTTTTTTTTAATTTTTTTTTTAATGTTTACTTCGATAACCACAGAAATTAGTAATGTAATCTGTTTAGGGGAAAGATAATTGGACAATATATATATATATATATATATATATATATATATATATATATATATATATATTGTTGGCTGCATAATTGACGTTACTATATATATATACGTTGAGAAAAACAGTCAGAGGTGGTAAAGAAATGGTATGTTTTGACGTTTCGGACTCGAAACCGGCCTTCTCGGAAGAGACTTGGTTACAGGCAATTTCTTATATTTATACGCTGTGTCTATCAGGATCATGTACTGATGACGGTGACCATCTATTAATAAACCAAACCTAATATAGGTAACACTCATCTGTTATGTCCTGGTCATAGGGCTCTTTTCGGGGTGGAGAGCAGGAATCACACAAGAATTAGGTCCAGTAAAAATTTTAATTAGAGCTGGATGCCCCCACTCACCCGACGTTCATGATGTTGCGTCTGGACGCCACTGCGATGATCCGGTGCTTGAGGTGGGAGATGATGGTCGTAGCTACAGGCAGCGTTGATGGTGACGGTGTACACGGCGAGCTAAATAGCCGCGTCGCAAGGACTAGCGAGCCGTCTTCGTATCTTCAGGCAGCCGTCCCTCGGGTGACGAGGCAGGGTTGACCGGCTCTACAGCATCTCTCGTTCCTCTCTGCCCCACCTTCCTTCTATTACTTTCATTGTCACCTGTATGAGTGCTAAAGCGAATTCTCGCGCTTGTTCAGACGAAGGCAGAAGTAAGAAGAGGAGCTATTTCACAAAGAGGAGCTATTTCACGGTTGGCTAATAGCGGGTAAACTTTTGAGCGAATAGCGAAATTTTGTCTAGCAGATCGATACCCTCCGTGCGACTTGGCCAGTGACAGGTGCAAAAACTCTTCCCGCGAGGGCGTCTGACATTTATTGCTAGCGTCGCGTTCGCGCTTGTTTTTGCTTACATGGAACTCACTCCTAAAACAGGTCATAACAAAGTAACGAAGATTTCCAGCTGGGCATTTCACGCTGCAGAAGCACTCGTTACCCTTGACTGGGAACATACCATACAGGGCAAAGTCAAACGTGTCAAAATGTTTCTCAAGAACGCGCATGTTAAGGGGATAAAATATGCTGATTGCTGAAATATGAAATGATTGCTGAGGAATGGCCCGTCTACGATTCTGTCGTAGCTAGCGTCAGTTTGCGAACGAGAAAGCGGCGCCTGTTCCTCGTCGATCCTGTCGCCAAGTGTCAGCCCTTAAACATCTGACGGCATGGTTCTTACAGGGCAATTGATTTACGAAAATGCGCTCATTCATATACATCGTGAATGCGACAGGTCAAATGCTGCCCCCCAATAAAATCTAGATTGCAGTAATGCGAAAGTTTTAGCGCTGCTGCTGCACACGGTGAATCGCGCTTGCTGTAGTTATTATTACCAACCCCTCTAAGTAGCCCCCTCCTATCATAGCTGGGATCATCATTATCATTACTACTATTGCAGCGTCATTGTAATCGCTACTATCATTCTCACACAAGAAAGGAAGAACTACGACGTGATTCTCACGATTCCGTGCCCGGCTCCAGTTTCTTTAACGATCGATATTTAAGGATAGGCAATGAGGATAGGGTACTATTTTATGTATTTATACTTTTCAGCTTCCACTCTATACGGTGGTCTGGAATATCAGGCTATCACTGTGACAGGAACGCAAGATCTGCTGGAATGCATTTTCGAGAGAGTATGCATATGTTTATCGCCATACAAAATAGCTACCGGACCACCCGACTGGCTTTCAAGGGTGCAGACTTTGGTTGTTGTTGCGGGATTGTCATTGTCGCGAAACAATGCTAACATTGCCTGATCATGACATCCATAAAAGTACATAGTCATGTGTCCTTCATATGTGATTGGGGTTTCTTTTCGTGAAGTAATGTATGTCAAAGTCAGGCAAATGGAGAAAAGCGAGATTTTGAGCGTGGCGGTACAGGTTAAAGAAAATTGCTGGGTACCCGATACATTGAGGTTCCGTCACCAGTGGAGACAGGATTTTTATCGTTTTTTATGACTGACAGGTGGAGTGGGCACTTTCTGTCCACAGTTTCTGCGGATAGCTGATAGACGTTTTCTCATTTAAAACGCCACAACGAAACCGTAAAATATAATCGCCACAGCCACCCGCTCGCTGTTCTGAATAACATATGCCCCGTTTGATCCCAGCACTTCTGTGCTGCTGTCTTTGGAAGACTTCAAAGCTCCCTTATAGAGTTATGGAGACGTTTCACGAGCATAAAATGATTTTGAAGGATTCTGGATCTATATTAATAATTAAAGCGCACATTCGCCATTGATGCTTTCTTTCAATTTACAGGAAAGAATGGCTTTGGCAAAGCAGAGACCTTTCGGGATTCCTAAAAAAATTTCTTGCTTATCAGTGTTATTTTTTTTTTCTTCTGCGTTCGCGCGCCCTGGAATAAAAAGATAAAAAAAAAAACTAGAAGACGAAAAGAATGGCCAAGGCCAAGAATGCAGAAAGCGCATATGCCACTTCGGGATAAAACTATGAACAGCCTTCGTGAAGTCATCTTTAGGAGTCTTGTATTATATTATTGCTAGTGAATAGTCATATACACCGACGTTATAAAAATGATAGCTCATACTTTGGAAGAAGGTTTGAAGGCATTCGCAAGATTTCGACAGTGAAAAGGGTTGCCTGGGCGCATATACGCTGAGGGCATGCAAGGTTGCACCACCGATGCCACATTTCCTACCGCCGCTGTTGGTAAAGAACCCGACGAGGAGAGTAACGTGCGACTTTAACCGAGCAACCAGGTAGAACGAGAGGAAGATGACGGCTTACGCGGTATGAATGAGCACTGAAGAAGGGTAGAGGGGTGAGCCTCAGTTCGCAGGTCGAGCCAACGTTTCGACAAATGGACTTGTATTCGTCAGGACGAAGACGAGTCCACTTGTTGAAAAGTGGCTCGACCTGTGAACTGAGACTCCGCCCCTCTTCCCTTGTTCAGTGCTATTTGTTAACCGTCATTGCCAAATCTGAGGTGGCCCCAAATAGATTTCATTATGACTAGGTTAACACATGCCAAAGCATTGCCAGTTTTGATAGGATCGTCTTTGAATCACATTGGGCATGTTTCGCTGTCATTAAAATACATTGCTTCTTTATGAAAGCCTTAGAACTGTCCATGAGCTCCTTATCACTTTACACCACCATCTGAACACTACTCCTAGAACTTGCTGTTACCTTCATATTACGTTATACAGCCTATCTACCCTTCAATGAAACAAACATGGCGTCGCCGTGACTGTGATGTTACATATTTGCTTTCTACAAGGTATTGTTTGGTTTAGTGGGGTTTAACATGCCAATACGACTCAGGCTATCAGAGACGCCGTAGTGGAGGACTTCGGAAATTTCGACCCCCTCGGGTTCTTTAACGTGTACTGACATCGCACAGCACACGGGCCCCTTGCTTTTCGCCTCCATCAAAAAACGGCCGCCGAGGCCGGGATACGATCCCGCGTCCTTGGGAGCAGTAGTCGAGCGCCGTAACCACTGCGCCACCCCGGTGGGATTTCTACAAGGTATTCCTGCCGAATATGCTCTGATAGACTTTTTATATGGGATGTCTTTTTCTATTCAGGCGGAGGCACTGAGACATCGCACTAACCGCTGAGAGCGCCTGATAATGCTAGCGCATTGGAATGTTGGCTGCCGAAAGGTGCAATGTACTATGCTTCGTTAATATGCGATAAAACAACTGTCGTCTCACTCTGTACAGATTTTAGAAATGAATTTCTCTGAACTTCGTCGGACCAAGGCGAATTTTGGCGGTGTCCGAAAGCGCTTGTCTGTGGCAGTCGATGCCGTGGTCTGAGTCCAAAGCAAACACGCTGAGAAAGGTGGGCTTGCAATGTCTTCAATCTGGACTGTGGGAATTAGACGTAGTGGAAAGGTGATGCGATACCAAATTTGGAGCAGATGCCTCTAGAGTTTAATGACTTCGCTAGGAAACCTCGTAGCTGGTAGTTAATCGCTCCATGACGGCATCTTCGAGAATCACTTAGTTTACGTGGGCGGTGTCATCGAGAAAACTGGCGGCTTTGTACCCATGTGACAGTAATAAAATCAAGTATTTTTACACTGCGCCTAAAGGTTTATGCTCAGGAATAAAGGCACAGCTCTGGTCCTTGCGTCGAAGCGAGCCTTGCGGAGAAAAGCATCTACCCAAAATTAGTGCCAGCACCAACCTAAATCTGTCGTTTCTACAAGGCATGTTGAAATCATAGATGTTACACAAAAGCGGCCCACATTGCACAGCAGTTCTCTACAGAATATTATTCACGGAATCATTCCGACAACTCTCAGTTTCCTCCTTCCTCTGTTCTAAAGCTAACAAATACAAGTCCATTTATAGAGCTATAAGTGTAGAAAAGTAGCAATTTCACATGAAATGTGCACCTTTTGTGCTACTACAAATGCTTGCTAACATACACTCGCTGCAACAGCCTTTCAGATGTTTGCCACTGGGCTGTAGTCGAAACCATTTTCATTTGATTTCGCACTAACATTTGCTGTGGAGAATAAAATCAGCCATATTTATACGCTCTTAAAACATGGAACGTGTTCCCTACTTGCTCAACGAGCGCAGGTGTTTTACCACTTCGATGTCAGAAGACACTTGATAGCATCATACGTTGTTTTTATTCTGAGAGGAAAACATTTCATATACAATATTTTGTACGCATAATAAAATGTCCGAGCAGGACCTCCTCCCATGTGTCGCATTCACAAATAAAGCCGGTACATGGTGGGCTCAGAACTGTGCAGTACCTGCATAGAAAAAAGAAAAAAGAGAACTACTTTCGATAAAATACACGGACCAGAATAAAAAGTTAAAATTAGAATTGCTTGTCTACCTAGGATGAAGTCTTTTCTTTGCTACGTGTTACAGTCGTAGTTTCTTTGACAATATTATTGCACATTGCTTTTGTAGTGTGCCATGTACAGCTATATTAATACATGTCTTTAATTAGAAAGGCAGCTCTCACCGATCACCCGGCCTTTAAAGGACACCCTTGAAACTATACGGCACACATAGGTTAGTCGATAAGCGCTTCGGCAGAACGCGCGTTAGCGCGTAACACTCGCTGCCGCTTCCTTCTGTAAGCATCTGTAATCAATAGAGCGATCCCACCGTCTGTAATTTGATGATACAATTACGAAAATGTAAGGCAGCACTAAACAATTCAAAGCTATGCCAACAGTCCAGAAAAACCGTTGAGTCTTTCGGATTGGCTTTGGACATTTGCTGGGAAAAAACATCGCTTCGATTTGGCATTTATCCTTAAGGACAAGTGGCGATTAGAACCTGTAGAAAGGAGCATACCTAAACAACAAAGGTATCTATTTATTTATTTATTTATTTAAGAAATACTGCAGGCATATTAAACGCCCAAGCAGGAGAGGTGGTTTGCATCAGATGTCATGCAGTTTGAAAACAATAAAACAAAGAATTTTACACAGCGATGAACTGATAACACAAAGAATACAATGCATAGTAGAACATATGACACTTCAATTGGGAGTCGATAAAAACGGCGAGTCAATCGGTAGGGCGTTCCAGTCTGCGATTGTTCGTGGAAAAAACGAGAATTTGTACATATTAGTTCGGGCAAATATAGGTGACAAGGCAAGACAGTGCTTATGGCGAGAGGGTCTGGAGGAATCTTTTTTCTGGTAGATGTCAGGTTTAATGCCACGTGTGGAAAAATATAACGATTGAAAGAAGGCTAGACGGGCTTTCTTTCTCCTTTCATTAAGTGGATCAAGGCTGGCAAGATGAATCATAGATGAAGGTGAGTCACGGCGTCTGTATCGATTAAAAATAAAACGGGCTGCTGAGCTTTAAATATTCTCAAGTTTTTGGGTGTCAGGGCTCCATGCCACACAGGCATATTCAAGTGTGGGTCTGATATATGCTTTGTATGCCTAAATTTTAATGGGCTTGGACACTCACCCATGCGATGTTTTAAAAAACCGAGCTTTTTACGTGCTGTAAAGCATATACTGTCAATGTGCCTTGTCCATTTTAGACTGGAAGTTATCGTTACGCCTACGTATTTATATTAATTTACCTGCCTGACCAGGTTTCTCTTTATGTTATACTGAAATTTAAGTTTATTAATTTTATTTGTGATGTAAAGTACAACAGTTTTCTCAAGGTAATGGCCATCGCCCATTCATTGCACCATCGTTCCAAAAATTGCAAATGTTTGTTTAGAGTTATTTGATCATCAACGAATTTAATATATTTTGAAATTAAACAGTCATCGGCAAATAATCTAATCGAAACTGTTGGTTCCAGTGCTTCGACCAGATCATTAATATAGAGATTAAACAGTGTAGGCCCTAAAACCGAACCCTCGGGAACGCCAGAAAGGAAATCTAGTAAACAGGAGTTGACACCATCAACAGTAACAAACTGTTTGCACTTTGTGAGATAAGAGTGTATCGATAGTACAATTTCACTAGGCCCACCAATCATTTGCATTTTAGTGATCAGCTTATTATGAGGCACTTTCTCGCAGGCTTTTGAGTGATCTAGGAAAACAATGTCAACTTGTCCTCCAATATCTATGATTTTAGAAATTTCATCAACTGTTGTAACTAACTGTGTAGCTGTAGAAAAGCCTCGTCGGAAGCCGTGTTGTGCATTGGTTAATATTTCATTCCATTCCAGAAATGTATTTAGTTCAATAACCAGTATGTGTTCTAAGAGTTTGAAAACAGTAGATGTTAATGAGATAGGACGGTAATTATTGACGTCTAATCTACAACCCTTCTTAAATACAGGAACGACTCTTGAAATTTTCCAGTCATCGGGTACGGTGGCAGTCTGTATGGATTGTTCATATAGTATTACTAAATATGATGCTAAAAATTCAGCGTACGTCTTGAGAAATGAATTTGAAATGTCATCCGGTACTGATGCTTTCTTAGGATCAAAACGCATAAGTAAGTTTAAAACACCTTCTCTGGTTACATTGAAGTTAGCTTCACTTGGACTGTCTTGAGTGGCACTGATTATCTCATCGTTTTTGGAAAACAAACTTTGAAAATTGCGATTGAAAGCATTTGCTATCTCATTTTAATCTGTGACAGTGCGGTTATCCAGAACTATTTTGTCGAGCTTTGAATTATCTTTACGCGAAAGAAACTGCCAGAACTTCGCTGGATTTTCTATTACGAAACGTCCAAGTGTTTCCGTAAAGTAACGGTTCCTACTTTTGCGCAATTTAGTGGCTAGGGTTGATTTAAGGTGCACAATAAATGTGGAGCTGGGATATTTATTTCTACGACACCGTCTAAGTTTACGTTTTAAATGGATAATTTCTCTGGAAATCCAAGGATTAGTGCTGGCAACCCTCTTTCTCTTGTTGGGGATAAAGTTTCGCATACAGTAATGGCAAATGGACCAGAAATTTCTCGAGAATGTGTTAATGTCAGTGGAGTGAAATCTGTACAAGGAATCTTCTAAGTACTGGACAATGCTAACATGGTCAGCCAAAGCGTAGTTTTTTACAGCGACGTATTTTTCTGTGGTGGGTTTTGAAAATCTTGGAAGAAGGCAACTGAAAAATACCAACTTATGGTCCGATATTCCCTCATGTATATCTGTAGTATAGTTGTGTATGCTATTGGACGAAAAACTAAATCCAGAATAGACTCCCCAGTTGGAGTTACACGCGTAGGTGAATGGACTGTCTGGGTTAGATGAAACGCAAAGAGCATGTCAAACAGAGCCTCGGTCCTTTGAACATCACTGGTTCTTGTAGCCATTGTATCCCAGTTAACGTGCGGAAGATTGAAATCTCTGGCGATTACAAAACTACTCTTTTTGAAAGTACTGAGGTGATCATGCATAAAGTGCACAAAATCAGGGTGTGCGCCAGGTTTTCTATATACAGCAATAACAATGACAGGATTTACAAAGAAATCGACCTCACAAATGACACTTTCGTGATCATCACCAATATCAGTCATCACGCGTGAAGAAATGCTACTCTTAACCAAAATAGCAACGCCACCACCCCTTGACCCTCGATCCCTACGGTAGCAAGTGTATGATGGTGGAAAAATTGCTCTATTAGGAATGTCAGAGTGCAGCCATGTCTCGCTTATGATAACAATATGAGGATCGTAAGATAATAGGATGTGCTCGATTGGTTCTTGCTTATTGCACACGCTTTGTGCATTGAAGCTGATTATACGAAGGAGCTTTTTTTCATAACTGACGTCATCTGGATGTCAATTTTGTTGGCCATCATCTTCGTCTCGCAGCCGTTTTCGACAGCTTTTTTCTTCGTCCCAAATGTATACTTCGTCCTTTATCACAAGTTTAACGTGAACTAACTTCGGTTTCATTCCAGGCTGTTCATCTGCTTTTGTGGACTGCCATAACTTTTTCCTTCTTTGCTGCGTGGCATATGAATAATCGTGTGAAACCGATATGCCGGTATCTTTCAGCTTATGGCAGTTCTTAAAGATGGCCAGTTTTTCGTTGTAATTGTACACACGGAAAATTATTGGCCGATGTCTGTTATTATGTGCCCTGTCAATCCCATAAATGCGTTCGACTGTAGTAACCGTTACCCATAGTTTCTCATAACATATTTCTTTAATTACTTTTTCTTCTAAGTCTGACCGAGTTTCATTAGGCAACTCTCGGATCCCAAACACCACAATGTTGATCCTTCGAGCACGGTCCTCGTAATTTATCTTTTTTTTTTTCCTGTTCCGCTAGTTTTTCCAGGCGCAGCACCGTACCTTCAAGCTTTCTAATATTTTCCTCGTTCGCTTTTGATAGGTAGAGAACTTCATCTGGTTTAGACAGTTTTTGGTTTATCTGACTAAGAGACTCATCTCGAGCACTTTCCGTTCATTACTCGTTAAATGCGACTACGGCGAGCTCTGTCATCATTCTGAAATACTGATTAATCGATTGCACGTTTCGATTTTCCGTCTAGCCCCCTGCTAAATTTTACTTATTCGTCCATCTTTCAGTGGTCTTTCCAAGACATATCTTTATTTGAAACTTCGACACAGTCCTACCAGAAGCATAACAGCAGCCGAAAAAAACCACAGTTTTGATAGCAGCATTGCATCTTCTGTATAGGTGAATTGATGCATAATCATCTTGCAAAGCGTTATAGCGCATACGCGTTATATCGCGAGAAACGGCACAAGCACTAACAAGCGCTATCTGCGAAATTTTTTCATTCGATTAAGCTCATGCATAACGCATGCCGAAAATAATTGAAACAGACCAACGTCCTGCGGAAAGCCGTTCTTTTTCTTTCCTGGGTGCGCTTAGTTTGTTTATAGGCCGTCCTGAATGGGTCACAATGAGGAAGCTTGCTTAACTGTTCAGACTTGCCGCGAGACTTATGCAGCGGATATGAGGGTGTATTGGAAATAGATACTCCAGTGGCAACACTCGCAAAGAGAATTATTCTTCTTGGGAGTTGTTGCTTTGCCTGAGACAATATCGCGTCCCTTGCGGAAAGTGTGTAACCTTCCGTACGCATGTGTAACCAATAGTCCGATCACACCGCCCAGCTGTGCATGCGACGGTTTTCCACAATTTGTTCGATGAGATCCAATCTGTGCTCATTACAGCCTCGGAAGACCACACACTCAAACTGTGGAACCTGGAGGAGACAGTGCCTGCCAAGAATGCGGCAGCCCTCCATGCGGAACCAGTACACGTATTGCGGGTGAATTCGGGCCCCGTGCTGCGCTTGGCATTGGGTGTGACTGAGAGCAGTGCTTCAGCGGCGACCTTGACATCATCCTATGCTCAAACGTGCTAGCTGAGACATCAACCCTTATGGCTCCTTTGAGCCGGGTATCCTGTTAAGCGCCCCATGGGGCCACACATATGCTGTTTGGGCCTCTCGATGCATGCCACCAAGCTGCAGCTGCTGTCCTGCTCGGGCGTTATATGGCACAGCCCGACTCTAGACTCCCACAGCAAGTTGCCCTGCCCCGCACCCACACAGCCCCGCACCCTGCTAACGTCATCTCGACGTCAGTGGATGCCAACCAGATGGCAGTGGCCTACACGGCGTCACGTTCGCTCATCAGCCACATAGAAACGGAAAAGCAGTGGTGCTGCTCCACAGTGACCAGAATCCAGAGGCAAGTGCTCTGAGGAAGCAGGTCAACTGTGTGGTGACCCATTCTTTGCCCATGATGGTGAGGGCTCATGAGGATCGACACATTCGCTTCGACAACAACACTATCAAAAATATTCAGCGGCAATTTGGCTCACTAAAGTTCTTCAAGGCGGAAGCCTGCCCCGCCGCGCTGCTTAGACCTGCTTAGACCGCTGCTTTGATTGACTGCGAGACCGTTTGTGATTGATTACAATAGTGACCAATACCGCGCTTTTTTTTTTGCTGTCAATCAATTTTTACGCCTCCGATGTCTGCTGTACTGTGTATATTTCTATATATGCTCTGTGGTGCGGCTTTCGAGGAAGGGCCAACTGGAAGGCGGCGCACTGGCGCCGGGATTGAATGCCCGGCAGGGTCTGCTTCGTATATGCGTGAATCTCCTGGTGACGTCATCACGAGCCATTACGTCAGGACCAAATTTGACGTCAAATTCAATTGTGGGCATTATACATGACCGAATGTGCCGTCATGCTAACGCCACATGCGGTCATGACGTCACCATGTGACGACTATGGACTTCCCGAAACGTCTAACCTTTACTATTGGTTAGTGATAGTTGACTATGACTTGCACTTTGTGAGTACTAGTTAATGTCTGGTTAATGTTAGTTAAACACCCCTTAACTACAAGGTGATGGTAAGTGATAGTTATGATGACCTCCAAATGCATGGGTTCCTAAGAGCATTTGCTCAAATATTTTATTATTAGTCGTAAATTATCATGACATTGTCTTGAAAATACCTAAAATATTGTTCCGATATGATCCCATTGCTAATGGTTAGGTATCGCTTCAATGGTGATTGCCGTATGCCCATATAAGGCATGCACCCGAAACGCGTACAAATTTGCCGACGACAGTATAAAGCGTTAAAGGATTCCGCCCTAATTGTGCATTAAATGATGGCCCAAAGCAAAAGCAGCAATGGGGGCTAAGTTTACCATTTCAAGGATTTTCTAGCTACGATATACACAGATACACAAGAAAGCGCGCTTGTCCTGTGTACGTGGTTCCTGCTTTCTTGTGTATCTGTGTATATCGTAGCACAAAAATTCTTTCTTGTGTATCTGTGTATATCATAGCGCGAAAATTATTGAAATGGTGGCCCACCTGGTCGCTGTCAAAAGTCTGGCCATAGACCCCAATGGCCTCTACCTCCTCTCAGGAAACCATGACCGCTCTCTCCGGTTGTGGAACCTGGACAACAAGACGTGAACCACGGGGGTGGAATCCCGAGAAGCGCAAGACACTTGCCGGTCCCCGTAATCCGGTGAGCCGAGCCTGGGCCGTCCTCTGCACACAAGAAGACAATGAACACTGGGGGACATGCGAAGTTTTGCTATACCTAGCACTTTCATTTGAAGAACAGCACATTACATGTGCAGCGGTATACAAAGGGGTACAGCAGTAATTTTGTTTAAACTTCTTACGTATGCAGTTGCGAAAAAAAAGATGAAAAATTTAGGAGTAATCAATACAGATGAAAAAAACTTCAGACATTGATACATTCATCTTAATGATCATCATCCTCTCGAACAAACTAGTTCACCCGATCTGACGCTCTTCTGTGCACTAAATCTTTGGGGTAGATCTCAAAAAAGGTACAGTGCCAATTGGTCGCTACGACCCCACCGGCTACCCTGCGGCGCTGTTGTAAACTATCATAGGAAGAACCAGGGCAGTTGTTGCTTGTACAAATCTGTGTTTTCTTTCAAACTAGGGGATACAAAGTAAAAAGGAATACGGGCCGTCATAAAAATGTGCAGCATAGAAACCAATGCTTCACGCCACGATTGCATGAGGAGTAATCAATGTTGATTTTCAGAATCATTATCAAAAATATGCAGCCCTCGCTTCGCATACTCATTTCGGTTGGTAACGGATCGGCTGTTGCTTATAATTTGCTGATTCTCAGTTTGTCCCTAATTGGCCTTTGATATTGTTGGCTATTCATTCGCAACATAAACTTATAACTTATGTTCCTTAATGCTACCCACTGTATTTAGGATCGAGTTAGAACGAGAGGAAAAAGATACTGCACGGTATGAAAGAGCACTGAAAAAGGATAGAGGGGGAAGAGGGGGGGGGGGTTAGACTTAGTTCGCAGGTCGAGCCAACGTTTTCAGAAATGAACTTGTCTTGGTCTGCCAGACGAAGACAAGTCCAATTGTCGAAACGTTGGCTCGACCTGCGAGTTAAGGCTTCTCCCCATCTACCCTTTTTCAGTGCCCTTTCATATCGCTGTATTTAGGCGATATATTGGGCTTTGTCAAGATTTTTTATCCCTAATTTAACAACGTGACTCTGGTCGACATCGGAGGAATATTATTTTGGACGTCGACGTGAATTTCATTCAGGTCCACATAATTCAAGATCAGCTGAAGCGCAAGCTATGATCCCCAACTTTTCAAACTTTTACGACACCTCCCGAAATCATTCAGGGCTATTGTAATAGACGCTGCATCCAGATACTAGAGCCCTAAAAGCATATTAGGTGGCCCAATTGATCAGCGTATAATTATAAAGAAATAAAGCGTTTGAAATCAGAAACATACGAACGGAGGAAACTGCCACTCAAAGCAAGGAAAGCATGGAGACTTTTAGTGAGTCAACAAATATTAATGAATGGTAAAATCATATGATGCATTAAAAGCAATTGACGAAATAATAATAGGAAACACGTTCCACAGAAACCATGTAGCTTTCGAACCTTCTCCACAACATTTCGCGGCCGGTACTATAGGGACCGGGCAGCAGAACGGGTGGCGCCGCCTCTCGGCGCATCGCTCAAACGCCGGAATGCGCCGGCCCCGGCCTGCGCATTGCCAGCGCATTGGAGCGTACTGTTTGTCGTTGGTTTTTGTGGAAATTGGAAATCCTAAGGTTTAGATGACGTTGTGCGTGAATATATCCTCAAGAGAACAGAAAGTTGGGCTAGTTGTGTGAATATGTCCAGTGAAATGAAGTCTGGCCGAACAATGCTGGCGAAACGTGCTGCGTTGTTGGCTCCACTGGCAGCTACGCAAACTCGTCGGACGTTTTTAAGTCGATTTATTTCCACGGGTTTCCAAAGAAGCATGAGTAGCGGGTGACCTAAGCATGGTTCTTTGAAAGGCAAAGGCACGAATCTACGTTTTTGGTTACTGTGTGGTCATGGAAAGTGCCGAATATTTAAAATCCCGCTTGCTACCGGATGCTCTGTGCCTTCTGTTTCCCAGGAGTGACGGCACGAGAGTCTCAGAGCCGAAGCTGCACTCCATCACCTGTAGTCACTTTATTGATAATTGGAAATCGAAGTAACCCAACAGCGTAAGTTACAACGCTAGCATTTCCCCGCCTGTGTACAAGAAAACCCCAGCACGGAAAAAAAAAGGCAGCTCCACCATCGTCGTTCGGGCTGCGTTACGATCTTCAGTGATGGCCAGAGACAATGTTTGTGCGGATACTTTCGCTGACATAGTCAAAGATAACTTACTTTTTCTGTCAACAGAAAGAGCAGACAGGAGACACGACCAATTCCTATTACCATGATCTTGTCATTTTTACTCTTTTCGTTTGTCAACCAATGAAAATGCGCTGAGAGCTATTCGTTGATACACTTAGAATTTGTTAACATTTGTTTGTGGCATGTCCATTTCGCCTAATAAAACCACTCATTTCACAGCTCAGTCAATACCGCATGGTCACAAAATCTGCTATCGGCTTGATATGAAAGTCGAACAACAAAAAAAAAATACAATTGAATTGGTGGAAACGAGCATAAACGTAGCATTTTTTTTTTATCTCGAAGGCCGTGTAGCAGTTTTTTTTTTTTCGCATTCACGTTGCACCTGACACGGCTTTACGTATTTTCTCAGCAGTGTCCGTTTCCTTTCCCGCCTAAATACATGTGTTTCTCATCGGCGTTTTAGTGAACGTGAGATTTCCTGATTGTGGCGTAGTATGACAAGACCGTAGTATGACAAGACAAGACCTCTCTCAGAAATTGCTTCTATGGCCAATGTAAACAGATTTAGCAGCAGTCCGCAAGCTGCAGTGACAAAGTTGCAAAAGGAATGACTTTCAGTTATCCGGATTCCTTTACGTGCAAATAGAAAACTACATACATGGTCGTGTCCCCTCACACTCATCAGGTATCGAGGTCAGGTAGGTATCGGCCCGCAAGTTCGTGGTACGCTGAGAAAGTAGACCACCTTAGCGAACGAGCCATCAGAGGGATTCATTTAACAATAGAACGCTCTCTTAGTTGTTGGTGGCTTATCTTACAACACATCACACTGTGTTTTTTTTTCGATTGTATTTAACAGTTTGACAGTATTGGACTATTGCCTTCAGATGTTCAAGGCAGGTGCGGTCAATCGCATGGAACTTCCTGTGCTGAGTGAATGCTAGCAGAAAATTTAATTTAATTTTTCTTTTCACAATCTCCGCAGCATGTCGGGAGAAAGGCATGCATAGTATAATATTTTCTAAGTAAATTATATGTAGCAGCTCCGACGTGTTCAACAAGAGCATTGCTACCGACGTGTTCAACAAGAGCATTGCCGTATAAGTAAAAATGATGCTGAGGTGGTATTACTCATTTGGCTTATATTATGATTAAGTTTGATGGTCTCAAGGCCGGGTTCAGTGAGCTATTGTAGCGTAATTGTGCAGGAAGTCCTGGAAGTATATGTGTGTTTGCTATTCTAACTATAAATAGGATCCTACTTTTATCTTGCTTGTTTATTTTTCTCATTTTACAGCTCTCGTTGCAAGGTTGAAACTGGAATGTCATTTGCTATTATTCTACTCTGAATCGTTTCAGCCTAGCTATTACCAAAAAAGACAGATGCAGCATCTTTTTTCATTTTACATGAACGCTGACCATTACAACTACCACTACTACGGCGCCACGGCTACACGGCTCGGCGGTATTTGATCTTCAGGCAGATTTCGACTAGACCTAATATATGATAGACGCGCAGTGCAGGCGCAATTCCCGTCTTCGAAGTGGCCTTAACAAGTGCCTAACGAAGGTGTTCCTAGCGCATGGTGAAATCACGCGCGCGGCATTTTCCCGTATATAACAGAAATACCATGCGCCCGGCGGTCTCAAAAAAAAAAAAAAACAAAAACAAAAAAAAAACACGCACGCCCTGCCGAGAACGGTCCTTTTCTTTTTCAAGATTTCCCCGTCAAAAAATACTCCTTGCGATTACTGAAAGCAGCTCAAAGCTCTCAAAGCCACACCGCAAAACGACGGGTAGGGACAGGCTCAAAAACGCCTCGCTGAACGGAAACGACTGCGCCGCTCAGTTGCTATATAGCTGCCTCGCCATTCCGCTTTTTCGGTAGTCCGCCGCGGGCGGCGCTGTTCCACCGAGGCGACGGTGGCGCCATACAACGGGCGCCCGGTCCCTATACCAACACTGAGGTACGGCTACAGTTATTGAATTGCCTGTTTGCTTTGTGAGGTTTAACGTCCCAGAGCGATTAACGCTATGAGAGACGCCGTAGTGGAAGACTGGGGAAATTTCGACCATCTGGGGTCCTTTAACGTGCACTGACATTGCACAGCACACAGGCGCCTAGCTTTACGTCTCAGTCGAAAGCGGCCGCCGAAGCCGGGATTCGATCCCGCGTCTTTGGGCCCAGTAGTCGAGCGAGTAACCACTGACAACCCCGGCGGGGTTTGAACGGTCTATTTTGGTAAGTAGTTACGTTGTGTGTAAACTGTCCGTTAGAATATTCATCGGCGGCCGCCTCCATCATAACTACGGAATGAGTACGAGTTGTAATTATGAATTGCTAGCTGGAGAGCCCTGCATGCGAGAGGTCCTTCATGCATTGCATTGGTTTGAGGTACAATTCTTATCCTAGTGAGTCTGAAGCAAACAATGTTAGCACTGCTAAATTTGTTGCATTTTCCCGGAAAGAGGCCGAAATGATAGATTGCGCTGCAATATACCAGAATTACGCGTGGTGTCAATAGCCTGGAAAGATCGGTAGTAAGCAGCAGTAATTACTGGTCTCCTTGTTGCTTTATCTAGTGGGACACATCACATTACAAAACGCGAGCATCAGTGTTGCATACTGGTAGCTCCCTTGAGACAACTGCGCGAACTGCAGGCACCTGAGCGAAAGGTATCTTGAAATCAAAATACAAGAGGAAGCTGAACGATGACGGCAAATGGAAAACTGAGCACGATCAAAGTGTATGTGTGGGTGGGTGTGTTTCTTTGTACCTGGGCGTGCATGCGTGCGCGTGTGTATGTGTGTGTGTGTGTGTGTGTGTCTGTGCGCGTGTGCGTGCGAGCATGCGTGCGCGTGTTTGTGTGCGTGTGCGTGTGTGTTTGTGTGCATGCGTGTGTGCGCGTGCTTGCGTGCGAGCGCGTGTGTGTGTGTTTGTGTGTGTGTGTGTGCGTGTGTGTGTGTGCGTGCGTGTGTGTGCGTGTATGTGTGTGTGAATGAGTGTGTGTGTGTGTGAGCGTACCATACGGAGAGTGAAAAAAAAACATAGCTGTCCCGTGATTGCCTTTTGCTGGGTTCTGAACGCAACTATTTGCCTTTCACAACCCAGGCTTAAATAATTAGTGAATTTTGAAGTCATTTTTGTAATTTAGCTTGAACATTTAGGGAGACGCTTAATCTCCGCGTTTAAGTATGACTCAATCGCGTTTCAAACACGTAGACGCTGTTTGTGTACTTTTATATATTTCATTTTTTGCATTTTCTCTCTTATAACCTCCTGGACGATGACGTCACCGGTTATCTCGGCCGCCACTTCTTGAAATTCGGTGCGTCTCAGTGTGGATTCTATTCTGTTCAGTGCAACGTCGGGCGACAAGTTATGACGCGGTGGCGTTTTAAAGACGCGGACGACATTTTTTCGCTTTTTTCGCTTTTTTCTTCATTATTCTTGTTTTGGTGATATATGTATTTTTTAAATATATCTTCTGCAAATACTTAGCCTCAGCAGCCATGGCCTTTTCATTCTGGCAGTTTGACAATTTAAACGCAATTATTTTTTCTTCAATTTTTTATATCGATTAGCATTGACAAAGTATACGCTAAATTTTCTTAATTAGCATCATCAAGCATTGTATTTTCCTTCGGAGCCTCTTGACATGTTCGCACCCCCTTTAACATTTTTTTTTTCATTTTTTAATTATTGCTAACTCATCAATTACGCACTCTAAATTTGCTTAAGAAGCATTTTAAGGATTCGCGTATCGTTGTGAGCATATTGACACGTTTGTGCCGCCTTTTTAATTGTTCAGTTTTTATTGGTGATTACTGTAATTTTATGACCTCGTCATCAACTATCTCACATCAATCAATCATAAATTCTTAGAAGCACAAATTTTCTTGATACGATATTTTACGCAGCAAGCGAGTATTTCTGACAAGCTGCTTCCACGAGTACACTACGGCGCGAATGAAGATAAATGTGAATAGCTAAAGTGATTATCGTGTTTATTGAAGCTAGTGTGATGCTGAAAAACTCACCAGAGAGATCATCGGTGTCAAACTCCCGCGGTGGTCGATGGACGGACAGCTGACTGCTATGCCAGGCTCGGCGATGTCCCGTACAAGCAGACTTGGTGGACACCGACGTAGCTGTCGACAGTTCCGGCCGCCTCCCCTTCCGTGTACTCCGAGCATGGAGTCGTAGAGTAGGACCGAGACGCCAGAGTCCTGGTGAATCACGGAGGTCGGTAGTCGCCGGGATGACCGCTCCGCAGAGTCCACGCTGTGATCCCTGTTCTCGAGCCAGGAGCCGATGCCACGCCAACGCGGACTCAGGAGGTGCGGTGAAGGGAACCAGGCTTCCATCAAAGTACCTGGAGGGGAACAGTTCGATGATGGCTGGTTGCTGTGAAAGAAAGCTCAGCGTAGTGCCTACGTTCGAATCACCGCATGCTGAACAAGGCACGCGGAACACGTGCCTTGGCGATCTGCGTCTTCTTCACGGCGCTCTCGCAAAGGACAATGCGAGGCAGACATTCGGCGCAAATACGAGCAACCAGTTCCGAATGATTTCTATTGAGGCAATAAACACTGCATAAATCAGGAAATGTTACTTTACAAAGATGCCAAACTACCAAAGCAACCTGTTTAACGCAGATGCCATACCACGCTTTATTTTCTTCGCGTTAGAGGCCAATAGTGCTGAGACATGCCTACAAAATCAAAGTCCTTGTTTATTTCTTCAAAATAGAGATTACTTTGTTCGCGCGCCCTCAAGAAACGGAGTATAACTTCGCGGTTGGAATATTCGTAATGCAGTAAACGCAATGCCTAGCATTTGCGAGCAGAGTATTTGAGAGCGAAAAACAGAGAAAAAAAATACTTTAGATGGGCAAAAGCTCTTTGAGAGCAGAGCATTGAGCACACACATTATTTTCCCGACTATTTAGGGGGCCGAGAAAATATTTTAAGGGATAAATTAGATATATCTAGTGAATAAATCTACCACAATGAAACAAACAGGAGTGAATATTTCAAAAGCAAAGCTCCTGGTCGTTATTTAATTTTAATCTCGATCTATTACACATTATTTATGTTTATCTTCTGACAAACGACGCGCTATCAATTTTAACGGTGTTCTTTTTATGTTGCCTATTTGTGTATGCTGCCGCAGTGATGAAAAATGCAGAAACAGCGCCAGCACGCTGCGCTGTTTTCATGCTGTAGCATGTGACACGAAACACCACATCCAAGTCTTTGCTCGCCTGAGCCACTGAGCTGCGATGCGCGGCAGCGGAGAATGCGCTGACGCTCCACGGAGCACTGCCATGTTGAGCCTTGTTCGCACATATTTCGCACGCTCCTATACCTCGTGGGGTCCGGTAGGGTGGAATGTTCGACTTTTCTTGATGGATGGTTGGCGAAATTAAACCGGTTTCGGGGGAGGGATCCTTTCGCGTTGGACAACGTCTGTTCGCCGATCGGTGACGGCGCCAACACTGCTTTGAAATGTCGCGAACACAATGCAGACCCAAAGAAGTTTGAGGCGCAGGTTCTGGCTATTTTGGTAAACCAGCAAGGAAGGCCAGGTCTCCAATTTCACATCCGTAGCTGCTAAAAATTTCTTCGATGCACCGGCGCTCTTGAGGGTGACGGTCCACACGTCATGTATTTGAACTAAAGCGGGCAGCTCGGGGGCGCATCAAGGGAAAGCAAAGCATTAGTATCCTGAAATCTTCGACGCCATATGGTCTTTCCTTCCGGTCCACTTGCATAACCACTGTGTTGTTCATCCCCACTCGTCTTTTTGGCAAACTTGGCAGTATAACATGGCAGCCTTCAATAACGGCGGAGCACTAGATATGGTCTATAGGGTAACGAAGAGTCGGACACGACTGAACACTTGACTGAACAGACTAGATAACACATCCGTACACTGCGGTGGCCGGAAGTGGAATCCTTTCCACTTGGCGTCCCTGGACTATCGTGAATTCATAAACTGTTTCTAATCTTCACGGTCTGCTTTATGCATCCGTTGATCCACAACAAAGTGTACCGGAATATACGCTTAAACATGGCACAGAAATGCCCTCTGGTGCCTCTTGCTGCAATCGAGTGTCCTTTTTTCATAAAATGGACCTTGTATGACATATTTCTTTACTTTGTGAGACTCTTTACATACTTTGCTGCGCATACTGATTCGTATACTGATTTCCTTTGTGAATTCCAGGGCGTCTATCATCCGTACGTTTTCATCGTTTTTCCATGCACTGTAGCTGCGCTGCGCTGGTCTCATTCAACAGAAAAATACGAGAGATTTGTGGATTTGCCTCTGGAGGCATTAATTCTCCTTAGCCGAGTTCTTTTCAGACATTCGAGAGCGCGATTGTCCCTGGCCGTGTCTTGCATGCGTTTACAATATCGAACGTTCTCGGAGCATGCTCTGCGAAGACCACCTCCCTGATACACGTGCTAGGCGGCCTTGGCATATCTTGCTCTCGCGAGGCTATCGATATCATTCTCCCTAGCAGCGCTGCCTGCGCTGCGGTGCAAGTCAATCTCTCCTCTAAAGCCTATACGAGACAGAACGGCACGTGACACGTAGGCTATTGAGGGCTACCAGAGCATTTCACACCAATAGCGAAACATGTTCAATGTTAGAAAGTTTACGAAATGACCAACAATCGTCTGTCCGCGCGAGAAATACTTTACACGGGCCGTACAATACAACAAAATAGTAATGTTAGCGGAGACCAACCGGCCAAACAGGTTACGTAGTAGGTTGGCTAAAAAAATGATTATTTAGATACCGAATTATTAAAGTGTAGCGCTTAATGTCAAAATAGAGATAAATAGCTGCCCTTTGTTAATCGTCTCATCACAATTGAGAATTACAAAAAATGAAGCCTTCGAAACAAGAGCAAAAAATATTGGTCATGTTGCGCATATTTCTACCATTGCATGTCGTTCGAAATTCCACTCGCTTTCTACCGCCCAAGAGAACGTGCCAGTGCGCACCTTACGTCTCTAGTGACTTTCTTTATTTTGTAGTCGTTTACATTGTATTTATTAGGTAGTCTGAAGCAGCGAGCAGTGGATTGCTCCACAGCGCGTGCAGAGCCCTGGCTAGCCTAACGCGAGCGAAACAGACAACACAACGTACCAAGCTATTGTTTGGTCCCGCGACAGCAGCACCCGCTCTTTCCATCGCGATCGTTGCATTGATATCCTTTTGGACGTAGCGGCTGTTCGCAGATGCCTGACAGTTGCACCGCAAGCCTATAAATTCCTATGTAGAAAGTCTTGCAATGTCTTAAGCGCAGTCGTGTCTGCCTAAACGCTCGTGTCTATTTAATAGCGGTAAGCTTGCCCCAGGTGACGCAGTCGCCTGCTCGCTTTTGTGTTATCAGTGGAAACTCTACGCAGGTGGCAGAAATCGTATAGTGGCATCGCATTGTGGTATAGTGATGCACCAATAAGTAAGAAATAATAAAAGTGAATCGTCACCGTCGGCCACAGGAGAAAACACACCAGCGGGCCTTCAAAGAACTACTTGCGCTTACTCGGCCTATAGAAGCCGGCTGGGCGTACAACTGGTAATGCGCCGGTGTATATGCCATCCCAAATACGAAGTAAGCTTTGGTCTTGTAGAAGTAGTAACAGTGCGGCTCAGAAGGTTGCAGCAGCCCTTGCACTTTGTGCAGTCGGGAGTGACCACATAAATAAGAAATCGCCGGTGCGGTGCTCTGTTGAAGCTCGTCGAAAGATTCTCATGGCAGCAGTTTTGGGGATCGTAATGAGGCTGATTGTAGGGTGTGTGTAAAGACTTAGGTGACAGTTGTGCATCAGAAGGCATCCTTTGGAAGTGTCTTTATATTAAATACGCGAACTACGACAGTAAGAAAGCAACAAGCTAGGTAAGGATGGGAACGAGAGGAATGGGAACCCGTTACCCTATTGCGTGGCTGTGCGCCGGTCGGTAGAATCCCCCCCCCCCCCCCCCACACACATTCCCGCATTAACACGGGCGGCGTTATACGAGAGGCATATGTCACTGTTTCCAGACGACAGCGGTTTAAGAGACTCAATGCATCCACGTCGGGCGCGTCAAGACATGTGGCAACAAGGACGACGTATAATCTACGTCACGGCTAAGCAAGCCGTGCGTTTCCTCCTTGCTGTGTCTGGGCTTCTTTTTTTGCAGATTTTGTTTCCCGTCCCTAACAGCCGGGTTCGGTGGATGAAGTCGGAGCGGCGCCCGGCGTACATGGAGGATGCGTACGCGACAGCTACCACTCGTTAACGCATATTTCTTCACTTCCTTTTTTTCTGTGATTACCGGGGTACGCTACTGGGGAAGGCAGTTTTGAGGTTCTGCGCGGGCGCAGTTCAAAAGCTGCCCTGCCATAGTAAGAGAACATGTGCAACTCTCTCCTCCGTATTTGTCCGTCTTATTTTACTTTATCGGGACCCAGGTGTAAGAGCTCTCTCAAACTGAATCTCCATTCCGCTCTTCTTCCTTCGCGCTACCATACTTCGGATATCCTAGCGCTCAGCCTCCTTTTGGGTGTTTTCTTTTTTTTTTTTCATTTCGCCACTTTTTTGTACCTACTTGTTGCTAATAAATGTAATTTTCTTTCTCATTCGCGAAATCGCCCTCTTTTACTTTGGTCAAAAGTAGGTTCAGTTCAATCGTTCAGTCGTGTCCGACTCTTCGTGACCCTATGGACCATATCACGCCACGCTTTCCGGCCTCTCACTATCTTCCTAACATCACATAACTTCATCTGCAGCGCCTTGAGGATGCCATCTAACATCGCATTCGCTGCCTACCCCTTCTCCGGTGACCCTCAACTTTTCCCAACATCAAATCTTTCTCCAGCGACTCCTCTCTTCTCATCAGATGACCAAAGTAGCTGAGCTTTAACTTTAGAATTTGACCCTCCAATGAGCAGTCAGGGTTTATGGTCGACGATATGGACTGATTTAATCTTCTGGCCGTCCAAGGAACTCTCAAGATTCTCTGCCAGCACTACAATTCAAACGCGTCAAATCTTCGGCGGTCAGCCTTCTTCACAGTCCAACTCTCGCATCCATACATCACAAATGGAACGACCAAAGCAAGAGGTAAACGGATCTTGGCTGGCAGTGTAATGTCTCTGCTCTTTACTAGGCGGTCAAGGCTAGCCATGGCTCTCTTTCCCAGAAGCAGGCGTATCCTAATTTCATGGCTGCAATCTCCATCCGGGGTAATCTTGGAGCCCAAGAAGAGAAAATCTGTCACAGCTTCCACTTTTTGTCCCTTGATGCTCCAGGACTTGATGCGGCAAGACGCCATGATCTTTGTCTTTTTAGTGTTCAGTTTAAGTCCAAACTTCTCTCTCTCCTTGTACGCGCATCAGAAGTCTCTTGAGTTCCACTTCACTATCTGCCATTGAAGTGGTATCATCCGCATATCTAAGGTTGTTGATACGTTTTCCAGCAATCTTCACTCCAGCTGAAGATTCGTCCAGACCGGCCTTCCTCATGATGCACTCAGCATATAGGTTAAATAGGCAGGGCGACAGTATGCAGCCTTGTCTCACTCCTTTCTCAATTGGAAACCAATCAGTAAGACCATGCCCAGTTCTGACTGTGGCCTCTTGCCCTTAATACAGGTTGCTGAGGAGACAAATGAGGTGATTTGGAACTCCCATCTCTTGGAGAGCTTGCCACAATCTGCTGGGGTCTACGCAGTCAAACGCTTTCGCATAATCAATAAAGCAGAAGTAGATGGGTTTCTGGAACTCTCTTGCTTTTTTCATGATCCAGAGAAGGTTGGCAATCTGGTCTCTCGTTCCTCTGCCCTTGCGAAACCCAGCTTGCACGTCCGGAAGCTCCCGATCCGCATACTGCTGCAGCCTACCCTGGAGATTTTTCAACATCACCTTGCTAGCATGCGAAATAAGCGCGACCGTGCGGTAGTTGGAACAAAATTTGGCACTGCCTTTCATTGGGATGGGGATGTAAACTGTCCTCCTCCAATCCTGTGGCCACTGCCGGGTTGTCCAAATTTGCTGACATAATGTATAGAGAACGTTAACAGCGTCGTCATGGTTGAGGTATTGAAGCAACTCAGCTGGAATGCCATCAATTCCGCTAGCTGTGCTCTTAGCAAGGCTGGCTAAGGCCCATCCAACTTCCCTACTTGCTCACCGAGCGCAGGTGTTTTACCAGTTCGATGTCAGAAGACACTTGATAGCATCATACGTTGTTTTTATTCTGAGAAGAAAACATTTTATATACAATATTTTGCACGCATAATAAAATGTCCGAGCAGGACATCCTCCCATGTGTCGCTTTCACAAATAAAGCCGGTACATGGTGGGCTCAGAAATGTGCTGTACCTGCGTAGAAAAAAGAAAAAAGATAACTACTTTCGACAAAATACACGGACCAGAATAAAAGTTAAAATTAGGATTGCTTGTCTACCTAGGATGCAGTCTTTTGTTTCCTACGTGTTAAAGTCGTAGTTTCTTTGACAATATTATTGCGCATTGCTTTTGTAGTGTGCCATGTACAGCTATATTAAAACATGTCTTTAATTAGAAAGGCAGCTCTCACCGATCACCCGGCCCTTAAAGGACACCCTTGAAACTATACGGCACACATAGGTTGGTCGATAAGCGCTTCGGCAGAACGCGCGTTAGCGCGTAACACTCGCTGCCGCTTCCTTCTGTAAGCATCTGTAATCAATAGAGCGATCCCACCGTCTGTAATTTGATGATAAAATTACGAAAATGTAAGGCAGCTGTAAACATTTCAAAGAGATGCCACTAGTCCAGAAAGACCGTTGAGTCTTTCGGATTGGCTTTGGACATTTGCTGGGAAAACACATCGCTTCGATTCTTTTGGCATTTATCCTTAAGGACAAGAGGAGATTAGAACCTGTCGAAAGGCGCAGACGTAAATAACAAAGGTATCTATTTATTTATTTTTTATTTATTTAAGAAATACGGCAGGCATATTAAATGCCCAAGCAGGAGAGGTGGTTTGCATCAGATGTCATGCAGTTTGAAAACAATAAAACAAAGAATTTTACACAGCGATGAACTGATAACACAAAGAATACAATGCACAGTACAACATACGACAATCTGCGTGCTCTGACATTCAGTACTTCAGAAGGAATTGAGAACCGCCTGATTCATTATATCGAACTTGACTCACGGATTAAACTGCTTAAATACAGCACTGACAGCATACGGCCCGGTGGGTTGTCATAGAGTGAGTGCACGCCAACTCTGGCTAGACGACCGAGCACAAGTATTTCCCCAAAAAATGAGGTTACGCCGACACTGTATACAGGAAATCTCGTCGCATAGCAAAGCTTACTGATCCCGTGTAGAGCGCTAAGTGCATTGAGTTTACCACGCTCACAAAGAGGAATTCTTGTTGCAGCCACTTTCAGATAATCTGATAGTGTACTACTGCGCCAATGAGTAAAAGATTTCATGAAACTTCGGAAATATAAGGATTTCTGATGTGTGTGATGTTGATAAATGGTAAATTAGTAGTGTAATATTTTTTACAATGCCAATAAATCTCACTTTTTGAGAGCAGTTTGACACGCTGACAAAATATAGGATGATCAACGAGTAATTTTCAATAACGACAAAATGTAAGCAACGATTCGGCCGCTGCGAAGACGTCGCAAAAAATTGCACATGGGCGCTATCATGTTATGGCAAGAAATCTTGAGGCTAAAGATTTCTTAATCATTGTAATTATTGAGCAGTGACCCAATGTTATGCGGAGCAAAATATTAGGATTACTTGGAAAAAAAGTGTCGGATATAAAACTGTCCCGAAAGAGAGAGAGTTCATCTTATCATCCGACTATAAAGATGATTTATTCCCGACCTAAACATCGATTGTTAAGCTGTTACGAAGCTAGATTTTACTCCTATTGTCAGAACGAACGAATTTGATCGGGATACAGCAGTTGCGCTTAGAAGAAATGGCATTTTAACTTGCTACGTTTGGAGTACAGGTAGAAGCAACATGAAACGGAACATGCCAGCGCGTGGCCCCCACGATTTCAAATGCGCTGTCCCTAACAGTTGATAAGAATCAGTGTTAAAGACGCATCTAAAGTAAGCTTGGTCGGCTGCTCTTTCTCATTCTCGTCTAGTGTATGGTACCGCTTTGTAAAGCGCGGAGGTGATGTCCTCCCGTGCTGCCTTTCATATTGCTTCTAGCTGTACATTGTCCTATGTATACGATGTACAATTTAGTTTAACGATTGGGTGATTGGAAGATACATTTCTTAAACATTCGAGAATACCTCTTACGCAAAACTTGCTCACTGTTCCTGTTCCGGATGCGTAGAACCTTTCAATAGCAAAACAAAATGCTTATTGGTTTAATGCACCAAAACGACATCGGCAATGATGAATGATGTAGCAGCGGGCTGCGGTGTCGTTCACCATATGACGTTAGTTAACCTGCAGTCAAATCCCACAGCAGAGGAGTGCCTTACGAAATGGCCGCGATTCAACACCATTGCGCGAACTCAATAGTCGAGCTACTTACCACTGAGCCACCGTGACGGAGGTTTAACAGCAAAAGAATAACAATAAAAGTAAAACAAAGAAGAAGGTACTCGAGCAATTCGATCGGGCATACAGAAGACACAGCGTGGCCTGTTCAAACTGCGTCCTGCTATGAGCAGTCTGCCATCGCATGCATCAGCAGCTGTAGTATTCTAAACAAAAACGGGAATTACGCCATTTCTGAGCATTTGCCTTAAGTTGTCTTGACGGCAGCGACCTGTTGTGCTTTGACACGGCGCCTAAAGACGAGAATTGCTTCGTTTTAGACGTCGCGCGTCAAAGAAATTCAAGGGCTGAATACAGATATATGATATATTTATATGTCCAGGATGACATAATCGAAAAAGATAAGTAGTTTTTTTTATTTTTATTTTATTGTAAACGTAGCATGATAGCTTATTCACATTTCCTTTTCATGAGGCAGAAAGGTAAGCAAACGCGCACAAGAACCACGAAACAACAGCCAAAAAGACATGCTGGTACTCGGCGTATGCACGCACGTCAATCGATGCAGGCTGGCACACGACGCTAACACGCATCCACAATGAGTAGGGCTCGCCGCTGCGCCGCAAGGCGGCGACTAGGCTGAGGCCAATACTAGAAAAGAACGATAGCAAGACGGCGGAGCTCCCGAGAGGACCGCCGGTATCCCCGGGAAGACGTTTTCGGCGGCTGAAGGCGGCTCGTTTTGATGACATGTACCCAACACCACTCGTAAAGGGTGCAGTTCGCCCTGGTGTGAATGCCGTTTGATGGTCATGAAACACCGGCTGAAGTTTGGTTCGGGGGCAAGCGGCTACGAGTGCGCCATCTCCATTCGAGCGGGCATGAGGGGTGGACCGGCTGCTGGGTATAATACGTTTGAACCTGAAACTCTTTCTTTCATGCCTGTGCTAGTAATTAGGATATTTTTTTATTTCGCCCTAAATTAAAGTCGGCGTAATGTATTCGCGTCAGAACTGCAATTGCAATCTGCTTGCGTTTAAATGAAGAAGGCGCCGCGGCCGAGCCACAACTGGCTCCTCAGCCGTATAACTTTATAGCTACACGCTCCCATAAACGCGCGTCTACCTTTGTCACTCTTATAACGGAACGCAAACATTACCAAAACGTAGTGGGCTCATTACCCTACAACACGTAAGTAAACACTTACCGGTGCGCGGCACGCCGATGGCCGTGTTAGAGACTGTGCGCGGTAGGGACTAAGCGCCATGGTGGCATATCGATAAGCGGGGACAGGCGGGGATAAAGATAGTCAGAGGCTGCTTAGTGTCCACCCTAATTCTTCTATTGGATTTATGAATACGCGAGACACTATTCCGATTCGGAGCAACACGCAGCTATATCAGTACACGTTACGAAGAAGTAGTGGCATCAGTACTCACGTTTTCATGATAATGTCAGATATTTCACCTTGGACATCTCGTATGATGTTCTTAAATCTACTGTCCATAAAGCGATCAAAAGTTGTCTGCAATGGTTGAATCTCGAAAGAGAACAATTATTGGAACGCATGTTAACATGTGTTTACAATGGTCACTTCTACGTGGAATACATAGTGGCTATTTTAAAGTATATTTCCTTTTAAATTGTGGACTATGTTCTGATGTTCACGACTGTTGTTGATAAGGGATGAGACACAGGTACACAGCGGCGCAAAAAGACAAACGCTTCTCTGTATGAATTATCGTGGCCCGTGCCCTCCGTTAATACTTTCTTATGGCGTCAGCAGCGCCACACCTTCGCGTTTAAGTCAAAGATTGATGCTGCATTTTAAAAATAAATTACTTTATACCATCCACTGAGTAAAAATGTCTGTCGGGGCAATTTTGGGAAATTTAAAGCTAAGGAAGGAGTAGCAGCTGCTTCACGGCCGCCATTGAGGTGTCCTTGCCAATGCTGCAAAATTGACAAGTTGGCGCTCTCGTAACTTTATAAGGAACAAAATAATGCAATATGCCTTTTCATATTCTTTATTGCCTACGTCTTGAGCATTGTTAGAAGAACTCTGAGCAAAATACGAATAAATTTCTTTATAACTTAATGTTGAAACGCCCCGTTACAGTCAAAAATGCAAATTTTGGCATAATATCTCTTTTACGTCATTCTATATACATTAGATACAAAGTTGATGAGCGTAAATGTTGCACAAGTGCCTATTATTTGGGAAAATTCGAAGAAGTAGCGGCTGCTAATCGCGTAGAAAATAATTCGTAAACAAGGCCTGATTTCTCATGAGCGTACATACTTGTTGAATTTTTTCTTTGCAAGCAGTACCTTCCTCAGAATGGCGGAAAGACACATGACTTACTCTTTGCAACATATGGTTTGAGTGAACTGAACATATTATCCATGGATTGAATGACTACACTTGCTTACGTCATTGCAAAATCCGGACACAGCGATATGAGCGAAATGCCTGCCTGTGGCGGGCAAACTGCTATATTTTTCTCCCTTAATATTAACAATAAAAAATATTTGCATTCTTGATATAATGGGTACTACGGGCACAACATATAGAAAGTAATAATCAGTTCTGGTTAAGCTCTGGTTAACCTTAGTTAAATTGCGAAAGCAACGGCGGGACCTTATTTTGCCTGATGCGTTATTCCCCTATCAAACCCTGTCAGTGTAAAGTGCTACATCATTGGGGACACTTAAGCTCATCCTTTAAGGGTATGACACCAAAGCGTAATCTACGAGCCCAAATATAAAGTCAGGCTTCAACCAAGCCATATGAACGTGGATGCTTGTCGCGAGTGTAACGAGCATGCAAATGGTTCTGGCAGGCTGATTCTGATATCACCCTCCTATATGAAAGGAGAGACCCGAATCGGCGGCTCCTGCCCGTTGCATAGAGATAACGTGAATTCAAAAGTCATGGCAGGCCGATTAAAGTGAGGCAAAAGGCGCTTATATCCGCGCAGCGTCACCTCCTCTCCTCTGACCGCGGAGCACACATCTGGCTGAAGCGAGTGGCAGCGGCACTGGCAGTCAAGTTTACTGCTTGCATGGCTAAAGCACTCTGCCCCTTTTGAAAATTTGAGCATCTGCTCTAATCTGCGTTATTAAAAATAATCTTTTGTTAACTAACTTGCTGCGATTTCTCGTGTTTCTCATTTGCCTTTTTTACAACCATAAATAATGATACAGCTATTAGTTAGCTCTGGTTTATTTTTTATTCCAAGCCTATCATCATATTTTCACATTCACTTCTACTTGTTTTGAGTCGCAATACCTTTCAGATGGCAGTGTTTGGAACGCACACTGTGCATCCAGGTGCGTTGTGGCTAGCGCAATAAATTTTGAGCGCGTGATTTTTTCTTTCATTAAAACAATTTTTTGTCTGTTATTTCCAAAATTGTGTTTTAAATATGAGGACGCTGCTTCTCGGCGAAAATTTACTTTGGGAAAGAATGCAAGTGCACGCAGTGTACAGATATAGAATTAACACTTCGACAAAGCGTTACTGGTGCTAATGGGGAGATATTATTTTTTACCTGCCGTCCAGTTTTTTTTTTTTTCACCAAGATCGTGCTTGTTATCAAATTCTAATCTCTTGCAATGTAACTAAATAAGCAATATATTGCGCTGCAAGAACAGCCTGCCTATTGTTCGCTTTATCGATGCCTTCCCCGAGTGAAAACATTGCTTATGGTCTCCAGAACTCGTGCATCAACTTCACGTCTGTAAATGCCACTGAGCAGGAGCGGCCCAGCTGCTGTAGGCATAGCTGACCCAGGAAACTTAACCTTTCACGCAGAGGATGGGCAAAACTCTGCTTGTACAACAGGTACGCAATTAAGCCTTCCCAACCACATTTACCTACTGCCATGCAGTCAAAACTTGAAACTTCGATACGTTTTCAACATTACGCGCGTGTTTGAGCATACCACGGGCATGCATCGTGCTTCAACAACGCGCACTCTGAATTCGGGGACGCTTTACGCCTAAAATGATGGTCCTTTTCACAAGTTTTCTTGTCTGATTTTATAAGGCATCATTAGGGCAGAGGAATAAAATAAAAATATCGGCGCAGAGCTTCAACAAAGTTTTCCGCGTTCTCCCTCCGGTAGCGCGTAAGCCGTCGTGTCCTTCGGGTGGTCCGCGATAGACGGCACCACCATCGAGGCCGCCCCGTGAGGGAGAGTGGAACGGAAAAGAAGGGAAGTGGTTGGCGCTACTTTCCTTTGAGGGAATTTAGCATGGATGGATTGATGCAATATAGGAGCGTCCACTTTGAAACAGGGTGGTAGCAGTAGCTATCATGCTCATTTTTCTCCCTATATCTTAATTATTGTTTTCGATTAATTAACTATACCATCATTCTATTTATTGAATTGTTGTTTCTACATTACTAATACAATATAAATTTTTGCTTTTAAGCCACCAATTTTCCAGTCGTTTTTTGCTAGCTTCCACAGCTGGTTTATTCACCCGGCCACTGGTGTCTCTAAACCCCAGATCTTCAGGAAGATTGACTGCGCCTGCACCGACTTCACTGCATCGAGCATGGATGGGATGGAATGTAGGAGCGTCCCCTTTGAAACGGGGTGGTAGCAGTAGCTATCATGCTCATTTTTCTCCCTATATCTTAATTATTGATTTAGATTGGTAAACTAAACCATCATTCTATTTATTGAATTTTTGGTCCTGCAATACTAACATTATGTCACTTCTCTGCTTTTAAGCCACCAATCTTCCAGTAGTTTTTTGCTAGTTTCCACCGCCGGTTTATTCACCCGGCCACTGTTATCTCTAAACCCCAGAGCTTCAGGAACAGTGATTGCGCCTGCATCAACTTCCGGATGGATACAATTACATTCGAGTATAATATGGTCAATTGTTTCACTGGAGTTTCCACATACAGCACATGCGTCATCTCCATTGTTAAATTTCTTTTTGTAGCTGCGTGTTCTAAGGCACCCTGATCTAGCTTCAAAAAGTAGGGCACTGCCTCTTGAGTTATCAAAGATATCTTCCTTCCTGATCTGCATTTTCCACTTTCGGTATAATTCCACACTCTGTTTCTTTTCCATCGAATTTATCCCATTTTTACCTTCTGTGTTTTCCACCTGTTGCTTAATGCTCTTTATTTCTCCGTCCTTGTGACTAGCATACTTACTAGTTAGTTTTCTAGTTCTTTTCCTTCATTGTGAGTCAACGCTTTTTAAGTACAGGTATTTAAATACTTTAGCTGCCCATCTGTTACTCTCCAATTTCCTCAGGCGTTCTTCATATAATATTTTACTCTGAGCTTCCCGTACTTCGAGAGATGCCCAGCCCATATCTTCCTGTACCGCCTCATTTGTAGTTTTGCCGTGGGCACCTAGTGCTAATCGTCAAACGGATCACTGATTTATTTCTAATGTCGACTGTACCTCTGATTTTAGGCACAAAACCGCATTTCCAAAAGTAAGTCCGGGCACCATAATTCCTTTCCAAGTACCCCTCAAAACCTCATACCTATTGTATCCCCACAATGCATTATGCTTCATTATCCCAGCATTTCTTCGCCCTTCGGCCTTAATTGATTGCTCATGCCAATCCTTCGTTTACCCATACCCCCAGATATTTATATTGTGCAACTCTAGGTATTTCATGGCCTTGTATTTTAAGACCCTGATCAGTTGAGCCGTTGAAAATCATCAGACCCGACTTGACTGCGCTGGAACTGAAGCCTAGAGCGTCCCCTTTGTCTCCGAAATACTTAACCAGAGTTTGCAATTCTTCCAGACTCTCAGCTAGCAGCACAATTACGTCTGCATTCATCAAACAGGGGAGGCGCTGCTCTACCGCCTTTCCACCTAATCTATATGACAGGTTAAAACCTAGGTTACTGTCTTGTATCCTCCGTTCCAGGTTTATCACCGGTGATAGAGGACAGCCTTGTCTTCATCCTTTGCATACTTTGACATCCTCCGTACTTTGTCCCTTCCCACGTAATTTCTACTTTGTTATTCCGGTATATTTCCTGTAGGAACTCTAATATCTCATAACCGATACTTTCTTCTTTTAATATGTTCCACAGGAGTTCCCTGCTTACGTTGTCGTACGCCCCGTTTATGTCCAGGAAGGCCAAAACAAAGGTCTATTTTCCGCTCTAGATATTTCGATGCATTGGGTAAGCACGAACAGGCTATCATCTAAGCGCCTACTATTTCTAAAGCCGTTCTGAAGTTCTCCGAGTATCGTGTTACTTTCTACCCATGCTTGCACATTTAAATTCACCGCCTGCATGGCTAACCTGTACATAACAGGTGTTATGGTAATCGGCCTGTAGGACTTTAGGTGCATCCTGTCTCCTTTCTCTTTATAAATCAAATTCATTTTACTCTGCCGCCAGCTGTCCGCAATTTCCTTATTCGTTATTACTGTTTCCAGAGCTTTTAACAACGTTTCCTTACTTTTTCGTCCGAGTTCATTAATCAGCTTGATCGGAATTCCATCTATTCTTGCAGATCTGCTTTTAGGAATATTTTTTGTCTTTTTCCAGTTTAGATTGGTCAGTTCTAAGCTGCTTTGTATTCTGCTACCTTGTGTTGCTTCCTGATATGCGGAGATTACCCTATCGTCGCTCTTAAATGACTCGGCTATAACTGATGTAATGTAGTTCACTGCGTTGTCTCCCTTTAAACAATTTCCCTCGTTATCTTGAACCTGATCCTGCTTTCTTTGATTCTTCTTCCGTAGCCAGCTTATATGGTTCCAGAATTTTCTTGCTCCGTCTCTAGAGACATCGTGTATGTCAGCTATCCAGCGATCGGTGGACTGCCTTATTTTACTTTGGACGAGGGCCTGCACCTCAAGTTTCGTTTGTCAATATGATTCCCATTTTTTGGTCGATTTCCTCCGTAGATACCTGTGCTTTCTTTGCCATTCGGTGTTCCCTTGAAGCAGCCCGTCGTTGTTCAATAGCTTCCCTGATTTCCTTATTCCATCAGCACTCTAAGAACAGAAGGAGTACTAGAACTCCATTTGGAGGAGTTTTCGCTTGTCCCATATACGACTCCTTTTTCCAGAGTAAAAGAACTCTCTCTAGCCATAGAGTAATCGGACTCCACTGATGGAGTACTGCGCTACTCCTGTGAATAGAGTAAAGGTACTCCTCCGAAAGGAGTAAAACTACACACTGTAGTAGCGTCCTACAACTCTTCCAGGAGGAGTTCAAGGACTCCACTGATAGGAGTGCCTGTACTCCTTCAAGGAGAGTTTTATTTTACTCCTTCTGATGGAATTTCATGGCCTGTTTTACACATCCTACCATTTTTTAAACCAGTTACAGCCATATGTTTTGTAGGACTCACTTTGGCCATACCTTCCTCTGCAAAACGGTGCACAATATTTCCACTACACACTGTTCAATGGTGAATGTACAAATTTTTCCACACTTCTTGCACCATACACACAACAGTCGGTGATGTGAAATCGGTGCTTCAATAAATAGGGATGCAAAAGCACGCTGATGACAGCTTTTATTTTCTCACAATTGCTGTGCATGCCAGCAATACATTTGGAATGTGCTCTGTGAGGTCTAGGCCCATCAGTGTTTTCGACACCACAGTCTACTAGACATTAGATGCCCAGAACATTGCTACAAGCCAAGTGATCCTGTGAGCAAAGTTTTAACCAAGTGATCCTGCCGCTCGACCACATCGCAGCTTGCCGAGCCGAGTGAAGCCGCTCAAGATATCCTTGCATTTTCCAGGTGCCTGCATATAGAATAAAAACAATGCAAGGGAGGTTAAAGCAAACCATTATAAGCAACTAAACATACTCCTATACTCAAGTTTTCATTTTAACCTACAGCTAATGCAACAAAACAAAACTTGGTGTGAAGGCCTGGGGTCGCCACCTAGGTATGCCCTAGCAGTGGCACATCATGACCAAGTGTAGACTTTTCATTACAAATCATTAAACAAAGCTAGTGATCTAGAAATCCACATACCTCGTTTATTCTGACTGCCAATTTGCTATACCTCAAGTGGGAATACCACTATGCTAGTCCCTCAGAGGCTAAACACAAGCCTGGCCGGCACTGGACCGTTTGTTGCTCGAGAATTGGCTTTGGATGTAGAACACATGCAGCTGTACTGCGAACCTCCACTCCCTCTGGAGTTTACTGAGGCCGCTTCTGCAGAGTGGCATCCATCTACAACTAAAAACAGCGCTGCAGAATCTTAATTGGAGTAATGCGAAAGCACGGAATCTGCTGTTGGTTGCTTCTGTTTGCTTAATTCACTTATTGTTTACCCATTTTCTTTGGTACTTTCAAATTGTGCACCAATCCCTTCCTATGCCCTTCTTCAGCTAGACTTCCGGTTGGTAGTGTGACGTCACAGCCTCTAGCTCACATTATCCACTTCTTGTTTATTCATTTTAGTCTTTGGTACTTTCAAATTGCACAATCCCTTCCTATGCCCTTTTTCAGCTCTATTTCCAGTTGCGTGACATCACACCTTTGACGCCACTCTAATTGAGTGCCTTAACTACTTTAGTCTTTGGTACTTTGAAATTGCATGCTAATCCCTTCATATGCCTTTTTTTAGCTCGACTTCAGGTTGTGTAATGTCACATACTTGAAGTCACCTTAATTCACTGGTTTAATTATTTTAGTATTTGATACATTCAAATGTGGCACCAAGCTATTAGCTAATGAGACCATTTTTGCCTTTACTGTTTCATTTCTTGCCTCTAATTAATTACCTAATTACCTTAATGGCCTAATTCTTTGCACACATTACATCACCCTCTATCGATTAACACCACTCATTAACCTCTACGATTTCTCAATCACTCACAACTGCTACGGACACGATTTTGCATGTTTTGCCTCTAATTAATTACCTAATTACCTTATTGGCCTAATTATTATTTCGGACACAACACTACGTCACCCTCTATCAATTGGACTCATTAACCTCTACCACTTCTCAATTACTCACAACTGCTGCAGAGAACTTTTACATTTTTTGCCTGTAATTAATTACCTAACTAGCTTACTGGCCTATTTTTCGGCAGCAACATTATGTCAGCCTCTATCGATTGACACCACTCATTAACCTCTCACGTTTCTTGATTACTCGCAACTGCTGCGGACACGGTTTTGCGGGTGCGGTCTACGGATAGAAATTTGTGAACATAGCGAAGTAACGCTTTCGTGTTAATAACTTGAATGAATCCTTGAGTTTAGTTATATTTAGAATCCAGGAGAAGAAGGCTTTTGTGTCAAATATCAAGAAGGTCATAAAGGCACGTTCGGTGTGATGACTGCTCCTGAACCAGGCTAGCTTCAGCGATATAGTGAATAAAATCATGAAGCAGATATTGCAGTTTCTTGTTTTTCATGCCTTCCATGACCTATACTGATTTCTGACACAGCCATTGCTATGGCATTGAAAATGAAACAGATGATGGGAGAGATTGTATTATTTAGCAGCCATAAACAAATACTATGTGGTAATCCATGTATAGTCATGCACACTGTTACAAAGACAACACGCAAAAATATCGGGGGTCCTTTAAACTCTACCTTAAGTGTATGATGGAGCACATTGGGGCTTCCGTGTGGATTCTCATTCATGTACAGACACTTCACTACAGGGTAATTGAGTAACCCCACAATTTATTCTATTATATTGTGCATACTCATTAACGCAGTTGTAAGCCATCACATTATGTTAGACCACATAAAGATATAGAGACCTGCTTTAACCAAGAGATCTGAACCTGCCTGAGTCACCTGGGGATGCCTGGTTGACTGGATCCAAAGAACCTTGGATCCAGACAAAGACATGCTACCCCTAGGTCACTCGGGCACATTTAATGGCTTGGTTAAAGCCAGAATTCCTATCTGCCAACTTAAGGTCTATTCACACTTGCGACTACCAGTCGCGCGACCAGGGGAGAGGAGCTCGCCACTACCGATGTTCACACTTGCGACAGTCGCCTTCTCGTTCTGTTCTCGTTCCGAACAAGTTGGGAGTAGGAGAGCTCCTGGGCGATGACAGTGAACGTCGGTAGCTGCCGCCTGCCAGACACTTCAGCTTTTTCAGGCGAGCCGGTACGCATGCCGCGCTCTCGTGTTTCCAGGAAAACGCCGACGACGAATAGACAATGTCAATCACCGTGGTGTCAATATAAAATGTTGCAGCTGCCTGAAAAACCCATTTCTCAAAAGTTCATGGTATTTACCAGATAGTCCAAATATCGTTCCAATCTCCTCCCAGGCCATATCCTATCTCCCTGCCTTCGAATTCCGGGTGCCGTTTGTTGAAAAGGTAGGGGTATTCTTTAATTGCATTGAGAAGGTGCTCGATCAAGTACTCCGGGACCTCGCTGATTGGTGAAATGGTTTGCGACTAGTAGTCGCGCGACTGAAAATTCGAGCAGTGCCCGATCGGCCCGCGGCAGTCGCACGGGCCTTTAGCCGTGTCATGTAGACTCGTGACATGCACAACCACTGAGCAGTGTCCAGCCATGTCACCAGCCAACCACCACCTGCTAGAGATATGCCCATGATTTTTGCTCAAAATGCCTATATCAGACTATATCCAAAATAAAGCCATGAATGCTGTGGCATTATTATGGTGTCTATACAATTTTAAGTTAATACTGCCACTCAGGCAAGACCATGACAATGTAAATTTTGAAGTGACGCTGCTTTTGTAGTAATGAAATCTATCAAATGACAAATTACATAGGGAAGCTGGCAGCCAGCGAAACTAGAGAAAGCATAAGCAACGTTTTCAATTTTTATTCATATTTGTCTTGTTTGTACCTACTGGCAGCCAGACATGGCAGGATTATTTTATGCTCGCTGCAGCCCTCCAACTAGTAGACAATGGAGAGGTGATATAGAAGTGAGAAATTTATGCACTATTTTTAAACTGACTAGAAGGACAGGAGTATCATGCGACATTTCTTTTATCCGAGGGCATCATAGGTGCTCTTAGCTGATCCATGGTGCCCACCTATGGTATCTTTTTCTTTGTCAGCTGTCGCTGCTTATATACGTATAATATGCATGCGGCACTCTTTCCCACCAGGCAACTGACAATTGCAGATTTCTATTTCATAATGAACTCACTGAACTCGGATTCTCTATATATCTTTCATCTGTCAAGTGCATAGCCTCAGCTTATTTTATGGTATCATTTAATGACCTTCTCGAGTGTGACATCAGATCATAGCCCTCAGTACATGCTCAGGCATGCGCATTCATGCAAGCAAATCGTCAGTGTGTGAAGCACACTCTGGGTGTATGGTATTTTATTTTTCAATGCAGTGGAAATGAGGACATGCTCTGGTAATAGCTCAGATATATTTGAGATGTACCACATGCATGCACTATCATGTTTCACTTCAGCCATCAAAAAGCAATGTTTCTCAAATGGGAGTCACGATTTTAGGAGTCCAAAAACATATGTTAAAAAAAATTGAAAGGTCATGCAATAGCTTTGACCCAGCTAGACACAGCTTTAAATGGCTAAAAGGGCACAGGTTTAAAGCTGATTTTAGTTTCTCAAAGCTCAACATAAAAGGAGTGCGGAAACAGGGAGCATGAGAGAGAGAGCATCAATGGGATTTGTCGATGCCAGCATCGGTGATGCTCGAACTTTGGCTCCATTGCTGGATGGGAATGCAGTGCAGTCTTAGGAATCTATCAGGGGAAAAGAGGACACTATGTGGTAGAGCTGACACGACAGTGTGTCCGTTGCATGCCGTCATCCATGCATAATGTCGATAAGAATGTTTTTAATATGCAAGCGCCTCTACCATAAATAAAAGTTAAGCTGCACACCGCAGGTTTGAATTCTTTATGCAATTGGGGCTGGTACAAAAGCAGCCAATGGTGTGTGCTGTGCCGTCACTGTGGAGAAACCGCTAGCATGACCAACGTGACAGTCCTTGCATGTTGGTGTCCATGCATGATGCATGACGGGGAAGATTGGGAACGAATAAAGTGATAGATAGCGCATGCATTGTTCATTTCTCAAATATTTGAGTGTTTTCCAAAACACGTCCTTTTTCCACTTTGCAGAAAAATGAAATGAAGATGTGAAAAATGAGTGCACTCATGATACTGATGTACATGTACGAATTAATGTGCCTTCCTGACTAAGCACGGGTAGCTTCCATCCGCGCTAATGCCCGAGAAAGCCCTCAAATAGCAAGCTATGCAAAATAAACCGAGTATGGACTTGAGATGAAACGCATTTTACAAATCAATCGGCTTAATGCGCATAGTATGACGCAAACATCTGCACTTTTAAATGGCGAGAAGAGATATGTTGCCCCACATACACAAAATAAGTAAACAATGGCAATGGAAAGACACGCATGATGTCCATCACGAGTGGCAGAAATAAGCACTATCCTTGAGATTGTACGATATGTCGTGTTCAATGAAGTACCGCACATGCTCACCACTTCCATATCACCTCTGTTGTCTGCTAGCTACCCAAGCGCAGCCCGCACTAAATCGTCCTTGTGAAAGTCTGGCATCCAGCAGCATATCGTCGAGAAAAAATGAACGCATTCTGGAGCAACCAAAAGTAGCCCCTTTCCCCCCTACACACAGAAAAATGCAAGAGCTGGCTCCACGCTCGGGCGCCCCGTAGGCTAATGAGATAACTTAAGTGCAGTCAAAAGGCAGCACGTATGCAGAAACTAAAATAAAAACGAAGAGTAAGTGTGACAAATGTCTCAAATGTAATTTATATTCATTATTTTACCTGTTTTTGCTGTGGTTTTGGTCATTTATTTTTAATGTGACAGTATTGAAGGCCCCATTCTCCCCAAAATCTTGCATTATTGTTGACAATGTCGTGAGCAAATAGTCATAAGCAGGGTTCTAGCATTTGGTAATAAGCAGGTGACATTTTTGTGGGTCAGGCATTGAGTTTTGGTGTTAGTTTGTGTGGCATCATGAGGCCGCATGAGATGCCGAATTGCTAGGAGCTCCTTGTGATTGAAGAGTGAGATGGCAATCAAGCCCCTTCGAGTCGCACTTTTATACAATTGTTAAAGCAAGTATATATATGTCAGGTTGTCTTTCAGATAATGTGGTAGCTTATCACTGTATGCTAATAAATGTTTGAAATAAATGGATCAATGACGAAGCAACTAGCAGCATACCCTTAAAGGCAGACTTTAGGTATCCCTGCAGGTTTTAAAGTTAAGTTTAATTTATTTTTCCGAGATTTTTAATACCTGCTTTCCTTCCGGACTTTGTTTCCATTTGTAGCACCGCGTCGATTTAAGGTGGTCTCTGTTCCTGCAAGGGTGAAAAAATGAGCTAGCTGGTAGTTCATCTCTGGGAAAAAAAAAATCAGCACTCTCTTGAGACAAGGACAAAGCGCTGTGTTGTCATCTTTCTTTTTCAATGTCTTAGGAGTGCGGTTTATTTTTTTCCCAAGCTCTCTATTCTTACTGAGTTTTTTCATTCCACCCCAGATGCATTACCTACAGCAATGAAGAAGATGAATTTGTTTACGCATTATCGCCTACTGTTGTTTTTATTTTTTTTAACCTAATTTAACAGCTGCCACATGTGTGTGTATTCGATATGTCAGACTAAAGAGAAAATCCTCGACAGCTTGGTACCAGTGAGTACTTATGGAACTTGTTGGTACTGGTTTCACTACTTTTTTCTAGCTCTGAAGTAGAGCCCACCTATATTGGCCTCAGCTATAACAACTGCTTATTGTGAACGAGGGTGGAGCTACTGTCAAAATATGTGTTTATAGCCTTGAGTTTGAGACAAAAAGAACTACTGAGGTCACCCTGCTTTGTTATAACGGACAACAATGCACCATAAAGTCACCTTACTGACAAAACATGCATGAAGATCAGAGTACATCCTAACTCCCATTATCATCCTCAAAGAAAGTGTCGAGCATGTAAAAAACAGTGCAAGAAACTATAAATCAGAAGCACTAGTAAAGTTAACCACTGCCCGAGCACATGCTTACAGGCTACAAGGTCGATCAGTTGGTCCGTCAGTGTGCCGGCTAGGCAAAACTTCTGAAGTGTGAGCAGGGTCAGGGTAGCAGCAGCTTCACTAATGCTATTCTACACTGGCAGTGATCAACCACTAACAGGGCTTTGAGAAGTTTGAATACGAGCCACGAAGTATGCTTTGTTAGCCGAACTGGTCACATGACAATGTGTCACCTGCCCAACTGGATCTGCACCTTCTCAATTACTGGAGCGTGCAGATAGCACACAGAGCAAATAATCTGCACCTCTCCTTTGTAGGTAGAGCAGTGCACACTCATCAATTGAAACTAGACAGCAGCCGATGGTGTTATGCTAAAGAGCCACTTCCTACCAGGCTTGTTGGTATGTGCAGATCTACTTGTGCAGGAAGGTTGCTTCAAAAGTAGAGCAACGGCGACTGGGTATCAGTTTATTTAAAGCTCGATGTGCAGCCAGAATGCTTTAAACAAAAACTATGTGTACAATTGATGTTCTGCATGCACATGTGCTTGGTTAGCCTTTAACTGTTGAGGGTTGATGACAAAAACACCGACCCACCTAACCAACAGCTGTCGTGAACACCTCAACTGCTTTATTATTGCATTCCTAAAGCGGCACACCCACAACCAATGACTGCATCAGGCGCCTGAATGCTTGGATATCTGACTTTATTTGTATTTAACAGTAAACAAAAAGACAATGTGAAGGTGTATGTATCTATAGATAGCTCTGTTGCTGACTTTTAGTGGTCAGATTAAAGAATGTGTAAAGGCCAGCACTTTTCCACGTGCGTATGTCCATAAAATTTAGTAAGGGTTACATTTTTCATTCAGAACTGATACTGGTGTCTTTCTAATGCACCGTTAATGTGTGGTAAAAACTGCAGATTCAGTTCTTACAAAATTAATGCAGTCATGTGATTTATTTCCCAGCAGATGGCTGCGGTTTCACCCCCAGAGCACATATATGGCAATTTTGCAGTGATCTTAACTGAAGGGGTAAGGAAATAGCATCATGAAAAGGCAAGCAATTAGCTGAAAGAGCATAAATAAGACCACTGTAAAGGCAAATTGCTTTACGTTGCTAGTGGGGACGCAATAAGTATGCTTATTACGGTTGCCTGTGCATAGTGTCACTTTCCCTAGTAGCCTGAAACAACAGACGGATGCATTGCTACAGACAGACAACAGATATCTTTCAGCAGGGTGGCAAGAAGGGAGAGGTAGACTGCAGACTATCTTTGCATAATGCAGTCTAGCACTTTGCCAAGTGTAAATAATACTGAGAAAGGGCAACCCTTTTATGCAATCCATTTTCTCAAAAAGCCTAAACGACCTGATCATCCATACCAAGGAAATATAGAGTGCCTTTTACACTCGACTAAGGGCTACATTAATGTATGAGCCACTCCTTGTAAATTTGGAACCTGTTATTTGGAAGGAAATGGAATCTGCATAGTACACTGGCCCTGCATACACCCCGAGGTACTGCCCCTGCCTGTTGCCATCATTATGATCGTCTAGCTCTGTGGCATATAAAGAACAATTCAGACACATCTGTACTTTGCGCATGGCAGCAGTCAACCACGTAATGACACCATGAGGTTAGCTTGGAGTGTCACTTTAGCCTGTCTGTTTGCGTATTTTCAAATCTTTGCATGTGATGTCCCCAGATGCTGTTGTTGTTCAAAGGTTCAAATATATGGGTATTTGAGATGCAGGGCCTGTAATTGATTACTTCATATACCAGGGAGATGAGGAGCCAGGTTTTAGTACTGCAGACAACAATAGCAAGAAACAAGACTAAGAGCTGGGGCGGCCCTTACCCCATCGGTAACATGCCGATGGGTATCTCAAGACATCGGACCCGCCACATGCCCGAAGTGTTCCACACCAGCTGCAGAAGTGGATGTTCGCCACCTGCTATGCACTTGTGCAGGGACCATCAAGGACAGATTCAGCAGGAAGTAGGACTAACTGCAACAAGGCAAGAGGACTTCTCCAAATGGCTCACCGACAACGATAAGAGCAAGAGCCTTCTTCGGTTACTTATGGAAAACAATTTAGATGGGTTTTTATAATATACCTTATGGCGAGCTTGCGGAATAAAAAAAACCTAAATGTATGTGCAACTAGCCAGATATAGCATAATACTGTATTGCACAGCTGATTCCACCGAATATATTTGCAAAATTGACTGATAATTGCTACTTTCATGCAAGATCCACACACTGCCAAAAAAATTTAAAAAAAAAAGAAGTTATATCTAGCAGAGTGTAAAAGTTTTAGGACTGCCACCACTTCCTTTTTTGCATGATGCTTGCCATACCAAATTCAGTAAGCACCCTGACCCTGTCAAGCTAATGTCTAAGCTCTCTGGAGTGCTTATGTTCTTTTGACCGAGTCATTGGTTGTGGATAAGCCACTGTAGCAACGCAATAATATAGTAATCGAGGTGTTCACAACAGCTGGTGGTAGGTAGGCTGGCATTCTTGTCATCGATCTTGAATAGTCAAAGATACTGCGGCAATGCTACCAAGCACATGTGCATGCAGAACATACATTATACATGTAATATTTGTGTAATGTACTCCACCAGCCCAACAACCTTTAAGAAAGGTGATATCGGATCGCTGTTGCTTGGACCACAAAGCAACCTTTCTGCTCAATTACGTCTGCACAGACTAATAACACACTGCTCTACCTACACTCTGCAGTAGTGGAGAAGGCAGAGATCCAACTAAGAAGGTGATGCATTGCAATGTGACCAGCTGGACCAACACAGCATACTGCGTGACAAGTATTCAAACCAATTAAAACCCTGTCAGTGGTTCATTTCCTGGCAGTGTAGAGAAGCTGCTGCTACCCTAATTCTGCTAACACATCAGCCCTTACACACATACACACTGAGTGGCTGACCTCGTAGCCTGTGGGCATGTGGTCAGGCGGCAGTTAACTTCACTAGCAATGCCTACCGCCTTATTGTTTCTGCATACTAGACACTTTCTCTGAGAGTGATAACGGAAGGTAGGATATGCTCTGATTTTCATGCATGTTTTGACAGCGGGATGACTTTATGGTGCATTGTTGTTCAATATAACAAAGCAGGGCGACCTCGGTCGTTCTTTTTATCTAAAACACAGAGCTATAGACATAAGAAAAAAAAATATAATACCACAACATTAAGTGATAAGGCATAAACAAAGAGGCATGTCCTTCTTCATTACTGTAGGTTATGCATCTGAGGTGAAATGAAAAAGCTCAGTAAGAACAGAGAGCTTGGGAAAAAATAACAGCGCATTTTTGAGACATGAACAAAAAATGACAACACAGCACTTTGTCGAGTGTGCAATCATTTTTTCCTTTCCCAATATGAACCAGCAACTAGCCCGTTCTTCCATCCTTGCGAGAAATGAGACTACCTTAAATTCACACAATTATAAATGAAAACCAAATCCGGAAGGAAAACAGGTGCTAAAAACAGCCCTCGGATAAATAAATTAAAATTAAGACCTGGAGGGATACTTAAAGTCTGCCTTTAAGGGTATAATGTGGTAGTTTGACTGTCTCCAGTCTGCCTTTCTACAAGGTGACCCTCCTTTTCGTACCTGCATACTGCTATTCGCTTCGTCACTGATCCATTTATCTCAAACATTCATTAGCATACAGTGATAAGCTACCACATTATCTGAAAGACAACCTGACATAGATATATATATACCTGCTTTAGCAACATTGCACAAAAGTGCGACTCGGAAGGGCCCATCTCACCCTTCAATCGTAAGGAGCTCCAGGCAATTCGGCATCTCATGCGGCCTCATGATGCCACACAAACTAACACCAAAAATCAATGCCTGACCCACAAAAATGTCACCTGCTTATTACCAAATGCTAGAACCCTAATCATGACTTTTTTGCTCATGACGTTGCCAACAACAATGCAAGATTTTGGGGAAACGGGGCCTTCAATACTGTCACATTAAAAATAAATGACCAAAAACACAGCAAACACAGGTAAAATAATGAACATAAATTACGTTTAAGAGACATTTGTCACGCTTACTCTTTTTTATCGTTAGTTTCCGCATATGTGCCACCTTGTCACTGGACTTAAGTTATTAGCCTAAGGGGCGCCCGAGCGTGGAGCCAGCTCTTACATTTTTCTGTGTGTATGGGGGGGGGTCATTTTTTCTCTGATGATATGCCACTGAATGCCACACTCTCACAAGGATGATTTAGTGTGGGTTGCGCTTGGGCGGCTAGCAGACAACAGAGGTTATATGGAAGTGGTGAGCATGTGCGGTACTTCAGTGAACGAGACATTTCGTACAATCTCAAGGATAGTGCTTATTTCTGCCAGTCGTGGTGGACATCTTGTGTGTCTTTCAATTGCCATTGCTTACTTATTTTGTGTATGTGGGGCAACATATCTCTTCTCACCATTTACAAGTGCAGATGTTTGCATCATACTATGCTCATTAAATCGATTTATTTGCAAAATACGTTTCATCTCTCAAGTCCGTACTCAGCTTATTTTACTTGACTTGCTGTTTCAGGACCTTCTCGAGCACTGCCGTGGGTTGCAGCTCCCAGTACGTACTCGAGAAGGCACATTAATAAGTGCATGTACCGTCTTTGCCAAAAGTAACCAGGCTGCATGTTTTGCTTCTTGCTTGCATTCTGAAGCTAACATGGCTCCCCTGAGGATCATAACTTTTTGGCAAGTGAAGACAGGAGCTGTCATTTATGTTGCACCAATTTACAGCATCAGAAGTTTTATGAATTCTCTGCTAACCGACTGAGAAGCGGAACACGCAGCCTGGTTACTTCTGGCAAAGACAGTACATCAGTATAATGAGTGCATTAATTTTTCACATCTTCATTTCATTTTTCTGCACAGTGAAAAAAGGATGTGTTTTCGGAAGCACTCAGAAATATTTGAGAAATGCCAAATGCATGCACTATCTATCACCTTATTTTTTCCCAATCTTCCCCGTGTGAGCCATCATGCATGGAAAACAACATGCAAGGCCGTACTTCCACGCTGGTCATGCTAGCAGTTGTTCCCCACAGTGAAGGCACAGCACACACCATTGGCTGCTTTTGTACCAGCCCCAATTGCATAATGAATTCAAATCAGAGGTGTGCTGCTAAAGTTTTATTAAAGTAGAGGCGCTTTCATATTAAAAACATTCTTATCACTGCGGACATGAGACTATGCACGGTGGAGCGTCGTCTGAAATGCAGGCTGCAATATCAAAGGACACTTTTTTTTTTTTCTTTGCAGGTAGGGGGGGGGGGAGGGAGTTGATTGACTCAGTGGCCGACCGTCAGACAAAAGCGCTTGATGAAGATGCTACTGCACAAAAGCAATATAGAATAAGGCATGTTTTCTTCAGCATAAGGGACGGTCAGTCAGCTTATCAGCTTTAGCTTATCGACGCATGATGTTTCGCATTACACTGGCGACGACGCCAGCACGACCAGCACCTATCACCGTAGTGTGAGGTTTTCGGCCCCGCGACACCGACGGAAGTGATCAATGGAAGGTCGTCAAGAGGTACTGCTTTGTTTAAAAGTTTTGTCTGCTCCTTTAATGTTGCAAGGTACGCTCTCGCCTCAAGGTAATGCTTGCTTACTCTTAGTTTTTGGACCGAAAGAGCAACGGCAATACCTCAGCAATCAGGAACATAATGCTAACCCCTCCCCACTTTCGTGGTGCGGGTACACGGCGGGAAGAAACGGACAAGTACCTTTTTATATGCGTGAGTGCTTGTTGCTAAAACAAGCTAAATCTCATAGCGTAAGAATAATATGCTTCTGATTGTATGCTGAATTATACAGCATGAGCCCGTCCATTTCAGCCTCCTCGGCAATCTCTAGATGAAGCCCAAAACAAGTCCGAGGATCACTAAAGTCGCATATTATAGTAAAGGCTTTTCAAAGAAAAGAGAATATGCGAATAAAATATTTTTGCTGAAAAAAAAAAATCTGTGACCACCATCCAAGCATGAATGCAAAAGTGCAGCCTACATAGACTACATCGCGAATAGCAGACGACATGGGAATGATATCTCATGACGTCAGCGGCCAATGGTTGCCAGACCAGAAAGCCAATTTCAATAATAATAAAAATTATTTTTAAAACTATCTGCTGCACCGAATGAGCTCAAATTTCGAGGATTTATAATTTAACGCGTGAGGAGTGAAATCCAATAACTAGTTTATGCTCAGTTGTTAGCTGTCGTGACCACCTTAATGAATCAAGTGAAACGTGATAGTGCATGCATGCGTTACATCTTAAAATATTTCTGAGCAATTACCAAAGTATGTCCTTTCCACTGCGCTACAAAAGTAAATACCGAACACTCGGACCGTATGTCGCATGTTGACGATATACTTGCATGAATGTGCATGCCTGAGTGCACAGGGAATTGAGGTCTGCTCTCACGCTCGAGAAGGTTCTCGAACAATGCTGTAAAATAAGTTGATGCTAGAACTTGACAGATCAAATATAATTTGCAAATCCGAACTCATTAAGCTCAATATGGAACGAACATCTGATCTTGGAAATTATGTGATGGGAGACAATGTCACACATACAAAATATGTATGCGGCGACAGTTAAAGATGTAATAAATGAGCACTGCAGACCAGCTGAAATGAGCACCTGCCTGCACATTATTAAAGACACCCTAAAAACAAAAGATAATTTCACCCGAAGCTCTGCGGTCCTAGTGAATAAAAACAGCCACAGACATTCCTCACCTCCCCATCCCCTCTCCGTTGTTTGGATGCGAGCAGCCAACATAAAATCATCCTGGCAAGTCTAGCAGCCAGCAGGTAGCCCGGAACTGTCCACCTGGAGAAAGACTAACGCCAGAGCAACCCTAGTAAACAAATGGCTGGGCTGTACTCAGGCGACCTGCGGACAGTGGATAATCTAAGAGGCCCACTGATATACACAATGACAGTCAAGGAAAGAATACATATCATCAAATATAAAGCAAAGTCAACTAGTGTATTACAAAAAAAACAGCATTGAAGAACTGTGATTGAGTCCCCTTGAGTACAATTACATGTTTGGGAACAGAACAGATACAGTGACTTATAAACAAGAATCACTGATTCTCATGTGCTGCCAAGCAGAAGCACACCTGCTGGAAGGGCACAAGATCAACCAGTTCACTAATTATTGCCATTACTTAACACAAGACAATGACAACAAAATTATTAAACCAAGCATTGGCTGAAGGAAGTGCTTGAGAACTCTACACTCAATCAGTGTCACATGCTGCATGGTAGCAATAGCAATAAATCAATTGACAAAATAAGGTAGTGATCCATTTTATGCAATTACCTACACAGAGCATTCTCTCAAGATTAAATAAGGAGTGCAACAATTAACACACACATAGCATGGAAGGTAATAGTAGGCCTGTAATAACTGCACTTAGCCACAAAGTGATTGGTCAAGAGGTTGTACATGGGTTGAATAGCATGCCCACATCTGCTATACTGTTCTTTAAGGATGTTACTCCACATTAGCACACTTCAGATGAACAGGCAGCATGAGTAGACAAACGGCCTTGCTCATGTTTTATGTTCTGAAGACTGTCCTATACAGCAAACAATTGAAGAAATGCAATTTAAACACTGGCCAAACACACCCATTTATGGATCGTTCATTTCTCACTTTCTGATGTGAACGCTTTTTCAATCTGTAAAATGGACAGTTATCAACATGCATTGCTTAGAGCTTCAGCATGGCTACGGACCTATAAGGCTGCCGCGATACCTCAAGCGAAAAGATTCTGAATTAGAGGGACATCACTGGACAGCGCACTACAGAAAAGCAACTGGAGTGGCTGAGGCTTCAGAGGGCATAATCATACATACTTACCGGGATGAAGACCAAATCAAAGATGCTTCCCACTATCTCACCAAAAAGCAACCAAAAAGAATTTACAAATTGTTGCCTCTGTTAGTGACAGCCTGTTCGTAACAGGGGGTGAGATAAGGGCTGCCCTGAGCCTTAATGTGTCAGATAAATTTATTAGGCAAAGGCATGACAAAGCAGGATTCAGATAGGATGGCTACACAAAAGCCCTAACTTTAAGGCATTACTGGGTGGGCCTGTACTGGGTGGGCCTGTACTGGGTGGGCCTAGAAACAAAAAGAGTGCTGCCTAGTTGCTAAAAAGTAAATGATTATACTTTTGTCTTTTGACCTGTGGCTTGCTTTCTTATATACCATGTTTGTTTTGCTGCCAAGGCTGTAACTTTCATTAAATACTGCTATTTTAAGGTATGATCCCCTTTATGTCAATGGCCTCAGGCCAAGCACTCAAAAATCCTTAAACATGTGAAGGGGAGGGGGGGAGGTTACCACAAAAACAGCCTCTCACCTCTTCCCTGCATTGATGGTCAGCTGAGCTCCCAAGCTTATTTTGTAATCATTGCCACCAGCTCCTTTCTCACCTGCTAAAAGGACCTTGCAAGGATAGAAAAAGTTGTCGGGCTAATGGTGTTGATTCATGATTGACAGTGCTTAATTAACCACACAGACAGAGTAAACACATAAAAGACGAACACAGGCTCTGAACTTTAACCTTATTCTGGAACCACCGATACTCTGCTTATATACCCATAAAGGCACCGACTAGTGGTGATTTTCGACACTTGTGACAAATAAAAACAAAAGGAAGTACCGTAAGAGCAAACCCGAACAAGGGGAGAACAAAATAGGCAAATCATTTTTTAAGCCGCCAACACGTGGAACAACGGACTAATAACAGAAAAAAAAATGCAATGGTAACAGAAAATGGGTAACAGACGTAAGCTAACAATTAACACAGCAAAACGCACAAGATGAAGTACACTAAAACTGAAAGAAAAAGTGCATGACAAGAAAGATGAAGCCAACAATTGACCGCTAAATGCAGAAGATGAGCACTAAATAGCTAAAACAAAGCAAATGAAGGAAATGCTCATGAGCAACAAGGGTGAAGTCTACAATTACATTGCGAAAGGATGAAGATGAGGTGCATAAAACGAAACAATAAAGATAAAATGTCAAGAAATGAATTCAACAAATGTTATAAAGCTAAAACCAGGCTAGATTAGAGAAGTCCATAAAGAAAGGCAATCTTTTTTTCCAAGAGTGAAATGGAGGGGGTGCTAACACAATCATCCTTGAGCCTCAAAATCTTGGCAGCTTTAACTATTTCATGTGTCAGCTTATAACGATGTGTTTTTACACAGTTTTTTTTTCGAAGATTGGGTGGCATGGCTTCTTTAAGTCGGTTCCTGCAGTGGACGGGCAGAGTCCTGGGGGATATACCTGAGAAGTCATTTTAATGCTCCATTAGCCTTCATCGGCCAGTTGGTCCATGTATAGCTTACGGCAAGTGAAAGGCTTAGAGTGAGCGCCTTCCGCACGTGCTGCTAAGGGTTTTCTGTGCTTCTTAGTGCGGCCTCTTTTTTATTTATTTTTTTTGCTTTTCTTTTTCATTAACGATTCACCAAAGCTGCAATAGTTGCTCAAGGACAGAAAACAACGTCAACTCCTGCTTTCTTTTCACTCGTCGTAAAGTTGTGGGAATTTTGGTGCATGTAAGGAATCCCTGGAACATTATCGTGTTGCCTATGTGCTTCAGCTCTTTTTCTGAGACAGTGGAAAGGACTTGTAACGGGTACCCTGATTGCGTGAGCCTGCATACCTTTTTTCGAGAAGCTTTTTTGTAATTTGTGCTCGCATGACTTGTTCAGGGCATTGACAAGGGCAGACTGGATGATATTTCTTCTAACCAGCTTTGAACGAGCGGAGTCATATTATAGAAAGGGCTAGTTGCCCCTTGGTTCAAATGCCCAGCTCACGTGACTGGGTGTGAAGATGCTTAGTTCCAAGAAGCACATGGAATCATTGTCTGGCATTTCTTGCTTTAATTCAAGGGGAGCCAGGATACTCTTAAAGACACTCAAAACTTCAGGTACTTCATGAAAAAAGGTTTCTACGTCACGGTTTAAATTAACTAAGAAGTCGTCCCCAAAGCAGAAAATTTTTTGAATTCGTGAGTTTTCAAAGTGATTCCCGAGAGTACTGTCATGCATAACTAAGAACAGATCACTGAGCAAGGGAGTAAGTAATACATGATATGATGCAGATCCCGTGCTTTTGGATAAGGTGTGAATCATTCCTTTCTGCAAATGTTTATTTTAGATACACAGAAAACAATTCTAAGAGACCATCTACAGAGACACCACACTCACTCTGGGAGGATATGGTTCCATGTCTGTCAATAGCTTTGCGAACGCATTTCATGAGGTCCATCTTGAGGTATAGAATAAAACAAGCCTTTTGCATTTATAGAAAAGGCATGATAGGCTTTGTTTCTTTTCCCGTTCAAAAACCTAATGACTACATCTGCCTTCTTTACCAGAAAGGGATCATCGATAAAAAGCAATTTCAGGTTGCCATGCAAATACATAGTGACGTCTTTCTGCCAGATATACCTCTCGTGCCCTCTGTGCATTATTGTTTCGGAGGATACCTGGCAGAAAGACGTCTCTATGTATTTGCAAAGCAACCAGAAATTGCTTTCTATCGATGATACCTTTCTGGTAAAAAATGCAGATGAAATCATTAGGTCTTTGAACTAGAATAGAAAGAAAGCCTACCATGTTTTTCTACAGATGTTAAAATTATTTTATTCTATACCTCAAGATGGGGGACATCATGAAATGAGTTGGTAAAGCTATCGACAAACCTGGAGCAGTATCCTTCCAGAATGAGTGTGGTGTCTCTGTAGATGGTTTCTTGGTTATGATTTCTGTGTACCTAAAATCAACATTTCTAGAATGGAATGGTTTACACTTTATCCAAAGTCACAGGATCTGCATTGGATCATGTATTGCCCCGTTATCAGTGATCTGTTCTTAGCTATGCATGACAAAAGTCTCAGGAACCATTTCAAACACTAACAAGTTAAAAATATTTTCTGCTTTGTAGATGATTTTTTAGTACCTTTTCGACTGTGACAAGGAAGCCTTTTTTTTTCATGAAGTACCTGAAATTTTTAGTGTCCTTAAGAGTGCCCTGGCTCCCCTTAAATTTATGCACGAAATGCCTGACAATGATTCCATGCACATTATGGAACTAAGAATCTTCTTTACACCCAGTTATGTGTGCCGGGCATTTGGACCAAGGGGAAACAATCCCTTCCTAACATGCAGCTCCGCTCGTTCCAAAGCTGGTCAAAAGAAATATCATCCAGTCTGCCCTTGTCAACGCCTTGAACAAGTCATGCGAGCACAAATTGCAAGAAAGCTTCTTGAAAAAGGTATGCAGGCTCACGCAATCAGGGTGCCCATTACAAGTCCTCTCCACTGTCGCAGAAAAAGTGCTGAAAAACACCAAGTGCAAAAACACAACCACTGGCTGAAGTGCACAGGCCACGCAAAAAGGTTGCAGTGATTCGTTGCATGCACCAAATTTCCCACAACCTTACGATGAGTGAAAAGAAAGCAGGAGTTGACGTTCTTTTCTGCCCCTGAGCAACTATTGCAGCTTTCGTGGATCGTTAATGAAAAAGAAAAGATGCCGCACCAAGAAGCACAGAAAACCCTTAGCAGCAGTGTACAGAAGGCGCTCACTCTAAGCCTTTCACTTGCCGTAAGGTATACATGGACAAACAAGCCCTTTTGATGCATCAATGAAAGGCTAATGGAGCATTAAAATGACTTCTCAGGTAATCCCCCAGGAATCTGCCCGTCCACTGCAGAAACTGACTCAAAGAAGCCATGCCACTCAATCTTTGAAAAAAAAAACAGTGTTAAAAACACATTGGTAAAGCTGACACATGAAATAGTCGAAGCTGCCAAGATTTTGAGGCTCAAGGATAATTGTGTTAGCACCCCCTCTATTTCACTTTTGGAAAAAGAGATTGCCTTTCTTTATGGACTTCTGTAATCTAGCCTGGTTTTAGCTTTGTTACATTTGTTGAATTCATTTCTTGACATTTTATCTTTCTTGTTTGGTTTTATGCACCTCATCTTCATCCTTTCGCTATCTTAATTGTTGACTTCACCCTTGTTGATCATGCGTGTTTCGTTCATTTGCTTTGGTTTAGCTATTTAGTACTGCTTGTGTTCTGCATTTGGCAATGTCAATTGTTGGCTTCATTGTCGCTGTTCATGACGCTTTTTTTTCAGTTTTAGTGCACTTCATCTCATGCATTTTGCTGTGCTAATTGTTACCTTTACCTCTGCTACCCATTTTCTGCTCTCCTTCCACATTTGTATTTTTTTTGTACTTATTAGTCCACTTTCCATGTGTTGGCGGCTTAAAAGATAACTTGCCTATCTCGTTCTCTCCTCGTTCGGGTTTGCCCTTTCAGTACTTTTTTTGGTTTTTATTTGTCACATTAGTTTTTGTTGCCACAAGTGTCAAAAATCGCCACTTGTCTGTGCCTTTATGGGTATATAAGCAGAATATTAGTGGTTACAGAATAAAATTGAAGTTCAGCCCCTGTGTTCGTCATTTATGTGTTCTTTACTCTGGCAGTGTGGTTAAGAGCTATCAATCATGGCTTACAAGAATGGGCATTTTCTGCCGCAGCATTCTTTCCCTATCCTCACGGCGCACATTGTGAAAGTGCACCTTGAAAAGCTTTGTAGCCCATTACACTAGCTTGGCTTCCTAAGGTCGCTGATATGAAAGTCACTGAAAACATTTCAGGCATTAAAAGCCAATTTGCAAAAAAGGGTCCTGCACACTGCAAATTCTGATGAGTTATGGAAGGCCATCAAAAGTGCGTAGAAAGAGCTGAAGCCGATGCAACACTGTCGTGCCAGTGCTCTATGACTCCTTGCCATGCCAAGTCTGCTGTCATAGAGCTCGGTGATGACTTCCTCCGCTACTCAACTTCCTGTGTGCACTCAACATTGGTCCCCACCCTCATTTTCTTTTTTGTGTGTGTGTGTGTTTCAGCAAGCACGCAGCAGGTCACTGAAATGTTTCCAGATTTTTTTTTTTAGATGTAGGACATTTTGCATTATTTTGCACAGCAACAAAGAATATTCTTTATGACTCGACAATTAATTCGTGAGCCATTCTTAGCAGCTTCTCTTTCTTATGAGCATGACCTAAATAGCAACTTTACTTTTTTGAGGTTTCAAAGTGGCTTTATAACAGCATGTCCATGCTGCAGCTATAAAAAAAGTATGCATGCTGTTTATAAGTGACTTTTCTGCAGAAGAAAAAAAGTATGCCAGGAAGTGAAAAATGAACAATTCATTTTCTTCGGATTAACTCACGATCACTTCCTTGATTGGCTGCTACACACGACACTAATCTTCAGAACATAAAGTGCAAGCAAACACATTCGCATACTCAAGCTGCTTGACCATCTGAAGTGCCCTAATATGCAATGACGTCTTCAGACAGAACAGCCTAGGAGACCATGGCAACAGCTGACCACACTTTGTGGGCGTGTGCTTAGCCTAAGGCCGCGGTTCCTCCACTTGTAAAGCATAGGTAGGCAAATAAAGCATTTATCACCATTAATCATGGTAGTGCCTTTTGAGAATCATGTGACGGCAGAACACACTTACGAGCTTAATGCTGTTCACGGGACGCCTTTAGCAACCAAGCAAGCATCCACCCTGAGCAAGCAGCTGTCTTCCAGGAGAACATTTTCAAAAACAGTGTACACCTGGAAGTGCAAGGAACAAAACTGTAATGCCTCACACAACCGGACGTAAACGTGACGGCCGATGCATATTTGTGATGATAAAAAATGGAAGTTATTAAAGTATGTATGCACAAGAACACATACTACTGTGTCTACGGAAGAAAATTAGCGGTTACAGCACTGCCAAAACAAATAGCGCCTACGCGCCTCCCATGTTCGAACAAGCGACAATGCCACTGCTCCCAGTACAAGAAAATAGCGCTTGGTAAAACTGAGGCTTCAAAATATGTGCTAATGAACAGAAGTCTACACGCTTTTGCGCGTATTTTAAACTTGCAGTTGCGGAAAAAAAATAGAAGCGAACCTTACCTGAATGACTCCATTATTGTCCAGAGACCGTTGATGCCGTTGGCGAGCGAGCATTGAAAGCAAGTTGCAGGTCATACATATCCTGTGTGCGCGCTGCAAATGGTGAACACTTCGAAGGCTTGAGGCTTGCGATGCATTTCATAATGATATAACAGGGTAGTTTAAGAGGTCAAGCCGGCGATAATAAAGGATTGCTAAGCGAAATACGATGCAACTGACAGGCCGCAAGAACAAACAACGCACAGCTAACGCAGCGCTTGAACTGAACAAGAAGAGCAACAGTTGCGCAACGCAAAAAAAAAGAAAGAAGAGGGAGCATGAGTTTGATAACTATCAAGTATTTGTGAATGCATAAATTATTTTCAAATAATAAAGTTCATTTGTGAAGTTAGATGGTCGTAGGTTATTCATTTCTTCAGGTAAATTTGGTTTGAGCAGTTGACAGTTTCGTAGTTGAAAACAGTAGCAGACGACACGCCTGGAAGCCTTTACCCTTGATAGCTGATTACTACTATTTAATGCGGTATCACGCAGACAGGAGGAAAAAATGAAAAAGAAGCCTGCTTCAATGTTCAATACGGACACTTGTGCTGCCCGAGCAACAATCGAAACATGTGTGGTACGGAAAGTTATAATTTCTTTATCGCAGGAGTAAAACAACCTTTAACGCTATCTAAATCTGCAGGAGTAGAATGTTCACTTTACTCATTTTTTCTTGGAAGATTGAAAGGCCATTTCACTCTTCCTCGCATATGGCAGGAGTAAAGTGACATCTGCAGGAGTAATTAGGCTGTTTGACTCTTGAAATAAGAGTTCCAGTTCTTAGAGTGAGCTCCGCGGCTTCCTCTTTCCATTGCAGCGGTTTGCTACTTTAACCTCTTGAATTTTCCTCCTTATGAGTAGTTCTACCTGTTCATAATCCCAGTCTTCCATGGGGCTTTTCTCTATTGCTTCATCTGTGTCTCCTGCTATCTGCGCTATTTGGTCGTCGTTTAATTTTGCGTTTACGTTTTGTCTAAGTTCCATTTCTCTTTTCATCAAGGGCTCCATCTGCAGACTAATACGTTTATGATCCCTTCCCAGACTACACTCCCCTTCTTCGTCTATTTCCATTTTTGTGACCTTGCTATAAATTTTCTGCGACGTTAGATAATAGTCAATGGTCGTCTGCCTGTTGCGGAATTCCCACGGGATTTGGCCTTCACATTTTGTTTCTCCATTTACTATAACCAGATCGTGTCGCTGACAGAAATCTAGCATTAGCTTCCCGTTACAATCCGTGTATCCATCTAGATCGTCGATGTGGCCGTTTATGTCCCCCAGTAGAATAATATTGGCCCCGTTTCCAAACTGGCTTATATTGTCACTGAGACATTCAACAAGATCCTTGTTTTCTTGCCTGCATTGATGTCCTGTTCTAAATAAACTACCCCTAGCCATGTCCTTATGTCGGCAATGGTTCCTGAAACCCAGATATGTTCTTTACAAGATGATTTAATTCTTTGCCAATTTGTTCCCTGGTGTATCAACATACCTACCGGACTGCGCAGTGCTGACTGCGGCGCCACCTAGCGGAGCGAGCGACTGCGCGCGCGGCAGCAGCGCGGCGACGACGCCATAACCTGGGGCCCTATTCTCGACACACAAGGCTGTCGTTCGGGGCCATTTTGTTTCTCCGATTGGCTCTCAGAACAGTCACGTGTTTCAAATTTGTGGTGCGAAATTTCAGTGAATCGGAATGACTTTTTGCGGTGACGTAAAAATTACCTGAACATGAAAACAAATTTTAATCAGCGGTATTCATTATGCATGGTGGATATATATAAGTAATTATGAAGGGAAAACAGAGGAATATATGATAGAAAGGAAAGCACTTACGCTTTTAGTACGTATGGGCTGAAATGAACTCGACCTGATTCCTGAAATATAATTGGCTGACGTTGTGTGGCGGGAAATACGTCATGCACACTCATTCATAGGTGACGTCAAATTGACGTTTCATTACTTAAATGATGTTCTGCCATTGATGTAAATGACCAAAGTGGGGCGCCGCATTTTGAACCACTTGAGGCGGCTCCGAAAAAAAAAACCATGGCGAATTCGACGTGCAGTGTAGGCAACTGTTAACTCACCGCAGTTTGGTAGACATTTTGGTGGGTAGTGAAGTGAGCTGACAAATCATGATGTAATTGCAGAAAGCACTTAAACGGCGTCATAAGGAAACTTTTCAGCTGCGTCATCTTTTAGAGGATTAATAATGAAGATGCAGATTTACAGCCGCACGAGGGTCGTAGCTACACTCCCGTTGCAAATGCTTTGCTCTCTTAGGAGAAACCATCGATCCGTGCCGTCGTTGCCAAGCGCAACAGTGCGGCCCGCTAACTTAGGCGGTTGATCTAGGCGAGACGAGGCATTTCAGAGAGCAACAGAAGGGAAAGGTGGGCGAGTTGTAGGTTGTTTATGATAGTTTCGTGGTCGCTCTTCAACACAAAAACAAAGAAAAGCGATATAAAGGCGCCAGTCCCATGTTTTCCCCTCTTTGTCTCCAAAGAATAGAAGATAAATAAAGGCGCCACTCCTGTGCTTTTTCCTCTTTGTCTCTGTGTTAAACAGCGCCCACCAAACCATCATGGATTTCTGACAGCACCGCGATGCTTTCTAATTATCTTTCTGGTCTGTTCGTGAGTACAACCTGAGGGGTCATATGGTTCGATGGCTGTACAGGAACTTCGCGCGACAGGCAGCGAGGGATCACCGAAGACTGTATTAAACGTCGGTCCTAAACACTGCCTTTTTTGCCTTGCATTATGTACTCGCTGCAATGCTAATAAATTGAACGGCCGTTCCACGAAAAGAAAAGCAAGCAAAAATACTCATAGATTCAATTATAATAAAGGAATGTATGTTCCATGTACCGTCTTTGCGAAAAGTAACCAGGCTGCAGGGCCTGCTTCCTATCCACGTGGTAGTAAATTCGCAGCCTGTCTGAACCTCTAAATTTTTGCAATGTGAAGGCGAGCGCCTGTCCTCACTTCTTAACTATTTCTTATCATATGGAAATCCTTATTGGCTTTACTACTACAAGAGAGAAGCAAAGCATGCAGCCTGGTTACTTATGAGAAAAGACGCTACATGGCACATGTTTACTTGCCACATATATGTGACGTGTTTCATATATAAAGTTTTGTTTTAATGTGCTTGCGGGCTCACCATTTTTATTTTTTAGAAAAAAAAATAAGTACTCCGGCTCACGTTATGACGGTATGCTCTAATCATATGATGTAGTTGAGTGACATTTTGTGTTGCTTTTTTTAATACAGCCGGAAAATAATCTCCATTTATTGATTTGCATTTTACCGTTTCGACAGTAAGGAATATGCGCGCGCGGCGCCACTCTAGCTTCGTACCACGATTTCCTCAGTCATCGTTCGCTTTCTTTCCTTATTGTCCGTTTATCCCCCAATGCACATGCATGGTAGCCTGGTCATCGACTAATTAACCTTCCTGCTATTCCGTTCTTCTGTTTTTTTCTCTTTCTCGGACATCTTTTGCTTTTCTCTAGAGCTTTTCGCCATCCACCGCATGAAAGTCTAACCAACTAGGTGTAAGGCCCAGCGTAGGCCTTCCACTTCGCGTGTGTGTGTGTGTGGAAGACTCTCTCTCGCTCTCTCCCTCCATCTCTCCCTCTCTGCGCTGCTATCCGCGCTCTACAGAACTAAAGCCGGCACAATATGCTAGAAACTTAAGCAGACTTGGTGACCTGACGGTAGCTGCTGATCATAACGCGGCTTTTCGAAAAAGGTGGGTAGCACAGCAAGTACCTAACAGTAATTGATGCTTTAAGACTGCGAGCATTGTCCTCAGATATGGACCATGCCGGCTGCGGCGCCGGTGTCTCTTCGTCAGTGCTGGAGCTACTTTGGAAATCTGTCGATTCCTTCTGCTTACGACCAAGTCCTTAAACGTTTTAGTTCCTGCATTTAAAAGCTATTGATAAATGAACGTGAGAGGTCATCGGCGCTTGAACAGCAATGCTGTTTCCGCTCTCATTTTGCGCCAACCCTCTGCTAATATTCCGTTGCCGTTCTTGCTCTTCAGCTGAAACTCGCGCGCCTTCCTGCGCGTAGCTGATGCCGAATGTTCGACCGCAGGTATGTCAAGACACACTGATACCGCAAACGCTACAACACACTTCACTAGCCTCATTGCAACCCGAGGCTTCCGAATCACGGAATGCACCGCAGCGTATTGGTTCCCGCAGGAGCATCGTCGTTTTTCATTCTTGGCGCCAACATATAGTAGGAGACGACAGCGCGCTTTTTTCTGTCGCTTTATTTGTGTTTTTCTTCAGAATGCGCAACACAATTGTGTGCTTACGTAACCTGGAACCACCCTACTGCACACGTCACGCGTACGTCACAATTTGGACAAAATGGCGAATTGTTGAGAATAAGGCCCCTGGTGGTGATCGGCTGAAACGGTTGCTAGGCAACGGCTGTTCAAGGGCATTCGTTCCCTCCGGCCACCGGCTACGCGACGAGGCAAAACCTAGCGTAATGTTGCTTTCGCAACAATACATTACAAATATCAATATTGTAGCAGCAAGATCTCCCCTGCAATCACCCGTATATGTTTCATGAGCATGAAAAATTAAAACACGAGGAGGTGTCGCAGCGAAGGCGGCCTTCGCTCGCTATGCAACCTTAATGCAAACGTAGCCGACATAGACATGCATAACGGTTTGGATGTCTGCGTCCCTCCGCGCATACGTAAACACCAAGAAGGTTAAAAAAAAAGAAAAAACGCTGGAGTGGAAGGAGCGCCCGTCAAGTCAAGCTTCCGTGACGCTATCTTGCGAAGAGTAAGGCAGCACGGTCTCTGGGGGTACCATCACAGTGTTGATATGAAACGCCCCAAGCGTACAGTTGTTCTTCAGCACATCCAAGGTCGACAGAGGGTCCGTTCTCCCTGTGCACGGCTTGTTGTAACTTTGGGGACCTTAAACACAGTTGACATAGTGTTAGGTGCAATAAAATAGCTTAATAGCTTAAAAAGCCTAATAAAATTGCTTGTATCAATGTGCCGTTGAGGATTATTATTTACAGCAGGCTGTGTTTCTTTTTCTGATGCATCGGGAGCTACGTTTCTCTTCTTCCTTTTTTCAATATATTGAACTCAATATTTACGCAGGTTTGTTGCATGCATTGTTATTTATCACGCTTTAAATTCTTTTATCTTGATAACTTACATGACTGTTCGCTGCTAGATCTCAAGTGAGTGAATTAAAGATTAAGAAACGCGAATTGCAGTGTATATCGTTTTTGTGCTTCAGACCGGAACTAAGTATATCTTAAGCTTTAAAAGGAGCTTTACCTCCAGCTGCAGTTCACCTTGACAGCGGCATTAACCTGGTATCTACAGGTAATGGTCCCGATCCCGATCGAGGGAGTTGCTTAACGGTGCTGCTAAAATGGAAAATAAATGGCAGCCTTACTCGATTGAACGGAGTCTGACGAACACTGGCTATGATTCTGCGTGGCTTTTGCGTTGTTTAGTGTTTGACTGGATTATATTATTTGAGACCATTCCAATAATACATGACTTGATATGGAGCATACCGTCCAATTATAATCAAATTACTGATCATTAGAAAATAAGACGTTAGTGTAGTGTAAGCACATTCGTTTAGTACAACGTACAACATATATGCTTCGCTACGATATGTGACGTGGAAGTATAACATCCATTTAGATTTTAATAGCAATTGACTAATTAGCTTGCACCTTTCAATTTCGGTGCCGCGCAATTCTCCACCAGATAAAAAAAATTCGCGTTCCGATGGAATTGCATAAACAGGTCTGGGGTGCGACCTGATGCCTGTGAACACCTCCGGTGAAGTTATTTTTAGGACTCCTGAATTCAGGTATTGCTAGCCAATAGTTATTACATCGCTGTTATAAAAATGACAGTTCATTCTTCGCAAGAACAAGGTTTGAAGGCATTAGCAAGTTTTTGACAGCGGTGGTTGCTGCATGGGCGCATATACGTGGACGTGCAATGTTGCATCGCCGATGCCACTTTTGCTGCCGCTGCTGTTGGTAAAGAACCCGACGAGGACAGTAACGTGTGATCTTAACCAAGCAAATTTATTACGACATTTCGTCAAGGCGATTTTTTGATATCGAATATCGGGCGGTGAGGGCAGTCTCTAGAGCATCGCTCGGGTACCTCCAAACAGCACTTCAGCGAAGACTAAGTCAAAGTCATATCTCATGTGACCCCAGATAGATTTTATTGTGACTAGGTTCACATATGCCAAAGCCCTGCAGTTTTCGCAGGATCGTCTTTAAATCCCACTAGAGAAGTTTCGGTGCCATTAAGATACGCAGTCCCTTTATCAAAGCCAAAGCCTTAGAACTATCACATGGTCTCCTTATTACTTAGTCACCATAGGAACTCTTGTCCTAGCACTTTCTATCACCTTCATATTGCGTAATACATCCTGTCTACCCTTCACTGAAATAAACGTGGCGCCGCTGTGACTGAGATGTTACAGACTTGCTTTCTACAAGGTATTCCTGCCGAATACGCTCTGACGGACTTTTTATCGGTGATATCTTTTTCGGTTTATGAGAAGGCACTGGCACATCGCTCAAATCGCTTTCTGCGGCCGATAAAACTAGCGCATTCAAAATATTGGCTGCGGGCCGGTTTAATGTGCTCAGCTTCGCTTATATGATAAAAAACAACGATTGTTTGATTCTTCACAGATTTTAAAAAATATTTTTGATTTCTCTGAAGTTCGTCTGACCAAGGCGAACGTTGGCAGTGTCCGAAAGCGCTTGCTTGTGGCGGTTGCTGCAATCGTCTTAGACCAAAGCAAAGACGCGAAAAAAAGTGGTCGTGCAGTGTCTTCAATTTTTATTGTCTGAAATAGTGCACAGTGGAAAGCCTTTGCGACACCAAATGTGGTGCAGGTGCCTCATGATTTCAATGACTTCGCTGGGAAAGCTCAGAGGTGGTAGATATCCGCTCCATGACGGCACATGTGCGAGGTCCTACGTTTATGTAGGGCGTGTATCAACACCAAAAAAAGTGGTTTTGTACCCCAGTGAACGTACTAAAAACGAAGTATTTTCACAGCGCGCTTAAAGGTTTATGCTCACCAATGAAGGCAACAAACATCTATCCGAAAATAAGATCAGGGTGCTACCTAATTCCGTCATTTCTAAAATGGATGTTGAAATCATACACGTTTTTAGAAAAGCGGCCCAGGATTCATAGCGGTGCCCTCTACAGAATATTATTTACGGAACCTTCCCCAAAGCTCTCACTTTCCTTCTTCCTCTGTTATTAAGCTAACAAATATATGTTGCTTTAAAGCGCTACAAGTGTAGAAAAAAGCCATTTCACATAAAATCTGCGTCTTTTGTACTACCGACAGTGCTTGCAAACAAAAACTCGCTGCGACAACTTCGCAGATTTTTGGCCCTTAGCTGTAGTCTAAGCCATCTTCATTTGATGTCGCACAAAAGTATCCTGTAGAGAATAGCATTAGTCACATCAAGACGCTCATCCTAATCCGAGCTTATATTCTGCTTGCTCACTAAATGCAGTTATGTTATCAGTTCGAAGTCAGATGACACTTGATAACATCGTAAGTTGTTTTTAATCTGACAAGAAGATATTTAAAACACAATATTTTGTACGCATAGCAAAATATCTTCCAAAATATCTTCCATTCCTCCATTGTATCGGTTTTAGCCATAAAGCCTGTGCATCATGCGCTCACAACAGGGCTGCACCTGCATAGAAATAAGAAAAAAGAAAACTGCCTTTCAGAAAATACTTGATCCAGATTAAAAAGTTATGTTTACGATTATTTGTCGGCTTAGGCGGAAACCTTTTCTTTCCAACCTGTTATGGTAGTAGTTTCATTGACGATGGTGTTATCATTTCTGTTGTCGTAGGGCATTCAGAGTTATAATAGTAGAGCTCTTCCATTAGACGAACAACTCTCACTGATCATCCAGCCCTTAAAACACCCACTAAAAGCATACCGCACACTTAGTTTGGCCGATAAGTGCTTCAGCAGAGGGCGCTTTCGCGTGTAACACTCATTGGCACTGCCTTCTGTAAGCATGTTTAACCAATAGACCGATTCCACCACGGCTGTAATTTGATGATAAAATTACGAAAACGCAAGGTTGCAGTAAAAATTTTTAAGCGTTGCCAACAATCCAGAAAAATCCTTTTGAGGACATGCTTGAGTCTTTCGCGTTGGCTTTGGACTTTTCCGGGAAAAAACATCGCTCTCATTTGTCATTTATCCTCGAGGATGTGGAAATCAGACCCTGTCAAAAGGAGTAGACATAAATGACAAAAATATTACACTTCCCGTAAACTACTCTTAGAATGCGACAACCGCGAGCTTTGTAATCATGATGAAATGGCAATTATTTGATGACAATATTTTTTGTTCCGTCTAGGCGCCTGCAGAATTTTACTAATTGACCCCTCTCGCTGTGGTCTTCGTAAGAAAAATCTGTATTTGAGATTGCGACACGAGCACTGTCAGGAGCATGACCGGAGCCACAAAAGACCACAATTTTAGCTACAGTACTTATTTTCTGCATAAGTGAATTGACGCATAATGATCTTGCAAGGCTTTATAGTGCATATGCACGAAGATGAGAAACGACGCACGCACTAACAAGCACTATCTGTGAAATGTTTTCATTCGAAGTATGTCACACCTCACACAAGACGAAGTGTTAATTTCTATCTTCAGGTAAGTGAAAGCAAAGCTTTTGGATCATACCAGTTGCGAATCTGCGCTTCAAGAAGTGATCGTTTTTTTACGCATTTTTCGGGTGTCTATGAATTGACGCGCCATCTGGAAGCTCTCAATACAAGCTTTTTGCTATTGTCACCGTTGCCTTTTGGAAATCAAACTGTTCTCTCCTCTTGTCCATCTTAACTATAAAGCTGTAACCCCAATAATTTTTACCGCTGCAAGTCTTCATGTAATTTTATTTTCTATAGTGGTTGTGCTTTTATACACAATCAGAACGTTTGGAATATAAACGCAGTTTTCTTTAATGGCCGTGGGTGCCGCCACCATTCGTAAACACCCGAATTCTGACCAAACAAGACCGCTTTTTCTTTATACATGGGCCCGATGGGAAGTTTCGCCACTGGAAGTATTGAAGAGCTCTGAGGGAAAATATAATAAAAACATGGTAAAACGTCCGACCGCCTGGCGACGTTCAGTATTTTCATCCTTGGCTGCGCTTAGTTTGTTTAATAGGCCGCCCTTAATGGCTCGCGACGAGGAAGCTTCCGTAACTGTAGAGTCTTGCCGCAATACTCATGAAGTGCATCTCAAGGTGTATTGGAAGTAACTACTCCTGTGGGGACGCTGGCAATGGGAATTATTCGTCCCATGGCATGCTGGTTTGCTCAGAATATATCGCGTCATCTGCAGAATGTGTAGAAGCTTCTGTAAGCACGTGTAACCGAAAGACAGATCGTACCCACCTAGCTGCTTATGCGCCACTTTTCCGCAATTTTTTCCATGCGGTCGAATCTGTGCTCATCACTGCAGCCATGGAGGACCACACACTGAAGCTGTGGATCCTACAGCAAACAGTGCCTGCAAGACGGCAGCCCCTCATTCGGATCTAGTACACATATTTCGGGCGAAATCAGGCCCCGTTCTGCTCCTGGCAATGGGTACGACGGTGAAGCAGTCCTTCAGCGGCGGCCTTGATAACAGCATCCGCTGCTGAAACGTGCCTAGCTGAGCCATAAACTTATATGACTCCTTTGAGTCGGATGCCCAGTTAGGCACCCTGTGGGGCCACACAGATGCTGTTGGGCTCCTCCATCGACATCATCAAGCTGCAGCTGCTGTTCTGCTCGGGCGATGGCACCACCCGACTCTAGTCTTCCGAAAGCAATGTGCCCCTGCCCCGCACCGACATAGCCCCAGACCATGCTGACAAAATCCCGTCAGTGAACTTTGTCCGAGCGCATGCCAATGAGATGACAGTGACCTAAACGATGTCACGCTCGCTCATCATGCACATGGAGTCGGGAAAGCTATGGTGCGGCTCGACAGTGACCAAAACACAGATGTGAGTGTTGTGAGGAAGCAGATCAACTGCGTGATGAGCCATTCGCTTTGCCCGTGACGATAATGGCGCATGAGGATTCCCACCTTCTTCGACAAAACTAGCAAAATAGTGCATTGAGTGGTGGCTCCCCTGGTTGCTGTCACAAGTCTGGCCATAGACCGCAATGGCCTCTACCTCTTTTCAGGAAGCCACGACTGCTCTAACCGGTTGTGAAACCTGGACAACAATACGTGTACCGAGGGGTTGGAATTCTGAGAAGCGCAAGACAATTGCCAGTCCGCGTGCTCCGGTGAGCCGAGCCTGTGTCGTCGTCTACACATGAGACGTTAATAGACAACGAAAACTGGGGGACATGCGAAGTGCCGTTATACTTAGCACTGTCAATAAAATACAGCACATTACATGTGCAGCTGTATCCCCAACTGCTCAAAGTTATACGACACATCCTTAATTTTTCCAGCGCTATTGTAATCCACGCTGCATCAGCCTACTAGGGCCTCAAAAGCATATTTAGCAGCCCTATCCATCAGCGTAGAAATATAAGGAAATTAGGCGCTTGTCATCAGACACATACCAAAAAAGGAAGCAGCCACTGAAATCAAGGAAAGCTTGGAACCGTTTTAGTGGTTTAATCAATATCAATGGATGATAAAACATTGTGATGGATAACATAAATTGCTTAAACAATTAGGTGAAGAAACTGCCACAAGACCCGCGTAGGATTCAAGCCTGCTTCAGCAGATTTCGCGGGCGTTACTCGATCTGCACTGGGCTATAGCTGTAGGTATTTAACTGTCTAGTTTGGTTAGTAGTTATGTTGAGTATAGCTTATCCTTTAGAGTATCCATCGGCGGCTTCCTCGTGAATAGCTACGGCGTGAGTACGAGTGGTAGTTACGAATTGCTAGCTGCAGCATCCTATAAGCGAGAGGTTCTTCATGCCTTGCATTGGTTCTAGTTGCATTTCTTATCCTAGTGAGTCTCAAGCGAACCGTGTGAGCAATACTAAATTGATTGCATTCTTCCGGAGAGCGGCCGAAAGGATAGATGACGTTTCAATGTCTAAGAATGACGAATGGCGTCGATGGGTTGGAAAGATCGGAAGTCAGCAGCTATTATTACCGGTCTGCTTATTGTTTTACCTAGTGGAACACATAAAGTTATGAATGTCGTTGATATGAATTTATGTTCACAACACATCACGTTCAGAAAAGCATTATGAATTTTGACGTGTTCAGTATCGGCTACAGATGCGCTATGGTGGTGCAGAGGTTCGGGAGCTTGACTTCTGCGCCCAAGGAGGAGGGACTGTAACACGGCAGCGGCGCCAGCTTTTCCATTGAGGCGAAAGGCAAGGCGCCCGAGTGCTTTGCGATGTCTGTGCAAGTAAAAGAGCTCCAGGTGGCTGAAATTTTCGGACCTCTCCACTACGGCGTCATTCATAGCATGGGTTGCTTTGGGACCTTAAACTCCTCAAATCAAACCATCACGTTACAACTCCCGATTGCTAATGCTGCGAACTGCAAGTTTTGAAGACAACTACGCGGCATTTTCAGGCACATGAGGTAAATATATTTTGAAATCACAGTACACTAGAAAGCTGAGAGCATATCGATAGCAGCAACTCGACATCTGAATATCCCTTGATGCACGAGCAACTAAAGAGGGTCAAAGCTTGTGCGTGTCGTACAGACAGTGGAGAAATTCGGTATATTTGCTGTCCCGAAAATGCGTTTTGCTGGGATCTGAAAGCTACTATTTGCCTATCACAATCCAGACTCAGGAGTGAATTTTGAGTTAATTGTTGTAATTCTGCTTGAAACTTTAGGGAGGCTTCGCATTTACAAATATAGCCCGATAGCATTTCCAAAACATGGACGATGTTTTGCGCCTTTATATATATGTTTGTATTTTTTTTTCTCTTATAACCTGCCGGGCGATGACGTTACCGGTAAGCTCACAGGCCGATTCTTGAAATTTGATGCGTACCTGCGCGCGTTCTTTTTGATCTCGATGCAACGCCACAATACACAAGCTCCACCTACAAAGTTATTACGCGATGGCGTTTTACATAATCGGACGACGCTTTTTGCGTTTTTTTATTCATTTTTTCGTTTTATTTAGAAGTATTTTTTACACCGATACGTAGTATCAGGAGTCATCGCCTTTCCAGTCTGAGCATTTTACCCTATAAACAAATTTAACATTTTTCATTTTCTATATATTTGGTTGACCGTATGAAGAGATTTATCATTTTTTTGTATATTTGGTTTGGTTTGTCGGGTTTAATGTCCCAAAGCGACTCAGGCTATAAGACGCTGTAGGGCAGGACTCTGGAAATTTAGACCACATGGGGTCTATAACGTGCACTGACAGCACACAGCATACGAGCGCCTTGCTTTTCACCTCCATCGAAAGGCGGCTGCCGAGGCCGGGATACGATCCCGCAAACTTGAGCACAAGAGTGCCGTAACTTTTGCATCACATCGGCGGGTGTTATTAATATAGTCATACCTCTCGAGCAGCATGCGGCCAGCCTCCTTGTTGAGCGCCGACTCGGGGTTGGGGGCGATGAGCAGGACCTTGATGGCGAGCAGTATCTGCTTGAGGCTCACTCCAGGCTTCCAGTCCTTCTTCAGGGTGTTGACGCACATTTCGCCTGATGGAACGGCCAAGTTTGTGTGGAAGATGCGCGTCGTGAAGAAACCCCGTGGCGGCGACGCCGGGAAGTCCTTCGGCAGCACCAGGCGCAGTTTGAAGACACCACCAGCGTAGGGGGTGCCTTGAGGACCCTCGATGGAGGCCTCAATGCATGTAGCGTCCTCTTCGTTGACGATGACCCGGATTCCCTCGTGTGGCTGACGAACCAGTTCGCAGAGCTCCCGCGACACCTGCCGCAGAACCTGCGGTGGAAGGTTTTCGACGTTGAGCTACTGGACATGATGAAACCAGCCAACCAACACACGACGGACTGCTTCAGGAAAAGCACCGAAGGTACAGCGAGCAGCACAGCGTCGGACGAACCGCCAGCACCGCCTGCCACGGCGGTCATCACGCCACTACTTTACAACGTGGCTATGATCGTACTCGCGAGACAAAGCGTAAATATCTAAGGCATACAGCACGCTATGTACACTGACGACTTCACGGTCTGGTTTACGTCCGGGTCGCTCGGCCCAAAGGAAGAACGACTGCAAGCAGCGGCTCCCTGCGTGGAAGAGTATGTCCATGCACGAGGCCTCGCAGGCTCCAAAGAAAATCCGAATCATTCCGAGTTCACAAAGGACAACACAAGGCAGGCACCCTCAATGTCTCCTTCGAAGGACAGCAACTTCCCGAAAGACACAAGATACGAGTCTTGGGGGAATGTGGCGGCAGAGAAACCAGCGATGCGGCCATAGGCTCGGCATTCTAAAGCAATCGACCACCCAGATCGCCAGGATGATCACGCGCGTGTCGCAGAAGCGGAGCGGCATACGAGAGGGGGATACCCTGCGCCCTGCGCTTAAGACAAAGACCAAAATCTCAACAGCTATAGTGATTATCGTGATTATTGTATCTAGCTATAAACCTCACCAGAAAAGTCATCGGTGTCAAACTCCCGCGGTGGTCGATGCCCGGACGACTGACTGCTCTGCCGGGCTCGGCGATGTCCCGGGCCTGCAGACTTGGTTTCTGCCGACGTACGTGTCGACAGCTTCGGCCGATACCCCCTCCGTGTACTCCGAGCATGGAGGCGTAGAGTAGGCCTAATACTGTAGATGCCTGGTAGACCACGAAGGCCGCTGGTCGCCGGGGTGACCGCTCCGCCGAGACCACGTTGTGAACCCAGTTTATGAGCCGGGAGCCGAAGCCACGCCAACGCGATTGACTCAGGAGGTGCGTTGAAGGAAACCAGGCTTCCACCTAAGACCAAGGAGGAGGGCTGTTGGAAGGTGGCTGGTTGCTGTGAAAAAACGCTCGGGGCAGTGCCTACGTTCGAATCAGCGAGTGCTGAATGAGGAACGCGGAACACGTGCGCTCTCGTAATTCAACCTTGCTGTTCTGTCTCTTCTTCTTCGTGGTGCTCTCGCAAGGAACAGTGCTGGCCGGACTTTTGGCGCAAACATGAGTCAGCAGTTCTTAGCGAGACGCGTCTGAGTCAGAGAATACGGCATAAATCAACAAATGTTACTTTACAAAGATTCATTTGTACAAAGCAGCCTGTTTAATTCTGATGCCACACTATGCTTTATTTTTTTGTGATGTTTGTTGCCTCAGGGCATCATGCTTTATAATCTTCCTTTTAGACACTGATAGTGCCGAGAGCTTACATGTGTACAGAGTCAAAGCATTTGTTTTTGTCTCAAAATAATTAGTACTTTGCTGTCGTGTCCTCAAGGAACAGCGTATAATCTCGCCGTTAGAATATTCGTACGCCAATAAATGTATTGCCTAGCATATGCGAGCGAGTGTATGCGAGAGTTAAAGAGAAAAATACTTGTTTATATATGCAAAAACTCTTTCAGAGCTCAACATTAACCGCGCATATGGAGCCACAGCCTGTAAAGAGACGGCCAAGTGTCAAGAGGTTGAGAGGTTTACCGGGTTGCCATCTGATTTCCTGACACAGCACGGAAGAAAGACGAAAAAAAAAGGACATTCTCGTTTATGTTCCCCAGGAGATAAGCCGCATGGAAAGGTCTAGGGCATAAATAGTGCCCACCCAATCAAATGGACAAATTGCCGATGCATTTAGAACAATATCTAATGCTAAGGAAGAAGATGCAAACCTTAACACATATTTTTCTAACCCTGGCAACCGTAGATCTATCTATGAATATATCAAAACCTAGGGGAATGGAGAATGAACTAATGTCTTGCCCTCCTTTTGTATATTATCACGCACAGTATCCCTTCCCTCCCCCTGAGGCAAAAAAGGTCAACTGGAATCCATATTCCAAGACCTTGATGCACAATTTCAAGCTCGCATTACCTCTCTTTTAATCTCATTAATTTTGGGCACTGACTTCACTGAAGAGTCTGTATCTGAATTAGTGTCTGCAGTTTTATGCCTGCGTTTTGCTGCCCCTGGTTTTGACAGAGTATGAGATGCCGGGCTGAATACATTAACGGAAGACTTCGCCCTGAACCTCTTAAGATCATGAACTGCATTCGAAAACATCTGGATCCCACATGATGTAAAACTGCGAAAATAATTTTATTGCTGAAGACTGAGGCAAATGGTTTGGTATCGACGTATTCGGCCTATTCCTCTAATTTCAAATGTAGGTAAGATTGTAGACGGGTAGTATACAGTTGTATAACGAATCATGTTCTGAGGCTTTAGCGAGCTGATATTGTTTTTCGACGCAGGTTTTCGACCTGTAGCACGCACATAGACTTGCAGAGCCGCATCAGTGCTGTTATGATGAAAAATGAGATATCAGCTCTAGTTACTTTAGATATCACAAATCTGTACGGCATCGTAGAATGCAGAATATTTCTTCATAAAATATCTGGTCTCCAACCTCATCTATAGTTCTTCTAGTAGATAAGAGAATCCTCTAGAGACATATCATTCTTCAGCTATAAAGGCACCTTGCATTCTAACACCTGCGCCAAGTGAAGAGCTACACCACAAGGCTCTCTCCTCCCTCTGTTATTGCTTGTATAAAGAACAAACCTTTATTACATTTAATATACTAATGCGTGCTAATCCTATTCACCCGGCCGTCAAAGTTTATAGGAACGCAAACAATTTCCTTTTTTGGCTTAAGCCAGCAAATAATCACAACCTATATGGTTTGTTCGAAGAGTGGCTATGGAAATGCTTTGGAAGTCTGGCTGTACAGCCTCAAGTTAGATTTAAATGTGAAGAAATGTGGGGAGGCGCCCTCATTTTACCACTGGCGTCACCTTTTAAAGTTAATTTTTCGTATCATTCGGCCCTAATCCCGCCGGTTACTTTTCTGAAAAACGCGGCCCACAGTTATATTGATGGACCCAAATTAGAAGCCTTGTGCTGAAAGGGTCAGTGAGGAGCAACAACAAAACATTACATGGATTCAATGCTGCTGAACCGAGTGTGGAGCGAAAGCTGTGGCGGCGGGCGACCGAACGTGCATCGAACAGAACAAGCGTACCGTTGGACGCATCAGATTTCACCGGCATTTTAGGTCGCGGTGAAGAAGGCGTTTAATACATCTAAATGTGGGGGACACTTAAACTCCGCCTTTAAGGGTATGACGCGATAGCGTTTGCTACCAGCCCGCATATGAAGCCCCGCTTTATTCAAGATGTATGAACGTGCTTAAGTAGCCTATAGGGGTAACATGAATACCAGGGTCCTGGCGGGCTTTTTTTGGCATAACCGTCCCATGTGAAACGAAAGACCCAAGTCTGCAGCTCCTGCCATGGTGCCATGGAGCCACGGTGCTTTACCGACGGCTTGAAAAGGTACTGTAGTGTAGCTTTCGCTGTAAAACACAGCATGCGTCGGACATTCTGCTCTTTTTATAAGCCCTATATATGGCCAATACTTAAATTCAGCTCCGTTTTCTTTTCTGGGGTCTAAGGATACAAGACTGAACCACTGTGGGTTTTGGAGCGGCGCGCTTTGCGCGTTTGCTCAGGTCTGCCAAGAACAGTGGCTAATGCTGTACTGTTATTGGAGGCGCGGATACCTAACCTAAATTCGCCGTTTCAGCTTCTTTACCATTACAAACGTTTTAAGGTATTTGGAGCCCGTTCCTGAATTGGCTAACCGCATATTTACACATAGCCCATCTCACTTATTTGATCTCATTGCCCTAGGAAAAAGCTACCTAAGGATGTATTCACCAATTCCCTGGGGTCGAAAATTTCTGCATCAATCAATTATTTAGTACAATTTAACCACCGGAGGCCTAATATTGTATACAGATTTTATGACACCCTCCCATATAATGCTGAGAGTTTGCGAATGTAATAAAAGGGCTGAGAGAGGAGTGTCTACACAATTTTGATAACCATATTGCCATTTTTAGAGATTCAGAATGAAATGCAGCTATTACAATATACGGCCGAGCTCTTGTCTGGAGGTATTTATTCTGGTCCCTAATTTTCTTGTTGAGTTTCTGGTCATTGATGTGACCTTAATAAAGATTACTTTCAATACGTCTAAGGTTCATATACATTCCCCGAGTGTTTCCCTCTTGGCAGAGCTAAAACATCAAAGGATATTCCCCTCAGCCGTTTCCTTCATTTTTTATTCCACATTGTTTTAAGGAGTAAGTTTTCACTGGGTCCCTTTCTACTGTGCCATTAGACCTAATGGGAGAGCAGATTGTTTTAGCACAGTTCACCTTTGTGGACGTATTGCCTCAAGCGTTCCAAATACTGTCAAATTTACTAAATCATGCTTTCAACAATTGAAGTGTCTCCGCTCCCTGAAGCATGAGCCACTTCTTGTTGCACCGGATTACCAACACCTGAAATGCAATGACCCAGGGTGGTGGTGTTGGGGGTGGTGGTAAAACGTTAATCTGCAACAGACACAGGACTAAACGACGACATGGAGTCCTTACCCGGGCGGCGTGTTCGGCCAGTCTGATTACATCTAGCTGAGTCTCAGGGTGAGCTCAAATGTAGTGTCCCAAACTTCTTCCGTTTTTGACGGTTCATTTATATTTTTTTCTTTCTTGACCCATCCGTATCATATGTACCAGATCCGCCTTATCCTGACGAAGTTGGCACCTACATAAGAATTGTTCCGGGTACCATCGAGTTAGGGTAGCTAGGTTCGGAAAAGTCCTTTATTGTAAGTGCCCCTGGAGTGTGCGGATGTGCAGTTCAAGGCAATGTCAAAAGGCCACTTGTATTATCAAGAGATTGGGTTTATCAAGAGATTGAACAAGGCAATGTTAGCAGTCCACTCGAATTCTTTATTCAACTCCATACCTGCACTTGCGCAAGCATGATGAAGACATCCTGGAGGTCACTCCGCATGATCATCAAGAGGGCGCTCGACCTCCCATCCCTATCTGCAATGCGAGGCTCCTTGCATTGGGGGTGGTGAATACCTATCGGGAGCTACGCGAAGCGCACCTCACTAATCAATACACGCGTCTTGCCCAGACCGTCTCCGGTCGTCGCCTTTTGGACCGGCTACATATACAACACTACCATCACATTTAGGAAAGGGTACGAGTGCCAAAGCTATGGAGAGGCGACCACCGTGTTGGACGCCTTCCTACCAAAATGGAAGAGAAGACCACAATGGACGGCGTCAGGCGTGGGCAAATGCCCTGCACCGCCATTATGGCTCTAAACACAATGTTTTCTATGTGGACGTTGCGGGCCCGCACCATTCCAAGGGAGGATGGTACACGGCTGCAGTCGTTCGCGAGGAAAGACAGGCGGATGGCCTCACTTTTAAGGCCCCAAGCGCAACCCACGCGGAGGAGGTAGCAATCGCCCTGGCTGCCTCCCACCCTCAATCTAAATTCATCCTATCGACTCGCGAGGGGCCTGTCGGAATTATGAGCTGGGCTGGATAACGCCTACAGCACAAAGAATACTTCGGAGAGCAGCTTGGGATCAGGATCCCCAGACCCGATTTCTCATTTGGACTCCAGGCCACCAGAGCCTACCCGGGAATGAGGCCGCGGCCCGCGCACTCACTAACCGGGCGTCCGGCGTAGACCCTACCGATCTGGACCAGGACACTTATCCTCTCTTAGCTTTTCAAGAAATCTGTGCGTATTACCGGGACTCGCACCGTCAGTACCAGGCTCCTCTCAAGAGGCTAGGGAAAGCGGGCGAAAGAATACTTCTTAGACTTCTTACCAACACTCTACTGTGCCCGGCAGTACTCAAACATTTCGACCCTTCCTTTTCTGGCCTCTGCCCTTTCTGTGCAGAGGTGGTTGACACCTTTCACATGGTCTAGGCATGCCAGCTAAATCCTTCTCTTTTACCCATAACCCCTTCCCCTACCCGAGAGGACTGGGAGGCGGCCCTGCTCGGCTTCCTGGATCTAGCGGCACAACAAGCGCTGGTCCAGCGAGCTCGTGTGGCGGCCCAGACCAACGGAGTCCCGGAATAAGGGACTCCATAAGGGAGCGGCCCACTAGGGGTGGCTCTCCAAGCAATCTCTCCTTTTGTAATAAATGCTTTCCACCACCACCACTTGTATTATCAGGAGATTGAACACAAGCAGCTGGAAAAATATTCGAAACAGCGATTGTCTAAGGAATGTACAGTGCTCAGATAAATTTTCCTAGCAAAGCAGAGTTAAAGAATAGGGTTGGAAATGTTGGGTATGTTGAGTTCTCTGTATTTATGTGCATAAATTTATTTAAACTCCTTTGTTCATCAAAATGTTGTTATTTATCACCTGGGCTAGGAGCTCAGAGGCGGGTCAGTTTTCTGAGAGATGGGGCAATCAGTGAATATAAGGCTAAATAGACATCGGGCAGACTGAGCCAAACGCCTTCCTGAAGCAGTTTCGTCACATTTCTATGAGAAAGACCGTACGTTAGGAGAAATGATATTTGGATATTTATTCTCTAGTCATGTTTTAGATCTTCAAATGACAGAAAATATAGGGAGGCATATCTAATCCAAAAATTTAGAAAACTGGAACCAACAGGAATAATAATCCCGAAATGCACAAAAAAACGGCTAAACATATTCGCTCTGCGCCGTAACTAGTCGAGAAAACAATACCAATATAGCCTTCATTCTACAAATCGTTCACAGCTCGTGTGCACTGTAACGCCCCTGCGCTATATCGTAAGGTTCATATATTTTTTCTGAACATGTTTCCTTTTTATCACTTTCTACAATAGTTTTTCTTTTCCTTTTCTGCAGACAACGTCAGAATCAGCAGGTACGGTTCATTCGATTTGTTATTAATGTGTTTCTTTGTACTTCTACCCTTGTTTCGGCATGTGTTTTGTAGGTATTCTTTTTGCAACAGCATTCTTTATCAGGACCGTTGGAATGCCTGCCCCTTTTGAGAATTGCGTGTCAGCATCGAACCTGCTTAGGGGCCTACTCATCATTCACCCCGCGTTGTAGTTTTTGATGCTGCCGCTTTTGATTTTCTTTTTCAGGCGACGCGATACTGATTCCAGGCTCTGAACTTCATTCCGAAGAGACATTCTTTCCTTTCTTGCCCTACTTCTTTCTACCCTATCCTCATCCTTTCCGGCTCCATGACTTTTCTTCTTCGGAAGCAAAAGCGTATTGAAAACGCCGCCAGTGATCATCGTGCTGCCCAAACGAAGACAAGTCCATCTGTCGAAACGATGGTTCGGCTTGCAAACTGAGGCTCCCCTCACCCTGGTTCAGTGCTCTTTCATACTGTGTAGACATCATCTTTCTCTTCTACTACTCTAGTACTACATTCGCGGCGAGATCAGCATAGCGGTGGCGCCACCGTCGATCGGCAGCCGGAGGCGCTCGCAGACACGCACGCGGCGTAGGTCTCCTTGCAAGTTTACGGCGGGTCGTTGGCGAATAAAATGTGCCTTCTCCAATGCATTAGGGGTGTACTGTTTAGTATGTTCCTATATTGCAGAAAAAAAGCTGTGGAGATGGCCAATGCTGCGGAACAGAAGCGCTGCTTAACCAAAGGAAGCCCACCCATCCGCCAGCCTTTTAGACTTACTGTTTGTAAGCTCTTTGCGCTTTACCACGCTCATGGGCCAGATATATTTGCTGTATACCTCTTTCGTAATGATAGCTTTGTTTTTTTGTGTGTCACTTTTTCAATAGAGTACGCGCCTTATACGAGTGCAAGAGAGGCAAATTTGGTGTAAAGCCCACGCGGATGCAATGTTCGTGCTCTGGCATGCAGTACTTTTGAAGGAATCCAGACACCGCCTGCTTCATTATATCGAACTTGACTGAAGGATTAAACTATTTAAATACAGCACTGACAGCGTACTGCGTGGTCGGTTGTCATAGAGTGAGTGCACGTCAACTCTGGCTAGACAATCCGGCACAAGTATTTCCCCAAAAAATGAGGTTACGCCGACACTGTATACAGGAAATCTCGTCGCGTAGGAAAGCTGACTGATCTCGTGTAGAGCGCTGAGTGCATTCAGTTTACCTCGCTCACAAAGAGGAATTCTTCTTGCGGCCACTTTCGAAGAATCTGGTAGTGTACCACTCCGCCCATGGCTAAAAGAGTTCCTGAAACCGCGGAAATATGAGGACTGCTGATGTGTGTGATGTTGATAAATGGTAAATTAAAAGTGTAACAATTTTTTTAAAATGCCTATAAATCTCACTTTGTGAGAGCAGTTTAACACATTGACAAAATTTAGGATGATTTTCAACAACGTCAAAGTGCAAGCAATGAATAGGTCGCTGCGATGACGTCGCTAAAAGCAGCACATGGGTGCTCTCATGTTCTGACAAGAAATCTTGAGGCTGATGATTTCTTTGTCATTGTAATTGTTGAGCAGTGACTCAATGTTATTTGGAGCAAAATATTAGGGTTACTTTGAAAAAAAAAGTGCCGGATATAAAACTGTCCCGAAAGAAAGATTCTTCGTCTTATGATGAGACTATAAAGATGTTTTATTCCCGAACTAAACACTGATAGTTAAGCTGTTATGAAGCTATATTTTGCTTCTCTTGTCAGAAAGAACGAGTTTGCTCGGGAGACAGCTGTTGCGCTTATGCAAAATGGCATTTTAACGAGCTGCTTGTGAAGTACAGCTAGAAGCAATATAAAAGGCAACATGGCAGCGCGTGTCCCCCCCGAATTCAAATACGCTGTCGCTAACAGATGATAAGAATCAGTGTTAAAGTGGCATCCAAAGTAAGCTTGATCGGCTCCTCTTTCCCATTTTTCACTTGTGTATGGTACCGCTTTTCAAAGCGCGGAGGTCATGCCCTCCGGTGTTGCTTTTCATATTGCTTCTAGCTGTACATTGTCCTAAGTATATGATGTACTATTATTTTAACAGTTGGGTGATTGGAAGATATATTTCTTAAACATTCGAGAATACCTCTTACGCAAAACTTGCTCACTGTTCCTGTTCCGGATGCGCAAAACCTTTCAATAGCAAAACAAAATGCTTATTGGTTTAATGCACCAAAACGACATCGGCAATGATGAATGATGTAGCAGCGGGCTGCGGTGTCGTTCACCATATGACGTTATTTAACCTGCACTCAAATCCCACAGCAGGGGAGCGCCTTACAAAATGGCCGCGATTCAACACCATTTCGCAAACTCAGTAGTCGAGCTCCTTACCACTAAGCCACCCTGACGGAGGTTAAACAGCAAACGAATAGCAATAAAAAATGAAACAACAAAGAAAAAGGCACTTTAACAAATTGATCGTGCATACAGAAGACACACAGTGGCCTGTTCAAACTGAGTTCTGCTATCAGCAGCCTGCCATCGCATGCTTCAGTAGCTGTGGTATTCTAAAGCGAAACGACAATCCCGTCATTTCTGAGCGTTTGCATTAAGTTGTCTTGACGGCAGCGACCTGTTGTGCTTTGACACGCCGCCTAACGACAGAATTTCTTCGTTTTAGACATCATGCGTCCTTTAATTAAAGAGCTGAATACCGACTGATGATTTCCTTATATATCCAGCATGACATACTCGACAGGGGCAAGCATTTTTTTTATCTTTCTTTTATTGTAAACGCGGGATGATAGCTTGTTCACGTTTACTTTCCAAGAGGCAGATAGGTAAGAAAACGCGTGCAAGAACCGCGAAATAACAGCAAAGAAGACACGCTGGTGCTCGCCGCACGCGCGCACGTAAATCGATGCAGGCTGGCACACGACGCTAACACGCATCCACTCTGAGTAGGGCAGGCCGCTGCGCCGCAAGGCGGCAACTAGGCTGAGGCCAATACTAGAAGAGAACAATAGCAAGAAGGCGGAGCTCCGGAGGGGTCCGCCGGTATCATCGGGAAGCTGTTTTCGGCGGCTGAAGACGTCTCGGTTTCATGACGTGTACACAACACCACTCGTAAAGGGTGCAGTTCACCCTCATGTGAATGCCGTTTGATGGTCATGAAACTCCCGCTGAAGTTTGGTTCCGGGGAAAGCGGCTACGAAGGCGCCATCTCCCATCGAGCGGGCATTAGGGGTGGACCGGCTGCTGGGTATAATACGCTGCACATGAATCTCTTTCGTTCATGCCTGTGCTAGTATTTAGTATTTTTTTTTACTTCGCACCTAATGAAAGTCGGCGTAATGTATTCGCTGCAGAACTGCAATTGAATCTGCTTGGCGTCTAAATGAAGAAGGCGCCACGGCAGAGCTAGCCACAGCTGGCTCCTCAACCGTATAGCTTTATAGCTACACGCTTCCGTAAACGCGCGTCTACCTTTGACACACGTACAACGGAACGCAAACATTATCAAAACGTAGTGGGCTAATTACCCGACAACATGTAACGAAACACTGAGCGGTGCGCGGCACGGCGATGGCCGTGTTAGAGACTGCGCGCGGTAGGAACTAAGCGCCCTGGTGGCATATCGATAACGGGGGACAGCCGGAGATAAAGATAGTCAGGGGCTGCTTAGTGTCCACCCTAGTTCTCCTATGGGATGTACGAATTCACGAGACACTATTCCGATTCGGCGCAACACGCAGCTGTATCAGTACACCTTACGAAGAAGTTGTGGCATTAGTACACACATTTGCATGAAAATTTCAGATATTTTCACCTTAGACATCTCGTATGATTCTCATCCCTGATTGTCAAAAATAGCAAAAATAGAAACTGATTTTGTTTTACACCTGGATCATGAAAAGCACTATTACAGTCAAAACTGCAATATTTGGCATAATATTTCTTTTACGTCCCCTCTATATAGATTATAAACATAGTTGGTGAGCGTAAATGTTGCACAAGTGCCTATTAATTGGGAAACTTCGAAGAAGGTGCGGCAGCTAGTCGTGTAGAAATTCAATTCGTAAACAAGGTCTCATTTCTCGTGAGCGTACGTACTTGTTGATTCTTTTTTTCTTGTAAGCAGTACCTTCCTCAGAATGGCGGGAAGACACCTGACTTACTCTTTGCCACATACAGTTGGGTGAACTAAACTTATTATCCATGGCTTGACTGACTACACTTGCTTGCGTCATTGCGAATTCCGGACACAGCGATATGTGCGAAATGTCTGCCTGTGGCGTGCAATCATTGCTATCTTTTTCTCCCTTAATATTAACATTACAAAAAATATTTGCATTCTTGGCATAATGGGTACTTAGGGCAACAACACATAGAAAATGTTAATTAGTTGTGGTTTAGCTCTGGTAAACCTTAGTTGAATTGCGAAAGCAATGGCGGGACCTTCTTTTGCCTGCTACATTTTTTTTTTCAAGGAACTTTATTGACAAAACCAAATAAAATGTACAAACACTGTTTGGACCGATAGCTCAGTAGGCTAGTGGCCGGTCCAAATACAAATATTACTATCAGGTTCAGCCATAGAGGATCAATGATTGAAAGGAACAGTAATGATATAAACGCAACATTACTGCTACAGTTGCGTACATAGACAAGAATACAGCAAACAGCAAGTAAAATAAAATACCCACATAATTATGAGTACCAAATAAAATCGATAAGCATAATAGTACTACAATGAAGAAAAGAAAAATGAGAAAGAATATGGTTACAAAGTACAATAAAGTGCAAGCGAACTACACCATACACTCACAAAAATTATTGAGCACACGCTATTGCATCTACGCAACAACAAATACAAGTGTAAAGCATGTTTCAAGAACTAGGCTACATATGGGAATTTCACTAAGAAAGAAATTCAGGCAGAATTTGATTAGACTGGTAATATAGTTTACATGTCAATTTAAAATTTCTGGCGGCTTTTACCTCGATCGGCAATTCATTCCATATTTTAACACCATTGAACTCCATCAGTCGTTCACCATACACATTTCTACATTTGGGAAGGTTAAAATTACAGTTAGATGCCTGCCTAGTATTACGCGAAGGCTGGACAAATAGACTTAATGGAAGGGGGGAGTTAGTGCTAATTATATTGTTGATCACAAGCGCAACTTTGTAGTTACGCAAGGTTAGGTACGATAGTATATTGTTGGCATCAAAAATGTTGCTGCTGGATTGATCAAAATTACTAGTTGTTATTGCATTCAATGCCCGCTTTTGAAGACGATGTAAAGGCGACAAATATGTTTTATATGTTTGACCCCAAGATTCACTGCAGTAACTGATATGTGAATGGAAAAACGAGAAGTAGAGGGAACGTAGTATATCGTAAGGAAAATAGTATCTCGCCTTAATGAGCGTGTGGCACCCAAATGCTAATTTTTTGCATACGTTGTTAATTTGTTCTTTCCAGTGTAAATGGCAATCAAATATAACCCCTAAATATTTAAAAGAAGAAACTGGTTCTATTAACGAGTTACCTAGAGTAAGTGTAAATATATTGTAAATAGTCTTGTGTCTAGAGTGAAAGATTATATACTTAGTTTTGGCAATGTTCAGCGTTAAGCGATTGTTGAGGAACCAGGAAGACAGCATTGTCAGCTCATTCATTATGATCGTCTGAATTGCCTGAAGAGATTCCCCAGTAACCACAAGAGCGGTGTCGTCTGCATACAGTAGTACTTGAGAAAAGCGTAGCACTTGCGGGAGATCGTTGAGATAAAGTGAGAACAACATGGGACCCAAAACAGAACCCTGTGGCACACCACAGGTTACATCGTTCACATCTGATATAAAATCATTAATAAGTACTCTTTGCTTACGGTTAGATAGATAGCTGTGAAAAAATTTGGACGAGTTATCGACAAAACCGTAACTTTCCAATTTCTGCAACAATATAGGATGACATACCGTATCAAATGCCTTTTGAATATCTAAAAAAACAACAACAGCTATTTTGTTCTGATGCAGGGCAGAATTAATAGCTTGTGATAAAGTTAACACTGCTGTGGAAGTTGACCTATTTTCGACAAATCCATGTTGCTGAGGTGTAATGATATTATTGTTGTCAAGAAATGTTTTTACTTGTTTTGCTATTAGTTTTTCGAAAAGTGTATTAATCACACTTAGTACAGATATCGGCCTGTAACTACCTGGCTGGTTACGATCTCCTGCTTTATATATTGGAACTATTTTAGCAACTTTCAGTGTATCAGGATAGCGATTATTTTCTAGGGAACGATTGAACAAGTGGCAAAGGTAAGGGCAGAGGATATCTATGTTATCTTTGACTACCCTTGATTGAATGCCGTCAAGACCGGTTGCTTTGTTTACTGACATCTTACTTACAACAGCTTTTATGTCTTCAGTGGTAATAGCGCGAAAATGAAAATGTTCGCATACAGTTGCTGGTACAGATGAACTAGATAGCGATAGTGGGGATTGGCTAGAAAGGCTATTACTAATGTTAGTGAAGTATTCGTTGAAATCATTAGCAACTTGAAGAGAAATGCTATTGGGGGTGACCTCTTTGTGTTTATCTATACCAGTTACATTTCTAACTATCTTCCATAGTTGTTTCGTGTCCCCTTTGTTTTGACTAACAAGTTTGGTATAATACAGTTTTCTCGATTTTTTGATCATGGCTACTGACTTATTCCTGTAATATTTAAACTGCGTTCGGTAATAGTCATTTACTTTGTTTTTCTTCCATTTATTGTACCATGAATCCTTTCTCTTCAGGACGTCAAGTATATCCTGAGTTATCCATGGGCATACAGGATCTTTGTAGTTGCGTTTGACACACTCCCGTGTTGATTGGCCGATTGCATTTTTGATGTACGAGAGAAAATTTTCAAATTCAATATTTACGTCGTCATCATTACATATAGTACTGAAAGTAATGCTCTTAAGTATATTTCTAACTCGCGTGTAATCAATACGGAAAGATCGCTTTGGATGATTTTGACTAGACGGTGACATACAGGATCGGGGCAAGAACATAAATGTCGGACAATGATCAGCAATCAGAACATCACACACACCTGCCCGAAAATTCATATCAAGGTTACACAACATATGGTCGATGAGGGATGCAGTTTGACTGGTTATCCGAGTTGCAGAGTTGATGACATTTTTAAAATTGAATGATTGGAGAAGAAAAACGTAGTCACTGCAGTTGTCTGATAATAGGTCAATGTTGAAGTCACCACAGATAACAATGGGATTTTTTATACTCGCATATGACATCAAAATAGTTTCCATGTCAGAAATGAATTGTGGTATTTTAGAATTCGGAGGACGGTAAACCACGCCAATTACGGGGCCACACTGAAGTTTAATGAAAAGAGCTTCAATTGCTTCGTTGCTGTATTTCTTAATATCGGAGCTACAATAATGTAATGCAGTTTTGACAAAAAGGGCAACACCACCGCCACGTGAACTGCCAGACCTTGATAGTGACAGCATTTTGTAGCCTGGAATAAAAACGGATTCGGCCTCTCTTAACCACGTCTCTGTGATCGCAATCACGTCATATGTGAATGAAAACTGTGACAGGTACGCTAGAAGATTGTCAGAATTTTTGCGAATGCTTCGTACGTTGCAATTTAAGATAGATAAGTCATCGTGCGCAAGCCTGGCTTGCTCTATCTGGGAAATATTGTATGCCATCTGTTTAGACAACTCTGCTCAGATCTTCGACGCATGTCACATGAAGTACCTTTGTTTTGTCTGCTTTTCGCATGAGGATTTTGCCGTCGGATACCCAAGTATACTTCCATTCTCCTATCTCACTCTACCAGTGTAAAGTGCTACATTATTGGGGACACTTAAGCTCATCCTTTAAGGGTATGTCACGAAAGCGTAATCTACGAGCCCAAATATAAAGTCAGGCTTCAACCAAGCCATATGAACGTGGATGCTTGTCGCGAGTGTAACGAGTATGCAAATGGTTCTGGCAGGCTGATTCTGATATCACCCTCCCATACGAAAGGAGCGACCCGAATCGGCGGCTCCTGCCGGTTGCATAGAGATAACGTGAATTCAAAAGTCATGGCAGGCTGATTACACTGAAGCAAAGCGCGCTTATATCCGTGAAGCGTCACCTCTTCTCCTCTGCCTTGCGGAGCACACATGTGGCGGAAGCAAGCCGCAGCGGCATGGATGGATGGAACATAAGAGCGTTCCCTTTGAAACGGGGTGCTAGCAGTTGCTATCATGCTCTTCTCCCTATATCTGAATTATTGTTTTATATTTGCTTAACTATACCATCATTCTATTTATTGAATTTGTGTTTCTACATTACTAACATTGTGTCACTTTTCTGCTTTTAAGCCACCAATCTTCCAGACGTTTTTTGCTAGCTTCCACCGCCGGATTTTTCATGCTGCCACTGGTATCTCTAAACCCCAGAGCTTCAGGAAGAGTGACCTAGCCTGCATCGACTTCTGGATGGATACCATTACATTCGAGTATAATATGGTCAATTGTTTCAATGGAGACCACATACAGCACATGCGTCGTCTTCATTGTTAATTTTCCTTTTGTTGCAGCGTGTTCTAAGGCACCCTGATTTAGCTTCAAAAAGTGGGGCACTGCCTATTTAGTTATTAAAGCTTCCTACCTGATCTGCCTTTTCCCCTTTCGGTGTAATTCCACACTCTGTTTCTTTTCCATCGACTTTATCCAATTTGTACCTTCTGTGTTTTTGACCTGTTGCTTGACGCTCGTTATTTCTTCGTCCTTGTGACCAACATACTTACTGGTTAGTTTCCTAGTTCTTTTCCTCCATTGTGAGTCAACTCTTTTTAGGTACAGGTATTTAAGTACTTTAGCTGCCCATCTGTTACTGTCCAATTTCTTCAGGCGTTCCTCATATATTTTACTCTGAGCTTCCCGCACTTGGAAAGATGCCCAGCACTAATCTGTCTGGACCGCCTCATTTGTGGTTTTGCCGTGGGCACCTAGTGCTAATCCCCCCCCCCCCCCCCCATCTGACGACTCTGACATATTTCTGATGTCGACTGTCCCTTTGATTTTAGGCACAAAGCTGCATTTCCGAAAGTAAGCCCGGGCACCATATTTCATTTTCAAATACCCCTCAAAACCTCATACCTGTTGTATCCCCAAAATGCCCTATGCTTCATTATGCCGGCATTTCTTCGCCCGTTGTCCTTAAGTGATTGCTCATACTTTCCAATCTATGCCAATCCTTCGTTTACCCATACCCCCAGATATTTATATTCGGCTACTCTAGGTATTTCAAGGCCTTGTATTTTAGGACCCTGATCAGTTGAGCCGTTGAAAATCATCAGACCCGACTTAACTGCGCTGAAACTGAAGCCTAAAGCGTCCCCTTCGTCTCCGCAATACTTAACTAGAGTTTGCAATTCTTCCAGACTCTCAGTTAGCAGCACAATATCGTCTGCATACATCAAACCGGGGAGGCGCTGCTCTACCGCCTTAACACCTAATCTATGTGATAGGTTAAAACCTAGGTTACTTTCTTGTATACTCCGTTCCAGTTTTATCATATAAAGCATGAACAGCAGCGGTGATAGAAGACAACCTTGTCTTAATCCTTTAGATACCTTGACAGCTTCCGTACTTCTTATCCCTTCTCATGTAATTTCTACTTGGTTATCCCAGAATATTTACTGTAGGAACTCTGTTATAACCGATACTAATATGTTCCACAGGAGTTCCCTGTTTACATTGTCGTACACCCCGTTTATGTCCAGGAAGGCCCAAATACAAAGTCTATTTTCCACTCTAGATATTTCGATGCATTGGGTAAGCACGAACAGGTTATCATCTCAGCGCCTACCATTTATAAAGCCGTTCTGAAGTTCTCCGAGTATCTTGTTACTTTCTACCCATGCTTGCACCTTTAATTTCACCGCCTCCATGGCAAACCTGTACATTACAGATGTTATGGTAATCGGCCTGTAGGATTTTATGTGCATCCTGTCTCCTTTCCCTTTATAAATCAAATTCATTTTACTCTGCCGCCAGCTGTCCGGAACTTGCTTATTCGTTATGACTGTTTCCAGAGCTTTTAACAATGTTTCCTTACTTTTTGGACCGAGTTCATTAATCAGCTTAATCGGAATTCCGTCTATTCCTGTAGATGTGTTTTTAGGAATTTTTTTTCTGCCTTTCTCCAGTTAAGATTGGTCAGTTCTAAGCTGCTTTGTACTCTGCTACCTTGTCTTGCTTCCTGATTTGCGCAGATTACCCTATCGTCGCTCTTAAATGGCTCGGCTATAACCGATGTAATGTAATTCACTGCGTTGTCTCCCTTTAAACAATTTCCCTCGTTATTTTGAGTCCGATCCTGCTTTTTTGATTCTTTTTCCTTAGCCAGCTTATATGGTTCCAGAATTTTCTTGCTCCGCCTCTAGAGGCATCGTGTATGTCAGCCATCCAGCGATCGGAGGACTGCCTTATTTTACTTTGGACAAGGGCCGGCGCCTCAAGTTTCGTTTGTCGATATGATTCCCATTTTTTGGTCGATTTCCTCCGTAGATACCTGTGCTTTCTTTGCCATTCGGTGTTCCCTTGAAGCAGCCCGTCGTTGTTCAATAGCTTCCCTGATTTCCTTATTCCATCAGCTCCGCGGCTTCCTCTTTCCATTGCAGCGGTTTGCTACTTTAACCTCTTGAATTTTCCTCCTTATGAGTAGTTCTACCTGTTCATAATCCCAGTCTTCCATGGGGCTTTTCTCTATTGCTTCATCTGTGTCTCCTGCTATCTGCGCTATTTGGTCGTCGTTTAATTTTGCGTTTACGTTTTGTCTAAGTTCCATTTCTCTTTTCATCAAGGGCTCCATCTGCAGACTAATACGTTTATGATCCCTTCCCAGACTACACTCCCCTTCTTCGTCTATTTCCATTTTTGTGACCTTGCTATAAATTTCCTGCGACATTAGACAGTAGCCAATGGCCGTCTGCCTGTTGCGGAAATCCCACCTTATTTGGCCTTCACATTTTGTTTCTCTATTTACTATAACTAGATCGTGTCGCTCACAGAAATCTAGCATTAGCTTCCCGTTACAATCCATGCATCCATCCAGATCGCCGATGTGGCCGTTCATGTCCCCCAGTAGAATAATATTGGCCCCGTTTCCAAACTGGCTTATATCGTCACTCAGACATTCAACAAGATCCTTGTTTTCTTGCCTGCATCGATGTCCTGTTCCTAAATAAACTATCCCTAGCCAGGTCCTTATGCCGGCAATTGTTCTTGAAACCCAGATATGTTCTTTACAAGATGATTTAATTCTTTGCCAAATTGTTCCCTGATCTATCAACATACCTACCCCTCCACCCTTTTTTTCCGTTCTCGTTCTGTTGTACCCTTCCCAGACGTAGCCTTCTATAAATGGCGGATCTTTTAGATCCCTGAGATGAGTCTCGCAAAGAGCGTACACACCTATTTGGTCATCTTTCAGCTCCTGTTTCATCTCTAGCCATTTCGCTCTTTTTCTGCCTCCTTGCATGCTTATGTAGCTGAGCCTAGTGTTAAATTCCTTTTTTGTACTTTTCTTTCTAGACCTACTCTTTGCCATTTTTTGGGGCTCAGCCTAAGTTATTACACTTTCTTCTGCTTCACTTCTAACTACCTTTGTGCACGGAGTCCTCGCCGACGCCCTAAAAGAGCTACAGCCCTGCCTGCCAGGCGCCAGCCGATGTCTGCTCCCACCCTTCTGTGTAAATGAATGCCATCTCGCTGAAAAGCCATACCAAAACCTGCTTTATGCACCTCCCTGTTTACCTCAACCACTTCGAAACGTTTCTCCAGGCTTAATTTTCTTATGTCCTGATTAACTGTCACCACGTCCTTTTCCAGCTTTTCGTTCAATCCTAGCACCTCTGGTACTGCGCATACAACTGTCTGCGCTTGCTGTGCTATCTCCCTGATCTCGTCAACTCCCTTAGCTAAACTTTCCACCACTTCTGCAGCGTCACCATTTAGGACATCGTTTAGCCCCGCAGCTACTATTAGCATAGTGCGCTCTGCGGAATTCTTCAACAGCCTATTTTTACTCTCTTTCAGCACTGCCCTCATTGTGCTCCCTGGGAAGGCTCCAACTAACACTCTCTTACCACCCTTTACATGTTCCAAGATATCTCGCTTGCACCTGCTCATGTTAGAATTTCTGGCGATAAGCACCTGGGCCTTCTCTCTCCCTCTCCCAACTGTTGGCTCCTGCTTTCGGTTATCTGTGTCCTTATCTCTGCGATTTTCATTCTTCCTTCTTTTTCCGGCTTCTTAGTAGCTGCTTCTAAATAACTCTGACGGTTCGGATCCGCATGACCTACTTTGCTTATGCCTTCCATGCCAGTGCTGGCCTCAGCCACGTGGCCCGCACTGGAATGTTCGTCCTCGTTAGTTCCAAGGATAAAGTCGGCCTTTTCCTTTTCCATTTGAGGAAGCTGTCGAAGCAGTTTCTGATTTTCCGCCCTTAACAAACCTACTTCATTTTCTAAATCATCCACACGAGACACTAAACTGCCCCCTTCTTGATCAAATCTATCTAGATGCGCACTCAGCACGCAACACCGACACAAAAAGTCGCTGCCTCCCGCTTCACCTACAGAGTCAAAACGCGTTTCCTTGAGATTAACCTGCGCCTCACACTGAGTACACTTTACCTTCTTTTGATTACACATCTTAAGCATGCATCGACTGAACTATATCTATTACGAATTCTCAGAATATAAATTGACAAAAGAAGACACAAGAAAGGACTAGCAAACACACGTTAAAAACCAATTCTGCGAATGCTATTAGCATAGAAAAAAAGAATCTATCTAAACATGATAGTTAAAGAATGAACGCCAAGAAAACCTAGCTGCTGGCATGAAAAACCAGGCCGCTAGGACAAAGAGCTAAAATCTATCTTTAGGCTGCACCTAACCTAACAAGCTGAAAACGAAACAAAGTTAATAAAAGAAAGAACTCATCTATTTGAACTTCGGGAGCTCCCGATGTCGCCAGTCCGTCCGTTTACGGTAGCCACGTGCAATCGGAGGAGCGATGGAGCACGCGCCCGCACCACACGGCTGTCAATTAGCACTGCGCTGATCGCGGCGCCATCTGGCGGAGCGAGCAACTGGGCGCGGCAGCAGCGCGGCGCCGACGGCGACATCAGCTGGTGGAGATCGGCTGAAACGGTTGCTTCGCAACGGCGGTTCAAAGCCATTCGTGCCAACCGGCCACCGGCTACGCGACGAGGCAAAACCTGGCGTAATGTTGCTTTCGCAACAATAAATTGGAAATATCAATATTTTGGCAGTTAGATCTCTCTTGGAATCACCCGTGTATGTTTCATGAGCATGAAAAATAACACGAGGAGGTGACGCAGCGAAGGCGGCCTTCGCTCGCTGCGCAGTCTCAATGCAAACGTACCCGACATAGACATGCATAACGGTTTGGATGTCTCCGTCACTTCGCTCATACGTAAACACCAAGAAGGTTAGAAAAAAGTCTGCTGGAGTGGAAGGAGCGCCCGTCAAGTCAATTGACGCTATCTTGCGGAGGGCAGCACGGATTCTGGGGGTTTCATAACAGTGTTCATATTGTCACGATATTGGCGACTAGGTCTAGGCTATCAGAGCCGGTGCAGGTGGAATTATAAGGTCCAAGCTTTAGGTACGTCCTTCTAGTCCGGAGCCGATTCACTTCGTCCTCTTTCTCCGAGCGCCACTTCAACGTCTTTCGCTGCGAGCGCCCCCTGGCATTCCTCCCTCCTTAAGCGTGACGCACACGGCACACGTGCACACAGGTGGACAAAAGCAAACGAAAAAAAAAAGTTTGCAGATGCCGTCTTTCAGTTACCGCGTAAAATACGGCTTCATGCGTAGGACATGAACTGTCTCTGGACGAGGTAGCCGACGGCCTCTCTGCTCTGGGCCATCTGGGAGGACCTCATAGTTAACGTCGCTGAGGCGCCGCAAGACTTTATATGGTCCGAAGTAACGGCAAATCAGCTTTTCTGATAGGCCACGGCGTCGAACAGGAGTCCACACCCACACCTGGTCCCCGGTGTTGTAGGAAGCTTGTTTGTGGCGGAGGTTGTACCGGCGTGAATCCTTGTCCTGTTGCTGGGCGATGTGGACGCGTGCTAGTTGGCGTGCTTGCTCAGCATGTTGGGCAAAGTGTTCGGCGTCCGTAGAAAGCTCGGTATCTGTTTCGCAAGGGAGCATTGCGTCCAGCATCGTCCGAACCTCTCTGCCGTAAACTAGGCGAAACGGCGTGAAGCGTGTCGTCTCTTGGACTGCCGTATTGTACGCGAATGTCACATATGGTAGGATAGCATCCCAAGTCTTGTGCTGGGCGTCGACATACATCGCCAGCATGTCCGCAATGGTCTTATTAAGCCTTTCAGTCAGCCCATTGGTTTGCGGATGGTAAGCAGTAGCTTTTCGATGCGTCGTACCGCTGAGATGAAAAACTTCGGCCATCATTTGTGAAGTAAAGGCAGTCCCTCTGTCAGTAATAATACAGGTCGGAGCACCGTGCCGCAGCATGATCTGGTGTACGAAGAAATGGGCAACCTCCGATGCTGTACCACTAGGTAACGCTTTGGTCTCGGCATATCGAGTCAGGTAGTCTGTGGCGATGATTATCCAGCGGTTGCCCCCGGAGGATCGAGGGAAAGGGCCGAGAAGGTCCATGCCGACTTGATCAAACGGTGCGCGTGGTGGTGTTATGGGCACGAGAAGGCCTGCAGGCTTTGATTGCGGAACCTTCCGACGCTGACATTGCCGACAGCTCTTAACATAGCGCTTAACGACAGTTGCAAGGTTAGGCCAGTAGAATGTTTTTCGTATTCTAGCAAGTGTGCGAGTATAGCCCAAGTGACCAGAAGTTGGTTCATCATGGCACGCGGAAAGGATTTCCTCTCGCAGTGCTGCGGGTACCACGAGGAGGTAGGTTCTCGAATCGGATCTAGAGCTGTGCTTATAGAGTACACCACTTCTCAGGCAGAAAGTTGAGAGGCTCCGAGAAAAGCACTTAGGTATTGTGGCTGGCTGACCTTCTAAATAATCGATCAGGGCTCGTAACTCTGGATCAGCACGCTGCTGATGAGACATGTCTGAAGCATCAACAGCTCCGAGAAAACTGCCAGAGTCACCCGTATGTGGTGAAGCGAGCTCGACGGGCGCACGAGAGAGCGCGTCAGCATCTTCATGTTTATGTCCGGACTTGTAGACTATAGTAAGGTCAAACTCCTGTAGGCGAAGGCTCCATCGCGCCAGGCGGCCGCATGGGTCACGCAGGTTGGCCAGCCAACAGAAGGAATGGTGGTCAGTGACCACTTTAAATGGGCGACCATAGAGGTAGGGGCGAAATTTTGCAGCCGCCCAAATTACGGCGAGGCATTCCTTCTCAGTAGTTGAGTAGTTCATCTCGGCGCGGGATAAAGCACGGCTGGCATAGGCGACGACTCGTTCCACACCCTCTTGACGTTGCACGAGAACCGCCCCAAGGCCAATGTTACTGGCGTCAGTGTGGATTTCTGTTTCACCGTGCTCATCGAAATGGGCTAGAATAGGCGGCGATTGGAGACGGAGACGCAACTCGGTAAAAGCAGCTTCTTGCTCGTGACTCCAAACAAAAGGGGTGTCTCCCCGGGTGAGCCGAGTCAGCGGTTCAGCAAGATCAGCGAAGTTATCGATAAAACGGCGGTAATAACTGCACAAGCCGAGAAATCTACGAACAGCTTTCTTGTCACGTGGAATCGGAAATTTCGCAACAGCAGTAAGCTTGTCAGGGTCGGGCTTCACGCCGGCAGCGCTTACGACATGACCGAGGAATTTAAGCTCTTGGTAGCCAAAGTGACATTTCTGTGGCTTAAGCGTCAATTTAGCGGATCGAAGGGCTTCGAGTACTGACCGCAGGCGTTTAAGATGTTGTGAAAACGATTCTGCGAAGACCACCACGTCATCTAGGTAGACTAGGCAACACTGCCATTTAAGCCCGGCGAGGACAGTGTCCATCATCCGCTGAAATGTGGCCGGCGCGGAACAAAGTCCGAAAGGTAGAACTTTAAATTCGTAAAGTCCGTCGGGTGTGACAAAGGCCGTTTTTTCACGATCTCGCTCATCTACCTCAATCTGCCAATAGCCACTTTTTAGATCGATTGACGAAAAGTACTTCGCACGCCGAAGGCGGTCGAGAGAGTCGTCAATCCGCGGCAAGGGGTATACATCCTTCTTGGTTACGGCGTTCAGCTTGCGGTAATCGACGCAAAAACGTAACGTGCCGTCTTTCTTTTTAACTAGAACGACTGGGGAGGACCATGGGCTATTTGAAGGCTGGATAACATCATCTTCGAGCATTTGTTTAACTTGTGACTTAATAACTTCGCGCTCGGTCGAAGAGACGCGGTAGGGGTGCTGGTGAATTGGGCGGACATCATCGAACGTCACGATCTGGTGCTTGGCAATGGGAGTCTGATGCACTTTTGACGATGATGCAAAACACTCTCTGAATTCAAGTAACAATGAAAACAGCTGTTCACGCTGGCTCACCGATAGCTCTGAGCTAATATCGAGGTTGTCGAGGGATGTGGACGGTGGCACGGGTTCTGTGGACAAGCACTCGGAGACTTCAGATATGCGTTCCGCGAAAGCTACGGAAGTATTCCGAAAAAGGTGTCGATACTCGTGCGAAAAATTGGTAACAAGTACCTTGGACTGGCCACAGTTAAGATGGATCAAACTGCGAGCCACGCAGACTCCCTGCGTCAACAGTAACGAGAGGTTAGTTTCGGCTATTGCATCACCATCGTGAAGTGCATTGCATTTGACATTAACGAAGGTGCTGGTTCGGGGTGGCAGCGTGACACTGTCCGCATAAACTCGTAGCACATTGAGTGGTCGCTGTGTACTGCTGAGGGCCACTGCTTTCTCAGTTGAAAACGAGACCTTAAAATCCCGGAGGTCAATAATTGCGCCATATTCACGAAGAAAATCTACGCCCAGAATTAGGTCACGTGAGCAGCTTTTCAGAACGAGGCAGCTTACCACAAATGTCGACTCTTGAATTTGAACCCTGGCCGTGCACATGCCTAGAGGAGTAACCAGATGACCACCCGCAGTGCGAACGTGTGTGCCAGCCCACGGAGTCAAAACCTTCTTGAGAATCGCGGCAAACTGGCTGCTCAAAATAGAATAATCAGCGCCAGTATCCAACAAAGCTCGAACATGGCGACCATCCAGTATTACTGGTATGTCCAACGACAGCTTCTCGCGAATATCAGGCTTCTGAGTGTTTGAGTGCTCTGCGTCGGTGTACGCGGTATGCTTCACCTGCAATTCGTCGTTGTTGCAGGCGCGTTGCGGTTTCCGTTCCACCGGCAATTCTTCGTCGTTGCGGGTGCGTTGTCGTGTCATCTGTTCCACCGGCAATGCGTCGTTGTTGCGGGTGCGTTGTTGCGTCGTCTGTTTCACCGGTAATTCGTCGTTGTTGCGGGTGCATTGTTGCGTTGTCTGTTTCACCGGCAATTCGTCGTTGTTGCGGGTGCGTTGGTGCGTCGGTTCCACCGGCAATTCGTCGTCGTTGCGGGTGCGTCGTGGTGGCGTCGAGGTAGCGTTATAATTGGCAACCGCGGACTTTTCCAATGTCGATTCGTAGAGTTTCCGTGTCCGCGTCGATGGGGGGTCTCCCGCGCAGCGAAGTCCAGCGAGCCTACCCCCGAAGGTCGCTGGTTTCAGTTTTCCCGCTGGGGGCTGGGCGATCGGCCCTGCGCTGCCCATGAGGACCTCGCAGCAGATGGCGAAGGGCGAGCCCTGGGCGACGGTGATCGAGATTGCCGCAGACGAGACGGGACACCACGGCGCTGGTCATTGAGGAAATCTTCAACGGCTCGGGGCCGTTCGCCGTAGCGAGGCCGCGGAGAATCGGCGGAAAAACCTTCGAGGCCCAGTCGACGGTAGGGACAGCGCCGATAGACATGTCCTGGTTCACCGCAGTGAAAGCATAAAGGCCGTCGGTCGGGGGTACGCCACTCGTCTGCTTTCCGTCTAGACTGTCGGGAATCCGTTACGTACTGGATCACGGGGGCCGGTGTTGTTGGTGCAGCTACGTTAGCAGGAATTAGGGTCGGCGACTGGGGTGGCGAGTATTGTAGCACCTCGGCGTATGTGGGACGCTGGCGCTCAGGTGGCGTAAGGGGAGGAGCAGGGTGAGGTTCACCGCTTGGAAACGGAGGCCGGAGCGCTTGCTGCACTTCGTCGCGGACAACGCTCGCAATGGAGGTAGAAGCTGGTTGATGTGCGCCATACAGCAGTCTGAGTTCGTCGCGCACAATCGAACGTACGAGCTCACGTAGCGCCGATGCGTCCATGCCATGCGATGGTAACTCGGCAGAGACGGAGGTGGCGTGGACGGTACGATTCTGTGCCGAAGCTCGCTGCTGAAGCACTCTTTCTATTGTGGATGTTTCCGCAAGGAATTCTGCGACAGTTTTCGGTGGGCTTCGCACCAGGCCAGCAAAAAGCTGCTCTTTAACGCCAAGCATAAGGTAGCGCAGCTTTTTGTCCTCGGGCATTGCAGGGTCTGCCCGCTTGAAGAGGCGTGTCATGTCTTCGATATATGCCGCGACCGTCTCGTTGGGCATTTGAACCCGAGATTGGAGAGCGCGTTCGGCCCGTTCGCGGCGATCTGAGCTACCGTAAGCAGCCGCAAGATGACGCTTGAACTCACTCCAGGATGACAGCTGGTCTTCATGGTTCTCAAACCATGTCCGAGCGCCATCTTCAAGGCTGAAGTAGACGTTGCGAAGTCGGGCGGCGTCATCCCAGAGGTTGAAGGTAGCTACCCTTTCGTAGTGCTGCAACCAGTCGTCGACGTCTTCATAGGTGTCCCCGTGAAAGGTCTTTGGGACGCGGGGGTTCTGAATCGTCACGTAAGTAGGGGCCGCTCCAGGCATTGCGACGACGTCGTGGCTGTCGGTAGTCATAGCCGATGGGGAAAACTCAGGTGGTAGGCCTCGTTGCCTGCGGCTGGTGCGGTGAACAGGCGTTTCTTCGAATATATGACCAGCACTCCTGCTTAGCGGAGGGGTACGGGACATCAGACCTGACCTCCACCAGATTTGTCACGATATTGGCGACTAGGTCTAGGCTATCAGAGCCGGTGCAGGTGGAATTATAACGTCCAAGCTTTAGGTACGTCCTTCTAGTCCGGAGCCGATTCACTTCGTCCTCTTTCTCCGAGCGCCACTTCAACGTCTTTCGCTGCGAGCGCCCCCTGGCAATATCAAACACCCCAAGCGTACAGTTGTTCTTCAGGACATCCGAGGTCCACAGAGAGTCCGTTCTCCTGTGCACGGCTTGCTGTCACAGTGGGGACCTTAAACACAGTTGACATAGTGTGAAGTGCAATCGTCGTGGGTACGGCCGTCATCCCGAAGCATTTACTCCCTCCTCCCGGACTTCTGGGAGGGGGGGTGCCGGGGATGACGAATGAATGATGATGGGTCGATATGGTTATGCGAGACCTTGAGGCGCGGTGCCTCCTGGCCCTAAACCACCCCCCATCTGACAACGACCCGCAGAACAGCGACCCTTATAAAAATTTTGTATGCGTGTCTGATGAAAGTATGTCACTATTTTACAATAGAAACACCAGTCTCTTCTGAGTTTCAAATGAAATTTCTCATGAGTTCTTACTGTGTGTCTAAAACAAACTGGCCACCGTGTTTCTGGTTGGTACTTAATGTGGGCATTTCTTGTGAGGTCCTCATGAGTATTGACCAATGAGCGTCTCGTGGCTTTCACTTTAGTTTTTGATGTGATCTTGGTTGCCGACACTACATGCAACTGAGTTAGTGCCTGTATTTCTAGGTACAGAAACCAAAAACAGACATTGCATTCCGTGAAAATGGTCTTGTTTTATTCATAATGTGCAGCAGAGCTCGGATGCCATTCGCATGCCTGTTTTTTATGCTATGCAAGGAAATAAATTTACTCTATTTCCCTGCACAGCATAAAGGATAGGCCATTTTGGATGTGAAGCGGCATTGTCGGGAAGTAGTCGCACGTGTACCCTAACAAATACAACACGAAATCGCTTTGTATGACTGCTCATAATACTTAAAATAATTTAAGCTTCATTTCCAACTCATGCAGCACATGCCGTTGAAGAATTCACATGTGGAACCAAGTTTTGTGGAACAAAAATCATGAGAATTTCAAAAAAAACAGGCATGCCCCACAGTGTTTTCCTGGCACCTGTAAATTTCAAACCCTGATAGTCAGCAGTTGGTGGGAAAAATATGCTGCACGGTTCACTGAGAAAACACAAAACCATAACTTTCAGATATATCATACATGGTACGAGGTTTGGTTTTGCTATTCACAACAATACAAACAAGTTTTCTTCAGAATTATTTTTTTCACTGACTAAACCATTAGTAAAAGGAAGATTTCAAAGAAAGAGATAAAGCAACCAAACCAAGGCAGCTATCCATTCATACCAGCATTTTTAGCTATGCTAAGGGTGTGTACTTAATCATGCATCCCTGAGCGTGTCATAAAATCTGGTGATGGCTTGGAGAAGGGCACTGCAGTGTGCTTGCTGGTAGATAATTTAGTCTGTTTCTCGTTCGTGCTGTGGGGTGTAGGTGAGCAGCAGGTGGGCTCCAGGCATCGGCCAGTCTGAAGTGCTCAGGTAACTGCGTGTATAAAGAGGTAAAAAAATCGACAAGTGAGACTGAGCACACAACTCCTTTCCCGGTAATGAAAAGAGATACAGCTATATATTCAGTACCTACAATTATAAGGATTCCGGGCAAACAGCTTTAAGACGACTGCTCAAAGCATAATTAAGAAAGTACTGGACTACAGCCTCAATGAAATCTCCCATGTCTGTCAAAAGTAACCAGCCTGCATGGTTTGCTTCTCTTTTGTGTAGGAGAGCCTTTCCAGTTTCCCTAAAGATGAAAAGGTCATGATTCAAAAGAGGCTATTTTGAATCGCATTTTTTCTCCACGAATGTTAGGTGCACCTACTTTAAAGGTGCAGAATTGATAAAAAATAGGTGCGTAAAGGTGTATGAATGTTTCTGTTATGCATAAAATGAAAACACATGAAACATTTTCCCAATTATGTCATGTTTGAACAGAGTATAGAGCTTCAAAACTCAAAGAAAAATCACCTCATCAGCCCATAAATTACGTTTGGAGGAGATGGAAAAAAAAGAGTTATAGAGAACACATTGCGTTATTCTATTTCCAACAATGTTATCAAAGGTGAAACATGCAGCTTCTCAAGCATCACTGCAAGTGTTTCAATGGAGGTACATAAGTAGCGAACACAATGCCCTTTGCTAGAATTTGAAAGTTATCGCGCGAGCGCCGACCGAGAACATGAACAGCGCCATGGCCTAGAATTCCCTGCCGAGGTGAGGGAGGCATCAGGCCAGTTTCCCCAACTCTTTTTGCTGTTCCTTCAGCAGCCGTCACTCCCTGCTGAGCTGTTTCTTTTTTTTTTCTTTTCTTTTTTTTTTGATTCTGCGAACAGGGAGTTATCTTAGTGCGCAAGACGTATTCTAGGTATTATCTGAAATTGGACACTTTACCGCAACAAATGGAAAGCTTAGAATAGAGAGAAAGGGTGTTGAGTTTATCGCGGGAGTGATGATTGTTGCATGGAACAGCGAACGAGGGAGAGAAGAGTGCGAAATTATGGTTTTTCCTGTTCCAAAACCGGCCGCCAGGTGCCTGGAATGCTAGGCTGGTCGACGCTAGCGCGATAACCTTCAAATCGCGCTCGACTGTACGTCACAGATCAGCATTGGCTCACAATAATGTGATCAGGCATGCTTTTCCTTTATGGCCAAGATCACAGTGTTAGCTTATGGGTAATATTTTGAGGAGCGGGGAGCCTATTTGCTGCTTTTGTGCCGTCAGTTTAGGCCGTTCTCCCAACGAGAGAAAAAAAACAAGGTTTCTGCTTTGATAAAGTTGCTGGGAACAATACAATGCAACATGTCTCATATTCATTTTCATCTCCTCCTAGATACTTGATCTTTAAATTTTAAGAAAAATTAGGAATAGTGTTTCTTCCTTTAATTACTAAATAAGACAACACTGCTCGAATGTGCCAAATTTGTGACCATGTTTAATGTGTTGCACTCCATATATGAAAAAAAAAATATTTGTAAACATTTTACCATCCCAGAGGTTGTCCATTCTGCAATTCTTATGTAGGCTTGCCTTACAGCCGCAGTGAAAAAATAATTAAAACAGCCTCCTTTCAGATTTGTGGCACCTATGATTTTTTTTTTCTAAGTTACGACTTTCACACACAATCAGAAATATGTTTGGCATTTCGCACTCTTTCTTCATTTTGCTTTGAGCACATAAAATATATTTATCAGGGCCTGCACATCTCAATCCTAGGTGATATCATTGTTGCAAAAAAAAAGTGCATGCAGAAGAAGAGCTGCTTATGCCATGAAGTCGGTCAAAATTTTTGTTCCGAAATACTAGCAATAGCACAAAACTAATTTCACTGCTGGTGTATTGAGAAATGTGTGCACAATGTGTAAGGCAACTAAAGAACTCTACAGAAATAAAGGCCTTTAAAGTCAAATTAGCTGGAACCATAGCGGACATGACGATGTGGAAGGTGAAATGACTTTTTCATTTCTCGTTTGAAACTGTTTACTACTGCATCATTTCAACGCTTCCATGAAAAGCCACTACACAAACTACTAAAGAATGCAACTGCCCACTGAATTCTCATTTCTGCCTGTGTTGTGAACAACACTAAGATACGTATAGTTTATCAAAAATACAAAAGACTATGTAGTAATGAAAGCAATCACTCATGACATGCACATTTTACTACGCGTGGTCACTCAAATATTTCTTTCTAATCGTCATTCTTCTACAGTAGTACTACATGAGTTTGTACCTTGGCGTCAGCCATGATTTACATTATTTTTGTTCAAGCACACACGCACCGAAACTAAATGCAGCTTCAACTGTGAAATATGCGCCACAGCAACAATCTGTTTCTCGCGCGCTGGTTGTACTCATCGTATAATGCACCCACTGTTAGAAAAATAGACGCTTTTAAGATCAAATAAAAGGTTGAAAACTCGTTCGGGGTACTGATCACATCCAATCACGAAGCCGGTGGTGCATCCAATAAACACCAGCTACAACTACATCTAGGAATATACACCATAACGTTATACAGTGTTCTGCAACTTTATCGGAACCGGTCGAGGCGGCAAAATTTCCCAAGACGCTTCCGATAAAGTTGCAGAACACTGTACGTATATCGTACAACGGCTTCGCGTTAGGGACGAGCATACACATGAAAGTGACGGATTTTGAAGAGGTTCGCCAAGGCCGCGGAGAACGGCCTTGGCGAACCAGAGACCCTTCGATATTCTTATGAACATTTTTTGCTTGTCAGCGTTCTTTTTCCTTGTGCGTTTGTGCGCCCTGGATTAAATAGATCAAGGAAGAAAGCTGGAAGGCGGAAAGAGTGACCACGATTGAATAAAACGCATATACGACTTCGCGATAGAAGATTTATTATGAAGCTACGTGAATATATTTTATGACTCCTGCATTCAGGTGTTGCTAGGCAATAGTAATTTTATCGCAGTTATAAAAATGGCAGTTCATGCTTTTCAAGCACAAGGTTTGAAGGCATTAGCAAGTTTTTGACAGTGGTGGTTACTGCATGGGCGCATATACGTGGACGTGCAAGGTTGCACCACCGATGCCACTTTTGCTGCCGCCGCTGTTGGTAAAGAACCCGATAAGGACAGTAATGAGTGACCTTAACCGAGCAAATGTATTACGACATTTCATCAAGGCGATGTTTTGATGCACGTCAGAAGGCACGTCTCTAGAACATCGCTCGGGTACCTCCAAAGAATATTTACGCGAAGACAAAGTCAGTGTCATATCTCATGTGGCCCCAGATAGATTTCATTGCGACTAGGTTCACACACGCCAAAGCTTTGCCAGTTTTCGCAGGATCGTCTTTTCATCCCATTAGACACGTTTTGCAGTCATTAATATGCGCAGTTCCTTTATCAAAGCCTTGGAACTACCACATGGTCTCCTTATTACTTTATGTCACCATCTGAACCCTTGTCCCAACACTTTCTATCACCTTCATATTGCGTAATACATCCTGTCTACCCTTCACTGAAACAAACGTGGCGCTGCAGTTACTGTTATGTGACATAATCGCTTTCTACAAGGTATTCCTGCCGAATACGCTCTGACAAATTTTATTGGGGATGTCGTTTTCTGTTCATGAGGAGGCACAGGGACATCGCTCAAATCGCTGACTGCGGCCGATAAAGCGAGCTCATTTAAAATATTGGCTGCCGGCAGGTTTAATGTGCCCAGCTTCAATTATATGATAAAAACGATTGCCTGATTCTGCACAGATTTAAAAAAATATATTTTCTCTCTGAAGGTCGTCTGACCAAGGCGAACGTTGGCAGTGTCCGAAAGCACTTGCTTGAGCAGGCGCTGCAGTCGTTTTAAACCCAAGGAAAGACGGGCAAGAAAGAAAGTGCAATGTCTTCACTCTACACTGTTTGAAATAGAGACGTAGTAGAAAGGCCATGCGACACCAAATTTGGAGCGGATGTCTCATGTTTCAATGAATTCGCTGGGAATTAGCTCGTAGGTGATAGTTAATCGCTCCATGGCGGCACAAGTGCGAATTTCTACGTTTACAGCGGCTTTGTACCTGTGTGAATGCACTGAAAACAAAGTATTTTCACAGCGCGCTTGTTTATGCTCAGCAATGAAGGCAAGAAGCATCTATCCGAACGTAAGGCCAAGGTGCAACCTAAAGCCGTCATTTCTAAAAGGCATGTTGAAATTATAGACGTTTTTAAAAAAGCGGCCAAGGTTGCATAGCGGTGCCCTCTACAGAATATATTTACGGAAACGTCCCGACAACTCTCATTTTCCTTCTTCCTCTGTTCTTAAGCTAACAAATATATGTTCCTTTAAAGCGCTACAGGTGTAGAAAAGTAGCCATTTCACATAAAATCGGCGTCTATTGTACTACCAAGAGTGCTTGAAACATAACTTTGCTGCGACAACTTTGCAGATTTTTGCCCCTTAGCTGTAGGCGAAGCCATTTTCATTTGATGTCGCACAAGTTTCCTGTGGAGACGCGCTCATCATAATTCGAACTTGTTGCCTACTTGCTCATTGAATGCAGTTGTTTTATCAGTTTGAAGTCAGAAGACAGTTGATAGCATCATAAGTTGTTTTTAATCTGAAAAGAAAACATTTCAAATACAATATTCTGTACGCGTAATAAAATGTCGGAGCAGGACTCCTCCATTGTATCCCTTTTATCCATAAAACTGATGCATGGTGGGCTCAGAACAGGGCAGCACCTGCGGAAATAAAAAAAAAGAGAACTGCTTTTGAGAAAATACAGAATCCAGATTTAAATGTTAAATTTAGAATTATTTGTCTGCTTAAAGGGGAAATCTTTTCTTTCCTACCTGTTACGGTAGTTTCATTGACAATATTGTTATCATTTAAAGGCATTTAAAGGTATAATATTAGAGCTTTTCCATTAGAAGGACAACTCTCACTGATCATCTAGCCCTTAATTAGGATTATTTGTCTGCTTAAAGGGGAAATCTTTTCTTTCCTACCTGTTACGGTAGTTTCATTGACAATATTGTTATCATTTAAAGGCATTTAAAGGTATAATATTAGAGCTTTTCCATTAGAAGGACAACTCTCACTGATCATCCAGCCCTTAAAACACACCCTTGATACCATACGGCGCAACTAGTTTGGTCGATAAGCGCTTCAGCAGAGCGCGCGCTTGCGTGTAACACTCGTTGCCACCGCCTTCTGTAAGCATGTTTGATCAATAGACCGATTGCACCGCGGCTTAGATTTAATGATAAAGTTACGAAAATGTGACGTTGCAGTAAAAAAATTTCAGCGTTGAAAATAATCCAGAATTATCTTTTTCAGCACATGCTTGAGTCTTTCGCGTTGGCTTTGGACCTTTCAGGGAAGAAAGATCGCTCCGATTAGTCATTTATCCTCGAGGATGTGGAAATGAGAACATTTCAAAAGGAGCAGACATAAATGACAAAAATATCAATGACACTTCCCGTTCACTAGTCTTTGAATGCCACTCCCGTGAGCTCTGTGATCACGAAGAAATGCCGATTAGTCGAGGACACTATTTTTTGTTCCGTATAGGCGGCTGCACAGTTTTACCAACTGATCCGTCTCGTTGTGGTCTTCCTAAGAAAAATCTGTATTTGAGATTGCGACACAAGCACTGCCAGAAGCATGAACGGAGCCAAGAAAAACCAGTTTTATTTACAGTATTTATTTTCTGCATAGGTGAATTGATGCATAATGACCTTGCAAGGAATTATAGCGCATATGCACGAACATGACGAGAAACGACACACGCAATAACAAGCGCTATCTGTGAAATGTTTTCATTCGCAGAAGGTAATACCTCACACAAGACAAAGTGTTAATTTCTCGCTTCAGGTGAGTGAAACCAGAGCTTTTGGATCATACCAGTTGCGAAGCTGCGCTTCAAAAAGTGACCGGATTTTGTACGCATTTTTCGGGTGTCTATGAATGGTCGCGCAATCTGGAAGAGTTCAATACAAGCTTCTTGCTATTGCCGCCAATGCCTTCTGGAAATCAAAGTTTTCTCTCCTCTTTTCCATCTTAACTAACCACATTGCTGTTATTCTAATTATCTTTGCCGCTGCAAGTCTCCATCTAATTTTATTTTCCTTAATGGTCGTGCTTTTATACACAATCAGAACATTTGGAATTTAGACGCAGTTTCTTTTATCGGCCGCGGTTGCCGCCACCATTCGTGAAGACCCGAATTTTGACCAATTAAAACCGCCGTTTTTTTTATACATGGGACCTATGGGAAATTCACAACTGGTATTATTGAGGAGCTCTTAGTGAAACTATAGTCAAAACATAGTAAAACGTCCGAACGCCTGGCGACAATGAAGTATTTTTATCCCTGGCAGCGCTTACTTTGTTTGATAGGCCGCCCTGAATGGCTCCAGACGAGGAAGCGTCCGTAACTGTAGACATTCGCCGCAATACTCATGAAGTACATCTCAAGGTGTATTGGAAATAGCTACTCCTGTGGAGAAGCTAGCATTGATAATTATTCGTCCCTGGGAATGCTTATTGGCTGAATGTGTGTAAGCTTCTGTAAGCATGTGAAAACAATAGACAAATCCTCCCCACTTAGCTGCGTATGCGCCTGTTTTCCGCATTTGTTCCATGCGATCAAATCAGTGCTCATCACTGCAGCCTCGGAGGACCACACACTGAAGCTGTGGATCTTGCAGAAGACAGTGCCTGCAAGACGGCAGCCCTCCATGCGCAACCAGTACACATATTTTGGGCGAGTTCAGGCCCCGTTCTGCTCCTGGCAATGGGTGCGACAGGGGAGCAGTGCTTCAGCGGCGACCTTGACAACAGCATCCGCTACTGAAGCGTGCCTAGCTGAGCCATCGAACAATATGTGTCCTTTGAGTCGGGTGTCCTGTTAGGCACTCGGTGGGGTCACACAGATGCTGTTGGGGCCGTTCAATCCACATCATCAAGCTGCAGCTGCTGTTCTGCTCGAGCGATTGCGCCGACCGCCTCCAGTCTTCCGACAACAATGTGCCCCTGCCCCAGACCTACACAGTCCCAGACCCTGCTGACGTCCTCCGAACGTCATTGGACTTTGTCTGAGCGGATGCCAATCAGCTCGCTCATTGCGCACATAGAGTCCTGAAAGCAGTGGTGCGGCTCGACACTCGCCAGAACCCAGATGCGAGTGCTGTGAGGAAAAAGATCAACTGTGTGATGAGCCATACGGCTTTGCCCGAGACGGTGATGGCGCATGAAGTTTGCTACATTCTTCGATAAAACTAGCAAAATAGTGCATTGAGTGGTGGCTCACCTTGTAGCTGTCACAAGTCTGGCCATAGACCCCAATGGCTTCTACTTCCTTTCAGGAAGCCACGACTGCTTGATCTGGTTGTGAAACCTGGACAAATAAAAACATGTACCGCGAGGTTGGAATCCCGAGAAGCGCAAAACAATTGCTGGTCCGCGTGCTCCGGTGAGCCGAGCCTGGATCCTCCTGTGTACATGAGACGTAAGTAGACAACGAGCACTGGGGGACATGCGCATTGCCGTTATACATAGCACTGCCAGAAAAAAAAAAACAGCACATTACATGTGCAGCTGTATCCACAACTGCTCAAACCTTTATGACAAATCCTAAATTTTTTCAATGGTATTGTAATCCACGCTGCATTCACGTACAAGGGCCTCAAATGCATATTTTGCAGCCCTGTTCATCAGCGTAGAAATATAAGGAAATTAGGCGCTTGTCATCAGACACATACCAAGGAAGGAAACAGCCACTGAAATCAAGGCAAGCATGGGAACGTTTTAGTGGTTTAATCAATATCAATGCATGGTAAAATTGTTTAATGGATTAACCTAATTAAATAAACAATAAGGGGACAAACTGCCACAACACCCCTGTAGGATTCTAGCCCGCTTCACCAGATTTCGCGGGCGGTACTCTATCGGCACTGAGCTGCAGCTATAGGTATTTAACTGTCTAGTTTGGTTAGTAGTTTCGCTGAGTATAACTGATCTTTTAGAGTATCCATCGGCAGCTTCCTCATCCATAGCTAAGGCGTGAGTACGAGTGGTAGTTACGCATTGCTAGCTGCAGCATCCTATATATGCGAGGTTCTTCATGCCTTGCATTGGTTCGAGCGGCAATTCTTATTCTAATGAGTGTCAAGCAAACCGCGTTAGCAATTCTAAATTGATTGCGATCCTCCAGAAAGCGACCGAAAGGAGAGATGACGTTTCAATGTCTAAGAATGACGAATGGCGTCGATGGGTCGGAAAGATCGGTAGTCAGCAGCTATAAATATTGTTTATTGCTTTAAACAGTGGAACACATCAAGTTATGGATTTTGTTGATTTGAATTTAAGTTCATAACACATCACGTTCTGAAAATCATTATGAATTTTGACGTGTTGAGCATCTACTACAGACCCACGATGGTGGTTCAGTGATTGCAGAGTTTACCTTCTGCGCCCAATTAAGGAGGAGAGACCGCTGCTTTTCGATGGAGGCGAAATGCAAGGCGCCCGTGTGCTTTGCGATCACTGTGCAAGGTAACGAACCCAGTGCAGTTCAGTTTAGTCGTTCAATCGTGTCCGACTCTTCGTGACCCCATGGATCATATCACGCCACGCTTTCCGGTCTCTCATTATCTTCCTAACATCACATAACTTCATTTGCAGCGCCTCGAGGATGCCATCTAACCATCGCGTTCGCTGCCTACCCCTTCTCCGGTGACCCTCAACCTTTCAAAACGTCAAATCTTTCTCCAGCGATTCCTCTCTTCTCATCAGATGACCAAAGTAGCTGAGCTTTAACTTGAGAATCTGACCCTCCAATAAGCGGTCAGGGTTTATAGTCGACTGATTTGATCTTCTGGCAGTCCAAAGAACTCTCAAGAGTCTTCGCCAGCACCACAATTCAAACGCGTCAATTCTTCGGCGGTCAGCCTTTTTCACAGTCCACCTCTTGCATCCATACATCACAACTGGAAAGACCATAGCACGAGTTATACGGATCTTGTTTGGCAGTGTAATGTCTCTGCTCTTTACTAGGTGGTCAAGGCTAACCATGGCTGTCTTTCCCAGAAGCAGGCGTCTCCTAATTTCTTGGCTTAAGTCTCCTTCCGGGGTAATCTTGGAGCCCAAGAAGAGACAATCTGTTACAGCTTCCACGTCTTGTCCCTTGATGCTCCAGGACTTGATAGGGCAAGATGCCATGACCTTAGTCTTTTTAATGTTCAGTTTAAGATCAAACTTCTCACTCTCTTCTTGTACACGCATCAGAGGTCTCTTAATTCCACTCCACTTTCTGCCGTTAAAGTGGTATCATCCGTCTATCTAAGGTGATATGTTTCCCAGCAATCTTCGCTCCAGCTGAAGACTCGCCCAGACCGGCCTTCCTCATTATGCACTAGACATATAGGTTAAATAGGCAGGGCGACAGTATGCATCCTTGTCTCACTCCTTTCTCAATCAGAAACCAATCAGTAAGCCCATGCCCAGTTCTGACTGCGGCCTCTTGCCCTTCATACAGGTTCCCGAGGAGACAGATGAGGTGAACTGGAACTCCCATTTATTGGAGAGCTTGCCACAATCTGCTGTGATCTACGCAGTCAAACGCTTTCGCATAATCAATATAGCAGAAGTAGATGGGTTTCTGGAATTCTCTTGCTTTTTCCATGATCCAGCGAAGGTTGGTAATCTGGTCTCTAGTTCCTTTGCCCTTGCGAAACCCAGCTTGCACGTCCGGAGGCTCGCGTTCCACATACTGCTGCAGCCTACCTTGGAGGATTTTCAACATCACCTTGCTAGCTTGCGAAATAAGCGCGATCGTGCGGTAGTTGGAACAATCTTTGGCACTGCCTTTCTTTGGAATGCGGATGTAAACTGACCTCCTCCAATCCTGTGGCCACTGCAGGGTTGTCCAAATTTGCTGACATACTGTATACTGAACGTTAACAGCGTCGTCATGGTTGACGTTTTGAAGTAACTCAGCTGGAATGCCATCAATTCCGCTAGCTTTGTTCTTAGCAAGACTGGTTAAGGCCTATTCAATTACACTCTTCAGGATCCCCGGCGCGAGATCAGTAATCACAACCGTCTTATGTTGGCTTTGCCCATCCGGGTCCTTCTTGTACACTTCTTCTGTGTATTCCTGCCACGCGTACCTCTTCTTTATCTCTGAGGCTTCAGTGAGGTCCCTGCCTTGTTTGACCTTTATCACGCCCAGATTAGCACAGAAGCTTCCTTTGATATCTTTGATTCTCTTATACAGAGCTCTTGTGTTCCTCAATTGGCTGCTGTCCTCAACTGCTAGGCACTGTATGTTCTGGAAGGCATTCTTATCTCTTCTTGCGATTTTCAGAAAATCCGCATTGAGAACCTTGTATCTTTCTCTTTCCCCCATAACGTTTGCCATCCTCCTTTCATCAGCTATTTGCAAAGCCTCTTCAGATAACCAGTTTGCTTTCTTGCATTTCTTTTCCTTTGGAACTACCTTAGTAGGAACTTCTTGTATTATACCACGAACATCATTCCACATCTCTGTCTTCTAGATCTAATTCTTGAAATCGATTCCTCACTTCCACAGCATATTCTGATGTAATTTGATCCAGATCATACCTGAAAGGCCTTCTAGTTTTCTGCATTTTCCTCAATTGAAGCTTAAATTTGGCAACAAGAAGCTGACGATCGGTGCCACAATCGGCCCCAGACCTTGTTTTTACTGCTTGTATAGCACTTCTCCCCCTCTGCCGGCAAAGAATATAATCAATCTGATTCCTGTACAGACCGTCCGGTCAAGTCCATGTGTACAGGCGCCTCTAGTGCTGTTGAAAATGAGCATTAGCTATGGTCAGGTTGTTTTCTTGACAGAATTCTACTAGCCTCTGCCCAGCTTCATTTGGCTCACCAAGACCGAACTTGCCTGTAATTCCGTATATGTCTTCCCTCCCCACCTTAGCATTCCAGTCTCCTATGAGAAAAAGGACGTCTGATGATGGAGTGCGGTCTAAAAGGCATTGCAGGTTAGCATAAAATCTCTCAACGCCAACTTCTTCAGCAGTAGGGGTTGGTGCATAGACTTGAATAACTTTTATGTTGAAAGGGTGACATTGATCCGAAGTGAAAGCATTCGGTCGCTTTTGGGGTTGCACCCTAGCACTGCTTTGCCCATTCTTCTGTTTACTATGAGAGCGACCCCATTCCTTTTAATGGATTCGTGCCCACAATAAAAGACATAGTGGTCACCCGAATTTAATTCTCCCATTCCGGTCCACTTGAGCTCGCTGATACCCAAGATATCAATGTTCAATCTGTCCATTTCACGCTTGACGACATCAAGTTTACCTTGCGTCATAGATCTTACATTCCATGTTGCTATGTAATATATCTCCTTGCAACAGCAGACTTTCCGGTCGCTTCCCGACACATCCACAACTGAGCGTCCTTTTGGCTTTAGCTCAGCCGTTCCATTCGTCCTTCAGCTACTAGAATTCGCCCTTTGTTCATCCCCAGTAACATGTGGGACGCCTTCCAACCTGCGGGGCTCATAGTCCGGCGCCATACCCTTAATGCTATTGTGACTGCGTATAGGGTTTTCTTAGCAGGAAATACTGGAGTGGGTTGCCATTACCTTCTCCATTGACTCACATTTTGTCAGAACTATCTGCCGTGACCTGTATATCTTGGATGGCCCTACAAAGCAGAGCTCACGACTTCATCGAGTTTCGCAATCCCCTCCGCCACGACAAGGCAGTCATCCATGAACCCAGGTGGCCGAAATTTCTGAAACTGTCCACTACGGCGTCACGCATTCCTGAGTTGGTATGGCACCTTAAACTCCACAAACCAAACCATCACGTTACAAAACCCGATTACAAATGCTGCGAACAGCCAGTTTTGAAGACAACTATGCATTATCTTCAGACACATGAGGTAAATATGTTTTGAAATCACAATACAATAGAAAGCTGAGAGCATCGATGGCAGCAACTGGGCATCTGAATGTCCCTTGATGCACGAAAAACTAAAGAGGGTCAAAGCTCGTGTGTTTGTGCCACACGGACAATGGAGAAAGAAATTTGCTATATTTTCGGTGTGCCGAAAATGCATTTTGCTGGGTTCTGAAAGCTACTATTTGCCTGATACAATTCAGACTCAGGAGTGGATTCTCAGTTATTTGTTATAAGTTTGCTTGAATATTTAGCGAGGCGCCTAAGCTTCGATTTAAAAATATCACCCGATAGCATTTCCAACACACGGACGATGTTTTGGGCATTTATATATATATTTGTATTTTTTGTATATAACCTGCCGGGCGATGACGTTACCGGTAAGCTCAGAAGCCGCTTCTCGAAATTTGATGCGTCCCCGTGCGCGTTCTTTTTGATCTCGATGCAATGCCACAATACTGAAGCTCAACCAACAAAGCTATTACGCGATGGCGTTTCACATATTCGGACGACGCTTTTTAAGTTTTTTATTCATTTTTTGCTTTTATTTCGGCCTTATTTTGTACACCTGTACTTAGCATCAAGAATCATCGCCTTTCCATTCTGAGCATTTTGACCCTTTAAACACATTTATCATTTTTCATTTTTTATATATTTGGTTTGGTTTGTGGAGTTTAATGTCCCAAAGTGACTCAGGCTATAAGACACCATAGGGACGATTCTGGAAATTTCGACCACATGGGTTCTTAAACGTGCACTAACAGCGCACAGCATACGAGCGCATTGCATTTCACCTCCATCGAAAAGCGGTTGCCGATGCCAAGATACGATCCCGCAAACGTGAGCACATGAGCGCCTTAACTTCTGCAACACATCGGCGGGTGTTAGTGATATATTCATACCTCTCGAGCAGCATGCGGCCAGCCTCCTTGTTGAGCGTCGACTCTGGGTTGGGGGCGATGAGTAGCCACTTGATGGTGAGCAGGATGTTCTTGACGCCCAGGTCTGGCTTCCAGTCCTTCTTCAGGGTGCTGACGCAGATTTCGTCTGATGGAACGGCCACGTACGGGTGGGAGATGTGCGTCGTGGAGAAACCCCGTGGCGGCGACGCCGGCAAGTCCTTCGGTAGCACCAGGCGCAGTTTGAAGACACCGCCAGCGTAGGAGGTGCCCTGAGGTCCCTCGATGGTGGCCTCAGTATATGGAACGTCCTCTTCGTTGACGATGACCCGGATTCGCTCGGGTGACTGACGAACCAGCTCGTAGAGCTCCCGCGAGACCTGCCGCAGAACCTGCGGTGGAACGTGTTGGACGTTCGTGCTACTGGACATTTTGAAACCAGCCAACCAACACACGACGGTCTGTTTCGGAACAGGCACCGAAGGAACAGCGAGCAGCACAGCGTCGGACGAACCGCCAACACCGCCTGGCACGGCGGTCATCTCGCGACTACTTTTCAACGTGGCTATAATAGGACTCGAGAGACAACTCGTGAAGATCGAAGGCATACAGCACGCCATGTACGCTGACGACTTCACGGTCTGGGTTACCTCCGGGTCACTCGGCCCGGAAGAAGAACGACTGTATGCAGCGGCTACCAGCGTGGAAGTGTATGTTCATGCACAAAGCCTCGCCAGCTTCGCAGAAAAATCCGAACTCCTGCGAGTTCACAAAGGGAAACACAAGGAAGGGACCCTCAATGTCTACTTCGAAGAACAGCAATTTCTCGAACTAGACAAGATGAATGGATGGACTAAACGTTAATGTCCAACAAAGAAGGTACAACAAAGAACACGCAGGACAGGGGGCGGATGCCACCACCTCTGATGCAGGCTAGGAGGTCTTGGGTCCCAGCAGCCTCTTCAGCCAGTTCGATGCGTAGGAGCTGGAGCTCAGGGCCCGAGCTGCGCAGCAGGGTCTCCCAGGTGTCTGTACTGTCTATATTGTGCGTCCCCCTGAGAGCATACGGGCATTCCCATATTATGTGGTCGAGGGTCCCCCTCGCCCCACAAAGATTGCACTTATCACTCTTGGCCTCATTGAACATGTGGTTCGCCATAACCGGGTGCGGATAGGTAAATTTTGCAGTCGCCTCCACGCGACAGCTTGTCTGCTGTTTAATTGCGGGTCTGGCGGGGGTACCAGCCTACGATCCAATCTGTAGTGCTGCGTGATCTGCCTGTATTTTAGAAAGCACTCTCCACTCCCTCGGTCATCAAGTGGCACTGTAGCGGCTAGGCGGTAGAGATCTCGACTCAGCTTGTGGCCAGCCTAGTTGCCGGGGACGGCTTTGTGCCCAGGAGTCCAAATTATTTGAATTTTCCTATCCAACGTTTTCTGGCCTAAGATTCTGGCTCCTAAGGGGGAGATTCTGCCCTTGCTGAAAGTTTGTATGGGAGCTAGTCTTGCTGTCACTGATGACAAACTTTGCTTCCGTTCCGACGCAAGCTAAAGCGATCGCAGTTTCCTCGGCTATATACGAGTCTTGGGAATGCGGCCGCAGAGCAACCAGCGATGCGGCCATGCGCTCGGTCTTCTAAAACAATCGACCACTCAGGTCTCCAGGATGATCACGCGCGTGTCGCAGAAGTAGAGCGGCATACGAGAGGGGGATACCCTGCGCCTGCTTCAGAGCCTGGTGCTCAGTCGCGCGGGCTACGCCTTCCCGTATTTAAACCTCAACAAAGGAGAATTGGAAAGTGCAGATATCATAATCCGCAAAGCTCACAAGACAGCCCTGCCCCTAACAATGAACACCTCTAACGCAAAACTACTTGCTCTTGGAGTTCACAACACCTTCAAAGAGATCAAAGAAGCCCAACTGGCCACGAAGATAGCCCGGCTCCAGCAGACTCCTACGAGGCACTCGCTTCTTAGGCGACTGGGGCTAGGCGGAATTGCGGAAATCGAGAATTCTACTGCGAGCATATATGACGCAAATCGGCAGACGCTAAAGGTTAACGCCTTTCCCCGGAACATGAACCCTAGCTTGCATATGGCGCGTAGGGCAGCACGGGCGAAGTAAGTGCAACAAAATCTAGCGTCAAAATCCAGAACGGTATACACGGACACGGCTCCGTATACAGGGAGCTCACATAACAGCGCAGTGGTGGTAGCTATTGATTCCAGCCTAAAGGAATTAGCAAGCGCCTCAGTCAGGAATTGCGTGGTAACCGAAGGGGAGGAGCTGGCCGTTGCTCTAGCTGTGGTAGCCGGGTATCGAAGCAACACGTACTTTACCATTCTTGCAGATTCGAGAGAAGCGTAGCGTAACTACATGAACAGCCGCTAAGGTCGCGCCGCGCTTAGGCTCCTCCAGAGTGCGACCCCATCAAAAGTCGCACACAACATTTACTGGGTGCCAGGACACTTCGATATAGCGGGGGACGAATGCGCCGACGAGGTAGCTCGAGGGTATACGAGCCGAGCTTCCTCCCAATCGGACGATCTACCCGACCGAGTCGGCCCTACGCACTCAGACTTTCTGAACTACTATAAGCTATCCGCTATCCGCCGGCTCATTGAGATCTAAATCAAAAAGAGGCAGTGTACTGGCGAAGACTGCAGATAAGAACATTCCCAAACCTGCATATCCTTAGCAAGATTTACCCATCGCAATATCGGGACACCTGGCCGTGGTGTGGTAGCAAACCTTAGTTATACCACATCACGTGGGAATGTAGTAATAACGATAGATTTCGTAAAGACCCGATTGCGAAACAATGGGAGAGCCGGCTCTCCAGCGGCGATCTGATTGCCAACTAGGTCTGATCCAGCCCGTCCAGTGAGCAGCGAAGCTCAGCGGAGCCATGGAATAGGGGCAGCGACCCTGTGAGAATAAGAAAAACGGACCTCTTCTTTCTCGTCTGCTAATAGCACAAGACCTTTTTAGAAAAATTAACGTCTTTCCTATTCTATTCTAGTAAACAGTTGGTTGACCATTTATACGATGAATTTTCTTTATTAGCCTCATCAATTGCATTTTCCACCTGAGCTTTTTGACACGTTTGAACCCCTTCCTGGAATCTTTCTTTTATTCAATTATTGTAACGAACGGATCAATCACTCACTGTGAAGTTTCTTAATTAGCATTTTAAGCATTCCGTTCTAAATATTTTGACACCTTTGTACCACCTTTTTATTCTTTCAAATTAATTCATGAATTACAATGATTTCATTACCTCGTCATCGCCTAGGACGAATGAATTCTCAGAAACTATTAGAAGCACAAATTTACAAGATACGATTTTTTTCCGCAGCGTCTGATTATTTCCGAGAAGCTGTGCCTGGGGAGCAATAAAATGGCTCGCACGGCTTTTCGACCGAAGGAGCTCTATGAGCTATCGCTTAAGACTAAGAACAAAATGTCAACGACTATAGTGATTATCGTGATTATTGTATCTAGTGCAATAGCTGCAGAACTCACCAGAGAAGTCATCGGTGTCAAACTCTCGCGGTGGTCGATGGCCGGACGACTGACTGCTCTGACAGGCTCGGTGATGTCTCGGGCATGCAGACTGGGAGACCGCCGACGTACATGTCGACAGCTCCGGCCGATACACCCTCCGTGTACTCCGAGCATGGAGTCGCCGAGAAGGCCCAAAAGAGTAGAGTCCTGGTGGACCACGGAGATCGCTGGTCGCCGGGGTGTCAGCTCTGCAGAGTCCACGCTGTGAACCCAGTTCTCGAGCCGGCAGCCGATGCCACGCCAACGCGAAGGCCTCAGGACGTGCGTTGAAGGAAACCAGGCTTCCACCAGAGTACCAGAAGGAGAGCTGTTGGAAGATGGCTGAAAGAACAATCGGCGCAGTGCCTACGTTCGAATCAGCGAGTGCTGAACGAGGAACGTGGAACACGTGCACTCGCGTAATTCTACTTTTCTGTTCTGCCTCTTCTTCTTCGTGGAGCTCTCGCAAGGAACAGGGCTGACCATCTTATAAACGTTGGTGCTTTCAGGACTTTAGGCTTAAATATGAGTCAGCAGTTCCAAGAGAGACGCGCCTGAGGCAGAGCATACTTCATAAATCAACAAATGTTACTTTACAAAGATTCTTTTGTACAAAGCAGCCTGTTTAATTTTGATGCAATACTATGCTTTATTTTTTTTTTGCGATGTTTATTTCCTCAAATATCTGTTATGCTTTATAATTTTCGCTTTAGATTCTGATAGTGCTGAGAGCTTACGTGTGTACAGAGTCAAAGCCTTTGTTTTTGTCTTCAAAAAAAAATTATTACTTTGCTGTCGTGTCCTTAAGAAACGGCGTATAAATTGCCATTAGAATATTCGTACCGAAATAAACGTATTGGCTAGCATATGCGAGCGGAGTATTTGAGAGGTAAAAAAAGAAAAATACTACTTTAAACATGCAAAAATTCTTTCAGAGCCCAACATTGACCGCGCATATGGAGTCACAGCCTGTAAAGAGACGGCCAAGGCTGAAGAGGTTGAGAGGTTTACCAGATTGGCCTCTGATTTCCAGAAACTGCACGGAAGACGAAAAAATAGTAAATTCTCGTTTATGCTCCCTAGGATAAAAGCCGCAGTGGGAAGGTGTAGCGCATACATAGTGCCCAACCAAAAAACTGGACAAACTGCAGAGCCATTTAGAAGGAAATATCTAATGCTAAGGAAGAAGATGCAATTCTTTACGGTTAATTTTGTAACCCTGGCAACCGTATAAAAACTTAGCTGAATGGACTAACGTGTTGGCCTCCTTTTATATATCGCCCAGGCACGGTGTACCCCCCCCCCCCCCCCCCCCGAGGCGAAATAGGTCAACAGGAATCCATATTCCAAGACCTTGACGCACATTTTTAAGCTAGCATTACCTCTCCCGCAAAGCCAATAATTTTGGGCACTGACTTCAGTGAGGTGTCCGTATCTCAATTAGTGTCTGCAGTTTTATGCCTGCGTTTTGCTGCCCCTGGTTTTGACAGAGTATGAGATGCCGTGCTGAATACATTAACGGAACACTTCGCCCTGAACCTCTTGAGATCATGAACTGCATTCGAAAACGTCTGGATTCCACATGATGTAAAACTGCGAAAATAATTTTATTGCTGAAGACTGGGGTAAGTGTTTTGGTCACGACGTATTCGGCCTATTCCTTTCATTTCAAATGTAGGTAAGATTGTAGAACGGGTAGTCTGCAGACGTATAACCAATCATGTTCTGAGGCTTTAGCGAGCTCAGATTGTTTTTCGACGCAGGTTTTCGACCTGTAGCACGCACATAGACTTGCAGAGCCGCATCAGTGCTGCTATAATGCGAAATGAGGTATCAGCTCCAGTTACTTTGAATATCACAAGTCTGTACGACATCGTAGAATGCAGATTATTTTTTCATAAACTACCTGGTCTACAACCTCCTCTGTAGTTCTTTTAAGGGAATCCTCAATAGACATATCATTCTTCAGCTATAAAGGCACCTTGAATTCTAACACCTGCGCCAAGACAAAAGCTGCACCACAAGGCTCTCTCCTCTCGCTGGTATTGCTTGTGTAAAGAACAAACCTTTATTACATTTATTATACTAATGCGTGCTAATCCTATTCACCCGGCCGTCAAAGTTGATAGGTATGCAAACGATTGCTTTTTTCGCTTAAGCCGCAAATAATCACAACCTGTATGGTTTGTTGGAAGAGTGGGTATGGAAATGCTTTGGAAGTCTGGCTGTACAGCTTGAAGTTAGATTTTAATGTGAAGAAATGATGGGAGGGCGCACTCGTTTTACCACTGGCGTCCTCTTTCAAAGTTATTTTTCATATCATTCGGCCCTAATCCTGCCGGTTGGTTTTCTGAAACACGCGACCCCTTAGTTATATTGGAGGCCCCAAATTAGAAAATCCTTCTGCTTAAAGGGTTTGTGAGGAGCAACAACAAAACATTACATGGGTTCAACGCTCCTGATCCGAGTCTGGAGCGAAAGCTGTGGCACCGGGCGACCGAACGTTGCACCGAACAGAACCAGCGTCCAACAATACGTTGGACGTATCGTATTTCAGCGGCATTTTAGGTTGAGGTTGTAAACTCTGCCTTTAAGGGTATGACGCGATAGCGTTAGCTACCAGCCCGCATATGAAGCCCCGCTTTAATCAAGATGTATGAACGTGCTTAAGTAGCCTATAGGGGTAACATGAATACCAGGGTCCTGGCGGGGTATTTCTGGCATAACCGTCCCATGTGAAACGAGAGGTCCAAGTCTGCAGCTCCTGCCATAATGCCATGGTGCCACGGTGCTTTACCGGCGGCTTGAAAACCTACTGTAGTGTGGCTTTCGCGGTAAAATACAGCATGCGTCGCACATTCAGCTCTTTCTTTATAAGACTTATCCATAGCCAATACTTAAATTCAGCTCCGTTTTGTTTTCTGGGGGCCAAAGATACAAGACTGAACCCCTGTGTGTCTTGGATCGGCGCGCTCTGTGCGTTTCTTAGATCTGCCTAGAACAATGACTAATGTTATGCTTTAATTGGAGGCGCGGATATCTAATCTAAATTCACCGTTTCAGCTTCTTTACCATTACGACCATTTTAAGGTATTTGGAGATAGTTCCCGCATTGGCTAACCGCATACTTACACATAGCCCATCTCACTTCTTTGATATCATTGGCCTAGGCATAAGCTACCTAAGTATGTATTCACTAATTCCCTGCTGTCGAATATTTCCGCATCAATCAATTATTTAGTGCTATTTAAACACCGGACGCCTAATACTGTATTCTGATTTTATGACACCCTCCCATGGAATGCTAAGAGTCTGCAAATTGTATTAAATGGGCTGAGAGAGGAGTGTCTAGGCAATTTTGCTAACCATATTGCCATTTTGAGAGTTTCAGAATGAAAAAGCAGCTATTGGAATATGCTGCCGGGCTCTTGTCTGGAGCTATTATTTCGGGTCCCTATTTTACTCGCTAAGTTTGTGGTCATTCAGGTGGCCTTAATAAAGATTCCTTCGAATATGTCTAAAGTTAATACACTTTCCGAGAATCTTTCCCTCTTGGCAGAGCTCGAAAATTCTAGGGATATTCCCCTCAGCCGTTTCCTTCCTTTTGTGTTCCACCTTATTTAAAGAAGCAAGTTTTCACTGGGTCCCTGGCCACTGTGCCATTAGACCTAATGAGAGGGCAGATTTTTTTAGCAAAGTCCGCGTTTTGTGGACATATTGTCTCGTGCGTCCCAAATATTGTCTACTTTACAACAGCTCGCTTTCAACGTTTGAAATGCCTCCGCTCACTCAGCAATGAGCCACTTCTTTCTGCACCGGATTACCAACACCTTAAATGCCCTTCGAGTCCCGGTGGGGGTGGTACAACTTTTATCTCCAACAGATACAGGATAGGTGTCAACCTAACCGCCTACACGACGGCCTGGAGTCCTTGGACCCGGGCGGCGTATTCGGAATGTTTGATTACATCTAGCTGAGTCTCAGGGTGTGAGCTCAAAAGTAGAATATCAAAAATCCTTCCGTTTTTGACTGTTAGTTTAGATATTTTTTTTATTGCTGGACAAATCCATGTCATATGTACCAGATGTGCCTGATCCTGACAAAGGTTGCACCTATATAGGAATTGTTCCGGATACCACTGAGTTAGAGTAGCTGGGTTCGGAAAAGTCCTTTATTGTAAGCGCCTCTGGAGTGTTCGGATGTGCAGTTCAATGCAATGTGATATGGCCACTTGTATTGTCAAGAGATTCAACACAGTCAGCTGGAAAAATATTCGAAACAGCGATTGTCTTTTTTTTTTATTATTATGTATCGTCTCTTTTGTTTTTCCTGAATCAGTGCCTGTGACCGCTGCCGCTGCCCTCAGACTGGGTTTAAGGCCCGTCAAGTTTCCTGTGTGCAACTTTTTCCTTAAATCCCCCATAAATTGTATGTTTATGGAAATAAAGGCAATTCAATTAAAAACAAAAAAACAAAAAAAAACAGAGAGTTCAGATAAATTTCTCCTAGCAAAGCCGAGGTAATGAAGAGGGTCGGAAATGTCGGGTATGTTGAGTTCTCTGCATTGATATATAACGTGCATAATTTTAATTAAACTCCTTTGTTCTTCAAAATGTTGTTATGTGTCACCTGGGCTAAGAACTAAGAGGCGAGGCAATCATCCAAGAGACGGGGAATCAGTGAATATAAGGCTAAATGGACATCGGGCAGACTGAGGCAAACACCATCCTATAGTTTTCCAGCATTTCTATCAGAAAGTCCGTACGCTAGAAGAAATGTATTTACTCTCTAGTCAGGTTTTAGATATTCAATTGACAGAAAATATTGGGAGGCATATCTAATTCAGAAATTTAGAGCACTGGAACCAACAGGAATAATAATCCCGAAATGAACAAAAAACGGCTAAACATATTCGCTCTGCGCCATAACAAGTCGGGAAAACAATCCAATATAGCGTTCATTCTACAGATCGTTCACAGCTCATGTGCACTGTAACGCCCCTGCGCTATATCGTAAGGTTCATATATTTTTTCTGAACATGTTTCCTTTTTATCACTTTCTACAATAGTTTTTCTTTTCCTTTTCTGCAGACAACGTCAGAATCAGCAGGTACGGTTCATTCGATTTGTTATTAATGTGTTTCTTTGTACTTCTACTCTTGTTTCGCAAAGAGTTTTGTAGCTGTTCCCTTGCAACAGCATTCTTTATCAGGGCCGTTTGGAATGCCTGCCCCTTTTAAGAATTGCGTGTCAGCATCGAACCTGCTTAGGGGCCTACTCATCATCCACCCCAAATCATAGTTTTTGCTGCTGCCGCTTTTGATTTTCTTTTTCAGGTGACGGGGGGGGGGGGGGGGGGGCGATACTGATTCCAGGCTCAGATCTTCATTCGGAAGAAACATTCGTTCCTTACTTGCCCTACTTCTTTCTACCCTATCCTCATCGTTCTCCGCGTATTGAAAACGCCGCCAGTGAAAACTGCCTAGACCAAGACAAGTCCATTTTTTATATTTTTGTTATTTAATACTGTGAATCCCATCAGGGATTGTAACAGGAAGGGCTGTGAGCATATTATACTAAAGCATAAAAGCATACACAATAATACATGGTGTAGAGTGTTAAATGCAGCTTGTTTGTTGGCAAATAAAACGTGCCTTCTTCAATGCATAGGTTGGTCGGTTGGTTTGTGGGTTTTAACGTCCCAAAGCGACTCAGGCTATGAGAGACGCCATAGTGGAGGACCCCGGAAATTTCTACCACCTGGGGTTGATTAGCCTACACTGACATCGGACAGCACACGGGCGCCTTGGTTTTCGCCTCCATCAATTAAGTGGCCGCTGAGGCCGGGATTGGATCCCGTGTCCTTGAGAACAGTAGTCGAGCGCCGTAACCACTGCGCCACCCCGGCGGGGTCCAATGCATAGGGGTCTACTGTTTAGAATGTTCCAATATTGCAGAAAAAAATCCGTGGATTTGGCCATTGCTGCGGAAAAGAAGCGCTGGTTAAGCAAACGAAACCAACGCATCCGGTGGCCATTTAGATTTACTGTTTACACGCTTTTTGCGCTGTACCACTCTCATGGACCAGATATTTTTGCTGTATACCTGTTTCGTAATGATAGCTTTGCTTTTTTTTCACTTTTTCAACAGTGTAGGCGCTTTATACGACTGTCCAAGAGGCAAATTTAGTGTAAAGCCCACGCCGATGCAAGGGTTTGTGCTCAGACATGCCGTACTTCAGAAGGAATCGAGACACCGCCTGGTTCATTATATCGTTCTTGACTTAAGGATTAAACTGTTTGAATACAGCACTGACAGCATATTGCCCGGAGGGTTGTCATAGTCTTAGTGCACGTCAACTCTGGCTAGACAACAAAGCACAAGTATTTCCCCAAAAAATGTGGTTACGCCGACACTGTATACAGGAAATCTCGTCGCGTAGCTAAGCTGACTGATCTCGTGTAGAGCGCTGAGTGCATTCAGTTTACCTCGCTCACAAAGAAGGGAATGCTTTTTGCGGCCACATTCAGAGAATCTGATAGTGCACCACTGCGCCAATGGCTAAAAGATTTCCTGAAACCGCGGAAATATAAGGACTGCTGATGTGTGTGATGTTGATAAATGGTAAATGAGTAGTGTAATATTTTTTACAATACCAATAAATATCGCTTTGTCAGAGCAGGTTTACACGCTGACAAAATTTAGGACGATCAGCGATTAATTTTCAGTAACTTCAAAGTGTAAGCAACAAATCAGTTGCTTCGAACACGTCGCAAAAAACTGCACATTGGCGCTGTCATGTTCTGGCAAGAAATTTTGAGACTGAAGATTTCTTTATCATTGTAATTATTGAGCAGTGACTCAATTTTAAGCAGAGCAAAACATTAGGGTTACTTGGAAAAAAAGAGCCGGATATAAAACTGCCCCGAAAAAAAGACTTCGTCTTATCATGCGACTATAAAGATGATTTATTTCCGAACTGAACACTGATAGTTAAGCTATTATGGAGCTATATTTTGCTTCCCTTATCAGAAAGAACGAATTTGCTCGGGAGACAGCAACTGCACTTAGACGAAATGAAATTTTAACGGGCTGCTTGTGGAGTACAGCTAGAAGCAATGTGAAAGGGAGCATGGCAGCGCGTGGCCCCCAAGATTTCAAATGCCCTGTCGCTAACAGATGATAAGAATCAGTGTTAGAGTCGCATCCAAAGTAAGCTTGATCGGCTCCTCTTTCCCATTTTTCACTTATGTATGGTACCGCTTTTCAAAGCGCGGAGGTTATGCCCTCCGGTATTGCTTTTCATATTGCTTCTAGCTGTACATTGTCCTAAGTATATGATGTACTATTATTTTAACAGTTGGGTGATTGGAAGATATATTTCTCAAACATTCCAGAATACCTCTCACGCAAAACTTGCTCACTGTTCCTGTTGCGGATGCGCAGAACCTTTCAGTAGCAAAACAAAGTGCTTATTGGTTTAATGCACCAAAACGACATCGGCAATGATGAATGATGTAGCAGCGGGCTGCGGTGTCGTTCACCATATGACGTTAGTTAACCTGCACTCAAATCCCACAGCAGAGGAGCGCCTTACGAAATGGCCGCGATTCAACACCATTGCGCGAACTCAATAGTCGAGCTACTTACCACTGAGCCACCGTGACGGAGGTTTAACAGCAAAAGAATAACAATAAAAGTAAAACAAAGAAGAAGGTACTCAAGCAACTCGATCGTGCATACAGAAGACACAGAGCGGCCCGTTCAAACTACGTTCTGCTATGAGCAGTCTGATATCGAATGCTTCAGCAGCTGTGGTATTCTAAACTGAAACGAGAATCACGCCATTTCTGAGCGTTTGCATTAAGTTGTCTTGACGGCAGCGACCTGTTGTGCTTTGACACGCCGCCTAACGACAGAATTGCTTCGTTTAATCGTCCCGCGTTAAAGAAATTCAAGAGCTGAATACCGACTGATGATGTCCTTATATATCCAGGATGACATACTCCAAAGGGACAAGTATTTTTTTATCTTTCTTTTATTGTAAACGTGGGATGATAGCTTGATCACATTTACTTTCCAAGAGGCGGATAGGTAAGCAAACGCGCGAAAGAAACGCGAAGCAACAGTAAAAAAGACACGCTGGTACTCGCCGCATGCACGCACGTCAATCGAAGCAGACTGGCACACGACGCTAAAACGCATCCAGTCTGAGTAGGGCAGGCCGCTGCGCCGCAAGGCGGCGACTAGGCTGAGGCCAATACTAGAAGAGAACGATAGCAAGACGGTGGAGCTCCCGAGGGGACCGCCGGTATCCCCGGGAAGCCATTTTCGGCGGCTGAAGGCGGCTCGTTTTTATTACGTGTACACAACTCCACTCGTAAAGGGTGCAGTTCCCCCTCGTGTGAATGCCGTTTGATTGTCATGAAACTCCCGCTGAAGTTTGGTTCGTTGGCAAGCAGCTACGAGGGTGCCATCTCCATTCAAGCGGGCATGAGAGGTAGACCGGCTTCGGGGTATAATACGGCTGCACCTGAAACTCTTTCTCTCATGCGTGTACTAGTATTTAGGATTTTTTTTTGCTTCGCACTTAATGAAAGTCGGCGTAATGTATTCGCTGAAGAACTGAAATTGTAATCTGCTTGGCGTTTAATTGAAGAAGGCGGCACGGCAGAGGCGCAGCTGAATCCTCAGCCGTATAGCTTTATAGCTACACGCTCCCGTAAACGCGCGTCTACCTTTGTCACACGTATAACGGAACGAAAACATTACCAAGACGTAGTGCGCACATTACCCTGCGGCACGGCGATGGCCGTGTTAGAGACTGCGCGCGGTAGGGACTAAGCGCCCTGGTGGCATATCGATAGCGGGGTACAGCCGGAGATAAAGATAGTCAGGGGCTGCTTAGTGTTCACCCTACTTCTTCTATGGGATGTATGAATGCACGAGACACTATTCCGATTCGGAGCAACACGCAGCTATATCAGTACACGATACGAAGAAAAAGTGGCATTAGTACACTCATTTTCATGAAAATTTCAGATAATTTCACCTTGGACATCTCGTATAATGTTCCTAAATTCAGTGCCCATAAAGCGATCAAAAGCGTTCTTCAATATTTGAATGTCTAAAGAGAACCATATCTGCAATGTATGTTAACATGTGTTCACATTGACCACTTCAACATGAATACTTTAGTGGCTTTTTAAAAAGTATATTTCCTTTTAAATCGTGGACTATGTTGTGATGTTCACGACTTTTGTTAATAAAGGATGAAACACAGGTACAGAGCGGCACAAAAAGACAAACGCTTCTCTATATGAATCATCATGGCCCGTGCCCTCAGCTGTTACGTTTTTTCGGCGTCAGCAGCGCCACTTCTTCGCGTTTAAGTCAAAGATTTATGCTGCATATTAAAAATAAGTTACCTTATACCGTCCATTGAGTAAAAATGTCTGTCTTGGCAATTTCGGGAAGTTTAAAGCTAAGGAGGGAATTGAAGCTGCTTCACGACCGCCATGGAGGTGTCCTTGCCAATGCTGCAGAAGTGACAATAACTTGATAAGCAACAAAATAATGCAATGTGCCTTTTCATATTCTTTATTGCCTACGTCTTGAGCATTGCTAGAAGAATTTTGAGCAAAATAAGAATAGATATTTGTTATAACTGAACCTTGAAAAGCCCTTTAAATCAAAAATGCAATATTTTGAAAATATTTCTTTTACTTCCCCTTTATACATATTAGTAACAAAGTTGATAAGCGTAAATGTTGCATAAGTGCCTATTATTTGGGAAACTTCGAAGAAGGTGCGGCAGCTAGTAGCGTAGAAATTAATTCGTATACAAGGCCTCATTTCTCATAAGCGTACGTACCTGTTGAATTTTTTTCTTGCAAGCAATATCTTCCTCAGATTGGCGGAAAGACACCTGACTTAATCTTTGCCACATATAGTTTGAGTGAACTAAACATATTATCCATGGCTTGAATCACTACACTTTCTTACGTATTTACAAAATTCGGACACAGCGATATGAGCGAAATATCTGCCTGTGGCGTGCAATCATTGCTTTTTCTCCCTTAATATTAACATTAAAAATATAATTGCATTCTTGACATAATGGGTACTACGGTCAACAGCACATAGAAAATTACGGAGCTGGACTACTGTTCCGAAGGACGCGGGATCGAATCCCGGCCTCGGCGGCCGCTTTTCAATGTAGGCAAAAAGCAAGGCGCCCGTGTGCTGTGCGATGTCAGTGCACGTTAAAGAACCCCAGGTAGTCGAAATTTCGGGAGTCCACCACTACGGCGTCTCTCATAGCCTCAGTCGCTTCGGGACGTTAAACCTCACAAACTAACCAAACCAACCAACATAGAAAATGATAATCAGTTGTGGTTTAGCTCTGGTTAACCTTAGTTGAATTGCGAAAGCAACAGCGGGACCTTCTTTTGCCTGTTACATTATACGCCCTGCCAGTGTAAAGTGCTACAATATTGGGGACACTTACGCTCATCGTTTAAGTATATGACGCCAAAGCGTAATCCATAAGCCCAAATATAAAGTCAGGCTTCAACCAACCCATATGAACGTGGATGCTTGTCGCAAGTGTAACGAGCATGCAAATGGTTCTGAGCAAAGTAGAGTTCTGGGCTAGTTGGTAATACATGATAAGTAATACATGATATGCCACGCACAAAGAAGACCCCTCTACCTTATCATTCCTCAGATTCTAAGCTCGTTAAATGTGGTATTGTCTCATTGTCTTTTAAATCCGCGCTATCTAAGTCCTGTGTTCACCAAGTGGAACCAAGTTTCGCACTTCAGGCCGAACGCCTCAAGGATGCTGGCTATCCTGTTTCTCTGCTGACGGCAGTCGCGGAAAGCTTACTTAAGCCGCTACGGAAGTATGAAAAGAGCGAACCTGCACTCAGCACTGCCTCTGATATCAGACAGAAAAAGAAATACGTGGTGGTGCCTTACGTTCACCGCGTAACAAACAACCTAAAGAGAATAGCGGGAAAGTTCGATGTAGACGTTGTTTCCACGGCACCTTGAAAACTGTCTAGCCTGTGCGCTCTGACCAGCCTAAGCCACCAGAAACCAGCATGTAGTGTAAAGCATGTAACTAAGTTCGTTGCCTGTAAAGTGGGTGTTGTGTATGAAGTCCCTCTAAGCTGTGGCCGCGCCTATATAGGCCAGACTGGCCGATGTCTAAATGAGCGCTTAAGGGAACATGCTGCATCGTTTAAATCGTCCCAATCTAATAACCTGCCTAGGCATTGTTTAAGTTGCAAATTCCATCCACTTTTCGGGCAAACAAAAGTTCTTGGTCGGTCTAAGGTGCAATTAGCAAGAGAGCTTCTTGAGGCGTCATTCAACCATAGATTAGGAACCGATAAGTGTGTCAGTGAAACGTCTGTTATTCTGTTGAAAAATGAAGCATCGTTTTTAAATGCTGTGTAAGTTTTTTTGTATGCTTCCGGTATTTCTTCTCTATTTCTTCTGTTTTATCTGCATTTGGATGGCCCTAGATTATCTTGAATTATCTTTCCAGTCATGCAAATTCAGGGCTTTATAGAGCATGCGCACATATTTTTTCCTCGAGTTCGTACATTTTCCCTTCCAATTTTCAGTTGTAAGTTAGCGCTCGTCCTGTGTGCCTCTCTTGTCCTTGTTTGTTCCGCGCTAAGCCTCCCACTTATCAAATGGTTCTGGCAGGCTGATTCTGATATCACCCTCCCAAAAGAAAGGAGTGACCCGAATTGGCCGCTCCTGCCCGTTGCATACAGATAACGTGAATTCAAAAGTCATGGCAGGCTGATTACACTGAAGCAAAGCGCGCTTATATCAGCGAAGCGTCACCTCCTCTGTTCTGTCCGCGGAGCACACATCCGGCAGAAGCGAGCGGCAGCGGAATGGATTGATGGATGGAATATAGGGGCGTCCCCTTTGAAACGGGGTGGTAGCAATTGCTATCATGATCATTTTTTCTCCCTATATATTAATTATTGTTTTAGATTGGTTAACTATACCATCATTCTATTTATTGCGATCAAACACTCCTTACACGTGAACACCAAAAAATCCAAAGCAATAATTTTTATATAAACTGCATAACACTCACACCTTTGTCGCTAACCCTCGGAGTCGATAACGTTGAAGTCGTTAAGAAGAATAAAATTCTAGGGGTAATTTTTGATCAGCATCTTAAGTGGCATGACCATATTCAACACATCACTCGTTTTTTAGCAAAAACTGTAGGTGTGCTGTGTCGATGTCGTGATATGCTGCCAATGGAAATGAAGAAAATGATATATCATGCATTATTTCACTCACAAATCAAATATTGCCATTTCGTCTGGGGAACCGCTGCCCGTACACATATAGACCAACTTCTTCGCATGCAAAACAAAGCGATTCGTATTATTTCATCTGCAGATTACCTAGCACATATACCACCGTTATTTGTTCAACATAATATCCCACCAGTGAACAAAATACTGCAATATAACGTTTTGCTTCTACTGAAATATAAGGCTTCGCACCGGAGTAACTTCCTTCGCAAATTAGCATCCATAAAACGAACAGAACCTAGAGATACACGCCAAAATCTCAAATGGACAGTACCTCAGCTACGTACTAATTATGGGAAACAAATGATGAAGTTCCCAATACCGGCTACATTGAATGCAAATGAATGGTGGCATGAAAATACCGGTCTCAAGAAGAACATATTGTTGAGGAATTTCCTGAAATATATCATGAATAATAATTCTTTTTTCTCTTGAGTATCTAGTGTTTTGTTTTTCTGGCGTGCCTCCGTTTGCTGTCTGTGTTATCTCAGAAATAATGTATGCTTACAAGCGTAGTTTGTTTTCGTCCTCATGGATTCTGCGAGAGCTGAGTGGTAGTGTATTCTGGATTTTTATATTTGATAACTGCCTGTCTGTATCTGTTTCTTCTTTTTTTATTACTTGTTCCATTGTTCCCACTTTCAAATTTTTTCTGTTGGTGAAAATTGTTCACATGTTTATATTTTTGTATTTATTGACCATGAAGTCTCTTATTTTTTTATGTTCCGTCAACACCTATGAAAGCTGTATGCTGTATGTTGCCCTGAAGAAGGCTCCGGGCCCAGTCAAGCTACTTTGTAAGCAAAAGGTAAAAGACTTGAGCAAAAAGTAGATGAAGAAAGAGACGTGACAACAAGACAGAGCGCAAGTCTCTGTCTATATCAAGTCTCTGTCTATCAACAAGACAGAGCGCTCTGTCTTGTTGTCACGTCTCTTTCTTCATCTACATTATGCGCAACTCTTTTACCTTTTGCTAATATGAACCCACTCGCCCAGAAGAAAGTACTACTTTGTAAGTAGCTTTTTGCCCGGGGGCCTTTTTCTCTCTGAGAGAAATAAAGTACGCTTTGAACTTGAACTTGAACTTGAATTTTTGTTTCTACATTACTAATATTATGTCACTTTTCTGCTTTTAAGTCACCAATCTTCCAGTCGTTTTTCGATAGTTTCCACCGCCGGTTTATTCACTCGGCCACTGGTATCTGTAAACCCCAGAGCTTCAGGAACAATGGCTGCGCCTGCATCAACTTCCGGATGGATACCGTTACATTCGAGTATAATATGGTCAATTTTTTCACTGGAGTTACCACATACAGCATATGCGTCATTTTCATTGTTAAATTTCTTTTTGTAGCTGCGTGTTCTAAGGCACCCTGATCTAGCTTCAAAACGTGGGGCACTGCCTTTTCAGTTATCAAATAAAGCTTCCGTTCTGATCTGCATTCTCCACTTTCGGTATATTTACACTCTGTTTCTTTTCCATCGAATTTATCCAATTTTTAAACTCTGTGTTTTTCACCTGTTGCTTAATGCTCTTTATTTCTCCGTCCTTGTGACTAGCCTACTTACTAGTTAATTTCCTAGTTCTTTTCCTCCATTGTGAGTCAACGCTTTTTAACTACAGGTATTAAAATAGCTGCCCATCTGTTACTGTTCAATTTCCTCAGGCGTTCCTCATATAATATTTTACTCTGAGCTTCCCGTACTTCGAAAGATGCCCAGCCCATATCTCTCTGTACCACCTCATTTGTGGTTTTGCCGTGGGCTCCTTGTGCTAATCGTCCAACAGCTCTCTGATTTATTTCTAATGTCGACTGTACCTCTGATTTTAGGCACAAAACCGCATTTCCGAATGTAAGTGCGGGCACCATAATTCCTTTCCAAATACCCCTCAAAGCCTCGTACCTGTTGTATCCCCACAATTCCCTATGCTTCATTATCCCGGTACTTTTTCGCCCTTTGGCCTTAAGTGATTGCTCATGCTTTCCAGTGTATGCCAATCCTTCGTTTACCCATAGCCTCACGTATTTATATTCTGCTACTCTGGGTATTTCATGGCCTTGTATTTTAAGACCTTGATCAGTTGAGCCGTTGGCATGGATGGATGGAATATAGGAGCGTCCCGTTTGAAACGGGGTAGTAGCAGTAGCTATCATGCTCAGTTTTCTCCATATATCTTAATTATGGATTTAGAATGGTTAACTAAACCATCATTCTATTTATTAAATTTTGCTCCTACATTACTAACATTATGTCACTTCTCTGCTTTTAAGCCACCAATCTTCCAGCCGTTTTTTGCTAGTTTCCACCGCCGGTTTATTCACCCGGCCACTGTTATCTCTAAACCCCAGAGCTTCAGGAACAGTGACTGCGCCTGCATAAACTTCCGGATGGATACCATTGCATTCGAGTATAATATGGTCAATTGTTTCACTGGAGTTTCCACATACAGCACATACGTCATCTCCATTGTTAAACTTTTTTTTGTAGCTGCGTGTTCTAAGGCACCCTGATGGCGCCGCGGCACTGCGCTGACCGCGGCGCCATCTGGTGGAGCGAGCGACTGCGCACGCGCGCAGCAGCGCGGCGCCGACGATGGCGACATCACCAGGTGGAGATCAGCTGAAACGGTTGCTAGGCAATGACTGTTCAAGGCCATTCGTCGAGGCGATGAGGCAAAACCTGGCGTAATGTTGCTTTCGCAAAAATAACTAAAAATATCAATATTTTGGGCAGTTAGATCGCTTCTGGAATCATCTGTGTGTGTTTCATGAGCATGAAAAATTAAAACACGAGGAGGTGACTGACGCAGCGAAGGCGGTCTTCGCTCGCTGCGCAACCTTAATGCAAACGTAGCCGACATAAACATGCATACCGGTTTGAATGTCTGCGTCACTCCACGCATACGTAAACGCCAAGGAAGTAAGAAAAAAAACTGCTGGAGTGAAAGGAGCGCCCGTCAAGTCAAGCTTCCTTGACGCTATCTTGCGGAGGACAGCACGGTCTCTGGAGGTGCCATAACAGTGTTAATATGAAACATCCCAAGCGTACAGTTGTTCTTCAGGACTTCCGAGGTCCACAGAGGGTCCGTTCCCTATGTGCACGGCGTGCTGTCCCAGTGGGGACCTTAAACACAGTTGACATAGTGTTAGGTGAAATAGCTGTGCACGCGTCATCGCACGACTGCCCCCGTGCCAGGGTACGGCCATCATCCCGAAGCAAAATCTCTCTCCTCCCGGATTTCTGTGAGGGGGAGGGGGGGGGGGTCGCCGGGGATGACGTATGAATGATGATGGGTCGATATGTTATGCGAGACTTTGAGGCGCGGAGCTTTCTGGTACCAAAGCTCCCCCCATCCGAACCCGACCAGCAGAAAAGCGAGCCAGTTAGAGCACAGCGCGCCCGATTTACACAGGGAGAAGTGTAGGGCGTTCAAGGGCGCGACATGTAACACAATGAAAACAAACATTGTTTGTTCATACATGGCTTAAGGTGGTTGTAAAAACCATGCGAAAACGACACAAGGAGTCACATTTCAAAAAGTGCGCTCGGTAAGGCTCATTCCGTAGTGGCTATACTCCTTGCATTGCGGCGTGTACGTGCGGGCATATATCGGCTGTTTCTTTTCTGCTAGGTTTCCATTTGATCCTTAAGCGCGAACACATTGAGATCGAGTTGTTCGCGGTGACTAATACGCTCTGTGTCAACTCTGTTATTTTCGGAGTGGATAAGGCACCGCTAATCATTATATAGGCTTATCACAGTCTGCATAAAAGTATAAGTGGCTGATGAATCAGCGCGCGATTATTACGGGAAGCGTATATAGACATCGTTTGGTCGGAAAGCCATCGCATTTTCCAAACATTGAGAAAATGTGTAGGAAAAATATGGAGGCTTTGTGTGCTGCTTCTGAAGCAGTGGCGTCGTATGTCGTGCACATGAATGACGTGTTAATTCCGGTAAAGTGGAGATGAAGTTGGATTACGGGTCGATTAATGGGGATTTGGTGGAGAAAGTTTAATTAAGGCTTCATTATGTTATAGTAATAATGAGTTAGTAAGGGGGATTAGAGCGTATTACCTTTATTTAAGCACAATAATGCTAGATTAGGCAGAATTAAATTGGATACGGGGGGTTTAAGTTGGATTATGGCAGTTTACGTGTAAATAAGAACGATTACTTTGGATTAACTTTGATTACGGAGGATTACGTTTGATTGAGGGTAATTGCGTTAAATAAGAAGGATTAGATTGGGTTAAGGGGATCATGCACAATTAATGCGGATTAGGTTGGTATAAATGCGACTAACAGATAGAGTAATGAAGAAGTTATTTTATATTCAAAGCACGTAAGGATCAGCTCCTTACATTAAAGGGAAAAAAAATAGGTAATTGGTAAGAAAGCGAACAGAGAAAGGTCTGTATCGGTTGCAAGAAGAATTTGAGACTGATCAAGCAATATATTTTAAAAGAGAGCATACAGTGCTAGAAGTGGTGAGCATTCCACAACTCATAGCCTACAATCTTTGGGCAAGCATGTCTACAAGCTTTGCAAAGTGTAGTGGAGCTATATATAAAAACCAGGATTCATCCTTCAACAAAATAGTGGAATTTGTTTAGTACAAATGACCAACTGAGGCCCGTCCTCTCAAGACCCACCTTAATTAGGAACCAATGAAAATTCAGTATGCAGCATCAGTATCATGACATAAACAGCGACTAGTGTCCCTGTTTGGAGTTTTAAAAAATGCGTAACGGCGATGTCGCATTGCGGTTTGCGGCTTCATCCAAACCTTATGTATACCGGTGATTAATGTATTCCGTAAAGGAAACCACGTCTTGTTACAGTTCAGCAGAGTACACATTCTTCAATTTTAAATTTGCAAACATTGGATCAACTTGCTGTTTCATTCAGAAGTATCGTTCAGTTAGTAAATTCTATATATTTCCTAAAATATAGACTGATGTTCGTATTCAACTTATAGCAATGTTATGTCACTGTGTAACCCACCAGAATCAGTGTTCCCCCTTGATCCTTTCTTTCGCTTACTTTGTCAGCTGGTCACAAACGCTACGAAGTTGATAACACCCGCTGCTTTTAAGCTTAATAAAATTGCTTGTATCGGTGTGTCGGTGAGGTTTATTTTTTAAAGCGGGCTGTGTTATTCATTATTATTTGTCATTCTTTAAATACTTTTATCTTGACAACTTACATCACTGTTTGCTGCTAGATCTCAAGTGAGTGCAATAAAGAATAAGAAACGCGAATTGCTGTGTATATAATATTTCTACTTCAGACGGAAACTAAGTACATCTTAATCTTTAGAGGGAGCTTTAACGCGTAATTCCTTCTGCTCAACGGTAGGGTCCCGTAACTTCTTTCTCGTCACTAGTTGCCTCTCAGCGGGTTAAGCGGCGATTGTTACCGAGATGTGTGTCTGAACGCAACCTAAAGGTAATATGCACTCACTAAAGGCAGGAAATGATTACGTTGAAAATAATTAAATAGTATTAGCGTTGTCATGCTGTTGTCTCGTGGCTGTGTTCACGGTTGGTTTTGTGGCTATTAAGAAATAAAAACATCACATGATGCAACCTAAAGGGGAACACCCCCCAGGAAAGATATTGGTAGCTTATTTTAATGTTGCAATTTAAAAAACAAATTCAGAATAGAGTTAAAAACACAGGACTCGAACATATATTTTATTCACTAGGTATGTAATATTGATCCACTGCGCCACTGAGGCAACAAGAACGGCAGGCTTTCAATGCGTTCTTATTCGTTTTTACAATGTTTCCGCTATCTGTCGCCAGGTGAAGCTGCTCAGGGGACCCAACCGTTGAGAGAACGGAATCACGCAGCTTTTAACTCCACATGCAGTTCGCCTTGACAAAGGCATTAACCTGATAATCTACAGCTAATGGGTCCGATCCCGATCGAGGGAGTTGCATAACAGTGCAGCTAAAATTGAAACAAAATGTCCATCTTACTCGTTTGAACGGCGTTTGATGAACACTAGTTATGTTTTGCGTGGCTTTTGCGTTGTTTAGCGTTTGACTGGATTATATTCTTCGAGACCATTTCAAAAATATATGACTTGACATGGGGCATGCAGTCCAATATATTCACATTACTGATCATCAGATAATACGACGTTAGTGTAGTGTAAACACATTAGTTCGGTGCAGCCGTACTACATACATGCTTAGCTATGATATATGACGTGGAAGTTTAGCATCGATTAAGATTTTATTAGCAATTGACTAATTAGCGGTATGTCGTGCAGTTTGTCGAGTGCCATTATACTCAGCACAAGCTATCAAACATTTAGCATCTCAAGTTAAAGCAGTATTTTATTCAGAATTAGCTAGCTATTTAGCAGCAATGGATTCGGACCTAGAATTAGTCCAGTTCTATTACAGACGACATATGATTTGGTGATGTTGCATGAAGTTCTATTACCCTCGACATAAGCTGAGGCTTGACTCAAAGGTTTGACATTGAGGTCCAGCTGTAACTTTCGCACTGAGTAGAGCAAAAAACGCCCAAGTACTCGGACACCGTCGAGATTATTAAAAATGCAAAATGCAACAATGCAAAATTCAAATCGATTCTGAGCTGTTCATTATTGCTATCCTGTAGCCCACAACGTTGTATCAAAACTTAAAAATCTTTTACACACATCCACCACACTGGCAACGAAGTCGAAAAAGCGCTCCTAAGCGCCTAACAGGACACCTCTTGTCCAGTCAAAATGGCCGGTTCTGTCTTCATCCCAACCCATTGGCCGGTATAGGCAACTTCCACTACAGCAGTTTTTTTTTATGAACTCCTTGGTCATCAGGCCTACAACCTACTCTTTGGTCTCTGTTTTATATGTTTACTGGCCTACTTCCTAGCTATAGGACCAAAGGAATAGCTTCCTTACGGCAGCGGTGTACCTAGAGCGGCGATGACCAAACAGGCAAGATTGTTGAGACGAAGACAGATCATGGATCCGCGGAGAGGTGCACTACCGTGAAGAGCCAGAGCCTCCTTCTTAGCCAACACGCCTGTTCATTGTTCGTTGATCGCGACCGCCGAAGGCTGCCTTTAAATGGAGGCGAAACGGAATTGCGTCCGATTGCAGTGCGATGTCCGTTGCACAAGAACCCCAGGTCGCCGCAATTTCTGGCGTCTTCAGCTACGGCGTTTCTCACAGCCTGAGTTGCTTTGCGATGTTAAACACCCCAAACCAAAACGTCTGTTACTTGATATTGTTGCGAGAGAGCAAACAATATGCACGTAAGCATATGCACCATGAGTGATGACGCAACTGCATCTGGAGGGCAGCGACACAGGCAATCGAGGATACGTACCGCTTCTACTCGAATATATTCTTAGGGCACTAAAAGGCGCCCTAATATCCCCTTCCCTCACCTCAAACATTGGGCCCGCTGTTCCAACAACGAAATTGTTCTTTTTATTTCAATACTGCGGTTGCCTTAGAGGTAACTCTAATTCTCTCGCTTGTTCAGGCGAAGGCAGAAGTAGAAAGAGGAGATATTTCACAAAGTGTAAACCGCAGGTGAAGGCCTGACTGGCAAATCGCCAGTGAATTTCGAAGCGACTAGCGAAATTTTCTGTTTACCAGATCTCAACCCTCCGTGCGACGTGGCCAGCGACACATGCAAAAAAATCTAGCGAGGGTGCCAAACGTTTATTGCTTCGTCACGTTCGCTGAGTTTTTGGATACATAGAGCTCGCACCCCAAGTTTTCACCAAGTAATGAAGGTAACGGCCAACTCCTTTAAGGCCAGGCTCTAGGTTGGAGTTTTATGCGGCAGAAGCACACACCCTTGACTGGGAACACATCGTATTGGGTGAGGTCCAATGTGTCAAAATGTTTTTGAATATTAGGCGCGTTAGGGGGATAAATGTGAAGCTACCAGGTGATTCCTGGGGAATAGCCCTCTACGATTCTCTCGTAGGTTGGGTGAGTGTGGGAAGGAAAAAGCGGCATCTCTTCGTCGCGACCTTGTCGCGTAGCGTCAACTCTTAAACATCTGAGGCCACCATTCACACCGAGCAATTGATTTACGAAAACATGAACAATCATTACATCTAGACTGAGACAGGTTTAATGCTGCGAAATAACCTCGATCATCGCTGCTGTCATCATTATCATTATTACTAATTGCAGCGTCATTGTTATCGCTACTCTAATTCTCACAACAGAGTAATTTTACGACGTGATTCTCACGATCCCGGGAGTGGCTCCAGTACCTACGACGATCGATATTTAAGCATAGAAAGTAAGGATGAGGTACCATTTGTTGTAATTAAGATTTTAAACTTCCACTCTATATGTTAGTCTACGCTGTCAGGCAATTACTGTTACAAGAATGCAAGACCTACTGGAATGTATCTTCGAGAGAGAATGCAATGGTTTATCGCCATAAAAAAAGCTTCTGTACAACCAGCCGACTGACTTTCAAGGGTAGAGACGTTGGTTGTTCTTGCGGATTTTTCATTTCATGCAACCAGACTAACACCGGCTGATATTGATGTTCATTAATGTACGTAGTCATATGCCCTTCATGCTGTGATTGGGGCTTCGTCTTGGGAAGTAATATATGTCAAGGTAAGGCAAATGGAGAAAAACGAAATTTTGATTTTGGCGTTGTTAGTTAAAGCGGTTGCCTGGGGATCGGAGACGTGGAAGTTTAATTAGCGAAGGAGTCTGGATTTTCATTTTTCTCATGATTGACAGGTGAAGAGGGCACTTTCTTTCTAAAGATTCTGCGGACGTCACGGCTAATCTCTTAGAAGCATCCTCATTTAAAATGCCACAACCGAACTCTGGAAAACGTCAATCACGACAGCCGCCTGCTCTCCGTCCCCAAAAAATTCAAGAGGGTATTTTGGACCACTAAAATACAATGAGACGAAAGCCATTATAGCGCAGTGGATCGTAGCCCTCCACTGTGGCGCATCTATCTGCCTCTCTCCTTTCACTCTCACCTTCCTCCCTTCCTTTACGGTATGGTATATGTGTACGCTGAGATCTGTTACAGATACTGCGCCTTTTCTATCCTGGAAATCAATTTCAAACGCTCTGATGCCCGCTGTACTAACGTCTCCTAGACAACTGGGTCTGCTTCTGTTTGCTGTGTGGTGCGGCGTTCGAGGAAGCGGCAAATGAAAGGAGCGCATGGACGCCTGCATCTAAGTGATGGGGGTTCGATTTATAGCGGAGACAAGGTTTTTTAATTTATTTTTATCTCTCGCTCTCGAAAGCGTGACACCTCTGCTGACAACCTCCTGTCGACAATGATGAGGCTTTCACCTTAATAGCATATGCCTCGTTTAATGCCGACACTCCCGGGCGGCCGGCCTAGGCAGCCATCAAAGCTCTCTTATAGATTGCGGAGAAATTTCACGAACATAAAGCGGTTTTGAAGCAATCTGGCTCTATATTAATATAAAGCGCACATTCGCCATGGATGCTTGCTTTTAAGACACAGCGGAGAACGGCCTCGGCAAACCAGACACCCTTCGAGATTCTTATTAACTTTTTTTATTGTTAGCGTTCTTTTTTCTTGTGTGTTCGTGCGCCCTGTAAAATATAGATCAAGGAAGAAAGCTAGTAGGCGGAAAAAGGGACCACGACTGAAGAAAACGCACATACGACTTCGCGATAGAAGATTTGTCAAGAAGCTTCGTGAAGTTACTTTTAGGACTCCTGTATTCAGGTATTGCTAGGCAATAGTAATTTTATCGCTTTTATAAAAATAACAGTTCATGCTTTGCAAGAACAAGGTTTGAAGGCATTAGCAAGTTTTTGACAGCGGTGGTTGCTGCATGGGCGCATATACGCTGACTTGCAAGGTTGCACCACCGATGCCACTTTTGCTGCCGCCGCTGCTGGTAAAGAAACCGACGAGGACACTAACGTGTGATCTTAACGGAAGAAATGTATTTCGAAGTTTCGTCAAGGTGCTTTTTGATATCCAATATCGAGCGGTGAGGACACATCTCTAGAGCATCGCTCGAGTACCTCCAAAGAGCATTTCAGCGAAGACCAAGTCAATGTCATATCTCAGGTGGCCCCAGATTGATTTCATTGCCACTAGGTTCACACACGCTAAACCCTTGCCAGTTTTCGCAGGATCGTCTTTTAATCCCATTAGACATGGTTCGCTGTCATTAATACATGCAGTTCTTATATGAAAGCCTTAGAACTGTCACATGGTCTCCTTTTTACATTATGTCACTATCTGAACTCTTTTTCTAGCACTTTTTATCACCTTCATATTGCGTAATACATCATGTCTACCCTTCACTGAAACAAATGCGGGGCCGCCGTGACGGTGATGTCGCATACTCGATTTCTACAAGGTATTTCTGGCGAATACGCTCTGACGGATTTTTTAACGGGGATGACGTTTTCTGTTTATGAGGAGGCACTGGCACATCGCTCAAATCGCTTAATGAGGCCGATAAAGCTAGCGGATATAAAATATTGACAGCCAGCAGGATTAATGTGTTCAGCTTCGCTTATATGATAAAAAACTACGGTCGTCTGATTCTGAACAGATTTTAAAAATGTTTCCTTTTCTCTGAAGTTCGTCTGACCAAGGGGAACGTTGGCAGTGTCCGAAAGCGCTTGCTAGCGGCAGTCGCTGCGCTTGTTGCGGCAGTCGTCTTAGTCCCAAGGAAAGACGCGGAAGAAAGTGGTCGTGCAATGTTTTCAGTCTACACTGCGTGAAATAGAGACGTAGGGGAAAGGCGATGCGACACCAAATTTGGAGCAGATGCTTCATGATTTCAATGACTTCATTGGGAAAGCTCGTAGGTGGTAGTTAATCGCTCCATGATAGCACATGTGCGAATTCCTACGTTTATGTAGGGCCTGCGTCAACACAAAAAACAGCGCCTTTTCACCCGTGTGAATGTACCAAAAACGAAGTATTTTCACAGCGCGCTTAAAAAGTTTATGCTCAGCAATGAAGGCAACAAACATCTATCCGAACATAAGGTCAGGGTGGAACCTAAAGCCGTCATTTCTAAAAGGCATGTTGAAATCATAGACGTTTTTAGAAAAGCGGCCCTGGTTGCATTGTAGTGTTCTCTTCAGAATATTATTTACGGAACTGTTCAGACAACTCTCATTTTTCTTTTTTGTCTATTCTGGAGGCAGCGGGGGCGTAGCGGTAGAACATCCGCCTCGCATGCAAGAGGACCAGGGCTCAAATCCAGGTGCCACGCAATTCTCCACCGGATGAAAAAAAAAAAAAATCCGCGTGTCGATGGAATTGCATAAACAGGTTTGGGGTGTGACCTGATGCCGGTGAACACCTCCTGCAACGCACGCCCTCACCAGAACAGGAGTTGGCCACCCTGGTGCAGTAAATGGCCGCAACCTCCTATGATAAGCTCCATAAAACCCCGGCCCTCAGTCACCAGCCGCTGCGGAACAACTGACCACGGCGGCGGTCAGACCTGTGACGCAGCAGGGGGTGCTAAGAAAGCCTGGCTCCGCTGGACAGGCCGCCATTGGAAACTGACCCTGGCTACGTTTAATGCTGGAGCCCTAGCTAGTGAAGCTAGTTTAGCAGTGCTGTTAGAGGAACTAGAGGGCTTGAAATGGGATGTCAAAGGGCTAAGTGAGGTTAGGAGGCCGAATGAGGCATATACTGTACTGAAGGATGGGCATGTACTGGGTTATCAAGGTTTATCAGAGAGGCAACACCTAGGAGTAGGTTTCCTTGTCAATAAGTATATAACGGGTAATATAGATGAATTCTATAGTATTAATGAGAGGGCTGCAGGCATCGTAATTAGGCTTAATAAGCGGTATAAACTGAAGGTTGTACAGGCCTATGCACCTACATGTAGTTATGATGACGAGGCAGTTGAAAGCTTCTAAGAAGATGTAGAATCGGCAATGCGAAAAGTAAAGACGCAGTATACTGTACTAATGGGCGACTTCAATGCCAAGGTAGGGAAAAAACAGGCAGGAGACAAGGCAGTAGGTGACTATGGCATTGCTTCTAGGAATAGCAGGGGGGAGTTACTAGTTAAGTTTGCAGAGCGCAATAACTTACGAATCATGAATACCTTCTTCAGCAAACGGAAGAACCGGAAATGGACATGGGAAAGTCCTAACGGAGAGACTAAAAATGAAATCGACTTCTTAATGTGTTCAACCTCCGCCATTATGCAAGATGTAGAGGTAATCGGGAAAGTGCGATGGAGTGACCACAGGGTGGTGAGGTCCCGAATTAGCCTAAATCTGAAGAAAGAACGCAACAGATTAGTAAGAAAGAAACCCATCAACGAACTAGCGGTCAGGGGGATTGCAGAAAAGTTCAGGATGTCGCTCCAGAATAGGTTTTCAGCTCTAACAGAGGATGGCGACATTACCCTAGAGGCAAGGAACAATAATTTCAGAGATATCATTACTGAGTGCGCGGTAGAAGTAGGCGGTAGAATAGTTAGAGAGGAAAGCGGTAAGCTGTCTAAGGAGCCGAAAGATTTGATTAAGAAACGCCAGAGTATGAAAGCCTCCAATCCAACAGACCAGATCGAATTGGCCGAGATATCAAAGCTAATCAATAAGCGCAAGGTGGCCGATATAAGGAAGTATAACATGGAGAAAATTGAGCATGCTGTAAGTAACGGGGGAAGCCTTAAAGCGATAAAGAAGAAATTGGGCATAGCCAAAAACCAGACGTATGCGATAAGGGACAAGGCAGGCAACGTCATCACTAATATGGAAAAGATAGTCAAAGTAGCCGAGGAGTTCTATACAGATCTCTTCAGTAGCCAAAGTAGTCAGGACCGTAATGAGATTGGCGGTAGGTAAAAACAGTCAGGCGTTCCACCAGTGACGAAGGACGAGGTCATGAAAACGCTAGAAACTATGAAAAGGGGGAAATCAGCTGGAGAGGATCAGATAACTACAGATTTGCTGAAGGACGGTGGGGGGGGGGGGGGGGGGATATTGTGCTAGAAAAACTGGCCACCCTGTATACGCAGTGCCTGGTGTCATCGACGGTACCGGAACCATGGAAGAATGCAAACATTATCCTCGTTCACAAGAAAGGGGACTCTAAGGACCTTAAAAATTACAGACCAATCAGCTTACTGTCTGTTACGTATAAGGTATTTACTAAGGTAATCGCTAAAAGAATCATGACAACCTTAGACTGCAATCAAGCAAAGGATCAAGCAGGGTTTCGGAAATGGTACTCTACTATCGATCATGTCCATACCATCAATCTGGTGATAGAAAAATGCTCGGAATATAACCAGCCCTTATACATAGCATTCATTGATTACGAAAAAGCATTTGACTCAGTTGAAACCTCGGCGGTGATGCAGGCATTGCGAAATCAGGGGGTAGACGAGCCATACGTGAAAGTGCTGGAAGATATATATAGTGGCTGCATAGCAACCATAGTTCTGCATAAATAAAGTAACAAAATTCCCATAAAGAAAGGTGTTAGGCAAGGAGACGCAATCTCCCCAGTACTATTCACAGCTTGTTTAGAGGAAGTATTCAGAGACTTGGAATGGAAGCAGTTAGGGATAAGGGTAGATGGAGAATACCTCAGTCATCTGCGATTTGCTGATGACATTGCCTTGCTAAGCAACTCGGGGGATGAACTGCAAATAATGATTGATGACCTAGACAGGAAAAGTAGAAAGGTAGGCTTGAAAATCAATATACAGAAGACTAAGGTAATGTTCAACAGCCGCGGGAAGGAACAGCAGTTTACATTAGTTAGCGAAATACTGGCTACTTAGGACAGGTAGTAACGGCAGATCCGGATCATAAAAAGGAAATAAGAAGAATAAGATTGGGATGGAGCGCAATTGGCAAGCACTTGCAGATTATGACTAGCAGCTTACCGGTATCGCTCAAGAGGAAAGTATACAATAGTTGCATCTTGCCTGTACTCACCTATGGGGCTGAAACGTGGAGGCTAACTAAGAGAGTTCTACTTAAGTTGAGGACAACCCAGAGGGCTATGGAACGAAAAATGGTAGGGGTAACATTAAGAGATAGAAAGCGTGCAGAGTGGGTCAGAGAAATAACTCAAGTTACCGACATTCTAGTAGAAATTTAGAAGAAGAAATGGACATGGGCAGGACATGTAGTGCGAAGAGAGGATAACCGATGGTCGCTGTGGGTAACAAACTGGATTCCAAGGGAAGGAAAGCGTAGCAGGGGGAGGCAGAAAGTTAGGTGGGCGGATGAGATTAAGAAGTTCGCAGGCGTCAGGTGGATGCAGCTAGCACAGAACCGGGCTAAGTGGAGAAATATGGGAGAGGCTTTCGCCCGGTAGTTGGTATAATCAGGCGGATGATGATGATGATGATGATGATAAGCTAACAAATGCACGTTGCTTTAAAGCGCTACAACTGTAAAAACGTAGCCATTTCACATAAAATCTGCGTCTTTTGTACTACCAAGAGTGCTTGAAACAAATTTCTGCGAACGTAAGGCCAGGGTGCCACCTAAAGCCGTCATTTCTAAAAGGCATGTTGAAATCATAGACGTTTTTAGAAAAGCGTCCCAGGTTGCATAATGGTGCCCTCAAAGAATATGATTTACAGAACCGTCCCGACAACTCTCATTTTCCTTCTTCCTCTGTTCCTAAGCTAACAAATATATGTTGCTTTAAAGCGCCACAAGTGTAGAAACGTTGCCATTTCACATAACATCGGCGTCTATTGTACTACCAAGAGTGCTTGAAACATAAATTTGCTGCGACAACTTTACAGATTTTTGTCCCTTAGCTGAAGGCGAAGCCATTTTCATTTGATGTCGCACAAAAGTATCCTGTGAAGAATAGCATTATTCACATCAAGACGCTCATCATAATTCGTATTGTTGCCTACTTGCTCACTGACTGCAGTTGTTTTATAAGTTCGAAGTCAGAAGACACTTGATAGCATCATAAGTTGTTTTTAATCTGAGAAGAAAATATTTAAAATACAATATTTTGTACTCATAAAATATCACAGCTGGACCTCCTCCATTGTATGCTTATACCCATAAAGTCGGTACATGGTGGGCTCAGAACAGGGCTGCACCTGTGTAGAAATAAGAAAAAAGAGAACTGAATTTGTGAAAATACACGATCCAGATTGAAAAGTTAAATTGAGGATTATTTGTCTGATTAGGGGGGAAATCTTTTCTTTCCTACCTTTTACGGTAGTAGTTTCATTGACAATATTGTTATCATTTGTGTTGTAAACAGGAATTTAAAGGTATAATATTAGACCTTTTAAATTAGAAATACAACTCGCACTGATCACCCAGCCCTCAAAACACACCCTCGATACCATACGGCACACCTAGTTTGTTCGACACGCGCTTCAGCAGAACGCGCGTTCGCGTGCAACAGTTGTGGCCACTGCTTTTTGTAAGCATGTTTGACCGATAGAGCAATTCCACCGCGGCTTTGATTGGTGATAAAGTTACGAAAATCTGAAGTTTCAGTAAAAATGTTTAGGCGTTGCCAATAATCCAGAAATATCCTTTTGAACGCATGCTTGAGTCTTTCGCGTTGACTTTGGACCTTTCTGGGGAAAAACATCGCTCCGATTTGTCATTTATCCTCGAGGATGTGGAACTGAGGACCTGCCAAAAGAAGCAGACGTAAATGACAAAGATATCAATGACACTTCCCGTTCATTACTCTTTGAATGCGACTCCCGCGAGCTCTGTGATCATGATGAAATGCAAATTAGTCGATGACACTATTTTTTTGTTGCGTCTAGGCGCCTGCTCAATTTTACTAATTGATTCGTCTCGCTCTGGACTTCCTAAGAAAAATCTCCATTTGGAATTGCGACGCAAGCACTGCCAATAGCATGACCGGAGCCACGAAAAACTAGTTTTAATTACAGTATTTATTTTCTGCATAGGGGAATTGTTGCATAATGATCTTGCAAGGCTTTATAGCGCATATTCACGAAGATGACGAGAAACGACACACGCAATAACAAGCGCTATCTGTGAAATGTTTTAGTTTCCAGAAGGTCATACCTCCCACAAGGCGAAGTGTTAATTTCTCCCTTCAGGTAAGCGAAACCAGAGCTTTTGAATCATACCAGTTGCGAAACTGCGCTTCAAAAAGTGACCGAATTTTGTACGCATTTTTCGGGTGTCTATGAATGGTCGCGCCATCTGGAAGAGTTCAATACAAGCTTTTTGCTATTGCCACCAATGCCTTCTGGAAATCAGTTTTCCTTCCTCTTTTCCATCTTAACTAACCACATGGATGTTATTCTAATTATCTTTGCCGCTGGAAGTCTCCATCTAATTTTATTTTCCATAATGGTTGTGCTTTTATACACAATCAGAACGTTTGGAATTTACACGCAGTTTCTTTTTATGGCCGCGCTTGCCGCCACCATTCGTAAACACCCGAAATGTGACCAATTAAAACTGCCCTTTTTTTTATACATGGGCTATATGGGAGGTTTCGCAACTTGTAGTATTGGGGTGCTCTGAGTGAAAATATAATCAAAACGTGGTAAAACGTCCGAACGCCTGGCGACAATTCAGTATTTTCATCCCTGGCGGCGCGTAGTTTGTTTATAGGCCGCCCTTAATGGCTCGCGACGAGGAAGCTTCCGTAACTGTACAGATTTGCCGCAATACTCATGAAGTGCATCTCAAGGTGTATTGGAAATAACTGCTCCTGTGGAGAAGCTGGCAATGAGAATTATTCGTCCCTGGGGATGCTGGTTGGCTCAGAATATATCGTGTCTTCTGCGGATTGTGTGGAAGCTTCTGTAAGCATGTGTAACCAATAGACAGATCATACCGACCTAGCTGCTTGTGAGAGTGTTTTCCGCATTTGTTCCATGCTGTCAAATTAGTGCTCATCCCTGCAGTCTCGGAAGACAACACTGAACCTGTGGATCCTGCAGAAAACAGTGCCTGTAAGACGGCAGCACTCCATGCGCAACCAGTACACATATTTCGTGCGAATTCAGGCTCTGTTCTGCTCCTGGCATAGGGTGCGAAGGGGGAGCCGTGCTTCATAGGCGGCCTTGACAACAGCATCCGCTGCTGAAACGTGCCTAGCTAAGCCATCGACCCATATGAGTCCTTTGAGTCGGGTGTCCTGTTAGACACTCTGTGGGACGACACAGATGCTGTTGGGGCCTCTCGATCCACGTCATCAAGATGCAGTTGCTATTCTGCTCTAGCGATGGCACCGCCCGCCTCTTGTCTACCGACAGCAATGTGCCCCTGCCCCACATCTACACAGCCCCGGACCCTGCTGACGTCCTCCGAACGTCGGTGGACTTTGTCCGAGCGGATGCCAATCAGATGGCAGCGACCTACACGGCGTCACGCTCGCTTATCATGCTCATGGAGTCGGGAAAGCAGTGGTGCGGCTCGACAGTGACCAGAACCCAGGTGCGAGTGCTGTGAGGAAGCAGATCAACTGCGTGATGAGCCATTCGAGTTTGCCCGTGATGGTGATGGCGCGTGAGGATTGCCACATTCTTCGACAAATCTAGCAAAATAGTGCATTGAGTGGTGGCTCACCTGGTTGCTGTCATATGTCTGCCGTCTAACCCAATGGCTTCTATCTCCTTTCAGGGAGCCACGACTGCTCGATCCGGTTGTGATACCTGGGCAACAAAACGTGTACCGCGGGGTTGGAATGCCGAGAAGCGCAAAACAATTTCGGGTCGGCGTGCTCCGGTGAATCGAGCCTGGGTCCTCCTCTGCACATGAGATGTTAATAGACAACGAGCACTGGGGGACTTGCGCATTGCTGTTATACCAAGCACTGCCAGAAAAAACAAAACAGCCCATTACATGTGCAACTGTATCCCCAACTGCTCAAACTTTACGACACATCCTTAATTTTTTCAGTGCTACTGTAATCCACGCTGCATCCACCTACTAGGACCTCAAATGCATATTTAGCAGCCCTGTTCATCAGCGTAGAAATATAAGGAAATTAGGCGCTTGTCATCAGACACATACCAAGGAAGGAAACAGCCACTGAAATCAAGGCAAGCATGGGAGCTTTTTAGTGGTTTAATCAATATCAATGTATGGTAAAATTGTTTAATGGATAAAATTAATTAAATAAACAATTAGGGGAAAAACTGCCAAAAGACCATTGTAGCATTCTAGCATGCTTATCCAGATTTCGCGGGCGGTACTTTATCTGCACTGAGCTACAGCTATAGGTATCTAACGTTCTAGTTTGGTTAGTAGTTACGTTGAGTACAACTTATCCTTTAGAGTATCCATCGGCGGCTGCCTCATCCATAGCTACGGCGTGAGTACGAGTTGTAATTATGCATTGCTATCTGGAGGACACTATATGCGAGAGGTTCTTCATGCCTTGAATTGGTTCGAGGGGCATTTCTTATCCTAGTGAGTCTCAAGCAAACCGTGTTAGCAATACTAAATTGATTGCATTCTTCCGGAAAGAGGCCGAAAGGAAAGATGATGCATCAATATCTAAGAATTAGGAATGGCGTCAATGAGTTGGAAATGTCGGTATTGAGCAGCTATAGTTACTGGTCTGCTTATTGCTTTAACTCGTGGAACACATCAAGTTCTGAATTTCGTTGTTATGAATTTATGTTCATAACACATCACCTTCTCAAGATCATTCTGAATTTAGACGTCTTCAGTATCGGCTACAGACCCGCCATGCAGTTACTCGGGAACTCGGGATGCAGTAACTCGGGAACTTCACTTCTGCGTCCAAGGAGAAGGGACTGTAACACGGCAGCGGCGGCTGCTTTTCGATGGGGCGAAATGCAAGGCGCTCGTGTGCTTTGCGATGTCTGTGCAAGTTAAAGAACCCAAAGTGGCCGAAATTTCTGGAGCTCTCCACTACGGCGTCACTCATAGCGTAGGCTGGTTTGGGACCTTAAAGCCCGCAAACCAAACCATCACGTTACCAAACCCGATTGTTAATGCTGCGAACTGCAAGTTTTGAAGACAACTACGCATTATCTTCAGGCACTTGAGGTAAATATAGTTTGAAATCGCAATACAATCGAAAGCTGAGAGAATCCATGGCGGCAACTGGGCTTCTGAATATCCCTTTAATGCACGCACAACCAAACAGGGTCAAAGCTAGTGTGTTTGTGTCGTACGGACAGTGGAGAAAGAAATGTGCTGTCCTCCCGAAAATGGATTTTGCAGTGTTCCTAAAGCTACTATTTGCCTATCGCAATTCGGACTCAGGAGTGAATTATGAGTAAATTAGAATTTTGCTTGAAAATATAGGGAGGCGCTTAAGCTTCGCATTTAAAGTATCACTTGATAGCATTTCCAACACACGGACGATGTTTTGCGCCTTTATATATATATTTGTATTTTTTTCGGTAACAACCTTATAATTTTTTTTTTATTTTATTTTGGCAGTATTTTGTACACCGATACTTGGCACCAGGAGTTTATCGCCTTGACCCTATAAACACATTTATCATTTTTTTATTTTTTATATATTTGGTTTGTGGGGTTTAATGTCCCAAAGCGACTCAGGCTATAAGGCGCCGTAGGGGAGGACTCTGGAAATTTCGACCACCTGGGGTTCTTTAACGTGCAGTGACAGCGCACAGCATGAGATCCATGGAAAAGCGGCTGCCGAGGCCGGGATACGATCCCGCAAACTTGAGCACATGAGCGCCGTAACTATTGCAACACACCGGCGGGTGTTAGTGATATAGTCATACCTCTCGACCAGCATCCGGCCAGCCTCTTCGTTAAGCGCCGACTCTGGGTTGGGGGCGTTGAGCAGGCACTTGATGGTGAGCAGGATCTGCTTGAGGCCCAGGTCTAGCTTCCAGTCCTTCTTCAGTGTGTTGACGTAGATTTCGCCTGATGGAAGGGCCACGGTCGATTGGAAGATGCGCGTCGTGAAGAAACCCCGCGTCGGCGACACCGGGAAGTCCTTCGGCAGCGCCAGGCACAGGTCGAAGACACCGCCAATGTAGGCGGTGCCCTGAGGTATATCCCTGGTGGCCTCAATTTCCGTAACGTCCTCTTCGTTTAGATGACCCCGATTCCCTCGGGTGGCTGGCGAACCAGCTTGCAGAACTCCCGCGACACCTGCCGCAGAACTTGCGGTGGAAGGTTTTCGACGTTCGAGCTGCTGGACAGGTTGAAACCAGCCAACCAACATACGACGGTTTTCGGGACAAGCACCGAAGGAACAGCGAGCAGCACAGCGTCGTACAAACCGCCAGCACCACCTGGCACGGCGGTCATCTCTGGACTACTTTTCAACGTTGCTGTGATCGTACTCACGAGGCAACTCGTGAAGATCGAAGGCATAGAGCACGCCATGTAAGCTGACGACTTCATGGTCTGGGTTACCTCCGGGTCGCTCGGCTCGAATGAAGAATGACTGCAAGCAGCGGTTACCTGCGTGGAAGAGTATGTCCATGTACGAAGGCTCGCCTGCTTCACAGAAAAATTCGAACTCCTGCGAGTTCCCAAAGGACAACACAAGGAAGGGACCCTCAATGTCTCCCTCGAAGGACAGCAACTTTTCGAACGAGCCAAGAAACGAGTCTTGGGAATGTGGCTGCAGAGCAACCAGAGTTGCGGCCATACGCTCGGCCTTCTAAAGCAATCGACCACTTAGGTCGCCAGGATGGTCACGCGCGTCTCGCAGAAGCGGAGCGGCATACTAGAGGGGGATATCCTGCGCCTGGCTCAGAGCCTGGTGCTCAGTCGCATGGACTACGCCCTTCTATACATCAACCTCAAAAAGGAGAAGTGGAAAATGTAGATATCATCATCCGCAAAGCTTATAAGACAGCCCTAAACCTACCAATGAACACCTCCAACACAAATATACTAGCTCCTGGAGTTCACAACACCTTCGAAGAAATCAAAGAAGTTCAACCGGTCGCGCAGATAGCCAAGCTCCAGCAGACTTCTATGGGGCGCTCGCTTCTTAGGCGACTGGGGCTAGGCGAAACTGCGGAAATCGAGAATTGTACTGCGAGCATACCGGACGTAAATCGCCAGACGCTAAAGGTTAGGTCCCTTCCTCGGAACGTTGACCCCAACTTGCATATAGCCCGTAGGGCAGCCCGGGCGAAGTATGTACAACCAAATCTAGCTACAAAATCCACAACGGTATACACGGACGCGGCTCCATATACAGGAAGCTCACATAATAGCGCAATGGCGGTAATTATTGAATCAAACCTTAAGGAATTTGCTAGCGCCTTAGTCAGGAATTGCACGGTAACCGAAGAGGAGGACCTGGCTGTTGCTCTAGCGGATGTAGCCGGGTACCGAAGCAACACGCCCCTTACCATTTTTACAGATTCGAGAGAAGCGTACCGTAACTACATGAACGGCCGCATAGGTCGCGCCGTGCTCAGGCTCCTCCAGAGCGCGACCCCATCAAAAGTCACACACAGCATTTACTAAAGTCACACATCGACATAGCGGGGAACGCACGCGCCAACGAGGTAGCTCAAGGGTATACGAGCCGAGCTTCCTCCCAATCGGACGATCTACCCAAGCAAGTCGGCCCTACGTACTCATACATTCTGAACTAGAATAAGGGGCTACAGATCCGCTACCCGCCGCCTCGTCGAGATCTAAATCAACAAGATGCAGTGTACTGGCGAAGACAGATAGAAACATTCCCAAACCTGCAGGTCCTGAGCAAGATTTACCCGTCGCAATACCGAGACACCTGTCCGTGGTGTGGTAGCAAACCTTCTTTATACCAGATCACGTGGGAATGTAGTAGTAACGATATATTTCGTAAAGACCCGAGTGCAGAACAGTGGGAGAGCCGGCTCTCCAGCAGCCATGTTGGTTACCAACTAGGTCTGATCCAGCATGCCCAGCGAGCAGCTAAGCTCAGCGGAGCCCTGGAATAGGGCACAAGACCTTTCTAGAGAAATAAGTCTTTCCTATACTATCCTAGTGATACAGTTAATTGACCAATTTTACACAAAATGTTCTTAATTAGCCTCATAAATTATTGTATTTTCCACCTGAGCTTTTTGACAGGTTTCAACCCCATTCCTAGAATTTTTCTTTTATTCAATTATTGAAACTACCCGATCAATCACTCATTCTAAATTTTCATAATTATCATTTTAAGCATTCGCTTTTCGTTCCTAATATTTTACCCCTTCCCAGCGCCTTTTTATTGTTTAAAATAATTCATTAATTACAATGATTTTATTAACCCGTCAATGCCTATCACAAATAAATCCTCATAAACCATTAAAAGCAAAAATTTACAAGATACCATTTTTCCGCAGCTTCTGATTATTTCCGAGAAGCTGTGCCGGATATTAATAATGTGGCTCGGACGGCTTTTCGACCGAAGGATACTCCATGAGCTATCGCTTAAGACTAAGAACAAAATGTCAACAGCTATACGGATTATCGTGATTATTGTAGCTAGTGCAAGAGCTGCAAAACTCACCAGAGAAGACATTGGTGTCAAACTGCCAGGGTGGTCGATGGCCGGACGACTAACTGCTCTGCTAGGCTCAGTGATGTCCCGGGCATGCAGACTTGGTGACCGCCGACGTACATGTCGACAGCTCCGGCCAATACCCCCTCCGTGTACTCTGAGCATGGAGTCGCAGAGTAGGCCTAAGAGAGTAGAGCCCTGGTGGAGCATGGAAGTCGCTGGTCGCCGGGGTGACCGCTCCGCAGACTCCACGCTGTGAACCCAGTTCTCGAACCAGGAGCCGATGCCACGCCAACGCGAAGGACAAAGGAGGTGCGTTGAAGGAAACGAGGCTTCCACCAAAGTACCAGGAGGAGAGCTGTTCGAGGATGTCTGGTTGCTGTGAAAAAACGCTCGGCGCAGTGCCCTACGTTCGAATCAGCGAGTGCTGAACGAGGAGCGTGGAACACGTGCGCTTGCGTAATTCTACTTTGCTCTTCTGCCTCTTCTACGTCGTCGAGCTCTCGCATGGAACAGTGCTGGCAGGACGTTTGGCGCAAATATGAGTCTGCACTTCCAAAGAAGACGCGCCTGATGCAGAGCATACAGCATAAATCAAGAAGTGTTATTTTACAAAGACTCCTTTGTACAAAGCAGCCTGTTTAATTATGATGCCCTACTATGCTTTATATTTATTAATTATTTTGCGATGTTTCTTGCCTCAAGGCATCTACTATGCATTATAATCTTCGTTTTAGACGCTGATAGTGCTGAGAGCTTACATTTGTACAGAGTCAAAGGATTTGTTTTTGTCTTCAAAATAATTAGTACTTTGCTGTCGTGTCCTCAAAAAACAGCGCATAATCTCGCCGTTAGAATATTCGTACGGCAATAAACGTATTGCCTAGCATATGTGAGCGAAGTATGCGAGAGTTAAAAAGAGAAAAATACCACTTTAAATATGCCAAAACTCTTTCAGAGCCCAATATTGACCGCGCATATCGAATCACTGCCTGTAAAGAGACGGCCAAGGGTGAAGAGGTTGAGAGGTTTACCAGATTGTCTTCTGATTTCCCGACACTGCATTGAAGAAAGACAAAATATAAGACATTCTCGTATATGCTCCTTAGGAGAAAGGTCGCGTGGAAAGGTCTAGCACATAGATAGTGCCCACACAAACAACTGGACAAATTGCAGATGCATTTAGAATAACAATATCTAAAGATAAGGAAACAGATGCAATTATTAACACCTAATTTTCTAACCCTGGCAACCATATATCTTTCAATGAATATATCAAAACGTAGGGGAATAGGGGAATGGATTAACTTGTTGCCCTCCTTTTATATATCGCCCAGGCACGGTATACAAATGAAATCTGAATTAGTGTCTGCAGTTATATTCCTGCGCTTTCCTGCTCCTGGGTTTGACAGAGTATGAGATGCCGTGCTGAAAACACTAACGCAAGACTTCGCCCTGAACATCTTGAGATCAAAAACTGCATTCGAAAAAGTCTGGATTCCACATGATTTAAAAACTGCGAAAATAATTTTATTGCTGAAGACTCGGGCATGTGTTTTGGTCTCGACGTAGTCGGCCTATTTCTCTCATTTCAAATATAGGTAAGATTGTAGAACGGGTAGAATACAGTTGTATAACGAATCATGTTCTCAGGCTTTAGCGAGCTGAGATTGTTTTTCGACGGAGGCTCTCGACCTGTAGCACGCACATAGACTTGCAGTGCCTCATCAGTGTTGCTATGATGCAAAATGAGGTATCAGCTCTAGTTACTTTGGATATCACTAATCTGTACGACATCGTAGAATGCGGAATATTTCTTCATAAACTACCTGGTCTACTACCTCCTCTGTAGATCATCGCGTAGATAAGGGAATTCTCAAGAGACACATTTTTCTTCAGCTATAAAGGCACCTTAAATTGTAATGTCTGCTTCAAGCCTAGAGCTGCACCACAAGGCTCTCTCCTCTCGCTGGTATTGCTTGTGTAAAGAACAAACATTTATTACATTTTATATACTAATGAGTACATGTGAGTACAGGTAGAGAATCCGCCTCGCATTCGGGAGGTACGGGGTTCGATCGCCAGTGCCGCCGGGTACCCACCGGTTTTCAATGGGTACAAGATTTCCCCCGGCCTGGTGCTCGGCTCTTGTGGGGTGAAATGCTTGGGAAAAGGGGCAATGAACCAAAAATATTGGTTCAAGAAATGTTGGTTCATGGCCCCTTTTCCCAAGCATTCCACCCCAGAAGAGCCGCACACCAGGCCGGGGGTAATCTTGCACCCATTGGAAACCGGTGGGTACCCGGCGGCACTGGGGATCGAACCCCGTACCTCCCGAATGCGAAATGACCTGTACACACCTATGGGGCTGGAACGTGCAGGCTAGCCAAGAGAGTTCTACTTAAGTTGAGGACAACCCAGAGGGCTATGGAACGAAAAATGGTAGGGGTAACATTAAGAGATAGGAAGCGTGCAAAGTGGGTCAGAGAAATAGCTCAGGTTACCGACATTCCAGTGGAAATTAAGAAGAAATGGGCATGGGCAGGACATGTAATGCGAAGAGAGGATACCCGATGGTCGCTTAGTGTAACAAACTGGATTCCAAGGCAGGGAAAGCGTAGCAGGGGGCGGCAGAAAGTTGGGTGGGAGGATGAGGTAAATAAGTTGGCAGGGGTCAAGTGGATGCAGCTAGCACAGAACCGGGTAAGTGGAGAAATATGGGAGAGGCCTCCGCCCTGCAGTTGGTATAGTCAGGCTCATTATGATGATGATGATACTAATGCGTGCTAATCCTATCCACCCGGCCGTCAATGTTGATAGGTCTGCAAACGATTTCTTTTTTCGCTTGAGCCGCAAATAATCACAACCTGTATGATTTGTTGGAAGAGTGGCTATGGAAATGCTTTGGACGTCTGGCTGTTCAGCCTGAAGTTAGATTTGAATGTGAACAAATGTTAGGGGGGGGGGGGGCACCCTCGTTTTACCACTGGCGTCCCCTTTTAATGTTAAACTTTTATATCATTCTGCCCTAATCCTACCGGTTGGTTTTCTGAAACACGTGACCCGCAGTTATATTGGAGGCCCCAAATTAGAAGCATTGTGCTTAAAGGATGAGTGAGGAGCAACAACAAAAAATTACATGGGTACAACGCTGCTGAACCGGAGCGAAAGCTGTGGCTGCGGGCGACCGAACGTTGCATCGAACAGAACCAGCAGATTTCACCGCATCAGATTTCACCAACATTTTAGGTTGCGACGGTAAAGGCGTTTATTGGATCTAAATGTGGGGGACACTTAACCTCCGCCTTTAAGGGTATGACGCGATAGCGGAGGCCACCAGCCCTTATATGAAGCCCCGCTTTAATCAAGCTGTATGAACGTGCCTTAGAGGCCTTTAGGGGTAACATGAATACCAGGATTCTGGCGGGCTTTTTCTGGCACAACCGTCCCATGTGAAATGAGAGACCCAAGTTTGCAGCTCTTGCCATGGTGCCATGGTGCCACGGGGCTTCGCCGGCGGCTTGAAAACCTACTGTAGGGTAGCTTTCGCTGTAAAATAGAGCAAGCGACGGACATTGTGCTCTTTCTTTATAAGACTTATCTATGGCCAATACCTAAATTCAGCTCCGTTTTGTTTTCTGGGGCCAAAGATACAAGACTGAACCCCTGTGTGTCTTAGATCGGCGCGCTCTGCGCGTTTTCTTAGGTCTGCCTAGAACAATGGCTAATGCTGTGCTGTAATTGGAGGCGCGGATACCTAACCTAAATTCACCGTTTCAGCTTCTTTACCATTACCAACGTTTTAAGGTATTTGGAACCAGTTCCTGAATTGGCTAACCGCATATTTACACATAGCCCATCTGACGTCTTTGATATTATTGGCCTAGGCATGAGCTACCTAGGGATGTATTCCCTAATTCCCTGCTGTCAAAAATTTCCGCATCAATCAATTATTTAGTACTATTTAACCACCGGAAGCCCAATACTGTATTCTATTTTTATGACTCCCTCCCATGGAATGCTAAGAGTCTGCCAATTGTAATAAATGGGGTGAGAGAGGAGTGTCCACACAATTTTGCTAACCATACTGCCATTTTTAGAGATTCAAATGAAAGAGCAGCTATTGGAATATACTGCCGGGCTCTTGTCTGGGGATATTATTTCGGGTCCATATTTTTCTCGCTGAGTTTCTGGTCGTTCAGGTGGCCTTAATAAAGATTCCTTGCAATACGTCCAAGGTTAATATACATTCCGAGTGTATTTCCCGCTTGGCAGAACTCGAAAAATCTAGGGATATTCCCCTCAGCCGTTTCCTTCATTTGTGTTCCACCTTATTATAAGAAGTATGTTTTCACTGGGTCCCTGGCCACTGTGCCATCAGACCTAATGAGAGGGCAGAGGTTTTTAGCAAAGTACGCCCTTGGTGGACCTATTGTGTCATGCGTTCCAAATACTGTCAACTTTACTACAGCATGCTTTCAACAATTGAAGTGCCTCCGCTCCCTGAACCATGAGCCACTTCTTGCTGCACCGGATTATCAACACCTGAAATGCCCATGGAGGGGTGGAGGTGGTAAAACTTTAATCTCCAACAGATACAGGACAGGCGTCAACCTACCCGCCTGCACGACGGCGTGGAGTCCTAGGACCCGGGCTGCGTGTTCGGCCAGTCTGATTACATCTAGCTGAGTCTAAGGGTGAGCTCAAATGTAGAGTGTCCCGAAATTCTTCCGTTTTTGACGGTTCATTTATATTTTTTATTACTGGTCACTTCCGTATCATATGTACCAGATCCGCCTTATCATGACAAAGTTTGCACCTGTATAAGAATTGTTCGGGTACCAGTGAGTTTGGGTAGCTGGGTTCGGGAAAGTCCTTGTTTGTAAGCGCCCCTGGAGTGTGCGGTAGCGCAGTTCAAGGCAATGTCAGAAGGCCACTTGTACTATAAAGTGATTCAACATAAGCTGCTGGACAAATATTCGAAACAGCGATTGTCTAAGGAAAGTATACTGCTCAAATAAATTTGTCCTAGCAACGCAGAGTTAAAGAAGAGGGTTGGGAATGTCGGGTATGTTGAGTTCTCTCTATAGATATATAACGTGCATACATTTATTTAAACTCTTTTGTTCTTCAGAATGTTGTTATGTGTCACCTGGTCTCAGAGCTGAGAGGTGGGTCAATCTTCTGAGAGACGGGGCAATTAGTGAATCTAAGGGTAAATGTACATCGGGCAGACTGAGGCAAACACCGTTCCAAAGCGGTTTTCCAGCATTTCTATCAGAAAGACCGTACGTTAGAAGAAATGATATTTATTCTCTAGTCAGGTTTTAGACCTTCAAATCACAGAAAATATAGGGAGGTATATCTAATCCAGAAATTTAGAACAATGGATCCAACAGGAATAATTATCCCGAAATGAACAAAAAAAAACGGCTAAACGTATTCGCTCTGCGCCATAACTGGTCGGGAAAACAATGCAATATAGCGTTCATTTTACAGATTTATTTATTTACTTATTTATTTCACATACTGCTGCTCCATCCAGAGCTATTGCAGAAGTGGGAGGTGAACATGATATAAATAAAATAATTTATGCAATACAGTAAGTAGAGCAATAACAAGAAAATTTAAACAGAGCAACAACACTAATAACGGCTAGAGATTACTCAACTATATGAAATAGTCAGTGTGCGATGGCGTCAGTAAAATTTTGTAAAGGAAGGGAGCGAATTGAGTCAGGAAGCTTGTTCCAAGCTGCGATGGTGCTTGTGAAGAAGCTGTTTTTAAATGGATTAGGTCGAGCAAAGTAGGGGACAATATTAAGCTCACGGTAGTATCTGGAGGCAGTAGGCCAGCCTGGAGTAATGTAACAGTTAGATGAAAGTCGGTAATGAGCATGAATGATACAATACAAGAATTTCAACGATTCCAAATGTCGGCGATGTGATAGTGTAGTAAGCTGTTACGAAAGTATAGCAGAAGTAGGCGAAGTAGATCGTTCACAGCTCGTGTACACTCTATCGCCCCTGCGCTATATCATAAGGTTCAAATGTTTTTCTGAACATGTTTCCTTCTTATCACTCTGTACATTAATTTTCCTTTTCCTTTTCTGCAGACAACGTCAGAATCAGCAGGTACGGTTCGTTCGATTTCTTCTTAATGTGCTTTTTTGTACTTCTACCCTTGTTTCGCAAACCGTTTGTTAGCTGTTCTCTTGCAACTGCATTCTTTATCAGGACCGTTTGGAATGCCTGCCCCTTTTGAGAATTGCGTGTCAGCATCGAACCTGCTTAGGGGCCTACTAATCATCCACCCCGCGTCGTAGTTTTTCATGCTGCCGCTTTCGATTTTCTTTTTCAGGCGACGCGATACTGATTAGAGGCTCAAAACTTCATTCCGAAGAGACATTCGTTCTTTAATTGCCCTACTTCTTTCTACCATATATCCTCATCCTTCTCCGCTCCATGACTTTTCTTCTTCGGAAGGAAAAGTGTATTGAAAACGCCGCCAGTGATCATCGTGCTGCCCAGACGAAGATAAGTCCATTTGTCGAAACACAGGCTCGGCTTGCGAACTGAGGCTCCCCTCACCCTTGTTCAGTGCTCTTTCATGTACAGTGCTCTTTCATTTATTTAGGTGGTGCGTGTAGAACAATAATCGCGTAAAGCGGAACACTTACTGCTGCATATTTTCTGCCAATACTCTGTAATTAACGTAGTTTATAGAGTAAATAGATTGCCTTTATTCATGGCATGATTATGCTTAGGACAGTTATGTGAAATCTCCAGAAAAGGCAATTAGCTTCCGGTTTAACATGATTTACATCAATAAATGGTGCCTTAAAGGATAGGGAGGAGACAAGCCCGCCTACGGCCAATCTGAGACCCACTGCGGCCTTCCATGGCAAAACCCATTTCGGCTGATCTTATTTTTACTGCATGGAATACGAATATATGTTCTATTTTCCTGCAAGTACCCCATGAAATACCGGTGCGGGCAGCGTGGGGCCAATCCCACAATTCAGCCCAGCCGCAAACCATGCGGGACCTATTTGGCTTTTGAGTTTATGCGTTTTCTATATGCGTTAGGCTCACATTTGCATCGGAACTGTCCTAACGTGCACCGCAAGAGACGAATGCGGGCAGAAGCGGGAAGGAGCACTTTCCAGCCCCGCTACAGGCTATGCTGAAATTATCTAGGTTTTTGGTAGGCAGCCCCATTTGGGACAGCCCAGGAATTTTCAGCATGAATCCGACATTTCCGTTCGACCTTCCCTTAAGTACCCCTCAAAGGTCCCATGCAGGCAATGTGCGGACATACCCGTAATTAGCCCAGCTGCGGCCCATCCAGGATCTATTGGACGTTTAGTGGGCAGCCCCATTTAGATTTGTCGAGGCTTTCCCTTCACAAAGCCAAAATTTGCTTTGCATCCGCCCTTGATTGCATATGCTAGACTCTTCCATGCGGCATTTCTCCTAGGTAGCATAAACGAGAATGTCCTATTTTTTTGCCTTTCTTCCGTGCAGTGTCCTGAAATCAGATGGCATTCCGGGAAACCTCTCAGCTGCTTCAACCTCGGTCGTCTTTTTACAGGTTGTGACTCCGTATCTGTAGTCAATGCTGGATTCTGATAGAGTTGTTTGCATATTTATTGTTCCATTATTTTCTCTTTTCACTCTTCCATACGCTGCTCGCATATGCTAACCAATACGTTTATTGCCGTACGAATATTCTAACGGTGAGATAATACGCTGTTTCTTGAGAGCACGACAGCTAAATAATAATAATTTGACCACGTAAAGAAGTGTTTTCATTCGGCACCTATGTAAGCTCTCAGCACTATCGGCGTCTAAGGGGAAGATTATAAAGCATAGTACGGCAGGAATGGTATAGTAACATTTTCTGATTTATGCCGCATTTGCTTCACCAGGCGCATCTGATTTAGAACTGATCACGATCGTATTTGCTTCGAACGTCCGGACATTACAGTTCCTTGGGAGAGCGCCACAATGAAGAAGATGCAAACAGCAAAGTAGAATTGCGCGAGCGCACGTGTTCCGCGTGCCTCGTTCAGCACGCGGTGAATTGAGACCAGGCGCTGCGCCGAGCGTTCTTTCACAGCAAGCACCCATCTTCAAACAGCTCTTCTCCTGGCATTTAGGTAGAAGCCTGGTTTCCTACACCGCACCTCCTGAGTCCTTCGCTTTGGCGTGGTATCGGCGCCTGGCTCGAGAACTATTATCATATCGTGCACCCTGCGGAGAGGTCACCCCAGTGACTACCTACCTCGATGTTCCACAAGGGTTCTGTAGTCTCGGACCTACTCATCGACTCCATGCTCGGAGTACACGGAGCGGGTGGCGGCCGGAGTTGTCGACATCTACTTCGTTGGCCACCAAGTCTGTTTGCCCGGGACATCGCCGAGCCTGACAGAGCAGTCAGTCGTCCGGCCATCGACTACTGCGGGAGTTTGACCCCGATGACTTCCCCGGTGAGTTTTGCACCTGCTCACTAGCTACAATAATCACGATAATCACTGTAGCTGTTGATAATTTGCTCATAGCATAAGCGATAGCTTATATAGCTCGTTCGGCAGGCGTCCGCGCCGTAGTTGTACTCGTCGGCATAGTTTATCGGCAATATTCAGACTTGCGCAAAACATCGCGTCATGGTCATTTTTGGTTCTAATGGTTTACGACTGATTGGTGTACGATAGGTGATGAGTTAATGAAATCATTTAAATTGATTCAGGAAATAAATGTAAACAATGAAAATGGTGTACAGAGGTGTCAATGTTCAGAATGAAAAACGATTGCTTAAAATACTAATGAGAAAATACACCCTCCACATGTCCCGACAGGTCGACCCTTGCTTCCGAGTGCTTGGACTTGACCTACGCCAATGCCTCTTCTTCGGCGCATGAGTGCACTGGTGCAGGGGACAAGGATGTTTCCTCCGCTTGTCTCAAGACCACACTTGGTGACAAGGTCATAGACATAATTTTCGCCAGCACATGTTGTGAATTCCGCAATGCTTTTACTGCTTCACCGGAGAGCAATGGAGTTTGAGATTGATCAGTTATTTTGAATGATTGAAAAAATAAAATTTTGTCGTCTTTGCAGGTTGTGACCTCCGTGTCCGTGGTTAATGCTCTGCTCTCGAAGAGCTTTTGCCTATTGAAAGTGCCTCTTTTTTTCTCTTTTTCCCAATGCTATACTCTGCTCTGCAATGCTAGGCATAACGTTTATTGCTGTACTAATAACCCAACCGCGAGAGCAGACGCCGTTTCTTGAGGGCACGGCAGCAAAATACTTATTATTCCAAACCTGCTGCAAATTGTCACGCAGACTTTTAATGGTAATCTGCGTTAAAGCATGCCCTAAATGCAATGCTTCTAATAATTTAGTATGTGTGTCACTACTCAGAGTATATCATTTTTCCGCAGATTGGGCCCGCGTAGTCAATGTCAATACGGGACCACCTTTTGCCTGTTTCAGGCCAGTTAACGACGGGAGCCGAGGCTAGAATCGGCACATTTTTCACAGTTCTGGCACTGAGCAGTGACCTCTTCAATATATCTGTCGATGCGTGGCCACCAGAGCATAGAACGTGTACTTATTTCATTCCCGGTGAACCCTGGTACGTTTCATGTAGAAGGTGCACCACTCGCTCCCTATAGCTTCGGTCGGTATTGTCACCGTATTACCCCAGTACAACAGTTCCATTGCTACAGATATTTCTGGCTTACGGTCAAAAAACGGCAGTGCGGCACGAGTTATTCCGTTTGCGTTTATGGGCCACCCATGTATTATGTACCGTTTGACCTCTAGCAGAACAATGTCAGAAGACGTCAATGTCTTGAGCTCACGCGTTGTTACGGCGCCGTTGTTCAGCTGGCTCAGCGACAGCATATATTAAGGTGGCTCACGTCGTCGTCAGCTTCCGGAGATCACTGCGGAAGTCGGCTCAGGGCGTTCGCGTTGAGCATCTGTCGTCCTCGTGCATACAGTAGCCGGTATCGGTAAACCCTCAGATAGAGCGCCCAATGTTGTAGCCGTGCAGCGGTCATAATGGGCGTCTGCTTGTTTGATCTCAGCAGGCTCAACAATGGCTGATGGTCAGTTATCAAGGTAAATTCCCTACCTAGAAGATAGTCACGGAATTTAGTGACGCCGAATGCCAGCATCAATGCCTCCCGCTTGAGCTGTGAATATTTGCGCTCCCCCTGCGTTAATGTTCGTGAGTGGGACCAGATGGTCCTGTGAACGTTAGCAATCGTGTGAAACAAGACAGCTCGCGCACCGTTCGAAGACGCGTCACATTCAAGTTTAAGTTCCTTCGAAGGGTCGTAATGGACGAGAACATTGGCTATTTTAAGATCTCGTTTCACACAATCGGATGAGAGCTCTTGAGGTTGCTTCCATTGCCAACGTGTACTCTTTTCAAGCAGCTGATACAAAGGACAAAGTGGGGTTGACATGTTAGACAGAAACGTCGTGTAAAAAGCAAACATGACAGCGTCCATGCGCAATGCTTTTACTACGTTTTCGCAGCGGCTGATTCGTAGCTTGCACTTGAACGTTATTGAAAATCAAACGCTGATCATCCTAAATTTTTCCAAGCGTGTAAAACTGCCCTGACAAAGTGAAATTTATTTGCATTGTAAAAAGTGTTGCACTACTAATATAACATTGATGAATATCACACGCATCAGAAACTGTTATACCTTCCGCGGTTTCAGTAAATCTTTTACAGTCATTGGCGCAGAGTTACACTATCAGATTCTTTGACATAAGCGCAATCATGATTCGCTTCATTTTGAGCTCGGTAAACTGAATTCTCTCTGCGCTCTACAGGTGAGCAGCCTGCTTTCCTGTGCAGCGAGGCTTCCTCTACAGAGTTGCCGTACCCCAATTGATTTTGTTTGGGGGGGGGGGGGAGGGGGACTCGTGCCTGGTGCTCTGGCCAGAGTGCCAGAGTTTACCTGCACTAAATCTACGGGAACCGGCCGGGCAGTATGCTATCAGTGCTGCAGTTATCCAGTTTATTCCTCTTTTCAAGTACGATATAAGGAACCAGGCTATGTCTCGATTCGTTCTAATGTACTGCAGCTCAGAGCACGATCCTTGCATCTGCGTGGGCTCGACACTTCATTTGCCTGTCTGATACTAGTATAAGACGTGCACACTACTGAAAAACAAGAAGAAAAACAGACACATCAGCCAAGTCGTATACACTAAAAATATCAGGCCCATAAGCGTGGTACAGCCTAAGAAGCGTGCAAACATTAAGTATAAAAGGCGGGTGGTTGCGTGCTTTTTGTTTTCCTAAACCTCGCTTCTTTTCCGCAGTATTGGCCAAATCTACGCAGTTTGTTTCTGCAATATTGCAACATTCTTTACAGCAAATCACTAATGCATTGCAGAAGACACGTTTTCTTCGGCAACGAATCCGCCGTAAACTTGGAAGCAGACCTACATCGCGTGCGTTTCCACGAGCGCGCCGGCTGCCGATCGACGGTGGCGCTACCACACGCAGCGATTAGACTACTAACATGGTCTCCAAGATCATCCCTGCGCGCGTTCTCTCCGGCCGTACGCGCGCGCCCCAGCCAAATGTTGTAAGCACGGTGGAAGAAAAAATTTGGAGGACGCTTAATCTTCGCCTTCAAGAGTGGAACGCGATAGCGTTATTGCACCTCGTCGAGAAAACTTATTAAACACAAGGGTATTGGGGCATCCTCGCACCGGTACCCGCGCGAAAGGAAAGACGCTTGATTTTACAACCCGTGAGGGTGCACGGCGAAACGTCCGGGGCGAGTGGCGCGCCACGTGTCGGTGCAGCGCCGCACATTGCGAGGAGGGGTTCGTCTGTGTTTGCCGCAAGATGGCTCTGCATGTGCGCAGAGCGCAGAAGAAATGTAGCGGAAACGTACTTCGCTACTCGTGTAACTGCGACTTCTGTAAGTAACATGCTCATAATTACCGATATACACCGCAGTATAGCGTTCTACGGCACGTTTCTAAGGCAACACCGCATTCACTAGAAGCGCTTTTGTACCGCTTTCAAGCATCGAACTCGTGGCTGAGTGTTTCTTTTTCACACGCTTTAAGACATCAAGCGTGTGAAAAAGATGCCAATTAGGCCTTCAGTTAAAACGTTCTTCTTTAAGCTACATTCCAACACATTACCTGTTAAAACCTGGTTACATGAAAGAGGCTTATTCGTTCCCTGGACAACAGACTGTCTCCTTTGCAAAAAACCAGAGACAATCGAGCACGTCTTTCTGAATTGCTGGGACCCAGTCTTTCACTGGGATGTTCTCCAGAGAACACTAAAGAAAGACCATCCGTTAGATCCGTATGGCATACGGTTCCTTCCAGTCGAGAGTGAGGGTATTCCTTTGGATTTAGTCATGGTCTTGGGCCTCCACAGCCTGTGGAAAACAAGGATGCAAGTGCAACATGCTGATGTCAACACGCGTTCTGTACGCGAGAACTTTATCGAGAGTGTGCTGCTCCTTAGAGAAACGTATCGGGTGCTTTCTGATCCACCTGACTGGATCAGTGTGCTCGATGAACTGGCTGTCCTCAAAAAATTTTAAATCTTTCGTGACAGCCGAAGTCTGGTTGTTGCGAGTTTTACTATTATTGTGGATCTTTTTTGAATTGATGTGAACTCAAAACAGGCAATAAAGAAAAAAAAAACTCGTGGCTGAGTGGCAGAGCCTCCGTCTCACACTCCGGAGACCCTGGTTCGATTCCCACCCAGCCCATCTTGGAAGTTGATTCTTATTTATGAAGTGCATGCCGGGATTTATCGCTCACTGCCAACGACGCCGACGACACCGGCTTTTTTGCAACACGAGCTCCTTAACGCTACCGCGTTAAAAGAGGTGCTCCGACGGCGCGGCCGCGCTACAGCGAGCGCGAGGCCGCTTAGTGTGACCGGAAGAGAGGGCAGCCGCTAGGAGCAGCACGTGTTCTGGGGGCCATCCTCTCCGCCGGTTCTGCTGGCGTGGCTATGAAACACCGGCGCTCCGCGCCTATAATTTCGCGCTTAAATCAGCATTAAAAGGCCCTACCTCTTAGATATTTATTTAGCGATATTTACGCCCCAACTTCTGAGCAGATAGAAACTTTCGTAACGTCGACTAAAAAAGTGACTCTATGTCCGAGCAAACAGAGACGCGTCGTCTGCTCCGGAGCACTAGGGTGCCTCGATACCACGCTACATCGAGGCACCCTACGGAGCACGCACCGGGCGCACTTCTTGCGGATTGTTGCCACGTCTGGCCATTTAAAGAGAAGCCCTATGACATCATGCCGCCGGTGCAATGCCTCTTGGGTAGCTGTTCAACGCATGTGAAATGAAGGTTCGCTATTCTATCCGCCCCTTGTTCGCATCGCAACCAGACGCCGATTACATGGAGGCGAAGGAAGCAAGCTTAAAGCGCTGTCGGGGAGGTTTGAGCGTCTGCTTCATCCTCGCGGACGCCACAACCGCTGCCATACGAGAAAATGCGCTGCGCCAGGTGGTATCAGAATGACCGTGGCGCTCCAGTGGCAAAGTGAAGTATCGAACACAAAAAAAAAACAAAGCTATCTGTAGCCAGATGCGCGTGTCTATCTCAGACGACGGTATACACACGGTCAGACTGGCGCTTTTGCCGCGCGTTCGATTTGCGGTTCACACGCCATGCAGTCATGCATAGCCTGGACTGCATGAAAAAAACACAGAAACTGTGCACAGGAATGAAGGTAATGTGCGTCGTGGAATGATTAAACTAAACAATTGCACCCAAGAAACATTCGGTTTTAATGGGGCAATTCTCCATGGGGGCCTTAACAATTTCTTCATTTCACTAGTAATATTTGGAATACGTTGCTTGCTCATTGAACTTTATCGTATTTTGTGCAATCCGTGTTTTGGTGAAGGTAAGACTCCAAGAACTTCTCTCTGCTGCCCGATGCCACAAACGCATCAGGAACACCGCGAGTACAAATTCCCGAATCATTCACTACGGTGTCTGCCAGATAACATGGAGAAAATTGAGCATGCTGTAAAGAACGGGGGAAGCCTTAAAGCGGTAAAAAAGAAATTGGGCATAGGCAAAAACCAGATGTATGCGATAAGATACAAGGCGGGCAACGTCATCACGAATATGGACAAGATAGTCGAAGTAGCCGAGGCGTTCTATACAGATCTATACAGTAGCCAAAGTAGTCAGGACCGCAATGAGATTGGGGGTAGGGAAAAAAGTCAGATGTTCCACCAGTGACGAAGGACGAGGTCAAGAAAGCAATAGAAACTACGAAAAGGGGGAAATCAGCTGGAGAGGATCAGATAACTACAGATTTGTTAAAGGACGGGGAGGATATCGTGCTAGAAAACCTGACCACCCTGTATACGCAGTGCCTGGTGTCATCGACGGTACCGGAACCATGGAAGAATAGATAGATAGATGTATTTATTGAAAGGAAAAGGCAGAGAGGGTTGCCCGAATAATTCAAATCTGGCCTGCTACTCTGCTCTGGGGAAGGGGAAGGAGAGAAGAAAGAAGGTCATGATGGGTGACGATGCGGGAGAATGCATATGAAATACATATACAGACACAGTAGCTTCTTTTACAAGCGCGAATCAAGTCCGCTGGGGACCGAAAAACGGCAGAGAGCAGGCACTACCTGGGCACCCTTTCCCTTGTCCTGCCAAGCGCCCAGCAGCAGTTCCTCCGACAGAGGCCTCTTGTCTAAACGATTCAAGGATGCCACTAACACACTTCTTTCGCGCGCATACGCTGGGCACACCAATATATATGGTCCACAGTCTCCGGGATGCCACAAGTTGAACATTCCGGCGAGTCCATCTGTCCAATTAAATGTAAGTACTTGTGCGTGAAAGCTACCTTTAAACGAAGTCTATCTAGTAAGCATGCTTGATGACGCGGAATATCACGCGGAACATAAAATTTTAATGTTTGATCGAGCCTTCTTAACGAATGTGTCGGGCGTCTGGCTGGGCCCAGTAAGCTGCTGTAGCATTATTCATACTACTCGTAAGGCACGTCGTGTCACCTCTTGAAAAAGGCACAGCTGTTTGGAGGCCATTGATGAGTGTGCTTTTCGCTTCAACATTGGCCTGTTCATTCCCATGGAGCCCGCAGTGAGCAGGGATCCATTGAAACATTATCCTGTGGCCTTGCAGCCGGGCAGATGTGAGGAGCTCCATAATGTTTAGTGTCAGGGACTGATAGGCAGTGTGGCGCAAGAAGTTTTTCAAAATTTGTAATGCCTTTTTTGAGTCCGTGAATATACATCATTTTTGAGGTGGTTCCCCACATATGTAGCGAATAGCTTCTCGAATGGCTACAAGTTCAGCAGCGGTTGATGTAGAGGTATGTCCCAAAAGAAAATGCAGAGTCGTTTTCTGAGTTGGTATGACCACAGCTGCAGCGGATGCCTGTGCTGATACAGATCCATCGGTGTATACGTGAATATAATGAGGATATTCTGACCAGATGTGCGCCAGAGTAAGTTGTTTGAGTCCACTAATTGGTACCACTGATTTCTTTAGTATTCCAGGAACACGAAGGTGCACCAAAGGTTTATCCATCGTCCAAGGTGGTTGGGCGGGACGATATGGGAGGGCATATCCTGTCGGTTCTTGCGACTGATGGCAGCGGAGTGCACTTGTAAAACTGCAGTCCGACCTTTCATCCAGAATCTTGCTGAGTGGGAGAAAACTGTGTCTTGTAAGTGCTCATAAATATACACGAAGTGGTTTGTGTGACAAGTATATGGATATTGGGCGAGCATGTGCCTCTTCAATTGTGCCTTTGTTAGAGGTGCATCTAGGCAGTCCAAAGCATATTTTCAGTGCCTGCGATTGTACGCTCTCTAAAGTCCGCAAGCATGAAATGCTCATACTAAAGAGTACAGGAAGACTGTATCGAATGTATCCAACAAACAGGGTCTCGTAAAGCCGTATTAAGGAGCGCTCAGTTGGACCCCATTTGATGCCAGCTATGTAACGAAGTACATGACAAAAATTAATTAGCCTTTTCTTCACCATAGTAACATGTTTCGACCAAGATAGTCGGTGGTCAATAATTACTCCCAAGAATCTGTGCCTGGAGACGTATGGTATTACGACTCCATGAAGGGTAATCGGGTAGCGGCTGACACATTTCCCCGTAAACGCAATCACTGCACACTTTTCTGCCGCTAAGTATAAACCTTGACGCCGTAAGTACATCGATGTCGATGGCACAGCTCGTTGCAATCTCGCACGTAGTTGTGGACGCGTCGAACCAATGCAAACATTATCCTCTTTCATAAAAACTGGGCACCCTGTATACGCAGTGCCTGGTGTCATCGACGGTACCGGAACCATGGAAGAATGGAAACATTATCCTTATTTATTATCCTCATTCATATTTTAGGAGATTTCATAAAAACAGACTAGGTGTTTCTTACAAATCTGGTAGAAAGGAGTAGCCGGAACCGCTATGCGGCAACAACTTCTCCTTTATTGTTCATGTAAATAAAAAATTAAAAACTCTACACTTCCTAAAAAAACAAAATTATCTGAATAGAAACAAAAGCATGCATATTTTAGTGAGGCCATTTTCAGCTACCTAACTTTATTATAATTTATGTAATCAATGAAATCAATAAGAAAAGTTGACAAAACCAACAGAGAACATAAGCGCGGCACTGCACGCCTTCGTTATTATTAATTTGCTATGCGCCAAAAAAGAAAAATTTGGCAGCACAACCAATTGCAAATATCGTTTTTCCAGTCATCGGGCAACAGTATATCAAAATTTTAAAATCAATTTATAAGGTCGGCCGACCACCCTTTGTTAGATCTTACATGGAATCGCCCTATAGCATCCTACCTTTAAATTGTGCTGTAATGCACTCGTAAACCGCAGAGATCAATTAATAAATCATTCATGCGGCCCCGAGTCGAATTATAACCTAGAAAATTGGCAGAAATATAAAGGTACATAATTGCAACCAAAATACAAATTGTTTCAAGCAGGCGAAGACCACTATGTGTCAAAAACAAGCGCCCGTCCTAGGCGCGCCCATAGAACGCCAGCGAAACGAGCGACGAGACAGGCCCCTAGTACCCGTGCTGCCCCTGGTGGCCGCGCCATGCGTAAAAGTCACACTAAGCGGCCGCTCCTCGCGGCGCCGTCGGAGTACCTCTCTTTCTTCCACCGTGGTTGTAAGTTTGTCAGTTCCTCCAGGCGCCACCAGGCGGCAGTGCAATGCGTCGATGCATAGGGTGCCTCGATGCCAGCGCCGCCGTTCAGGGTGGAGACAACCTCTCCGACGCCGTCATATTGAAGCAAACGGGATCAGTTGCGCTGCTGCGCACGCGTTCGTAACGATGCCGTTCATACTCTCGGCGCTCTTCAGAGTGCTTTGACTTGAACTTGACTTTTTATCAGCATCGCACTGCTTCTCGTGTTACTCATAATAGCCTTTTTAAAAGCCTAGCGTCGGAGACAGAATTGCACGATTTAATTTTAGGACTGCAGGTGGTCGAGGTTGAACATTTCATATGCAGTCTGTTGGTTTGAAAACGCGCTAATATTTTAACTATTCGTTGCCCGGCAGTTTGCTGTGCTACGTGCCGATAGGAGAAGTTGCCTTCTTTTTTCGCGCGGTGTTGCGTTTTTTTTTTTTTTTAATTCCATGGTTTGTTAACGGCAGCACGTCGTAAGCCGCCCGCACGCTTTGGTTTCGCTTATGTTGTGCTTGCTGTTTTCGTGTGCTAAGCTCGCAACAACTGATGTTTCTCCGGGTTTTAATATTTGAAGGTGTGCCTGTGGGTTATTCGTCCGTTCACTGCTCAAAGGGGTGCTGCTACATCCGTTAAAGACGGTCGTTGGCATACAAAAATAATGCTGCCGTATTCCAACGCTGTCACAGCGGCTGCGTTTTCGAGGCCCACGAAAACCAGTTGCCCTTCTTTGGAGTTAGTAAAACAGATTTCCACGAAATTTTCATCTGGTTCATTTTTCTGATGGGTGCACACCAACGAAGAGTTCTTGCTGCGCTGACGTGCAGAAATCGCTTGTGTCATTGACATACCACGCACCGGTTGCTCTGCCGCGATTCCTTAGTTTGTGAAGCACGGTTCTGCTCGTATTATTCCTTCGTATTTATTTTATCAAGCCCATATGTACTCATTACAAGCCATACATATAGTCTACACAGGTCATTAATTAAACTGCAGCATTCTCTTTTTTTTAATTTTTTAGCCGAAATATCAGTTATAGACATTAATAAGCCATCAAGTGCGCAAAAAAACGACCATAAATGTTTAGTTAACGAACAGCATTTTTAACGATGCCTATGCGTGAATTTCCTACGTTGCTTTCAAAATTGCCGTGGCAATAGGCTAGCCTATTACAAAAATAAGTACTACCTAAAGTGGAGCCTTTTTATTGTTCCAAACAAATATGTATTATAACTTGTCAGGGTTGCCCCTAACAGATAATACAGGCAGACAAGCAAGCTCTGCAAATTATTTATTTAATGTCAAGTGCAATAAGAAAACAAGACATAGGGGAAAAAATTGCTTTTTTACAATGTGGTGTAACCTTCGCAACAAGAAAACAAAGAATGAAAAAAAGCAAATATAAAGTAAGCATGAAAGGTAGAGTTGCAATAAAAGCTCCTGTACACTATGGCATAACATTTAAAGCAAGTTGCTCTACGACAAGTTAACGCCAGCGACAGTCTTGCTGCCGTATCCGTCGTCCGATTCATCTGGTTCGCTCAGCCAGCGGAGGTAGATACGTAGCCGAATGATAACAAAACGGCACAGCAGTTTTGTCATAATGCTTGGGTGGTCAGTGCACTCACTAGGTGGCAGAGAAACTGATCGTTCAATAAGACTTGTCAATGTCTTGATTGGGTGGCCTAAACGACAAATATCATTTTCTTCTGAAAATTTCTTAAAGAGACATTCACAGGAAGAAACAAACTGCAGGACTGCACAACTCACATAGACCAGATTCCTAGAACCTTGATTGTACTCCTTGAGCTGCACAAGGGCATGCTCATCGGAAGCCTCGTCAGCAATGAGAGCCTCAGTACAGGCAGGGCATGGTTTCTTAGTGCTGATAAAAGGCTTCACCAAATAGCCTGCCAAGTGAGCGACGATGTCACTTTCAATGAGAGACAATGGCTCGACTTCTGTGCAGTCATCATCATCATCATCATATGAGGTTTCTTGGAATTCATTCTGCACTTTAATCTCTGCAGAAAAGAAATCCACTAAGTAGTTGCTGTCATCAGCTTCATAACCAGAGTTCTTAGGTACTTTGAGGAATTGGCTGACTGATACAATTCTGAGTGCTTTTTGACATCATATGCACTAGGCACGGGAGAAATCATCCGGATCACCGAAAACAAATTCTCCAGGCAATCTTGAGCCAACCGTCCTGTTAAGAAGAATGCGTAGCCACACTTGTTTAGCAGAAACTCGTGAAGTTGAAGCACTGCAGCAGTGGACATTAGCGCACCTGCTTGACATGGTTTCCACACCTTTTTGATGCCAATGCCTAAACTCTCGGCGACTTCAACAGCGAGTTTCAGAGTTGAGACAGCCTCTTGGTATTTACTTTCATTTGATGAACTGAGGGCAACAACAGGGTGCCTCGCAGTCATGATTGTGTACCACTTGAAAATCACCTCACAAAACCAGGCTGTTGTTCCAGACTTGGGTGGCAGTTTCTTCCGCTCTACAAAGTACCTGATAGCGGCAGGTGCTTCTCTGAATAACTGAACAGCTACCCCTACCTTCATCTTTGTGAAGTGGCCATTGGAAATATTCAGCGCACTTAGGTTAGGTGCCACCTTCAACTGCTCTGTGTCCAACTTCAGGACAGCTTCTATATACTCAATTGACACATCAGTGCTTGGTAAATCGTACTTCGCCACTATTTCTTCACTCAGTTTCATCTGGTCTTTTCGCACGAGGTGCCCTCTGATGTTTTTTAGTACATGTGAAGGATCTGGCATAAAGAACAGCGACATAGAATTGTCGTATGGATGAGGAACTGTGCATGTAGTGACAGAAAAGCGGGAACTAGACAGGTTTAAGCTACGCCACATCGCACATTTGGAGCTCCCCATGCCGCATGTCACGCACAGCACATGCAAAGAAATCTCTGTGCATAGGTTGATTAAGTGGAAGACAAAGTCTTTCAACTTGTCTCCATTAACAAAAGCACCTGCATAATGATAAGCAATTACTTGCTTCCAGCGCGTGTTAAGACCACCAATCATGAAGACGAGTACATGGTTTGCTGCTTGGTCGGTTTCAGGGAGCGTCACTTTGCCAAGAAAGCCATCACCACTTCGATCTAGCTCGACACCTTTCCGAATCTCCATTTCATCCAGAAATAACACACAGCCTTTTTCAATGTTTGACATCGCAGCCACTTTCCCCTTCATCATGTTGATAATTTCACTCAAGAACCCGGGCTTAAACGACAGGTGTTGTAGTCGTCTACAAAGTGTCCTTCGTGAAGGAAGAGGGTTTCCTTGTTCTAAAAGCAAATCGTAACCTGCAGAGCCGCAAGCAAATTTCAGATGCAGTGCTTTTTTTTATGGTTTCTGCGCTCCATGCACTACCTTTCCGGCTCTTTCTATTCAAAGCAGCCTTCTGGTCCTCATTCAAAAGTTCAAATTTTTAGTGAGCGTAGAGAGATCTCTTTCCAGGCGCTTTGTTTTTCTGTTTCCGATATGCAACTTCTTTTTCGCTGAAGACAAGCTTTCACGCAATTCAAAGTTTTTATTTTTCATGTCTTGCAGAGCCTTTCGTAGCTCACATGATGAAAGCGAGGAAATAATTTCACTGCTCTCATGCTCAATTGCATTTTCTTCGAAAGAAGAGATACTGTCCCGAGTGAATTCTGTCAAGTCGTCATTGCCAGCTTCTGTAGCTACAGTTAAGGAGGAGCTGGTTCTTTCTCCATCAGCAGGCCCACATTGGGCAGGCCGCTTTGCAGGGAGCTTTCTTCGCTTAGGTGGAGCTGAAATATTAATAAAAAGAATGGGTCTCATTGTTTTGTACCCAGCAGCTGGAAATGCGCTCCAGTACAATTATTACTTACGTCTGAAGTGAAACAGCGTGAGCAAAGCTGTAGACTTTAACAGGCGGCGCCCATCCTGCCGGTTCCTCTCAAACTGGTCCTCTTCAAAGTTGTGCTAAAAAGTAAACAAGGCACCAGATGTGAGTATTTACGTTTTCTTAAATTGATACAAACTAAATGCGTTTAGAAATTAACCAGTTATTTAAGGTGCCTAAACGGGATTTTAAAAAAATGTTGCTAAATTATCGAGCTTAACACATTCTCGTAAAAAAAAAACTCCGCTTACGAACAGCGTAAATCAAATATACCTGCAACCGTAACATCGTCTATATCACTTGCGAATAGTACGGTTCAAATATTTTCAAATTTAAAGAGAAAAAGTCGCTCGCCTTGATATGAGAGCCGCAAAATATCTCCGGAGATCTCAGATAAAATCGCGGTGTTTCAAGCGACACCAACATGAAGGCCACGCTCTCGAGACAAATCACTGTAGACCTTCTGTCGAAAATATCAGGCACCTCACACTCATTCTTACTATTTTTTAACGCCTGTAGACCTTCTGTCGAAAATATCAGGCACCTCACACTCATTGTTACTATTTTTTTTAACGGTGCAGTTGACTCTGCTGTCTAAATACAACTTACGCGAACTTCTCTGTAAAACAAACGCCAGTGCTTCCAGTGAAAGCATCGAAAGGTGTGCGACGTTATAATTATTTGCGAATTCACGCTACCTACAAAGTAGCGGCGTGCACAAGCATATTTTAATTGCGAAGTGCGGTTTGATAAGACTAAACTCGTTTGCAACTTACCTCGCAGATATATGAGCTGTCAGTTGCTTTCCACCGATCCCGCTAAACTTGAGCTTCCCATTTCCTTCTCCGTTCCGAGTCCCGGGGGAAGCGAAAACAGCGTAGGCCTTTACGCGTTGACCCGTTGCACATTGGCACACAACAGCCCGTCATTTTGGCTCGGTGGAGTTACCAAGCTTGTCATTCATACGGTCGAACACAAAATAAAAGCACTCGCGAGACGTCAGCAACCACTGTGCAGCAAGCAAAGCAAGCGCTTCTGCTTGCTCCGAGCAACTGCGACCACTCCAACCGGCCGCTGTGCTTCAAAATGGCGTCGGAGCGAGCAAGAGGCGGCGTGGGGCTGTTCAAAGTTGGCACCACCCTGAACGGCGGTGCTGGCATCGAGGCACCCTATCGATGCATAGTGCTCCCGCAGGGAGCAGATTTGCGCGAAGGTCCTCCATTATGTTCCAAGCTCTGCGGGAAAGCCGCTCCTTGCGTCTACAGGGGGGCTCTGCGGGAAAGCCACTCCTTTGGCATACAGGGGCTGTGATCACGGCGGGGAAGACGAAGTAAAGCAGTTCGCTTTGTTTTTATTGGCATGTACATCGCGCTCTATTTACAGGCATCCTTTTTCCTTGCGCTTTATAAAGGCGCAGGCATTGATGCCAAGCGCATCGTGCATTTACTGAAAATCATAACATCGAAAACTCATCTGATTTGCATAACATGCTAGCACAGCATGATCTGTCAGAGATGGTGAAACGGTTGCAGTAGCTCGTAGTTATGACATTAATGATGTAAAAATACAAGTAATGACAATACTACGCAAGTTTTGCATGGAAACGTTTTACATCGCCCGGCGGAAAGAACATTACAATGCACGATTCTGTAGGGATCGTCTGCAATATTAGACGAAGCCTACAACAAAACCCCGCTGCACGCAGTTCAAAGCCAGGCAGTCTAAAGCAGTGCAATTGACAGACAGGTGAAATGAACCAATAGCACAGGTCGCAGACTTGCTCGCGCTCCATTATCTTGCAATATATTACCTATAGCACCATACATGACTTGCATTTGTCCACTGAAAATTTTCCATGCTGCGATCGTTCAAACTGCCCTTATCCAGTCGTGTGCTTTTTGTTAGCATCATTCCGTTTTTAATATATGAATTTGTCTTTTTCTAACGGCTGCATTCACTGTAACGCAAAATGCTACGATTGTAGTATTCCAATTTGTATTTTATATTCATCTCCATTTCTATCCCCTCCCCTGAATACAATCGTTATCAGAGGGTCCTTCAGGGCTTTTTGATAAGTAGAACAGTTAATCAAAGTAGGCAAATCTAGTTAGCATGCAGACATAGACTGGCAACCTACTTCTGTACAGGAGATAGGGATTAGAAAAACACTTTACAAACAGCTTGTATTTAGAACTTTATTGTATACAGTCGACTAGTGCACCTGTAACAGGTACACTACATAACCCCATTACTGCAGAATAAGTAGAGAGGCTAAAGAGATTGTACTTGACAAGCACTGTGCACTTCACTGTAATGCTGAACACTCAGAGGGACATGCAGGCCCTGTGCAACTACACTGGCAGTCATTAAAGGCCATAACACCATAAAGGGGTAGACACTAGTTTTCATTGACTTCTTTTATATGGGATAATGCATGGTGTAGAAAGACAAAGGTTATTTCTGAAAGGTAAGCATGAGTCACCACATTGGAGTTTGTGTGTGGCTGGTAAATAATATGAAACATCTATTTTCGGTTTCAGACTAATCTGCCAAATGGTGGTTGCAGCACCAGGGGAAGTAGACACAATGTCAGCCATACAAATATCATTTGAGTTCAATGCTGGAGTAAATCGTAGGCGCTGCATTGTTATAAAAGAAAAGAAGAGAAATGAGGAAGGACATTCAAATTGGTTAAGTGTCTTCAGCTGAAAGCTGTTTGAGGAGGTCCAGGTTGAGTGGTCACTCCAGCTGTAGCACCCGGTCTTCTTTCCAGGTTCCTGCACACAGATGAAAATATGTTGCTTGAAGACACACATCATGCTTAACCACAATGCGAGAAGTGCAATAGTTTAAGTGACAGAAGGAGAATCTGTGGCGCAATAAGGGTCGGCTACCCAACAGTGCCAAGCAGTTGAGGACAACAGCCAATTGAGGAACACAAGATCTCTGTATAAGACAATCAAAGATATGAACGGAAGCTTTTTTGCTAAGCTGGGCGTGATAAATAACAAACGAGGCAGGGTCCTCACTGAAGCGTCAGAGGTAAAGAGGTGGCGAGAATACACAGAACTGTACAAGAAAGACCCGGATGTGCAAACCCAACATAAGACGGTTGTGATCACTGATCTTGAGTCAGGCATCCTGAAGAGTGAAGTTGAATGGGCCAATTAGCCAGGCTTGCTAAGAACAAAGCTAGCGGAATAGATGGCATTCCAGCTGAGTTGCTTCAAAACCTTAACGATGACGCTGTTATATTCTGTATAACTTATGTCAGCAAATTTGGACAACCTTGCAGTGGCCACAAGATTGGAGGAGGTCACTTTACATCCCCATTCCAAAGAAAGCCAGTGCCAACGATTGTTCCAACTACTGCATGATCGCGCTTATTTCGCATGCTAGCTCCAGGGTAGGTTGCGGCAGTATGTGGATCGGGAGCTTCCGGACGTACAAGCTGGGTTTTGCAAGGGAAGAGGAACGAGAGACCAGATTGCAAACCTTCGCTGGATCATGGAAAAAGCAAGAGAGTTCCAGAAACACATCTACTTCTGCTTTATTGATGATGCGAAAGCGTTGGACTGCGTAGATCATTGTGGCAAGCTCTCAAAGAGATAGGAGTTCCAATTCACCTCACCTGGCTCCTCAGGAACCTGTATGAAGGACAAGAGGCCACATTCATAACTGAGCATGGTCTTACTGATTGGTTCCTGATAGAGAAAGGAGTGAGAGAAGGCTGCATATTGTCGCCCTCCCTATTTAACCTATATGCTGATTGCATCATGAGGAATGCCAGTCTGGACGAGTCTTCAGCTGGAGTGAATATTGCTGGAAAACTTATCAAAAACCTTAGATATGCGGATGATACCACTTTAATGACAGGAAGAACAGTGGAACTCAAGAGACTTCTGATGCGCGTACAAGAAGAGAGTGAGAAGTTTGGGCTTAAACTGAACAATAAAAAGACAAAGATCATGGCGTCTTGCCGTATCATGTCCTGGAGCATTAAGGGACAACAAGTGGAAGCCGTGACAGATTTTCTCTTCCTGGGCTCCAAGATCACCCCGCAATGTGACTGCAGCCATGAAATTAGGAGACGCCTGCTTTTGGGAAAGAGAGAATTGGCTAACCTTGACCGCCTAGTAAAGAGTAGAGACATCAGACTGCCAACCAAGATCCGTATTACTCGTGCTATGGTCTTTCCAGTTGGGATGTATAGATGGGAGAGTCGGACTGTGAATAAGGCTGACCGCTGAAGAATTGACGCATTTGAATTGTGGTGCTGGCGGAGACTCTTGAAAGTTCCTTGGACTGCCCAAAGATCAAATCAGTCCATATGGTCGACCATAAACCCTGACTGCTCACTGGAGGGTCAAATTTTAAAGTTACAGCTTAGCTACTTTGGTCATCTGATGAGAAGAGAGGAGTCGCTGGAGAAAGCTTTGATCTTAGGAAAGGTTTTGGGTTACCGGAGAAGGGGTAGGCAGCGAACGCGATGGTTAGATGGCATCCTCGAGGTGCTGCAAATGAAGTTATGTGATGTTAGGAAGATAATGACAGACCGAAAAGCATGGCGTCATATGGTCCATAGGGTCAATAAGAGTCAGACACAACTGAACGACTGAACTGAACTGAACCCAACTTATTGTTAGCAATAGCAGGCTCAGAAAGTGGACCAATTCCTCACCACCCAATGCTGAAGTGGCCTGCGGTTTAGATGGTACTCAAAGGGCCGCTGGCTGCTCTGTCATTTCTGTTGCCCCAACTTCCAATGTTAAAGCAGGTTGCTAATTGGGTGGTGTGTAAGGTTTCACTGGCTGCTCTGGCATTTCCAATGCTAAAGGAGGCTTCCCAAGATGGTGTGTTAGGTGTCGCTGGCTGCACAGCAGTTTCCAAACCTACAGAATTTGGATGTTACAAAGGCAATCCTAATCTTCAATCTTCATGTCCTTTGCTAGACAACAAAAGATCTCGTATGTTGATACTGAATGCATATTCTGGGCAGTGACAGGTGTAGCACACTGATAGGACTGTTCAGGTGTTACAACTCTTTTGTCATAAAAAATTGCAGAATGAAAACTTTGCACCTCATAATTTTCATGCACGTCACCGCTATTGCGTGATCAAGCTGAATGTATTAACCTAGCGTCGGTGGGGACGGCTCAACAGCCATGCTGTTTTCTGCAAAGGCGTGTCTGCATGAACAAGAATACATTGTTGACATTGCAATGAATGAAGAGTTAGTTCTAAGCCTGAAGAATTAGTATTATTCAAAGAAAATTCTAATGTTCAGTATTCATATCGTGCACTGGACACTAAAAGACCTCATATGCTGATACTGAATGCATTTTCGGGCCGTCACAAGCACAGCACACCGATACGGCTGTTCAGGTGAAAAAGGCAGAATGAAAACTTTGCACCTCATTATTTTCATGCACGTCACAGCTATTGCGTGATCGAGCTGAATGTATTAACCTAACGTCGGTGTGGACGGCGCAACAGCCATGCTTCTTTCCAGTGCCTGCAAAGGCGTGCCTGCATGAGCAGGAGTACACTATTGGTATCCCAATGAATGGAGAGTTAAGAGCAATGCGAGCTTGAAAACTCCAAATGGTTTGCTCACCAGAAAAGATGGTAGGCACAACATCTGGCTTGAGTCGTTTACTTCCTTTGAAGTAGGACCACTCAAACTGGTGTGCTGTGAAATGATCCTGCATAGGATTATGTGCAGAAGAAAACATGTACGAACACTGTTGACTGGATTTGTATTTAAAAAAGGTCGATGTGCAACAGGTGACGCACAGTGCAATCATGGTTCGTTTGTGGGGTTTAACGTCTCAAAGGGGCTCAAGTTATGAGAGATGAAACAGTGCAATTATGAATTCATGACAATTTGCTATGACCCCCGCAATGGAAGTGTCCAAAAAATAGCAGTAATCAGGCATTACCACATTCCGCGCAATTTTCCACCGTTCCCGCTGGTGAAATTACGATCAGAATTTTAACCGCAGCTTCACGGTGACAATAACTGTAGTACCCAGTGGCGAATGAACGGCAACACCGACACGCAACTGAACCGCAAGTAAGAAAATCGACATTAAAATTACGGAAAAGGATGCAGTTTATACCTGTTAAAACCACAGCCGGCCAGAGAAAAAGCCATCACAACAGATAGTTTTCGTGCAAGTTATGAATCGCGTTGTTTAGTTACTTTCAGAAGTACATTAGCTTCTCGTTAAATTCTGCACTTCATTGCGTTTCGTGACCCTCTTTACTAAACGGCGATATCAGAGTGAAAACAGACTTACTTTAGTGGAAGTTAGGGGGAAATATAAGGAGGGCCAGTAAAATATTGCACGGGAAGTAATAACGTGGTTCCCGAAACGATGAGGTGACAGTCAGTAAAAGCAGGAGATGTAGCATTATATACCGCCAGCATATTATACTGCAAGAGCTGGTGTCTTACACTCAGAAAAGGAGCAGTTCTCAAGTGCACCGCAAGCGATTCGAGCGATGAGGTCGGCAGATGCGCAAGCAAATTAACGTGTCTAGGGATCGCCCAAAAGTTAATAAACAAAGCCATTTTAAAGAAAATAAGCGCAAAGGATGTATTCAGATGAAATGAAAAGAACTTACCTCGCATGTTCCAGCTCCTTTCGGGGCTGTTTCACGCGGCCCATACTTAAAAAACCACTGGAGTCGCCGACGTAGGACTAACCTTCCGCAGGGCACTGAATAAAACACTTTGCCGCTTTCGGTGCGGTTTGTGCAGTTTGGCGCACTGCACCCCGTCATATTAGAAGAGAACGTTCTACACTGCACAGCCATGTCATTAGAGCGCACAAAAAAAGATGGAACACTGTAGAAACTGATGCGACGACAGCTGACGGCACTGCAAGCGGCGAGAAAAATGTTTCGCCTGTAAAGTTGGCTCCTCCTGTTGCGCTTGGCAAGTTGACTCCTCCTTCGAATGGAACGTTTGACGTCATCGCCAAGAGCGGCAGTGATGTCAGTCGCGCAACTCTGCTCCATAGGGAGCATATACAGGAACACTAGCGCAGGGATGTCAGTCGCGCAACTCTGCTCCCTAGGGAGCATATACAGCAACACTAAAGCGCTTGGCTGGGGATCCGAGATATGGAGGTTCGATTACCGGTGTGGACAGGATTTTTATTTTTAGAGCGCAGCTATTTGGCGCCCATTGCTGCGTTTCGCGTCGTCCTCCGTTACCTTCGGCGTTGTGCTTTGTAGCCTGGACCGCAACCGGGGCAGAGCGAGCTACTTATCGCCCCCCCCCCCTCCTCCGTGCGGCCACCACGCGTGCGCATGTTCTCCAGTTGCTACGCGCGCTCCTTCCGCCACCGTTCGCCGCTATCGTCCCCTCCCCTTTTTCCTGCGTGACGGCGACGGTGTTCTCCGGTTGCCGAACCGCCGACTCGCCATCAGCGGATCAAGGTACGTGCATTCCAAGCCGAAACGTAGAGCCACGTTGTCTTAACTCGCTAGCGGCTTCACTGCAGGCATCAGTCAATCGCTGCTATCTCTTCGCCGCGCAACGTTCCTATGGGCCCGTGCGCTGCCTCCAGCAACCTCCCGATAACCTAATTGATCTCTTCATTCCTCCGACCACAAAACTTACTTCATGACAGTAAAGAACTATTAGTGGAGTGTTTCTTGAAAATATATTTGTAAATACACAAAATCCGTAATTGTAAATACATGTCTTGCTCGAAATATTTGCCTCATTCTATCAAAAAGGTGAAACAGCTGATTAGCTGCGCTCAAATTTTGCATTAAAAAGTGAAGTCATTATCGGCAAATTTTTTTTAATGATTGACAGGTGGACCAGCAACTTTCTGTCCACAGTTTCTGTAGACCCCCCTCATAAGCTGTCCTATGTTCTCTCATTGAATACGCCACAACAGAACACTAAAAAATTGATCGAGGCGACCGCCCTCTCGCCGTCCTCATTAACATATGCTCCGTTCAATGTCAGCACTGCCGGGCAGCCGTCTTTAGTAGCCTACAAAGCTCTCCTATAGAGTGACGGAGAAGCTTCACGAGCATAAAGCGGTTTTGAAATAATCTGGCTCTGCATTAATAGTTAAAGCGCACATTCGCCATTGATGCTTGCTTTAAAGTTACAGCGGAACGGCCTTGGCAAACTGGAGAGCCTTCGAGATTCTTATCAAGAATTCTTGCTTTTCAGTGTTCTTCGTTTTCCTTGTGAGCTCGTGCGCCCTGGAATAAAGAGATCAAGGAAGAAAGCGTGAAGGCGGAAAGAGGGACCGCGACTTAAAAAAATCGCATATGCGAATAAGCGTTAGAAGAATCACGAAGAAGCTTCGCGAAGTTATCTTTAGGACTCTTGTCTACAATAATTGCTTGCCGATAGTCACTACATTGCCGTTATAAAAATGACAGTTCATGCTTTGTAAGAACAATTTTTGAAGGCATTAGCAAGTATTTGACTGCTGTGAGGGCTGCCTGGGCGCCTCTACGCCGACGTCGTGCAAAGTTCCACCGCCGATGCCACATCTGCTGCCGCCGCTGTTGGTAAAAAACCCGACGAGGGCAGATATTTCGCCAAGGCGAGCTTTTGATGATATCGAAGGGCGAAATGGACACGTCTCTAGAGCACAGCTCAGGTACCGCCAAAGACATTTCGGCGAAGGACGAGTCACTGCCAAATCTCAGGTGGCCCTAGATAGATTTGATTGTGAATAGGTTAACACATGCCTAAGCATTTCCATTTTTCGTAGGATCGTCTTTTTATCCCAAAAGGCATATTTCGCTGTCATTATTATACACAGTTCCTTTATCGAAGCCTTAGAACTATTTCATGATCTCCTTATTACTTTATATCACCATCTGAACACTTTTCCTAGCAATTTCTATCACTTTCATAGTACTTAATACAGCCTATCTACCCATCACTAAACCAAACGCGGCGCCGCCGTGACTGTGATGTTCCTGAATCGCTCTCTACAAGGTCTTCCCGGCCGAATACGCTCTGACAAACTTTTTATGTGGGATGTCTTTTTCTTCTCATGGGGAGGCAATGGAAGATCGCTGAAATCGCTGAACGTGACCGATAATGCAAGTTCAATAAAATATTGGCTGCCGATAGGTCTAATGGGCTCAGCTTCGTTTATATGCGAAAAGAAAACGATTGTCGGACTCTGCACACATTTTAAAAATGAGTTTTTTTCTCTGAAGTTCATCTGGCAAAGGCGAACATCGGCGTTGTACGAAAGCACTTGCTTACGGCAGTAACTGTTGTCGTCAGGGTCCCAAGCAAAGATGCGATGGAAAGGGGTCCTACAATGTCTTCTATCTGCAGTGTGTGAAACAGAGACGAAGTGAAAAGATCGTGCGATACCAAATTTGGAACAGATGCCTGATGTGTTCAATGACTTTACTCGAAATGCTCGTAGGTGGCAGTTATTCACTCCATGACGCCATATTTAGAATCGCTTCGTTTACGAGGACCGTGTGTCAACACGAAAAGCAGTGGCTTTTTATCCATGTGAGCGTAATAAAAATGAAGTACTTTCATAGCATGCTGATCACGTATGCTCATATAAAGGCACGCCTCTCGTCCATGCGTCGAAGCGAGCCTCTCGGAGAGAAACAGAACTTAGGGCCAGGGTGCAACCTAAAGCTATCATTTTTACAAGGCATGTTGAAATCATAGATGTTTGTTGAAAAGCGGTCCAGGTAACATAGCGGTGCCCTCTACAGAATATCCTTTACGGAACCGTCTCGACAACTGTCATTTTCCTTCTTCCCTTGTTCTACAGCAAAAGAAATATACGCCGCTTGAAAGAGCTATAAGTGTAAAAAAGTAGCCATCGATTACAGATAAAATCTGCATCTTTTGTACTACAAAGAATGTTTGCTAACATAAAATTGCTGCGAAAACTTTGCAGATGTTTTCCACCCAGCTGTAGTCTAACCTATTTTTATTTGATTTCGCACGAACATTTCTTGTGGAGAATAAAATAAGTCATATCAATACGCTCATCACAATTCTAACTTGTAGCCTACTTGCTCACTGAACCCAGTTGTTTTACCAGTTCGATGTCAGAATAAATTTGATAGCATCATACTGCTACGAAAACGACGAAGCGGGCAATGGCGCGGGGCGGAGCGCTCGCGCTAGGTCCGCTAGTCATTAAAGCTTATTTCATCATCATGTCATCACGCCGTTCTTTTTCTGTTGTGTCGCTGTGTTCCATTTCTTGCCATATGCCACCACGGAACATTTGGTTGGAGGTGTGGCTCATCCCCATCTTCGCCTTGCACCGTCGACGCCAACCGTTCGCCGGGTTCATCGGCCGAAAGCCCGTGGAGATCACCCCCAAGCTCTGCCCCATACCTTTCTGCTCAGACCCGACCAGCCGCTCTCCCCAGCCCTGTCCCCAGCCCAGACCACACTACACGACGACCAGCAAGAGCACAAAGCCTACCCGACCGAACCCACAATGAAACGACCTCACGACTACTGGAGCGAAGACAACACCCCCGCCTAAGCCGTTCGGCGTGTCCATGCATGGGCCTTGGCCTTCGGCAAACGGTGAACATTGGAATTGATGCCCCGGGGCAAGCATTCATCCCATCTTCGCATTCAGTGTCATGCCAAGCATTTCATCTCCGAGTCATCCGCATGTACTCAGTTTTCACATCATGCACTGAATTCAAGGAATCGATCGAGGTGATTGCTCGGTGGCCCCGGGTCATGCTACGAAGACAACGAAGAGGGTAGTGGCGTGGGGTGGAGCGCTCGCGCTAGTTCCGCTGTCCATTAAAGCATATTTTGTCATTATGTCATCACGTCGTTCTGTTTCTGTTGTGTCACCGTGTTCTGTCACTTACCATATGCAACCACGCAACACTGCGTTGCTCTTATTCTGACAAGAAAAGATTTCAAATACGAAATTTTGTATGCATAACGAAATGTCCTAGGACCTCCTCTAATGTATCGCTCTCGCCCATAAATCCTTTACATGGTAGTCTGAGAAACGGGCTCTACCTGCGCAGAAAAAGCAAAAAAGAGAACTACCTCAGACAAAATATACGATCTAGGTAAGAAATTTAAAATTAGAATTATTTGTCTGCTTATGGGGAAGTCATTTTCTTCCCACGTGTTACAGTCATAGTTTCTTTGACAATATTATTGTACATTTCTGTTGTTGTAAAGCATTTACAGCTATAATAATAGAGGTCATTCATTACAAGGACAATTGTCACTGATTATCGGCCCTTAAAGCACGTCCTTGAAACCATACAGCACACCTAGGCTGGCCAATGAGCGCTTCAGCAGAGGGCTCCTTCACGTCTAACACCCGTTACACTTGCCTTCTGTAAGCATGTGTAACCAACAGAACGATCCCTCCGGTTGTGATTTGATGATAAAATTGCGATTATTTAAAGTTGCAGTAAAAATTTCTAAGCGATGTCAAAATTCTGGAAACATCCTCCTGAGCACATCCTTGAGACATTCGCATTCGTTTTGGACTTTTACAGGAAAAAAACATTGCTTCGATAAGGCATTTATCCTCAAGGACAATTGGAAATGAGGACCTCTAGAAAGAAGCACACCTAAATGACAAATATATCTGACTTTAGTTCATTACTCTTTGAATGCGATGCCCGCGAGCTCTGTCAACATGCTGAAATGCCAATTAGTCGAAGACACTATTCGAGGTTCCGTCTAGCCGCCTGCCAAATTTTAATCATTCATGTATCTCACAGCGGTCTTCTCAAAATAAATCTTTATTTGAAACTTCGACACAAACATTGCCTGAAATATAACAGGCGCCGCGAAAAACCCCAGTTGTGAATACAGCATTGAATCTTCTTTATAGGCTAACTGATGCATAACGACCTTGCAAAGCGTTTTGGTGCATATGCACGAATATCACGAGAAACGACACGCACTGACAAACGCTATCTGCGAAATGATTTCATTCGCAGAAGGCCATAATTCACACAATACGAATTGTTAATTCCTGCTTTCAGTTAAGTGAAACGATAATCGAAAGATGCTAAAACGTTACAACGTCTGGCGGCAAGTCGGGCTTTTTCATGCCTGGCTGCGCTTAGTTTGTTTGATAGGCTGCCCTGAATGGCTCGCGATGAGGAGGCTTGCTTAACTGTTGAGACTTGCCGTAAGACTCATGAAGTGCAAATTAGGGTGTATTGGAAACAGCTACTCCGGTGGAGACGCTGCCGATGAGAACTGTTCGTCTTGGAGGATATTGCTTTGCCTGAGAATATATCGCGTCTCCTACGGAAAGTGCATAACCTTCCGTAACCATGTGTAACCCAATACACGCATCCCAAAAATCCCGCTGAGCCGGTTTTTAGCAATTTGTTTATTTGGTCAAATCTGTGCTCATCACAGCCTCGGAGGACCACATATTGAAGCTGTGGAACCTGCAGAAGACAGTGCCTGCGAAGATGACGGTTGCCCTTGATGCGGAACCAGTACACATATTCTGGGCGAATTCTGGCTCCATTCTGCGCCTGGCAATGGGTGCGAAGGGGGAGTAGTGTTTCAGCGGCAGCCTTGACAACACCATCAACTGCTGAAACGTGCCTATCTGAACCATCGACCCAATTATGACTCCTTTGAGCCGGGGCACACTGTTGGCCATGACAGATGCAGTACGGGGCCTCTCTATGCATGTCATCAAACGGCAACTGCTGTCCAGCACGGGAGATGGCACCGCCCGACTCTAGTCTCCCCACGGCAAGGTGCCCTGCCCCGCGCGTACACTGCCCCGGATCTTGCTGACGGAAACCCGACATCAGTGGACATCGTCCGATCGGATGCCAATCAGATGGAAGTGGCCTACACGATGATACACTCGCTCATCATGCACATGGAGACGGGAAAGCGGTGGCGCGGATCGACAGTGACCAGAACCTCACCAGACCTCAGCAGTGACCAGCCCAGGGCCTCAATAACAGAATAAATGGTCCCATTGATTAGCGTAGAAATATAGGGAAGTAAGGCGCTTGTCATCAGACAAATACGAAGGCAGGAAACGGCCGCTGGATGCAAGGAAAGCTGGATACTTTTTTGTGGGTTAACCGATATAAATGAATGGTAAAGTGTGACGGATCAAAACCAATTTATTTAACAATTAGAGAAAAAAAAGTTCCACTTGAGCAATATAGGATTCAAACACGTTCCACCCCATCTCGCGGGTGGTACCCGACTGACACTGAGATGCGGCGACAGTTATTGAATTGCCTACTTTCGTTCGTCGTTACGTTGCGTGTAACCTATCCTTTAAGAGTATTCATCGGCGGAAGCCTCGTTCAGAGCAACGGAGTGAGTACGATTTGTAATTATGCATTGCTAGCTGCAGAACCCTGTATGCGAGAGGTCCTTCATGCCTTGCATTGGTTCGAGGTACAATTGTTATCCTATTGAGTCTCAAGCAAGCTATGTTAGCAATGCTAAATTTATTGCATTCTACAGGAATGACGCCGCAAGTATACTACACTTTAAGGGCCAAGAATTACGAACGGTGTCAATAGCCTAGAAATAACGGTATTCAACAGCTACAGTTCTGGTCTTCTTGTTGCTCTAACTACTGGAAGACATCACTATACAAAACCCGGGCGCTAATGTTGCGTACTGGTAGCTGTTTTGAGGCACGTGAGCGAAAGGTATCTCAAAATCCCAATAAAAGAAACAGCTCAGCACAACGATGACGACAACTGAGCATTATCGAAGCTTTGTGTGTGCGTGTGTGGGGGGGGGGGGGGGGGGGGGTGCGTGCCGTACGTAGAATGGAGAAAGAAACTCGTTGGCCCAAAATTATATTTTGGTGGATTCTGAAAGCTACTCTTTGCCTATCACAACTAAGGCTTAAATAAGTGAATTTTGAGGCAATTTTAATTTACCTTCAAAATTTATGGAGACTTTGAGCTCCGCGATTAAGTATGACTGAAGTGAAGTATCACAGCGTTCCGACGCACGAAAGATGGTTTTGCAGGTTTATATATATTTCTTGCATTTTTTCAGTCTCACAACCTGCCTTGCGATGACGTTACCGGTAAACTCGGCCGCCATTTCTTGAAATTTGATGCGTCCCAATATGCGTTCGTTATGCGTTCGATGCAACGCCGGGCCACTATTGTGCTCCACCATTAAAGTTATGAAGCGGTGGCGCTTCAAACACGCGGTGAAGTTTTAGAGCGCAGCTCTAGGCGTCCGTCCCCCCGTTTTGCAACGTCGTCTTCGTCTCCGTAGGCCTCGTAACAAGCTCCGCCCCCCTCTCAACCTCACCCTCCGTGGTGGCGACCGCTCGTCTTCTCTGATTGCTGCGCATGCTACTGCCACCACCGTTAGCCGCTGCGTGTCCCCCATCCCTCCCCGCCCCCCTCTTCATGAGTGGCGGCGACGGTGTTCCGAGGTTGCTGAAGCGCCGTTGCGCTATCAGAGGATCACGAGGGTTCTCACTTTGCCGATGCGCCGGGTCGCTACCAGCGGGCAGGGTGCCTGCATCCCACCGAAACGCAGAGCCACGTTGTCATGACTTGCTAACGCCGTCAGCCGCATCAATAAGTCGCTGTTATCTCTTCGCCGTGCGACGTTCGTATGGGCCCACGCGCTACCTCCGGAAAACTCCCAATAACTTAATTGCTCTCATTTCTCCAACCGCAAAGCTACCTTCATTATAGTAAAGAACTGTTAGTGGAGTGTTTCTTCAAGGAATAAGTGTGCAATTTAAAAAAAATTGTCTTTAATTGTACATACTTATGTTGCTCGAAACCTTTGCCTCAATCTATCGAAAAGGTGAAACAGCTGATGAGTTGCGCTCAAATTTTGCATTAGGAAGTAACATAATCGTCGACAAATTTTTTATTTCCTGTTTTGATTTTTCTCTTCAATTTTAGCAATAATTTTAATTTTGAAATATGTTATGCACAGATAGCATCAGCAGGCGTCACCTTTTCGTCCTGAGCAGTTTGACACTTTAAACACATTTATCACGCTTTTCTCAATATTTGATATTATTGGAATTGGCCAATTATGCGCTGAGTTTTCTTGACATCATCAAGCATTGCATTTTCTTTCAGAGCCTTTCGACTCGTTTGAAACCCCTGTCTGTAATTTTTATTTTTCGATTATTGCAATTAACTGATATCAAGCACTCTAAATTTTCTTAATCACCATTTTAAGCATTCGCGTTTTATTGTGAACATATTGTCAACTTTGTACCGTTTCTTTATTGTTTACCTTTTAATTCGTGAATTAGAGCAATTTCATTACCTCGCCATCGACTCTCAGACACCAGTTAATATTACGCCATTAGAAGCACAAATTACCAAGGTACGATTTCTACGCAACAGGCGATTATTTCCCGTAAGCTATGCCGACGAGCACTACTACGACGCGGACGGCTTTTCAACCGAATGAGGTATGTAAGCTATCGCTTATCACTGTGAAAAAAATGTGAAAAGCTGTAGTGATTATCGTAATTATTGCAGTTAGTGCGCAGCTGCAAAACTAACCAGAGAAGTCATTGGTGTCAAACTCCCTCGGTGGTCGATGGACGGACGACGGACTGCTCTGCAAGGCTCAGCGATGTCCAGTGCAAGCAGACGGGGTGGCCACCGACGTAGATGTCGACAGCTCCGGCCGCCAACCCCTCCGTGTACTTCGAGCATGAAGTCGCAGAGTAGGAGCAAAACTATTGAGCCCTGGTGGAACACGAGCATGCAGGTCGGGAGTCTCCGGAATGATCGCTAAGCAGAGTCCAGGTTGTGATCTCAGTTTTCGACCCGGAGGCGATGCCATGTCAGCGCGAAGGCCTCCGGAAGCGTGGTGAAGGAAATGAAATTTCCACCAAAGAACCAAGAGAAGAGCTGTTCGGAGATGGCTGGCTGCTGCAAAAGAACGCTCGACGCAGCGCCTACGTTCGAATCACCGTATGCTGAACGAGGCACGCGGAACACGTGCGCTCGCGTATTGTATATTGTGATCTGCGTCTTCTTCGTCGCGGCGCTCCCGCAAAGCACAAGGCTGGCCGAACATTAGGCGGATATACTAGTTAGTAGTTCCGGATGAGTCGCGCCTGAGGCAGAGGACACAGCACAAGACAGGAAATGTTACTTTACAGAGATTCCTGAGTATAAAAGCAACCTGTTTCATTCAGATACCGTAATACGCTTTACAACCTTCACGTTAGACGCCAATAGTGCTGAGAGCTTACTTGCGCACAGAATCAAAACCACTTGTTTTGACCTTAAAAATAATTAGTACTTTGCTGTTGTCCCCTCAAAAAACGACGTAAAATGTGGGGTTTGGAATATTCATAAGGAAGTAAACGTAATGCCTAGAATTTGTGAGCAGAGTATATTTTCAGGGCACAGCATTGACCCCGCACGTTGTTTTCCCCGCTACTTAGAGGGCAGAGCAAATATATTTGAGGGATAAATAAGATATAACTAATCCATAAATTTACAACAATTGAGCCAACAGGAATGAATATTTCGAAAGCTAAGCATCTGTTCATGGATGATTCGTGAAAGCTCCATTCGTTACACATTCTTCATGTTTGTCGTCTGACAAACGTCACGCTATCAATCTCAAGGGTTTTCTTTTTTTATTGCTTATTTGTTATGCTGCCTCAGTGATTAAAATGCTGTAACAGCGCAAGCACGGTGCGCTTTTTCTGAGCTGTAGCAGATGACACGAAGCACCGCATCCAGGTCCTTGTGCGCCTGCGGCACAATGCTTGAATGCGCGGCCGCGCGGAATGCGCTGGCACTCCAAGGAGGGCGGCCACGCTTAGGGTTGATGGACTGTAGGCGAAAGGAAATCGGTTTCAAAGGCGGAGTGATCTTTTCGTGTTGCTGAACGCCTGTTTACCAATCGATGGCCGCGCCGACGCTCCTTTGAAAAGTCGCGAACACCGTGAAGCACCCAGTGAAGCTTGAGGCGCACGTTCTTGTTACTTGAGTAAGCCAGCAATCAAGGCCGGTTCTTGAACTTCACATCTGTAGCTGCTAGCACTTCCTTCGCTGCACCGGCACTCTTGAGGGCAACCGTCCACACGTCCTTCACTTGTCCTAAAGCGAGAACCTCGGAGCGTGCACCAAGAGAAACCAAAGATCTCTGGAGTCTTCGAAGCATAGGGACTTTCCTTCGGGTCCACTTGCATAAATACCATGTTGATCAGCACCACTCGTCTTTTTGGAAAACTTGGCAGTATAACAAGGCAGCCTTCATCAACGGCAGGAAAGAACCTGTTTCCGCGGCCGGACTGGGCCGCTGTTAGCGTTCCGGCGTACCACGTGATAACACATCCGTACGCAGTGGTAGCCGGAAGTGAAATCCTTTCCACTTGGAATCCCTGAACCATCGTGAACACATAACTGTTTCTTCTCACATCTGCCGTATGCAACTCTTGATCCCGAAAACAGCGTACCGAAATATCGACTTTCGGCAAAAAATGCCTTCGGATGCCTCCTGCTTCAATCGACTCTCGTTGTCTTGAACAATGGACCTTGTATGGCATTTATTTTACTTTGTGAGGCTCTTTACTGAGTTTACTGCGCACACTGATTTGTATTCTCCCTGGGGTTCTCAGGTGGCGCCTGAAAGAAAAGGACGTTGAAATGGGTTCGCGCGCTGTGGTCGGAACGCTGCTTGTTGATAAAGCCTCGCCTGCCTTTTTCGTGAAGTGTAGACCCCCTTTCCGTGACAGTATTATACTCCCTTTGAGATTTCCAGGATGTTTATTATACATACGATTTGATCGTTTTTCACGCACTGAAGTACTTGTCTCACTTGGCGGAAAACATGAATTAAATTTGCGAATTTACCTCTGGAGGCCTAATACTTCTTAGCCGAGTCACTTTTCAGATATTCGAGATTACAATTGTCCCTGGAATTGTCTTACATGCAGTTAGAAAGTCGAGCGCCGTCAGAGTGCGCTCTGCGAAGCCCAACTCACTGGTGCACGTGATACGCGGCGTTGGCATATCTCGCTCTCGCGAGGCTATCCATATCCCCCCCCCCCCCCCTAGCAGCGCCGCCAGCCCTGCAGTGCAAGGCGATCGCTGCTCCAAGCCTATACGAGTTAGGTCATGTGACACGAGGGCTACTGAGGGATACAAGACTATTTTCCTCCCAAAGCGAAAGACGTGCAATGTTAGAAAGTTTGCGAAATGACGAACTTTCGTATGTCGGCGCGAGCAATAATTTGCACGGGCCGTAGAATACAAAGTAATAGTAAATTTGGGGTTTAAAAGGTCAACCACGCTACCTTGTAAGTTGGCTGAAAAAAGATTCATTATTTAAACACCTAATTATTTAAGAGCAGCGCTTAATGTCAAATAGTAATTCGTAGCGGTCCTGTGGTAATCGCCTAACACTTTTTAGAATTACAACAGTGGTGGTCTTGGCACTCGAACAAAGAAATCTTGGTCATCTTACGCACATTTCTAACATTGCATGTACTTGGAAACTCCACGCGTACTCTACCGCCCAATAGAACGCGTCAGCGCGTACCTTACGTGACTTCCTTTCATGGCTTCATTTAATCTGCAGCCTTTTAATGGTATTCATTCTGTTGTCTGGAGCAGCGAGCAGTGGATTGCACCGCAGCGCCTGTAGTCTGGTAGCTAGCCTAACGCGAGCGAAGCAGACGGGCCGACATACAAACTATTGTTTGGCAATACGAAAGCAGCTGCCGCTCTTTCCATCACGCACGTTGCATTCATCTCCTCTTGCGCGTTGCGTCTGCGCGCATGCGCATGACAGTAGCACCGCAACCCGACTCTTCATCTGGACCCCTCTTCCTGTAAGGTCAAGCTACCTTCTCTGCAACGCTCCGGATAGTTTATTAAAATTCATTAAAACTTCCTGCTGGGCGAGGTGCTAGTTCATCTTGATGTAGGCGTTTTTTAGCTCGACCAAAGACAAGGACAAGAAAGTCGAGGCGTACACACACGTCTCGCCTTTCCTGTCCTTGTCTTTGCTCGCGCTAAAAAAATCCTACAACAAAAACCGGACAGTTTGTTCACGTCATTGAAACAGACCCCCCCCCCCCCCCCCCCTCCGTTTTTGCCCGTCTCTGCAAGGTACGCCGAGAAATCATATGGTGGACTTCCGTCGAGGTTTGCGAGGACCTGATGTACCTCTGTGCACATTTTTTGCAAAGTATGGGCACGCTTTGAAGAGGTGTAAGCTGAGGAATGACCCTTCGAAGGCGCTTTGTGTTTCCCTGAGAACTGAGCTTCCGGGCGCAGTTGGATGGCCCTCCCCACACCTTCATTATTCACCCCCATCGAACCTCTTTACTACACTACAATTGTTCACCACTATTGTCGGTGCCGTCTAATGTACCCGACACCACATCACACACTACCACATCGACAGCACGTACCGGCGACAAATTCAGACACATTCGCTCCCATCTCCTGAATTTGCCCACATCATACACCCTACGAACTTCCCACCATACTGCACCACATGCAACGCCGCCCCACCCACCCTCTACCATTACTTATGGGAATGCCCACATCCCGTTCGCGTTCCTCCCATCAAACACCCCACCCCCTCCTCCTGGGAGGCTGCCCTTCTATCCACGCAAACCACGGATCAGTTAAAGGTAGTCGAGCCAGCTAAGTTAGAAGGAACAGCCAGAGCGCTTCTGGACTAAGGGGTCCTCCTGGTAGTGTTCACATTATTTTATTTAAAAAAAGTTTTTTCCTCCTCCTCCTTTTATCAAATTCATATGTAGAGAGTTTTGCAATGTCTTAAGTGCTATCGCGTCAGCCTAAAGGCACGAGAGTGTGTTGTTAGTGCAGTAAGCTTGCCCCAAGTGACGCATTCGCCTGCTGGCTTGTGTGTTATCAATAGAAACTGTACGCAGGCGGCAGGAATCGCATAGTGGTATCGTAATGCGGTATAGCAGTGCACCACTGAGTAGAAAATAACAAAACTGAACCGTTACCGTCGGCTGCAGGAGAAAGCACTCCAGCGGGCCTTCAAAGAACTACTTGCGTTTACTCGGCCTACGTATGGAAACCGAATGCGCGTACGACGGGTAAAGCGCAATGTTTACGCCATTCCACATAGCAAAGTAAGATTCTCCCTTGCACAAGCAGTAACAATGCGGCTCAGAAGGTTACAGCCCTTGCACTCTGTAGACTCTGGCTTCACCACACAAATAAAAATCGTAACTGCGGTGCTCCATTGAAGCGTAGTAAAAGATTGCCATGGTAGCAGTTTTTGCGATCATGTTGAGGTTGATTGTAGGCTGTGGAATGGTGTAGTTGAGAGTTGTGGATTAAAAGCTGTATTTTGGAGGTATCCTTATGGGAAATACGCGAATTACGACCAGTGATGCAGCAGTGGCTAAACAAGCACGAAAACAAGGGGAATGGGAACCTGTTACCGCATTACGTGACCCAAGGGTTTTTTACCGAGGATCATAGGCGTCGTATACGGGGCAGTAGGACGTAGTGCGATGGTCATCGAAACACAGACGAGCCGAGGTTTACTGTCAACATGACGGATGTGTTTACGTAGAGACAAGAGGCGAAAACACTAAAACTGGGCACTTCGGCCCTCATTTGCAGTTCGGGCCACTTCGATGGCCAACTGCAAACTGAGGGCAGCTTCGGCCCTCAGTTCGGCTGGGGAACCTTAGTTATTTCGATAACGTTCAGTCACTCAGACTGGTCACATGCGCAGCTTCGTATTTGAGGACAGCAACCAGAAGGCATACCCACTGCAGCTGCTAACGAATCAGCCACTGTCGTCTCGTCGTCTAACCGGGGGGGGGGGGGGGAGGGGGGCGAGGCACCGTAAGCGTTGCTGTTGCAGTCCGGCTCTTGGTGTCACCTGTGTGCTGGGCAGGGGAGGCACTCTAGGTTATGTTGTGCGATAAACAAGGCCCATAAAATTAAGAAGGAAGAGAATAACTGCGTCAGCACGCCTTTGCTTACATTCTAACACAAACAATAGGGGCACCTGAAAAACAGTTTGCTACAATACGAATAGCTTTTCTCTTTTGCTTGCCTTGTCTCAACCAGAGCGCACATGCGTGTTGGAACTATATTGTGTACCCTCTGCCGAAGGAAAATTTCCGTTGAAGTTTAGCGATCGCCCTTTCTAGATTCTATTTCTTTGTCGCTGTCATTTCCGCTACGTTTTTCCACTTTTTCATCAGACACCAACTAGCCCACTTTTCTGCCTTCACAGGGATCCTAAGCTATGATAATGGCATCTGTGATGGTGTCGTATCACGGTACCTGCCTTGCACTGCAACAAGCAACGCCAAGTCGCAAAATAGGCGACTACCCGCCGAGATGTGATCTCCGTTGAAGGGCAATGTTTGCACTATATATCCGCTTTGTATGAAAATGCCGATGTGAGGTGCTAACCTTAAGAGCGCAAACGAAATGCCTCCCTCTTGCGTGGATGCTGTACAGACAGAAGTGGAAAGAGTTCCACGTTTCCTTTTGTAAATAACTACGCGTGACGAAGAATTGGAGCCCAAGCACACAAAACTGTGCGGCAGAGCAGCAAACATCTACTTGAGCCATTTAATACTCCATGCGGCCTTTGAGGAGGGAGGGGGCCGCCGTTGGCTGGGAGAACCTTCCCGCAGTTCCCGAAGATGATGATATTAGTGGCCACCGCTCTTTATAGTACGAGAGAGATGTCACTGTTGCGGAGAGGTTGCAAGACTGTATGTGTGCACGCGGTCGCATTAAGTCACGGGTCAACAAGGACGATGCCTTAACGACCCACATAACGTCCACGTAGAGCCGTGGTTCTTATCTTTGCTCTCTCTGGGTGTGTCTTTTTTTTCATAATTTTTTTGCTTCTACGACAGCCGAGTTGTGAGGGTCATGGGGAGTGAAGTCGGAGTGGCGATTGGCGTACATGCAGGGAGCGTATATTCAATGGCTGCGCACTCGTTGTTCATGCGTATTTTTTCGCTCATTTTTTTTTTGTGGTTACCGGGGCACACTAGCGGGGAAGGCGGTTCGGAGGTTCTGTGCGGGCTCAGCAGAAAATCTCCTCTGCCAGTAAGAGGGCAGGGACAATTCTCTTTTTTACTTTCCCAAAAGCTGTGCTAAGAGCTCTGAAACTCGAGTCCCTCCTCCGCTCTTCCTTCTCCGCGCTACCCTACTTCGCATATCCCAGCTTTCAGCCTGCTTACCGTACTTTGTCTTTTTTGTTCTCATTTCGCCACCTTCCTATGAATAGTTGTTGCTACTAAACATAATTTTCTTATTGGCGAGCTTGCCGTGTTTTGCATTTCTAAAAATTAAACCATTAACCCTTCCTGTGTACACAGGGTGGCTCAATATGAAAGGAAAGTAAGTTTTGACATTGAAGAAACGATTACTCCATATGGGCATGGTAATTTCTTTCTAATTTCCTCACTAGGATTCCTCTTAGCATGTAATATCCAGAAGTCTATTTCGACTTCGGTAAAATTGCCTTTTTTGTGTAAACTGATCGTTTCCTTAAACGGAGACATACGACGAACCCTAATATGCATACCTGCGCACAGACCAGTGCAGCTCGGGACCGAATACGCAGCGAGCTCCAGCTCGAACATATGCCAGGCCTGCATGATAAGTTGCTTTCTGCAAGATTTTCCGTTTTCCATTACAGATGGCACTGTTCAAGTCGTCAAGCCGAGGTTTTGAAACGAAGCGGCGCCCAGTAAAACTTTCGTGGGGAATAGGAAGGGGTCGGGCGAACGGGAGGGTCGTGTCTCCAGCTACTCTTCGCCAACCTCGAGGCTGCCATATGATCCACCCGCCACTGGAACCGCCAAAAAAAGAAAAAAGGTGTAAAGAAATACATTCGAGGAGTAGCCGATGACGGGCTAGCTGGGACTTAGGATGAAAACCGCGCAAAGGAAGAAACAGAGAGAGTGTGCATTCTTCGCCTGTGTTCCGTCCTTTGCGCGGTTTTCAGGAACGAAGACATATGAACGAGCGCGCAGCCGTCTCCAAACCATGCGGTCTTTGGAGAGGAAAGGAAAAAAAAAATTCATAAGCCCACCGAGGGGGCGAGGAGGCCCAACCAGGAAGGCTGTATGTAGCCGCGACGTAGGCTCTACATCCCACTTGTTGGCACGTGATTTGATGCGACCTACTTACAAATATTGTGTCCTAAGGGTAAGTGCGCTCGTCTGCGCTGCCTTTGTCGCTCCTTGGCAGCGGTCGAGTTCAATGTGCATTGTTTGAACTCGGGCAGTATGGATGGGATGTAGACGAGACGAAGAAAACGGAGGCGACTTTTACGATGAAGAAGCGAAGAAATATTATATAAAATATCACGCCAGTTTCAGGTTAAAATAAGAGCATAAAGATAAGGTACGCATCAGGGCTACTACAGAAGCCGACTAAACGCACACCCTCACTCTTCCTTGCCTTATCACTAGGACAGTTACAATTACTTCACGAATGAAATAATTAACAGTATTTTATTTATCTCGCTCAATATTACAACAAAAAGGGTAAGCGGTAAAGGATGCCAGCCGCAGCTTTAAATTCAACTCCCTAGTTCCCATTCTCACGCGGCGACCTTGTTTCAGGATTCGCGTGGTAGCACGGGACTTCTAGCTTGTACACAAAAGCAATTTATGGGGAAAATATATTTATATACAACATTTATAAAGTGCATTTGACGAATCAAGCATACCCTGGGATTTGAATTAAAGGACGATATATGAAAATTTCTGTGATCAGCCATGTTTTGTACGAATGTTCATTTGCTACAAAAAATTGCAGCGCAATGATTGTGTATCAGAAATGGTGCGGCATGGTGAAACGGACTAACAGTTATGGTTTTGCACAGTATAAGGAGACGTATGTTGAATAGAATGCAGCAATTTAAAGCCTAAACAGATAGCAGCATTTCTTCGGCGCCGTGTCAGCGTCTGGGCTATGCAGACGTCGCTTGCGGAAGGCAAAGCTGAAAGACGTAGATATCTTGCAGTGCAAGATCTCAGCGTCGGCGCCGGAAATGCTTCGCAGGCGGGTACCACTGACAAGCCACGCATATGGGCAGTGTTTTTCTGTTTAAGCAGGGCTGCTGTAAACGCCGCCACTGGCAAAAATATTTGCAGCGAAGGCAAGAGATCATCTTTTGCCCCCCCCCCCCCCCCCCCCGCATGCCCGCGCCTTACTTTCCTTTGCCACCTTTGTAGATTCACGTCGGAGCTAAATAGGAGGATTTTAGCTACGCTTGGGGAATAATTGTTGGAACTTCCCGGATCCCTCCGTGCTTTGTCATCCAGACACCAGTTCAGGCACCGTAACGTGCTTGGTCACAGTCTCCTGCGCAGGCCGAGTGATGACGGCCATTGTTGAGACGCTGACGCGACGTCAAAGAAACGCTGATATGTGGCCGTATCTTTCAGCATAGAGTCATTGTTTCCTAAAGGTACGGTTTTATACACGCGTAAAGATTTCAAGGTGTCTAAAGTCACTGACATGAAGATGGTAAACTTATCAAAATACGCATCAGTGTTCGCATGCGAATGTATGTTCCCAGGTAGCACAAAGTGGGCTATAAAGGGTGGGCCCGGTGGGTCCAATGTAGGCGATGCAGGACAGCCCCGGTGGGCTCAGTGTGGGTGCTGCAAGAGGAACCGACGTAGGTCCGAAGCGGGCTGTCGACAAAGCCCCAATGGGCCCCACTAGGGACCGATGCAGGCAGCCCTTGTGGGGCTGCCCACACTTTTCCGGCATTGTTAAAAGGGCACATCCCGCCAACTCCCCGCGATGGTCCTACTTTGGACCGATTTGGGCAGCCGCTTTGGAGGAACATTTTTTTTTTATTTCAGTTAGCCCCTCAGATAATGACATAGGACCAATGTGGGTTCTATAGCGCTAGCCGCACTTGGGCTTGCCCACATTATTCTCATAAGGTTCCGACGCAGGAAATTGATGGAAAGCCCTAGTCCAAGTTTTTCCAATCAATATTTATGCACATATTAAGTAATTATTTTATATATGTCTGCACTTTCTAAACAGCCACAATATTAAATTTTACAATAATTCATAACATTCATCTAGCCGAAATGACTTCATGTACATCTTGTTCAGGCTATGGAGTTGTGTGTTCTTTAACATTAATATTGTGCTGCGAGCTGCAGGCTGTCCAAAGTAACCACATAAAAGGCAACGATTAGCAATCAGCTTGTTTTAGTATTTGTAGCGCAATATGCATGAGCGCGAGAACTAAAGCCATGTAAATTTCTAATCAACTAAACATGGCAACAACTGTTATAGAAATCATCTATAATAGTAACTTAGGGCAACATCTAATGCAAATAAAGGTTGGAAACAATGATTACGCAATTGCACGCATGCCTTCTAGCCCCATTATGGCCGATGTGGGACCTACAGCGGTTTTGTGTGGGCAGCCCCAATTGGGCTGTGTGTTGGTTTTGAACCTAAAGCCCACTTGCTGTTGCTCGTGCCTTCAAATGCCCCACAAGGGACCAATTTTGGTATCATGCGGACCCTCCCGCCTTCCAGCCCCATTACGGCCCATGTGGGATATAAAGCAGTTTTATTTGGGCAGCCCCAATTGGGCTGGACATTGTTTTTGAACCTAGAGCCCACCTGCTGTTGCATGGGCCTTCAAAGTCCCCACAAAGGACCGATTTTGGTACCATGCGGGCACGCCCGCCTTCCAGCCCCATTACAGCCTATGTGGGACCTAAAGCGGTTTAGCTAAGGCTGCCTCATTTGGGCTTCACGAGGGCTTGCCCAAATTGAGCCCTTATTCATATTTCACCTGCCCTCAAGTAACCTACAAAGGGCCGATTGGGGCAGCATGTGGGTGTGTCCGTTCTCTTTCCCCACTACGGCCGATGTTGGTCCCACAAAGATTTAATGGGGACGGCTTCATTTCGGCTCTATGAGGGCTTTCCCATAAAAAGCCCACATTTAGGTTGGATTGCCCTCCAATATCCGGCAAGGGACCCTTGTGGTCTGGATGCAGGAATGTGCTCTGCATTAGCCTAAGAAACGCCGCTATGGGACCCATGCAGGTGGAGCAGGGGCAAGCCCAAATGGGGCTTGCCCACTTTTGCCCCATAGGGGACCGATGCAGGTTTTATGATGGTTGCCCCAGCCCCACTTGCCTACATCGGACCTACTGGGGCCCCATATTCTGTGCTACCCGGGTTAATATTACTTGTACAATGCGTTTTTGTGCGAAAAATATTCTATACTATTTAGTGTTTGCATTCCAGACGCGTGAGGCATGACAGAAGGAAAGCACTGTAGAATAGAGTTTTCAGTGTTTTTGGAACCCAAGTTGGCGGCAACATAGGATGTCAGCTGTTTTTGTTTCTTTTCCTGGGAACGTTCTATACTAATTATGTGTCCCAGAAGCAGGGGGCTAGAGTACGGCCGTCACTTCGCCGTAATCATGGACACGAGCGTGCTCGAGATTATTTTATTGTACCCCGCACAACCGATATAGAGACGTAGCGGGTGCTACTCATCCAGTGAAAAGGGAAAAGAATGTATCTTCATTTCTCACACTATGCTTTGCCACAGCAAAAGAGCACGCTACCCCACCACAACCAACTACAATCAGGCTATTCGCGCCGAGAGCGACACGCGAAGTTGCCAGGAGAGCCAAGAAAAGGCCAGTGACTACTCTTCCTCCGGAGGAGCTTTTCTGCAAGCTGTCAAAAAGCCCTCCAGCCCTGAAGATTGTGTTGGTGGTCATGGAAATACTAAAATAATAATCAAAAAGGAAGAAAAATGATGTTGTGGCGGGATAGGGAGATGATAGCCTGCAGAAGTGCAGAGGGAAGTGCACAAAGGGTAACAAACAAGTGTAGCACAAACATCATATATATTCTAGTACATTCTAGATGCGAAAACAAGCACCCAGCACAACTACGTCCTTGCTCTCGACTCGGATGTAAAATATCAGTATTTTACAAAAACACATCACAGCAAGCGCTTTCATTTTTCACATCAAATCAGGCTTTAATTGCGCATCATCAAAAATTATCTATCTTTTAGAATGTTCCTTCTGTCATAAACAGTACACGTATAAAGCCTGAGATCCTGCTGACGGAATCCCGACGTCAGTGAACTTTGTCCGATTGGATGCCAACGAGATGGCGCTGGCGTACACGACGTCAAGTTCGGTTACCATGGACCTGGAGACGGGCAAGCGAGTTGTACGGATCGACAATTCCCAGAATCCAGATGCAAGTGCTCTGAGCCAGCAGATCAACTCTGTGGTGAGCCATCCGATTTTGCCCATGGAGATGACGGCGCATCAGGTTCGCCACATTGTCTTCTTCGACAGCAACACTGGAATCCCGAGATGCGCAAAACACTCTTTTCGGTCCGCGTACTCCAAGAGCCGAACCTCGGTCGTCCTCTGCACATAATAGACAACGAACACTGGTGGACATAAGAAGTGTCCGCATACCTAGCACTGTCATTCGTAAAAAAGCACAGCACATGTGCAGGGGTATACAATGGGGCGAATGCAGTCTTTTTTTCACTGCTTATGTACGCTGTGGAGAAAAAAAGAATGAAATATTGAGCTATAACACAGATACAAAAACCTTGAAAAATGCATATATTTAGCTTCCTCATCATCATCATCTCTGACACATCTTGCGAGACCGATTGCACTATTCTGCGCACTAAAATGCTTGACGTAGACATTAAACAAGCCATTTTGTGGCTCTGACCAGACTGGGAGCAACACTGCTGCATACTTGGTGTTTACTGCAGAACCAGGTGTTTGACCGTGCATGGTCCGCAATTGCGCGCACTATTGTGCGCCTGTGGACATGCTATTCATATGTGCTGTTTGTGTAAGGGCTCTAAGTGAGCGTGATCACATCAATCTTTTTGTGTGAGTATGCTTTGCTTTGTCGTGACCCTACAACTGCCAAGATGACCTTGTCAAGGGAACGTAAAGAAAACACAAAGAAACGTCGCCCTGTGAGAAATAGCCGGAAGTGCTTTTGTTCAACTCCTCATTATTCCCGCCGAGAGGCGCTACTATAAAGTGAGGAATGCCTATTGTCCAAAGGAGACGATCGGAGTGACACGTCCGCTGACATACAGGAGAAGAAAGGAGCATGAGGATTACGGCCATTAGAGGATTTCCAGTGAATCCAGGAAAGATTTACAATTGCCGGAAATGGACAATGCTGGGAGCAGTATTCGCGCCGCGCACGTACACTTGGGTTTCTGAGCAGGAAATCCACTTGCCGGAACCACCATAGCGGATCTTTGCAGAAGAATCGAAGTTTACCTCCTCGCAGTTCCCGAGCTCTACCCGACAACAAGTGACAACGCCCGACGAAACACTACTGGCGCAGTCAGTGCATCAGACCATAAGTGCAGTGATGTGTTGGATTGGTTGCCGATATCTGAAGATTGTGCCCTGGAACTGATTGGTCAGCATCTTCAGAGAGGGGCTGGACATAGGGGATTTAAGGACGTTGTGGAGCACGAAATAACGCTCTGAGCCCTGGGTAAACGGCCAATCCAGACGCTTCTCGCTATGAACTCCTAACGCTTGCTATTTTGCTGATATACCCTTTTTTCATGTAAATAAGTTTTCTCAAAGTGCCATTAAACTTGCTTGTATATATTTTACCAACTTCGAAAATTCAATCCTTCAGCAACGCGGAGTCTCTGCACGCTACCAAGTGAAGGCCGGGTCGACTTAGTCCCAGCGTCACGACAACTGGTGACCAGCGTTGGGATCTGAATGTACAAGCCAAAACATCTGGTGATTGGAGGTGGATCAGAATCTACAAGCCACAACATCTGGTGATCGGAGGTGGCATCTGAAGCTACAAGCCACAACATCTGGTGATCGGAGGTGGCATCTCAAGCAACAAGCAGGAGCAACAATCGACCAAGAAGAGAGCAGCTCGGAACATCGATCGTATGTATGAGTGAGTGCTTGGCTTTTCTTCTGATGTGGACCAGGTTCTAGAGCAGGCTTAGATTTTAGAACTGGTAAAAAGTGTTGAAACGCCTTTAGATTTGGTAGTTTGCACAGTTGTTTTGGAAGTAGCCGTCACTCGGAGCGATCATGGAACTACAAAAGCTGCAGAAACCGGAACTGTTGCTGTTGTGTGAGGAATTGGGAATTGATACTAGTGGTTTGGCACGAAAACCCTTGATCTTAAAGGCAGTCACTGATTTGGGAACCGATCATGATATCAGTGAAGCATGGAACTTCATCGGACAAAAAAAGGAGGAGCACCTCAGACAGCAGAAAGAGCGGGAAAAAGAGGAAAAGAGGCGTGAGCGTGAAATTGAGAGAGAAGCAAAAAGGCTGGAGCAAGAAACTGAGCTCCGAAAATTAGAATTAGAGTTGAGCAAGAGGTCGGCCAATTGTCCCCAGCTAGCGGTACCTCTTCTCAACAAGGAGGCAGATTTCAAGATGTCAAAGTACATGCAGCCATATGTGATATCAGGGGATATCGGTCTGTATCTGGCTATCAATGAGCGAACCTGCAAAATACTTTCCTTCCAGCGAGACACTTGGTCTCATAGATTATTGACGGTTCTCCCCTGCGAGGCAGCGGAGGTTGTCGCGCGGCTAAGCATGGAGGACGCGGACAACTACGAGAAGGTCAAGGTTTGCCTTCTGAGAAAGTATAGGCTTAGCGCCGAGGCGTTCAGGCAACGTTTTCGGAACGCTACTAAGTCCAGGGACGAGAGTTACCCTGAATTCCTTTACAATTAAAGAGTCAATTTGGGCGAGTGGCTAAAGAGGACTGATTCCTACAATGATAGGGATGCTGTAGTCGAGCGAATTCTTTTGGAGCAGTTTTATAACTGCCTCCCAGAAAAAGAAATTGGTTACAGGACCGAGGCGACATTAAGTCGGCAATTGAAGCTGCCGAACACATTGAGGAGTACGCTTCGCGCCGACAATTCAGCAACCCAGCAGTGGATAGGCCTCGCAATCCCAAGTTGAGTGTGGATAACCATCAGGAAAGACACTTTGCTAGAGCTGCAAACGAAGAAAAGAAAGCTTCTTCAGGCAAACTCCCTTGAAAGGACGGCAGTGAGAAAAGCGGGGAAGTGACCAACGCGCAGAACACAAAGAACAAGCTTGAGGCTAGGAAGCCGCTCACATGCTTTAGGTGTAATGAGCAGGGTCACATTGCCGTCAACTGCCGGAAAGAAAAGATTGCTTTCTCGTATGTCAGTGACTGCGATGAAAACATGAAGCTTTTGGAATCCTACATGCATGATCTAGTAGTCAACGGGAAGCCTTGCAAGGTACTGCGCGATTCGGCCGCAACGATGGATGTTGTCCATCCGGCGTATGTGTCGCCTTCCGACTATACAGAACAGTGTGCATGGATCCGCCAGGTAGTGGAGGAACAGAGTGTGTGCTTGCCAATCGCGAACGTGTTCATCGCGGTGAGTTAACAAGCGAGGCTGCCGTTTGAGGAAAGTTTCCTAAGTGCTATCCGTATTTATTTTCCAACAAATCGGACATGCTGCTGCGAAAGAGGGGCATCCTTTTCGGAGACAGAGTTGCGCAAGCCTTAACACGTTCAAAGGCGCGAGAACTAACTACACTGCTCATTCCAGAAAAATCCACAGCGGAGGAAACGGCAGTTAAAACAGCGGTCGATGCGGAAGATAGCGGGTCAGAAAACTTTGAGAGCGAGGCATCTCAGATAAGTCAACTTGAAAGTGAGCTTGATGAGACGCGGAATGAGGACGTTCTTGATAGTAACCTCTTGCCGCCACTGTCTAGTAACCTCACGAGACTTCTAAGTGGAACCCGAGAGGACTTAGCTATGGAGCAAGCCAACGATCCCAAGATACAGGAGATAAGGGAGCACCACCGTGCCACTAAGACGGCAAAGAATATTTCTTTCGAGGTGAGAAAGAGAGTGCTGTATCGCTTATTCAAGGATAAGCGCGGAGTAGAGCGGGACCAATTAGTAGTTCCCCAAAAGTACCGCGAAGACTTGCTGCGACTTTACCATGGCAGCTCGTGGTCATGTCACCTTGGAATAAGGATTGGAATAAGGAAAACAAAGCAGAGGCTGTTGCAAGAATACTATTGACCTGGATGTTTTAAGGACACGGAAAAGTTTGTACGGTCATGCGACACGTGCCAGCGGGTTGGAAAGGCGCAAGATAGTTGGAAAGCGCCGATGGTGTTAGTACCAATCATTACCGAGCCGTTTCACTGGTTAGTAATAGATGTAGCTGGGCCACTTCCTGTAACAGAGTCAGGATACCGTTATATCCTCATTATGTTATGCCCAGCCACAAAGTTTCCAGAGGCTGTTCCGCTGCGCGAGGTGACGTCCGAGAGTGTACTGGATTCGCTGCTGTCAGGGTTTGCACGAGCTGGATTCCCTTCCGAGGTCCAAAGTGATCAGGGTAGCGTTTTCACAAGTGTCCTCACCACCTCATTTTTCGAGCGATGCGGCATTAAGGTAGTGCACAGCTCGATCCACCATCCGCTCAGCAACAGCGTAGAAAGATGGCATTCTGTTCTCAAACGCGTCCTGAGGGGACTATGCTATGAAAACAAGCGCGAATGGGATACCTGCCTGTCTGCAGCACGTTTCGCTTTGCGGTCAGTGCCGCATGAATCCACTGGATTTAGCCCAGCCGAGTTGGTGTACGTAAGGTCACTGCGCTCACCTTTGCGAATGGTGCGCGAAGCCTGGGAGGGGCGCGGAAAAGACCTAACAGTAGTAGAATTCATTCTGAACCTCCTGAATCGCTTACATAACACTAAGCAACTCGTTCAGGCCAGCATGAAGTCAGCCTAGGCTCATTCCAAAGTGTACTATGATAAGTCAGCCCGTCAAAGGACGTTTCGTATCGGGGACCAGGTGATGTTGCTGAGAGGGTCAAGGCAGAATAAGCTCGAAGTACAGTGGGAAGGACATGCTGTAGTCGTTGCAAAGCTTTCTAACACTAACTACGCAGTAAAAATCCCCGGTAGGCGTAAATAATGCGCTTGCATTGTATGGGCCATTCAAAATTTGCAGTGCTATCTTAGAGGGGCCAAATTCACCGTAGAGATGGACCATTGTCCCCTGGCTTGGCTGCAAACTGCGACATCGAAGAACAGTCGCCTTCTGAGGTGGAGCTTGATTTCTAGGCATACGTGGGCCGTGAGCGTCTTGAGTGTGGGCTTTTCTCGGACAACGATGGCAGTTTTCGTTTGACCTGGTCTCTTCGGACAGGAGCCGAGTGCTTGCTTAGACATGTGGTTGAGTTTCAGAGACAGCTCAAGCAATTTGGCCTACGACAATCAAGACAACGCGACAATCGACAGCATGCTTCAAGCGTTCATGTGCAGGCTATTAAGTTGTCTCTTCGTTGAGCAGCTGCGACTGCTGCCCTCCGTGACTCTTCTAGCGGAGGAGGAGGCTGTTGTGACCGTGCATGGTCCGCGCTTGCGCGCACTATTGCGCCTGTGGGCATGGTATTGATATGCGCTGTTTGTGCAAGGGCTCTAAGTGAGCGCGTTCACATCAATCTTTTTGTGTGAGCATGCTTTGCTTTGTCGTGACCCTACAACTGCCAAGTTGGTCCTGTCAAGGGAACATGACGAAAAATACAAAGAAACGTCGCCCTGTGAGAAATAGCCGGAAGTGCTATTGTTCAACTGTTCACCCTTCCCGTCGAGAGGCGCTATTGTCAAGTGAGGAATGCCTATTGTTCAAAGGAGACGATCGGAGTGACACGTCCGCTGTCGTGCAGGAGAAGAAAAGAGCATGAGGATCACGGCCATTAGAGGATTTCCCGTGAATGCAGAAAGAGTTTCAATTGCCGGAAAGGGACAATGCTGGGAGCAGTATTCGTGGCGCGCACGTACAATTGGGTTTCTGAGAAGGAAATCCACTTGCCGGAACCACCATAGCGGATCTCTGCAGAAGAATCGAAATTTTCCTCCTCGCCGTTCCAAAGCTCTACCCGACAACAAGGGACCACGCCCGACGAAACAATACTGGACCAGTCAGTGCATCAGACCATCAGTGCAGTGATGTGTTCGATTGGTTGCCGATATCGGAGGGGTATGCCCTGGAACTGATTGGTCAGCATCTTCAGAGAGGGGCTGGACATAGGGGATTTAAGGACGTTGCAGAGCACGAAATGACGCTCTGAGCCCTGGGTAAACGGCTCATCCAGACGCTTGTCGCTATGAGCTCTTAAAACTTGCCATTTTGCTGATATACGCTTTTTTTTTCATGTAAATAAGTTTTCTCAGTGTCATTAAACCTGCTTGTATATAGTGTACCAACTTCGAAGATTCAATCCTTCATCAACCCGGAGTCTGCACGCTACCAAGTGAAGGCCGGGTCGACTTAGTCCCAGCGTCACGACACAGGGCACTTGATGCCTCTACTAAACTGAGTTGTCTCTCGAACTAGGGACTACAAAGCGAGAATGAAAACGGGCCGCCATAAAAAAAGTGTTCCTTAGAAACGAATTCTTCACGCCACGATTGTCTAAAAAGTAATCAATTTTGATTGTTAGAATCTTTGTTGATATTACGAAGTGGTCGCTTCGCACTATGATTTCTGGTTATTAACTTTTCGGTTGTCGCTTATCATTTATTGATTCCCAGTTGGTCCCTGGTTGGTGTGCATTATATTCGGCTGCTCGTTCGCAACATAAAAATATGACATAGGTTCTTTAATGCCACCCACTGGGTTTAGGAGGTACATCAGGGGTGGGTTTAGCTTTTTATCCACTAATTTAACAACGTGACTGGTCAATATCAGACGAATATTTGTTTGGACGTCGACGTGAATTTTATTCAGGTCCATATCACGTTCTTGTCTAGCTGAAGCGCAAGCTATGATCTCCAACTGCTCACACAATTATACAACACCACCCTGAATTTTTTTCAATGCTGTTATAATAAAAGTTGCACCCGCATACTAGGACCTCAAAAGCACATTTGGCGGTCTTGATCAGCGTAGAATTTAAGAACGTAAAGCGCTTGTCACCAGACACATACCGAAGGAGGAAACAGTCCCTGAAAGGAAGAAAAGGATTGGGAGTAATTAGTGGGTTAATCAATATCAATTGAATGGTAAAATTGTGTGATCGATGAAAAGCAATTGATTGAACAATTAGAAGAAAGAATTACCACATGACCCATGTAGGACTGGAACGCGCTCCACCAAATTTGCGGGCTGTACTAAACCAACACTAAGCTACAGTGAATTTATTTTATATTTTCATTAGTAGTTACGTTGCGCGTAGCCTATCCTTTAGAGTATATTCATCGGCGGCAGTCTCGTCCTTAGCTACGGAGTTAGTTCGAGTTGTAATTATGCATTGTATAGCTGGAGAACCCTATATGCGAGAGGTTCTTCAAGCCTTGCACTTGTTCCTGACACAATCCTTATCCTAGTGAGTCGCAATGAAACCCTGCTAGCGATACTAAATTTATTGCATTCTCCCGTGAAGAGGCCGAAATGATTCATCACGCTTCAAGATCCATGTAATACGAATGGTGTAAATAGCCTGGAAAGAACGGTAGTCAGCCGTTGTAAATACTAATCTGCTTGTTGTTTTGCCTACTGGAACGTATCAAGTTATGAATTTCGTTGAGTTGAATTCATGTTTATAATACATCACCTTCTGAACATCTTTATGAATTTCGAGGAGTTCAGTATCGCAAGGTTACACACCCGCCATTTAGTGCAATGGTTACGGCGCTCGAATTCTGCGCCCAGGGAGGAGGGATCGTAACCCGGCAGCGGCGGCAGCCTTTTGATGGAGGCCGAAAGCAAGGTCCCCGTGTGCTTTGCGATGTGAGTGCACGTTAAAAGCGCCCCATGTGGTGAAATTTCGCAGCCATCCACTACGGCGTCTCTCATAGCCATAATTGCTTTGGGATGTTAAACACCACAATCCAAACAAAACCAAACACCATGGAGTGCTAATGTTGCGAACTGGAAATTTTTTAGACAACTACTCGTTAACATCAGGTAAGTGAGGTAAATGAATTTTGTAATCACAATCCCATAGAAAGCTGACAGCATCGATGGCAGCTGCCACTGTGCATCTGAAGATTCCTTTAATGCACGCAGAACTAAGCAGGACGAAGGCCTGTGGGTGTGTGTGTGTCGTATGAACCATGCAGAATGAAAATCGCTGGTCCGAAATTGCATTTTGCTAGGGTGCATAAAGCTACAATTTACCTTTCACAACCAAGACTGAAAATAGAGTGAATTTGGAGGTGATTGTCATAATTTTGTTCAAAATTTAGGGAGACGCTTAAGTTACACCTCTAAAAGTGTGTCTCGATACCATTTGCAACGCACGGAAGATGTTTTTGCACTTTTATATATATTCTTTAATCTTTTTTTTTCTCTTATAACATGTCGGGCGATGACGTTACCGGTATGCTCGGCCGCCGCTTCTTGAAGTTTGAAGCGTCTCCGTGCGCGTTCTTTTTGCGTTCGATGGAACGCCGGGACACAATTAAGCTCCACCTTAAAGCTTTGAAGCGATGGCGTTCTACACAATCGGACGAGGTTGGTTTTCTCCTTTTTTCAATTTTTTCCTCTTATTCTGGTACAAGTCTTTATTTTTAAACATTTTATACTGCGATACTTAGCATCAGCAGGCATCGGCTTTTCATTGTAGCAGTATGACCCTTTAAACGCATTTATGTTTTCACTTTTTAAAAAGTCAGTTCACCAATTATCCCCTGAATGTCCCTTATTAGCCTTATCAATCTTTCTAATTTTCGTCTGAGCCTTTCGAGACGTTTGGTCCCCCTTACCACAATTCTTATATTTTCAATACACTGGATACAACCGAAGTTACACTGGTGGCCTCACACAGAGCTACCACCGCCCTAGCAAAGGTGTGCATCACATGCACAAAACATCTCACAGAGAGAACCGCTTAACTCACACAGAGGAAAGCTTACATGCTAAGCATAGAGTCGCCGGTTGCGCTCGCCTGGACAGAACTACTCAACCGGGACTGATGGCTGAGTTTTCATGGCAACGAGAAACATGAGGGCTGTCGCTTCACATGAGACGTCTCAAAATTACGCACCCAATCAAACCCGTTGATTAAGACGACCGAATCCCGGTGGGTTAGAAATAGTTTCGGATCCAGGTCCTTAAATGTTTAAAAATGCAGCATACACGCGGCAATGCTATCTCCACACGAGGCTCTCAACCTTTCCCCACATGCACTCATCCTCCTTCCCCTATCTCACGATCCACATGGGGAATCGGCCGCGCCGCTGTCGTATTTACCGAACAAGCACCGCGGTGAGGTTTAGGACGAGGATGCTATTCCGTTAGCCACAGGGTGACACTTTAGTCATTGGCCGGTAGCGGAGAGGCGCGCCGCCATCGCGCTGCTGGCAGCGGGAGAGTCGCAAAGGGGGAGGGGGAGGCAACACCGGATCGAGCTTGCGTTTGGGAGAAAGGTTGAAACGGCGCCACTGACAGCAACGTTCCTGGGTTAGTCGCGCAGCGGAAGGCCTTCGATGGTCTAATGTGAAGAGTTCTGCGGTGCGCTCACAATTTTCTGACTGAGTAGAGCGTAGCTGGGGCGCCTTGGAGACGCCGTGTGTCGAACAGCTAAATTAACAGCCGCTTTCCTTCGTTAGCGGCGCCGCATGAGGGACTGCAGAGAAAGCTGTGCCGCAGAGTGTTTCCGGAAAATGGGCCCTCCTGTGTGAGGGCAGCGCAGCTATTGTTGCGTCTTCAAAGCCTTTGAAACGCCTGGGAGGGGACAAAAATTAGACTCCCGAATTTCGAGCGGGCTCGGGGCGCGGCCAGCACCGGATTAAAGAAGCGAAAAAAAACGACAAAAAAAAACGCTGCTATCCTGGCTGTGACGAGCAGGGGCTGCCATGGCGATGCGGCGCGGGCTACGCGCGAAAGCACAATAAACAAGAAAGCCTGCCGTTTATTGCACCCCACACCAATTATACGCAGATTTTTTTCATTGGCAACATCCATCATGGTATTTTCCTGGCTCTGGAGGCTTTTGACGTATTGGAGCCCCCTTTCTAGAATTTTTCTTTTTTTTTTTCAAATATTGCAATGAACTGATCAATCACGCACTCTATATTTTCTTAACTAGCATTTTAAACATTCGCTTTCTATTGTGAACATTTTGACACCTTTGTTCTGCTTTATCATTGTTTACATTTTAAGTTATGAATTATTTAGAGTGATCTAAATAACTAACCTTTGCCTCTCACATACCAATCAGTCATAAAGGATTAGAAGCAAGAAACAACGAAGTTATGATTTTTTACGCAGCATCCGATTATTTCCGGCAACCTGTGCCGACGAGCACTACTACGGCGCGGCCGGCTATTCGCCCGAACGAGATATATAAGCTATCGCTTAATACTATGAACAAAATGCCAACAGCTATAGTGATTATCGTGATTATTGCAGTGAGCACGCCTCTGGAAAACTCACCAGAGAGATCATCGGTGTCAAACTCCCGCGTAGTTCGATGAATGGACGACTGACTGCTCTGCCAGGCTCGGCAATGTCCCGGCCAAGCAGACTTGGTGGCCGCCAACGTAGATGTCGACAGCTCCGGCCACCACCCCATCCGTGTACTCCGAGCATGTAGTCTCAGAGTAGGAGAGAGAATATAGAGGCCTGGTGGATCACGAAGGTCGGTAGTTTCCAGGGCGACAGCTCCGCAGAGTCCACGTTGTGAGCCCACTTCTCGAGCCACGAGCCGATGCTACGCCAAAGCGAAGGACTCAGGAGGCACGGTGAAGGAAGCAAGATTTCCACATATGTACCAGGAGAAGAAATGTTCGAATATGGCTGGTTGCTGTACAAGAACGCTCAGCGCAAGGCCTATGTTCGAATCACCGAGTGCTAAACGAGGAACGAGGAACACGTACGCTCGCGCAATTCTACTTGTTGTTCTGCCTCTTCTTCTTCGTGGCGCTGTCGCAAAGTACATTGCTTGCCGGACTTTCGGCAACAATACGAGTGAGCAGTTGGAAACGAGATACATGTGGCAGAGAATATGGCATAAATCAGGAAATGTTACTTTACAAAGACTCCTAAGTACAAAAGACACCTGTTTAATTCAGATGCCGTACTTCATAATGTTCGTCTTAGACGCCGATAGTGCTGAGAGCTTACATGCCTTCAGAATCATAGCACTTGTTTTTGTCTTCAAAATAATTAGTACGTTGGTGTCGTGCCCTCAAGAAACGGAATATAATCTCGCTGGTGGAATATTCGTACGGGAAATAAACGTAATGCCTAGCGTTTGCGAGCCGAGCATGGGATTGTGAAAAAGAGAAAATATAAGAACTTTAATAGGCAAAAACTCATTAAGAGAGGAGCATTAAAGGGGCAATGACAGGGTCGTTCGACGTATGGCCGTTTTATACTTCTGTGAATAATATACAGGTCTGCGATTCTACTAGCAAAGTTTTAGTGCCTAGCGCGCTGTGCATATTACACAAAAAAAACGCGATAGAAATCGGAATTTGGAAGCTCCGGCCACCGAAAGCGACCGCCATTTTGAAATGCTCGTGTGACGTCACATCCTATACACGGTGGAGAGTCGTCTGCAAGGCAGGCTACAATATCAAAGGACACGTCTTTTTCTTTTTTCTTGTGACGATTGACACGGTGGTCGTCCCTTATGTAGAAGTGCTTGATAAAGATGTTACCGCACGAAAGCGATATAGAGTAAGGCATATTGTTTTCACCATAAGGCACGCTCACAGTTATGGGCTGCACGGTTCCTTAGCTTATCGACGCACTGATCGTTCGCATTACACCGGCACGGCCAACGGTCACCTATCACCGTAGGGTCAAGTAATAGCCCCCTATAAAGGAGGCCATCGTGAGGTTTTCGGTCCCGCGACGCCGACGGATCGGAGGCCGAGCGAGAACTTTACACTCGATACTCGAGTGAACAGCCTGAACAGCTGCGCTTAACCGAGTTAGAAAGCGGAAAACAAGAAGCTACACTTTTTATGTTCCCCCTTGTCATCAGCAATGACCTTGGCCAGCAATGTTAGTCGGCGCCGAACTGCCGGCTCGTTCAGCAACGAGTAGGCCTATAGCTCGAGTACGTGCGTTCGGGTGTAGAGTTTCGGCGATTACGGAGCGCGTATTTAGAAGCTTTAGTGGTCCCATGCGGTCATCGAGTGTATTTCTGGCAGTAGCGACCGCAGATCGACGACTGCTTTCATCACCAAGTGAGTGCACTTTGAGCGGGAAGCGTCGATATATGTGACCCTGTCTAGCGAGCGTAGCTGTCGGCGCCGCATGTGTGTATACCCGGCGAAGGCAGGGGATGTAGCATCCACGGCGCTTCTTGCAGCGCAGTTGTAGTTCGTGAACAAATAAAGGCGCAACTGATGCGAAAAGAAGTGGGTAGTTTTGGTATTGCTAGCTCAGCTTGCATTTTAGGCCCTGCAAACAAGCAGCATACATCCTGTCATTGCAAAAGCTATGTAAACAAACACGCTGGGGGCGCAGTCGTAATCCGTGAATGGGCGCATTCCTGTGGGAGTTTAGGGTTCACACACTAAATACTAAATGATGTATGCTCACGTAAAAGCACTCACGAGTCATTTTCTGGAGAAGCACTAAGAAAAACGGAAGGTGATGCTCGTGAGTCCGTCGCAATCGCGCGCGCGGCTGCGCGGGAGGCGAGACGGAGGCGGCGGCGACTGGGAGCTCTTGTTCGGTGCGGGCATGCAGTGGAGAGCAATCGAATCGGGTGGAGTTTTGCGATGACGGGACTGAAACGGTGGCGGCGGCACATTCTTTCGTGCTCTGGTCGTGGCCAGACTGAGCATAGTTTTGTAAAAATGTTTTATCAGCCGAAAATAGTCAAGTCTGACTAACAAGAGCATATAACAGCAAGTCACGAGGTAGCGATTCGTTCAAAAGTTTTGGCTGCTTCTCTAATGTCGCACTGTATGCTCTCGCGTCAAGGTATGCCTGTTTGAGACCTACGCTTAGTTTTTGGACCCAAAGAGCGACGCGTATAGCTCAACAATCAGGAACATAACGATATCCCCTCCCCATTTTCGCGGCACATGTACACGGCCGAAGAAAACATTGGATAAGTGCCTTTTTATATGCGGGAGTGATTGTAGCTAAAAGAAGCTAACTCTCATAACGTAAGAATAATACCTTTCTGACTGCATGCCTAAATTATACAGCATGAGGCCGTCGATTTCGGCCTTTTCGGCAATTTCTGGACAAAGCCCAAAACAAGACCGAAGATATCTAAGGTCGCATATTATAGTGAATACTACTCAAAGAAAAGAGAATATGTGAATAAAATTTTTTAGCTGAAGAAAAAAAAAAGAACTCGGAGACCACTATCCACGACGGGCATGCTAGAGTGCAACCGGCACTGCGAATAGCAGACGACATGGAGACGTCACGGTTGACGTTGTGACGTCAGCGGCAAATGGTTGCCAGACCAGAAAGTTGATTCCAATATCACTAATAAAAAATAATTCTAAAACTACCTACTGCACGGAATGAGCTCAAATTTCGAGGATTTATAATTTAACCTGTAAGGAGTGAAATGCAATAATCAGTTTATTCTCAATTGTTAGCTGTCATAACACGGAGGTCACAACCTGTAAAGACACGACAAAATTTAATTTTTTTCAATTATTGCAATTAACTAATCAATATCAAACTCCATTGCTCTCCGGTGAAGCAGTTAGGGCATGGTGGAATTCATAACATGTGCTGGCGCAAGTGATGTCCATGGCCTTGTCACCAAGTGTGGCCTTGAGACAAGCGGAGGAAACTTCCTCTGCGCACGACTGCACTGGTGCAGAGGACAAGGATGAAGCATTGGCCTAGGTCAAGTCCATGGTCTCAGAAGCAAGGGTCGACCTGTTGGGACATGTGAAGGGTACATTTTCTTATTAGCATTTTAAGCAAGCGCTTTTCATTCTAAACATTGACACCTTTGTACGCATTTTTATTGTTTACATTTTAATTCCAGAATCAATTTAAATAATGTCATTATTTCATCGCCTATCGCACACCGATCAGTCAAAATCCATTAGCACCAAAAGTTGCCATGATGCGATATGTTTCACGCAGATTACGATTATTGCCGATTAAAGTGCCGACGAGTACAACTACGGGGCGGACGCCTACCGATCCAGCTATATAAGCTATCGCCTAATAGTGCGAAAAAATTTTCAACAGCTATAATGATTTTCGCGATTATTTCTTTTATTTATTTAGTTATTTATTGTGCATACTTTCAAGGCCGGTAGGCACAACAGAAAGGAGTGGTAGAGAACATTATTTGCAGAACGAGAAAAACAATAATAAAGGAACTATAAGGCACTTTCAACCGCGAGCTTGAAATTGGTGCTGTCACAAATGGTGACTGAGGAGGAAGGAAGGCGGTTCCATTCAGTGGCGGTTCTTGGTAAGAATGAAGAATGGTACAAATTAGTGCGGCAAGATGGCGCTAAATTTGTGTTGATGATCGATGCGAGATGAGACATAACTGGGTCTGGTGAAATGATTTTCTTTCAGGAGAGGATTGAGGTAGTATATTTTATGAAAAAGACGAAGGCGAGAGTGCTTGCGAAGTAGTTAAAGGTCAGGCAGGTACTAATTTTTTTTTTCATGGATGTTACGCTAGTGAGCAGGTGAAAAACTCACCAGGAGTGTCATCGGTGTCAAACTCCCGCGGTGGTCGATAGCAGGACGAGTGACAGCTGTGCCAGGCTCGGCGATTTCCCGGACAACCAGAGTTGGTGGCCAGCGAAGCAGATGCCGACAGCTCTGGCCACCGTGTACTCCGTGTACTCCGAGCATGGAGTCGCAGAGTCGGTCCGAGACTACAGAGCCCTTCTGGAACACCGAGGTAGGTAGTCGCCGGGGGGACCGCTCCGCAGAGTCCACGCAGTAAACCCAGTTCTCGAGCCAGGAGCCGATACCACGCCAACGCGAAGGACTCGGGAAGCGGGATGAAGGAAACGAGGCTTCCACCGTTGTGCCAGGAAGAGAGCTGTTCGAAGATTGCTGGTTGCTGTGAAAGAATGCTCGGCGCAGTGCCTATGTTCGAATCACCGAGTGCTGAACGAGGAACGCGGAACACGTGCGCTCGCGCAATTCTACCTTGCTGTTCTGCCTCTTTTTCTTCGTGGCGCTCTCTCAAGGAAGAGTACTGGCCGGATTTTTGGCGGAAATACGAGTGAGCAGTTCTAAATCAGACGCGCCTGGTGAAGCGAATGCAGCATAAATCAGAATATGCTACTATACAAAGGTCCCTGCCGTACTATGCTTCATAACCTTCCCATTAGACGCCGATAGCTCTGAGAGCTTACATGCGTACCGAATGAAAACACTTGTTTTCTTCGTCAAAATAATTCGTATTTTGCTCTCGTGTCCTCAAGAAACTGCATATTATCTCACCGTTCGAATGTTCATACGGGAAATAAACGTGAAGTCTAGCATTTACGAGCAGTGTATGGGAGAGTGAAAAAGAAAAAAAAACTAAATATGCAAAAACTCTTTCAGAACCCAGCATTGACCACGGACATGGAGTCACAACCTGTAAAGAGGAGGCCAAGGGTGAAATGACTGCGAGGTTTCCCCTACTGCCATCTGATTTCGAGACACTGCACGGAAGAAAGACAAAACAATTGGACATTCTCGTTTATTCTCCCTAGGAGAAAAGCCGCATGGAAGGGTCTAGCACATGCATACATGGGTCTAGAGCAGTGCCCACCCAAAAAATGAATAAATTACAGATTCATTTCGAAGACCAATATCTAAGGCCAAGGATGAATAAAATGCAATTTTTTGTTTAACCTTGTCATCCGGATATCTATCTAAAGATATATCAAAATTTAATGGAACATAATAACGTGTTGCCGTCCTTTTATATCGCCCCCAGAGGAGAAAAAGGTCAACTAGAATCCATAGTAAAAGACCTTGATGCGCATTTTCATGCTCGCCATACCTTTCCTTCAACGCTATTACACTTGGGTGCGAACTTCACTGAGGCGTCTGGTCTGAATTAGGGTCTGCAGTTATGCCCCTGGAAATGACAGAGTATCAGTTGCCATGCTGAAAACGCTAAAGCAAGAATTCAGCCAGAATCCCTTGAGATCATCAACTGGTATTCGAAAAAGCATGGATTCTACATGAATGAAAACTGTGAAAATAATTTTATTGCTGAAAGACTGGGGTGTGTGTATTTTGATCTCGACAAACTTCGGCCGATTCCTCTCATTTCAAATTTATTTGAAATAGTAGAACAGGTAGTCTACAGCTGCCGCACAAATCTGGTTCTGAGGCTTTAGCGAGGCTCAAATTGGTTTTCGATGGAGGTTCTCGACTTGGAGCGAGAAAATAGACTTGCTTAGCCGCATCAGGGCTGCTATGATTCAAAAGGAGGTATCAGATCCTTGTATATTACAAAGTCGTACGAAACCATAGAGTACAGAATATTTATTCATGAACCATACCGTGCCTACAACCTCATTCTTTGCTCTATGCGTAAATAAGGGAATTGTTTATTAACACTTGTTTTTGGGCGAGTTGGTTAATTTTCACTATAAGAAAATTTGAAACAGCGCTAACACATACAACCACAACACATAGACGAACGACTTGCTTCTGTTCTTGGGTCTCCTCGTTCGTCTATATTGTCACGAAGACAGGGATTTAGGGGTATCGGCAACAGGGGCAGATACACACAGTCAAGAGAGAGGTTCCCGAGAAACGGTAGCACGAAGACACAAGCTCAAGAGTCCACAGGGGTTAACTAGCCGAAGTGCGCGAGAGTCTCCAACTTCTTTGTCGTTCAAGCGCTACCTCGAACCGTCAGGTGGCATTATTCCCCCCCCTCGAAAAAAAAAAAACCGCAAGCTCACAGAAAAAAAAACTGCTCCGGATGGCAAATATGACTTTCAGCGGGTAAAATACGGCTTCATGCGAAGCGCATGCACCAGGTCAGACGAGCACTGACGACTAGAACTCGGTACAGTTCCGTCTGGAATAACATCGTACGTAACTTCTGAGAGGCGACGCAACACTCTGTAGGGTCCGAAGTAACGATTGAGAAGTTTTTCTGACAGGCCTGGGCGCCGGACAGGTGTCCACACCCAGACTTTGTCACCAGGCTGGAACACGACATAGCGATGGCGGTCGTTATATCGGCGTGCATCTGTTGCTTGCTGTTTTGTAATGTGATTACGGGCGAGTTGGCGAGCTTCCTCAGCGTAGTTGGTGAATTCTTCTGCGTCAGCGGTAAGCAGCTGGTCGTCAGCCGCACATGGCAGCATAGCATCGAGCATGGTCTGTACATCGCGTCCGTATACTAGGCGAAACGGAGTGAATCAAGTTGTTTCTTGGACGGCCGTGTTATACGCAAATGTGACATAAGGCAATATCTCGTCCCATGTTTTATGCCGGACATCGACATACATGGCGAGCATGTCCGCTATTGTTTTGTTTAGTCGCTCAGTAAGGCCATTAGACTGAGGATGGTAAGCAGTAGTCTTTCGGTGATGTGTCTGGCTTAGTTGGAAAACTTCTTCAAGAAGACGCGCTGTAAATGCCTTGCCACGATCAGTAATGACGTATGAAGGGGCGCCATGGCGGAGGACAATCTGCGTCATGAAAAATTGTGCCACTTCGGAGGATGTTGCACGTGGCACCGCCATAGTTTCCGCGTAATGTGTCAGATAACCTGTAGCCACGATAATCCACTTATTGCCAGCTGACGATAGAGGAAAAGGGCCAAGAAAGTCCATACCAATTTGGTCGAATGGTACTAGCGGTGGGGGAAGAGGCTGGAGGAAACCCGCTGGCTTCAATGGCGGTGTCTTGCGTCGCTGGCACTCGCGGCAACCTCTAACATATCGATGAACGGTGGCGGTAAGTTTGGGCCAGTAGTAGGCCTGGCGCACTCTGGTAAGAGTGCATGCAAAGCCCAAGTGTCCAGCGGTTGGTTCATCATGGCAAGCATGAAGGATTTCATCGCGGAGATCTGCAGGGATGACTAGAAGATAGGCTCGGTCACTGTTGCCGGCGCTTTTCTTGTAGAGGATTCCGTCGCGCGTACAGAAGGATGACAAGTTCTTAGCAAACAGTCGAGATACTGTAAAATCGAAACCCTCCAGATGATCGATCACAGTTTTGAGGTCTGGGTCAGCCCGTTGCCGGGCCTTTAAATCAGAGGAACTGATAATGCCAAGAAAATGGGCGTCTTCATCCGTACTGTCATGGGCCAACTCCACGGGTGATCGAGACAGTGTGTCAGCATCTTCATGTTTACGTCCGGATTTATAAACGATAGAGTAATCAAACTCCTGCATACGAAGGCTCCACCGTGCAAGACGTCCTGATGGATCTCGAAGACTAGCTAGCCAACACAAAGCATGATGGTCTGTCACAACTTTAAATTTACGGCCGTAGAGGTAAGGTCGGAATTTCATTGTGGCCCAAACGACGGCGAGACACTCCTTTTCAGAAGTTGAACAGTTTGATTCTGCCCGAGAAAGGGTGCGGCTGGCATAAGCGATCACTTTTTCCTCGCCTTGCTGGTGCTGGACCAGAACAGCACCCAGACCGACATTGCTGGCGTCGGTGTGAATTTCGGTGGCAGCGTCCTCATCGAAGTGTGCAAGAACGGGAGGGTTGTGCAGCCGTTGGCGCAGCTCGGTGAATGCCTCCTGCTGCTCGGAAGACCAGACATACGGGACGTCATCACGTGTCAGGCGCGTCAAAGGTTCTGCAATCTTGGCAAAATCGGCAATGAAACGGCGATAGTACGCGCACAGGCCCAAGAAACGTCGGACTGCTTTCTTCGTGGTAGGGATGGGAAAATTGGCTACAGCGGCTGTTTTATCAGGGTCAGGCCGGACACCGTCAGCGCTAACCACATGACCGAGAAATTTTAGCTGCTGATATCCAAAGTGACATTTTTCCGGTTTGAGTGTCAAATCGGCCGAGCGAAGAGCGTCCAATACCGTTCGCAGCCGCTTAAGATGTTGGTCAAACGTTTCTGAAAACACGATGACGTCGTCCAAATAAACCAAACAGGTTTGCCATTTAAGACCAGCAAGTACAGTGTCCATCATTCTCTGGAACGTCGCTGGCGCTGAACACAGACCGAAAGGCAATACTTTAAATTCATATAAGCCATCGGGTGTCACAAAGGCAGTCTTTTCCCGATCGCGCTCATCCAGTTCTATCTGCCAATAACCACTTTTTAAATCAATGGAGGAAAAGAACTTGGCGTTGCGAAGTCGATCGAGTGAATCGTCGATACGGGGCAACGGATATACATCTTTTTTTGTGATGTCATTCAGTTTCCTGTAATCAACGCAAAAACGCAGCGTGCCCTCCTTTTTCTTAACTAACACGACGGGCGACGAACACGGACTTTTAGACGGCTGAATAACATCATCATTAAGCATTTCCTGGACTTGTGTCCGAATTGCCTCACGTTCTTTGGCCGAAATACGGTACGGCTGCTGTCGAATAGGTCGGGCATCGTCAGACGTTATGATGCGATGCTTGGCGATAGAAGTTTGCCGGACTTTCGATGATGAGGCAAAGCACGGGGCGTACTGCAGCAGTAAGGCACGCAGGGCGCGCTGTTGACAGAAAGAAAGGTCACTGCTAACATCGATGCGGTCTAGAACACTGGGAGTATCGATAACGTCAAACGCAAAACATTCAGAAACTTCCTTTAACAGTTCGCCGAAAGCGATGGCAGTAGAGCGATAGAGGTGGCGAGATTCATTCGTGAAGTTCGTGACGAGAAGCTCAGAGTGACCATTGCTGAGAATAATTAAGCTTCGAGCTGCACAGATGCCATGAGAAAATAAAAGAGAACGGTTGCTTTCAGCTATTATCGGCCCGTCACGAAGCCCGTCGCACACAACACTCACAAACACGCTGGAGCGGGGAGGCACTGAAACACACTCGGCTGAAACCCGTAGGGCGCACGTACGTTGGCCATCGGTGGGGCTGGCAGCCGCTTTCTCCGTTGAGAACGAGACCGTTCTCAACGGAATATTTTGTGGTTCTATGTGTTCGCGCTTTAAAATTTTCCTATAGTCAAAGGGAATTCTGAAGGAATATGTCATTCTTCAGCAGTAAAGGTACCTTATATTTAACACTTACTCCAAGTCACGAGTTGCGCCACAAGGCTCGCTCCTCTCACAGTTATTGCTTATCTAAAGACAAAACATTTGTTACAATTATTATAGCAGTGCATGATATCCCTATTCGCACGGCCGCCAAAGCTGATGTGTATGCAAACGATTGCTGTTTTTGCTTCTGCCGTAAATAATCACAACCGGTCTCGTTTCTTGCCAGAGGGTCCGTAGAAATTCTCTTGAAGTCTGGCTTGATAGCCTGAAGTTAGTTCTGAATGTGAACAAATGTGTATGTGTGAGGAAGGATGGCAGTCTCTTTTTCCCTCAGGCATCTCTTTCTAATAATAATTGGCCATATCATTCGGTCCTGATCCCACAGGTTGGTTTTATTAAACACAGGACTCGCAGTTATACTGGAGGTTTCAAATTGGAAGCGCTGTGCTTAACGAGGAGCGTGCCCGTGCCCAGTTGGTGCGGAGCAACAATAAAAAATACAGTATGCGTCGGAACATTGTGCCTTTTCTTTTAGGACCTGCCTATGGCCGATACTTAAATTGAGCTCCGTTCTCTTTTCTTGGGGCCGAAGGTACAATATTGAACCAATGATTATTTTGTTCCGACGCGCTCTGCTCCTTTGCTTAAGTCTGCTTAAAACAGTGGATAATGCTGCGCTGTAATTGGAGGTACAGATACCTAACCTAAATTCGCCATTTCAGATTCTTACCATTCCGAATATTTTATTTGCAGGCAGTTACTTGAATGGCTGACCCCATATTTACATCTAACTCATCTCCCTTCTTTTATAATTTTGGTTAAGTTATAAGCTCCCTAAGGATGTGTTCACTAATTGCCTGCTGTCGAAAATTTCCTATCAATCAATTATTTTGTACTAATTAACGACCCGAAGTTTGATACTGCAATCTCATTTCATGACGCTATCCTATTCAATGCTAAGAGTTTGCCTAAGAGTGTCATAAATGAGCTGAGAGAGGAGTGCGTACAGAAGTTTTTCTAACCATGTAACAATTTTGAGAGATGCCTTTCAGTAGAATGGAAAAGCAGCTATTGGCATATACAGCCGGTTTCTTGTCTGGAGTTATTATTTCGAGACCCTATCTTTCTCGCTGAGTTCCTGGTCATTGAGATAGCCACAATGAAGATTCCTTGCAATAGATCCAAGGTTAATATACTTTCGGAGAGTCTTTCCCTCTTCACACTGCTTGAAAATTCCAGGGATATTCCGTTCAGCCGTTCCATTCATTTTTTATTCCACCTCATTTACAGTAGAACGCTTTCAGTGGGTCCCTGGCCACTGTACCATTTCTTCTAATGAGAGGGCAGATTTTTTAGCAAAGTCCGCCAAGGGTGAGACTATTGTATCATGCGTCCCAAATACTGTCTACTTCACTGTAGCGCGCTTTCAACGATTCAAACATCTCCGCTATCGCAGCAATGAGCCTCTTCTCGCTGCCCTATATTACCAACGCCTGCAAAGCCCCTGTTCAACGCAATGTGGGATGGCCACTTGTATTATCAAGAGATTCATCAGAGTCAGCTGGCAAACTATTCGAAGTAGCGATTGTCTGCGGAAAGAATAGTGCACAGATAAATTTGTCCTAGCAAAGTAGAGCTAAAGGGGATTGAGAATGTCGGGTATGTTGAGTTCATGATATTTATATATAATGAGTATGATTTCAAATAAATTCCTGTATTCTTCATAAGGTTGTGATGGGACCTGAGCTAAGAGTCTGAAAGACGGGGCAATCATCTGAGAGATGGGACTATAGTTATTATAATTTTAAATTTTCATAGGGCAGACCAATTCCTAAAGCGGTTTCTCAGAATTTCAACCAGAAAGACCATATGTTAGAAGAAATTATACTTATCCTCTAGTCAGACTGTAAATCTTCAAATGATAGGCAGTATATGGAGGCATATCTAATCCATAAAGTTAGAACACTGGAACCAAGAGGAATAAATATCTCGAAATGAAAACAAAACCCTAAATATATTTGCTCTGTCCCATAACTAGTCGGGTAAACAATCCGATATAGCGTTCATTCTCCAGTTCGTCCACAGCACGTGTAAGCTCTATCGCCTCTCCGAAATAATAAAAGCTACATACGTTTTCTCAAACATGTTTCCTTCTTATCACATCTTACATTGGTTTTCCTCTTCCTTTTCTGCTGATAATGCCAGAATAGGCAGGTATGGTTCACTCGATTTGTTATTTATCTGTACTTCCACCCTTCGTTCGTAAAGCGTTTGATAGCTATTCTCTTGGAAATGTATAATTTATCATGAGCCTTTCGAATGTCTGCCGCATTTAAGAAAAGTGTGTCAGCATCGAACCTGCTTAGGGGCCTACTCATCATCAACCCCGCGTTGCAGTTTTTTCTGTTGCTGCCGCTTTTCATTTTTTTTTTCAGGAGCCCCCATATCTGTTCCAGGCTCAGAACATCATAGTGAAGAAATATTCGTTCCCTGCTTGCCCTAATTCTTTCTACCCTATCCTCCTGCTTCTCCGATCCCTGTCTTTTTCTTTTCGAAAGCAAAAGCGTATTTAAACCGCCACCAGTGATCATCGCGCGCCAAGTGCTGCCAAGACGAAGACAAATTCATTTGTCGAAACGTTGGCTCGACTTGCAAACTGAGGCTCCCCTCAACCCTTGTTTAGTGCCTTCTTTCATACTGTGTAGCCATCTTCGTTCAATTTTTCTACTTTAGTACTCTAATCGCTGCGAAATCTACCTAGTGGTGGCACCACCGTCGATCGGCAGCCGGCGGCGCTCGTAGAAACGCGCGCGATGTAGGTCTATTTCCAAGTTTCCGGCGGATTCGTTGGCGAAGAAAACGTGCCTTCTTCAATGTATTAGAGATTTGCTGCAAAGAATGTTCCAATATTTCAGAAAAAAACTCCGTCGATTTGGCCAATACTGCGGAAAAAAAGCGAGGTTTAGGAAAACAAAAGGCACGTAACCACCCGCCTTTTATACTTACTGTTTTGCACGCTTTTTGGGCTGTACCACGCGCATGGGCCTGATATTTTTGCTATGGACACTTGGCTAATGTATCTTCGTTTTTCTTGTTGATTTTTCAACAGTGTGCGCGTCTTATAGAGTGTCAGACAGGCAAGTTTCGTGTCAAGCTCACGCAGATGCAAGGTTTGTGCCCTGACCTGCAGTACATTAGAATGAATGGAGACATAGCCTGGTTCCTTATACCGTACTTGACGAAAGGATGAAACTAGTTAAATGTAGCACTGACACTGTACTGCCCGGTGGGTTGCCATAGAATTAGTGCACGGGAACTGTGGCACTCTGGTCAGAGCGCCAGGCGCCCGCCCCCCCCCCCCCCTCCCCCTCTAAATAAAAAAGTAAGAGGTTACACCCCGACACTGCACAGGAAATCTCGCCGCACAGGAAAGCTGACTGCTCAAGTCTGTGTAGAGCACAGAGAGGATTTAGTTTACCGAGCTCAAAACGAGGCGAAAGCTTCTTGTGGCCTATGTCAGAGAATCTGATAGTGTAGCTCTGCGCCAATGACTCTAAAAGATTTCGTAAAACCGCGGAAAGTATAACAGTTTCTTATCTGAGTGATGTTGATAAATGTTAAATTATTAGTGCCATAATGTTTTACAATAGAAATGAATTTCTCTTTCTCAGAGCAGTTTTACACGCTTGGAAAAATTTAGGACGATCAGCGATTGATTTTCAATAACGTTCAAGTGCAAGCTACGAATCAGCCGCTGCGAACACGTCGTAAAAACATTGCGCATCGACGCTGTCATGGAATTTAGAGGCTGAAGATTTCTTTATCACTGTAAATACTGACGGTGACACAATCGTATGCAAAGCCAAATTTTAGGGTTACTTGGAAAAAATGTGCCGGATATAAAACTGTGCCGAAAGAAATGGAGTCCATGTTATCATGCGACTATAAACATGTATTTATTCCCAAAGTAAACACCGATAGTTAAGCTTGTATGGAACTAAATTCTACTCCCCTTGTCAGAAGCAACGAGTTGGCTCGGAAGAAAGCAGCAGCGCTTAGAAGCAAGGAGATTTTAACGGGCTGCTGGTGGAGTACATTGTTCTAGGTGTATTGTGTAATATTTAGTTTAACGGTTACGTGATTCGAAAATATGTTTCACAAACGCTAGAGCATTTCTCTAAAGCAAAATTTGCTCACTGTTCCTATTACGGATGCACGGAAGCCTTCAGGAGCAAAACAAAATGCTTAGGCGTTTAACAACACCAAAGCGACATCGGCTATGACGGATGATGTTGCCGCGGGCTTCGCTCTCGTTGACCACATGGGGTTATTTAACGTGCAGTCATATCCCACAGCAGAGGAGTGCCTTGTGGAATGGGCTCAATTGAACCCCTTTCTCAAACTCAGCAGTCAAGCTCCCTAACACCGAGACACCACGATGGAGGTTTAACAGCAAAAGAATAACAATGAAAAATGAAATAAAGAAGTATACTCAAACAACTAGATCGTGCTTGCGGAAGACACAGAGTGGCCTATTCAAACTGCATTCTGTTATGAATAGTGTGCAGTCGCATGCTTCAGTAGCTTTGGTATGCCAAACAGAAAGGGGACGTACGCGATTTCTGAGCGCTTGCATTAAGTTGTATTGACGGCAGTGACCTATTCTGCTTTGACACGGCACCTAACGACAGAATTGCTTCGTTTGAGACGCCGTGCGTCAAAGAATTTCAAGCGCCAAAGACTGACTGGTGATGTTCTTATATATCCAGCATGACATACTCGATGGGGACAAGTATTTTTTTTCTTTTTCTTTCTGAGCGTGGGATGATAGCCTCTTCCCATTTATTTTGCATGAGGCATTTATGGGTTTGTGGTTTGTGAGGTTTAACGTCCCAAAGCGACTCAGGCTATGGGAGACGCCGTAGTGGACGACTCCGGAAATTTAGACCACCTGGGGTTCTTTAACGTGCAGTGACATCGCACAGCACACGGGCGCCTTGCTTTTCGCCTCCATGAAAAAGCGGCCGCCGAGGCCGGGATTCGATCCCACGTCCTTGGGAACAGTAGTCGAGCGCCGTAATCACTGCGCCACACTGACGGGGCGCATGAGGCATTTAGGTAAGCAAAAGCGCGCGGAAGTTGCGAAATAAACAAAGAAACATGCTTGCACACGCCGCCCGTGCACGCACGTAAGTCTCTTTAGCTGGCCCACGACGCGAACACGCATCCACACTGAGCAGGGTTCGCCGCTGCGCCGCAAGGTGGCGACTCTGCTCGATCTCGATCTCGGCTCTGTAGAAAAGTAACATAATGTTAGTAATGTAGAAACAGAAATTCAATAAATAGAAAGATGGTATATAGTTAACTGACCTAAAACAATAATTAAGATGTAGAAAAAAAACTAGCAAGATAGCAGCTGCTATCCCTACCCTCCCTCCCCCGTTTCAAAAGGCACGCTCCTATATTCCATCCATCCATCAATCCATCGATCGAGGTCAATACTAGAATAGAACGATAGCAAGGCAAGAAGGGGGTGCCGCTCGTGGGGTCCACCGGTATAGCCGGGAAGCCGCTTTATGTAGTGATACGATCGGCGGACCGGGGCCTATAGGACTTCACCGCAAGGCGTTGAGGAAGGCAGACGACGGGAGGAGTTAGGAGAAGAGCAAACGGAAGATTTATTTTACATATTTACAATGCAAACGCGCAAACACGTGAAAGGGAGCGAAGTAGATCTTAATCAACTGAGAGCCCAAGCGATTCAATTCAAGCAGCCCTCGTAGAATGCTTAAATCGCTTTTGAGTCCAACTGTGGAACTCGCAGCTTCCCGAACGTCCAATAGGCGCTGAGCCGCTTCCTTTGGCTCCGCCCATGGCTTCCTTGATTCTGTCCAACGGTTCTACCAGCACCTCACGCACAAATCCGCACATATACACATACCTCCTCGCACTTGAACAGGGAATACTGTGGACTGCTACATAATAGCCAGGCCGTCCCCGTTGCTCTCTATGATGCGGTGATGTCCCATCTGGTTCCAGGCATCTTCAATAGCGCCGGCCAGGCGATGGTGCATACATCCCCAGCAGCACAAAGCCTTGTCCAAACCAATACGTCTTAATGGCCTTCGAGCGGCGCGTGCAGCAGCTCCTTTGAATTCACCGCCGCCTCGCTGAGAGCAAATGAGGAAGCAAGCTTCCACAGTGAAGTCACAATACGAAGAGTGCAGCTGCTCCATTTCGCCCCGCTGACTCGGTCCATTGTCCAGATTTTTCCAGTCATAAAACGTAGTCTTGCTGCAACGGCTCCGGCCAGGCGATAGGGCACCCATCTCCCCGCCGCCAAACTGGAGCCTGAGAGAACTGCACCCTAGTCCAAGCCAGTATGCCTTAATTATCACGTGTTGACGCAAGCAGCATCTTTGAGTCAGCAGTCGCTTCCTTAAGAACGGCTAAGGAAGCCATCCCCCGCTGCTGGGTCACAACACGACGGCGTGTCGCGGCTCCTGGTTCGCCCCGCCGCTGTTGTTCATTGTTCAGAAGAGGGGTGCCGGAGATCAAAGGACGCCCGTTTCAGTTGCCGGCAAAAGCGCTTGACTTCAATTACCTTGTACAAGACGCGCCTCTCTATGTCGGGAAGATAAGAATCCGTGCTCCTTTGTCTTGATGTCCCCGGTCAACACACCTCGGTCCGCTGCCGCATTCTCGAAAAACCACATCCGGCTCTCCAGCGCCGCGCTCCGAATGCGTGCACTCTCCGGGACGATTTATGGCCGATTGCACGGGCGTAACAGTAGCAAAAGGCCTCGATCGATTGGCAAGAAGGGGATGCCGCTCGTGGGGTCCGCCGGTGTAGCCGGGAAGCCGCTTTCTGTAGCAAAAGGCGGCTCGTTTTGAAGATGTGTACACAACACCGCTCGTGTTGGTGCCTTGTACGCAACACGGCACGAGAGGGGTGGAGTTTTCCCTCGTGTGAATGCCGTTTGAGGGTCATGAAACTCCCGCTGAAGTATAGTTCGGGGACAAGCGGCTACGAGGGCGCCACCGCCTATCGAGAGGCCATGAGCGGTGGACCGTCGCAGCGGCGCATAAGTACGGCTGCACCTGAAACTCTTTCATGCTCGAGCTAGTATTTCAGGTTTTTTTTTACTTCATACTAAACGGGTATCGGCTTAATGTATTTGCTGCAGAACTAAAGTTGTAACGTGATTTGCGTTTAAAAGAAGAAGGCGCCACCGGCAGAGCCACAGCTGTCTCCTGAGCCGTATAGCTTTATAGCTACACGCTCCCGTAAACGTAGGTGCAGGTTTGTCACACGTAGAACGGAAATGGAACATTACCGAAAAGGGTGTTGGTCTTATTACCCTAGAACATGTAAGTAAACGAATTCCTAATAGCGCTCGAGATTCTACCAACGATGCTCAAGGCGTAGGCAAAAAAGGATATGAAAATACATATTGCATTATTTCGGTCCTCATTAACTTGCGGGATCTAAACTTATCACTTCTCCAGCATCGGAAAAAGCGCCGCAATAGAGGTCCTGATGCAGCTGCTACTCCGTCAGCAGCTGCAAAATATTCGCGAAATCATGGCCAGGACACCAGCCCAAACGCCAGTAGTTCACAAAACCGCCACCGCGTGTCCCATGAAGTTGAGCTCCTTCTTCTCCTGTTACAATTTCTCCCTGGCTGGAAAAACAGACGTCTGTAATCTTTGTGCTTTGTGCGTTCTCGTAACACGCCCAGCCTTTCGAGGCCCATGCGTTGGTTGGTAACAACTTTATTTATTGTCGTGCAGAGCTTTTGCCGACGGGGCCTTAGGTCTCCCCCGTCAGGACGTCGAGTTTTGTGCGTCCTGCCTTTCCTTCGTCCTTGTCTTGTGAGCGCAGCTTTTTATTGCATCTAACTATGAACCAATAGCCTGAAAAGTTATACTGTTCCCTCGTCGTTTGCTTTTTTTCTTTTTTTCATTCATCCTGTCTCAGGCACGCATATTGTGCTGCATCCCTACTAGACTCCTTTTTTTCTAGTGTACAAAAAAAGCAAAGAAGCTGGACCCGCGGCGGAAGGCTTTGGGCGCACGCGCGCCTCGAAAAAAGCCTCGAAAAGCTTAACATACCAAAAGCGGTACAGCACAAAACCTTGTTGCTGTGATAAACAGAGAGTAAAGCCTTTAAAACCTGGCAATAGTTATCATTAAGAAAATAATTGATTCTTTCTTTAAGATATGAAGAATGTCATAAATAATCATAAGCTGGACTACAGAAGCTCTATCACGAACAATCAAGAGCCTGTACAGTTGTTAGGCGGAGAGCAAATCGAAAGAAAATTGAAGCTTGCTGGGGTATTGCAATATAATTAGAGTGCATGGTTGTGCGTGTTTGTAAAAATTGTTGAGCTATGGTAATGCTATTACTACCGGTAATACTACGCATATTCGGCATTTATTATTTTATATTCTTTTGCCCGAGAACAAAAATCAAGGTACTGTCCTTGCGGCACGCCTGGTGGTCCTTTGCAGGTGATATGACATCAACTGGCGAGCATCGAACGATTGAATAAATAGCAAATGCGCTGCATATTGTGTCCATTAGGAAACATACATTGTGCCGTGCTGTATTTTATAATAAGTTGTTGTATTTTGTGTTATCCAAAGTTTGCTTTACACAAAGACACTGCATAGCATGCGGAACAAAAGCACCAACAGAGGCGCTGGTTATTACTTTGTATTCGACTTTTCCGAACTGCACACCTGTGGCTATGCATCCAAAGTTAGGCAGGCGAATTCAACGACCTCGCCAGTCGCGCCTCGCTATAGTAGGATAACTGTAGATAGGGAGAAACGGCCGGTCAAGGAGACAGCCCCGGAGAAAAACCCAATAGCTGGGGGTGTATGGTAATCAAGAAAGCTTTCTTCCCCTGCCGGATCCCGGCTTCATTGTTCCTCATTTCATTTCTGACAGGCACTCACGCTGTCTTATCCATGGAGGAGAGGTCGTGAACTTTAATATAAAACTATCACAACGACGACCACGAGAAGCCATTTCCGCTACAGTGTAGTGGCAACGTTGGTAGTGGCGTACTCATGTAGATTGTTTCGATTGGTTCTGCAGCGTGTCGTCATTGAGCGAGTGAAATGGGAAAGTTAAAGACAGCGAGAATTGAGCCGACGATAATTTCTGGTTAGCTCATATTTTGAACATTAATTCGTCAATAACTCTCGTTATAGTGCACTGGTCCCTGTAATTCTTTTTGATTCATTATATTCGTGATTCGGTATATTTGGTATATTCGCTACGTTTTATACGAAAGAATTCATCCAAAACGGAGCGGACAAGGATTGCATGGCCCCTTTAAGAAATCTCACAAACGCGTCAAACACATCATTTTGGGTCTTAGAAACCCAATACAGCCTAAAGGCGCATTATAATTAAAAGTATCTGTTTCCCTTTAGTACACGTTCTGCATAGTAGGAAGGATGTTTTTATTTACAAAATTTTTTTCACGCCACAAAATTACTACTATCGGCAACTAATGTTGACAGTTCAGAGATGGTTTAACAGCACCTGGGCTGTCCTTGCTAATAAAAATAAAAAGCATGTGTGATACCTGTAAAGCGCAGTGATGGCAAGAACGCCGTAAGATATTGAGAAAGCACTGCCTGCCTAACAAAAAAACATGTTCCAACATGTTATAGGTACCCATCATGCAGCGGATGACATAACTACCGACCGTATTGATACGGTGGGAACCGAGCATTGCGGATTGGTTTACACTTTCCTTCAAAGAGGCTGCAGTGATATGTGTCTATGTAGCACTTGCTGAAGCCATATGGTGACCGGATACATGCAGCAGTGCATGCGGGTAATTTACGGTATTTCATACTTTCCAATCAACTAAAAGTTCAAGTAGGATTTCAGAAAGAGTCCACCATCGATCATATCCATACTATAAACCAGGTGATAGAAAAGTGCATGGAATATAACGAGCCCCTATATATAGCATTCATTGACTACGAGAAAGCATTTGACTAGGTCGAAACCTCAGTGGTCATGCAGACATTGCGAGATCAGGATGCAGGTGAGCCATATGTGAAAATACTGGAAGATATCTGTAGTAGCGGAACAGCAACCATAGTTCTGCATGAATAAAGTGATAAAATTCCAATCGAGAAAATATTTAGGCAATGGGACACGATCTCCCCAGGGCTATTTACAGCTTGCTTAGAGAGTATATTCAAAGCATGGAATGGGAGTAGTTAGGCATCATTTTCTATGGATATTATCTCAGTAATCTGTGATTCGCTGATGGCATTGCCTTGTTAAGTAACTCGTGGGACCAACTGCTACCCTAATGATAAATGGTCTAGACAGAAGAAGCAAACCTCTTACCGATATCGCTCAAAAGAAAATTGTATAAGTGTTGTATCCTACCGCTACTGACCTATGGGGTTGAAACATGGAGGTTAACGAAAAGAGCTACTTAAGTTGAGGGCAACCCAGAGTGCCATGGAAGAACGGAAAATGACAGGTGTAACGTTAAGGGATAGAAGCGTGCAGAGTTGGTCAGAGCAAATACTCAAGTTTCTGAAGTTGTAGTCTAAATTAACACGAAATGGGCATGGGCAGAACATGTAATTCGGAAGGAGGATAACTGATGGTCTCTAAGGGTAACCAATTGGATTCCAAGGGAAGTTGAGCGTAGCAGGGGATGGCAGGAAATTTGGTGGGTGGATCAGATTAAGAAATTCACGAGGGTGCAGTGGATGCAGCTAGCAGAAGACGGGGTTGATTGGAGGAAAATGGAAGAGGCCTTCGTCATGCAATAGGTATAGTCCGGCTGATGATGATGAGGATGATGAAGCCGATTGACACCATCGGATATTATCAGTAGTTTTGTTTCAGCGCACACAAAAGGTTTGTCATGCGCCACGTACACGCAATGCTTGTTGTTGGGCTCTTTGGCTTGATTCAATGCTTGCGGAACTCAGCGCACGAAGACGAAGCACAAGAACAAGAAGGACCACAGGAAAAAGCGCTGAACCAACTCATAATTGTAAAACAGCGCAAACAATGGTGCACAAGAACGCGCAACGTGCACCGTTCGCGCTGTTTTACAATTATGGATATATATTACCAACTAGCCCAAATGAACATTCCGCTGAACTAACAACTTTTATTTCAAAAACGAGGCGAACCAGTGTCCAATAGGTGCCCTACTAGGCCACGTGACTACGGAAATAAAAAATGTGAATCTTCATGAACCAAACTATGACATAAACCTACAGTAAGGTTTAAACCTACACAGATCAGGACAAAATGGTAAAATATCTTCATACGCCCAAAACTAACTCTGGTAAAATATTGAAAAACCTAAACGCTTAAGGCAATAAGGTAACCCAAAACACAGAAAACGAACATACAGCTACAAAGAAAGAGAAAATAAAAGATCGGTAAAAACTTGGCATTAGGCAATATGAAAAAAGAGGAAAAGCCTGATGAACAAACCCAGGCAGCACATTTCATCGGCCCAATAATGGGGATTGATTGGAGATTACTGGCCCACAAGTGGCCCAATGGTGCCATTGAGCTACCAATAATGTGCAGCCACGCTATACCATAATCATTATTGGCCCAGTTAACTTCACCCATATCCGTTATTGGCATTCAACCGGCTATCAGCGGTCAATATTGCCCATTCATATTGAACATTTTACCATTATTGTATACACAACGAGGCAGCCTGGTCATTATTGGCCAAACAGATGCAATGGTATGCCGATATCTTCCACACCATGGTATAGCCTGGTAAATATTGTCCGGTCAATAACAACGGCTTCTCAATATTGAATATATCTAGTCATACAGTGGTCAATAATGGCCAAGTAACTTTGGCGGCTTCCTAACACTGTAATATCTTGGTTTCTAGTGGTCGATATTGTCTAATGAGCCTTGATGGCTGGCCAGCATTGCACATATCATGGCATAGCTTGGCTAATATTGTCCGGCCATTATGGTTGCCTCGTCAACGTTGAATATATATTGGCATACATTGGTCAATATTGCCCCACCAACTTTGGTGGCATCCTAACATTGTATATATCTTGGATTATAGCGGTCAATATTGCCTAATGAGGTCTGATGGCTGGCCAGCATTGCACATATAATGGCATAAATAGGTTAATATTGTCCGGCCATTATGGTTGTCTTGTCAGCAATAAATAAATTATGGCATATATTGGTCAATAGTGACTCGCCTGTCATGGCGGCCTGCCAACAATGTATACATAGGCATTATATTGTTCGATATTGTTCGATGGACTGTGATGGCCAGCCAGCATTGCACCCTAATGGCATAGGTTGGGCAATAATGTTCTGCCAATATGGATGGCTTGTCAACATTGGATATATCTTGACATAGATTGGTCAATATTGTCCCATCAGCTTTGATGGCATCCCAACATTGTATATATCATGGTTTCTAGTGGTCGATATTGTATAACGAGCTTTGATGGCTGGTCACCATTGCACATTTCAGGATGCGGCGCGGTAAAAAAACAGCAGAAGCAGCTCTGACCGACAGACATTTCTAATGCTTGTATCCCAATATGACAGTGTTTTTGGGCTAATTTCGTCCCAACTAAATTTTTCGCTGGCGCGGACGTCAGTTTACGTTCAACTGTAGAAGATATTCATACGCCATACGTAATTTGGGCCACCATATATATATAATGTTTATTGGGATTAATGTATAGATTGTCCTAAAATTGCTTGACTGAGCTGACCAGACAAAATGCACAGAAGTGCCCATCACGGGAAATGTAGAATATATTTTTCTGAATACATTTTTCGTGATTCGCTAATTGCTGTGGATAACCTGCGATTATACTTCACAATTTTGGTAGAGAACTCTTTTATTTACGACTTTAGGCACGATTAATAGTTATGTAAAATTCTGCATATAATATCTTCGAGACAATTCCTGCAGACTAGGTGCCCGGATGTCGATCACGCGTGGACGTAGCTAACACAGATAGTGTTCCAAACTTTAGCCAAGTGTTGAAAAAATTCTGACAGCACGTGGAATCTACACTGCAGAAATTAGCGAAGGCGAGATTAATGCTACTGCATACGGTGCATCACGTATGATTATCGTTATCAACTAAACGCAGCGTTACCATTGATACTGTCATCATTGTCATTATCACTAATTGCAGAGTCATTCTCGTCGCTATCCTCACGGTAGACAAGGAGAATTATATATGGTGCTAGTTTCGCGATCCAGGGTTTAGCGCAGTTGGTTAAAGCATTAACTAGGCTAGGAATTCGATTCCCGGTGGAGACTATTTGTTTTTCTGATCTCGTCAAATCAGGATGATTGAAAGTGATTGACACATCAATGCACAGATCCGATGCACAGATATATCCATGCACAGATTCCGAACACATCTTGCGCACAACTCTCGCGCACGGGATTTCGTTCCATGGGCCTATTTATACGCATACGAGTGCACAAGCATACGCGCACGCTTGAGCACACATCTGATATGACAAGCAAAGGTTTAATAGATGCGTGTCCGCGATAAAAATCCTGCGCAGTCAAGAAACGCAAGGCACTCAAATGCATAGAACGCAACAGAACGTGTGTGTCGCTTGAACAAACACCAGGGGTTACGTTTGGATAGTAAACGCAGAAACGATCGAATATATCCGGTGAATCCACATCCTGTAAACGTTTGTCCATGATTGGAAACACGCACGCGTAGCATCATTATTTCCGCCTTTTTTTTACGTGATGGAAAGAAACCCAACATGTTCAAGCTATAGCAGAGGTGGGAGAAATCGATCGCGCTAGCCAATCAAACACGCACTGCATGATTCGCCATTACCCTAGCTGTTTCCGGCATTCAGCATAAGCACCGACTATACCACGCCTCAGTACTAGCTGTTCTTATAGACAGATATGTTGGGCTGCTTTCGGGGCCTTCGAGTTCTAATATCTACTAAACACAAATTTGTACTGTACTCTTTTGCGCTCTGCTGTGGGCTTCAGCAACAGACAAAGACTGAACGACTTTGGCCATCGGTGCAGCAGCGCATAAAATATTTCAGCTAAAAAAAAATACAAACAACATATATTCTACGCTATGTCTAGCTAATTCACTTGACAAGAAAAGAAATCTGATCTGTCCTGGAATGGTTCGTATTCTAATGCGACGTAAATCGCACACTGCCAAAAAGTTGTGTACATGTAAAAGATAATAAAAAAATCAACAGCAGTGCATGGGGCAAGGCAAACGAAAAAAAAAATAATAAAAATTTAAAACAATTACCTACAGTGTAGTGAATGCGCGCACATGTGTCGCCAGCATATATGGTAACAAAATTGAAATTGCATAATAACGATGTTCTTTACGGAAGTTATTTTTGTACGAAAACTGTAATATATGGCTCATAATGATGCATTTGACCACAGAGTTTGACAGCGCTCTCCTAAGCATTGTTCAGAAACTATTCTTCAAACAATCATTGCCTTATTATCCAACCATATAATCACCGCACCGAAGGCGTTTCCCTTCAGAGAACTAAATAATTCTATCCCATCGTGTCAACCAGGCAGCTAATAGCAATTCATATATATTAAAAGTAATGCGAATGCGTTACTTTAGCAGTTTTGGGGCATTTTTAGAGAACACCACTCTCGAAGAATTTAACACGTGATTGAGAATTAGGGTTCCTTTATGAAATATTCTGCCGCTTTCACAAGCGCTGCTTCCGCGGGCTGAAAGATGATTATACCGCGCTTCTTTCTGAGGACTACCTTGTCCCAAGTTCGTAGATATAGTTTCAATGTTGACCCTTGCTTTCTGTTTTTTCTTTACTGCCAATTTAGTTCTTCAGATCTTAGCTCGTCGAGTATTTTGTATTTTTTGCTGCATTATATGCCCACGCTTAGTTCTACGCGGACTGTTTCTTGCTCTAAATGTCCACCTGATTTGAAAAAAATAAATGAATAACATGGGAATTTTTAACCTTGAAGTACCCGTAGTTATGGTCGTTTTCGCTTTTCTTTTCCTTAATATGAATACAGCAAGTATACGGGCTGTTGCATCGCTCAGTTGCGCGTGATGACGTTTCAAGAGCACTCCGTCATGAACAGCGACCTGTGTGCCATCTTTAATAAAAAAAATATGTCCATTTGTTCGAACCGAGGACGATTCCGTGAAAACTGAAGATTGTTTTACGTATGTGATTATTATTTGAAACACTGAGGTAAAGCGTATTTTGCATTAACAAAAAAATAGAGCGAAATTATCATTCCACTGAAAATGTTACCGAGCCAACAGTCGAGGCGACCAAAGAGCTCCGAACGCACTCCTCGTTGTTTTAGCGAAGCCAAGGGCAAAACTCTGCGCATTCCTCCTCACAAGCTTGGCGCAAAGAACATATGGTTTCCATTCTCTCGTCCTTTCGTCGTCTCTCAAACCGCTTTCAACTTCCAGTCTTATAGCCTTTTCTCCCCGTGAAGCAGTCATCGCGGAAGGGCAGCGACTCTCTCTTTCCTCCCGGCTAGGCATGCGTTGCTCACAATTCCCCCCACTCTACTCCCCCTCACTCTTCCCTTCCTTCCTGCCAACTTTCCTGGCCGGCAGCCTTCTGGGCTCACGCGGTCCCGCGGGGCCTTTTTCATTTCTCTCACCCCCTTTCGGGCTTTATGCCTACTCTTTCGACAGATCTCAAGCAAAAAAAAAAGGAGAGAGAAAACACAACGATCCTTCTGCCCCCTTCCAACCATGCCTCGAAACTCGACACAAGAGGCTGATTCAGAGGCGTCTGGTCGGCCACACTATCCCCGCCCGCTCGAGCTGGTCGAGCTGCCGCAGCTTTGGACAGCAGAACCGAAAAACCAAGCCTTGTGAAAGTTCCGATTCGTTTTAATGGCCATGCCTGAAACAGGATATTTGTGAGTACCACCAGCATTTTAAGTTGTTTGTTCATAACTGAGCTCTCCGAGATTATTTCTTGATTTGTCTCCTTGTAATATCGCTACTTTTTCTTACCAGGTGTATAAAGCATCAGATCCCCGTGATGTACTTTCCGTGGCAACATTTATTTTGGATTGTTGCAACTGAGGTCTGCGAATCTGCGCTAGCCGTGTGGTAAGACACTTTTTTTTGCATGATTTGGTGCAGTATGTTGTCAGCCTTGATCATCATGTCAATAACCGATATGCTTGCGAGAATGGAAAGTAATTTATTTCGACCGCACCACGCCAATCAGTTCTGAACAGTATTTTCAGCGCACTATTCTGGATGCATAAACTCTGGTCATAATGACAAAATTTACAGCGCAGAGATGGCCAATTGCAAAAGAAAAACGTGATGCTGTAAAACATGACGCGTGTTTTGTGTGATTTTCAGGTTACAACTTCATCGCGCGTGTGTTGTGTGTCTGAAGTGATCAGTTTCTTTTACATACTATATTCAAAACTCAGAGTTAGGTTGGGCTTTCTGGGACATGATTTTTAGTTGCGAGCGAATATTTAATATTGTAATTTGCCGTTATGAATGCGCTATTGGAATGGTCTAAACGACGCGTAGCTTATTCATGTGTTTGATCTTTCTCTTGCGCTAATCTCGAGTAGTAGAAGTGTCATAAAATAGCCGCTTAAAATAGGTCATTTACAGTTGCTACCATAGTTCCTATACTTTACCATACGTACAAACGTGTTCCCACTACAAACGTGATGCTAAGCTACGGATTTCTTTATTTTTTCAGTTCGAGTGTATCGTACAAACCCCAAAGCATCGGTGTCGTACGTTGTTTTCGCTGCAGCTTTGACAACTTTTAAAACGTTCTGTTTGCAGTAATGATGCGGTGCACACAAAAATTTAGCAGCCGCGGTCGGAGTGCGACTACCATTTTTTGTGTCTGTTTTTTCCTTTGTAGTTTCGTTTTAGTTCTTGCGGCAATCTATCCTAACGAAAACCATTCAAAGGGAAGCTATTGATTTGAAGCTTCCAGTTATGACGACGTCTTTCTTCTACAGGTGTTCGATCACAAAGGCACTACAAGTATAAGGGGGCAAGCACTGACTACCGTTTCACGAATAGATAACGGCAAATATCATTTTGGTTTATGTTCCCAGTGTCAACAACACATCCACATGGGAAGCCGTGCACTACCAGATGCCGCCAACAATGTAACCAAGTTAATATGACTGGCCTCACTGAGCATGCAGCTTATTTCAACCTGAGTAAACCAGACAAGAAAGTTGCCTGAGGGCCAACAGGTAGTGCTTTATTTTGCATTTTTACTCCAAGGTCTAGCTGTACTTCCACTTTCCAAAAGTTTTCTGTCTTAATGGGATTTATTTATGTTGCTTTTATTTCCAGATGCCATCTGCGAAAGGAAATACATTGTTATGCACGCTGCTCAAGTCCATATCTTTAAAGGCTGCATAGAGCTGCTGCCCCTACAACCGACCACAAAAGACGCTGCGATGAACGCAGCGCCTTCCTCCAACCTGGGACCTGAGAACACCTTGTCAAGGAATGCAAAAACAGGAGGAGCACTGAAGTCTAAGAGTTCTGCCTAAATTTTTCTATGCCCTTTAACACGTGCACACCTAATAAATCACCATGCAGTGAACCTTTCGGCTGTATTATTTTCTTTGCATGGATATTCTCAGCATGCTTTATTTAAATAAAAAGCTGCATGAAAAATATTTGCACCGTATAAGTATGGGATGGCTTTGCAGTTGCCTATTAGTCATAGCACGAAAAAGCAACTAGCTGTGGTGCCGGATTGCCAATTGTTCTGGCTGGATGCCAATAATGGAAAACCAGTGGGCAAGATTCAATTGGAAATACTGGGTAGCCGATAAATCTGGCTGGATGCCAGTTGTGAATATCCAGTGAATAAGCATGGATACAAGATATTGGATGGCCAGTGAGCTTGGCGGGATGGCCGTGATATAACAACCAGTGAGTGAGCTTGGGTGGAAGATACTGAGTAGCCATTGAGTGCCGTTGAATGCCAGTAAACAAGGTAGTATGCCAATACTGGTTTTGATAGGAGAGCCGATCAAATTGGTTGGCATATATCTTGGCTCCTTGTGCGCCCCAATAAGACGCAAATATTGACCAATATTGGGACCAATATATCCCAATATTGGACATCATTGGCGGTCCATTGACGGCGTGCTGCTTGGGAAGGAGCGGCTTAGAACTAAAACAGGAAACAACGAAAAGCTAGAAAGGTTTGTAAAAAATTACAAAACAATAAACAAGCGAACTAACACAGCATAAGACATCAAGAAAGGGAAAGTCAAATCGCTAACGATGCTATAAACATTGATGTGAAAAACAACAAGCAGCTTAAACAGTGCTGTTGAGATTAAAATTTTATGTTACAAAGGGGTCAAAGACATTGAAGGCATGCTGACACACTGACCCTTCAAATGGAGTATGCTGGCAGCTTCTGTCATCCCAGTGTCGTGTTTCCCATTTACTGTGGTTCTTTCGAAGTCAGGCAAGCAACACTATTCCAAAATTTTGCAGCCACGGCAGTGAATGCCTAGATGGCGGGTCTCTTACTTCACATTGGTATCGTGTTTTTTGTCTCTCATTTAAGTCTCTCACTAACTACGGTAGTTTTTGCCGCGTGAGACAGGATTTGAGTAAATGACTTACTCCAAACATTGAACAAACGCCTGCTGGTGGTGAGTGGAGCAAGCACTTCTCTCTTGTTCTCTTTCCTTCACGCGGTTGCACAGACCAGATAACCGCTTAGGAGCACTGAAAACAACCTCGATGCCGAACTTTTAACCCATTGTTCTTAATTTATGGAAAATAATATGCTTATAACGCATAGCAACCAATTTCTTTCTACTGTTTTAACTTTCTTTTGCTACTGCAATTTAAAATTTTTACGTCGCCATATATCGCGCATTAACGCGATAGGTAGGCAAAAACAAGTTCCTACGCTACAGAGCTTAAAGCAAAATCTAACATCATTTATGCCGGAGATGTTTGTACAGAAAATTTCTTCAAGATCTGATTTCTAAGCTGCGTGATAGTATCGCCGATATTTTGTCTCTTTATTAAACAGTAGGACACTATTTTAAAACAATATATACTTACAATCGTACTCCACCTCCTCAACGCGTCGCTATCAGGCCTTCTTCGGTCATCGCTGCTTGAAAATGAGTAGAAGCTCAATAAAGCTGTCAGTGAGAGACTACTCTATGTTTCCCCATAGTTTAGCAACTCGTCCTCTTTCTGTACAGCGCTGCTGGCTTTATCCTGTCTCTCGGACGACGAGCGCAGCCTATGCCAATATTTTTAAATAAAATAATCTGAGCAGGTCAGTTTGGGCACCTCATGAAGTCCTTCCTATCTCCCCTTCAACCAATTTCTCAGAATGGTGGAAGAGTGTTTCGTGTCGTCGTTCTATTGAGATTCAAATCCAAAGCCCATGCTTGAGACATAGTTGAGTCTCTGAGTAGAAAACCAAAATGTGATGTTTTTGCACTGGGCATGCTCAGAAGTTTGGGGTCCAAATTGAAATGACATGAAATCAAAGCGTAAGCTTAAAACAGTTTCAGTAAAAGAATGCAGATATTGTCGTATTTGAATTTTCCTATCAGTGAATCGTATCATAGATGCGCTCGACTATGCAATATTGAATGCTTTCTAAATGCAGATTTTGATTTTCTTTCAACGTTAGAGGTTCAGCACGACTTGTGATGATGATTCTTCCCGCTTGTTATTAATGCAATTGAATGTATCACCCTTGCATGATCTCTAATTCTACTCCAAACATCCGCCGATAATTGAGTATGCTCTTTTTGTACTGTGTAAAACAGCTCATGTGCGTTCTATCGTGGACTGCCAGTTTCAGAGCTTCTTGGGCACCTGACAATATGTTCGTAGCAGCTTTCATCTCTCTGACATTTCCAGGATGTAACATTTTTTTTCTGGAAAGCGATGTCAGCTGAGGTGTATAAAAACTATTGGGACTGCAGAAACAGAAACGAAAGCGCGAAACAATTTCAGAATTACTTAATTCCTTTGTGCGTGAAAGATAAATCCTTCTCGCCATCTATGGTGCATTGTGAGCATAACTTCACGTGCATGAATGTATTCATGCAAGCGGTGGCAAGTCTTTACACTAACTTTTTTTTTGGTCAAGTAATTGTTGCAGTTCATCCCCATGCCTAATAACCAGTTGAACGTTCTTCAGCCTTCCTGACAAGATACCTCCTCAGATGCTGATTGCATCACATTCGTGCTGCCTGCTCCCTGGTTGTTAAGGGATGCCTGGTATTACACTAATCCGCAAATTCCATTGTAGTTTTTCTCGTCCCTTGTTGCAGAGAACAGCAATTTATGAACGCGTAGTTATTTGGCCACACTTCGTGCAATCGATATTTGTTTTTAAATGTATTGCAGTCTTGTTGCTCACGCAGGGGGCATGATCTTAAAGGTGTTCTTTGTTGTCGCGAATTTTCGCGAATTTTGCCTAGCACGAAGCAGCCATATGCCGCGTCATGGGTCAGAGACGGCGAGTGCTTTTGCATAAGGTGCATACATTGTGGGCCTTATAATGCTGAAACCACCGCATATAATGTGTTTAGCTATGGAAAGTGGCTATGCGCACTAGTCATCGCGCATAACACCTCCAGGTGGAGGCTGCAGTCACAGGAATCACCCGGAAGCACTGACGACGAGGTCTGCTACGATGTGCGATAAGCCTATGAAGCCGTTGGGAAATGCCTTAAACTCACGTTGTCTAGGCTATCGGGTTTGTGCGGCTATATCTGCGACCAGTCATGCAGCAGAAAGCAGCATGGCGTTACAAGAAAAAATCCAGCAACACTCCAGGAAGAAAGGAGCTCCGCTAGCGAACCCCATCGGAGGGAGACAAAAAGGGCTTCAGCGAGACACCATGGACCACATCAAAAGAAAGCGGGTCATCAAGCGCGCTTTTATGACCAGACTGTGTAATGAGGCACGTCAGCTTCTGAAATCAAACAAACGAACTATTCTTGAGTTCAAGGTTTTTTACGCCCAACTGGAAACCTGCAACGACGGCTTACGCTTGTAGACTGAGAATATGGAGGTTCTTGAAGAAAACGTTTTGATTAAAGATTTCTTATCTGCCCTAGAGTATGAGGAAACTGCCACAAAAACAATGATGCTCCTTTGCCATCAAATCGAGGCCCTTCAGTCGTCTGCTCCTGCTACCGACAGCCGTTAATTCATGAAAGGAGCAGTTGAGATCCCTGCAGCACCAGCATCATCCACAAAAGCTCCTTCACCGAAGTAATTCGCCGAGTCACCTATCCGCTTTACTGCCGATTCTGTAATGGAGCTTATGGAGATACAGGAAGAAAGTTCTACAGCGGTCAAACCGATGTCTGACTTCCTTTTTTCTGAGTCAGCTCAAAAGATATTGTCGAAGGAACCACAGTACCCCTAAAGATCGCGTATTGTCATTGATAAGAGTGCTGATTTCAAGTTGGTCTGGAGCGATGTCAGCGATCACGACGGAGTGGCTGTCATAATGTGGGACATACCATAGGAAAAAGAGTATTGCAAATAGGGACCGATCGAGACGGGGCTCTCGCAGAGTAAAGAAAGACTCGAGCCAGTCACGCACATTGAAAGTGGGGCAGAGGAGTCTGTGCAGTTTACTAGCAATATTGTTTTCGGACCGCCAACGAAGGAAGACTGCGAACGAGTGCAATGTGTTACCCTGCGCCTGTTAACGTGCCGACCAAGCGATTATCGAATGGAATCGCCTTTATCGGCTGTACCGGTCGGAAGTACGAGGTTTGCAAGGCGAAGCTTATTGGATGTACCGAGGATCAAGGCTCCCAGAAGCCTTCAACAGAGAACGAAGGAGGTGCAATAGAAGACTGAGTGAGACAGGAAAGACAGCGAACAGTAGATGTGCTGAGCCTTCTGCGAGAGAGCGAGGACAAGACGCCGCAACAGTTGTTCCAGGTGTCACGCCAACCTCTCCAGAACTTACAAAAAAATGTTAGCTGCAAAGCGAAAATCTTGTTTCCGGTGTTATTACACAAACGGATGAACTGAGTGATGCAAGGCTGCAAGTACTTGTGCAGTGCGTAATATCAATGAAGAAAGAAAACAAACCGTCCAACTGCCTGGAAAAGCGGCCACTGCTTTACAAGCACAGAAAGAAAAGCCCGTGCGCAGAAAAATAAAACGGTAGAAACAGAGAGTGTTGTGTTAGAAATTCGTGTTGTGTTAGAGTGTATGAGATGCGTCTGTTCTGAGATGAACAACATCAATGACGCTTACGATGACAGTGGAGAGTGACGAAGCTATAAGGCCTTCATGCCGGGAAGAAGGGCTTTATCCAGCAGATGGCGTCCAAGTCCTCCACCCAGTATGTCTTGCGCCAGCTGTCCCACATTGAATATATCGCGCCCTCCACGACGAGCACCGATGATTGAGAGTGAGCAAGAACTTTACGAAGTGAGCCTCAAACCAGACGTACAACACGAACTGCATGAAACCATCAGTGCTATGAGCATCGAGACTGTCACTCTTCTGGAAAACGCGGAACAGCTAAGGAAGCCCTTTTCTTACAAAATATGACGTCCCCTAGAAACAGTGCAAGTGGTGTCGCAGCTAATACAAAAAGGGGCAGTGCGCTGGTTTCCGTCCAACAGAACCGGAACCTCTAGATATCGGGCAGCATTGGCGAGGGCCATGGCTACAAGGACGCTCAAACAGATCAGCCATGAAACTGATATCCCGAACAGTTGGGAACTCCAAAGGGATCATGACGCGAAACTGAAGCAGATGCTGGACGAGCACTATGAACATCCGCTATACAGTTCTTACGACAGCATCCTGGGCCCCAACCTCAGTCGGAAGTCTTCATCATAACGGATGCCACAGGCAGCGGGAAAAGTCGCCAGGTGCCACAGTGCATACTGGGCTCTTACATGAAATGAGGAATTGATCTTGAGCGATGTATTGTACTCGTTAAGCGCCGACGACTCAGCGCAGCGTGTTGCTTGGTTTATAGCAGAACGGTTAGAAAAACTTAGCCAGACAGTATGCTACAGTGTGCGATTCGCAACTCTGCTTGCATGACCCTACAGATCGATCCATCTTTTCCTGCATTTGATGACCTGTTGCTGAAGTTGGAAGCCTGTCTTCGTGGAGTATCTTCGTGGAGCCGGAGATAAAGATTGTCAGAGGTGGCCTGGTGTCCATCTCTTCTTCTGCAGCATGTATGAATACACGAGACACTATTCTGATTCGGAGTAACACACAGCTATATCAATATATATTAGCAAGAGGAATGAGTGGCATCAGTATCACATTTCTCATAAGGATTTAAAATATTTACCTGGGGTACTTCTTATGATGTTATTAAATCTACTGCCCATAAAGCGATCGAAAGCTGTATTCAGTGGCTTAATGCCAAAAGAGAACAATATATTGGAAATATGTTAACATGCGTTTATAACGGCGTATGTTTCAACGTGAAATATGTAGTGAATGTTTTAGAAATATATTTCTTTTGAAATCCTGCACTACGTCGTGGTTTTCGCGGCATTTTTTGTGAAAAAATAAAACACAGGCACAGAGCAACATAAAAATGAAAACGTTTCTTTGCATGAATTATTACGGACCGTGCCCTCCAAAGTTACTTTCATTTGCCAACAGCAGCATGCTTCATCGTGCTTAAGTCACCAATTGATGCTGCCTAATAAAAATAAATTAATTTACACAATCAATTGAGGAAAAATGTCTGTCATGGCAACTTAGGGAAATATAAAGCAAAGGACGGAGTAGCAACTGCTTCACGGCCGCCATTTAGCTGTTCTTGCCAATCCTGGAGAACAGACAAGTTTGTTCTCTCGTAACTTGATAAGAAACAAAATAATGCAACATGTCTTTTCATATTCTTTATTGCCTACTTCTTGAACATTGTTACAAGAATTGTGAGTAAAACAGGAATGGGTTTTTTATAATTTATTTTTAAAAGCACTCTTACAGTCAAAGACGCAATATTTGGCCTAAGGTTTCTTAAGCGTCTCCTTGATTTATAGAAATAATGTTGATTGCCGTGATTTCTGTCCAAGTGCCTATTAGTTTGGAACATTTAAAGAAGGTGCGGCTTCTAATCGTGGAGAAAATAATTCATAAACAAGGCCTAATTTCTCAAAAGTTTACTTTTCGAATTTTTTCCTTGGAAAAAAGCAACTTTCCCCGAATGGCTGAAATATGCCTAACTTACTCTTTGCCACCTGTAGTTCGAGTGAAAAAATATATTAAATATGACTTGAATGACTTCACTTGCTTACGTCATTGCAAAATGCGGACACAGCGATTTGTTCGAAAAGTCTGCCTTTGACGTGCAATCGTTGGTATCTTTTTCTCCCCTAATATTAACATTAGAAAAAGAATCATTGCACCTTTGACATATTGAGTACTACGTGCACAATATATCCAGAAGATTAACTTAAAAGAACAAATAATTGGGATTATGATCTCTGGTGCAATCAGCTGGGCATGTTTCATGAGAATGAAAAAGTAGGTACACAAGGGTGCGCGTAACCAAAGCGGCCTTCGCTTGCTCCGTCACTTAACCCAGGTAGCACAAAGTGGGCTATGAAGGGTGGGCCCCGGTGGGCCCGATGTAGGCAATGCAGGACAGCCCCGGTGGGCTCAATGTGGGTGCTGCAAGAGGGGCCGACGTAGGCCCGAAGCGGGCTGTCGACAAAGCCCCAATTGGCCCCACTAGGGGCCGATGCAGGCAGCCCTTGCGGGGCTGCCCACATTTTTCCGGCATTGTTAAAAGGGCACATCCCGCCAACTCCCCGCGATGGTCCTACTTTGGACCGATTTGGGCAGCCGCTTTGGAGGAACATTTTTTTTTATTTCAGTTAGCCCCTCAGAAAATGACATAGGACCAATGCGGGTTCTATAGCGCTAGCCACACTTGGGCTTGCCCACATTATTCTCATAGGGGTCCGACGTAGGAAATTGATGGAAAGCCCTAGTCCAAGTTTTCCCAATCAATATTTAGGCACATAATTAAGTAATTACTTTATACATGTCTGCACTTTCTAAACAGCCACAATATTAAATTTTACAATAACTCATAACATTCATCTAGCCAAAATGACTTCATGTACATCTTGTTCAGGCTGTGTAGATGTGTGTTCTGAACAGTAATATTGTACTGCGAGTTGCAGGCTGTCCAAAGTAACCACATAAGAGGTAACAGTTAGCAATCAGTTTGTTTTAGTATATGTAGCGCAATTTGCACGAGCACGAGAACTAAAGCAATGTAAATTTCTAATCGACTAAACATGGCCACAACTGTTATACAAATCATCTATAACAGTAATTTAGGGCAACATCTAATTCAAATAAAAGTTGGAAACAATGATTACGCAATTGCACGCACGACTTCTAGCCCCATTACGGCCGATGTGGGACCTACAGCGGTTTTGTGTGGGCAGCCCCAATTGGGCTGGGTGTTGGTTTTGAACCTAAAGCCCACTTGCTATTGCACATGCCTTCAAATTCCCCACAAGGGACCAATTTTGGTATCATGCGGGCCCTCCCGCCTTCCAGCCCCATTACGGCCCATGTGGGATATAAAGCAGTTTTATGTGGGCAGCCCCAATTGGGCTGGACGTTGTTTTTGAACCTAGAGCCCACCTGCTGTTGCACGCGCCTTCAAAGCCCCCACAAAGGACCAATTTTGGTACCATGCGGGCACGCCCGCCTTCCAGCCCCATTACAGCCTATGTGGGACCTAAAGCGGTTTAGCTAAGGCTGCCTCATTTGGGCTTCACGAGGGCTTGCCCAAATTGAGCCCTTATTCATATTTCACCTGCCCTCAAGTAGCCTACAAGGGGCCGATTTGGGCAGCATGTGGGTATGTCCGTTTTCTTGCCCCAATACGGCCGATGTTGGTCCCACAAAGATTTAATGGGGGCGGCCTCACTTCGGGTCTATGAGGGCTTTCCCATAAAAAGCCCACATTTAGGTTGGATTGCCCTCAAATATCCGGCAAGGGACCCTTGTGGTCTGGATGCAGGAATGTGCTCTGCATTAGCCCAAGAAACGCCGCTATGGGACCCATGCAGGAGGAGCAGGGGCAAGCCCAAATGGGGCTTGCCCACATTTGCCCCATCGGGGACCGATGCAGGTTTTATGATGGTTGCCCCAGCCCCACTTGCCTACATCGGACCTACTGGGGCCCCACATTCTGTGCTACCTGGGAAGGTTTATTCGATTTGACTGAACTAGCTGCATCGGGTCATTGAGTGAAGCATTTCGGAAACGTTTTTTTCAGGGCTGCCCATTGATTGCTATTTCTTATGCAAATGTGCAGGCATTGTTCAGCGCGAGTTCACCGAATCTCTAACTGGCCATTTGCCAAGTGGAGCGAACATGTAGCTCCAGAGGCGCTACTGTCGCGCTGCATATAACTAATCCTGAACTAGCCTAACTAGGGGGAAAGCCATTTTCACGCTCTCGGCGCCCCCTCGGATCCTGCCAGAACAAGTGCAGAAAGTGCAGCCAAACCAAGTAGACCTTTAGTGGCCAACCCTAATGCAAACGTAGCCGACACCGACATGCATAACGGTTTGGATGTCTGCGTCCTTCCGCGCATAAGTAAATACCAAGGAGCTTAGAGAAAACAGCTGGAGTGGAAGGAGCGCCCGCCAAGTAAAGCCTCCTTGACGCCATTGTGCGAGGGGCAGTAAAACGAGCAATTTTCCGCAGAGCGTGCCCGTTGCACGGAGAAATGGAGGGTGTTCAAGTGCGTGGCATGTAACACAATCGAAATAAACATTGTTGGTTCATGCATGGCGTAACATTGTAAGAACCGTGTTAAAACGAGACTAGCAGTCAAATTTCAAAAATTGCGCTCGGTAAAGCTCATTCCAAAGTGGCTGTGCTCCTTGTAATGTAGTGCGTCCCTGTCGCCGCGAGATCGACCTAGAGATGGCGCCACCGTCGTTTCCATAGTGGGGATCAGAAGTCGGCAGCGCTCGCGGTTACTCACGAGACATATGTCTGCTCCCGAGTTTACGGTGGCTTTTTGCCGATGAAAAATTGCCTTATGCAATGCATTAGCGAGTTACTGTTTCGAGAGTTCTAATATTACAGAAAAAAAATGCGTGGATTTAACCAATGAAGCAAAAAAAAAGATGCGCAGATAGAAAAAACAAGGCACGCAACCACCCATCTTTTAATTTACTGGCATAGTCTCGCACGCTTTTTGTGTTCTACGGCGCTCACAGGCCTGATACTTGGGCCTGAACATGGCATACCCTATCGTCTTTTCATCAGCGTGTGCGTATATATTGTCGTGACGCTGGGACTAAGTCGACCCGGCCTTCACTTGGTAGCGTGCAGAGACTCCGGGTTGATGAAGGATTGAATCTTTGCAGTTGGTAAAATATATACAAGCAGGTTTAATGGCACTTTGAGAAAACTTATTTACATGAAGAAAGGTATATCAGCAAAATGGCAAGCGTTAAGAGTTCATAGCGAGAAGCGTCTGGATGAGCCGTTTACCCAGGGCTCAGAGCATCATTTCGTGCTCTGCAATGTCCTTAAATCCCCCTATGTCCAGTCCCTCTCTGAAGATGCTGACCAACCAGTTCCAGGGCACACCCCTCAGATATCGGCAACCAACCGAACACATCACTGCACTGATGGTCTGATGCACTGACTGGTCCAGTATTGTTTCGTCGGGCGTGGTCACTTGTCGGGTAGAGCTTGGGAACGGCGAGGAGGTAAATTTCGATTATTCTGCAAAGATCCGCTATGTTGGTTCCGGCAAGTGGATTTCCTTCTCAGAAACCCAAGTGTACGTGCGCGCCACGAATACTGCTCCCAGTATTGTCCCTTTCCGGCAATTGCAACTATTTTCTGCATTCACGGGAAATCGTCTAACGGCCGTAATCCTCATGCTCCTTTCTTCTCCTGCACGTCAGCCGACGTGTCACTGATGGTCTCCTTTGGACAATAGGCATTCCTCACTTGACAATAGCGCCTCTCGACGGGAAGGGTGAACAGTTGAACAAAAGCACTTCCGACAATTTCTCACATAGCGACGTTTCTTTGTATTTTTCTTGACGTTCCCTTGACAGGGTCAACTTGGCAGTTGTAGGGTCTCGACAAAGCAAAGCATGCTCACACAAAGATTCATGTGAACAGGCTCACTTATCGCCCTTGCACAAACAGCACATATCAATACCATACCCACAGGCGCACAATAGTGCGCGCTAGCGTGGACCATGCATGGTCACAACAGCCTCCTCCCCCGCCAGAATAGTCACGGAGGGCAGCAGTCGCAGCTGCTGCATGAAGAGACGATGGCCTGCACATGAACGCTTGAAGCTCACTGTCGCTTGTCGCATTGTCTTGATTGTCGTAGGCCAAATTGCTTGAGCTGTCTCTGAAACTCAACCACATTTCTAAGCAAGCACTCGGCTCCCGTCTGAAGAGACCAGGTCAAAAGAAAACTGCCATCGTTGTCCGAGAAAAGCGCACACTCAAGACGCTCAGGACCCACGTATGCCTAGAAAACCAAACGTGCTGCTTTACATAGTCACATATATACAAGCGCACGAAAAAGAAAAAAAAAGAACCTGAGTATCAATTTGGATACATGGTGAGGAGCACCTCGGACCGCTTAGAAACAGCGGCTAAGCGCGTCCGCATTCCCATTTAACTTCCCCTTTTTGTATCTTATTTCAAAATTGTACTGCTGTAAAATCAAGCTCCACCTCAGAAGGCGACTGTTCTTCGATGTCGCAGTTTGCAGCCAAGCCAGGGGACAATGGTCCATCTCTACGGTGAATTTGGCCTCTCTAAGATAGCACTGCAATTTTTGAATGGCCGATACAATGCAAGTGCACTCTTTCTCTGGCGCGGAATAAGCCATCTCTCTAGAGCTTAGTTTTCTGATCAGGTGGAGCGCAGGGTGCTCATTACTGTCGTCATCCCTCTCGCAGAGAACACCAGCTAGCCCTCAATCACTTGCATCACATTGGACCGTGAATTCTCGGTCGTAGTCTGGAGCTCGCAATACCGGATGGCTGATCAGCACAGCCTTCAGGTTTAAGAAGGAGGCTTCCTATTGTTCGTCCCAGACTACATTTGTCGGTTCTGTCCGGCGGAGAGCATCGGTCAGGGGGCTAGCCAAAGCTGAATAGTTAGGGATGTAGTGATTGTAGTATCCCGTCAGCCCCAAGAATTCCCGATTTTCTGTCTTCGTGCTCGGCCGCGGGTAGTCTACTACCGCAGAAATCTTAATCTCGCTGGGTTTCCTGAAACCTCGACCTACATTGTGACTCAAGTAGTCCACGGTCGCCCTTGCCAGGCAACATTTCTCGGCCTTTACGGTTACCTTAGCTTGACGCAAAAGGCTCAGTACAGCTCTTAGATGTACCATATGGTCCACCCATGAGTCGGAAAAAACCGCAATGTCATCTAAATAGGGTACCGCGAATGTTTCACACCCCTTTAAAACCCTATACATGAATGGGGAAAACAAAATGGAGCATTTTTGAACCCGAAACTCGTCATTGTTGGCTGGTAGCTGCCCGTCGGAGTGACGAAAGCCGCGTATCTGCTGGCGTGTTCAGTGAGCGGTACTTGCCAGTATCCTCGAGTAAGGTCCAGCGTAGTCACATAGGCCGCTCGACTGACCTGTTCTACTCTCTCCTCGATATTCGGAATAGGATACACTTGATCCCTGGTGAGAAAATTTAGCTTTCGGTAGTCTACCACAGGCCTAGGGTCTTTACCTGGAGCTTCTACCAAGATCATAGGCGAAGTATAATCGCTTTCCGAGGGTTTTATTACTCCCAATTCCAGCATGCGAGTTACTTCCCTATCCAGAATTTCTCTTTGCCTTGGAGAAAATCGGTGGCACCTTGATCGCACTGGCACGTCTGAAGTCAGCTCAATATCGTGCTCAGTGAAATCAGTCCTACCTGGCCTGTCCACGAAGCAGGCCTCAAACTATGTTATTAGCTCGCCCAGATCGGACAGCTGAGATTTCTTTGCTGTCCTAGTGGCGCGGTATCGCTCCCTTATCTCGTGTGTCTTGGGATCATGGGCTTGCTCCATAGCTACGCCCTCTCGGGTTCCACTTAGACGTCTCATGAGATTACTAGACATTGGTGGCAAGAGGTTACTCTCAAGAACGTCCTCATTCCGCGTCTTGTCAAGCTCACTTTCAAGTTGACTTATCTGAGATGCCTCGCTCTCAAAGTTTTCTGACCCGCTATCTTCCGCATCGACCACTGTTTTAACTGCCGTTTCCTCCGCTGTGGAATTTTCTGGAATGAGCAGTGTAGCTAGTTCTCGCGCCTTTGAACGTGTTAAGGCTTGCACAACTCTGTCTCCGAAAAGGATCCCTCTCTTTCTCAGCAGCATATCCGATTTGTTGGAAAACAAATACGGATAGCACTTGGGAAGCTTTCCTGAAACGGCAGCCTCGGTTTACTCGCCGAAAGGGCCCTCGATGACCACGTTCGCGATTGCCAAGCACACACTCTGTTCCTCCACTACCTGGCGGATCCATGCACACTGTCCTGTATAGTCGGAAGGCGACACATACGCCGGATGGACAACATCCATCGTTGCGGCTGAATCGCGCAGTACCTTGCAAGGCTTCCTGTTGACTACTAGGTCATGCATGTAGGGTTCCAAAAGCTTCAAGTTTTCATTGCAGTCACTGGCATACGAGAAAGCAATCTTCTCTTTCCGGCAGTTACCGGCAATGTGGCCCTGTCATTACACTTAAAGCATGTGAGCGGCTTCCTAGCCTCAAGCTTGTTCTTTGTGTTCTGCGCGTTGGTCACTTCCCCACTTTTCTCACTGCCGTCCTTTCTAGGGAGTTTGCCTGAAGAACCCTTCCTTTCTTCGTTTGCAACTCTAGCAAAGTGCCATTCCTGACGGTTATTCACACTCAAGTTGGGATTGCGGGGCCTATCCACTGCTGGGTTGCTGAATTGTCGGCGCGAAGCGTACTCCTCAATGAGTTAGGGCAGCTTCAGTTGCCGACTTAATGTCGCCTCGGTCCTGTAACCAATTTCTTTCTTTTTCTGCGAGGCAGTTATAAAACTACTCCAAAAGAATTCGCTCGACTACAGCGTCTCTATCACTGTAGGAATCAGTGCTCTTTAGCCCCTCGCCCAGATTGACTGTTTAATTGTAATGGAATTCAGGGTAACTCTCGTCCCTGGACTTAGTAGCGTTCCGAAAACGTTGCCTGAACGCCTCGGCGCTAAGCCTATACTTTCTCAGAAGGCAAGCCTTGACCTTCTCGTAGTTGTCCGCGTCCTCCATGCTTAGCCGCGCGACAACCTCCGCTGCCTCGCAGGGCAGAACCGTCAATAATCTCTGAAACCAAGTGTCTCGCTGGAAGGACAGTTTTTCGAAAGTTCGCTCAAAGTTAGCCAGATACAGACCGATATCCCCTGATATCACATATGGCTGCATGTACTTTGACATCTTGAAATCTGCCTCCTTGTTGAGAAGAGATACCGCTAGTAGGAGACAATTGCCCGACCTCTTGCTCAAGTCTACTTCTAATTTCCGGAGCTCAATTTCTTGCTCCAGCCTTTTTGCTTCTCTCTCAATTTCACGCTCACGCCTCTTTTCCTGTTTTTCACGCTCTTTCTGCTGTCTGAGCTGCTCCTCCTTTTTTTGTCCGATGAGGTTCCGTGCTTCACTGAGCTCCCCATCATCGGTTCCCAAATCAGTGATTGCCTTTAAAATCAAGGGTTTTCGTGCCAAACCACTTGTATCAATTCCCAATTCCTCACACAATAGCAACAGTTCCGGTTTGTGCAGCTTTTGTAGGTCCATGATCGCTCCGAGTGTCGGCTACTTCCAAAACAACTGTGCAAACTACCAAACCTAAAGGCGTTTCAACACTCTTTACCAGTTCTAAAATCTAGCCCTGTTCTAGAACCTGGTCAACATGAGAAGAAAAGCCAAGCACTCACCCACAATGCGATCGATGTTCCGTGCTGCTCTCTTGTTGGCCGATTGTTGCTCCTGCTTGTTGCTTGAGATGCCACCTACGATCACCAGATGTTGTGGCTTGTAGATTCTGATCCCAACTCTGGTCACCAGTTGTCGTGACGCTGGGACTAAGTCGACCCGGCCTTCATTTGGTAGCGTGCAGAGACCCCGGGTTTATGAAGGATTGAATCTTCGAAGTTGGTAAAATATATACACGCAGGTTTAATGGCACATTGAGAAAACTTATTTACATGAAAAAGGTATATCAGCAAAATGGCAAGCGGTAAGAGTTCATAGCGAGAAGCGTCTGGATGAGCCGTTTACCCACGGCTCAGAGCGTCATTTCGTGCTCTGCAACCTCCCGAAATCCCCCTATGTCCAGCCCCTCTCTGAAGATGCTGACCAAACAGTTCCAAGGCACACCCCTCAGATATCGGCAACCAGTCGAACACATCAGTGCACTGATAGTCTGATGTACTGACTGGTCCAGTATTATTTCGTCGGGCGTGGTCACTTGTCGGGTAGAGGTTGGGAACGGCGTGGAGGTAAATTTCGATTCTTCTGCAAAGATCCGCTATGTTGGTTCCGGCAAGTGGATTTCCTTCTCAGAAACCCAAGTGTACGTGCCCGCCACGAATACTGCTCGCAGCATTGTCCCTTTCCGGCAATTGCAATTCTTTCCTGCATTCACGGGAAATCCTCTAATGGCCGCAATCCTAATGCTCCTTTCTTCTCCTGTACGTCAGCGGACGCCTCACTCCGATCGTCTCCTTTGGACAATAGGCATTCCTCACTTGACAATAACGCCTCTCGACGGGAAGGGTGAACAGTTGAACAAAAGCACTTCCGGCTATTTCTCACAGGGCGACGTTTCTTTGTATTTTTCTTGACGTTCCCTTGACAGGGCCAATTGGCAGTTATAGGGTCACGCCAAAGCAAAGCATGCTCGCACAAAAAGATTCATGTGAACAGGCTCACTTAGAGCCCTTGCACAAACAGCACATATCAATACCATGCCCACAGGCGCACAATAGTGCGCGCATGCGCGGACTATGCACGGTCACAACAGTGTCTTATACGAGTGAGACAGCAAAATTAGTGTCAATCCCACGCACATACAAGTTTTATGCTCTGACCTGCAGTACTTTAGAGTGAATAGCGGCCGCCTGGTTCCTTATATCGTACTTGACTCGATTATTACGCAGGTTAAATATCGCACTGACAGCGTACTGCCCGGCTGGTTGCCGTAGACTGAGTGGACATCAACTCTGGCAAGACAACCAGGCACACGTATTCCCCAAAAATGACATTACAGAAAACTTCGCCGCACAGAAAAGGTGACTGCTCACGTGTAGAGTGGTGAATGGATTGAGTTTGCCGAGCACGCAACAAAGCCGATGCTCGTTGCGGCAGATAATCTAGTGTTGCACTGCGAAATAACTCTATTATTTCCTGAAACCGAGGGAAGTATAAGGAATTGTAGATGTCTGTGATGTTGAGAAATGGTAAATTAATAATTTAAATATTTTGTTTTGAATTACAATAAATTTCACCATGTGAAAGACCTTTTACAGACTTGACAAAATTTAGGACTATCAGCGATAATTTTCAGTATCGTTAAAGTGCATGCTACGAATCGGTAGCTGCGAAGACATCCCAAAAACTGCGCTTGGTTGCTGTCATGCTCCGGCAAGGAATTTTGAAGGCTGAAGGTTTCTTCATCATTGTAATTATTGCTGAGCTGTCACTTGGGGCGGTTCTGGCGTTTACTACCAAAACAGGTACCGGATATAAAACTATCCTGAAAGAAATGGAGTTCATCTTATCATGGGACTATAATGCGTATTCATTCCCGTACTAAATAGCGGTGGTTACGCTCGTATGGAGCTATTTTACTCCCTTTGTCAGAAACAACCAGTTTGCTCGAAAGAGAGTGCGGACGAAAAGGGGTTCTAATGATTCTAATTAGCTACCAGTGTACATCGATCTATGTTTACTATGCAATATTTAGTGTAACAGGTGCTGCGAATATTTGTTTCTCAAATGTTCGAGCATTTCACTAATGCGAAATGTGCTTATTACCGCGGTTACGGATGCGCACATTGCTTCAACAGAAAAAAAAAGAAAAATGAAATGCATATATGTGTTTAACGCGCCGTGCGACATCGGCTATATGAAAGATGATGTAAGGGCGGGCCTTGGAGTCGTTGACCACGTCCGATTGCTTAACATGGAAGGAAATCCCAGAGCCGAGGAGCGTCTTTCGAAACGGCCGGGATCTAACCCCACGTTCTCAAAATGAGCAGTCGGGCGACCTACCACTGCGACACCGCGACAGAGGTTTAACAGCGAAAAAAAAAGTACTCAGACAACTATCGGGATACAGAAGGCACAGAGAGGCTTGTTTAAACTGATTTTCGCTATGCAGCAGTCTGCGGTCGCATGCTTCAGTAGTTGCGGTATTCCAAACAGAAACGGGAATATACGATTTTTGAGCGTCTTCATTAAGGTTTATTGACCACAGCAACCTGTTTTGCTTTGTCATGGCGCCTAACAACCGCTGGGCTTCGTTCGAGACATCGCTCGTCAAAGAATACCAAGCGCCGAAGAACGCGACTGGTTGTCTTTTTCAGCATGATCGACATGCTCGATATGGACAAGTTATCTTTTTTAATGGAGCGTGGGGGTAATATTCATATTCATTTATTTGTTTTATTTAAACCATACTGCAGGCTGAGCGCCCAAACAGGAGTGGCACAGATTTCATTTTAATTTTATTAGCCTAAAGACCCCTTTCGGGGTATTATATAAGGGGTGGGTTAACAAATAAGTGAGATTTATAATGTTCAAATATGTGAAGTTACAGTTGTCGCAAACGTCGATGGGCCATTACATAATATTCAAAAAAGCATGAAAGCACAAGGTTCAATACAGACCAACACATTTAGTAGACCAGTGGAAGCGGTTATTACTACACCTAAAATATGAGCAACAAAAATCTGACGCAATGGAAACCGACACCCAGGAACTAACAACAGGCAAGATTTAATAACTCATTACATGTTTAATTCCAGAATATCTAAAGAATGGAGAGAACAAGCAGGCAAACTATTCCAGTCTGGAATTGTATTAAGGAAAAAGGAGAATTTGCATAAGTTAGTCCTTGCAAATTGAGGCGCTAAAGAGAGGGCATGAGAGTGGCGTATCTGCCTAGTGGTAAGAGGGCAAGCGTGAGGGCTAGGATCAAGTGCAAGTTTGTGATTAAGTAAAAGAAATAAAAATTTGAGACGGAGGAATTTTCTACTTGCTTGGAGAGTGACAATATGACTTCCTGCATTAAGTTAGATACGGAATCGGTGCAACCGTATGTGGAGTAAATAAAATGCATTGCCACTCTCTGAATTTTTTCAAGAGCATTTATATTGCACATCGTATGGGCGTCCCACACTGTGCAAGCATATTCAAGCCTAGGCCTTATAAGAGTTGTGTATGCGAGATGTTTAACATGAGCGGGAGCATCCTTAAGCTTGTGTTGAAGCAGGCATAGTTTGCGAAAGGCTGAAGAGGAGATGTTTAGAATATGTGCATTCCAGCTGAGGCGGTTATTTAGTGTAACACTGAGATATTTATAATCCTTCACTTCGGTTAAACGGCGGTCCTGGACAGAGTAAGTTTACTGAAGCGGTATGAAAAAGAACTGAACAAGGGTAAATGGGGTACGCCTCAGTTCGCAGATGAGCCAACGTTTCGACAAGTGGACTTGTCTTCGTCTGAAGCGGGCATTTTTTAATGGTTCTGCGAAGCAAGACAGATATTTCTGAGTTAAGTAGCCCGCCCTACTCCTACCATTGTAGTATGTGAATTAGTTTAACATTAGGTGCGTGCTGGTCTTTAGGTACCACAATTTTATTAAAGATAACGCAGTCATCGGCGAAGAGATGAATGTTCACGGGATCGTGGATCACATTAACTACATCATTGCAAAATATCATGAAGAGGAGTGGCCCGAGAACACTACCTTGCGGAACACCAGAAGAGACTGGAAGACAGTCAGAGTGTGAACCATTTATATGTACACGTACTGATAACGATTGGTTAAGTAGGCGGAGATCCAGGCAATGAGGAAACTGGAAAGTTCAAGCTGTTTTAATTTGAATATTAGTTTGTCATGCGGATTACGATCAAGAGTATGCTAAGTTCAAATATGTAGTATCTATTTGTCCACCTCTGTCGAGGACAGGAGCGAAAAAATGAACAACTGTTGTTAACAGTGTTGTGGTTGAAAACCTCTTTCTGAAGCCATGCTGGAATGGGGATAGAATATTGTGGTTATTTAGGAAGTCAGAGATGGTGAGCACTCACTATGTGGTCAAGCCATTCACAGGTCGATGATATCAAGAAAATAGGGCGGTATTCAGATACATAGAGTGGGTCGCCTTTTTTAAACACAGTCACTACGCGCGCTATCTTCCAGTCACCTGGAAGAGAGAAAGATCTGATTGAAAGCTCGAATATTAATGTATGTACCTTGCTAATTGCTCTGCATAGCGCCGGAGAAGTAGATTTGGAATGCCATCTAGTCCTGGGGATGATTTTACTTTCAACCTTAACATCATATTAACAATGCCCTCATATGAAATAATTTTGGTGTCAAGAGTATCACAAGGTGTGTTTACAAGGGGCAGAGTCCTTCAATGCTTTTTCTGGTCACGAAACTCCTCCGTCACGCTATGGGAGAGGTTCATATACCGCCCGCGCCTGCCGCGCCGCGGCGCCACTGGGCACTGAAGGGCATCGTTCGGCGAGCCAGACGGCGAGCTCTCACTGTCGCGGCCGGCCGGCAAACGTGGCTGCTGGTAATTTGAGTGCGAATTTCGACGTCTGCTGTTGTGTTGTGCGTTGACATCATGTAACTCGTGTGCGTGGCACCATGCCGAACACTTGTTGCGTACCAGGATGCCGTTCCGGCTACAAAGGCGTAACAGAAAAGGTCTCGTTGTTTCGCTTCCCTGCTGACAAGGAGCTGTCGGAAAAATGGAAGCGTGCAATACCTCGGGAAGAAGCTGGTGACTTCAGTTTTGATTCTAAATATGCGCGTGTTTGCGAAAAGCACTTTCACGTTGCGGACATCATTCGGGTCAAGGAATTCGCTGTGAACGGCGACGCAGTATCATTGCAGCGGGGGAGGCCGGCGCTCCGCCCTGACGCTTTCCCAAGGATTTTTGAAGGCCTTCCAGGCTATTTGACGAAGCCCAAACAACGTAGGCGGTCGCCAGTAGCTCGGAAACCTGTAAAACGACGTCGCGAGTCATCGTGTTACAGCCTGCCGACTCAAGATGCCGCCGAAGCGTGCTCGTCTGCGACTGATCCTGCACCCGCGGGTGACGACATCGACGGTAAGAATTGCTTGTAGGCTTATTTTCTGTTTGCTTATTTTCTCGGCAAATCGGTGACTTCCTGTTACGAGTTCGAGAGGATTAGTTTTAAGCAGTATTTTAATCTTTTTGCAGTGGTAGCGCTTACGACGACCGACAGCGGTCGGGACCGGACCTCGGAAGCGGCCTGCCAAACTGATCAAGTCGTCGGCTGTGTGACTTGTGTTGAAGTACAGTCATTGAAGCGCCAGCTTCGTGCCGCAAAGCAACAGCTCGAGCACTGCCAGAAAAAGGTGGCGACATTGAACGTCGAGGTTAAAAAGCTAAAGAGGCTTCACCAGAGCGTTGAGAATCTCTCGGAGCGCGGAAAGCTGGTATTTCATCAGAACGTGATGAGGGCAAATGCGAAGTCTGCGAGAGCTGTGCGGTAAGTGTCAAATGCGCACTGTGCGTTAATATCGAAGGAGTCTCCTGCTTTTTACTAGTTTTTGTTACTATTTGGTCACGGAAAAAATAATATGCGTAATCTGTATTATTTCAATCTGAAACCTGTAAGATTTCAGTCGAGCTAGGGAAATGTTTCTTCTTTCAATGTGAAATGGCATCTTTTGCATTGATAAGTGCGTTCATCATTTACCATAACAGTGAATGTCACCAGAACATACATGCACTCTGCTAAATAACTGATGGTGCACACTGAAGCACTTGTTTGTATTCACGTGTCCACATCATGTTAGCCTCCTTTTTATCCTATGTAGTATTACGCACTTCCGAATACATGAAGAATGCCTTTTGTAGCTAAAGAAAATAATGAATTATTGGTGACATATTTGCAAAATTAAGAAATGCTGACAAGTTTCCTGTGTACTGTGCTTTTCTTCTCTAGATTGGCAGCCCAAATTGGCTTGTGTGCATATGCTGGCATATGTTACAACCATGCTTGCAAAACCCTCAATGTAGCTAACAGACGCGATACATAAAAGGCTTTGGTGTTTTGCAGTCAGTTCTATGATGCACAGCTCAAACATATGTGCTACAATTCCTTCAAGGCGTGTACTGAAGCATTGCGGAGTTTAATTGGCATGTTTGCCCGTCACTTATCTGGTTGCCTTCATGTGATATTGCATTGTGTAATTGCACTGGGCAAAATTTATAGGTGTCTGAGTTCACAGCATGCCTGTGAATGCGAAATAATTTTGCAGCCTTTCTGTGTAAGGTTGAAAATTCTCTGCTTTGATTTTGGTGGTGGGCCCTGCTTATTATAGTGGCTTGTAGGGCACATGTCGCGGCATACGCATGCGTTTGGCTTCTCTGCTTATTTCCTTAATGCATTTTCATCTTGCACGTACATGCATTTGATTGTATGGTCATGAATGCAAAATGCACTGCAACCTTTCTCCACCAGGTATAAGAAGGAATGGCTTTATGACTGCCTACTGTTAAAAATTAAGTCAACTGCTACCTATACGTTCCTTCATGAAAACGACTTTCTACCTTTGCCCAACCCACGCACCCTCTACTCATATATGAAGAACTTAAAGGCAGACTTCGGGTTTGATGCTAGCTTGTTCACTCTGCTGAAAGAGAAACTGCAGGAAGTCCCCGAGAGAGAACGACGAGGTTTGACTTTGTTTTTCATATTTGATGCTCTGCATGTGCCTTACTCAAGTAGGCTTCTATAAAAACATTTTTCTTTGCAGGTGTACTCATGTTCGACGAGATGAGTGTGCGAAAGAGCCTACATGTTAGAGAATCTGACATGAAAGTCGTGGGGAAAGTGAACTTTGGGGAGCACACCCGGCCAGGTGATCAAGAAAAAGATGCTGACCATGTGTTGGTGTTTCTGTTTCGACCTTTTCTTGGTGGATGGTCCCAAACAGTTGGAACATTCTGTGCATCTAGTGCTTCTCCTGGCTCTGTCATTGCAAAACTACTACTGGAGTGCATATTACACCTGTCGAATTCTGGTGCTGTTGTTGATGCAGTGACATGTGACAACTCGACAAGCAACCGATCCGCCTTGAGGTCCTTGGGTAATTATCAGACATCACATTGATTTCACTTGTATGACAGCTTGTTGAATACTACTGTAAAACTGATTCCCTCATAAAACTTGCGTGCTTCTTGTAGGCATAAATGGTGGAATGGAACACCCATCAACATCATTTCAGCACCCTTGTGACTCATCAAAGGATATATACTGCATCATTGATCCACCCCACATAATAAAGTGCATCAGAAATAATTTGCAGAAAGTTGGAAAGTTTCTGGTATGGGAAACATTATTATTTACGGCATATCGACATGCACAAAATATTTTTTCACCAGGAACTCTTTTCTCACTTCATAGCTACCGCAAGGACAAGAAGTATACCATTATTATTATAAGGAACTCTTGGAGTACGAAGAGCAACAGGCTGGACTCCGTGCTGTCCCAAAGCTCACAAAAGCACATGTACACCCAAATGCCTTCCAGAAAATGAGTGTGAAACTTGCGGTTCAGGTGAAACATTCTTCATGCACATTTTTATGGATGAATATATCAAATTACTGCTTGTCTCTGAACAATGCTGGACATGTAACCTGGATGATATTTTTTCTTTCCAGCTGTTCAGTGCGTCCACTGCCACAGCTATGGAATTTTACAGCAACCACGATGCCTGCAAAAAGCTGCATGGGTCTACAGCGACATCAGATTTCACTAGAAGAATGAACAGCCTTTTTGACGCTTTGAATTCTCGAAGGCCAGAGCACGTCCAGTACAATGAAGCTGAACACATTGCTGTAAGATATACGTATGCCAATCTTTTGTGGGGAATGGTTCTCTTGTTTTATTACTGAACTCACACATGTTTAACTTCCAGATTTTGAAAGAGAATGTTGCATGGCTTGATAGCTGCTGCAAGTACATAGAAGAGCTTCCAAAACAGAGGCAGGTGTGTTTTCTCAGCAAGCCCACACGTGAGGCTCTTCGAATAACCCTTCTCAGCACTCTTTCACTTGTTGAGAACCTCCTGTCATCTGGGTTTCGCTATGTATTGGTTGGAAAATTTGGTCAAGACCCGTTGGAGGTAATTATGATAGTTAGTGTACTTTTGTTTTGAGCAATATCAGTAATAACAAAATATTTCTATTCCAGAGATTCTTCGGCATAGTGAGACATATTGCTGGTGATGGAGGGCAGCCAACAGTCCAGCAGTTTTTGTTCATTTATCGAATGCTTTCAGTGAACAACTTAGTCCAGCCACCAAAGCGAGCATCAGTCAGTGGAGATAGACCGCAACTGCTTCTCAAACTGCAAGACCTCTTCAACAAACAGAGCTCTACTACTAACCATGTGAGCAGTGCTATATTTAAAAACTTCACATTAATATTGAACATTCAGTTTTCGGGCTATTACTGCGCTGTTCAGCACAATGTTGTTGTAGCTCTGTTGTGGGCATAGAAATCAGCTGGACATTGGCAGTCTTATAAATACTGCTATTTAAAATTTTCACTTTGTCGAGTTTGTATTTGTCGTGCTTCTAGAATTGGGTTTTTCTGTTCTTTGCTACGAATGAACTATAATATATTCTCACGCTATTAGGCTCTGAGGGCCTTCAAAGTGTGTCATACAGTCCAGTACGTGACTAATTTGTGGATGTAGATAGCTGCATTACTGATGGAAGTGTAACTGAAATAAAATTGTTATTTAGCGCAAGGGCAATCCACAAAAGCACTAATTTTGCTAACCAAAATTAGTACCATTTTGGAAGAATGGTAGTAATTATTTCTTTGGCCTTTTCTTTAACTAGCACTCCATCATGAAAAACTTGCAATGTAAATTTCAGGCTGACTCTCTGGCTGTTCTTCTGGATGACATGCTCTTGGAGCCTGGTGACTTCACATCTGAAGCAGCAGCTTCCCATCACCAGAACACCCCAAAAGAGGGTATACTTGACTACCTCGCAGGTTACATCACGAAAAAATTCTCAACACTCAGCTGCTCGAGTTGCGTGAAAACATTGAAAGCTGCCCAACAGAACCCTTCTGGACTGATACTTGCAAGGTCAAAGGGATATCTGCAAGTTCCCTCAAACCAACTAATCTCCCTGCTCAAAATTGTGGAAGACCACATCGAATCATTTACAGTGGACAGAATTGCTTGCAGTAACGTGTACATGAACATTGTTGAGAAGGTTCTGCTTGACAGCCGTACAGCCTCAGCTGCTGTTGGGTGTACATCTCACTTTGTGAGTACGGCAGCAGAAGTGGTTCATTCTTTCTGAGGACACGCTTGCATTCTTTCACTAGAGAAAAGAATAAGCAGATGCGGGCAACTGGGCGTGCCATATGTCCAGCAGGTGGTGGAAGAAAGCCGGTGTAAATGCAACACTGAAAGAAGCCACATCACAATCGCCAACTGAATTGCATTTTCTGCCGAATGAAGACCTTTTTCATTGACTTCCAGTTAACCTTGTCCTGTGCCTGCTGGTGCCCACACTATTCCAGTCTAGTTAATAAGCCCATCTCTTCATCTGACTCTCTGTAGCACACTGCCAACATTTTCTTGGCATCTACTCTGTTGTAAGACACGGGTTGTCTGCTCTCTCTATTACATGTTCATTTGCTCCTCTTGACTTAAGCTTGATTCCTCTGTTTGTGACTGCTGTGTGCGTGATCTTCATTTTTGCTGTGTGCATTAAGACGGTAATCCCCTATGTTCTTTGGCCAACGCACAAGAGTATGTAGAACGTTGCCCATGCCTTGCTGCCGATGCAAGCTGTTGTATATGTTTATTGTTTATCACAGCTCGATGTATAGGTATCGCACATTTGCCTGTATGCATAAGCGCTAAGTACTTTGTCCACTGCTGCTTTTGCCACTAAAAGGCAGCTAGCAGTATTGTAAAATAAACATCAGGTTGTGTTTGTTCTTCATTTCATGCAACTCCTTGTTTTGTCTTGTAATTACTACTATCATTTTCATTTCTACTGCTATTTAAAATGTTCCTATTCTACTAATTAAAATGTTCTTAATGTTATCTTCACATTTGTTAGCCTCCAAGTTTCCGCGTCATAAGTTGGTGCCAGCACTAACTTTCCTCTTCCTTTTGGGGAATGAGCTCAAATGCAGACTACCGGCAGAGTTCTTTCTGCTACCGGCTAATCATCCTGCAGCTCATTCTTGTTTGGCTAGTTTTATTGTCATGGTCAGGTATCCCTGTCACTATATTTACCTCAATAAAAGCATTGCCAGTGTCCTTCAATGCTCTGGCATCGTGAATCTTTGTTCTATGCCAGTGCATTGAACATTACTCTCATCTCTGTATTAATTGTACTACTATTTTTTGTTTAATTTTATCTTTTATATTTACACTGTTACTCCAGACATATTTTTACGCCGCCTGCATACACGAGTCGCCTGGCAGCTTTGATAATTGCTTTATTGTGCTTTGTACTTGTGAGGTTTACTACAAGACTATCGCTTCCCTGCATTGCCACGTCCTGTTGCAATAGTTACTACATCTTACTGATTTATTGTGTGCTTTCGCTTTTTGTGAAGCTCATGTCTTCAATATTTCATCGTGTAGTTAGCAAAAATTTTGTTCTACAGTATGCACAGCAATATCCGTCATTGATGTTCAAAAAGAATTTTCTGAGAAGTATTTGTGCGCTGTTTGCTGTAAATGTTGAAGAATGCCTGATGACAGCTGTGTAATCATATTTTCCTCTCTTTACATATTAAACACGGCTGTCTGTTAAAACCGACTTGCATTTGCTTTTGCATAAGTTATTCATATTTAGTTTTCTTATGCCTACTGTGTATAGGTCCATATTTGTGCAGATTGGATGCGATGGTGCAATAATATGTAGATAATGTTTGTAATTCTTGATAGCTTTATGATGATGTAAGCATTATAAATAAAATTTAGTTTGTGAACTGCATTACAAGGCGCATTAAAAATAGGCTGGGTCAGTGGTAAATTGGCACCTAGGGTTTTGCAAATTAATTAGGCCAATGCGCCTACTGTGGCAATCATATAGAATTTTGCGGTGGGAGAACTACCGACAGTTCCTCTTAGCATCGAAGAAAAATTAGGTTCGGACACACAGACCAGAGATATGGCCCACGACTGATTAGCCGCTGACCGTATGCATGAGGTATATGGCAGTTAGTAACACAGATGCCTGCTAATAACAATGCAGTTACAGCAGCTTAAAAAGGAGCCTAAGTTACAGAAGATGGGGCACAAATGAATACACAACTGAGCAAATGCAGACTAGTTGTATTGAGGTTTATTTTCCTTCCAAAAAAATGAAAGAGGGAAGTTTGGGGTATGAGACATCAGGGTAATAACAGAAACCTTCGATGGTAATAACTACAGAGCTAGTGACAATAATAAGGACTTAGAAGGCGTTAGCTGGCAAAACAATTGGAAGAGAGGTATGTAGGGAGGAAAACAAAAGAGAGGTCAATATAGAGAGGAAGCGGGTGTTTAGCTGCTGGGATGGCGATCTCCTATTCGAAGGAGGGCAGGGCTGCAGGTAGGTCCAGCAAGGCGGAATTTTGGGCGAGTTGCTAAGTGTTCATTATTTTTGCACACAGCGTAACAAGAACGGGACACGAGACGAAGCGCAGAGCGGTTGTCTGTGGTAGACTTTCGTCTCGTGTCCTTTCTTGTTGCGCTGTGAGCAAAAAAAAAAGAAAAAGTGACTGCAGGTAGGTCGTTGCGGGGCTGATTCAGTGTCGAGGACGTTGGGACCGGAGCCTGACGTTGGCTCCCCGCGGGGCCTTGGTGTAACGAGGGTTGACATGGTAGGTTCTGATAGGTGTCGCGATCGCTAGCCGATCACATGCTTGCCTGATGCACGCATCGACTAGCCCAAACGCCCTGTCCGACCCTGCGCTTCCACTGCCGGCTACATATACGCGTCTTGAAAGCGGGATTCACGATTGAGCTGTCAGACCACAATTAGGAGGTGTTGAATGGGGACTACGGTCATGTTTCTGCGCGTACTTCGCCAACTGCAAGCTAACGGTTACGCGCTTCAAGATTTGAGATCGAAAACGACGATGCGAAAACAGCAGACAAGCAACTGTCCTCGTAGCGCATATCGTTTCCTTCTCGCAACATCGTCAGCGTTATATCGTCGTCTACAAGGCGTTAGTGAGCCGCATCACGTTCAAAAATGTATAAGGGGGAGTTCAGAATAAACGGGAAGCTGCGCAGTTGTACACAAATCGTCTGCTTCAGAGAAGTATCTGTACGTCGTTGCGTCGTCATTTCCTTCCCTGCGCCTTTCTGATGGAAGGTCGTCATAGTGTTGTTAGACTAGATTGGAAGGAAAGCCAAACCGATTGTCGCTGAAATTTTCGACTAATCGGGTGCAAATACCTCCCGTAATTTAAAGCCGGCTGGGCCGGGCAGGCGGCTCCGCCGCGGCTCGGTGCCCTTCAGTGCCCAGCGGCGCCTCTAGCGGCCAGTGCTGACCCTATATGAAACTGAGGCGGAAGTTTCGTGACCAGAAAAAAGCATTGAAGGACTCTGCAAGGGGTTTACAGATGAAAAAGACACTGCTGAAAGGGTGGTTGGAATGCGATGCAATAGATTCAGGATCTGTTATTAAGGTCTCTTCATGTGAAATGTGCTCAATAGGTTTCTTACGTTCACTAACAAAGTTCCAAAGTTTATCAGGATCTGATTTGATAAAATTAGGCACGGTAGCGTTAAAAGAAAAGTGTTTGGCTGACTGAATGACATTTGCAATGGGGGACAAATTTGGATAAAGTCATGTGAAGCTGTACGGTTATTTCTTGCCCGCTTCGCTTTCCTTTTTAAATGTAATATATCCCTAGTCATCCATGGATTACGTTTAGCAGTCCTTTTTACTTTGTTAGGGACGAAGGTGTCAAGACAAAAGAAGCATACATTTCTTTTGCAAGACGCAGATATGTAAGCAAAAGCGCACAAGAACCGCGAAACAAACAAAAAGCACTCTTGTACACGCCGTACTCACGCAAGTAAATCACTGCGGGCTGGCACGCGACACGAACACGCCTCCACGCTTGGTAGGGTTCGCCATTCTGGCGCTAGTTGGCGACTCTGCTCGATCTCTAGGTCAATAGCGGCTGTTTATTTTCTGCTAGCTTTGCAAAGGATCCTGAGGCGCGAATACTTTGAGAACGAGCTGTTCGCCGAGAAGGCTGGCGAGCAAAAGGCGGAGACTGCTTATGTTTGGTTCCTTTAATTCTTTATTACTTTCACTGGACTAGACCAACGGCACGGTTGCGCATACACTCTATGCCGACTCGGGTATTCCCCGAGCGGCTACAGGCACCGCTAATCATTACATAGGCTTAGCATAGTTTCTAGTCAATATTAAAGTATAAATGGCTAATGAATAAGCGCGCGATTATTACTGGACGCGTATACAGATAGTTCGGTCGAAAAGCCATCGTGGTACCCCAACATTGAGAAACACTTACAGGAAAAAATATGGAGTCCTTGTGTGGTGCTTCCGAGGCAGTGGCGTCGTATATCGTGCACAGGAATGACTTGTTAAGTCAGGTAACGTAGGAATGAAGTTGGATTACGGGTCGATTAAGGATAATTAGGTGATGAAAGTTGAATTAGTTTCAGTATGTTGGTAGTAACAATGAGTTAGTGAGCAAGAGGCGATTAGGGCGTATTACGTTCAATTAAGCACGATAATGCTAGCTTAGGGCGGAATAATTTGGATGAGGGTGGTGCAAGCTGTAATATGGCAGTTTACGTGCAACTAAGAGTGATACATTGGGAATAACTTAGAATAGGCGGATTGGCGGATTATGTTTGATCAAGGATGATTGCATTGAATAAGGACGATTGCAATGGAATGAAGGGGCTCACGTCGAATTATTGCTGATTAGGTTGTATTAAGTATGACTAACAGTTAGATTAATGAGGAATTGATTTCGCATACAAAGCGCATAATTATCAGCACTCTACTTGTTGGCGATTCCTTTTCCCGATGGGCCCACGAACTGACTCGAGGCGGGTAGTGTAAACACAGGGATTTATTTCTCACATGTCCAGAGATCAGGGGTGTCTTGATCGGGAGCCAGCGGCAGGAGCACCCGCACTTCCAATACAGAAATTACCTATGATCAGCTATAGAAAATCCTTTATATGGTCGGCTATAGAAATTTGGCCCAAATATCTATAGCCGCTTCTATGGCTGCCTTTAGGATTTTCTATAGTCTGTTCTATAGAAGTCTTTAACCTGTTCTATGGACTTATGGCTCCCTATTTACTGCAGTCTAGCATTTTTTATTATCAGCTATAGAAAATCCTTTCTATGGTCGGCACAGATATTTGGCCCAAAAAGTTATAGCCGTTCCTATGGTAGTCTTTAGGTTTTTCTATAGTCGATTCTATAGAAGTCTTTAACCTATTCTATAGACTTATGGCTCCCTATGTACTGCAGTCTTTACCATTTTCTAGTGTCGCATACAAACGTTTATGGCCAGCTATAGAAAATCCCGTGTATCGTAGGCTATAGATACTTGGCCCAAAAAGCTATAGCCTGCTATAGAAGTCTATAACCTATGGACTCATTCTGGTGTCCTAATGTAAGTACTTGCAGTCTTAAGCATTTTCTATGGACAGCTATAGAATATTCGCGCTCGCGCGCGTGTGTATGTGTATGTGCGAGCGTATGTTTGTGCATGCGCAAGTGTGTATGTGCATGTGTGTCATGCTCTATATCTTCGGACGTTTATTTTCAATTCGATGAATAAATAACTGAATATTGGCCAGCAGTCCCCACGGCTAAAACCATCATGGGTCGGAGGTACTGCAGGCGTACTTCCATGCGGCGACAGTGCTCCCACCAGTTATACCAAGATTGTGACGAAATCCGTTTGTCGTACAGCCTTGTAGTTGATGACATACGGTTTCTCATTGCATACAGCACAAAACCCTTAATCAAGATAAAGTACAAGTCGTACGAGGGATTCGAACCGACAACATATGTAGTTTCATACAAGAGTGTATTCCTACTGGTCTGTAGCTTTTGGTATATACAATGTTCTATAGCCAACTAAAACAGGTTGTATGGCATTGACATTTCTATAGATGGCTAAAGATAACTGTATGGCTACTAGTGTATAGCTTTGAGAGCATGCACTTTTCTATAGCCAGCTGAAGCAGCTTATATGACTTGCAGCCTGTAGCTTTAGAGGCATTGAAATTTCTATAGACAGCTAAAGATAACTGTATTACTATTAGTCATAGCTTCAGGAGCATACACTTTTCTATAGCCAGCTAAAGCAGCTTATATGGCTATCAGTCTGTAGCTTTAGAGCCACTTAAATTTCTATAGACAGCTAAAGATAACTGTATGACTAATAGTATATAGCTTTAGGAGCATACTACACTGTTACATACCAAGCTAAGCAGCTTATAAGGCTTGTAGTCTGTAGCTTTAGAGACATTCACATTTCTATTGACAGCAAAAGGTAACTGTATGACTAGTAGTCTATAGCTTCAGGAACATACACTTTTCTATAACCAGCTAAATTAGCTTTTATGGCTTGTAGTCTGTAGCTTTAGAGGCATTCAAATTTCTATAGACAGCTAAAGATATCGGTATTACTAATATTCTATAGCTTCATGAGCATAAACTTTTCTATAGCTTGCTAAAACTGATTCTATGGCTTGCAGTCTGTAGCTTTAGAGCCATTCAAATTTCTATAGACAGCTAAAGATAACTGTGTGACTAATAGTCTATAGCTTCATGGACATATGGTCTTCTATAGTTAGTTGAAGAGATTTTGTATGGTCCAGAAGCTATAGACAAAGTGGTATTGAATTTTCTATAGCTGCCTATGAATATTTGCATGGCACTTTATAGCCGACTATAAAAGTCCATAGATAGACAAAGCTGACCATAAACTTTTCCATTGAAGTACATAGACCATTTTTGTATGGGTTAAGACGATGCGGCGAGGAAGAGAGCGAGGCGACGGCGTGTTCTCCCCTTTGCAGCCCCCGCGCAGGGACCGGTATCCCGGCACGTGCGCGGAGAGGAATGGGTGAATGGGCGGCGCATCGGTAACCTCGGGAAAGGCGTTCCATTCAACTGTGGCTGGCGAGGACCCCACATCCTCCCAATCTCAACGTCCGACCCGGGGTCAAGAAACATCAGGGAATGTCCGAGCCCGGGTCGGCTTCCAATAAGCAGGCTTGTCGCCTGGCTCTGCCGGGGTGCCCGCTCAGTGGTTCAGGAGAACAGCGCCTCAGGCACAGCCACCAGCTCCGCTCAGTTGGTCCGTCAGGTGGCTGGGAAGCAGCCGACATGGCGGGACGGTGCTATCGGGTTCCTCTACGGCAGCGGCCACTTACTCGGGGTCACAGAGCAGCTGTGGGCTAGGCCGCTAATACACCAGGCAGCGCCCCGAAGCTGCTCCTCCACATCGATGGCGACCTCTTTCAACATGGCGCCGCACCGGATTCCCCAGGACCCCTTTTTTTGCAGGCGCCTCCGCCCCGGGCACATCTCGCTTCCTGAGGGCCTGTAGGGTAGGGGTAGGGTAGGGGGCTCTAAAACCAGCTTCTTTGAAGACGGCCAGCATGGCCGCGCTGGTTTGATGATGGGCTACAAAGCGCGACAAACTAGGAGAGTGCCCACCGTTTAAAGGCCGCTGTACTGTTGCTTTTTAGACCCGTTCCGCACGCATGCGGCCGCACCGAGACGACCGGTTCGGAGGGGCATACAATAGCGCACACCCGCATCCTTCGTCCGCAGAAAAGTTGGCTCAATCTCAACTTTTTGCCCGCACGTGCTGATCAGCAAGGCGACCGGATTGCAGCTATTAGTTGCGCTGTAGGCGACGTCTCTGGCTCGTCCTCCTCTATCTTGCCAGGCAACATGGCCGCCAGCGGTGTGAAGCGAAGCGTAGATTGTAGTTGTTGCTCTGCCGCAAAAACCAATATACTTAGCGCGCATTGCTAATACTAGTGTTCCTATCGACTGTGATTTCCCCTCAAGTCGGATCATATGCGCCACTGTTATCTGCGCTGAGCTGAAGGTAGTGATCTTCCAACCGGCGAAGTGTACTAGGTCGCACCGGTGTCACGATGTGTTTGTGATTATCGCTAGCCGCGAGGATCTTCACGGCCGACAGCCAGCAACAGTAGTTCACGGTGATTTTCATGCGCACGAATCGGCTCCTCAGAGCATCGAAAAGTGTCCGTACATGTGTTGCGAAAGTGTTTACGACTTGAGCGACTGCCACCTAGCAAGGAAGAGGGCAGTCCATGTTTGCAAAGTTCGTCACACACTGTGTTTTCCTAATGCTGAAATTAACTTGGTGACAGCTAGTCTGGCACCCGTTCCGCTGGTCGCAGTGACCGCCACAGAAACGAGCACACGACGTTGTTTCCGCGATGTGTCGATCGCCTGTGTTGATCGCGTTCCTTGTATGTGCGGCGCTTGCCGAGCCCTTCCCGTGCGAGCGCCGAGCCCTTCGACGACGTTAGCTGCACGGCTTTCGGGCTACTAATGTCACTATATTCCGCGGTTTGCGCTTTGTGCTGATATGGAGGCTCGACGGCACTGTGCAAACTGTGAAAATATCGTGTACTTTCACGGCAGCTGTCACTTTGAGAGTACCTTCCTGATTATTTTTATTTCCTGCTAGCTATGTGCACCTATGTTTGCAATAAGTATATGTGCGATGAATCTGTCGACTGAACACTTCTGTATGTGATGGGCTACACACTTTATCACCACATCAGGTCTTAAAAAAAAACATTTAGACGCGATGCCAAAAAAGTACAGTATGGCGGGAGGTTATGCTTCTGAAAAAAGGCACACCATTGCAACTGTGCCTCATGATATGGACACTGGTGTACCTAAGGCATGTTGAGCATGAAAACATATTTGGTTAAAAAGAAAGAAAACAATTGAAGAAATTATTGTGATTACAGTCTGCTTTCTTCCTGCATAACTTGGGGGAGTTAAGTTCATTGGACAACTGCTTAGACAAATGATGTATATACATACATACTGACATGATGCTGTTATGGAGTTGCACACATTACATCCCATACTTGTTGCTTTGACAGCTCTACTATCGCCAGACTGCATGCCAACTCAGTTTGATTGGTATTAAGTATCTATTCAGCTGCATTTCTTTGCTAAGGGGTACCAATTGAGATATTTCCGATGGCATCAAAATCAGATGTCGTCGATGCTCATGTCCGTGCCTATTTGCTGCTTTCATTTTGCTGTGAATCCCATGATTACTTTCCTACTGAGTGATATCAATAATGTACGTGTGTGAACCTTACAACAATTTAGGATGCATTACAGATTTTTTTAGTCCTTGTTACATTTGCTGCTCGCCTAAACGTTTTTGCACCTTGCAAAGTGATCAACTGGGTTTTCTCGCATATCAGTTTACATTTGCTGTATGGCCACCACTGTGCATGGTCCCATACCACATTTGCAAAGATTAATTACCTTATCTTTTCATCGTGTGTTAAGCATTATCACATGGGTATTGGTTCTATAATGCTGATGTTGATCCACTATGAAAGCTCTGAGGCATGGATGTAACACCTGACTTGTTGACACTGAGGTCACATGTAACTTAACCTGAATTCATTCCTTTTCTGCTTGGATTGGATATGCTGCTTGCATTTACAGATTCACTACTCTGCTTTGCATCTATGCAGAGTGATACCTTAGCTTTGCAGGATAAGAGCTACTTCCATTCTCACTAACCACCAATGATCAAATTCCGCGTCGTACGGACACACGTTTCGCCATCAACAACTTCTTGCTGCCTAAACCAAACACTAATTATGGGAAACAATCAGTCCGATTCTCTGCTACCACTCTTTGGAATTCATTACCTACAACTATCAAACAATCATTAACTATTTTTGCCTTTAAATCCGCTCTTCGTCAGTTTTTGTTATCACACTTATCGTAATTTTCAAGGTAATCTGTTCATGTGTTATCCTTTATATCTTTTTTTATGAATTGTTTCCTATGTTTTCTTTATGTTATTAGGTGTTTATTCTTTGTTATTACATCAATAGCATCTGTACTAATTCATGTTTCATTCGCCCCAACCCACTGATGCGAAATATTGTATAATTTCTGCAACTGCTCAATATGTATTTCTTTTCAATAATCATCATAGGAGGTCCCGTTCCGCAGTCCTTGACTTTGGGACCTCCTTCTGTATTCATGTTTTGTTAACCTTTGAAATACAATAAACTTCAAACTTCAAAAAAAAAAAAAAAAAGATCATAACAGATTAGTTACAACCAAAGCGGGCAGCTTAATTCATTTTGTGCTATGACTAGCAAATCAGCTGCCAAGCCTTGCAGTGGTGACTAACTGCTGACTATTTTAACATAAGAAAGAGTGATTTGGGAAGCAGAGTGTGTGAGCTGAAGGCCTCAGTGTGCTTCACAATTCATGAATTCACAAAAATATTGTACACAGTGCAATGAACAGTATGATGGCAGTTTCACAGAGTAGCAGCCATGTAATTCAGTCTGTTTTACTTTCCTACGCAAATACAAAGAGCCTTAGAAGCCCTCACACACTATAATATAAACCTCGGTACCACAGTAGCAGTTTTGTTTGCAAGCATTGCTGTGCTTATTAATCAAAAATACATGGGTCACAAAAATACATTTTAACGAGGTGTAGCTGTATATGTGAACTTATTTCTTTTTTAGTTACAGTAATGACACAAACAGCCAGGCTGTGTGTTTTTAAACTGTGGGACTCAAGAAGGACATTTCTCTTTGGAAAGTGTGCAAGATAGCTACAACACTGTGTTTCATGGAACAAAAATTTGTTCAGCGGAAAATATGTCGGCATAACTTGCTCTTAAAACTTTTACACAACACATTAAAATGGGCCTTGTGGAGCTGGCAAAAACACTGCTAAAGGACAAGAACAGTAGGAAAGGATAAATGCAATTGTACTATGTAGCAATTCTTGTTCTCCTTGTTTCTTCATGCAGTTTCCTCTTTTCTTTTCCCACAAGCTATCCCCACAGTGCACAGGGATCAAGCCCTTTAGAATTTACTCAAAGTCGCGACAGGAGAAAGTACAGGAAGCAGTGTGTATGTGTACTTGTAATGCACATTATACTTAGCCATCTCATATACATTGGCCTCAAAGTCCCCGCTGGGGTGGCGCAGTGGTTACGGCGCTCGACTGCTGTTCCCGAGGACGCGGGATCGAATCCCGGGCTTGGCAGCCGCTTTTGGATAGAGGCGAAAAGAAAGGCACCCGTGTGCTAGGCGATATCAGTGCACGTTACAGAAACCCAGGTGGTCTCAATTTCCGGTGTCCTCCTCTACGGCATCTCTCATAGCCCAAATTGCTTTGGGGCGTTAAACCCCACAAACCAAATCAAAACATGGGCCTCAAAGTGCTGCTTATTCTCATCATGATCCCAGAAGCATGCACCCCCTTCCAATACAAAGCATCTGATAAGAGACTAAAAGACAGCTTCCACCATATCAGTTAAAACCACAGCTGCGTCTGTTTCATTTGAAGCTGACCACAAGATATGCCAGCAAACCATGCATACCAAGTATCCCGGCAAAATTTATTCAAACCTTTAATTAGGTATAGTGGTCTAGGATAGTGAAACCAATCGAGAACTATTCAGAGTTGATTGCCCTAGTCTCCAGTGGCTTTCCATTTGCCATGGTTTTTCTGCAGGTAGTAAAAACCAATTAGTGACTTATTTATTGGCCCCAGGAGCAAAGCATTAGTTCTAAAGTTGTAGATAGTGCTGAAAAACAGCTACCCGCAATGTTTGCTTCATGGTATGATTTCCATAGCTGGCTTCCAAATCGAGCTACCATATGACTAGCTGCTCACACATATCTCTCACCCACATCATGCAAAGTCACACCATCGAGAGCACTTCAGACAAAAGCCGATTTCATTGTCGGCGCCACGCTTTGGGACATTGAAGAGGAATTGCTGTCATGCAGACAGTTTATTTATTGAGTTTGTTGCCGTTCAAGACAGAGAAAAAAAAAGCAAAATAGAAGGCACCTCTGAGCAAACATTTCTGTCAGCTGTTTTGGAAGACAGTTTACTACTTGCTTATTGATACTAATTATTCTTGAAGCCAATAATTGAAATGTTAACTATATAGCCTTAATCATTATAAGGTTAAATAATGAAACACCAGCCTAGGCCAGGCAACTCTCAACAGCCCGCAGCTGGATTAATTACTGGGCTAAGGCACATCTATTTTCTGAAAGCTAGGACACCTGGTATATAACACACTGCATGAAGATCTTTTTTTTAGTTGTTTTAATGTCATAGCCACCTTCTGTTTTAACTACATCACACAATATGCTAAGTACTGATTTCAGGAACTGTAGGATTAAAATAATGAGTTTTATTGCACAAACATTTCTCAAATGAAAATAAATTACATTCACCCAACATCAATGCTTTCATAAAGCAGCAGCACAAAGAGAGCCCTGTGGAACAAACATGTAGTAACATGGCAAACTGTAGCTAATGTAAATACTTGCCGTCCTGGGCACTAATTACCCTGGCATTCTATCCCCACATAGCAATCGCCAATAGCCCTACATGTTTCGTGCCAAAATCCTCATGCTTTAGCTTGTATGTTACAGCACTGAACTGCATCCAAGAAATCAATCGGTTGTGAGTGAGCTGTTTTTCTCTTCAGGCAACGCCTTGAGTCTCCATTTGCTTTTCACACATCTGTCCCATATTTCATTTTAATTTTCCTTTAGGGGAATGTGGTGGAAGGCAAAAGAGAGCTTACATTTGTTTGAGGCTAATCATTAGTAGATCCTCTTCCATAATTGTTATCTTTCCCGTGTTGCGCTAATTCAGGCTCCACTAGATTTTTTTAGCCTTTTTTCATATTGTATACATGCCCAAACCGTCATATCATTCCTTTTTGAATGTTTCTTTCAGCATTCATGACTTTAACGCCTGGTGAATGTTGCGATCGCAGATTCTCGTCTTTTATCCTCACTGCACACATATACCTTGGCATCAAAGGGACCGGTGCGTGCTACTTTTGCAACTGATAGCTCTTTATTGCGCTGACTTGCGCCCACAAAACAATAAAGAAAAACTGCGTCGTGAATAGTAGCAATCGTGCTCATCGGTCATCCAACCATAAATGCACGTTCAGTCGACAGTGCTCAATTTAAATTGGGCGTACAAACATCTAAATAAATCAGCAAAAGCATACTAGAAACGTCAGAAAAGTGGACAGACGATGCGGCGGCAGCTACGAACCGTGCGACCAAAGGTCGATTCAAATTTACTGTGGTGGCCATGTAAGCACTCAAGAACTCTACTGAAGCGCTACTCATTTTGTAGCTGACGAGACCCCATGAGCACAACAAAAACCATGCCATAGTGATCCCGAGGCAAGCGAACTATGCCTAGGTGAGAAGTGATTCGGGAGCCAGACAGTGTGATTGGAAGGATTCAGTGTGCCTCACAGTTCATGCGTTCATAAAAATATTGTCCATAGTGGAACGGTATGATGGCAGTTTCACAGAGTAACAGCCAATGTGATTCATTCTGTTTTACTTTCCTACTGAAACAAAAGAGCCATGAAAGACCTCACACTCTACAATATAAACCTCGCTACCACAGTGCCGATTTTATTTGCAAGCATTGCCGTGCATATTAATGAAGAATACATAGGTCACAGGGCTCCAATAGGCTCTTGTTTATTGTCCAAGTACCAAACTTCCATGTCAATGAAGTGTAAAGGCATTGCAAGGCTCATCTGCAGAAAATGTTTTTGTAATATGAGTCGTACATGTCCATACTATTAACAGGGTCCATATTAACGAGGCATTGCTGTATATGTTAACCTATTTATTTTTTAGTCATGGTAATGACACAAACAGCCAGGCTGTGTGTTTTTAAACTGTGGGACTCAAGAAGGACATTTCTGTCTGGAAAGTGTGTGCAAGATAATTACAACACTGTTTTCATGGAACAAAAATTTGATGAGTGGAAAATATGTCGGCTTAACCTGCTCTTAAACCTTTTAACATTAAAATGGGTTTTGTGGAGCTTGAAAAAACACTGCTAAAGGACAAGGACAGTAGGAAAGAATAAATGCCATTGTACTAGGTAGCAATTCTTGTTCTTGTTTCTTCATGCAGTTTCCTCTTTTCTTTTTCCACAAGCTATCCCTACAGTGCACTCGGATCAAGCTTTTTAGAGTTTACGCAAAATGGCAACAGGACAAAGTATAGGAAGCATGCATATGTGTACTTGTTATGCACACTGTATTTACCCACCTCACATACATTGCCCTCAAAGTGCTGCTTATTCTCATCATGACCTCAAAAGCATGCACCCATTTCCAATACAAAGCATCTGATAAGAGACTACACGACTATTTGAGCATTGCATATGACACACACGTCATTTATACTGACTCTACTTATGTAGTCTCAATGCATTACCAACCTTCATAAAGAATATATTACATTGGCAGTTAAGGATGGCACTTCATTTCATATTGAGCACAATGTATAGTCTCAATGCATTACCAACCTGTATAAAGAATGTGTTACATTGGCAATCAAAGATGGCATTTCGTTTCATATTGGGCACAATGTATGTTGTGCAGTAGATTTCTAGAGATAGCTTGAATCCATGTAACAGCAATGACAAATGCAATATACATTCTTCACATCACTGAAGAGGCATATTGAACAAAATTCTAAACAGTAATGCTGATGAAGGCAGTTTTTGAGGCCTCTCTCTAGAGTGGAAGCAGGTGCCGGAAGCAAAGGTTCTGTCGTAGATGAAAAGGTTGCAGAATTTCTGCTAGTTTGTTCAGGAGAACGTTGTTACATGTTGTTGTAGGTGTTTCTAATGTTCAGTGTGACCAAAGTGGACATCTGTTTTCCTTGCATAGCAACCTTAAAGCTACACCTCAAGTAAATATGACCTGGCAGAGCATGACATGGTCCATGACATGCAGAACATGTAATATAATATCTGTGGAGTAATCAATCTTTTGCACATCACGTGGTGGCAGCCCCAGGGTTTGGTTCTAGGGGGAGCAAAAGGGCCTCCTTTTAACCAAAAAAGAATAGCAACAATTTCCTTGTTTACTTTTTATTTGTCAAACAATACCAAGCGCTTTGTTGTTGAGCGATAAATGGCAAACAAAGTAAATGTTTTAACCTTACTCATGCTTTGCATACAACGGTTCTGTGAGAAATATTCATATATAATCATTTTTATATTTAGCTTACAATATTATAGCTTGAATAATAGTGTTCTGCTTCCAAGGTCTTTATATCTTGATTTGAAAAATGACCAGTGGAATAATTTACTTGCTAGAAGGCTTCAAGGGGGGCATCTCATTTAGCTTCTACAGCCGCATCACGACTGTTTCACTTGAAGCTGGCCCCAAGAAGAAAGCTTACCCGTCTTTATGCCAGCAAACCATGCATACCAAGTATCCCTGCTGCATTTAATCAAACTTTAAATTAGGTAGAGTGGTCTAAGCTTGTGAAACCAACAAAGAACTATTCAGAGTTGATTGCCCTAGTCTCCAGTGGCTTTTGATTTGGCGTGGTTTTTCTGCAGTTAGCAAAAACTAATTAGTGACTTCTTTATTTATTGGCCCCAAGAGCAAAGCATCAGTTCTAAAGTTGTAGATGGTGTTGAAAAACAGCTACCCACAATGTTTGCATCACGGTATGATTTCCATAGATTTATTCACTGCCTTCTAAATCGAGCTATCATGTGACTAGCTGCTCGCACATATCTCTCACCCACATTATGTAGAACCACACCATGGAGAGCATTCTGACAAAAGTTGATTTTGTTCTCTGAGCTATGTTCTGGGGATATTGAAGGGAAATTGCTGTCGTGCAGACGCATCCTTTATTGGGCTTGTTGCCTTTTAAGATAAGGAAGAAAAAAGCAAAATAGAAGGCACCTTGGTGCAAACATTTCTCTCAGCTGTTTTGGAAGACAGTTTATTACTTGCTTATTGGTACTAATTGTTCTTGAAGCCAATAGTTTAAATGTTAACTATATAGCCATAATCATTATAGGGCTAAACAATGAAACACCAGCCTAGGCCAGGCAACTTTCAACAGGCCGCAGCTGGATTAATGCACTGGGCTAGGGCACATCGATTTTCTGAAAGCTAAGACACCTGGTATATAACACACTGCATGGTCTTTATTTTTAGTTGTTTTAATGTCACAGCCACCTTCTGTTTTAAGTACATAACACAATATGCTAGGATCTGGTTTCTGGAACTCTATGATTAAAAGAATGTATTCTATTGCACACATCAATGCTTTCATAAAGCAGCAGCACTACGAGAGCCCTTTGGAACAAACATCTAGTAACAAGTAGTAACAACAGGGCGAACTGCAGCTAATGTAAATGCATTGACTGCCATCCTGGGAAATAATTACCATGGCTTTAGTCTCACATAGCAATAGCTACACATGTTTCATGCCGAAATCAATCAGTTGTGAGTGAGCTGTTTTTCTCTTCAGGTAATGCCGTTGAGTCTCCATTTCCTTTTCACACCTGTGTCCCATATTTCATTTTAATTTTCCTTTAGGAGGATTGGGTGGCAGTCGTAAGAAAGCTTGCATTTGTTCATACTAGAGGCTGTTCAATGTTAGATCCTATTCCATAATTGGTATCTTTGCTGGGTTGCGCTGGTTCAGTCTTCACTACATTTTTTTAGCTGTATGCTGGAATCCGTCGACCATATCATTCCTTTTTGAATGTTTCAGCATTTGTGATTTTAACGCCTAGTGAATGTCACCATAGCAGATTCTCGCCTTTTATCCCTACTGCACACATATACATTGGCATATATATATATATATATATATATATATATATATATATATATATATATATATATTTATCTTTACTGGGCTGACTGGGTCCACAAAACAAAACGGCTTCATCAATAGTAGCAATCGTGCCCATCGGTGCTCAATTTAAATTTGGCGTAGAAACATCTAAAAGATCAGGGAAGGCATACTAGAAAAGTCAGAAAAATGGACAGGCGATGCGGCGGCTACGAACCGTGCGAGCAAAGGTCAATTCAAATTTACAGTGGTGGCCATGTAAGCACTCAAGAACTGTAGTGAAGCGCTACTCATTTGGCAGCTGACGAGAGCCCATGATCACAGAAAAAAGCACGCCATGGTGATCCCGAGGCAAGCGAACAGCGAGGTGCCGAAATCGGTAGCACCCCGCAACACGGGTTGCGCGTCAGCTTTGAATTTCATTTGAGGGGGCATGCTATTGGACAGAAGGCGATGCCCGGGCGCGCCAATCGAGACGCTGGAACCGTCCGGCTGAACGGCAGTCAGCAAAACGATCGTACAACACCCTTTCCGCACCGCGTCTGCAAGCGGACAGAAAGCGTGCGGCCGCATACGTGCGGAGCGAGTCTAAAAAGCAACCGTACAGCGGCCTTAAACGGGGCCTCCTTGAACCACGCGCCGGGTGCGGTTTATCGCCCCAGCGACGGCGTTCCTCCCTGGCTGCTGCAAAATCGTATCACATTGCTTTCTGAAAGAATCGAAGACGATAGACGAAGGAATGCACTACCTATTTCTGAGGTTATAGCGTTGGTTGCGAACCGAGTTGCTACTTGTACGCCTTACTTTAGGGGAGATAGATGCATCGCCTTGAGCTTTAACCGCTTCGCAGTTATCAGCCTTGCAAAGGTGGTAAGCCTCATGATTGCGACGTGCACGTTGGCTTTGGAAATTCTGCCACAGCGCGCAGTTTTGCCGGATAGGGAAGAACGCCGTCCTTTGAGACGACATGCCCGAGAATCGTTAGCTGTCGTGCTCCGAAACGACACTTCTTTAAATATTAATTGGAGGCCAGCGTCGGTCAGGCATCGCAGAACTGTCTCAAGGTGCTGGAGGTGAGATGGAAAATCTGGGGAAAAGATGACAACGCCGTCCAGGTAACAAAGGCAAGTGTGCCATTTGAGCCCTCTGAGTAGGTTGTCCATCATGCGTTCGAATGTGGCAGGGGCATTGCATAGTCCGAATGGCATGACATTAACTCATAGAGCCCGTCGGGTGTGACGAAAGCGGTTTTTGGGCGATCGGCCTCTGCCATCGGCACCTGCCAATAGCCGGAACGCAGGTCTATTGAAGAAAAGAACTCAGCTCCCTGTAGGCAGTCAAGAGCGTCATCGATACGAGGGAGAGGATAAACGTCCTCGCGCGTAATCTTGTTCAGTCGGCGGTAGTCTATACAGAATCGGATGGAAACGTCTTTTTTCTTGACCAGGACGACCGGAGACGCCCAAGGGCTGTGCGACGGTTGGATCACGTTGCGCTGGAGCATGTCAGTCACCTGTTCGTCAATAATGCGGCGCTCGGCGGCTGAAACACGGTACGGACGCTGGCGCAAAGGGGCATGCGTGCCGGTATCAATGCGGTGAGTAACGGCAGTTGTGCCCCCCAACGAAGGTTGCTGGGAGTCGAACGAAACCGCGAAACGTTGTAGGATGGCGACAAGCTGGGCTCGTTGTAAGGGCGTAAGGCCAGCGTCGATGGACCGGTGGAAAACTTCGAGGGAAGATGGGGTGGTGACAGGAAGAGGCGTTATGGCGCTGATGTGAAGGCCGGCAGTGTTATCGACGAAGGGATAGGTGGGAGTGGAATCGAGCAAAGCAACGCTACCCAGTGACTGGCCACGGAGCAAAGTAGTTGGGCAGGGGCACGGGTTACAAACAAAGATAGCACTTGAGCTGCGAAAAATTGTTAGCACAGCACGGGGCAGCAACACGGCTTTTTGGTCAGCGCATCGTAACGAGGGTGTGTAGATAACAGTGGCGTCGGAAAGAGCAGCACAATAAAGAGGCACAAGCACTGAGGAGAAAGGCGGAACGTCGGTGTCCTCTGCAACGTGCACGGTAGCGGCAGCAGCAGCGGACGCGTCGAAAGAAGTTTCACTGAGGGGTGATAACTCAAGTTGAGCACGGGCGCAGTCTATTATGGCGTTATGATTGGAGAGGAAGTCCCAACCAAGGATGACGTCGTGTGATGAGCAGGCGAGGACGAGGAATTCTATTGTGTATTGAACGTCGTCGATGACAAGGCGGGCGGTGCAGGCGGCTAATGGTCGAATGTCCTGAGCGCTGGCGGGGCGAAGAGAAACGGCAGGCAGCGGCGTCATTACTTTTTGCACTTGGGACAAAGGGTGTAATTAAGAACTGATACGGCTGCGCCAGTGTCTACAAGTGCTTCGACAGGAACGCCCTCAATGAATACGGTAATAATGTTGGCTGTTAATGAAACAGGTTTTGTGTTAGTCCCTGATGGCGCAGTTCTTGCCTTCGGAACTGCGGCCGTTAGTTTTCCGTGTGACCGGCTGATTGGCGACGAAGCATTGGAGAACGGGAACGACGGGCTGGTGAAGGCGAGCGGTGGGATCGGCGATCGTAATTTGAAGAGGACTGCGGAGGAGGCTCAGGGAACACGGGCGGGGGGGACGGGGTAAGATTGTACATCGGCTCACGTGTATAGTTGTAGGGACGAGGGCCACGATAGCGGCACAAACGAGCCACATGGCCGGCGACTCCACAGGCATAACAAATGGGTCGGTTGTCTTGTGTGCGCCAGGGGTTGAAAGGCTGTGGCTGTAATCGACGGCGGAGAACCGGACGTCGCTCATGGTAGGGTTGACGCGCTTGCAGAGGTCGACGACATCTTCTATAAAACTGGTGAAGTTCTCGCCGGTTTGTTGTGCCCGACTTTGCAAGCATTGCTCGGCGCGAAGCTTACGTGTAGCGGGACGGCCAAAAACTTCGGTCAGGCTGGTCTTGAGAGCCGCCCAGGTAGGGATGTCACTCTCATGGTTGCGAAACCATAGATTGGCCACGTCGCTCAAATAAAAAATGACGTTTGTGAGCTTCACGTTGTCGTCCCACTTGTTGTACGCACTTACGCGTTCATACGACGCCAACCAGTCTTCTACAACCGTGTCATCGGTGCCGTTGAAGATTGCTGGGTCGCGCTGACGCGCTGCACCGGGACAGATGACAGGCGATATCTGACCACAATCTCGGAACACGCTTCTACCACTGTCAAGGCGTTTCTGGAGGATCGAACGGCCACTCTCCGCATAGGCGAACACGTCTCGAAGAGCTTTAATCTGGGCGATATGGGAACACCACAAGGTTCAGTACTTTCACCCTTCTTATTTAACTTGGCGATGACAAAGCTTTCTCACGCACTGGATAAAATTGCTGATGTGGAGCACACCATATACGCAGACGATGTTACCATCTGGAGCACCGGTGGCAGCGATGCGGAATTGGAAGCGCGCATGCAAGAAGCCATCACGGTTACCGAGGCCCATCTTGCCACAATGGGACTTCCCCCCAAGACCAGGGCGCTTGTCCAACGACTGGCGCCGACACCACACGCCATGCATAGAGTTACACGACAGGGATGGAAATCGCATACCTACGGTCGATAAAATACGAATTCTAGGATTAATTATCCAAAGCAACGGGTCCAACTGGGTGATGCTTGAAAGCATCACGATCAAGATTGCACACGCGATCCGGATGTTTCGGCGCATCATGAATAGGCACAGGGGACTGAGCGACGACGATGCTATTCAAATGGTCCATGCTTTTGTACTCGGTCACATCACATACGTGGCTGCAATCCTCAACTGAAAAAAAGGAGCATCAGAGAAAGCTTGAAGTGCACATACGCCGAGCTTTCAAGACAGCGTTGGGGCTCCCCGATAATGCCTCCACTGAACTACTGTTACAGCTAGGAGTGCACAATACCCATGCCGAAATCATCGAGGCACAGCACACGGCACAGATTGCACGCCTATCAAGCACCAAAGCGGGTAGAGAGATTCTCGTTAAGCTCGGCCTGAGTACCATAGTAGAAAGGGACAACGTCCTGCAGTTACCTAAAGTCGTGCGAGAAGCAATCAAAGTGTCCCCTTCCCAAGAAACGTACACCCGATCCACAATCAAGGCAGAAGGCTCGACCGCGCCAAAGCCCTCGCTGCGGACGCGGCACAGTTTCCCGACCAGACAGCTTTCGTGGATGCAGCGTACATACCGGGAAAGCATGCCTACTCGGTAGCAGTAGTCGACGGACACGGGCGTACGCGCAGCTCACTCACACTTTACACCAAGAAGCCAGAGGTAGCTGAACAAGCAGCGATAGCCCTAGCTCTAAGACTCGAACTTCACAACTGTATACAGCGACTCTAGAGCAGCCACTCGAGCTTTCGCCAAGCGCGGGATAGACAAGACGACGCTACGGATATTAGGCGGGAGTAACATCACTGATCACTCCATCGTATGGTTCCCGGCCCACACGGGCAGCTTAGGGGGCGGCCTACGGAATCTCAATGAGATCGCACACGAGGCGGCGCGAGGACTCATCGATTGCATCCCTCCGGTTTCCCCTGCTACTCCACATATCGAGTACAGAGATCAGTTATTCACGTACAACGAGCTCACTAAGAACTTTTATCTAGGCAGACGAGCATTTTCCCTCCCTGATAACAAATTACCCCGGAGCCAATCAGTCACGTTACGCTTGCTCCAAACGAACTCATACCCCAACCCCTGGCGCATGAAGCACATCGACCCAGACTACGACGGACAACATGTGTGTGAACGGTGCAGTGACCGTGTCGACTTAAAGCATATGCTGTGTGGTTGTGCATCGAGCGACGCCTACGCCAAGAACAAGGAACGTTGGGACAAAGTGTTAAGTGCTTCACTACATGATCAGCTTCGGGCTGCCCAGGAGGCCCGCGCGGCGGCGGAGAGCTTCGGGCTCTCATTACCGACGTGGGAGCTGCCCTCTACGCCTGGCGCCTAGCCGAGTGTCCTCCAGGACGCCTACTCTGGGACATAAAGTTTTACCAAACCAAATGTGGAGTGGCATTGTCCCTTCTCGCGCGCCAGTGGTCTTCATGCGATTCGCACATGAAAAACATTTGTTCTTTCTTTTTGTACTCTATAATCAGTTCGATGCACACTCTCTATTCACAAATCCTTGTTACGCCACTCACGAAGCAACAAAGGCTACGCATTAATAATGCTTATTAGTGAAGCTTCATGCTATCTACGTCCATATGCGTAAATAAGCGCAAGCAAATACAATGCGGTAATATATTGGTAGTTAGAAAGGTGATGTTGGTTTTGAATAAGGCGACGGACTATCAACGTAAGAGCTCCGATCTACAGTGAAGTCAAAGGCACAGAGTGTCAGCTGATTTTGCTGGCTGCCACAGTGAAAAAGCTTTAGCTGCCCTCTTTCCTTTAGCTGTTCTCACTTGAGGGTGGATAATAATTGTTCGGAAATACACCTCCACAGCGTTTAAAGGAGACGCCCTTAGAGCAGATTGTGTGCTTTATACGAAAAAAGTGGCAGTAATTGAACGCTGTCATAAGGGACAATGCATATTCTTCCAAGGGAACTGTGCACATTTTTCCTAGCTTTTCGGCGAATGCTGAGACAGGCTATTTGTTGGGCTCCATTGTCTAAATGTGTAAATTTAAAGCGACACTGTCATCTTTATTTTCATTGGTAAGGCGAACCAAGAACTTTGATATGGACGCCAAGTCCCGGGTCACAGCTGATCTGAAAGGACTCGCTCTTTTTATGCCTTGAATGAAAACGGCCGATCTGTACAACTACAGCAGTGATGATCGGTGTCGTCTTCCGAAGGTTCAGAAGGGGGATACGGCACGACGGAGAAATATGACAAGTCATGCAGCCTTGATGTTGAGTGAATAGGGAAGATATATGTACAGATAATATAGAGGCAGTTACTGAAGTTACACTGGTGGCCTCTCAGAGAGCTGCCACCGCCCTAGCAAAAGGGTACTTCACATGCACAAAACATATCTCACACAAAACCTCTTAACTCGCACAGGAAAGCTGACGGGCCGAGAACAGAGTCGACAGTTGTGCTCGGCTGGACAGACGTGATCAGTCGGGTCTGATGACGGGTCTGATGACGGCAACGACAAACAATGACATTAGGGCTATCGCTTTACTTGAACCACCCCGAAAATCAAATCACACGGTCCGCAGGAAGATCCAGTCGTGCTGCGGCCGCTTCTCCCGAGGAAGCGCCGCTGTGTTTGGGATGAGGATGCTACCCCGTTAGCCACAGCGGGCCAGGGTGGCAATTCAGTCAGTAGCCATTAGCGGGAGGGCTCGTCTTTGTCGCTGCTGCCCGTACCGGGAGGCATTGCAGGAGGGGGCTGGGCAAGGCCGGGTCGCGCTTGAGCTTGAGAGAAAGCTCGAAACGGCTCCATTAACAGCATCGTCCCTGGGTTAGCCGTGCAGCGGGAGGGCATCGGTTAAGGTCGACTGTAAAGTGTTCTGGGGTGCTCATAATTTTCGAGCTGAATAGAGCGCAGCTGGGGTGTCTTCGAAACGCCTTGTGTAAAGCAGCTCAATTAACAGTCTCGTTCCTTCGTTAGCGGCGCCGCGCGGGGGACAGCCGAGAAAGCTGTGCAGCAGTCTTTCCGGGAAATAGACGCTCCCTGGAGTTCAGCCATTGTCGCCTTTTGAACGTCTTGAAAACGCCTGGGTCGTGCGAATAAACTCCTTCATTCCAAGCGGGCTCGGGACGTTGCCGGCACCGGAGGAAAGAAGCGAAAAAAAACGCTCCAATCTTGGCTTGGACGAGGAAGGTCCGGCCGCCCTGTCGACGCGGTGCGAGCTACGCGTGTATACAAAATAAAAAAAAAAATCTGCCATTTGTCGCGCGGCCTTACAACAAACATGACCTGGGAGAAGGGGTGTGTCTTTCCTCAGACAGGATGTGGTCTCTGTTCCAAACGTTACACTTTCCTTCCACTGATCAAAGGTTATGCTTATTCTCATTGCACTTGAAGTTGGCCTTGTCATAAAGCATCGTTTTCACTTCCTAGTCAAAATCTCCTCGTTCAACGACATTATTGTATTGAATCTTGCGCATATTCGAGGGGAGGAAGCTGCGACAATGAACTTTGATACTGGGTAGCTAGTGAATGTCGTAATGATTGCCACGTGTCCATCACAGGATCACCGCATCTTTATTCTCATTTCGGTTGCATAATCTAATATGACTCCTTGGTGCCCTGCCGCACTTGAGGAAGTATCTCCTGTATATTGCAGCCAGTGCATGTATCTCCATGCATCTACCGCTGGTCTTCCTTTTCTCCGTGTTCGACGTACGCATTTCGAAGTCCATCGAAATGAACATTTTATACCCATGACTGTTGGCACTTACTACCTTACCACACGATCGGAGTGTCGCAGTATATACACCTTGTCGAAACCGTGGTCAGAAACTGCTCTGAACAACCACTATTTGCTGCAATCTGTTGCCTCCAATATACCGAAATGTCGATATACACAACCATCTGCGGAATTGCACCTGAGGCTAAGCGTGACGCAAAATGATGTTTTCTCGAGGCTTTAGAGCATTACCTATAGACAAGCGATGCCTAGGTATTTTAAATGCTAAATTTCACCTTCCTTCTATATAGCGGAAAGCAAAGCGGTGCACACTGGCAACAATGGCAACCACCTGCACGAGACGGCTGCAGGCAAGCTACGTTGTTCCCTAGTAGCAGTTGGAATTTTCCAATGCACACAGTCCACGCCGTGATGTCGGCAGAAGAGCGCACAGGCTTGCTTAGGCCTTGTGTTTTTCTAAATGACGTTGCATTCGCCAAGTGAATCGTATAGACTCAAAGCAGACTATAAACGTGGGTCAGTTTACGAATGAGTTCTTGGAATGTACCATATTGTCACGTCCTGACACACAGGGACACGACGGCAGCGGAGACCTCGGGTCGACAGGGAAACGGCAGAGTGCAGCACAACAGCTGCGGAACCAGCCCGCACGGGAGTCACGGCAGCAGCGTCGTCTTTTTCCAAGCGATCGCGCTTCGTCTTCTTCGGGCGCTGCAGTGCCTCCCTTCGGAAAGAAGCATCGTCTCGATGCTAAACGAAAAAAAAACAAAGAGAGCACCAGCAAAGTGTCTGCACGTGTTATTTCGCAACAAAAGTGCAGCGGAGTAAGCACTAAAGGATTCCTCTAGGGTCACACGTAATACGGCTTAAGCCGTACAACATGAGCAACTTCAGGACGTGAGGAAAGGCGTGACGATGGTCGGCTTCCGCTAGGAAGCACTTCGTAGTTGAGGTCACCGATGCGGCGAATAACCGTTTAGGGCCCATAGTAGCGCTTCATAAGTTTTTCCGAAAGGCCTCGACGGCGAACCGGTGTCCAAACCCAGACCTTATCTCCAGGTCGAAAATCAACGTCACCCCTCCGGAGGTTGTAGTGATAAGCGTCGGTACGTTGTTGGTGCTGCATGTTGAGTCGTGCCAGTGATCGAACCTCTTCCACACGCTCGCATTCTAGTCGAGCATCATCGGCGACGCCGTCAGGTGGTTCGTGTGGCCGCATAGCATCGAGCATTGTAGTGACCTTTCTGCCATGCACCAGTTGGAAAGGTGACCTACGTGTTGTCTCCTGAACTGCAGTATTGTAAGCAAACGTAACATTAGGTTACACCTCGTCCCAATTTTGATGGTCGGCGTCCACGTACATGGCAATCATCAGCCATCATCTTGTTCAGCCTCTCCATTAGCCCATTGGTTTGAGGATGATAAGCAGTAGTTCGACGGTGGCTGGTACAGCTTAGACGCAGGATCTCTTGTAGACGTTGCGCCAGAAATGCGGTACCCCGGTCTGTGATCAGAACGGCCGGTGCGCCATGCCGCAAGACAATACACTCAATGAAAAATTTGGCTGCCTCCGCAGCCGTCGCAGATGGAACTGTGCGGGACTCCGCATAGTGCGTCAGGTACTCTGTCGCTATTATGATGTATTTGTTTCCGGACTGGAACGTGGGGAAAGGGCCAAGAAAATTCACTCCGACTGTGTGGAACTGGGCACTCGGCGGTTCGATTGGCTGAAGAAAGCCCGCCGGACGTGTGGGTAGCGTCTTAAGCCATTGACACTCGCGACAAGCTCTTGTGTACTGACGCACATACTTAGCGAGTTTGGGCCAGTAATACTTTTCCCGAATCCGTGAAAGTGTTCGGCTATAACCAAGGTGACCAGCTGTAGGATCATCATGGCAAGCGTCCGTGATCTCGCTACGCAGATCTTCCGGCACAACAAGAGGCCACGATGTCTGGCTGCTGTCGAAGTTCTTTTTGTATAGGACGCCCTTCCGAATTCTAAATGTGGGCAGGACACGTAGGAAAACACGAGGTACCACATCGTCGTCTCCTTCAAGGTGCGCCATTAGTTGGCCAAGCTGTGGATCATGTCTTTGTCTAACCGCCCTATCTGCCGTGTTTAAGACCGCAAAAGCTGTCAGCGTGATCATCGTCTCCTGGCGCCGGCTCCAGGGGGGCTCGAGACAAGCAGTCAGCGTCATGATGCTTTCGGCCGGATTTATATACAATAGTTATGTCGTACTCCTGCAGTCGAAGGCTCGATCGAGCAAGCCGCCCCGCAGGATCCTTCAGGTTCGCCAACCAACATAATGAGCGGTGGTCGGTGACCACACGAAAATGGCGGCCGTACAGATACGGTCGGAACTTTATTGTTGCCCAAATGACAGCGAGGCACTCCTTTTCCGTTGTGGAGTAATTACACTCTGCCTTGGAAAGGGCGCGACTCGCTCAGCGCCGTCCTGCAATTTCACAAGTACTGCCCCAGTCCTTTGTTGCTGGCGTCGGTGTGCAGCTCAGTGTCGGCAGCTTGATCGAAGTAGCCTAGTATAGGTGGTATTTGAAGGGCTTGTTTTAACTGCCTGAATGCTGACTCTTGCTCCTCATTCCATTCAAAGGCAATACTATAATTTGTAACGTTGATCAGGGGTGCGGCGATCTGGGCGAATTTGTGTACAAAACGACTGAAGTAGGCGCACAAACCAAGAAACCTTCTCAGACTCTTTCTGTCCGACGGCCGTGGAAACGACGCTACAGCTGCTGTTTTTTCAGGATCTGTACGTGAACCGGCATTTTGAAGGCTTGAGTATGAGGCCTTCCTTCCGTATAGCCTGGAGAACCGCTTCGAGGCGCACAAGGGGGTCGGCAAAGGTGCTCGAAAAAATAACATCATCTAAATACACAAGACAGGTCTGACACTTCAGACCGGCGAGAATAGTGTCCATTACTCTTTGGAATGTTTGAGGGGCAGTACATAAACCAAACGGCATCACCTTAAACTCATACCATCTGGTGTTATAAACGCAGTTTTCTCCCGATCGCGCTCATCTACTTTAACTTGCCAGTATCCGCTTTTCAAATCGATCGACGAAAAATAGCGGGCGTGACGGAGCCGATCGAGGGTGTCGTCGATTCGTGGCAGTTGGTATACATTTTTTGTCACTTTATTGAGTCATCGGTAATCTACGCAGAATCGCAGCGACCCGTCTTTCTTTTTAACCAGTACCACAGGTGCAGCCCACGGACTGTTGGAAGGCTGGATGACGTCATCGTTTAGCATTTCACGCACTTGTCCTGTATCGTATCTCGTTCTTTCAAGGAAACCCGGTATGGCGGTTGGCGAATCGGATGTGTTGCGCCATCGACAATAATTCTGTGTTTTGCGGCAGGCGTCTGGCGAACTCTGGATGTCGTGGCAAAACAATCGTTCTATCGATGCAAAAGTTTGATAAGATCGCGCTTCTGGGACAACTCTAGTCTTTTATCGAGGTTCAGTTGCAATTCCCGTTTTGCTTTTGTTCAGGATGACAAGCCTTGCTCAGAGAACGCAACAACCTCGGGAACGTTTCTAATTTCTTCCATGTAGGCTATAAATGCCCCTTTCTTCAGATGTTGCGGCTCATTCCTGAAGTTGGCCACGATGACGTTGGCACGCCCTTCGTTAACGTTTTCTGTCCCGCTCGCAACGCCAATTCCCCTCGTAAGCAGCATTTCAACATTTCCTTCCATGAGACCTTCGCCCCAAGCAGATGTCTCGGCTCTAACAGGCAGAAAAGCTGTCGACAGTGGCGGCACATTTACGTGTTCGGAGTCTACTCGAAGCACAGCTTGGCTCGCTATATGAGGCCTTGGTGAACCAGAACGTGTCCGGAGTGTTAATTTATTCTGCCCCACTTCGAGCACTGCGCCATACTCACGAAGAAAGTCCATTCCCAAAATAACAGCTTTAGAGCAATGCCCTAAGATCACGAATTTCGCAGGGCAGGTCTCAGCATGGAATTTCGATGCGGGCGGTGCATTTCTTTTTAGGGTATACCAGGTGACCTCCGGCGGTTTGTATTAGAGGGCCATCCCACGGGGTAGTCACTTTTCGCAATCGGCGACAAATTTCTCCACTAAATACCGAATAATCAGCACCGATGTCAACGAGCGCGGCAACTTCGTGACCTTCGATTATTAACTTAACGTTATTGGAAAGTGTAGGTCCGTTCGTGTTCCCAAGGGTGCAATTGTTCGTTGCGCTATACGTTGTAACGGACATGGAGGCTCTTTGTTTCGGCCAACTTCGGCAACGCCACCTCCAGGCGTCGCCGTACTCAGTTTTCCCGATGAGGAAGAGGGGGCAGGCTCTGGCGGCGGGAGCCGCTCGGAGGGGAAACTTGGCGACGTGGTGACGCGAGCGGGATGTACGTGAAGCTTTCACTGGCGAGGATGGAGGACTTCGGAAGTACTCTTGGGTATCCTGCGGCTGTTCACAGTAGCGGGGGTGAGGATCACGTCTGCTGAATCCTCTAAGGCCAAGTTCTCGATAAGGGCAACGGCGATACATGTGGTGTCCGGCTCACCGCAGTTATATCACAACGGCCACCTGTCAGTGGTCCTCCAGCTGTTGGACTTCCTTCGCCCTCGCGGCTCCATGGGTGCTTCATACTGCGGCACATATTCGCGGCGACGAGGGCCGAGATCCTGAGCATGGGTGTATTGGCGAGGGCGGGAGGCGGCCGACTGGCAATAGCGGCATAGCTCACTGTCGGTTGTTCGTCGAGACCAACAACGGGTACTCCTTCTGAAGCAAGTGCGTGTTGCACTTCTTCCCGAGCAGCTCTGGTAATAGTTGCTGGGGAACATTACTCTGAAGCAGGAAAAACCCTGTTAAGCTCTTCTCGCACAACTTCGCGGATGATATCGCGAATATCGGCGATGCCAAACCCTCCTAGGCTAGGCGGGCTAAGGCTCGATAAGTTCGAGAAGTTGCCCAATCGCTGATAGTGGGTGTTCCTTGTGGCCAACGCCCGCTCGATAATAATAGATTCGGTAGTAGTACCCACATATATTGAGCAAAAGTGGTCGATGATTTGCTGATCTGTTCCTCGGAACTGATGCGTAATTTTTTCTAGTGTCTTGCTGTGTTCTCCTTTGGGTCAATAAGGTGCCTTAGCAGTGCCCACGTTTTCGCACTGCTAAGATTTCCATTTAAACTTTCGCGGATCTGGTTCCAATTATTGCGCGCAAGTTTAAGGGCGTATTCGCTGTTTTTTTTTATTGATTTGTGCAGTTCTCTGCTTTAGTTTCCTGTTATATTTGTGCTTTCTCCATCGTTTGGTCATCTCCCTGCGTGCGTCCCATAGATGGAGTAGGTGTGCGTCTACAATTGGAAAGTGGATGTGACTTCCCAAGTGTTGGGCATGCATAAATGGGGAGTGCTTTCTACGGACACTTTCGGAACTTAGACCTTCGATGTTAACTGAAAACCGTTGGATCTGACACTACACCTGAACGTGACACAGCGGACAAAGCTGAAATTTTCCATGTGAGAAAGCGGTCGTTATAGTAAGCGGGCTAGCAATGCCAAAACAAGGGAGAAACTGATGACAAGAGCTCCGCATATGCCTGCACACCGTTCCTTCCGTGGACACTTCGCGCGGCACCCAAGGTTTGTGGTGCTGTTCCTGTCCCTGCTGTTTCAGTGGCGGTAGGTCCTTGTATAGTCCCATTGTCTGGTTACGAATGTGGCTTTAGGCATCCCGGCATACGCCTCGGCTCAGCTAGCACCGGTTGTTCCTGCTGAGGTATTGGCTCTCGAACTTGAAACCAATCTCTTGTCCGATGCGTCCAAGGCGCACCCTGGCCCTGGCAGTAGCAGCAGCAGTGCCCCGACCTCCAGCGGACGTTCCAACGGTCGCAATTGCATGTGCACCGTTAGTTGGTAATTTAAGCATTACGTGGGTCTGCTGTACTCCATAAGTTTACCTGTGTTTGGCTAACGAAATAGTCGCTACCAAAATTTTCATTGGTGTTGGTCCATATACACTCTTCTATATTCCGGATTATTGTGAGGTCGGGGCATGTATCCGTGGAAACACTGTTTCCTCCTCTAGTGGGGAAACGAGAGTCAGTAACAAGCTCCAGGTTGTGCCCATCCATGTTGGTTACGATGGGTCTTCCGTTGACCGAGTCTATCGTATACCCCCAGTTTCTCTGCGGGGCGTTAAAGTCACCCACTATCACTAGGTGATGCCCTTGGATTTTCTCACTATTTCTTCCATTTGTGCATCGAAGTCAGCTCTAATGTCTGGTGGGGGAGTGGACATTTAGAAGGAATAAACTGCGTTCGCTCCTTCTCTTCGGGATTATTTAAATAAAGATATGCTCAATGATCTCCTCCTTTGTGCGAATCATCGCGGAGGCGATAACATTTTGCCGGTGCCGGAGTTGATTAACCGCACTCGAAGCTGATCATTAAGGGAGCTGATGTGAGAGACATGTTCGCTCCCGACGCGCAAACAGCGGTCCACAGCGACGGCGTGACGTGCGTTTTGTACAGACAGTGGAATCTACATTTTTCGGGAATTCGGCAGCAGAGGGCGATTATGACCCACTGGTCGTTGGCTATGCAGCTATGATGTTCGGTGTTGTGAAATTGTTATTTTTGAGCTTACTTGATGCAGGGTCCAACTACCTGCCCATGCCCTTGGCTTCGCCGTGAGGTCTTGGGATTCATTACGTTGAAAACGTTGGGATCGCTCAGGGCAATTCTCTGCTTACATGATGCACAGCGAACCTAATGTCCATGCCAACCGCTGTGAAGCTGTGACATTTCTTGACGGTGTTGCGTTTCCGGTTGCGAAAGTTATGTCCGGAACATATGTGCTTTGCTGCTATTACACACATTAGTAATATATTGATATTATTAAGCGACATATGGCGTTATGAGCACCTCGGACGCCGCTTTTCTATGGCACAGGAAACCCGCCTTTAGGTTATTATTGCTTTTTCATTCTTGCGTGTGTTTCGCTATGCATAATCGATTTAGTACACCTGCCGCATCCCAGCAGTCCGGGGCAGACAAGTATGCCTATCATAAAGCTTCGACCTCAGCTGCTTTCTTTATAAGCTTTCCTACCTCAAACCACACACCCAATAAATCTCCATCCTGGATACTATCACAAGAACGACATTATAGACAGCGTTACGCGTGCCCCCACACACCTCACTCGAAAACCTCCTGCGCACGCCTTCTCAGCGTTCTCAGCAACAACGCAGCAGTGGCAGTCGTAAAAATAGGACTGGGCTTTTCACACAAATGCTTGGCCGGGCTCAAAAAGCAACAAAAGCGGGGGGTGTCTTCATAAGGCAGCTCCCTCCCGCTGCAGAACGCCGACTTCCAGATATCTTCTGCAAGCTCATAGGCCCATAGAACACGACCGGGGAACTTATCAAGGCCCATCGGCAGACACAATATATGCGGCTTTCAAAAACCACCGCCGGGAGAGGCACATCGTACGCACCATCGGCATCCGCATGCCGGCCACAGATTCCCCAGTCAAGGTCCCCCGCCATATTCACAGAGAAGCTACTTATTAAATCTCTTAAAAAAAAACATGCATCCCATCTATCGCAAATCCCGCCACCAGAGAGCCCGCGCACTGGCACTCCACAAATACTATGGCACCGAATCGGGTGCTGCGTCGATGGTTGTCGAGTGCACGGGCTCGCACGCAGTAGTAATTATCGCCAAAGCCTCCCTCGGACCCACTGTCAACCATCACACTTCCCCCCCATTGTCACCACGGAGGAGGCCAAAGAGGCCATCATCACCCTCTCGGATTGCCTATAACCACAAAATTGAATAATAAACAACCAATAAATCTTCACACTGGATACCATGATAAGAGCAACGTTTTAGGCAGAGCGGTAGATGCGTCCCCAGATACCTCAATCGAAACCATCCTACACACGCCTTCGCGGTCTGGGCAACAACGCAGCAGTGGCTGTTGGAAAAAAGGCCATAGTTCAAAAATGTTGGTTCAGGAAAAGGCCGCTTAATGTATTTCTGCCGCACGAGACGGACCTAAGGTTTTTTGGTGGCGAACGAATGGCTGAGCCATCTCTGCGCAACGTTTCTTTTTCTTTGATAAAACGCGAAAGGTTGTACCAACTGAAGCGAAATATATAGTAAGGCCCATTTTATTAGCTACATGAATTGGATAACAATCGTTCTTTTAAATAAGATCTAGCCCATCAAAGATGTAAAACAAATTAGTACACTTTGGTGAGCGAGGTCTTGCCTTATAGACTGCTTATCCAACAAGGAAGAAATCACTTCCAGTTCGGAAAGCGTCAGATGTATCAAGCCGCAGATGATATTCGCAAATTCTGGTGAATGGTTCTGGCCTTATAGACTGCTTATCCAACAAGGAAGAAATCACTTCCAGTTCGGAAAGCGTTAGATGTATCAAGCCGCAGATCATATTCGCAAATTCTGGTGAATGGTTCTGATAACGGAGGGAGTCAATTCCGCTAGGCCACTGTTTCATTGCATACAAGGACTTGCGAAGTGAACTGTTGATCAATTGCTGATATTTTATAGCCGATTCCTTGCCTTCGGCCATGGCCATGCCCGTACGCTTCACACACACGCAAACGTTAACGCGAAAAGCTCAGAGATGCGCTAGTTTTCAGACGGCGAGTGTTATGTCTATCATTTCACAATCACGGCAAAGCATAACGTAAGTACTTGCATAACATGGGCACGGCAACCACTTAAAGGGACACTGCTGCACTTTTTTCAAAAATCAGGCTTTCAGCAGTAACCCACAGTTTTCGATGCTACGAATCCAAATATCTGGTTCAAATTAGGCAGGAAAAATGCATAAAAATCCTTTTTTTTCGCAGAAACAAGCACCCCCCGTGACAGGGCTCACCGCAAGTCGTGTCATTACCTGTCATTGGCCAAGACGTCGCGTGACGACATTTTGGGGACCGGGGAAGCTGCCGTAGCGGCTTCGTTGTTGCGCTGCCAGCTAATCGCAGCTCTCTGCGGCTTTGGCAAGTCATTATCGCACACCATTTCCACTCGAATGACCATCGGGTTTTTCACCGCATGTATCCATTCCAGATGGGCCCACAAAGGATCAGCACTTCCGTTATGGGGAGTGCAGGTTTTGCATGAAACCTTGCTGTGGTATCGAGTAAGGCATTTTGAAAAGTCTGTATGTGTGTGTTATTATAGCAGAAGCTACGTGGCCCTCAGCGAAACCTCGGCGAGAAAATCCCTGGGAAGGAAGGGCAGCAAAAAATGCACTAGCCGCCTACCTCCGTCTCAGGCCTCCCGTTCCGGCCGGAAAGTCATTGTTGTGAAAAAAGGGCCCAAGGGGTGGTGTACCAAAGGTTGCTTTGAGCGCCAGGTGTCGTACCTTGATGAAGGAAATAATGTTATTTAAAGAGTGAAGCAGTACACAGCTGCCACCAGACAAATGAACAGCGAGCGAAGCGGGGTCGCCGAGCTCTGCGATGCATGCGAGGCATTGACGGAGCTGTTGGGCTTGAGATCCAGAGCGCAGAATGCTGCTTGAGTCATGGGACATTTAGCAGACCTAGAGAACCTTTCCTTTTTATCGTACGCTCACAATATATGTTTGGTAAATTGACGGCTGACGTATGTTGAAAACCAAGCTGTGGCTCCACCGCACCCATACCTTCATGTTCTCAAATGTGGCTTCTTACAAGAGCCTCGTCGGTTACATTTTTAATTTAATTTGCATCGGCAAAAAAAACCGGACTAGGTAATATGACAAGGCAGCAACAGGTGCAAAATCAAGAGGCAACATATTGTAACGGATGAACTGATTTTGATACGGGTGAATGTTTGACGAATGAAGGCCGGTCGCAAAAGCCTCAAAGTCCAGTCAGTCTGCGCGCATCTCTCTCTTCTTCTTCCTCCTCCTTAAGTAAACCGCTACTGGCCGTAACAATTTGAAACGGTTTTAATATAGGTGAATGTTTCACGAATCAAGGCTGGTCGCAAACGGCTCAAAGCCCAGACAGTCTGCGCGCATCTCCCTCTTACTCTTTATTCTTAGGTAAGCCGCTACACGGCATAACAATATTATGAACAACTTCGATGATTGCTTGAGTTAGTTGGTACTCATTTGGGTCATCAGGTAGATTGTATGGGCATGTCCACACCATGTAGTGCAGGCCTGCTTTTTACCCGCAAGCCGTCACAACCTAGCTGTGACAGAGCAGCTTAATGAACCGCTGGTTCGGAAAGGGTCATCAGCACGCGCTGCTGATGAGTTGTAAGATGTTTATCACAGAAGCCTTTGCGCGTACCTTTACCGCGCCGATGCTGTTTACCCGTCCTATCGCGAGATTCCACTCCATCGCAATCAACGCTAAACGCGACTGTTCACATCCAAATGAGACCTGAATAATCAGAAAGTAATGGAACTAGAATCGGTAATACAAGTCTTAACTCCCTTCCGTTATTAAACGCGGTTCTAGGGAATGGTGACTGGCACGACTCTTTTTTGCGAGGAACTAGAAAGAACTGAGTCATGGTTCAGCCATGCCTTTTCGGCAAAGCCCTATAGAAATCGCGTTAGGAACGAACTGCACGTTGTCCTAGTCATGAAAATGCTTCGAGTAGAATGTTTACTTCTGTCGGTTTGAACTTATTTCTCATCTCAGCAGTGTTGCATTTCGCCGCGAGCTTTTGACATTGCGGGAAATGGTGAAAGATGGCATCGACCCACCCACGGCGGTTCGTGCATACGAACGCATGCAGAGCTGTGTTGTATCGGGCGCACGACACTAAGTTTGCATGTTTTGTACGAACGCAGTCCACGCAAGACGAAGAACAGCGCACACCGAACTCGAGTGGCTCTAGAGGCCTCCAGCTCCTCAAATTGACGTTACAACTGATGGTCTGCGGGGGTTCTCTCTCTGCTTTCCTGTAGCAGTCGCGCGGGGCACGGGAGATTTGCATTGAGCGCTTTCCGTCGCCGATTTCGCCCGTTTTTTATTCGTAGTCGAAAAAATGACTTCACAGACGTGACCGACAAATAATTTACTTCACATATCTAGAGTATTATCACATTTGAAAACCGCTCCTGCTTTTCTTCTTCCGATGTTTTTTTTTTTTTTTTTTTTTTCAAGAAGTGCTACAGCTAGCCAAACAGTATCCCCGGGATTACACGGAATCACTAAGGCCGAGCACCTTCCCAGGAAATAATTACCACAAATGACGGACACCCACGACGGGGACCGCTCCTGTACACATTTACGTTTGGTCATCGTCGAACCGTCAAACAACATGGAAGCTCTCCCACCGCGCGTGGCGGATCTCTCTACAGCTGCCACAGCTTTGGTCGTGTGTGGGTCGAGCCCACGTATCGGGCAGGCGGGGCGCAACACCCGTGCGGCAATTTCATGACATATATCCCTGCCAGACTCACGTAGCGCCCCCGATTTCGGTAACTCTCTTCGTGCCGCGCTCCAAGCGACAACACAATAGAGGGTCTACAAAAGTAAGTCTGGTAAGCTGATCTGGCGCTGGCAGCCATATTTTGTTCGCTCCATCCGTTCGCTTTGGTTTGCTCTGTGTCTGTTCGTCAGCGCCCGCCGTTCTGTCCGCGCTTTTCATGTTGTAACCTAGTGTGCTGTGCTTGGACCTCTCTTCTGTTCCTAGCGGTGTCTGTTAGCATAGCCAAGAAGCGTATTTTGACAGCCGAGGCGTAGCGGTTACAAACTGCTCTGCGACTCGTGCATGGGCCCCTCGTTGATCCGCGCAGCGTCGTCCGTATCCAGGTGCAGTATCTAGAGTTTTGTAATGTGCAGATTTTTTTTTATCTGTGTGCCTTTGCTATTTACTTTAACGACTATGAGAGACGATCGCGAGTTTGCTTGGTTTGCGCATCACCGTCGCTCATCCCACGGCTACTAGTGGGATACTTGTTGGTGAAATGAGCGAGGTTGCAATTTGTTTTGAGATGAAATAATTGTGCCTAATTTGACGTAAGTCGGAATGGCGCTTAGCACTTTCCTGCCTGTGCCGTCGACGCCGTTATTGGCACGGGTCTCGGAAATAATCGGGGGTTGCATAAAAAAATGAAAAATGTGTTACGGTAATTTCTGGTTCCAGTGAGTGAAGATTGATTGGTGTGCAATAGGCGACAATGAGATAATAAAATATCTGTAATTAATTGACCAATTGATGAAATAAAGCAACAAAAAATAAATAAATAATGAAAATTGAGGGTTTAAAGGTGACAAAATGCTCAGAAAGAAAAACCAGCACTTGGTGATGCTAATGAAGAAAATTTAGAATGTGTAATTGAATAATTGAAATAATTGAATGTGTTCAAAGGTGTCAAATTGCTCAGAATGAAAAGGTGAATGTTGCTGACTCTGAGTATTGGTGTATAAAATTATAAAACATTAAAAAATAAAGAAACAAATAATCGAAATATAAAATAAAGCTAAAAATTCAAAAAAGGGGAGAAAACGTGTGTGTGTGTGTGTGAGAGAGAGAGAAAGACGCTATCGCATCATACTCTTAACGGCGGAGCTTAAATGACCCCCTAATGTTTTATAACATCATTATATAATATAAATCTGACAATGAATACAGCCAGTTGCACCAAGCACTGACACTTTGCAGTAATGTGAGTTGACTTTTCAAATCTCTTTTCGTTTCAGCAGAGTTCCTCTTCCTCCGAGTTCTCGAAGCTTCCCATGACAGCACTTTCATATGAGGTTAAGGCTTCAGATGTCTGCTGTTTGACAGAGAGAATAAACAAGAAATCAGCATATTTACAAAATTAACTGAATTTCAGGTGGCTGTCAATTAGCGAACGACCGGGCGACTCGATAAAACGCACAAAATTGAAAAGCAAACTTCGTTATTTTATCGGCCGCACTAGCAGGTATGAAGGCACAGAATGCAAACCTGAGCTGCGCGCTCTGGACACAGACCGGACTTCGCATGCATTATCACGTGATAACATCTTTCGAAACGGGCTGGACGTGAGCATTACAACACACTAGTGGGATGTCATTTTCTCCTGCGTTACTAGACGCCGCGGGTTTGGCAGCCGCTTTTGCAGCGTGAAACACGCACCTCGGGCGCACTAGACAGCCGTATTGCTCTCTGCAAAAAGCACTACAATTTCGTACGACTGTGAAAAGTAGTTTCGGTAATCATGCCCTTGTCTTAAATCAAATACACAATGGTAAATGCAGCCTACGTACAAAAGGTTTCAAAGAACGTATTTGAATTATAGCGTTCGGTATGCATGCATTGCTCCTTCTCCCGTGTCCTCCATTAAAGCATAAGCTTATCCTTCAAGTTAACAAGGCTCCATAACACGCAAAACAACCTTGCTGTTTTAGTTGATAGCACGTTATGTGAGTTAGCTCCCAGTCAGAGGGACGTGCCATAATGCTTTACATGATACAAGTGACACTTGGTAAACCGATTAGGATTGCAAACGAGGGGTCGCATACACGCGTATACCTTGTTTCCGTGCGCATCTATGACGGCGCTCTTGGTGCAGAAGGGTACGCACCAACATGCCGGCATCATTCTGAATACAGCTTGGTGCTAGCAGCGACTGCTGTGTGGTTAAAAAATGAAACAATCACTTGTGATCATTCCTATGCACATTGCGCTGCAAGCAAGGGTTCCAATGCGCACGTTAACAGCATACTCGATGGGAGGCGCGGCCAGACTGAACTTGGCCGCCGCGCACAGTTTCTGTCTCTTTCACTAGATGGCGCTAACTTTTGTAAAATCTCTATTCTAACAGTTTTTCTAAAGCGTCTTGGTTTTGACGCCAGCCCCGTAGCTGCAACCAGGACCGGCCGCCTGCGTACTGGAAGCGCGAGTGGAGGCCTCATCCCCCACCTCTTTTCTCTCACGGCGATACTGCTAACAGAAGCACAAAGAGTGCTTCACCGTTCACTGAAGTGCTCCAACAGATGACAAGGAGTAACTTGCAAGGGCGGAAGAACGGGCTAGTTGGTAATTCATGTTGAAAATCAAACTAGCGCACTTCAAAACAAGGACACAGAGAGAGAACGACAACACAGCGCTGACTTCAACTGGTTTTTATTAGAGAGTGACACATTATATATGTACGAAAAGTGGGCGTAAAGAATTGATAACAACTGCTCAGTTTGCACGTGGCGTAAAACACCGAACGCAAAGTTAAAAGACGCACGATAACAATATAGGTCAAAGCAAGGCAGAACGGCAGGGGTATGAAAAATAAAGAAGCGAAAAACGGGGAGGCATGTAGGTAAAAACAGTTAAAGATGGCTTGATCCGAAGATACATAAACTAAAATCGAAAAAAAGCAAAAGGGGGACTAAGAGCGATAAAAGCCAAAAGGGACATTAAGAGCGATAAAAGCCAAAAGGGGCATTAAGAGCGATAAAAGCCAAAAGGGGCATTAAGAGCGATAAAAGCCAATAGGGACATTAAGAGCGAAAAAAGCCAATAGGGACATTAAGAGCGATAAAAAAAAACACAAAAGGGGCATTAAGAGCGACAAAAGAATCAAAAGGACAATTAAAAGCATTACAAGACCAAAAGGGCATTAAAAACAGAATACCTAAAACAACCAAGGCCAGGCCGCTAGAGGCTGAGGAGTGTACCCGGAATCTAAACATTAAAACTACTGTGCGTCTGGTTCAGATATTCTAACTCGCGTTTAGTCAGGGCTATTGAGGGTGTGCTAACACAATTTTGACCTAGCTTTAGAATGTGAGCGGCTTCTATGATTTCGCGTGTTAACTGATGTGCATTTCTCGCAATGACAGTGCAATTATGAAGGGATGGCTCACAGGGCTGAGAAGGACACTTTAGGCAGTGAACACCTAGGTTTCTTTTCGTAGTATTGTAAACACTGTTTGAGTGTTCCATGAGTCGTTCGTTTAGGCAACGCCCGGTTTGCCCCACGTAGGCCTTGCCACAGCTCAGGGCAATCTTATAGACGGCACCAACTTGGCAGGGAACGAAAGGTGCCTGGTGCCTAACAGGGCAGGCTGGCTTTCGCACAGCCGGGGCATTGACTCTGTGGCAAAGCTTGGAAAGCTTATCAGGCGCCGAGAACACAACACGGACGCCTGCCTTTTGCCCAATCCGTTTGAGCCTGTGGGAAATAGTATGAAGGTAAGGCACCACAGCAACCTTGTGTTGATGCTCAGGAACAGCTCTCACTTGACCCCTTTTAAGCTTCTGCAAGAGGGAGCCTGCTACTGAGGTCAGCAAATGCTCAGGGTAGCCAGCATTGATCAGCCGCTGAGTTTGCTCATCGATGCTCCGGCCCATAGAGTGTACACAGGACTTCATTAAGGCATTTGTGAAACAAAGGTTCACAATGCCCCTCTTGACAATCTTAGAATGGGCTGAACTGTAGGGCAACAAGGACTTGCCCCCTCTCGGCTGGTACCACCAGCACAGGTGGTCATCTGCCTTGGATGGCCTTAAATCAAGAAAGCGTAAAGCTCCCTTATCCGGTACCTCATGAGTCAAAACAAGAAGAGAGAGGCACTGTTCAAAGCGAGAAAGCACTTCTGAAACTGAGCTCTGAAAATTACATTCATTACTAGCCAAAAGGATTAAGTAGTCATCGACAAATCTGAAAATCTTTACAGCAGCTGACGAAGATAGCTGCTGTTCTAATAGTCGGTCATGATGGGCGAGATATATATCACTTAATATTGGAGCAATGCAGGAGCCAATGCACACTCCGCTCTTTTGAATAAAAATGCTTTCATCCCATGAAACAAAAGTTGAGCTAAGGGTTGAGCTAAGGTAAACTGTCAAAAGTTCCAAGAAGCCGCTCACCGAGATGCCACAAGAATTCTGGAAGGTAACGGATCCGTAAGCATCGATACAACTTTAAACACACAAAAGAAGCTTGTCGTGTGGAAGTGAATAGTAAAGATCCTTAATATCGACTGAAAAAGGCATTAGAACATCAGTGGTGTCTTTTAAGAAGTGAAAAACCTGTCTCGAATCTTTCAGAAGGAAAGGATCATCTACTGTCAGCACTTTGAGTTTTGTTTGGAGGAATAACCCCAGGGATTTCTGCCAAGTGCCTTTCTCGGTGACAATTGCCCGCAATGGACAGTCAACTTTATGCGTCTTCGCAGCGAAAAATACGTCCAAGCTTTTCTTGTCTGCTGCATCTATGCTAGCAACCAGTCGGTCAAGATTTAAGCGCTTGCAAACTTGCTTAGCGCTTGATTTTACCCTGGAAAGGGAAACCTTATCGCGCCGTATGAAAACAGAAGCTAGAGATGCAGCTGCCTTTTCACCAAACAAACCTTTGGGCAGGACAACAAAGCCATCTTCTTTGTCTGCCACCAATAACGAGAGCTGATGTCCTCTTAAAAATGAAGCGACATAATTGAAGGGCCTAGTTTTGTCACTTATCTTGTAACGCGACAACACTTGAACACCTTCAGACAAACAGCTAGAAAATTCAGAGTCCGGAGCATGTTTTGCGACCTGTCTCACCATGCTGAGTAGTTCCGGGGGTGACTTCTTTGGTTCGACGGCGTATTTCGGGCCCAGGCTGAGTACACGAGTCACTTTGCCTGGCAGCACGACATTCCCAACCGTGTGCACCTTGTTATTGAGGCTTGCTTGCTGTTTCGGTGTGTTGGCACGAAGGCAGCAGAGCTCATACTGCCATAGGGCTTCAGCAGTTCTGTCAGCGAGCGCAGAAAGCTCACGCCATTTCATCTTCGTTCTTCGAGAGCTGTCGACGCGGTGAAGGTGCAGGTACAGAGCCTCACGGTAGAAACGTGCTTGTCGTTGCCACTCGGACCGAAGTATCTTCATGATTCTTGTGCCATGATGAAGGGATGGTTGAAAGCCTCCTAGGAGAGCCTTAATTCCGTGAGGAAGCAACTTTACACGAAGGTCAAAATTGTGTTAGCACACCCTCAATAGCCCTGACTAAACGCGAGTTAGAATATCTGAACCAGACGCACAGTAGTTTTAATGTTTAGATTCCGGGTACACTCCTCAGCCTCTAGCGGCCTGGCCTTGGTTGTTTTAGGTATTCTGTTTTTAATACCCTTTTGGTCTTGTAATGCTTTTAATTGTCCTTTTGATTCTTTTGTCGCTCTTAATGCCCCTTTTGTGTTTTTTTTATCGCTCTTAATGTCCCTATTGGCTTTTATCGCTCTTAATGCCCCTTTTGGCTTTTATCGCTCTTAATGCCCCTTTTGGCTTTTATCGCTCTTAGTCCCCCTTTTGCCTTTTTTCGATTTTAGTTTATGTATCTTCGGATCATGCCATCTTTAACTGTTTTTACCTACATGCCTCCCCGTTTTTCGCTTCTTTATTTTTCATACCCCTGCCGTTCTGCCTTGCTTTGACCTATATTGTTATCGTGCGTCTTTTAAGTTTGCGTTCGGTGTTTTACGCCACGTGCAAACTGAGCAGTTGTTATCAATTCTTTACGCCCACTTTTCGTACATATATAATGTGTCACTCTCTAATAAAAACCAGTTGAAGTCAGCGCTGTGTTGTCGTTCTCTCTCTGTGTCCTTGTTTTGAAGTGCGCTAGTTTGATTTTCAACATGAATTACCAACTAGCCCGTTCTTCCACCCTTGCAAGTTACATTTCTAGTTCCTCGGGCCCTTTTATGTGTTTCTCTTCCGACCCATCTCGCCTCGTTGCTCTCTTGGCAGCTGCTGTTTGCCGTGCACGTTCTCTGGCTTATTGCATTCGTGTAAAGTTGCTTCCTCACGGAATTAAGGCTCTCCTAGGAGGCTTTCAACCATCCCTTCATCATGGCACAAGAATCATGAAGATACTTCGGTCCGAGTGGCAACGACAAGCACGTTTCTACCGTGAGGCTCTGTACCTGCACCTTCACCGCGTCGACAGCTCTCGAAGAACGAAGATGAAATGGCATGAGCTTTCTGCGCTCGCTGACAGAACTGCTGAAGCCCTATGGCAGTATGAGCTCTGCTGCCTTCGTGCCAACACACCGAAACAGCAAGCAAGCCTCAATAACAAGGTGCACACGCTTGGGAATGTGGTGCTGCCAGACAAAGTGACTCGTGTTCTCAGCCTGGGCCCGAAATACGCCGTCGAACCAAAGAAGTCACCCCCGGAACTACTCAGCATGGTGAGACAGGTCGCAAAACATGCTCCGGACTCTGAATTTTCTAGCTGTTTGTCTGAAGGTGTTCAAGTGTTGTCGCGTTACAAGATAAGTGACAAAACTAGGCCCTTCAATTATGTCGCTTCATTTTTAAGAGGACATCAGCTCTCGTTATTGGTGGCAGACAAAGAAGATGGCTTTGTTGTCCTGCCCAAAGGTTTGTTTGGTGAAAAGGCAGCTGCAGCTCTAGCTTCTGTTTTCATACGGCGCGATAAGGTTTCCCTTTCCAGGGTAAAATCAAACGCTAAGCAAGTTTGCAAGCGCTTAAATCTTGACCGACTGGTTGCTAGCATAGATGCAGCAGACAAGAAAAGCTTGGACGTATTTTTCGCTGCGAAGACGCATAAAGTTGACTGTCCATTGCGGGCAATTGTCACCGAGAAAGGCACTTGGCAGAAATCCCTGGGGTTATTCCTCCAAACAAAACTCAAAGTGCTGACAGTAGATGATCCTTTCCTTCTGAAAGATTCGAGACAGGTTTTTCACTTCTTAAAAGACACCACTGATGTTCTAATGCCTTTTTCAGTCGATATTAAGGATCTTTACTATTCACTTCCACACGACAAGCTTCTTTTGTGTGTTGAAAGTTGTATCGATGCTTTCGGATCCGTTACCTTCCAGAATTCTTGTGGCATCTCGGTGAGCGGCTTCTTGGAACTTTTGACAGTTTACCTTAGCTCAACTTTTGTTTCATGGGATGAAAGCATTTTTATTCAAAAGAGCGGAGTGTGCATTGGCTCCTGCATTGCTCCAATATTAAGTGATATATATCTCGCCCATCATGACCGACTATTAGAACAGCAGCTATCTTCGTCAGCTGCTGTAAAGATTTTCAGATTTGTCGATGACTACTTAATCCTTTTGGCTAGTAATGAATTTACTTTTCAGAGCTCAGTTTCAGAAGTGCTTTCTAGCTTTGAACAGTGCCTCTCTCCCCTTGTTTTGGCCCATGAGGTACCGGATAAGGGAGCTTTACGCTTTCTTGATTTAAGGCTATCCAGGGCAGATGACCACCTGTGCTGGTGGTACCAGCCGAGAGGGGGCAAGTCCTTGTTGCCCTACAGTTCAGCCCATTCTAAGATTGTCAAGAGGGGCATTGTGAACCTTTGTTTCACAAATGCCTTAATGAAGTCCTGTGTACACTCTATGGGCCGGAGCATCGATGAGCAAACTCAGCGGCTGATCAATGCTGGCTACCCTGAGCATTTGCTGACCTCAGTAGCAGGCTCCCTCTTGCAGAAGCTTAAAAGGGGTCAAGTGAGAGCTGTTCCTGAGCATCAACACAAGGTTGCTGTGGTGCCTTACCTTCATACTATTTCCCACAGGCTCAAACGGATTGGGCAAAAGGCAGGCGTCCGTGTTGTGTTCTCGGCGCCTGATAAGCTTTCCAAGCTTTGCCACAGAGTCAATGCCCCGGCTGTGCGAAAGCCAGCCTGCCCTGTTAGGCACCAGGCACCTTTCGTTCCCTGCCAAGTAGGTGCCGTCTATAAGATTGCCCTGAGCTGTGGCAAGGCCTACGTGGGGCAAACCGGGCGTTGCCTAAACGAACGACTCATGGAACACTCAAACAGTGTTTACAATACTACGAAAAGAAACCTAGGTTTTCACTGCCTAAAGTGTCCTTCTCAGCCCTGTGAGCCATCCCGTCATAATTGCACTGTCATTGCGAGAAATGCACATCAGTTAACACGCGAAATCATAGAAGCCGCTCACATTCTAAAGCTAGGTCAAAATTGTGTTAGCACACCCTCAATAGCCCTGACTAAACGCGAGTTAGAATATCTGAACCAGACGCACAGTAGTTTTAAAGGGACACTAAAGAGAGAAAGGAAGTGGGTTTGCATCGATAGAATGCCAGTTCCTGATTACAAAAAGACCACTCTTACTGAAAACAGAGCTGTTATAAGGTAGTAAAGAAGAATAACAGAAATACAGGTATCGCCACCACAGCCAAACGGCCGAGGCTCGCAACTACAAATCACGTGACGCGCTACGGATCCCGGAGGCTGACAAATGCGAATTACGTTGCATGTTTGAATGCGGTAGTACGTTTTTTCTCAAACATGATAACACGCTTTTATCATACGTAAACGACGGCGAAAAGGCAACGTAAACGTTGCAAGGCAAATACAAAAATATACTTGGAGGCGCCACAGGCGGCCACTTCAGTTTTGGTTATGTTTCGGCTCAGGCATTTCGTGCGCACTCGGATAGTTTGTTTGAACCTGCAGCGCCTGAATTACGAGCTTGGAGCAGCAGATGCGCCTTCATGGTTCCCATTTGAGCATTCGGAGGCACAAGCGACACAGTCCTTCGTTACACTTCTGCGCCAACATATCGCCGCCGTTGCCGCTTCGACTGCGAACTGACCGCTTGACTGCAGCTACGTACGCCACGAAAAGCATACATATGCTAAGTACCGAAGGAAAAACGCATTATCATTCAATTTTTCACTAAATCATGGCACATCTGACCAACATATACTGCGTCAACAAGACCTTCAACGTGCTATTTGCAGGCGTCGTAAACAAAAGGGGCATACGTGCCGCTCATACCAAGGAGAGCGTCAATATATTGCGCTCGTCGCCCGGCGAAAAAAAGGGCCTCGGGTAAAAAGTAAAAACTAAAAATAACGAAGCACCAGAAATACATTACAAAAGGTTAAAAAAAATCGATTTGTAAAAAAAAAAAAAAAAACGCCAGAAGCGGTGGGACTCGAACTCGCTACTGCTTGCTCCGTAGCGTTCGGCGCTAACAGCTCGGCGACGCCGCGCCACAAGGACTTTGGACATATTTCTAGTTTTTATGTCATGGCCCCATTTACAATAAAGTGTTTCTGCTACCGGTCTAAAAATTACAACTTCTTGATCGTCGGCGTATGCTGCCTGCTCTCACGTCTTGCAACTAATGTTCTGGATGCCTATGCGCACTATATTGTGCACTGGATCCATTTTAACATGTGGAATTTCACAGCGCTGGCAAATGTAGTGGCGCCGGCACTTCGGTCGTGTTCTGGAGCTGTAGCACAAACCTTGAAGGAAAAAAGTGCGACGAAGCTTCAAAACTGACAAGCGCAGCAGCGAGGACACTATTTTGCTGGTAACTAAATCTTGATTTATATGTAAACATGTCAGGAAGCATTGCGATGACCGAGGGCTCGGTTTGTTTATACACAGTGCAAGAAGGAGCGCGAAAGCTTGAGAAACATGTAAAGTGTTATGCATTACAAGCGCTCTATGTTTTTTTTTTTCTTCCTTTATGGGCCCATCGCTAAGTAAATTACTCTCTTCATCGTTTTATTTATTTCGGCTGAGGCCGTCATTGCGAGTACGCTCTTGCCAAGTTGGCCCTTGAGGGATGCGACGCCGCGGGCCGCGCCGGCTCGCTAGCTATCACAGAGTCTCCGCTTACGTCATAGTGTGCGTCACTCAACTCCAACTACGTAGTTGGAGGCCACAGTTTGAATTCGACCGGCGGGAACAAGAAAACACCTCAACTTCTTATCGCAATATCTCAGCAATTATTCGATTTTTTGCTGCCGGATATGCGGCGACAGTGTCACCAAATGTAGTTTATTAGATTTTCATACCATCTTTGGCTGTCTTTAGTGTCCCTTTAATGTTTAGATTCCGGGTACACTCCTCAGCCTCTAGCGGCCTGGCCTTGGTTGTTTTAGGTATTCTGTTTTTAATGCCCTTTTGGTCTTGTAATGCTTTTAATTGTCCTTTTGATTCTTTTGTCGCTCTTAATGCCCCTTTTGTGTTTTTTTTATCGCTCTTAATGTCCCTATTGGCTTTTATCGCTCTTAATGTCCCTATTGGTTTTTATCGCTCTTAATGCCCCTTTTGGCTTTTATCGCTCTTAATGCCCCTTTTGGCTTTTATCGCTCTTAATGCCCCTTTTGGCTTTTATCGCTCTTAATGCCCCTTTTGGCTTTTATCGCTCTTAATGCCCCTTTTGGCTTTTATCGCTCTTAGTCCCCCTTTTGCCTTTTTTCGATTTTAGTTTATGTATCTTCGGATCATGCCATCTTTAACTGTTTTTACCTACATGCCTCCCCGTTTTTCGCTTCTTTATTTTTCATACCCCTGCCGTTCTGCCTTGCTTTGACCTATATTGTTATCGTGCGTCTTTTAACTTTGCGTTCGGTGTTTTACGCCACGTGCAAACTGAGCAGTTGTTATCAATTCTTTACGCCCACTTTTCGTACATATATAATGTGTCACTCTCTAATAGAAACCATTTGAAGTCAGCGCTGTGTTGTCGTTCTCTCTCTGTGTCCTTGTTTAGAAGTGCGCTAGTTTGATTTTCGACAAGGAGTAAGTCTGAAATCGCTCTTGAGGAAACAGTAATCGAAGCACAGGAAGAAACCAGGAGACAGTAACTCCTGGAAAAGCTTAGTACCTTGCTTGAGGCACCAACTAAGCCACTCCATGCACAGGAAATTTGTGCAGCTTTTCCGAAGATGATTTTCAGGCCAAAAAACCACTTCCAAAGTATGACGGCTGAGGAAAGAAATTTTATGGCGACTATGTTGTGTGCAAGTCAGTGCCCGAGCTTTATGTGCTGACAGCTGGGCAATCGAGCTGTGTAAGGTGTGCCAGTTAGCAGAATAATTTTGAGGATGGTATTGGTCTACTCTTGCACCAGTTTCCTATGGTAATATTTAATCCGCTGCAGGTGGCATATGGAGCAGGCTCCACTGGTCGCTTCCTGTAGAATGGTGGAAAGAGTGTTTGGCAGGTAACCTGGGAGGTTCTCAATGATGCTTTTCTCTCCATTAACACAGTGTGAACTATAAATCTTTGAATTTTTATTTGGGCACCAATTTAAGGAGTCTTCACCACTGGAACAGAAGAATGTAGGCAATTACTTTTCAAAAAGTGTTCAAGTGGGTGTATATTAAAACAAGCCAGTAGGCTGTAAGCGAGGCGTCCGCGATTTAAAATTTACCGCTTAGTAAAGAAATATTAGTAAAGAAAGAAAGCTAACCGTGGTTATTATGACACTCTCGTGGCTGTATCCAGTCTACTGTTTTGCTGTGTTGGTACGCTGCAACACTCCTTGAAACAAGACCAGAAATCTGAAGACGTTATCCTGCAGTGTGCCGTTTGCATCGCAGTAGCAGAAACAACGCAAAATATGAGGTTAAAGCTTCGTGTGCACAATATGAGTCTCTTTGCATTTTATAAAGTTACTTCAACAGGCCCTGGGAAAATCGTTCACAACGAACGTCATAATCCTTACATTACATTTGAAAATCAAATGTTGCAGCTTGAGTAGCCTATGGAGAATTTTTTTTGTGCGGAACTTGGTAGGAAGCTCCTGTGCCACGCACAAGGTCACGCGGGCCTCCATACACTGCAGTTCGACTAAGAACTATATTTACCGATGGTCATACTAGTCCGATACTCTAATTTCGAAGTTCTGAGCGTATCTTGGCTTTATCGTTCCGAATAGACTCTGTAGGAGAAGTCAGGATCGCAGAGCACACCGAAATTTCTGTATTTCGCCTCCCATGAACTGCGGCCGGATTTTGATGCAACGGCTGAGCTGTTTTGTCGCTTGTCTTGTCGTTCCATCATTAAAAATACCATTAGCGCAAAATTTTACAGCGCGAAGCGCGTGCTGTGCCGGCCCGAATAAGAAGTTCATACCATTTTTTCATACAAACAACAATCGTTTTATCTGCCCCTTGGCGTTTGAACACCATTAATGCCGCAAGCTGCTGGAGCATATATATCTTCCAGCTGGGAAAGTGCTGGAAGATATATATAGTGGCTGCACAGCAACCATAGTTCTGCATAAAGAAAGTAACAAAATTCCCATAAAGAAAGGTGTTAGGCAAGGAGACACAATCTCCCCAGTACTATTCACAGCTTGTTTAGAGGAAGTATTCAGAGACTTGGAATGGGAGCAGTTAGGGATAAGAGTAGATTGAGAATACCTGAGTAATCTGCGATTTGCTGATGACATTGCCTTGCTAAGCAACTCGGGGGATGAACTGCAAATAATAATTGATGGCCTAGACAGGAAAAGTAGAAAGGTAGGCTTGAAAATCAATATGCAGAAGACTAAGGCAATGTTCAACAGCCTCGGGAAGGAACAGCAGTTTACATTAGGTAGCGAAATACTGGAAGTAGTAGGCGAATATGTCTACTTAGGACAGGTAGTAACCGCACATCCGGACCATAAAAAGGAAATAACAAGAAGAATAAGATTGGGATGGAGCGCATTTGGCAAGCACTCGCAGATTATGACTAGCAGCTTACCGGTATCGCTCAAGAGGAAAGTATACAACAGTTGCATTTTGCCTGTACTTACCTATGGGGCTGAAACGTGGAGGCTAACCAAGGGAGTTCTATTTAAGTTGAGGACAACCCAGAGGGCTATGGAACGAAAAATGGTAAGGGTAACATTAAGAGATAGAAAGCGTGCAAAGTGGATCAGAGAAATAACTCAAGTTACCGACATTCTAGTAGAAATTAAGAAGCAGAAATGCACATGGGCAGGACATGTAGTGCGAAGAGAGGATAACCGATGGTCGCTGAGGGCAACAAACTGGATTCCAAGGGAAGGAAAGCGTAGCAGGGGGCGGCAGAAAGTTAGGTGGGCGGATGAGATTAAGAAGTTCGCAGGGGTCAAGTGGATGCAGCTAGCACAGAACCGGGTTAGGTGGAGAAATATGGGAGAGGCCTTCGCCCTGCAGTGGGTATAGTCAGGCTGATGATGATGATATTCTGGAATATTGTGAGGTCGGGACATGTAACCATGGAAACACTGTTTCCTCCTCTAGTGGGGAAACGGGAGTAAGTAACAAGCTCCAGGTTGTGCCCATTCATGTTGGTTACGATGGATCTTCCCTTGGCCGAGTCTATCTTATACCCCCAGAGAAGTGCCTTTGCAAGACAAACATGAACCACCTTTGCAGGCTGCAACTAACAAAAAAGGGGAGGCATGGCGTCATTGTTGGCAGCATCGTAGAACCCATTGTAAACCGTGAGAAGGTATAGTGTACGCCCATCCTCGAGGTGAGTGCCCTCTTTTCTATTCTCGAGACCGTCCGTGGGTCTTAGACACAGCACTTAGTTGCATTGTTTCCACCTCGGGAATACGTGTATCATGGACCGAGATTACCAGCGGTGCAGTATCCCCCTTCCCGCGCAAGACGAGGAGCTCCGACTTTCCCGGGGAACAGCGCAGTCCGCATCCTTCTGCATACTTTTGAAATGTAGTGGCAGCCGCTTGGAGGGCCTCCTCCATCTGTTCCAAATTGCCCTCTGTTATCCATATAGTTATGTCATCCGCGTAGAGGTCGTGGCGGAATTCTTTTATGGCATTAAGTCGTTCTGGAAGGTGCATGAGGGCAATGTCCTGGGTTGATAAGTGTGCCCTGAACCCAAACATCGTGTGAGGCATAAAATCTTGGTCTTCTATATATGTCGAAAGCCGCATTTGTACCGCCTTCTGCATCAGTTTCCCTGCACACGACGTAAGCGAAATTGGCCTCAGGTTATTGATGTGCACCTCTTTTCCAGGCTTGGGAAAAAAGCTGACATCAGCCGTCTTCCACGTGTCGGGTAACTGTCCACTTTTCCAACACTCGTTGATGTGCTGGGTGAGATGCTGAAGCGCTTGCCGATTGAGGATGACAAGCAATCCCCCCGTCAACCTGTCGTTCCCTGGTGCCATGTCCCTCCTCATGGCCATAAGCGCCGCCTGTATTTCCTCGACATCGAACTCTCGGTCCAGGTCCGGATTTTCCGTGCCCTGGCATCCCATAGATGTAGTAGGTGCTTGTCAATGGCCGGAACTTCTTCTGAGGTCTAACGCGTACGTGTAAAGCGGTTCCTGACTCCTAGCAATGCCTCTGCCCACTCTTCGTACTTTTCAATGGGCGCCCTAAGCATAGAGTCTTCCACCTTACGGAACAATGACCAGCCCGTGAGCTGGGCGTGCGCTCTCGGTTTGCGATGCTTATTGTAGTCGAGGCAGATCTTGAGAATGCAGTGGTGACTCCCCAAGGTTTCCTGTGTGTTGTGCCAATCATAGTTCCTAGCTCCCTTAAAGAGAGATAAGGACACGTATCTCTCCAGACCTTGTTTCCAATCCTCGTGGGATGCTGCGGGTCAGTAAGAATCGTCATTGCTAGGTCCGAAATGGATGTAGTGAGTTTCCGGCCCTTAATACCCTCCTTACTATAACCCCACAAGAAGCTATATGCATTAAAATCCCCACTAAGATAAGAGGTGCACTTTTTGCCAATTGCGCTCCCTTTTAGAAAATCTCATCGAAAGACACTTCCCTGTTCATCGGTCGAATATATATGTTCAACACATACGCACTTCTGCTGTACGTACGTTCGGTGATAGCTGAATAAATGTATGTTCCACCTCAGTTACTAACTCTAGCTCGATTGTCACAGCCGTGCAATCCTTATGCACCAAATGCAAGTGGATGAGTTATTTTGATGCGTACTGTATGGTTCGAGCTTGGCTTCCGTATTCACATCCTGCACTGCAATACTATCTGGTAATTTATCCAATGAATGTATGTATTGCTGTAGCGAATCCCTCTTCCTTCTAAACCCCTTGCAGTTCCGCAGTAAATTCACCAGCTTAGGAAGGCGGGCCATGTTGAACACTAAAGGGAGTCGCGCTTGGTGCGTCCCTTCCGGTGTCGGGCAAATCATCAGTTACAAGCTGCCGAATTACTCATCCGGCCAATTTTGGAACCTTCGCCCGCCTACAATCACCAAGCTCCTGTAGTTTTTGATCAATTCTGATTTCAAAGGCTTGCAGCATAATTAGACGGGGCTCCAAGATCCCCTGTAAGACCCGCTCTACCGCTGCTTGAACGCTTCTCTCAATAGCTGCCTGAACGTTTTTCTCAATAGTAGTTTGCAGAGTTTCCTCGAGGCTCGTCTATATATTCTGCATTATACGAGCTTCCAATAGCGGTAGGTCGTTCTATAAATAATCTTTCGACAACCGCTTCAATCCCGGCTTCTTTCTCTGTGGCACCAGCCCCCTTAACGGTCTTCGGCGCCACTACGTTCCTGTTTCCCTCATTTTCCTTTATCGCACCCTGAGGGACAACAGTTAGTGCCAGCTCAGTAGGAGTGAGGGGAACATCTTCCTCCATTGCAGATGCACCAAGACTTTCTGGCATGTTTTCACCCTCTACCGATGTCCTCTGTTCCTGAATTTTATACTTGGCTAGCTCCTGTCTTAATCTGCTATTTTCCTTCAGAAGTTTTTCAACAGCCAAGGTGGGGGAGGCGGGGAAGTTACAACCCGTGCCCAGCTCACCTTGCTGCCCGTGGTTTTTTCCGACTCGGCTCCTCTAAGCCTCTCGTCACCTGGACGAGAGGCTAGGACGAGAGGGTAGGAGCAAAGATCGGCTGGCGCCTGGCAGGCAGGGCGGTAGCTTTTTTAGAGGGTCCGCGAGAGCTCCGTGCACAGAGGTAGTTACAAGTCAAGCAGAAGAAAGCGTAATAACGGAGGCTGAGCCCACAAAAATGGCAAAGAGGAGGTCAAGAAACAAAAGTACGAAAAAGAGATTTAACACTAGGATGAGCTACATAAACATGCGAGGAGGTAGAAGAAGAGCGAAATGGCTAGAGATAGAACAGCAGTTCAAGGATGCAAAATAGGTGTGTACGCTCTATGCGAGACTCATCTTAGGGACCTAGAAGATCCGCAGTTTATAGAAGACTACGTCTGGGAAGGGTGCAATAGAACGAGACCGGAAAAAAAGTTTGAAGGCGTAGGTATGTTGATACACCAGGGAACAAACTGGCAACAAATAAAATCATCTTAAAGAACATATCTGGGTATCAGGAACAATTGCCGGCATGAGGACATGGCTTGGGATAGTTTATTTAGGAACAGGACACCAATTCAGGAAAGTAAACAAGGATCTTGTTGAATGTCTCCGTGACGATATAAGCCAGGTTGGAGACGCGGTCGATATTATTCTGCTGGGGGACATGAACCGCCATATCGACGATGTGGATGGTTACACGGGTTCTAACGGGAAGCTAATGCTAAATTTTGGTGAGCGACACGACCTAGTTCAAGTAAATAGAGAAACAAAATGCGAAGGACAAATTACGTGGGAATTCCGCAACAGGGAGATGATCATTGATTACTGTCTAATGTCACAGGGAATTTATAGGAAGGTCACAAAAATGGAAATAGACGAATGAGGGGAGTGTTGTCTGGGAAGTGATCATAAACGTATTAGTCTGCAGATGGGGAACAGCAGTTTATATTAGGTAGCGAAGTACTGGAAATAGTAGACAATTTTGTGTACCTAGGACAGGTAGTAGCCGCAGATCCGGACCATGAAAAGGAAATAACAAGGAGAATAAGATTAGGATGGAGCGCATTTGGCAAGCACTCGCAGATTATGACTAGCAGCTTACCGGTATCGCTCAAGAGGAAAGTATACAGCAGTGGCATTTAACCTGTTCACCTATGGGGCTGAAATGTGGAGGCTAACCAGGAGGGTTCTACTTAAGTTGAGGACAACGCTGAGGGCTATGGAACGAAAAATAGTAGGGGTAACATTAAGAGATAGCAAGTGTGCAGATTGCGTCACAGAACTAACTCAAGTTACCGATATTCTAGTGGAAATTAAAAAGAAATTGGCATGGGCCGGACATGTAGTGCGAAGAGAGGATAACCGATGGTCGCTTAGGGTAACAAACTGGATTCCAAAGGGAGGAAAGCGTAGCTGGGGGTGGCAGAAAGTTAGGTGGGCGGATGAGGTTAAGAAGTTCGCAGGGGTCAAGTGGATGCAGCTAGCACAGAACCGGGTTAATTGGAGAAATATGGGAGAGGCCTTCGCCCTGCAGTGGGTATAGTCAGGCTGATGATGATGACGATGATAACTACTCATAAGGAGGAAAATTAAGGACTTTAAAGTTGCAAACCGCTGGAATGGAAAGAGAAGTCATGGAGCTTGTGGAATAAGCAAATAAGAGAAGCCATTGAACAATGACGGGTTGCTTAAAGGGAACACCGAGAGGCAAAGAAAGCACAGGTATCTCAGGAGGAAATCGACCAAAAATCGGAATCATATCGACAAAAGAAACTTCCTCCAAAGTATAATAGTGCAGTTCACCGATCGCTGGATGGCTGACACACGATGCTCTAGAGGAGTACAAAGAAAATACAAAGCAGATTAGTGAACTTGATCCAAGAAGTAAAGAAATGTTGTTAAACGCCCACGGAAAGAGTCATAATGAATGAACAATTTCCGGACAGCTGGGGGCATAGTAAAATGAATTTGATTTATAAACGGAACGGAGAGGATGCACATAAAATCTTACAGGCCGATTACCATAACATCTGTTATGTACAGGTTGGCTATGCAGGCGGTGAAATTAAAGATGCAAGCATGGGTAGAAAGTAACAACATACTCGGAGAACTTCAGAACGGCTTTAGAAATGGTAGGCGCTTAGATGATAGCCTGTTCGTACTTACCCAATGCATCGGAATATCAAGAGTGGAAAATAGACCTTTGTATTTGGTCTTCCTGGACATAAACGGGGCGTACAACAACGTAAACAGGAAACTTCTGTGGAACATTAAAAGACGAAGGTATCGGTTATGAGATAACAGAGTTCCTACAGGAAATATACCGGGATAACGAAGTAGAAATTACATGGGAAAGGATAAGAAGTACGGAAGCTGTCAAGGCATGCAAATGATTAAGACAAGGTTGGCCTCTATCCCCGCTGCTGTTCATGCTTTATAAGATAAACCTGGAACGAAAGATACAATAAACTAACCTAGGTTTTAACCTGTCATATAGATTAGATGGAAAGGCGGTAGAGCACCGCCTCCCCGGTGTGATGTATGCAGACGATATCGTACTGCTAGCTGAGAGTATGCAAGATTTTCAAACTCTAGTTGTATTGCGAAGACGAAGGGGACGCTCTAGGCTTCAGTTTTAGCGCAGTTAGGTCGGGTCTGATGGTCTTCAATGGCTCAACTGATCAGAGTTTTAAATACAAGGCCATGAAATACCCAGAGTAGCAAAATATAAATATCTCGGGGTATGGGTAAACGAAGGATTGGTATACATTGGAAAGCATGAGCAGTCGCTTAAGGCTAAAGGGCGAAGATATTGAATAAATTCGATGGAAAAGAAACAGAGTGTGGAATTATACCGAATGTTAAAAAGGCAGATCAGGAAGGAAGCTTTCTTTGATAACTCAAGAGGCAGAACGAAATTTAGCAATGAAGATGGTGCATGTGCTGTATTTGGTAACTCCAGTGAAACGTTTGACCAACTCGAACGTAGTGGTATCCATCTGGAAGTCGATGCAGGCGCAGTCACTCTTCCTGAAGCTCTGAGGTTTAGAGATACTAGTGGCCGGGTGAATAAACCGGCGGTGGAAGCTACCAAAAAACGACAGGAAGATTGGTGGCTTAAAAGCAGGAAAGTGAGATAATGTTATAATGTAGAAACAACAATTCAATAAATAGAATGATGGTATAGTTAACCAAAACAATTATTACGATATAGGGAGAAAAATGAGCATGATAGCTACTGTTATCATCCCGTTCCAAAGGGGACGATCCTATATTCCATCCATCCATTAAAAATAAATTGTTACATGGAGGTTGCTCTGGGGTCAGGCCTAGTGCCCTTCCCCTCACAAATACTCGGTGAACTCCCTAGTACGGGACTCCAGTGGCTTCCGCTACCGCCATTATGTCTTGCGTGCACCTGATAAGGGCGGGAAGCCATGGGTAAGCTTTCTTCAGCGGTCTGGTTCAATCGTCCCTAATCACCCTTCCTGAGCTGATGGAGGGACTTTAGGGGATACTAGCACATAACAGCGCATAGAAGCAGGAAAGACGAGGATCATACATGCCTGTGTGAGAAGCTTTTGTTTGATGCACCAGGACGTACTAACTATTTGTGCGATGTACTATAACGTCGCTACTATAATGCGCTGTAGAATAATGATTTATTACCTCATTTTATGACTGCGTACTGTCAGATGTATGCAGAGCCGCTTTCAAAATTACGGTAAGGTTAGCAATTTCGCCTTGCGTTTAAAGCGCATAAACATGTACTTGTCTTAAATTCAGTTTTTTTAGATCGCTTATAGGTTGACGTCTAATATTCGGTTCGCAGATACATTCCTGATCTGTGTTTTGGAGTCTAGCATGTGCTTCTTTGTTGCTGAGGCTGAACCAAAGGGACAATGAAAAGCGGGGCAGCATATGCTCTGTGCCACCGGGACTGGTCATTTGTTTTACATGAGGCAGACGCTTGCGCACAGGTCACCAGTTTGCATGGAGCGCATGAACGAATCGAACAAGCAAGCATCCCTGCAGCTGCAGTGTCCAGCTTGTAGTTCGCAGCCTTTCTCAGCTGCAATTAATGCATTGCGAACAGTGTAACAGTTGATGCAAACTAAGAAAACCAGACTAGCTCGAAAAACAAACAAATGTTGTACGAGATGGAAGATCAAACCACGGTATATTTGTCTAGCAAGTTGCTACAAAAACTTTATAGCTTGCGGAAGATGGTTAGTTCAAAACCTCAAAATGGGCACAAGCGTCCCCCGGCCTGGTGCTCGGCTTTTCTAGGGGTGCGCGCTTGGGAGACGCTTCGCAAACCCCGCTTCGCCCGCCCTCCGCAGTGGGCCCGAACCCGGTGTCGAACCTCGCAGCCTGCAAAGGTGGTTCATGTTTGTCTTGCAAAGGTACTTCTTTTGAGCCTCACCTGCAGTGCTCCCTTTGAGCATAGAGCGGATGACTGCCACATCTACTCTAATGTTACCCTCCACCCCAGCGTCGGGGATCCAAACATTCGTGTTGCCTACTTGGGTCTGTTCCTTCTGGCCGGCCGGCTAGGAACTTGTTTGCTATGCGATGAATCCTGTTGTTTTGGAAGGCTCGACAGGCGGCTTGCGAGTCCGAGACTATCCAGTAACTACGTTGTCTTCGGTTTGCTTCCGAGATTGCTAGGGCTATTGCCACCGCTTCCGCTGTGCGGATACATTTAGTTCGTATACTTGTTCCGTATATGAGCTTGCCTCGTGAGTCAGTGACCGCGGCTGCGGTCGCCTCTCTGCCTTTGTACCTCACTGCGTCGACGTATATCACAAAATGTTTTGTGTTCAGTTGTTTGTCAAGGGTTTTGGCTCTGGCATTCCTTCTACCGTCATGATTGACAGGGTCCATATTTCTGGGCAGTGGTCTGACCGTGAAAGTGTCCCTGATGTCTGGCGCGATATTTGTGGTTTCTGCGCTATTGTCATCTTTAAGGGTATAACCGAGTTTCGTTAAGGAGAAAACGGCCCGTCTTGGCCTGTTTAAGTCTACTGATCTGGGAGTTGAGCATAGCTTCGCTATGTTCTCCGAAGGTACAGTGCATCGTCAAACTTGCCGTTAGAAGTGTATGGTGGCAATCCTAGAGCCAGATTGTATGCCTTGTATGCAGTTTGTATGTACAGTGGTATGAGATTTGATCGTGTGATCACGCTTGCCTCCTTCTTGTAACCACAGCCCTAGTACTCTCATTTTGTCCGTCTGACGAATTGGGTTTACGTTCATGATTCTGCCGATGTACAGTGGTTTTTACCTGCTAAGTGTAGTCTTATGTATTGTGATTTCTCCGGAGAGCACTGCATTCCACTAGAACGAGCGAAATCCTCAAGTTCTTGCGCTGCGAGTTGTAACCGTTCTTCTTTTTCCCCGGTAAACCCCTTCTGGGTCCATACTGTTACATCGTCTACGTAGATTGCATGTTCTATGGGTTGTATGTTCTTGAGTCTTCTTGCTATCCCTATCATGACAATGTTAAACAGTATTGGAGATATAACTGATCCTTGTGGTGTGCCCTTGTTAGGGGTTTTTCTCGTTCCTGACCATGTGTTCGCTAACCCCGCGCCGCCCGCCCTCCGCAGTGGGCCCGAACCCAGTGTCGAACCTCGCAGCCTGCAAAGGTGGTTCATGTTTGTCTTGCAAAGGTACTTCTTTTGAGCCTCACCTGCAGTGCTCCCTTTGAGCATAGAGCGGATGACTGCCACATCTACTCTAATGTTACCTCCACCCCAGCGTCGGGGATCCAAACATTCGTGTTGCCTACTTGGGTCTGTTCCTTCTGGCCGGCCGGCTAGGAACTTGTTTGCTATGCGATGAATCCTGTTGTTTTGGAAGGCTCGACAGGCGGCTTGCGAGTCCGAGACTATCCAGTAACTGCGTTGTCTTCGGTTTGCTTCCGAGATTGCTAGGGCTATTGCCACCGCCTCCGCTGTGCGGATACATTTAGTTCGTATACTTGTTCCGTATATGAGCTTGCCTCGTGAGTCAGTGACCGCGGCTGCGGTCGCCTCTCTGCCTTTGTACCTCACTGCGTCGACGTATATCACAAAATGTTTTGTGTTCAGTTGTTTGTCAAGGGTTTTGGCTCTGGCATTCCTTCTACCGTCATGATTGACAGGGTCCATATTTCTGGGCAGTGGTCTGACCGTGAAAGTGTCCCTGATGTCTGGTGCGATATTTGTGGTTTCTGCGCTATTGTCATCTTTAAGGGTATAACCGAGTTTCGTTAAGGAGAGAACGGCCCGTCTTGGCCTGTTTAAGTCTACTGATCTGGGAGTTGAGCATAGCTTCGCTATGTTCTCCGAAGGTACAGTGCATCGTCAAACTTGCCGTTAGAAGTGTATGGTGGCAATCCTAGAGCCAGATTGTATGCCTTGTATGCAGTTTGTATGTACAGTGGTAAGAGATTTGATCGTGTGATCACGCTTGCCTCCTTCTTGTAACCACAGCCCTAGTACTCTCATTTTGTCCGTCTGACGAATTGGGTTTACGTTCATGATTCTGTCGATGTACAGTGGTTTTTACCTGCTAAGTGTAGTCTTATGTATTGTGATTTCTCCGGAGAGCACTGCATTCCACTAGAACGAGCGAAATCCTCAAGTTCTTGCGCTGCGAGTTGTAACCGTTCTTCTTTTTCCCCGGTAAACCCCTTCTGGGTCCATACTGTTACATCGTCTACGTAGATTGCATGTTCTATGGGTTGTATGTTCTTGAGTCTTCTTGCTATCCCTATCATGACAATGTTAAACAGTATTGGAGATATAACTGATCCTTGTGGCGTGCCCTTGTTAGGGGTTTTTCTGGTTCCTGACCATGTGTTAATGATCGCAATGGTGGCTGTTCTGTCCTTTAGGAACGCCTTGATCTCGAAGTCTTTCTTCCACAATTTGCTGCCGAGAGTTCCCCGAGTATCGCTTTGTGGCTAGTGTTGTCAAATGCGCCCTTCAAATATATGGCCGGTATGATGGTCTCCGTTCTTGTCTTTATTCTGTTTCTGACAGTCCTCTTTAGCTACAGTAGGATGTCCTGTGTAGAGAGCCTGGGCCTGAAGCCGAGCATCGTGTCCGGAAACAGGTCATTGTCTTCTAGATTGTTACTCAGTCTTGTCTTAATAACTTTTTCACAAAGCTTCCCCACGCAAGAGGTCAGTGAAATAGGTCGGAGATTATCCAGGTTAGGTGGTTTGCCTAGTTTGGGGATCATTATGATCTCCGTGTGTCTCCATTCCTCGGTAACTGTACCTTGGTCCCAGTGTTGAATAAATCTGTTAGTATCTAGATTTGCTTGTCATTTAGGTTTCTAATTATCGCGTTGGTGATCTGATCTTTGCCTGGTGCTGTACTCTTTACAAATGATCTGGCCGCAGCATGTACCTTGTGTGTTGCTATTTGGGCGTCTAGCTACGGGTTGTCATCTCCTCTGTATGTGTCGGGTATGATGGTGTATGTGTGCTTCCCACATATATTGAGCAAAGGTGCTCGATGACTTGCTCATCTGTTAATCGGAGCTGATGCGTAATTCTTTCTAGTGTCTTGCTGTGTTCTCTTTTGGGTCAGTAAGGTGCATTAGCAGTGCCCACGTTTTCGCACTGCTAAAATTTCCATTTAAACTTTCTCAGATCTGCTTTCAATTATTGCGCGTAAGTTTAAGCGCGTATTCACAGATTTTTATTGATTTGTGCAGTTATCTGTTTTAGTTTCCGGTTATATTTGCGCTTTCTCCATCATTTGGTCGGCTCCCTGCGTGCGTCCCATAGATGGAGTAGGTGTGCGTCTACAATTGGGAAGTCTTCCGTGGACGTGACTTCCCAAGTGTTGGGAATGCATAAATGGGGAGTGCTTTCTACGGATACCTTCGCAACTTAGACCTTCGATGTTAACTGAAAACCGTGGGATCTGACACTACACCTGAACGTGACACAGCGGACAAAGCTGAAATTTTTCATGTGAGAAAGCGGTCGTTATAGTAAGCGGGCTAGCAATGCCAAAACAAGGGAGAAACTGATGACAAGAGCTCCGTATATGCCTGCACACCGTTTCTCCCGTGGACACTGTTCGCGCGACACCCAAGGTTGGTGGTGCTGTTCCTGTCCCTGCTGTTTCAGTGGCGGTAGGTCCTTGTATGGTCCAATTGTCTGATATGAATGTGGCTTTAGGCGTCCCGGCATACGCCTCGGCTCAGCTAGCACCGGTTGTTCCTGCTGAGGTATCGGCTCTCGAACTTGAAACCAATCTCTTGTCCGGTGCGGCCAAGGAAATCCTGGCCTTAGCAGCAGCAGCAGCTGTGCCCCGGCCTGCGGCGGGCGTTGCATTGGTCCTGAACCTGGATAGACACATAGGAGAAACAGAAGTCAGGGCTGAAATTGCTTGCATTAAAGCAGTAAGCTCCTGGGCCAGATAGAGTGAGCAAGAAAAAGTTGCGAAATCTGGACGACGACACACCATATAGAAAACAGCCCATATCGTCATGATCCCCAAATCTTGCAAAAAGCTACAGATTCCAAATCTGAGACCAATTTTCTTGGTATAGTGTGTGGAGAAACTCGTGGAAAAAGTCATCCTGACAAGACTCAACAGATACATGGAACACAACGGACCCTACCCAAACTCTATGATCGGCTTCAGACCTAGTCTGTCAACCAAGGACATTATTCCAACAACAGATCATTGAAGCACATACTAAAGACACGCGAGTTATTCTGGGCCTGGACTTCGCGAAGGCCTTCGATAACATCAAACACAAAGCAATACTTGAAAACCTACAAGATCTCGGCGTAGGTGAACAAACATATAACTACGTAAGGGGCTTTCTCTCAAAGCGAGAAGCAACGATCCAAATTGAAGAACACAAGTCGAGGAAATTTACACTGGGAAGCAGAGGAACACCCCAGGGCTCAGTACTCTCACCCCTTCTCTTCAATGTTGCACTCATCAAGCTTCCATCAAAGCTAGATGACATTGAAGGGCTAAACCACAGCCTCTACACAGATGACATCACACTGTGGACCCCGGAAGGCAGTGATAGACAAATCGAAGACATCCTTTAGGTAACTGTGAAAACTGTCGAAGAATACGTAACCCCTAGAGGCCTGAAATGCTCTTCCGAAAAGTCTGAGATGTTTCTGTACCAGCCATCACTCAACAGAATGGACAAAGAGCAACCGAGATTCGATCTAAAGGCAGGCGGACAAGAGTGGACAAGATTAGGATCCTGTGTATGTGGCTGCAGCAAAAAGGTCATCGCAGAGAAGCTATAAACTCGAAGGCTGCGTTCAAGAAACGATGAGTCTAATTAAACGCATTGCAAATCGAAAGTCTGGCACGAAAGAAGCAAACCTCCTAAGACTTGTACATTCCTTTGTCATAAGCAAAATCGCCTACGCAGTCCCTACTTACACCTTGCGAACTTCGAGCAGGCTAAGGTTGAAGCAGTCGTCAGGAAAAGCATAAAAACAGCCCTTGGTCTTACCATCAGTACGTCTATGAACCGGCTAATGAAGCTGGGGGTGCACAATGTGCTGGAAGAGGTGATAGAGGCCAATCAAATCTCCAAGTACTAAAGACTGGCAAACAACCGGGCAGGAAGAAGCCTATGGTAAAACTAGATATTCGATATGAAAGCCAAAGTTACCAGAAGACGTATGTCCAGATGGAAGTCAAGAAGCGACTAAAAATCCCCCCGCTGCCCCAAAACTTGCATCCAGAGCATGAGCAGGAAAGAAGGAAGAAAAGGGCGGGAACGCTGCAGAAGATATAATAAAAGACAGGACGTGGTCTATGTCGACGCCACCGAGTATGAGGACAGGCATGTTAGGGTGGCGGTAGTGTCAGATGAACAAAATCTAAGATTAAGCGGCTCGGTTAGGACGAGCTAAGCTCACACGTCTGAAGAGGTGGCGACTGCTCTTGTAATAGTATGGGCAATGGGTACTACAATTATAGGTGATTCGATAACATCAATATGCAATTTTGTCAAAAGAAGAGTCTCTCTTCAGGCAGAGAGGACACTGAGAACATGTCAAGATGAAAGGAAAATCCGGCTAATATGGTCACAAGCGCACTCCCAGCTTCAGGGAAATGAGGTACCTCATAAGCTTCCCCTGGTCTCACTTTCGCGTAAGCTCTGACTCTCAGTACACCCTTTAGCAGGGACTGAATAGTCAGCTACATTACTGAGCACTATCGAATAAACAGGTCAGAATGCCCATCGGCAGATAGGACAAAAAATAAGGTTTAAGAAAGCATTTGGAGGCACCTACAAATAAGGACTTTTCCGAACCCAGCTACCCTAAGTCATGCCTGGGTTCATGGGCTAAAGACCATTGTGTAGGGGTATAGGTTGACACTTATCCTTTGATAGGTTGACACCACCCCCACTTCGAAGCCTGGTGTTTGGTCAGTTTGGACATTGGCCTGTGGTGGTAGGAGAGGAAGTGCTTTCCTTGCTGCCGCCACATCTTTTGCTGTTCTGGGCTAAGGACGAGGTGGCAGCCATGGACTATGACTTCAAAGTGAAGACGCCTAGTGTGCGGGCACAAGGCTCGTCGGAAAGATGGGAGTGGCAGTAAGGACTATGCACTCAAGGAGATTGAAGGCGCAGGCATCTCAATGTCGGCCTGCAGAGAGATTGCGCTTCAGAGGGAGCTGAAACACACCAATGTCTTTAGCCTTCAGCGGGTATTCCTGTCGCACAATGAACGGAAGGTCTACCTCCACTTTGATTTCGCTGAGCACGACCAGTGGAAACCAGCCAACATAATTGTAATGGGCGAAGGTCCAGAGCGAGGCAGAATAAACTTTGCCGACAGGGGCTTTGCGCGCTACGTAATAATTAGCGCCTTTTATGTAATACTGTTGATGCAGGTAAAACCTGGAAGCCGGCGGCTGTGGATACCTTCAAGATCTTTGTAGCTTAAAAATCGCTCTGCTGAGGCTTTCGCCCTTTTTCCTCTGTGAAGGCCTTGTACCGAAGAGGTCTTTGAAGCATGGAGTTCGGCTGACATCCGAACTCCACGAGCACAAGGAGACGGCAAGTGATTTGATTTTGGGCACCAATTTAGAAATTGTGCCTCTGGGACTGCGGCGGCCGCTGTTGGTTGAGTTGTGCACACGTTCGAAAAGTGTAGAACATGCAGGGTGACAATGACGACGGAAAATGTAAACCTATGCGGCGTAGCCCTATCGGGAGCGGATGAAGAACGCAGTAAGGAGGAGAGATGCCGCCTGGCACCCCTGCTCCTGTACAGAGGAACCAGCGACATAACGTGCCTTCCGAAGGCAGCAATAATCGCAGCAGCCATCATTTGCCGCAGACCACAGGGACATGGCTTTGTCTGCACAATGCTCCGCGTCTGCGAGACGTGGTACAATGGGCTCTGTGAATTTCGGCCTCTGGACCTGTAATTGTTTACACGACGTTTGTTATTTTGGCCTCACAAGATCCGTGAGTGCGCCCAGACCTGGCAGAGCTAAAATGTGTGAGTGTGCGAACTTTTTGGAGCACATGATGGCATTCTGTGCGTCGACACCGTGCGTCTAACGCCTGGTGTTGCGAACGAAGACGAGGAACGCAGTGTCATTGACCCGCCGCCATTCTGGCATTTCTCGGTCTCCCACAGGCCGCTGTTGGAAAGGCGCAGTCAATGGGAACGCCACTGTAGGAAAGGCGTAGTCAATGGGAACGCCGCTCCCGAGTGATGCATCTGACAGCGTAGCCAGGCCAAAAGTCCGCCGCTTTATTTCCAGATAAAGGGGTATTATATAGTCAGAGGGGTGAGGGGAAAGGAGGAAAGAAAGAATGAAAAGAATGGTGCTGTTGCCTTCCGAAGGCAGCAATAATCGCAGCAGCCATCATTTGCCGCAGACCACAGGGACATGACTTTGTCTGCACAATGCTCCGCGTCTGCGAGACGTGGTACAATGGGCTCTGTGAATTTCGGCCTCTGGACCCGTAATTGTTTACACGACGTTTGTTATTTTGGCCTCACAAGATCCTTGAGTGCGCCCAGACCTGGCAGAGCTAAAATGTGTGAGTGTGCGAACTTTTTGGAGCACATTATGGCATTCTGTGCGTCGACACCGTGCGTCTAACGCCTGGTGTAGCGAACGAAGGCGAGGAACGCGGTGTCATTGACCCGCCGCCATTCTGGCATTTCTCGGTCTCCCACAGGCCGCTGTTGGAAAGGCGCAGTCAATGGGAACGCCACTGTTGGAAAGGCGTAGTCAATGGGAACGCCGCTCCCGAGTGATGCATCTGACAGCGTAGCCAGGCCAAAAGTCCGCCGCTTTATTTCCAGATAAAGGGGTATTATATAGTCAGAGGGGTGAGGGGAAAGGAGGAAAGAAAGAATGAAAAGAATGGTGCTGTTGCCGGTTCATAGATGGCGATAGCATCCCTTCCTCCTAATAACCATAGCGCTCCACAGGTTTCTTGACCCGGGTTGACCTGCTCTCTTGGGAAGCTGGGTCTGCGGGGTCTGACGTGGATGCGTTGTTCTGAACAGCCAGCGGATGGTCCACTGGTTCTGCTGCTGGACTGTCTGCACCCGTGAGTGTGATCCCTCGACGTTGCGCTTGAGGATTTGGTCAGCATGACGACGGACCACCACATTATCCTCCGTCTTGACGGTGACTAGTCGAGCTCCTGTTGTTGACTTCACCTTTCCGGGTGTCCACTTGTCACCAACCCGTAGTTACGGACTAGTGCAGGGTCCCCCGGAGCTAAACTCCTGCTGGCGTCGTCCGACTCTGGTGTAGCTGCTCTGCTCTGGACAGGTTTGTTCCTGAGAGGAAAACACATGTCAAGTCTGGTGCGTAGTCGATAACCTCACAGTAACTCTGAAGGTGATAGGCTCGACTGCCTTGAGGCATTCCGGTATCGACACAAAACTCGTGCGAGTGCGGTTGAGAGATCCACGCCAGGCATCTTCTTTAACCCATCCTTAACCGTTCTGACCGCGCGTTCTGCCAGCCCATTGCTTTGTGGGTGGTAGGGCAGTGTTCGAATGTGGGCAATGCCATTCCTGTTCATGAATTCAGCGAAGTCCGACCCAGTAAAGGGCGTGCCGTTATCAGTTACTACAGTGCGCGGTAGTCCGAACTGGCTGAAGAGCGTACGCAGCGCGTTTACCGTGCTGCTTGACGTTGCACTCGAGAGTGGAATGGCCTCGATCCATTTTCTGTGGGAATCAACCACGATCAGCAACATTTTGTCCCTGATAGGTCCAGCGAAATCGAGGTGCAATCGGGACCATTTTTCTTCTGTAGCTGGCCAGTTTAGCGGTTTACGTGCTGGAGGCATTGATAAAGCCTGGACACAGTTTCTGCATTCATCGGCTATTCGGCTAATGTCCCGGTCGATCTCCGGCCACCAAAATTTGGACCGTGCTACCTCCTTCATGGTGCAGACGCCCTGATGGGCTTCGTGCAATATCATCAGCAGTCTACCGCGCGCCTGTTTGGGGACTGCTGCACGATGTCCCCACAGTAGGAGGCCATCCTGAACAGATAATTTATGTCGCTTTTTGTAGTAATGCAACATCTCAGTGTTACCGGAGCAACATGCTTTGGGCCAATCCTCCAGGACGTACCTGCGGACAAGTGCTAGTACCCCGTCCGTTTCTGTGAGTGACCGCAATTCTTCTATAGTGATGGCCGACTGGTCCCACTGGTCGATGGCGACCTATCAGCCGCGGAACCCATCGCTATGCAAGTGTTTAGGGAAGGGCAACACCCCTGAAGGGCTTAACGACAGCTCCTGGATTACTCCAAGTACCAAGAGCTCTACCGTAAGCCTAATGCCGCTGGCCCGAGCAGCAGCGGTAACCCCGATGGTGACGGCGTCTCGTCCGCATCGGGGAAGAATGCCGGCGGAGACGACATGAACGCTCAGGCGGATAAACGGTAGACAAAGGCTAGGGTGCCATACATGAAGAAGATCCAGCTCCCACAGCTGCCAACCGATCTTTGCAAGGTTGTCTTCAGACCGCCAGTTCCAATCGACTCCCCTCTCAAAGTAGGGGCCACTCTACTTCAGGCGATTGGCAGCGCAGCTGGCATCAAGGACGCCCGAGTGTTCGAAGAAGATATTGCCCAGTGACACCCAGTCAACCAAACGATTGCTATCAGCACCGCAAACAGGGCTCTGGGAGAATCTTATAGGAAAGTAGCGTCCTTTACCCTCAACGGAAAGACGTATCCTGTCAAAACTTACGTACCAACTCCGGATCTCTCTGTCAGCTTCTTTTAAAGCCAAATTGTGTCGAGTCATGAGATACAAGCCTATATGTCACTAGTACTTCTTGCTAGTGTAAAATTGCTTCTTTCAGCACTAAGAAGAATGCACATGCTGAAAACTAACGGCTAAAGTGTCGTTCCGTAACAAGGAGTTCAGTGATGTGAGCTGCTGTTAATTCATTCGCAAATGTGTAGAAGAACGAAACAAAATCATTTACATTAAAGATAATGGTGACGCTTGACTTCGCATTATAGCGCTGTAAGGTGAGTAGATATTTTTATTCTAAGAATTAGATAGAAAACTTCTTTAAGTGAATTCGCTTTGAATCACCCTTGAAGAGCGTTTCTCATGCACTGTAAAATTGAAATCATTTTCCTCTCTTTTGAAATGTCACCACGAACTTTTTCACAGGTGGAGCGCCAGACAGCAAATACTCCATGGACGGCGCATCGTAGTTATAACCCATACCGCCAACCTGTGCCATCACAGTTCCCTTCGGAAGTTTTCCGAGCGCGATGGACATCCATGCAGAGGAATCTTACCCCCTCACCGTGCCCTTCACTGCTAGCACGAAGAGGGGTCAGATTGATCAATGCTTATCCACTTGGAATGCAGTGCTGCTCCGAGCGCAAATGGAACTGAGAGAAATTCCACGTCAACCTGGGGACTTACTCCTATGGAGCAGACTTTATCCTTGCGACAGAAAACATAACCCCAGTACTGTAAACCAGGTGGGCAAGCCCCTCTACTTGGTTATGAACACTTATCGCTGTGTAACAGCTCTGAATGTTACCATAGGTGGTGGCGGTGGTGAAAAAGTATATTTGGGAGCCTTAAGGGATTACATGCTAATGACGGGTCGGCTCTTGGCTGCGTGTTGTAGCCCGGAGCTGGTCCTTCCCAGCGACACCCAAAGCCCAGTCCGTCAGCCGCTTTTGAACGGCCGGGTCAGAGCTGGACACCGCAGCCTCCCATCGCTTGAGGTCGGAGAGTTGCCAAGTGGCTGGAGGGTGGAATTCCGAGCATTTGATCATAATATGCTCAAATTCAGCTTTAGGTGCCCCACACAGGGTGCACTGCGGCGAGAACAGTACTGGATGGATCAAAGATAAGAAAGCAGGGGATGGGAATGTATAGGACTGAAGCTGGAGCCACGTCACCTGTTGTAGCTTAGTCATAGATTTATGAGGTGGAGGGTAGATGGTTAATTGATCACGGTATTGGAGAGAGATTTCGTGATAGGATACCATGCGCTCGCAAGCATCTCCCCAGGCAGTGGCAGTCCCTGCTCGGCTGACGTATCCTCGAGCAAAAGAGTGAGCTGCTTCGTTGCCTGGGCGACCCGTGTGAGCGGGCACCCATATTAGTTGAATAGGATGTTCGGGTGGGGGGAGGGAGGCGAGGAACCGGAAGGCTGGGGTAGAGATCCGACCGCGGGCGAAGTTCCGTACGGCGGATTTAGAATCGCTAAAGATGATTGTGGCTCGGGTGGTAGCTATGGCGAGGGCAACCGCCGCCTCTTCCGCCTCCAGGGAAGTGGGGACAAAAGTTGTACCGGCCGCGACCAGTTGCAAAGAGTTGGAAACAGCGCTGAGGGCGAACGCTGGGTGGGAGGGGTATGAGGCAACGTCTACGTAAACGGTCTCTGGCTGGAAGCCATAGTGTTTGTGAACAGCTTCTGCGCGTGCCTTGCGCCGAGTGACATGGTGCTCTGGGTGCATATTCTTTGGCAGGGGATGCACCTTAAGAACGCGGTGTATCGCAGGGGCAAGTATATGTTGTGTAGAGCAGTGACCGGGAGGTGAGAGATGGATGCGAGCAAGGATGTTCCAGCCGGTGAGGGTAGATGATAATCGCTCCAACTGGGCTGAGCGGTGGGCTTCCATGAGCTCAGTTAGGGAGTTATGGATGCCCATGTGAAGAAGGCGTTCATTGGAAGTGTAGTGGGGTAAGTTGAGGGCGGCCTTGTACGCCTGTCGGGTAAGGGTGTTAACCTTGTCTTCCTCCACCCGCGTGAGGAAAAGGTAGGGGAGCGAGTACACAACACGGCTCAGGACAAATGCCTGCACCAGGCGTCTGAGGTCATGCTCGCGCATGCCACGATGGCGATTGGCTATGCGGCGAATGAGGCGGATTGTTTGATGAACCATCACCATCAGCTTAGTGATGGTTGCGGTATTCTTGCCAATGTTTTGTATCAGCATACCAAGAATCCTGATGTTGTCCACTTCTAGTATCCGGGTGTTGTCAATTGTCATGAAGATGGGGGGAGGAGGGCCTTTATCTGTACGACACCTAGGAGGTCGGAGTATGAGAAGCTCCGATTTGGTAGGGGAACAAGCCAAGCCGACATTTGCGGCAAAAGATACTACAATGTCTGCTCCGGCCTGTAATGTATCTTCCATGGCGCCAATGTTACCTGTGGAGGTCCAGAGTGTAATATCATCGGCGTATAAGGAGTGGGACAGGGCAGGGATTTGGTTGAGAGCGTGTGCCATGGGAATAAGGGTAATATTAAAAAGCAGTGGAGAGAGGACAGAACCCTGTGGGGTGCCAATGCTACCGAGTTTGAAAGATGGAGATGAGAGCGAGCCGATGATTTCTGCTGTGCGATGACTAAGAAAGGCGGATATGTACTAGTGGACACGCGAGCCGACTTGAAGAGACGAGAGAGCATCTAAAATGGCTGCGTGACGGACATTATCAAAGGCCTTTGTGAGATCTAGGGCAAGAATTGCTCGGGTGCACTTTGCGCGGCGGGGGTAAAGGACATGTTCTGACAGTTGCAGCATAACATCCTGTGTGGAGATGTGGCCGGAAGCCGACCATTGTGTCAGGGAAGAGGTTGTGGTCATCCATGTGGTCTGGAGGCGTGCGAGCACATGTTCAAAGAGTTTGCCAAGGCAGGAAGTTAGAGATATGGGTCGGAGATTCTTGATGTCGAGTGGTTTGCCGGGTTTAGGGATAAATGTGATACGGGCGTGTGTCCACTGGGCCGGAAGGGTTCCCGTGCGCCAGCATTGGTTGAAGAGTTCCGTGACCGCATCGACAGACAGGTCATCCAAGTTACGAAGCATCTTATTTGTGACTCGGTCCGTCCCCGGGGCTGATGTCGTCCTGAGGCGGTGCATCGCCGCCCTGACTTCGGCTGAAGAGATTTTCTCATCAAGGGTAGTGTTGGGAGAACCGGTGCAGGAAGGGAGGGGGGTAGAAGGGGTTGTAGTGATGTACTGATCTTTTAAGCTCTGAAGGAGGGCGTCATCGTCTAATGGAAGCTGATGAATAATGCGGGTAATATTCTTACGCTGCGTGGCCTTGGTGTGCCCAGGATCAAGCAGGTAGCGTAAAAGCGACCAGGTGTCTTTAAGGCCTAGATTACCGCTCATGCGGTCACAGACCTGCCCCCACTGCTGGTGAGCGAGGTCCCTTGTATGAGCTTCAATTTCTTTCACAAGGCGGGAAATTCGCCGTTTGAGGGTGCGATTATGCCTTTTGGACAGCCAGCGTTTCTGAAGGCTGGCGTGTGCCTCCCACATGTGGAGAAGGCGACTATCCGCAGCCGAAGTGTCCTCTGGTTCCGGGATAGTGGATGTCGCCTACTCCTCATCCTGTGTGAGAGAAGCCACCCAGGCCTCCAAGTCCACAATGGTGTCCGGGGCGTTTTGCTGGATGCGGCGAAATCGATCCCAATTGACCACACAGGCCCGACTGCATATGGGTGGGGTGAAGGAAGAGATGGAGAGCTCGGTGCATAAAATGTAGTGATCACTGCCTATATGAGTGAGTGGTATTAGTCCAGCGGCTTTCTCGAACGCCTTTTGAGAGAGTCAAGCCTGGGCTTGTGTCGTGCTGAATGCTAGATCCGATTCGGGTGGGATAGGAGGTGTCGTTGAGAATAGAAAGCCCTTCGTCCTGAACGAAGGACAAAATTGCCGTACCCTTACGGCAGTTCTTTTGGTAACCCCAGCTGGTATGGCTAGCATTGAAGTCGCCAACCACTAGTAGGGATCCTCCCGCGCTAACTGTGAGGGCTTTCTTGATTGCGCCAATGAGGGGGGCAGGAGCGCTCTTGGGAGGGCTATAGATGTTGAGAACAAAAAAGGTGTGTGCTTTTCGTGTGCGGGGTAGGAGTTCCAGCAAGAGACCATCCACGTCATCCACCTCAAGAGGGTTCGACCGCTGTAAAGTTGCGGTGCACCAACGACGCTACCCTGGATTGTGGCTGGGTGGAGGGCTCGTAAGTAGTAAAGTCGCGGAGCTTAACCGAAACAAGCGTCTCCTGCAGCGCTATCACCGCCGGTATCTCGCTAGGGGATAGGGGTAGATAAGTGAAGTTGCAAATTATTCCGCTTTGTGCGGAAACCTCTGCAGTTCCGCTGCCACACGGTAATTCTGTTGGGGTGTGCCGCCATGTTGGGTGCTATCAGTAATAGCTAAAGGGATGGGTAGTACAGTGCAACCTCTGGGGAGAAGCTCACAAACTTGGCTTTGGATTTGAAAAAACGAGGCTTCTTGAGCACTTTGACGCTTCTCAATAGCCTCTAGTCGTTTTGCGGCGTTTGTCATCCAACTCTGGGTTTCGGCGCGAAAAGATTGTACCGAGCGTTCCAGGGACTGAATTGCCGTCATAAGGAGGGCAGTCTGGTCTGGCATTGATGGCTCGGAAGGAACTACCCCAGTGGCTATCTTGCGTTTTGCGGGAATACCACGAGCAGGCGACGTAGCGCGCGAAGAGGACGCGGAGGGGGGAGAGTTTGAAGGAGTTTTGGAAATGGTGGGAGGTGCCTGGGTTTGCAATACTGCAGGGGACTGCTCTCGCCTTAAAAGGAGTTGTAGCTGCCGTTTAGGCTTGGCAATTTCTTCACACTGTGTTTGTAACTGAGCTTTAAGTTCCGCGTTCTCTCGCTCGAGCGGGGAAGACTGCGGCCTCCAGCTCACCTGTTTAGTGGATTCCTGGACTGTTTGGCCCGGGAGTGGCGGGAAGGACCTCGAGCGGCTTCTGCTGTGGCCATGGCGGGATCCCGTCTTGGAGCGGCTGCGCGTCTTTGAAGACGATCGAAACCGGCTTCTTGATGGTCTAGATGACTTGAGAGTTGTCTCAGGAGGTCGAGCGTCCGAAAGCGTTATCGGCGGTCTGGATTTTTTGGATGAGTTTCCGGAGCGTTCGAAGCGCACTTTGCAGCGTTTGGTCCCCGTGAAGTGGGCTTCACCGCATAAGATGCACCTGGGCGTGCAGTCCGGCGTTTGCTTGGGTGGATGGGCAACGCCGCAGCGGGAACACAGGTCAGTCTTCTCCTTGGGACAGACGTCGGCACGGTGTCCAGGCTTCCGACAGATGAAGCAAGCTTCAACTTTTGCCTTGAATGGGTAGCAAGAATAAATAGTGCCGTAGAAGTTCAGCTGACGCGGTACCTCCGTGGTGTCGATCAACGTGACTAAAATTGACTTGGTCCTGCCGAGCTGCCAGCATCGGCGATGGTGAAGTACTTGCTCAGATTAAGGGCCACAAGGTCTTGGAAGATTTCATCTTGCGTCTGATTGTAGACGGCTTTGTAAATAATGCCTCTTACGGCATTGTCGGGGGCCGCGACATAAGCTTTCAGGCGGTACATCCGGTCGTTGAGGCGAAGTCCTTGCATGCGGACAAACTGTTTCATTCGCGTTTCAGAAGGTGTCCTCACCGTGAAAGAGTTGTTGTGTGGGTTAATGCGCAACTTGTCGTTGATTCTCGTTTCGTGGTAGTCGACTACTGCTTCAGCACAGATCAGGGGCAGAAGTGCACCTCCATTTAATAGGCGAAGATCCAAGCCCCCGCCCGGTCGGAAAACAACCTTGTATTCCGATGTCGGCAACCGGGGTAGAGGAGCATGCCTCTTCAGCTTGAGAGTGGAAGTCTTGCCTTTCGGCGCGGAAGCAAGGTTGTCCGAACTTGTCGAGGCTCCAGCAGACGCGGACGCGCCGCTGTCCGAGGCTTGCTTCAGGTTGGGATAGAGCTTGTCCGGGCCCGCACCGCACGGGTCCAACGAGGATCATTATGAAATTCTTCTGGTGAAATATCTTCTCCTCCTACACCAACTTCCATCTTGAAAGATGAAGCAGTAAAGGAGTTTGGGCGATGAGCAGCCGGCGGCGCTAGGCCTGACCGGCAAATGTATGAGCCCTTGGTAAGCTAGGCTTGATGAGACGCGCTCGGCACGAAGACGAAATCTTCAAAAGATGAGCAAATATGGACGTAGATTGTCCGAAAATGTCTCAAACTGGCGCGGAGCACCTTCACTGGCCGATTTGATGGCGATTAGGTCATTTCAGGTCATAATTCAGCCACGTAAGTTGAAAACCACAGGAGCCGATGTGAAATACATCCGCAGGCTCCGAACGCCGCGCGGTTCATCTTACCATAGGTGGTCGAATCTTCTATGACGAAACCTTGTGCGATACATTGTTTGCGAATGAGCACATTAACAGTCTTAGCGTTTGCATCGGAAGTAACTTTGCATCTTATAGGTTCTTCTCTGCGATCCCATCAATGGCCATCTTGCAACACATTGGGGCATAATACACAATGAATACAGCGGGGAATCGGACGAGCAGCTGAGACTCAACTACAGACACATGAACCCGGATGCTGATGTTATATCCGCAAGACGGTATGGGAAATCCAACCACATTGTTGTCATCATGGCTGGTATGACGCTTCATAGAGTGCTCCGGTATCCCGGAGCGCTACATAAAGAAAGCATGCTTCAACTGTAGAACAGGACATAGACAGGACGTATGTCCCCAAACTAAAAAAGTGACATACCACCGATGCAGAGATAACCACCCACCACCCCCGGAGGACAAACACCGACCTGCAAGGCACAATGCATTGCATGCAAAGGGCCACAGAGTACAGGCAGCAGTAACTGCAAGGTCTGCTTTGCAAAGGTAGAGAGACAAGCGCCAAGAAGACTGACACTGACAATTCTCAACAGCTAAGAGGAAGACCAGAGATCCGGAATGCAGCTGGCTACCAGAGAGACTCCTCACCTTCTTTCCCGCCTCTGCAAAGGCATAGGAGCAAGTCCAACCAAAGCAGGAGCGATTCCGGATGTAGGTCAAGGGACCCCAGCCATAAGAGGGACTCCAAGAATGTCTGGAACGTCGCGGATGACAAGACCATCTACGAGAAGAAAGAAGACAATGATGATACGGTGAGGAATCTGGCAAGAGTTATTGAGAGGCTTCTTTCACGCATAGATAAATTAGAAAAATTGGTAGAAACACAAACAAAACTAATTCAATCCCTCAAAAGTGAAAAATCTCTAGTTATGAAAACTTCAGATAACCCACCCATGGAAACAGATAACGGCTCCCCAGCTAAGAGACCAGCGCCCAATGAGGTGGTGGAGACCCTTACCGCTAAGAAAAACATTGAAGAATGCTCCCAGGGAAGTGCCCCAAGAGTCCCGCTCACTAAAAGAATGAATGAGGTAGAAGAGCGCCTAAATGGCAGCGTCAGAACTTGCGAACTCCATTGTTGGCCTCGGACGTTGGCATCAGGAGGCCACCCAGATTGTGCGAGAACTTAAGATTGCGCATGAGAGCACAGATAAGCAGATTAAGTAGTTAGGATCGGTATTGAATGGCGTGATGGGGCAGCCGCAAATTACCGTATCTCCATCCGAGGTGGAGGGGACAAGTCAAAGTAAAACATGGATTCCGCCAAACGGAAAATAATTGAAGTCTGGCAGTGGAACTTTAGGGGTATGCACGCAAGGCCAATCTACAGATCCACATCCAGAACACCACTGTCAAACCAGACATTATAGCACTACAAGAACCCTCTAGAGTGGCTACTCTTTCAGGCTAAGTTACCGTTACGCAACTGCGAACTAGCCGCAGATATCCAGCAACGACCCTACTGGTCAAAAGGGACATCAGCTATGTGCAGCATGAGAGTGAGGATGTAAACCTAGACTATGCGCTTGTTGAAATCAACCCACCGAGAAGGGACAGCGGAGCACCTACGTCCTGAACGTCTACAGTTCTCCCAAGGATCACACCCAGGCAACAAGTAAAATCCTAGACAACATTGTGAGAAAGGCCAGAAGGAATCAGCTTATCATAGTTGGGGACTTAACACCCATCACCCTGAATGGGGTTACCCGAAGACTAATGGTAAAGGCACAGCAATACTCGGGAAGATTCAAGAGCTGGGCCTCACGCTGCTGATTGATACTACCAAACCCACGAGAACCGGCAACAGTATATCAAGCGACACTAATCCTGATCTGTCACTAGCTCAAAACGCGATCAATCCCATATGGCTCAATACTGGGGAATACCTTAACAGCGACCACTACATTCTCGCCACTACAATACAAACCAACTCACGTAAAAAGAAGGCATGGTAGTATGTTCAATTGGGCAAGTTGCTAGACGTTCATAATTGTAAAACAGCGCGAACAACGGTAGACAAGAACGAGAAAGACGCGGGACAGCGCTCGTCCCATGTCCCTCTCGTTCTTGACTACCGTTGTTCGCGCTGTGTTACAATTATGAAGAGGGGCATGGAATTCCTGTAAGCACCCCGACTGGGATAAATTCAGGAAAGACAAGGAGAGTAATGCGCCGTTCAGCATCTCGGACTTGGAGAAGTGGGTCCAGGATATATGCGTAGACGCGCTTTAGCACACCAGAAGCATAAACACGGACGGGGAGAAAACCATCATAGACTCCAGGCCTAGCGCACATGTGGGAAGCCAGACACGCGCTCATGAAGAAATGGAAAAAGCAGAGAATTAATCGGAAGCTCCGGTTACGCATTGCACGGCTTGAGAAGGAAATTGAAGAACACGCCATTAACCTTACATGCCAGAACTGGTATCAGGTATGCGACGAACATAACGGGCAGCTTGGAAACATGAACACGTGGAACCATCTCCGCCACCATTTTGATCCAGCCCAGTCCAAGACAGCCAACCGAAACGCTATAGACCAGATCATCTATGCATATTCCTGAAGCGGTGAACAATTGCTATCGTCCCCAAAAAATAAATATGTAAACTCCAGCAAAGATGGAGATTTGTACCCGGACTACACGGGACGCGACAACCCAAATCTTGAGTCTTTCTCGGGCGCAGAGGTCTGGGCCGCACTGTCTCAACTCAAGACAAAATCTGCGCCTGGACCAGATAAAATCAATAATAAGATGCTGCGGAACCTAGATCTAAAGTCGGTCACAGCGCTCACGGATTACTTGAATGAGTGCTGGGAGAGTGGCAGCGTACCCCAATCCTGGAAGCAGGCCAAGTAGATTTTTATTTCAAAGCACAACAAGATGATAAACCTCGATAACCTAAGGCCAATCTCGCTTACCTCGTGCTGAGGTAAGCTAATGGAGCATGTTGTGCTTAATAGATTGCAGGACTATGCCGAAGAGTACTCGCTTCTACCACACACCATGGTGGGCTTCAAAAGGGGACTTTCTACACAGGATGTGATGCTTCAAACGTCACATGATATCATTAACAGATCTAAAAAGGTACGCAGACTATCCTGGCTATCGAACTAACGAAAGTATTTGAAAATGTCTCCCATTATACTATACTAGAGCACCTAATCGAAATTAACCCTCAAAGAAAGGCTTACAACTACATCAAGGCATTTCTGAGTGAGCGCTCGGTGGAACTGCACGTGGGCAATTTGAAATTCGACTCGATAAAGCTGGTAAAAAGAGGCACCCCTGAGGGGGCCGTTCTCTCTTCGTTCCTCTTTAATCTGGCATTGATCAAGATCCCGGATAGACTCGTCAAACTACCAGGAGTACAGCACACTCTACGCCGATGATATTACGGTATGGGCAACTAAGGAGCTTATAGTGCTTCATAAAGGCAAATAAATGCGCGCTTGACGACAGTCAATATACAGGGTGTGGAAGCAACAGAGTTTCAAGAGATGAAGATCCTGGGGCTCAGAATACCAACTCTGGAAACGCGCCAGCAATCAACAAACTGAAATGGATGGTTCACCAAACAACCAGACTAATACAAAAATCACTTTAAAAATGAGGCATGGAAGAACACGCCCTCTTCAAACTCATAGACGCCTTCATCATAAGCTGGATCGCATACTCCCTCCCGTACTTAACACTCCAACGAAACGGAGTTGAGAGAATCGACGCCATCATTAGAATGGCTTACAAAACAGCAATGGGCCTGGTTCGCTCGACTCCCAACGAAGAGCTTCTAAAACTCGGGGTCCACAATACCTACGAAGAACTCAAAGAAGCACAACGAACTGCCCAAATAAAGCGCCTACCCAGCACGACCGCCGGAAGGACAATATTTGAAAGATTAGGTATTGAGGGCCTACCCCTACAAGACCTCCCTCAAACTATTCCACGCGATATCCGAAAGAGGATCACCATCAAACCTCTTCCTCGGAACATGAACCCCCACGCCCATCAAGGCCGAAGAACAGCACGAGCTAAGAACCTGCACAAAACCCTGAGCCGGCTACAGGATGTCATCTACATCGACGCCGCAGAAGACGCGGAAGACTAAAAAATATTCGATATGTGGAGTCACGCAGCCCAACACTAACCCAGCGATACTCGTTATGGCGGAGACTGTTTCCACATCCAGACCCCTAGTGGCGGGGGAGGCCGCCATCGCCGCGGCCATCGCTTTTACTAAACCAACAACAATAGTAAGAGACTCCAAACTGGCAATCAGTAACTTTGCTAGAGGTAGTCTCCAAAACCGCCTCACAATTACTCAGTAGAATGAAGGAATCTCCTCTCGAGACAGATATCGAATTAATATTAACGCCAGCTCATGCGGGGCATCCGGGAAATGCGGCTGCCTACCAATACGCTCGAGAATTAGCCGGCTGAGCGTTGGCGCAAAATCAGGTACCAAAACACTTCGGTGAGTCAGCCGTATCATACCACGAACTCACTGCACATTACAAAGCAATGAGAAGAACATTCCCACCACCCGATAAAACACTGACCAGACAACAGGTAATATAGAGACAGCTAAAGATGGGGACCTTCCCCAATCCAAACTACATATCAAAATTCATAAATAAGAATATGAATCCCTTCTGCCGGTTTTGCGGGGAGAAAGACAACTTCGAGCATATGATCCGGGCATGCAAAGCCCATGAACCTTCCTCACAACTCTTGCATGATCCCTCTAAATATGCTTGGGACGAGCTAAGGTCCAGCGGTGACCCTGGCATTCAGTTCAAAGCCGTCGAATGGGCCGGCGTTTCCAAAAGTCTCTACGGCCTGCGGAACGCTAGCTGACTTCCCCTATTCCTGCCACTTAATGCGAATGAAGCTTTATCAGCTTCAGCCTTGCGAACTTGATGGCCGCATTGACCCACCTGGATGGCTGCCCCGGAGCTGTGTGGACAGCGCCCACCATGAACCTGTTCTTCATCTCTGAAACGGTGTGCAACTGCCTAAATATGATAATCTGCTGGCTTGCTTCGAACGTCGAGACTGGGATGGACGCCTTCTTGTGGGTGCTCTCTACTGTAGGAGGCATTGCAGCAAAAGTCGCACCTACCCACATGAAAGATATGATTTCATATGCATGCAATATGATTGTCTGTCCCGAGTGTCCTCCTGAAGTTCGCAGGGCACTGAACTGCGCTCGTTCTGTGGCTTTATTTTATCCTTTACTTTGTCTTCGTATTCGCGCTGTTGAAATTAATAATGAATAAGTGCCAACTCGCCCAACAAAGTACCTTGGTAACCATAACGCCGTCATCGGAAGTCACAATATTGGACGACTGCGGTCGCTTGAACCCCAGCTCGGCGGTGCCTCCGACCTGGGATGAATATCATGGAAGTGGATGGCGAGACATCTTTCCGGAAGAGCTAGGACCGCAGCAGGAATTCCGCGAGCCCCCAGAAAGCGAGAAAATAAGCACCTCAGCAGAGACAACCAAAAAAGCCAAGATGGAAGTGGGGCAGGCAGCGAGGAAACCAAAATGGCTCTTGGAGTCAGGATAAGAAGGCAGAACGCCCGGTGATATCACAAAAGCTGTGTTTGCCTGCGGAAGATCATAAAATTATTGCTCGCCAGAAAGGTGGACTACATTTCAGGCTCCTTAGAGGAGCGCAGATTCACGAGGCCATATGAAAGGCCGCTGAGCTCAGCGCTGAAGAAATACAGGTGGACACCATTTGCAATAATGAGAGGCAAGACACCATTCTGATTAGCTCACCCAGTAAGAAAAGAGGAGACCGCTATTTGCTGATCGAAGAAATTAAGGTCGAGGAGTCATCGTTTCTCGTTTCTCACGGCTCCGGAGAACTGTGGAAAAGGGGTCATCAACGGCGTTTCGTTAGACCACAGTCGGGAGGAATTCGAAGGACGCTTTCAACATGACCGAAATACAGATTCTCAGCACTAGACGTATGAGCAATACCGAGTCAGTAATCGTACGTTTCGCGACAAAGAGTGCGCCACGGTACTTGATTTACTCAACGTGCCGCACCGCTGCCTACTCCACGTTGACGTTGTGTGCACTTTATAGGACAGGCACATTATTTGTCACATGTTTCTGTGGACACCTGAACCGCATAGTAAGTTTGTCTTCCTGCTTCTTGAAGGCGAAGCCCACACAAACACCGGCCCTACTTGCTTCAAAACGTGTTTTGTTGCAATGTTTCCACTACGTTGCTCAAGTTACAGCTGGTGGAGATGAAGTATGTAGCCTCAACGTGTACTTTTGTCAGACACATTGGAGATTGCGAAAGCAAGAGAGGCGAAGTTTCTCCAATGGAAGATGACGCCACCTGTTAGGGTGTCCCGATGCGCTCACGTCTCTTGCTTTCACAATCTTCTAGGTTTAACTACAGCTATGCCACTTTCAAGTTTTTCTTCCAGTGGGGTTGCGGCGGCAGATGATGATGATAACTTTATTGTCCACCAGATAAGGAGCCCCCAATTCCCGCCTCCGGCACGCAGGCCTAAGGGGCAGGAGCAGAGACCTCCGCGATCAGAAGCAGGCAAAGAGGTCTTGGCTCTTCGCGGCTTCTTCCGCCAGGCGGATGGCTTGTAGCTGTGGAGCAGGGACCTCGCTCCGCAGCAGGGCTTCCCAGGCTTCTCTACAATTTATATTTGTTTTAGCCCCTGGGGAGCTAGTACATTCCCAGATTATATGGTCAAGGGTCCCTCTCTCCCCACAGTGCTTGCATTTATCGCTTCTCCTATCTTCCATTTGGACATAATATGCCCAGACCGGGTTTACAAAGTTCCCAGCTTGCAGGCGCCGCCATGCGACTGCCTCCCTATTGTTTAGACTTTTATCCGGTGGTGGCACCAGTCTCCTGCTTAAGCTGTAATTTTGAAGAATCTCCGTATAATTTTGCAGACGCTCGTCCATGTTCCGGCAAACGGGCGGCTCCACATTTACCCGGAAGTAGGGAGCTCGTGCTAACTCGTGGGCCGCCTTTGAGCAGAGCGGAGGTGCGTTCGATGGTCTCCATCAACTACGGCCGCTCGAACACAAGTTGGATTCGACGGATTTTGGATATTCGACGAACGGACGCCGAGGATATCAATTCTTCTAAGGTGGGCCTTATTCGTCTCGTTACGATTTTTGGGTCTTTGATGTGGTCGACGAGCCACGTAGTGAGCTAAGCCTGAGATTAGGCCTAGCGATGAGAAGCCACTGGCGGCGGAAGCTCCGCTCGGAGACTGCCTTAACCATGAGAGAGACCGTACAAGGTACGGATATAGATCCAGAAGAATTGAACGTGCCGGGACAATGGTACGTTAGTAAGAAGGGAAGGCGGCTGCCCTAGTGAACGACGAGGCACGCAATATGGAACGCCAGTGAGCCGCCGAGAAGCTCGCAGGCAGGAAGATGGCGGCAAAGTCGGTCGAAAGGCAATTTGCACGTATTCCGGACGGCGCCGAGAAAATAGTCATGAGGCCGCGCGGTGGTCTCGTACGTCTGATGAAATACGGAGGTGCGTATCTGGCTGACGTAATAGTTAGGGCGGCTGGCGTGAGCCTAGACGCGGCCGGGGAAGATGTCATCTCATTCAATGTGAAGCAACATTCCATTCTTGTCGCCACCGTCAGAGCGGAAATGAAGAGAAAGTACCCCGACTTGAAGCTCCTCGCGTTTGAAGGGGAAAACATCGAACTGACTACGTACATCGCTATGCCAGAGGACTGCGGGAAAGGCGTCATACATGAAGTCCCTTTGTCCTTCTCGGACGAAGATATTTTGAAAAGGCTGCAAGTCCAAGGGAATCCTCCGGTCCTGGGGGTGCGAAGACTGGGATGAAACTCGAGGACAGTTTTAATACTGTTTGAAGACAAAGAGGTGCCGCGGTGGGTGAGACTCACGCCCGTGGCGCAACGGTGCGCTCTCTACCGCAAGAAGTTTGAAGTTTGCAACGCCTGCGGCAGGCTCGGACACCGCGAGGACGTCTGCCCGGACCCCACAAATGTGAAATGCCGTGGCTGTGGCAAGGAACAACCACCACAAGACCATTTCTGTGAGTGCAAGTGTCAACTGTGCGGGAAAGGATACCCGCTTGGTGACAAAAAATGTCGAGAACTCTACCGCGTTCCGTACGAGGTGAAGAAGAGGAAATGGGAACGCAAGGTCAACAAGCAACAGCAGCGGCAACTTCAGAAGCAGCAGCAACAGCAAGTCGAAGCGATCGTCGAGCAAAATCACCGAGGTCGTTCCAAGCTCAAGCGTGGAAACGAGGACTTTTGCGCCAGAAACGACTCCTTCCCGAGGCTGGAGGAGACTACCGAAGGGCGACAGCTGCGCGGCCGGTCAAGTTCTAGCTCTAGGGAGCATTCTGGATCCAGATGCAGCTGGAGATTGAGTTCCAGGGACCCGGAGAACCCGTGGACTAAGAAGCGGAGCCTGAGCAGGGACTGTAAAAATGTAAGCTTTGAGAGTGGGGCTTCCCAGGCAAATGATAAGAAGGACGAGCAGATCTATAAATTAAGGAAAGAAGTTGGGGAGCTTAAAGATATCATTAATAAGCTCACTCAAGAGTTGTATAGACCAAAAGGGCAAGCGCGTACTGGGTCCCTCTCTCCCCATAGAGCGCCACTAAAATTGGTATCAAAAACAACTGGCCTGACCCCTATGGCTGCGACTTCCACGCAGCCTGCGGCACCGGAGGAGGAAAAGATGATTGTAGAATCGGCTAGACCGCCCCCAATGAAACGCAAAGGGGAAGACGCTGATCCATTGGTGGCACTAGAAGGAAGACTAGAAGCCAAAATCGAAGCTAAATTTGAATCTTTCATGACCCAAATTATGGGAGCAATAAACCAAATTCCAAGCCAGATCCAAAACCTTACAGGCGAAGCACAACTTCAAAGGGCAGAATTAGTTGCCATCGGAGAATGGCAGCAAAAAGCTGAGGAAAATTTTTATCAGCTCCATAACGGCCAGAGGCGCACCGAGTCTTTGATCTGGCATTGGAACTGTCGCGGCTTCCAACGCAAGCGTGCGTTAGTGCAACAGTACTTGACGCTATTAGATGAGCAACCACTGACTGCATTTTTATGTGACAGCATGCTCCACCCAACATTTTTAAATGGTTATGCTATAGCCCTGCAAGAGACGGTTCATCATCATCATCATCAGCCTGATTATACCCACTGCAGGGCGAAGGCCTCTCCCATATTTCTCCACTTAACCCGGTTCTGTGCTAGCTGCATCCACTTGACGCCTGCGAACTTCTTAATCTCATCCGCCCACCTAACTTTCTGCCGCCCCCTGCTACGCTTTCCTTCCCTTGGAATCCAGTTTGTTACCCTCAGCGACCATCGGTTATCCTCTCTTCGCACTACATGTCCTGCCCATGTCCATTTCTACTTCTTAATTTCCATTAGAATGTCGGTAACTTGAGTTTTCTCTGACCCACTCTGCACGCTTTCTATCTCTTAATGTTACCCCTATCATTTTTCGTTCCATAGCCCTCTGGGTTGTCCTCAACTTAAGTAGAACTCTCTAGGTTAGCCTCCACGTTTCAGCACCATAGGTGAGTACACGCAAGATGCAACTGTTGTATACTTTCCTCTTGAGCGATACCGGTAAGCTGCTAGTCATAATCTGCGAGTGCTTGCCATATGCGCTTCATCCCAATCTTATTCTTCTTGTTATTTCCTTTTCATGGTCCGGATCTGCAGTTACTACCTGTCCTAAGTAGACATATTCGACTACTACTTAAAGTATTTCGCTATCTAATGTAAACTGCTGTTCCTTCCCGAGGCTGTTGAACATTACCTTAGTCTTCTGCATATTGATTTTCAAGCCTACCTTTCTACTTTTTCGGTCTAGGTCATCAATCATTATTTGCAGTTCATCCCCCGAGTTGCTTAGCAAGGCAATGTCATCAGCAAATCGCAGATTACTGAGGTATTCTCCATCTACCCTTATCCCTAACTGCTCCCATTCCAAGTCTCTGAATACTTCCTCTAGACAAGCTGTGAATAGTACTGGGGAGATTGTGTCTCCTTGCCTAACACCTTTCTTTATGCAGAACTATGGTTGCCGTGCAGCCACTATATATATCTTCCAGCACTTTCACGTACGGCTCGTCTACCCCCTGATTTCGCAATGTCTGTATCACCGCCGAGGTTCCATCTGAGTCAAATGCTTTTTCGTAATCAATGAATGCTATGTATAAGGGCTGGTTATATTCCGAGCATTTTTCTATCACCTGATTGATGGTATGGATATGATCGATAGTAGAGTACCGTTTCCGAAACCCTGCTTGATCATTTGCTTGATTGCAGTCTAAGGTTGTCCTGATTCTATTAGCGATCACCTTAGTAAATACCTTATACGTAACAGACAGTAACCTGATTGGTCTGTAATTTTTAAGGTCCTTAGAGTCCCCTTTCTTCTGAATGAGGATAATGTTTGCATTCTTCTATGGTTCCGGTACCGTCGATGACACCAGGCACTGCGTATACAGGGTGGCCAGTTTTTCTAGCACGATATCCCCCCCGTCCTTCAGCAAATCTGTAGTTATCTGATCCTCTCCAGCTGATTTCCCCCTTTTCATAGTTTCTGGTGCTTTCTTGATATCGTCCTTCGTCACTGGTGGAATGTCTGACTGTTTTTCCCTACCGCCAATCTCATTACGGTCCTGACTACTTTGGCTACTGTAGAGATCTGTATAGAACTCCTTGGCTATTTTGACTATCTTGTCCATATTAGTGATGACGTTGCCTGCTTTGTCCCTTATCGCATACATCTGGTTTTTGCCTATGCCCAATTTCTTCTTTACCGCTTTAAGGCTTCCCCCGTTCTTTACAGCATGCTCAATTTTCTGCATGTTATACTTCCTTATATCGGCCACCTTGCGCTTATTGATTAGCTTTGATATCTCGGCCAATTCGATCTGGTCTGTTGGATTGGAAGCTTTCATACTCTGGCGTTTCTTAATCAAATCTTTCGTCTCTTTAGACAGCTTACCGGTATCCTCTCTAACTATCCTACCGCCTACTTCTACCGCGCACTCAGTAATGATCTCTCTGAAATTATTGTTCCTTGCCTCTAGGGTAATGTCGCCATCCTCAGTTAGAGCTGAATACCTATTCTGTAGCGAGATCCTGAACTCTTCTGCCCTCCCTCTCACCGCTGATTCGTTGATGGGTTTCTTTCTTACTAATCTGTTGCGTTCCTTCTTCAGATTTAGGCTAATTTGGGACCTCACCATCCTGTGGTCACTGCATCGCACTTTCCCAATTACCTCTACATCCTGCACAATGGCGGGGGTTGAACACATTATGAAGTCAATTTCATTTTTAGTCGCCCCGTTAGGACTTTTCCATGTCCATTTCCGGTTCTTCCGTTTGCTGAAGAAGGTATTCATGATTGTTAAGTTATTGCGCTCTGCAAACTCAACTAGTAACTCCCCCTGCTATTCCTAGAACCAATGCCATAGTCACCTACTGCCTTGTCTCCTGCCTGTTTTTTCCCTACCTTGGCATTGAAGTCGCCCATTAGTACAGTATACTGCGTCTTTACTTTTCGCATTGCCAATTCTACATCTTCATAGAAGCTTTCAACTGCCTGGTCATCATAACTACATGTAGGTGCATAGGCCTGTACAACTTTCAGTTTATACCGCTTATTAAGCCTAATTATGATGCCTGCAACCCTCTCATTAATACTATAGAATTCATCTATATTACCTGCTATATACTTATTGACAAGGAAACCTACTCCTAGTTGTCGCCTCTCTGGTAAACCTCGATAACACAGTACATGCCCATCCTTCAGTACAGTATATGCCTCATTCGGCCTCCTTACCTCACTAAGCCCTATGACATCCCATTTCATGCCCTCTAGTTCCTCTAGCAGCACTGCTAAACTAGCTTCACTAGCTAGGGTTCTAGCATTACGGTAAGAGACGGGTAAAGCAGCAAAACTCTCGGGATACCAATCTTTTTCAAGTGACAGAGGTGAGAAATCTCGCGTCACAACATTGGTTAAGAGGAACATTGCTGCAATCATGCACGAAATCAATTCGAAAGAAATTGAGGCAGTGCTATTGGAAATTCTTACGAGACGAAAAGAGCAACCAAGCCTGTTCCTCTTAAATTTATATAGTACGCCACAGCAGAGAAAGGTGAGATTCAGGGCCCTCTTTCGCAAAGCGATAATCACCGCCGGGAGTAACCCCTTGCTAATAGTCGGTGACTTCAATGCGGCGCACCCGGAATGGGGTTACGCTAAACAAGATCCTAAAGGCAGGCAGTTATGGGGAGACGCGCACGAGCTGGGACTCACCTTGCACACGGACCCTAGTTTTCCATCCAGGGTGGGTAACAGCGTCAGCGTAGACACATCCCCTGACTTGACCTTCTACAAAAATGTGAAAGATCTGCACTGGCAAAAGTCGGCACAAAATTTTGGCAGCGACCATTTTATTCTCGCCTCGATCCTTAAAAAAAGGAGTAAAGACGAGTCTTGTGTGTCAACCGAGGGTTTTTGCAATGGGAACTATTTAGGGAAAAGCGACAGAAGGCTGCCGAAAGGAAGATTACAAACATAGAAAAATGGACGAAGACCCTCATGCGTCACGTTGGAGAGGCAACAAAGAATCTTGAAGGGGACGATGCCCCGGATATAGCTGATAGCAAACTCCTTCACATGTGGGAGGCAAAACTTGGTATGGAACGCAGACTAAAGAAGCAAAAGTGGAACCGTAATCTTAGAAGGAGGATAGCTAGACATAATAAAGAAATTGAAAATTATGTGGTTAAATTATGCGAACAGAATTGGTGCAGCAGATGCGACGAGATGGAAAGGGGCATGAGCCTTTCCAGAACGTGGGGTCTGCTGAGACACCTATTAGATCTGACCAACTCAAAATCCCAGTTGCGGCGGCAGCTGCGTCCCTGTGACGTAGCGTGACTGTCGCGCATGCGCAGCTTGGTCAGTGCAGAGGAAACGCGAAACTCTTCTAACCCACGTAGTTAGTGTAGCTCACGCTACAAAACTATCACAAACCTTTCGATCAGCCCGCGCTTATTGGTCGATGGTTTTGCCGGCAAGAATCGAGCAATAGGAGCGAGTTTACTCGATCGATTTGTAAGATTAGTGACAGTTTTTGGATGCACGCGGACGCAGCAGCAGCCGTTCTGACTTGAGCTCTTTTCTGAGACTGGAGAGGAGTGGATCGCGATCAAGATCCAGTTTCGGGGAAAGGAGGAATCAATCCATTGGCCGGTCGAGTTCTAGGAACCGATCCGGAGGTCACACATGATCTAGGAAACAATCTAGGGGCCGTGTATCATCCTGCAGGCTCCTGTTTCCTGGTGTCAGCTCGGCATAGCCAGTTATCAACTGCCAGTGGTGATCACCCATCATGCCATGAGCCGGAGAGGGAACGGGCCAGAAATGTTGAGGTCAACTTCGGCAATCTCATTAGATCGTAGGTTCAGGCGGGAAATGGTGGTGCGAGGTACCATGGGCTTGCAAGGCACCAGAAATCAGATGGCAGATATATATTGCTACTCGCCTATAGGGGCAAAACTGTGGTCAGGGCCTGAAGTTTGCGTATACTTGGCATAAAATCCCATGCTACCGCTGACGGCCGACAACTTCATCTTCACACATGTTGCCATCCATCAGCCACGTGACGAGGTTGTGCCAAACGCGGGGCAACAGTGGACAAGGGGCAAGAGGCATACTGGTCGAGTTACCCAGACATCAGCAAAGGAACTATTGTTGGCATCACCTGCCATTTTGTTTCTTGCATCAAAAAAAATACAGAGCGCATTTGGAACCTGGTTAGATCGAACGCTAAAGCACAGAAACTGAGCGCCGCCGGAACGCAGGTTACCACGAACGCTATAGCAAAGCAGGATAGAAGTGCATGCCCCGCCTCCAGTGAGGAGGAACGCGGAAGAATCGAAGGATCAAAACATAACGATACAGGAGGTCAGTAGAATTATTGACCGGAAGCTAGAGCAGAAACTCGATGTCTTCTTTAAGGAGATAGCTGCAGAACGTGCGGCAATTAGGGTGCCACTAAATGCGTTCACTATCAAGTTCAATAAGATAGATGCGCACTTCGCCGCGCTGGATGGAGAAAGGACGCCAAAAAACAGAAATATAGCATATCATTGCCATCAAAAATAACAGGCACACTATTTGGCAGTGAAGATGGCCGCTTCTGCAGCAACTCCTTAGTGAAAAGAACAATCCGGAAGCAATCGCGTTGCAAGAAGTATGCATACAGGCAAAGCTAACGGCATATAGAGCTTTCTGTACGGAAGGGAGAAACTGCCTGTGGCTACACTAATTAGAAGAAACATAACTGCAATTAGGCAAGACACGGAGGGTAAAAACAATGACCACGTCCTTGTCAAACTCGTATCAAACAAGAAGACAGGAAACATTATTTTTATATTCTTTTGATACAACACCACTATACACGTTTTGTCAGTTTTGTACGACCTGCAAGGCCACCACCCTGTGATGCCTGCTAGTCTGCTTCCCGAGATGGAGCGCAGCAGTGGGGGTCTTGAAGACCAACGAGCGCTGCAGTTAGCGCTCGAGATCTCCATGCTGGGACTGAACAACGAAAATGACTCTGCTCCCTAACCTGGAAGCATCCTGAATGTATACAACACTCCGAGGCAGAGAAAGGACAAGATCGGCACACTATTCCAAAAGGCTGTGAACCAAGTTCTGATCGCTGTAGGGGACTTTAACTCTCCCCACCCAGCGCGGGGCAAGAAGCGAGAAGATATTAAGGGCCGGATCCTCTAAAAAGACGCGCAACAGGCAGGGCTAACGCTGTTAACGGATCCACGGAATCACACACGACGCGGAAACCGCATGAGAGAAGCCACTTCTCCGGATTTCCCCTTTCCTATCCATGTAAAAGACGCCACTTGGTGTAACACTGAGAACCTTGGCAGTAACCATTACATCATCGAAACTCTGGTGGAAGAAGGACTGCGAAGAATTAAAAGCAAGAAGGCTACAATAATGGAGTAGGAAACCTTCCAGGAAATCAGAAGCCAAATAGAAAGTGCAGAAATCACAAATATAGAAGAGTTGACAACAGCGCTTCGCGCAAATGGTAAAGAAGACACCGTAGAGGTGCCCAAATGAGCACATCTGGTGGAAGTAGCCAGCAGTCTTCTGCACTTACGGCAAGCCAAAAATGAATTGGAGAAGAAGCTAAAGCAACCAAAATGGTACAGGACCCTAAACTGCACACAGGACTGGCTCAACAAAAAAAGGTAGAATATGCACTTCAGCTATGTCGAAAAAATTGACAATCTACATGCAATAGGATGAAAAGATCCATAGGACTGGCCAAGACATGGCAGCAACTATGCTACCTCCTAAGCCGGAAAGTTGCAAGTCATCGCAGAAGCAAACAATTCAAAAGATTGTCCATTCCTACGTTGGGAGATTCTCCAAGAATTACAGGCACGCTATGTGGGAATACCTACCACAGACCTCCAAACCTGGACCTGGATAGACAAATAGGAGAAATAGTAGTCAGGGCTGGAATTTCTCGCATTAAAACAGTCAGCTCCGGGGCCATATGGAGTAAGCATCAAAATGTTGCGAAATTTGGACGACGACACAGTCGCTGCCTCCGCAAGATACATGCAAGATTGCTGGCAACTAGGACGACTTCCAACCATATAGAAAACAGCGCAGACCGTCATGATACCCAAATCTTGCAAAAAGCTACAGATTCAAATTTTGAGACCAATTTTCTTGGCATAGTGTGTGGGGAAACTCGTGGAAAGTCATCCTGACAAGACTGAACAGATACATGGAACACAACGGACTCTACCGAAACTCTGATTGGCTTCAGACCTAATCTGTCAACCCAGGATATTAATCCAACACCAGATCATTCAAGCACATACTGAAGACACGCGAGTTATTCTGGGCCTGGACTTCACGAAGACCTTCGATAACATCAAACACAAAGCAATACTTGAAAACCTACAAGATCTTGGCGTAGGTGAACAAACAGATAACTAGGTAAGGGGCTTTCTCTCAATGCGAGAAGCAACGATCCAAATTGGAGAACACAAGTCGGGCAAATTTAGAGTGGGCAGCAGAGGAACACTCCAGCACTCAGTACTCTCACGCCTTCTCTTCAATGTTGCATTCATCAAGATCCAACGAAGCTAGAAGATATTGAGGGACTAAACCACAGCCTCTATGCAGACGACATCACACTGTGGACCACGGGAGGCAGTGATAGACAAATCGAAGACATCCTTCAGATATCTGTAAAAACTGTTGAAGAAAACGTAACCCCTAGAGACCTGAAATGCTCTTCCGAAAAGTCTGCAATGCTTTTGTACCAGCCATCACGCAGCAGAATGGACAAAGAGCAACCGAGAATCGAACTAAAGGCCGGCGAATTTCTCATTCCCAGAGTGGATAAGATTGTGATCCTGTGTATGTGGCTGCAGCAAAATGTCGTCACAGAACAGCTGCTAACTCAAAGGCTGCGCTCAAGAAACGATGAGTCTAATTAGGCGCATCGCAAATCGAAAGTCTCGAACGAAAGAAGCAAACCTCCTAAGCCTTGTACACTCCTTTGTCATCAGCAATATCGCCTACGCTGTCCCTACTTACACCTTGCGAACTGCGAGCAGGCTAAGGTTGAAGCAATAGTCAGGAACAGCATAAAAACAGCCCTTGGTCTCCCCATCAGTACGTCTACGAACAAGCTAATGAAGCTTGGGACGCACAATGCGCTGGAAGAGGTGATAGAGGCCAATCAAATCTCCAATTGCGAAAGACTGGCAAAGAACCGGACGCGAAGAAGCAAACTTGTAAATCTAGATATTCGATATGAAAGCCAAAGTTACCAGACGACGTATGTCCAGATGGAAGTCAAGAAGCGACTAAAAATCCCTCCGCTGCCACGAAACATAGATCCAGAGCATCAGGAGGAAAGAAAGAAGAAAAGGGCGGGAAGGCTACAGAAGATATAATAACGACAGGACGTGATTTATGTCGACCCCGCCGAGTATGAGGACAGGCATGTTAGGGTGGACAATAGTACGGACAATGGGTACTACAATTATAAGTAATTCGATAACATCAATATGCAATTTTGTCAAGGCAAGTGTCTCTCCTCAGGTAGAAAGGATACTAAGAATATGTAGGAAGCGACCAGAAAGTCCAATGTTGCAAGGAGACATATAACATAGCAACATGGAACGTAAGATCTATGACGCACGGTAAACTGGATGTCGTCAAGCGAGATATGGGCAGATTGAACATTGATATCTTGGGTATCAGCGAACTCAAGTGGATCGGAATGGGAGAATTCCAGCGACCATTATGTCTTTTATTGTGGGCACGAATACAGGAGAAGGAATGGGGTCGCTCTCTAGTAAACAGAAGAATGGGCAAAGCAGTGCTAGGTTCCAACCCCAAAAACGACCGAATGATTTCACTTCGGATCCAAGGTCACCCTTTTAACATATAACAGCAGAACAATATTGACCAATGCATACCAATATATATTCAATGTTGACAAGACAGCCATATTGGCAGAACATTATTGCCCAACCTATGCCATGATATGTGCAATGCTGGCCAGCCATCAAGGCTCATTAGACAATATCGACCAGTAGAAACCAAGACATTACAATATTAGGAAGCCGCAAAAGTTGGTTGGACATTAGTGACCACTGTATACCTAGAAAAATTCAATATTGAGAAGCCGTTATTTACTGGACAATATTTACCAGGTTATACCATGGTGTGGAAGATATTGGCAAACCATTGTAGCTGGTTGGCCAATAATGACCAGGTTGTCTCATTGTGTATACAATAATGGCAAGCTGTTCAATATGCATGGGCATTATTGACCGCGTTTAGCCAGTTGAATGCCAATAACGGATATGGGTGAAGTTCACTGGACCAATAATGATTGTTATAGCACGGCTGCACATTATTGGTAGCTCATTGGCACCATTGGGCCACTTGTGGGCCAGTAATCCCCAATCAATCCCCAATATTGGGCCGATGGCAGGTGCTGCCTCGGAAGAACATGATATAACCATTTGAACCAAGCGCCGTTCTTGCCCCGAGAACTGCGACTGTTAGTTTCCCTCAACAGTGCCGGTCGAACGTCATAGTGGGGATGGGGAACGGCGACGAGGGGAAGCTGATCGGCGAGTGGTATACGCTCGATTGCCGCGAGATACAATGTCGGAACCGGGCGGAGTTCTCGGCTAGGCTGGTACGTATCGTAGGTGTAGTTCCAGAGGTTAGCTCGAGAAGTTGGACCGCTCTTTGAAAGGAGAGGCTGCGAAGTTCCGGCTCGCTTCGGGGTGACCCATTCCTAATGAAATATTTATATTAAAAAGAGTCCGTGTGAGACGCTGGGAGGTGAAAGAAATATTTGTATTGGGGTACCATGAAATCCGTTGCCGTTTTTGGCGGAGAGTGTTTTCGATAAAAAAATAGCAAACCAGGTTATACTTTCCCTGTATACTTTGAACCCAGCCAGAATCTGGAGATAAAAAAGCAAGTTTGTTTGGTGTCATAACAGTGACCGAAAGCCATTTTTTCATCTCTGCAGGACCAGCTTCCTCATCCTGCGCGTCATTTTATTAATTCCTGATTTACCTTCCTCCTTTCCTCCCGATATTTGAAACTTTGAAATAAAAGGGATTTAATTCAATGCATATTTTCTTCAGAGCTTGGCAATCTCAGCAACCACATAGTCTTTAAACAAACTGCTGTTCCACGTAGTTGTGCCATCGAGGCCGCTCCTATTCACCGCCCGTCAGCGTCCCATCTTATGTGAATCGAGAGTGGCTCGTAAAGCGCTTATAGGCACATAAACGTTTGGCGCTGACGCACGTGGTCTCTTCGTATGAGCGAGTAGGGAGCGCATTTTTTGAGGGGCTGTCGCACGTTGAGACACTTGAAGCAGCTCCGCTCTCCAAAATCTGCGGTAACGCCCCTCTCGACCGCTTTTGTAAGCAAATCAAACTTCGGCGGAGTTTCATGATCATTTGGAGTATTCGAGGACTGTAGTATTATCTTAAACCTAGAAGGGGTTGTTTAGCTGCTTGCATTGCTTGTAGGAAGGTTAAGTTGCATAAAACAACTTTTTATGTAAATGTTTTGAATTTATTTGTTCACGCGCTTTTGTTACACGCCTTTTATTGTGTCTTCTCTAGACACCGCTGAGGCAGGAGGCAGTGGCCAATCAAGGCCATTTTTGGGAGAGCGCCGTGAGGTCGAAGAAGGAAACAAACAAAGAAGGCGTAGTATATTACGTCTCAGCCAGAGGACATAAATAGTAAAGTCTCTCCTTAGGCAGAAAGGATACTAAGAATATGTCAAGATGACAGAGAAAAATCCGGCTAATATGGGCACCAGCCCATTCCCAGCTTCAGGAAATAAGGGAGCTCATAAGTTTGCCCATGGTCTCACCTTCCGGGCAGGCTCTGTCTGACCCTCAGTACGCCCTTAGCAGGGACAGGCTAGTCAGCTACATTACTGAGCACTATCGACTAAAAGGGTTAGAATACCCATCGGCAGATAGCACAATAAATAAGATTTAAGAAAGCACTTGGAGGCACTTAAAAACAAGGACTTTTCCGAACCCAACTAACCTAAGCCAGTGCTACAGGGAGCAATTCTCAGATATGTGCAAACTTTGTTAGAATAAGGCGGATCTGGTTCATATGATATGGATGTGTTCAGAAATAAAAATATAAATGAAGAAACAAAAACGAAAAAAATTCGGGAGAATACTGCTGAGCTCACACCCTGAGACTCAGCCAGGTGTATAATCCGACTGGCCGAACGCGCAGCTCGGGTCCATTGGCGCCAGGCCATCATGTAGGCAGAGAGGTTGACATCTATTCTTTGATAGGTTGACACCACCCCCACTTCGAAGCCTGGTGTTTGGTCATTTGGACACTGGCCTGTGGCGGTAGGAGGGGAAGTGCTGTCCTTGCGGCCGCCACCTCTTTTGCTGTTCTGGGCTAGTGGGGATTAGGCAGCCATGGACTATGAATTCGCGCTTTCTAGGTGCTTCCGATAACCTCATTATGACTGGATCAGTTTCTGTATGTCGCGCTGAGAATGTCTTCAATAATAACGTGCTGCTTGACAGGTGCCGGTGCACCATTGTAGTGTTTTCTTGGTTAATCTGAGTGATCTACCTATCGCCTTCTTGAGCCCTTCAAGCTTACCATCAAACAAAATTGCCTTGTTTTTGGGGCACCACGAAAGTAGAATTGCCGGTCGCACATGAATGAAGCCGCCTAGTGTGCGGGCAAAGGCGGACATCTTTGAGTTCGAGGGTGCAAAGGTAGGCCGAGGCACCTATGGAAACGTGTACAAGGCTTGTCGGAAAGACGGGTGTGACAGTAGGGACTATGCATTCAAGGAGATTGAAGGCACAGGCATCTCAACGTCGGCCTGCAGAGAGATTGCGCTTCTGCGGGAGCTGAAACACACCAATGTTTTCAGCTTTAATCGGGTATTCCTGTCGCACAATGAACGAAAGGTCTACCTCCCCTTTGATTTCGCTGAGCACGACCTGTGAAGACCAACCAACAAAATTGTAATGGGTGAAGGTTCAGGGCAAGGCAGAGTAAAGATTGCCGACATGGGCTTTACGCGCCTAAGTAATAATTAGCGCTTTTTATGTAATACTGTTGACGCAGTTAAAACCTGGAAGTCGGCTACTGTGGATACCTTCAAGCTGAGTGTAGCTTAAAAATCCCTCTGCTGAGGCTGTCACCCTTTTTTCTCTCTGAAGGCCTTGCTTGTACCATTGGGGTCTTTGAAGCACGGAGTTCGACGAACATCCGAACTCCACGAGCACCAGGAGATGGAAAGTGACCTGATTTTGGGCACAAATTTAGAAATTGTGTCTCTGGGACTGTGGTGGCCGCTTTTGGCTGAGTTGTGTACACGGTCGAAAAGTGTAGAACATGGAGGGTGACAATGAGGACGGAAAATCTAAACCTTAGCGGCGTAGCCCTATCGGGAGCGGATGAAGAAAGCAGTAAGGAGGAGAGATGCCGCCTGGCACACCTGCTCCTGGACAAAGGAACCAGAGACATAACGTGCCCGCCGAAGGCAGCAAAAATCGCAGCAGCCATCATTTGCCGGAGACCACAGGGACATGACTTTCTCTGCACAATGCTCCGCATTTGCGAGACGTGGTACAACGAGCGCGATGAGAGGTCGCCCCGGGCAAGATCCGAGAAAGAGGTCCTCGTGTACACTCATGGATAGCTTATGGGCTTTCCTTGCGAACTTGAGGGGCGCCACTAACCCCAACGAGAGCGGATGTGCGTCGCATGGGCTCTATGAATTTCGGCCTCTGGACCCGTAATTGTTTACACGACGTTTCTTATTTTGGCCTCACAAGATCCTTGATTGCGCCCGGACCTGGCAGAGCCAGCATTTGTGAGTGTGCGAACATTTTTGAGGACTTTATGGCATTCTGTGCGTCGACACCGTGCGTCTCACGCCTGGTGTAGAGAACGAAGGCGAGGAACGCGGCGAGACCCGCCGTCATTGAGGCATTTCTCGGTCTCCCACAGGCCGCGGAACCCATCGCTATGCAAGCGTTTATGGAAGGGCAACCCATCACCCCTGAAGAGTTTAAAGACGGCTCCTGGATTACTCCAAGTACCAGGAGCTCTACCGTAAGCCTAATGCCGCTGGCCCGAGCGGCGGCGGTAACCCCGATGGTGACGGCGCCTCGTCCACATCGGGGAAGAACGCCGGCGGACACCCACCGGTAAAAATGTGTACAAGTGTCCCCCGTCCTGGCGGTCGGCTTTTCCAGGGGTGTGCGTTTGGGAGTAGCTCCCTAAATTCCCGCTGCGCGCCCCTCTTCCGCAGTGGGCCCAAACCCAGTTTCGAACATCGCAGCCTGCAAAGGTGGTCCTGTTTGTCTTGCAAAGGTACTTCCTTTGAGCCTCACCTGAAGTGCTCCCTTAGAGCCTCAGCTGCAGCAGTCCTGAAAAAACGACGGACCAAATGTCGACCCGCACGGACGGCGGCTACCCCTCTCACCCGCTGAGGCCATCCTGTACTACGGCACCCGGCTGGACAACTACGAGCGGACCGAGGCGTCCCAGTACCGTGACATCTGGCATCTGGGCCTCGACGCTAGGAAGATCGAGTTCGACGAGGGAGTCGGCAAGAACGGCGGATACGATGACGAGACCGGCTCCTGCATCAAGGTGATGCACGACCACCTCGCTTACCGGTACGAAATCTTGGAGGTGATCGGAAAGGGCTCCTTCGGCCAGGTCATCAGGGCCTACGACCACAAGACCAAAGAGCATGTCGCGCTCAAGATCATCCGCAACAAGAAGAGCTTCAACCAGCAGGCCCTCATTTAGGTGACGATACTGGACCATTTGAAAAAGAAAGACAAGGACGGGTACCACAACGTCATTCACATGTACGACTATTTCTACTTTAGGAATCATCTGTGCGTCATGTTCGAGCTGATGGGGATGAACCTGTACGAACTCATCAAGAACAACTACCAAGTCTTCAGCTTGAATCTCATCAGGAGGTTCGCCGACTACCTTGTTCAATGCCTGCGGCTCCTCCACCGAAAGAAGATTATCCACTGTGATCTGACGCCTGAAAATATTCTCCTGAAACAGAGGGGCAGCAGCGCCATCAAGGTGATAGATTTTGGCAGCTCCTGCTTCGTGCACTAGAGGGTGTACACGTAAATCCAGTCCCGGTTCTACCGCTCGCCGGAAGTGATCCTAGGCCTCCCGTAGGACACAACTATCGATATATGGAGCCTGGGTTGCATACTCGCTGAGCTCTACACGGGTTTTCCTCTCTTCCTGGGCGAGCACGAGGCCGATCAGCTGGCCTGCATCATGGAGGCGCTCGGGGTACCGCCCGAGCACCTCCATAATGTTGCCATCACCTACGGAAGTGGTGGCCCGCTACAATTTCAGTGGCAAGTCAAGTGAACACCTGTCTTTTACCAAGGGGGACATCATGACTATTGTCTCCGACACGCCGGACTGCAACTCGTTCCGGGCACGGCACACTGGCGGCCGGGAAGGTCTCATACCGTTTAACTACATCCTCTATGTGCAGCATGAAATTAGGGAGATCCAGCTCCCACAGCTGCCTTCCGATCATTTCAAGGTTCTCTTCAGACCGCAAGTTCCGATCGACTCCCCTCTCTGGCAGCGCAGCTGGCATCAAGGACGCCCTAGTGTTCGAAGAAGATATTTGCCAGCGACACCCAGTCAACCAACAATTACTATCAACACCCCGAACAGGGCTCGTGGAGAAGCCTATAGGAAAGTAGTGGCCTTTACCCGCAACGGAAAGGCGTACCCCGTCAAAACCTACGTACCAGCTCCGGATCTCTCTGTCAATTTTGACATATTCTTAAATGGCAAAATGTCAGAACTTGCAAACTCCATTGCTGTCCTCGGGCGTTGGCAGCAGAAGGCCACCCAGATTTTGCGAGAACTTAAGATTGCGCATGAGAGCACAGACCAGCAGATTAAGCACTTAGGATCGGTACTGCGTGGCGTGATGGGGCAGCAGCAAATTACTGTATCTCCATCCGAGGCGGAGGGGACAAGCCAAAGTAAAACATGGATTTCGCCAAACGGAAAATAATTACAGTCTGGCAGTGAAACTGTAGGGAGTACGCACGCAAGGCCAACCTACAGATCCACATACAGAACACCACTGTCAAACCAGACATTATTGCACTACAAGAACCCTCTAGAGTGGCTACTCTTTCAGGCTATGTTACCGTTACGCAACTGCGAACCAGCCGCAGATATCCAGCAAAGACCTTACTGGTCAAAAGGTACATCAGCTATGTGCAGCATGAAATTAAGGACGTAAACCTAGATTATACGCTTGTTGATATCATTCTCGCCGAGAAGGGACAGCGAAGAACATACGTCCTCTAACGAAATTGTGAGAAAGGCCAGAAGGAATCAGCTTATTATAGTTGGGGTAAAGGCATAGCAATATTAGGGAAGATTCAGGAACTGGGCATTACGCTACTGAATGATACTACCAAACCCACGAGAACCGGCAACAGTATATCAAGTGACACTAATCCTGATCTGTCACTAGCTCAAAACGTAAGCAATCCCACATGGCTCAATACTGTGGAAGACCTTAACAGCGACCACTACATTCTCGCCATTACAATACAGACCAACTCACGTAATACGAGGGCATGGCAGTATGTTCAATTGGGCAAGTTGGTAGACGTTGATAATTGTTAAACAGCGCGAACAATGGTAGACAAGAACGAGAAAGACTCGGGACAGCGCTCGTCCCGTGTGTTTCTCGTTCTTGTCTACCGTTGTTCGCGCTGTGTTACAATTATGAAGAGGGGCATGGAACTACCGTAAGCACACCAACTAGGATAAATTCATGAAAGACAAGGACAGTAATGCGCCGTGCAGAATCTCGGACTTGGAGACGTGGGTCAAGGATATATGCGTAGACGCCCTTAAGCACACCAGTAGCATAGAAATGGACGAGGAGGAAACCGTCATAGACTCCAGGCTAGCGCACATGTGGGAAGCCAGACACGCGCTCAAGAAATGGAAAAAGCAGAGAATTAATCGGAAGCTCAGGTTACGCATTGCACGGCTTGAGAAGGAAATTGAAGAACACGCCATTAACCTTACACGCTAGAACTGGTATCAGGTATGCGACGAACTTAACGGGCAGCTTGGAAGCAAGAACACATGGAACCTTCTCCGCCACCTTCTTGATCCAGCCCAGTCCAAGACAGCCAAAGAAACGCTATAGACCAGTCATCCATGCATATCCCGGAAGCGGTGAACAATTGTTATTGTCACTACAAGATAAATATGTAAACTACAGCAAAGATGGAGATTTGTACCCGGACTACACGGGACGCGACTACCCAAATCTTGACAAGCCTTTCTCGGACGCAGAGATCTCGGCCGCACTGTCTCAACTCAAGATAAAATCTGCGCCTGAACCAGATAAATTCAATAATAGGATTCTGAGGAACCTAGATCTAAATTCAGTCACAGCGCTCACGGTTTACTTCAATGAATGCTGGGAGAGTGGTAGCATACCCCAATGCTGTAAGCAGGCCAAGATGATTTTTATTCCAAAACCCAACAACATGATAAACCTCAATAACTTAAGACCAATCTTGCTTACCTCGTGCTTAGGTAAGCTAATGTAGCATATTGTGCTTAATAGACTGCAGGACTATGCTGAATACTCCCTTTTATCACACACAATGGAGGGCTTCAAAGGAAGACTTTCGACACAGGATGTCATGCTTCAACTTTCACATGAGATAATTAATAGATCTAAAAAGGTAAATTCACAGGCTATACTGGCTATCGACCTAAAGAAAGCATTTCACAATGTCTCCCATTATTCTATACTAGAGCACCTAAACGAAATTAACCCTGGACGAAAGGCTTACAACTACATCAAGGCATTTCTGAGTGAGCGCTCGGTGGAATTGCACGTGGGCAATTTTAAATCCGACTCGATCAAGCTGGGAAACAGAGGCACCCCTCAGGGGGCTGTTCTCTCTCCGTTCCTCTAGAATATGGCATTAATCAAGATTCCGGACAGACTCGTCAAAATACCAGGAGTACAGCAAAGCCTCTACGTGGATCATATTACCGTGTGGGCAACTAAGAGCTCTCATGGTGAAATCGAGGCCGCTCTTCAAGCAGCTGCAGACGTCATCGATGAAGAGGACAGGAGAGCGGGCCCAGAATGCTCCCCTGAAAAATAGGAGCTTATAGTGTTTCAAAAAGGTAAATAAATGCGCCCTTGATGACAGTCATAATACAGGGTGTGGAAGTAACAGAGGTTCAAGATCAAGATCCTGGGTCTCAGGCTACAAACTCTGGAAACGCGCCAGCAATCAACAAACTGAAATGGGTGGTTCACCAAACAACCAGACAAATACAAAGAATAATAGAAACCTGCATGAAACTGCGACGCTGAAGGACGCCGATATCTGAAGGTGCCATATCTACGTCGACGCCGGAAATGATTCGCAGTTGCTATTTGATATGGCTGCGAATGCAGACGGATTTGACTCGAATGCGGACTTGAGAACCACCGTTCTGCAGGTTTGGGGCGAATACCTCCAGGCGGAGGCCTTAAAAAATGATCTCAAAAAGCAGATTCAAGATGCTCACTCGGAATTCGAGTCGTCTTTCACGCATTGGCCGTATCAATGAGATACTCACACAGGAACATGAATTGAAAAGAAAGGTTTCCTTCTTTGAGCAGCTGTCGAAGTTTAAATCCCAAGCGATAACAAAGGATGCACTTGAAGGCGAAGGGTTCAAAGGTGCCCTAGATGAAAATTGCGTAGACGTGAATAAGAATAAGGCATGAATAAGATGAAAGAACACGACCTCTTCTAACTCATAGAAGCCTTCATCATAAGCAGGATTACTAACTCCCTCCTCCCTCCCGTACTTAAAACTTCAACGAAGCGAAGGTGAGAGAATCGACGCCATCATTAGAATGGCTTACAAAACAGCAATGGGCCTGGTGCTCTCAACGCCCAACGAAGAGCTTCTCAAACTCGGGGTCCACAATACTCCCTCCCGTACTTAAAACTTCAACGAAGCGAAGTTGAGAGAATCGACGCCATCATTAGAATGGCTTACAAAACAGCAATGGGCCTGGTGCTCTCGACGCCCAACGAAGAGCTTCTCAAACTCGGGGTCCACAATACCTACGAAGGACTCAAAGAAGCACAACGAACTGCCCAAATAAGGCGCCTATCCGGCACGCCCGCCAGAAGGACAATATTTGAAAGATTAGGTATTGAGTGCGAACCCCTACACGACAATCAAACTATTCAACACGATATCCGAAAGAGGATCACCATCAAACATCTTCCTCGGAACATGAACCCCCACACCTATCAAAGCCGAAGAACAGCACGAGCTAAGAGCCTTCTCAAAACCTTGAGCCGGCTACAGGATGTCATCTACGTCGATGCCACAAAAGACGAGGGAGACCCTAACAAATATTCGATATCTGAAGTCACACAGCCCAACACTAACCCAGCGAGACTCGTTATGGCGGAGACTTTCCACATCGAGACCCCTAGTGGCGGAGGAGGCCGCCATCGCCGCGGCCATCGCTTTTACTAAAGCAGCAACAATAGTAACCGACTCCAAACTGGCAATCAGTAACTTTGCTAGAGGTAGTCTCCAAACCCGCCTCACAAATACTGTGAAATGAAAGAATCTCCTCTCGAGAGGGATATCAAGGTAATGTTAATCCCAGCTGTGAAGCTTAACCTAAATTATGGATCCTGCAAAAACGAAGGCGTTGAAGAAGGCAAAAAACTCGGTCAAATCGGACGTCTGCTGTTGTGTGAAAGTAGAGCTGCCTGAGGTGGCAGCTGCGGACTGTGCTATTGTCGTTAGTAGTCATTTGTGTAACGGGATTGATTTTAAAGAAAATGTGCCTGGAACTGAGAACATGGGCATGTTTTTTGGAACGCTGGACACCAAAACAACGAAGCTGCTCCGGAACAACTGGATGAAGAGCCACATCGAGCAGTCAATCAGTGAGGAAGCAAGGAAAAAGATAGCAGCTCTCATTGAGGATGTTCACCAGCTGTCCGACATTCTATTTATCTCCAGCTTCCCACTGGGACCGCATTGAGCAGATCCTCTTAAACAGAAATTTTCGGGCAATCTGTCGGACAAGAAGGCAGATGCAGAGGTGGCACAGACTTACACTTGGATCCAGAGTCACCTTGAAGAAGACCCGAAGGTATCACTGCCTAAGCAAGTGTACGAGGAATGCAGGAGTTTCTTTGAAAAGAGCAAGATTTAACCACTTTGTGCGGCTGACTTTGGCAGGTGATGAAACACGCTTTCCCATCAGTGAGACTTGGCAAAAGAGGCAATTCTAGGTACTGCTATAGCGGGCTTCGCAAGAAGTCAGAAATGAAGTCGCCAATTCTACCAAACGTGCTTTCGGCAACTGATGACTCGTTGGCCAAAGAGCGTCCTCGGTATGGCTCGGAGGAAGAACTTAGCCAGGCCTCCTGTCTGCTCGTTAGTGAATGGGCCGAGAAGGTGCTGCCAAACAAGTTCCCTACCGTGTCCCACCTGGCGCGTTATCTGGTGAACAGCACATTTGTCGACGCCCGCTCTGTGGCTGCCGTGACTGTGCTCTGAGCCAAGGCACTGGGCAATGACAAAGCCAGTCAAGCCAGTAGCACACCTCGGGGCCAGGGTAAGCGGCGAGAAGCACAGCAGCAGTTGCAGCGCAAATTACAGGAGAAAAAGAGCCTGGGTGACCAGAAGCGCAAGCTCACCGAGCAACACTCGCACTCGGCACAGTCTTCGCAGTGCAGCACACCAGTTGAGGGCCGCTCCCAGCAGCAGCAGCAGCACCGGAGGGTATTGGCCGCGACACCTCAGGGCAAACGGGACCAGGCCTTGCCGTCCCTGGTCTCCTGTGACGGAGACGTGGTGCTGAGATTGAAGGAGGAGCCTGCGGAACCCACGTTGCACACCTCTGCCCCGCCAGCAAACAACATCATATTTGTCCCCACCATGCAGAGCCTGCAGCTTGGCACCCAGGACCCTGCAAGCAGCAGCAGCAGCAATGCGGCCGCACTCTCGGCTGAGGCGGGGTGCAAGTACAAGAAAATCAGGCCAAAGCCAGCCGCATGCCTGAGCACAGCAGTGGTGCTCTGCTTCAGCCGGGAAGCTGGCCTGGCGGACACGCCTATGGCTGAGGTGGTGCCGTCATCTCAGTCTCCGGTCGTTGTGTGTGCGGATCCACTGCAGAAGCGGGAGGCCCATCCAACGGATCCAAGCTCAGCAGCATAGCCTCACAGGTGTCTAAGGATGGAGCAAGCAGCAACAGTTCGGATTGGGATGCCAAGCTCAGCACGGAGGTGTCTGTGGGAATGATGAAGAGGCATTCAGAGGATGGGGAGGCCCTGCTTTGCAAGAGGAGGCACACCGAGGATGGTTCCAGGACACCCAAACTGGAAGCAGCCAACCTGGACCTACTGCTGCCCGCCCAGGTGGCGGTGAAGGAAAAAAATGTGTGTGGTGCATCTGGAAAAAGAGGCACTGAACCAGTACTATAGAAACTCCTCATATGACGCTTCCATTCTGGAGAAGCTAGCTTTTCCAGAATGCGCGGAATCTGGGAAATGACGCTGCCCACCAATACGCTCGAGAATTAGCGGGCCGAGCGGCGGCGCAAAATCAGGAACCAAAACCATTCGGTGATTCAGCCGTATCATACCACGAACTCACTGCACATTCCAAAGCAATGAGAACACTCCCACCACCCCCTAAAACTGACCAGACAACAAGCAATATGGAGACAGCTACAGACGGGGATCCTCCCCAATCTAAACTACATATCAAAATTCATTCTTTCTGCCGGTTTTGCGGTGATAAAGACAACTTCGAGCATATGATCTGGGCGTGCAAAGCCCATAAGCCTCTCTCAAAACTCTTGCATGATCCCTCTAAAGAAGCTTGGGACGAGCTAAGGTCCAGCGGTGACCCTGGCATTCAGTTCAAAGCCGTCGAATGGGCCGGCGTTTCCAAAAGTCTCCACGGCCTGCGGAACGCTAGCTGACTTCCCCTATTCCTCCCACTTATTGTAAATGAAGTTTTATCAGCTTCAGCCTTGCGAACTTGATGGCCGCATTGACCCACCCGGATGGCTGCCCCGGAGCTGTGTGGACACCGCCCACCATGAACCTGTTCTTCATCTCTGTGACGGTGTGCAACTGCCTAAATATGATAATCTGCTGACCTGCTTCGAACGTCGAGACTGGGATGGACGCCTTCTTGTGGGTGCTCTCTACTGTAGGAGGGATCGCAGCAAAAGTCGCACCTACCCACATGAAAGATATGATTTTATATGCATGCAATACGATTGTCCGTCCCGAGTGTCCTCCTGAAGTTCGCCGGGCACTGAACAGCGCTCGTTCTGTGGCTTTCTTTTATCCTTTCCTTTGTCTTCTTATTCGCGCTGTTGAAATTAATAATGAGTAAGTACCAACTCGGCCAACAAAGTATTTTGGTAACCATAACGCCGTCCCCGGAAGTCACAATATTGGACGACTGCGGTCGCTTGAACCCCCGCTCGGCGGTGCCTCCGAACTGGGATGATTATCATGGAAGTGGATGGCGAGCCATCTCGCCGGAAGAGCTAGGACCGCCGCAGGAATGGGCGCGAGCCCCCAGAAAGCGAGAAAATAAGCACCTCAGCAGAGACAACCAAGGAAGCCAAGATGGAAGTGGGGCTGGCAGCGAGGAGACCAAAATGGCTTTTGGAGTCGGGATTAAGAAGGCAGAACGCCCGGTGATATCACAAAAGCTGTGTTTGCCTGCGGAAGACCATAAAATCATTGCTCGCCAGAAAGGTGGACTACATTTCAGGCTCCTTAGAGGAGAGCAGATTCACGAGGCCATATGAAAGGCCGCTGTGCTCAGCGCTGAAGAAATGCAGGTGGACACCATTTTCAATAATGAGAAGCAAGACACCATTCTGGTTAGCTCACCCAGTAAGAAAAGAGGAGACCGCTATTTGCTGATCGAAGAATTTAAGGTCGAGGAGTCATCGTTTATCACGGCTCCGGAGAACTGTGGAAAAGGGGTCATCAACGGCGTTCCGTTAGACCACAGTCGGGAGGAATTCGAAGGACGCTTTCAACATGACCGACATAGAGATTCTCAGCACTAGACGTATGAGCAATACCGAATCAGTAATCGTACGTTTCGCAACGAAGAGTGTGCCACGGTACGTGATTTACTCAACGTGCCACAGCGCTGCCTACTCCAGGTTGATGTTGTGTGTACATTATAGGAAAGGCACAGTATTTGTCATGTTTCTGTGGACACCTGAACTGCATAGTAAGTTTGTCTTCCTCCTCCTTGAAGGTGTAACTGAAGCCCACACAAACACCGGCTCTACTTAGCATAGTGAACCTTTTGCTTCAAAACGTGTTTTGTTGCAATGTTTCCACTACGTTAATCACGTTAAAGCTTGTGGAGATGAAGTATGTAGCCTCAACATGTACTTTTGTCAGACAATTAGGAGATTGCGAAAGCAAAGAGAGGCGAAGTGTCTCCAATGGAAGATGACACCGCCTGTTAGGGTGTCTGGATGCGCGCGCGCCTCTCTCTCTTTCAGAATCTTCTAGGTTTAACTACAGCTAAGCCACTTTCAAGTTTTTCTTCCGGTGTCCGGGTGCGGCGACAGCTGTGTCCCTGTGACGTAGCGTGACTGTAGCGCATGCGCAGCTTGGTCAGCGCAGAGGAAACGCGAAACTCCTTCCAACTTACGTAGTTAGTGTAGCTCACGCTAAAAACTGTCACAAACCTGTCGATCAGCCGGCGCTTATTGGTCGATGCTTTTGCCGGTAAGAATCGAGCCATAATAGGAGCAAGTTTACTCGATCGATTTGTGATAGATTAGTGACAGTTTTTGGATGCACGGGGACGCAGCAGCAGCCGTTCTGACTTGAGCTCTTTTCTGAGACGAGAGGAGAGGATCGTGATCAAGATCCAGTTTCGGGGAAAGGAGGAATCAATCCATGGCCCGGTCGAGTTCTAGGAACCGATCCGGAGGTCGCACACGATCTAGGACCCAATCAAGGAGCCGTAAATCATCCTGCAGGCTCCTGTTCCCTGGCACCGGTGTCAGCTCGGCATAGCCAGTGGTGGTCACCCATCATGCCATGAGCCAGAGAGGAAACGGTCCAGAAATGTTGAGGTCAACTTGGGCAATCTCAAGCCGTTAGATCGTGGGTTCAGGCGGGAAATGGTGCTGCAAGGTACCATGGGCTTGCAAGGCACCAGAAATCAGATGGCAGATATATATTACTACTCGCCTACTGGGGCAAAACTGTGGTCAGGGCCTGAAGTTTGCGTATACTTGGCATAAAATCCCATGCTACCGCTGACACGCGTTGCCATCCATCAGCCACGTGACGGGGTTGTGCCAAACGCGGGGCAACAGTGGACAAGGGGCAAGCGGCGGACTGGTCGAGTTACCCAGACATCAGCAAAGGAAGAATTGTTGGCATCACCTGCCATTTTGTTTCTTGCATCAAAAAAATACAGAGCGGATTTGGTACCCAGGTTAGATCGAACGCTAAAGCAGAGAAACTGAGCGCCGCCGGAACGCAGGTTACCACGAACGCTATAGCAAAGCAGGATAGAAGTGCATGCCCCGCCTCCAGTGAGGAGGAACGCGGAAGATTCGAAGGATCAAAACATAACAATACAGGAGGTCAGTAGAATTATTGACCGGAAGCTAGGGCAGAAACTCGATGTCTTGTTTAAGGAGATAGCTGCAGAATTTGCGGCAATTAGGGTGCCACTAAATTCGTTCACTATCAAGTTCAATAAGATAGATGCGCACTTCGCCGCGCTGGATGCTGAAAGGACGCCAAAACACAGATATATAGCATATCATTGCCATCAAAAATAACAGGCACACTATTTGGCAGTGAAGATGGCCGCTTCTGCAGCAACTCCTTAGTGAAAAGGACAATCCGGAAGCAAATGCGTTGCAAGAAGTATGCATACAGGCAAATCTAATGGCATATAGAGCTTTCTGTACGGAAGGGGAGAAACTCCCTGTGGCTACTAATAAGGAGAAACATAACAGCAATTAGGCAAGACACGGAGGTTAAAAACAACGAACATGTCCTTGTCAAACTCGTATCAAACAAGAAGACAGTAAATATTATTTTATATTCTTTTGATACAACACCACTATACACGTTTTGTCAGTTTTTTACGACCTGCAAGGGCCACCACCCTGTGATTCCTGCTAGTCTGTTTCCCGAGATGGAGCGCAGCAGTGGGGGTCTCGAAGACCAACGAGCGCTGCAGTTAGCGCTCGAGCTCTCCATGCTGGGACTGAACAACGAAAATGACTCTCTGCACCCTAACATGGAAGCATCGTGAATGTATACAACACTCCGTGGCAGAGAAAGGACAAGTTCGGCACACTATTCCAAAAGCCTCTGAATCAAGTTCTGATCGTTGTAGGCGACTTTAACTCTCCACACCTAGCGCGGGGCAAGACGCGAGAAGATATAAAGGATCGGATCCTCTAAAAAGACGCGCAACAGGCAGGGCTAACGCTGTTAACGGATCCACGGAATCTAACACTACGCGGAAACTGCATGAGAGAAGCCACTTCTCCGGATTTCCCCTTTCCTATCCATGTAAAAGACGCCACTTGGTGTAACACTGAGAACTTTGGCAGTAACCATTACATCATCGAAGCTCTGGTGGAAGAAGGACTGCGAAGAACTAAAAGTAAGAAGGCTACAATTGTGGAGTAGGAAACCTTCCGGGAAATCAGAAGCCAAATAGAAAGCACTGAAATCACAAATATAGAAGAGTTGACAGCAGCGCTTCGCGCAAATGTTAAAGAAGACACCATAGAGGTGCCCAAATGAGCACATCTGGTGGAAGTAGACAGCAGTCTTCTGCAGTTACGGCAAGCCAAAAATGAATTGGAGAAGAAGCTAAAGCAACCGAAATGGTACAGGACCCTGAACTGCTCACAGGATCGGCTCAACAAAAAGGTAGAAGAATATGCACTTAGCTATGTCGAAAAAATTGCCAATCTACATGCAATAGGATGAAAACGATCCATAGGACTGGCCACAACATGGCAGCTACTACGCTACCTCTTGAAGCCGGAAAGCTGTAAGTTATCGCTGAAGCAAACAATTCAAAATATTGTCCATTCCTACGATGGGAGATTCTCGAAGAATTACAGGCATGCTATGCGGGAATACCTACCACAGATCTTCAAACCTGGACCTGGATAGACAAATAGGAGAAACAGTAGTCAGGGCTCTATTGTCTCGCATTAAAACTCTCAGCTCAGGGGCCATATGGGCCACAGCCCTTGGTCTCCCATATGTAGTGAGCAACAAAATGTTGTGAAATCTGGATGACGACACAGTCGCTGCCCTCGCAAGATACATACAAGATTGTTGGCAACTAGGACGACTTCCGACCATATAGAAAACAGTGCAGGTCGTCATGATCCCCAATTCTTGCAAAAAGCTACAGATTCAAAATCTAAGACCAGTTTTCTTGGCGTAGTGTGTGGGGAAACTCGTGGAAAGTCATCCTGACAAGACTGAACAGATACATGGAACACACCGGACTCTACCCAAACTCTATGATTGGCTTCAGACCTAATCTGTCAACCCAGGATATTTATCCAACACCAGATCATTCAAGCACATACTGAAGACACGCGAGTTATTTTGGGCCTGGACTTCGCGAAGGCCTTCGATAACATCAAACACAAAGCAATACTTGAAAACCTACAAGATCTCGACGTAGGTGAACAAACATATAACTACGTAAGGGGCGTTCTCTCAATGCGAGAAGCAACGATCCAAATTGGAGAACACAAGTCGGACAAATTTACAGTGGGCAGCAGAGGAACACCCCAGCACTCAGTACTCTTATGCCTTCTCTTCAATGTTGCATTCATCAAGATCCAACGAAGCTAGAAGACATTGAGGGGCTAAACCACAGCCTATATGCAGACGACATCACACTCTGGACACCGGGAGGCAGTGATAGACAAATCGAAGACATCCTTCATGTATCTGTGAAAACTGTTGAAGAATACGTAACCCCTAGAGACCTGAAATGCTCTTCCGAAAAGTCTGAGATGCTTCTGTACCAGCCATCACGCAGCAGAATGGACAAAGAGCAAACCAGAATCGAACTAAAGGCCGGCGGATTTCTCATTCGTAGAGTGGAGAAGGTTAGGATCCTGTGCATGTGGCTGCAGCAAAAGGTCATCGCAAAAAAGCTGCTAACTCAAAAGCTGCGCTCAAGAAATGATGAGTCTAATTAGACGTATCACAAATCGAAAGTCTCGAACGAAAGAAGCAAAGCTCCTAAGACTTGTACACTCCTTTGTCATCAGCAATATCGCCTACGCTGTCCCTACTTACACCTTGCGAACAGCGAGCAGCCTAAGGTTGAAGCAATAGTCAGGAAGAGCATAAAACCAGCCCTTGGTATCCCCATCAGTACATCTACGAACCAGCTAATGAAGCTGGGGGCGCACAATGTGCTGGAAGAGGTAATAGAGGCCAATCAAATCTCCATTTGCGAAAGACTGGCAAAGAACCGGACGCGAAGAAGCCTACTGGTAAAACTAGATATTCGATATGAGAGCCAAAGTTACCAGAAGACGTATGTCCAGATGGAAATCAAGAAGCGAATAAAAATCCCCCCGCTGCCACGAAACATGGATCCAGAGCATCAGCAGGAAAGAAAGAAGAAAAGGGCGGGATGGCAACAGAAGATATATTAACGACAGGACGGGATCTATGTCGACACCGCCGAGTACGAGGACAGGCATGTTTGGGTGGACAATAGTACGGACAATGGGTACTACAATTATAAGTAATTCGATAACATCAATATGCAATTTTGTCAAGGCAAGTGTCTCTCCTCAGGCAGAAAGGATACTAAGAATATGTCATAAGCGACCGGAAAGTCCGATGTTGCAAGGAGACATATCACATAGCAACATCTCTCCTCAGGCAGAAAGGATACTAAGAATGTGTCAGAAGCGACCGGAAAGTCCAATGTTGCAAGGAGACATATCACATAGCAACATGGAAAGTAAGATCTAAGACGCACGGTAAACTGGATGTCGTCAAGCGAGAAATGGACAGATTGAACATTGATATTTGGGTATCAGCGAGCTCAAGTGGACCGGAATGGGAGAATTTAATTCCAGAGACCATTGTCTTTTATTGTGGGCACGAATCCCGGAGAAGGAATGGGGTCGCTCTCTAGTAAACAGAAGAATGGGCAAAGCAGTGCTAGGGCCCAACCCCAAAAACGACCGAATGATTTCACTTCGGATCCAAGGTCACCCTTTTAACATATAACAGCAGAACGATATTGACCAATGCATGCCAATATATATTCAATGTTGATAAGACAACCATATTGGCAGAACATTATTGCCCAAGCTATGCCATGATATGTGCGATGCTGGCCAGCCATCAAGGCTCATTAGACAATATCGACCAGTAGAAAACAAGATATTACAATATTAGGAAGCCGCCAAAGTTGGTTGGACATTATTGACCACTGTATGCCTAGATAAATTCAATATTGAGAAGCCGTTGTTATTTACTGGACGATTTACCAGGTTATACCATGGTGTGGATGATACTGGCAAACCATTGTAGCTGGTTAGCCGATAATAACCAGGTTGTCTCATTGTGTATAGAATAATGGCAAGCTGTTCAATATGCATGGGCATTATTGACCGCGTTTAGCCGGTTGAATGCCAATAACGGATATGGGTGAAGTTCACTGGGCCAATAATGATTATGTTATAGCACGGCTGCACATTATTGGTAGCTCATTGGCACCATTGGGCCAACTTGTGGGCCAGTAATCCCCAATCAATCCCCAATATTGCGCCGATGGCTGGTGCTGCCTGGGAAGAACATGATATAACAATTTGAACCAAGCACGGTTCTTGCCCCCGGAACTGCGACAGTTAGTTTCCCTCAACAGTGCCGGTAAAACGTCGAAGTGGGGACGGGGAGCGGCGACGAGGGGAAGGTGATCGGCAAGTGGTATACGTTTGATTGCGGCGAGATACAAAGTGGGAACCGGGCGGAGTCCTCGGCGAGGGCTGGTCCGTATCGTAGGAGTAGTTCCAGAGGTTAGCTCAAGAAGGTGGACCGCTCTTTGGAAGGAGCGGCTCCGAAGATCCGGCTCGCTTCGGGGCGACCCATTCCTAATCAAATATTTGTATTACAAAGAGTCTGTGTGGGACGCTGGGAGGTGAAAAAAAATATTTGTATTGGGGTACCATGAAATCCGTTGCCGTTTTTGGCGGAGAGTGTTTTCAATGAAAAAATAGCAAACCAGGTAATACTTTCCCTGTATACTTTGAACCCAGCCAGAATCTGGAGATAAAGAAGCAAGTTTGTTTGGTGTCATAACAGTGACCGAAAGCCAGTTTTTCATCTCTGCAGGACCAGCTTCCTCATCCTGCGCGTCATTTTATTAATTCATGAGTTGCCTTCCTCCTTTCCTCCCGATATTTGATATTTGAAACTGAATTAAAAGGGAATTATTTCAATGCATATTTCCTTCAGAGCTTGGCAATCTCAGCAATCACGTAGTCTAAACAAACTGCTGTTCTACGTAGTTGCGCCATCGAGACCGCTCCTATTCACCGCCCGTCTGCGTCCCATCTTATGTGAATAGATAGCGGCTCGTAAAGCGCTTAATTGCACATAAACGTTTGGCGCTGACGCACATGGTGGCGTCGTATGAGCTAGTAGGGAGCGCATTTTTTGAGGGGCTGTCGCGCGTTGAGACACTTGAAGCAGCTGCGCTCTCCAAAATCTGCGGTAACGCCCCTCTCGGCCGCTTTTGTAAGCGAATCAAACTTCGGCGAAGTTTCATGATCATTTGGAGTATTGGAGGACTCTAGGATTATCTTAAACCTAGGAGAGGTTGTTTAGCTGCTTGCATTGCTTGTAGGAAGGGTTAAGTTGCATAAAACAACTTTTCGTTTAAATGTTTTAATTTTGTTTGTTCACGCGTTTTTCGTACATGCTTTTTATTGTGTCTTCTCTAGAAACCGCTGAGGCAGGAGGCCGTGGCCAATCCCAGCCATTTACGGGAGAGCGACGTGAGCTCGAGGAAGGAAACAACAACGAGGGCGTAGTATATTACGTCTCAGCCAGAGGCCGTGGCCGACCATTATAGAGCGGTGAAAAATTATAGTAAAGTCTCTCCTCAGGCAGAAAGGATACTAAGAATATGTCAAGATGACAGAGAAAAATCCGGCTAATATGGGCACCAGCCCATTCCCAGCTTCAGGAAATAAGGGAGTTCATAAATTTGCCCATGTCTCACCTTCTGGGTAGGCTCTGTCTGACCCTCAGTACGCCCTCAGCAGGGACAGGCTAGTCAGCTACATTACTGAGCACTATCGACTAAAAGGGTTAGAATACCCATCGGCAGATAGCACAATAAATAAGATTTAAGAAAGCACTTGGAGGCACTTACAAACAAGGACTTTTCCGAACCCAACTACCCCAAGCCAGTGCTACATGAAGCAATTCTCAGATATGTGCAAACTATGTTTTAATAAGACGGATCTGGTTCATATGATATGGATGTGTCCAGAAATAAAGATATTAATGAAGAGACAAAAACGAAACAATTTAAGGAGACTACTGCTGAGCTCACACCCTGAGACTCAGCCAGGTGTATAATCCGACTGGCCGAACGCGCCACTCTGGTCCATGGGCGCCAGGCCATCGTGTAGGCAGAGAGGTTGACACCTATTCTTTGATAGGTTGACACCACCCCTACTTCGAAGCCTGGTGTTTGGTCAGTTTGGACACTGGCCTGTGGCGGTAGGAGGGGAAGTGCTTTCCCTGCTGCTGCCACCTCTTTTGCTGTTCTGGAAAATGGGGAGGAGGCCCATGGACTATGACTGCGCTTTCTAGGCGCTTCCGATAACCTCATTAATGGTTTGTGACAGTCGACACGTGATGTCACCAAGTGCACACAGTTGTTCTCGAGCCTAGGCTTAATAGTTACGAATGCTTCGGCTTTTCCCATGTGAGAGACTCCCTGCTGTCTTTGACTGGGTCAGTTTCTGTGTGTTGCGCTGAGAATGTCTTCAATGATAATGTACTGCCTTACAGGTGCCGGTGCACCATTGCAGTGTTTACTTGGTTAATCTGAGTGATCTACCTATATCCATCTTGAGCCCTTCAAGCTTACCATCAAACAAAATTGCCTCTTTTTGGGACACCACGAAAGCACAATTGCCGGTCGTACATAAGAGAAGCCGCCTAGTGTGCGGGCAAAGGTGGACATCTGAGTTCGAGGGTGCAAAGGTAGGCCGGGGCACCTATGGAAACGTGTACAAGGCTCGTCAGAAAGACGGGTGTGACAGTAGGGACTATGCGTTCAAGGAGGTTGAAGGCACAGGTATCTCAACGTCGGCCTGCAGAGAGATTGCGCTTCTGCGGGAGCTGAAACACACCAATGTTTTCAGCTTTCATCGGGTATTCCTGTCGCACAATGAACGAAAGGTCTACCTTCCCTTTGATTTCGCTGAGCACGACCTCTGGAAACCAACCAACATAATTGTAATGGGTGAAGGTTCAGGGCAAGGCAGAGTAAAGATTGCCGACATGGGCTTTACGCGCCTACGTAATAATTAGCGCCCTTTATGTAATACTGTTGACGCAGTTAAAACCTGGAAGTCGGCTACTGTGGATACCTTCAAGCTCTGTGTAGCTTAAAAATCCCTCTGCTGAGGCTGTCGCCCTTTTTTCTCTCTGAAGGCCTTGTACCATGGGGGTCCTTGAAGCACGGAGTTCGGCGGACATCCGAGCTCCACGAGCACCAGGAGACGGAAAGTGACCTGATTTTGGGCACCAATTTAGAAATTGTGTCTCTGGGACTGCGGTGGCCGCTTTTGGCTGAGTTGTGCGCGCGGTAGAAATGTGTAAAACATGGAGGGTGGCAATGACGACGGAAAATCTAAACCTTAGCGGCGTAGCCCTATCGGGAGCGGATGAAGAAAGCAGTAAGGAGGAGAGGAACCAGAGACATAACGTGCCCGCCGAAGGCAGCAAAAATCGCAGCAGCCATCATTTGCCGGAGACCACAGGGACATGACTTTCTCTGCACAATGCTGTGCATATGCGAGACGTGGTACAATGAACGCGATGAGAGGTTGCCCCGGGCAAGATCCGAGAAAGGGGTCCTCGTGTACACTCATGGCTAGCTTATGGGCTTTCCTTGCGAACTTGGGGGTGCCACTAGTGCCAACGAGAGCGGATGTGCTTCGCATGGGCTCTGAATTTCGGCCTCTGGACCCGTAATTGTTTACACGACGTTTCTTATTTTGGCCTCAGAAGATACTTGATTGCGCCCGGACCTGGGAGAGCCAACATTTGTGAGTGTGCGAACTTTTTTGAGGACTTCATGGCGTATTGTGCGTCGACACCGTGCGTCTCACGCCTGGTGTAGCGAACGAAGGCGAGGAACGCTGCGAGACCCGCCGTCATTGTGGCATTTCTCGGTCTCCCACAGGCCGCGGAACCCATCGCTATGCAAGCGTTTATGGAAGGGCAACTCATCACACCTGAAGAGCTTAAAGACGGCTTCTGGATTACTCCAAGTACCAGGAGCTCTACCGTAAGCCTAATGCCGCTGGCCCGAGCGGCGGCGGTAACCCCGATGGTGACGGCACCTCGTCCGCATCGGGGAAGAACGCCGGCCGACACCCACCGGTAAAAATGGGTACAAGCGTCCCCCGGCCTGGCGTTCGGCTTTTCCAGGGGTGTGCGTGTGGGAGTAGCTCCTTAAATTCCCGCTGCGCGCCCCTCTTCCGCAGTGGCCCAAACCCAGTTTCGAACATCGCAGCCTGCAAAGGTGGTCCTGTTTGTCTTGCAAAGGTACTTCCTTTTGAGCCTCACCTGAAGTGCTCCCTTAGAGCCTCAGCTGCAGCAGTCCTAAAAAAACGACGGACCAAATGTCGACCCGCACGGACGGCGGCTACCCCTCTCACCCGCTGAGGCCATCCTATACTACAGCACCCGGCTGGACAACTACGAGCGGACCGAGGCGTCCCAGTACCATGACATCTGGTATCTGGGCCTCGACGCCAGCAAGATCGAGTTCGACGAGGGGGTCGGCCAGAATGGCGGATACGACGACGAGACCGGCTCCTTTATCAAGGTGATGCACGACCACATCGCTTACCGGTACGAAATCTTGGAGGTGATCGGAAAGGGCTCCTTTGGCCAAGTCATCAGGGCCTACGACCACAAGACCAAAGAGCATGTCGCGCTCAAGATCATCCGCAACAAGAAGAGGTTCCACCAGCAGGCCCTCATTGAGGTGAAGATACTGGACCACTTGAAAAGGAAAGACAAGGACGGGTACCACAACGTCATTCAGATGTACGACTATTTGTACTTTAGGAATCATCTGTGCATCATGTTCGAGCTGATGGGCATGAACCTGTACGAACTCATCAAGGACAACAAGTACCAAGTCTTCAGCTTGAATCTCGTCAGGAGGTTCGCCTACTCCCTTATTCAATGCCTGCGGCTCCTCCACTGAGAGAAGATTATCCACTGTGATCTCAAGCCTGAAAATTGCCATCAGGTACGGAAGTAGTGGCGCGCTACAATTTCAGTGGCAAGTCAAGTGAAGACCTGTCTTTTACCAAGGGGGACATCATGACTATAGTCTCCGACACGCCGGACTGCAACTCGTTCCGGGGACGGCACACTGACGGTCGGGAAGGTCTCATACCGCTCAACTACATTCTCTATGTGCAGCATGAAATTAAGGAAGATCCAGCTCCCACAGCTGCCTACCGATCATTTCAAGTTTGTCTTCAGACCGCAAGTTCCGATCGACTCCCCTCTCTAAGTAGGGGCCACTCTACATCAGGCGATTGGCAGCGCAGCTGGCATCAAGGACGCCCGAGTGTTCGAATAAGATATTTCCCAGCGACACCCAGTCAACCAACGATTACTATCAACACCCCAAACAGGGCTCGTGGAGAAGCCTATAGGAAAGTAGTGGCCTTTACCCGCAACGGAAAGGCGTACCCTGTCAAAACCTACGTACCAGCTCCGGATCTCTCTGTCAGTTTTGACATATTCTTAAATGCAAAGTGTCAGAACTTGCAAACTCCATTGCTGTCCTCGGGCGTTGGCAGCAGAAGGCCACCCAGACTCTGCAAGAACTTAAGATTGCGCATGAGAGCACAGATCAGCAGATTAAGCACTTAGAATCGGTACTGCGTGGCGTGATGGGGCAGCAGCAAATTACTGTATCTCCATCCGAGGCGGAGGGGACAAGCCAAAGTAAAACATGGATTCCGCCAAACGGAAAATAATTACAGTCTGGCAGTGAAACTGTAGGGAGTACGCACGCAAGGCCAACCTACAGATCCACATACAGAACACCACTGTCAAACCAGACATTATTGCACTACAAGAACCCTCTAGAGTGGCTACTCTTTCAGGCTATGTTACCGTTACGCAACTGCGAACCAGCCGCAAATATCCAGCAAAGACCTTACTGGTCAAAAGGTACATCAGCTATGTGCAGCATGAATTTAAGGACGTAAACCTAGATTATACGCTTGTTGATATCATTCTCGCCGAGAAGGGACAGCGAAGAACATACGTCCTCTACGTCTACAGCTCTCCCAAGGATCGCACCCAGGAAACAAGTAAACTCCTAGACGAAATTGTGAGAAAGGCCAGAAGGAATCAGCTTATTATAGTTGGGGTAAAGGCACTGCAATATTAGGGAAGATTCAGGAGCTGGGCATCAAGCTACTGAATGATACTACCAAACCAACGAGAACCGGCAACAGTATATCAAGTGACACTAATCCTGATCTGTCACTAGCTCAAAACGTAAGCAATCCCACATGGCTCAATACTGTGGAAGACCTTAACAGCGACCACTACATTCTCGCCATTGCAATACAGACCAACTCACGTAATACGAGGGCATGGCAGTATGTTCAATTGGGCAAGTTGGTAGACATTGATAATTGTTAAACAGCGCGAACAATGGTAGACAAGAACGAGAAAGACGCGGGACAGCGCTTGTCCCGTGTGTTTCTCGTTCTTGTCCACCGTTGTTCGCGCTGTGTTACAATTATGAAGAGGGGCATGGAACTCCTGTAAGCACACCGACTAGGATAAATTCATGAAAGACAAGGACAGTAATGCGCCGTGCAGCATCTCGGACTTGGAGACGTGGGTCCAGGATATATGCGTAGACGCCCTTAAGCACACCAGTAGCATAGAAATGGACGAGGAGGAAACCGTCATAGACTCCAGGCTAGCGCACATGTGGGAAGCCAGACACGCGCTCAAGAAATGGAAAAAGCAGAGAATTAATCGGAAGCTCAGGTTACGCATTGCACGGCTTGAGAAGGAAATTGAAGAACACGCCATTAACCTTACACGCCAGAACTGGTATCAGGTATGCGACGAACTTAATGGGCAGCTTGGAAACAAGAACACGTGGAACCTTCTTCGCCACCTTCTTGATCCAGCCCAGTCCAAGACAGCCAAAAGAAACGCTATAGACCAGTCATCCATGCATATCCCGAAAGCGGTGAACAATTGTTATTGTCACTACAAGATAAATATGTAAACTACAGCAAAGATGGAGATTTGTACCCGGACTACACGGGACGCGACTACCCAAATCTTGACGAGCCTTTCTCGGACGCAGTGATCTCGGCCGCACTGTCTCAACTCAAGATAAAATCTGCACCTGAACCAGATAAATTCAATAATTGGATTCTGAGGAGCCTAGATCTAAATTCAGTCACAGCGCTCACGGTTTACTTCAATGAATGCTGGGAGAGTGGTAGCATACCCCAATGCTGTAAGCAGGCCAAGATGATTTTTATTCCAAAACCCAACAACATGATAAACCTCAATAACCTAAGACCAATCTTGCTTACCTCATGCTTAGGTAAGCTAACGTAGCATATTGTGCTTAATAGACTGCAGGACTATGCTGAATACTCCCTTTTATCACACACAATGGAGGGCTTCAAAAGGGGTCTTTCGACACAGGATGTCATGCTTCAACTTTCACATGACATAATTAATAGATCTAAAAAGGTAAATTCGCAGGCTATCCTGGCTATCGACCTAATGAAAGCATTTCACAATGTCTCCCATTATTCTATACTAGAGCACCTAAACGAAATTAACCCTGGACGAAAGGCTTACAACAACATCAAGGCATTTCTAAGTGAGCGCTCGGTGGAATTGCACGTGGGCAATTTTAAATCCTACTCGATAAAGCTGGGAAACAGAGGCACCCCTCAGGGGGCTGTTCTCCCTCCGTTCCTCTTGAATCTGGCATTAATCAAGATTCCGGATACACTCGTCAAAATACCAGGAGTACCGCAAAGCCTCAACGTGGATCATATTACGGTGTGGGCAACTAAGAGCTCTCATGGTGAAATCGAGGCCGCTCTTCAAGCAGCTGCAGACGTCATCGATGAAGAGGCCAGGAGAGCGGGCCCAGAATGCTCCCCTGAAAAATAGGAGCTTATAGTGTTTCATAAAGGTAAATAAATGCGCCCTTGATGACAGTCATTATACAGGGTGTGGAAGTAACAGAGGTTCAAGTTCAAGATCCTGGGGCTCAGGCTACAAACTCTGGAAACGCACCAGCAATCAACAAACTGAAATGGGTATTTCACCAAACAACCAGACTAATACAAAGAATAATAGAAACCTGCATGAAACTGCGACGCTGAAGGACGACGATATCTGAAGGAGCAATATCTATGTCGACGCCGGAAATGATTCGCAGTTGCTATTTGATATGGCTGCGAATGCAAACGGATTTGACTCGAATGCGGACTTGAGAACCACCGTTCTGCAGGTTTGGGGCGAATACCTCCAGGCGGAGGCCTTAAAAAATGATCTCAAAAAGCAGATTCAAGATGCTCACTCGGATTTCGAGTTGTCTTTCACGCATTGGCCGTATCAATGGGCTACTCAAACAGGAACATGAATTGAAAAGAAAGGTTGCCTTCTTTGAGCAGCTGTCGAAGTTTAAATCCCAAGCGATAACAAAGGATGCACTTGAAGGCGAAGGGTTCAAAGGTGCCCTAGATGAAAATTGCGTAGACGTGAATAAGAATAAGGCATGAATAAGATGAAAGAACACGACCTCTTCTAACTCATAGACGCCTTCATCATAAGCAGGATTACTAACTCCCTCCCGTACTTAAGACTTCAACGAAACGAAGTTGAGAGAATCGACGCCATCATTAGAATGGCTTACAAAACAGCAATGAGCCTGGTGCTCTCGACGCCCAACGAAGAGCTTCTCAAACTCGGGGTCCACAATACTCCCTCCCGTACTTAAAACTTCAACGAAGCGAAGTTGAGAGAATCGACGCCATCATTAGAATGGCTTACAAAACAGCAATGGGCCTGGTGCTCTCGACGCCCAACGAAGAGCTTCTCAAACTCGGGGTCCACAATACCTACGAGGGACTCAAAGAAGCACAACGAACTGCCCAAATAAGGCGCCTATCCGGCACGCCCGCCAGAAGGACAATATTTGAAAGATTAGGTATTGAGTGCGAACCCCTACAAGACTATCAAACTATTCAACGCGATATCCGAAAGAGGATCACCATCAAGCCTCTTCCTCGGAACATGAACCCCCACACCTATCAAAGCCGAAGAAGAGCACGAGCTAAGAGCCTTCTCAAAACCTTGAGCCGGCTACAGGATGTCATCTACGTCGACGCCGCAGAAGACGAGGAAGACCCTAACAAATATTCGATATCTCAAGTCACACAGCCCAACACTAACCCAGCGAGACTCGTTATGGCGGAGACTTTCCACATCCAGACCCCTAGTGGCGGAGGAGGCCGCCATCGCCGCGGCCATCGCTTTTACTAAAGCAACAACAATAGTAAGCGACTCCAAACTGGCAATCAGTAACTTTGCTAGAGGTAGTCTCCAAACCCGCCTCACAAATACTCAGTGAAATAAAAGAATCTCCTCTCGAGAGAGATATCAAGTTAATATTAACCCCAGCTGTGAAGCTTAACCTAAATTATGGATCCTACAAAAACGAAGGCGCTGAAGAAGGCAAAAAACTCGGTCAAATCGGACGTCTGCTGTTGTGTGAAAGAAGAGCTGCCTGAGGTGGCAGCTGCGGACTGTGCTATAGGCGTTAGTAGCCATTTGTGTAACGGGATTGATTTTAAAAAAAATGTGCCTGGAACTGAGAACATGGGCATGTTTTTTGGAACGCTGGAAACCAAAACAACGAAGCCGCTCCGGAACAACTGGATGAAGAGCCACATCGAGCAGTCAATCAGTGAGGAAGCAAGGAAAAAGATAGCAGCTCTCATTGAGGGTGTTCACCAGCTGTCCGACATTCTATTTATCTCCAGCTTCCCACTGGGACCGCATTGAGCAGATCCTCTTAAACAGAAATTTTCGGGCAATCTGTTGGACAAGAAGGCAGATGCAGAGGTGGCACAGACTTACACTTGGATCCAGAGCCACCTTGCAGACCCGGAGATATCACTGCCTAAGCAAGTGTACGAGGAATACAGGAGTTTCTTTGAAAAGAACAAGATTTAACCACTTTGTGCGGCTGACTTTGGCAGGTGATGAAACACGCTTTCCCATCAGTGAGACTTGGCAAAAGAGGCAATTCTAGGTACTGCTATAGCGGGCTTCGCAAGAAGTCAGAAATGAAGTCGCCAATTCTACCAAACGTGCTTTCGGCAACTGATGACTCGTTGGCCAAAGAGCGTCCTCGGTATGGCTCGGAGGAAGAACTTAGCCAGGCCTTCTGTCTGCTTGTGAGTGAATGGGCCGAGAAGGTGCTGCCAAACAAGTTCCCTACCGTGTCCCACCTGGCACGTTATCTGGTGAACAGCACATTTGTCGACGCCCGCTCTGTGGCTGCCGTGACTGTGCTCTGAGCCAAGGCACTGGGCAATGACAAAGCCAGCCAAGCCAGTAGCACACCTCGGGGCCAGGGTAAGCGGCGAGAAGCACAGCAGCAGTTGCAGAGCAAATTACAGGAGAAAAAGAGCCTGGGTGACCAGAAGCGCAAGCTCACCGAGCAACGCTCGCACTCGGCACAGTCTTCGCAGTGCAGCACACCAGTTGAGGGCCGCTCCCAGCAGCAGCAGCAGCACCGGAGGGTATTGGCCGCGACACCTCTGGGCAAACGGGACCAGGCCTTGCCGTCCCTGGTCTCCTGTGACGGAGACGTGGTGCTGAGATTGAAGGAGGAGCCTGCGGAACCCACGTTGCACACCTCTGCCCCGCCAGCAAACAACATCATATTTGTCCCCACCATGCAGAGCCTGCAGCTTGGCACCCAGGACCCTGCAAGCAGCAGCAGCAGCAATGCGGCCGCACTCTCGGCTGAGGCGGGGTGCAAGTACAAGAAAATCAGGCCAAAGCCAGCCGCATGCCTGAGCACAGCAGTGGTGCTCCGCTTCAGCCGGGAAGCTGGCCTGGCGGTCACGCCTATGGCTGAGGTGGTGCCATCATCTCAGTCTCCGGTCGTTGTGTGTGCGGATCCACTGCAGAAGCGGGAGGCCCATCCAACGGACCCAAGCTCAGCAGCATAGCCTCACAGGTGTCTAAGGATGGAGTAAGCAGCAACAGTTCGGATTGGGATGCCAAGCTCAGCACGGAGGTGTCTGTGGGAATGATGAAGAGGCATTCAGAGGATGGGGAGGCCCTGCTTTGCAAGAGGAGGCACACCGAGGATGGTTCCAGGACACCCAAATTGGAAGCAGCCAACCTGGACCTACTGCTGCCCACCCAGGTGGCAGTGAAGGAAAAAAATGTGTGTGGTGCATCTGGAAAAAGAGGCACTGAACCAGTACTATAGAAACTCCTCATATGACGCTTCCATTCTGGAGAAGCTGGCTTTTCCAGAATGCGCGGAATCCGGGAAATGACGCTGCCCACCAATACGCTCGAGAATTAGCGGGCCGAGCGGCGGCGCAAAATCAGGAACCAAAACCATTCGGTGATTCAGCCGTATCATACCACGAACTCACTGCACATTCCAAAGCAATGAGAACACTCCCACCACCCCCTAAAACTGACCAGACAACAAGCAATATGGAGACACTACAGACGGGGATCCTCCCCAATCTAAACTACATATCAAAATTCATTCTTTCTGCCGGTTTTGCGGTGATAAAGACAACTTCGAGCATATGATCTGGGCGTGCAAAGCCCATAAGCCTCTCTCAAAACTCTCGCATGATCCCTCTAAAGAAGCTTGGGACGAGCTAAGGTCCAGCGGTGACCCTGGCATTCAGTTCAAAGCCGTCGAATGGGCCGGCGTTTCCAAGTCTCCACGGCCTGCGGAACGCTAGCTGACTTCCCCTATTCCTCCCACTTATTGTAAATGAAGCTTTATCAGCTTCAGCCTTGCGAACTTGATGGCCGCATTGACCCACCCGGATGGCTGCCCCGGAGCTGTGTGGACACCGCCCACCATGAACCTGTTCTTCATCTCTGTGACGGTGTGCAACTGCCTAAATATGATAATCTGCTGACCTGCTTCGAACGTCGAGACTGGGATGGACGCCTTCTTGTGGGTGCTCTCTACTGTAGGAGGGATCGCAGCAAAAGTCGCACCTACCCGCATGAAAGATATGATTTTATATGCATGCAATACGATTGTCCGTCCCGAGATTCCTCCTGAAGTTCGCCGGGCACTGAACAGCGCTCGTTCTGTGGCTTTCTTTTATCCTTTCCTTTGTCTTCTTATTCGCGCTGTTGAAATTAATAATGAGTAAGTACCAACTCGGCCAACAAAGTATTTTGGTAACCATAACGCCGTCCCCGGAAGTCACAATATTGGACGACTGCGGTCGCTTGAACCCCCGCTCGGCGGTGCCTCCGACCTGGGATGAATATCATGGAAGTGGATGGCGAGCCATCTCGCCGGAAGAGCTAGGACCGCAGCAGGAATGGGCGCGAGCCCCCAGAAAGCGAGAAAATAAGCACCTCAGCAGAGACAACCAAGGAAGCCAAGATGGAAGTGGGGCTGGCAGCGAGCAAAACAAAATGGCTTTTGGAGTAGGGATTAAGAAGGCAGAACGCCCGGTGATATCACAAAAGCTGTGTTTGCCTGCGGAAGACCATAAAATCATTGCTCGCCAGAAAGGTGGACTACATTTCAGGCTCCTTAGAGGAGAGCAGATTCACGAGGCCATATGAAAGGCCGCTGTGCTCAGCGCTGAAGAAATGCAGGTGAACACCATTTTCAATAATGAGAAGCAAGACACCATTCTGGTTAGCTCACCCAGTAAGAAAAGAGGAGACCGCTATTTGCTGATCGAAGAATCTAAGGTCGAGGAGTCATCGTTTCTCACGGCTCCGGAGAACTGTGGAAAAGGGGTCATCAACGGCGTTCCGTTAGACCACAGTCGGGAGGAATTCAAAGGACGCTTTCAGCATGACCGACATACAGATTCTCAGCACTAGACGTATGAGCAATACCGAATCAGTAATCGTACGTTTCGCAACGAAGAGTGTGCCACGGTACGTGGTTTACTCAACGTGCCACAGCGCTGCCTACTCCAGGTTGACGTTGTGTGTACTTTATAGGAAAGGCACAGTATTTGTCATTTTTCTGTGGACACTTGAACTGCATAGTAAGTTTGTCTTCCTGCTCCTTGAAGGTGAAATTGAAGCCCACACAAACACCGGCTCTACTTAGCATAGTGAACCTTTTGCTTCAAAACGTGTTTTGTTGCAATATTTCCACTACGTTTCTCACGTTACAGCTTGTGGAGATGAAGTATGTAGCCTCAACATGTACTTTTGTCAGACAATTAGCAGATTGCGAAAGCAAAGAGAGGCGAAGTGTCTCCAATGGAAGATGACACCACCTGTTAGGGTGTCTCGATGCGCGCGCGCCTCTCTCTCTTTCAGAATCTTCTAGGTTTAACTATAGCTAAGCCACTTTCAAGTTTTTCTTCCGGTGTCCGGGTGCGGCGGCAGCTGTGTCCCTGTGACGTAGCGTGACTGTAGCGCATGCGCAGCTTGGTCAGCGCAGAGGAAACGCGAAACTCCTTCCAACTTACGTAGTTAGTGTAGCTCACGCTACAAAACTGTCACAAACCTGTCGATCAGCCGGCGCTTATTGGTCGATGGTTTTGCCGGTAAGAATCGAGCCATAATAGGAGCAAGTTTACTCGATCGATTTGTGATAGATTAGTGACAGTTTTTGGATGCACGGGGACGCAGCAGCAGCCGTTCTGACTTGAGCTCTTTTCTGAGACGAGAGGAGAGGATCGTGATCAAGATCCAGTTTCGGGGAAAGGAGGAATCAATCCATGGCCCGGTCGAGTTCTAGGAACCGATCCGGAGGTCGCACACGATCTAGGACCCAATCAAGGAGCCGTAAATCATCCTGCAGGCTCCTGTTCCCTGGCACCGGTGTCAGCTCGGCATAGCCAGTGGTGGTCACCCATCATGCCATGAGCCAGAGAGGAAACGGTCCAGAAATGTTGAGGTCAACTTGGGCAATCTCAAGCCGTTAGATCGTGGGTTCAGGCGGGAAATGGTGCTGCAAGGTACCATGGGCTTGCAAGGCACCAGAAATCAGATGGCAGATATATATTACTACTCGCCTACTGGGGCAAAACTGTGGTCAGGGCCTGAAGTTTGCGTATACTTGGCATAAAATCCCATGCTACCGCTGACACGCGTTGCCATCCATCAGCCACGTGACGGGGTTGTGCCAAACGCGGGGCAACAGTGGACAAGGGGCAAGCGGCGGACTGGTCGAGTTACCCAGACATCAGCAAAGGAAGAATTGTTGGCATCACCTGCCATTTTGTTTCTTGCATCAAAAAAATACAGAGCGGATTTGGTACCCAGGTTAGATCGAACGCTAAAGCAGAGAAACTGAGCGCCGCCGGAACGCAGGTTACCACGAACGCTATAGCAAATCAGGATAGAAGTGCATGCCCCGCCTCCAGTGAGGAGGAACGCGGAAGATTCGAAGGATCAAAACATAACAATACAGGAGGTCAGTAGAATTATTGACCGGAAGCTAGGGCAGAAACTCGATGTCTTGTTTAAGGAGATAGCTGCAGAATTTGCGGCAATTAGGGTGCCACTAAATTCGTTCACTATCAAGTTCAATAAGATAGATGCGCACTTCGCCGCGATGGATGCTGAAAGGACGCCAAAACACAGATATATAGCATATCATTGCCATCAAAAATAACAGGCACACTATTTGGCAGTGAAGATGGCCGCTTCTGCAGCAACTCCTTAGTGAAAAGGACAATCCGGAAGCAAATGCGTTGCAAGAAGTATGCATACAGGCAAATCTAATGGCATATAGAGCTTTCTGTACGGAAGGGGAGAAACTCCCTGTGGCTACTAATAAGGAGAAACATAACAGCAATTAGGCAAGACACGGAGGTTAAAAACAACGAACATGTCCTTGTCAAACTCGTATCAAACAAGAAGACAGTAAATATTATTTTATATTCTTTTGATACAACACCACTATACACGTTTTGTCAGTTTTTTACGACCTGCAAGGGCCACCACCCTGTGATTCCTGCTAGTCTGTTTCCCGAGATGGAGCGCAGCAGTGGGGGTCTCGAAGACCAACGAGCGCTGCAGTTAGCGCTCGAGCTCTCCATGCTGGGACTGAACAACGAAAATGACTCTCTGCACCCTAACATGGAAGCATCATGAATGTATACAACACTCCGTGGCAGAGAAAGGACAAGTTCGGCACACTATTCCAAAAGCCTCTGAACCAAGTTCTGATCGTTGTAGGCGACTTTAACTCTCCACACCTAGCGCGGGGCAAGACGCGAGAAGATATAAAGGATCGGATCCTCTAAAAAGACGCGCAACAGGCAGGGCTAACGCTGTTAACGGATCCACGGAATCTAACACTACGCGGAAACTGCATGAGAGAAGCCACTTCTCCGGATTTCCCCTTTCCTATCCATGTAAAAGACGCCACTTGGTGTAACACTGAGAACTTTGGCAGTAACCATTACATCATCGAAGCTCTGGTGGAAGAAGGACTGCGAAGAACTAAAAGTAAGAAGGCTACAATTGTGGAGTAGGAAACCTTCCGGGAAATCAGAAGCCAAATAGAAAGCACTGAAATCACAAATATAGAAGAGTTGACAGCAGCGCTTCGCGCAAATGTTAAAGAAGACACCATAGAGGTGCCCAAATGAGCACATCTGGTGGAAGTAGACAGCAGTCTTCTGCAGTTACGGCAAGCCAAAAATGAATTGGAGAAGAAGCTAAAGCAACCGAAATGGTACAGGACCCTGAACTGCTCACAGGATCGGCTCAACAAAAAGGTAGAAGAATATGCACTTAGCTATGTCGAAAAAATTGCCAATCTACATGCAATAGGATGAAAACGATCCATAGGACTGGCCACAACATGGCAGCTACTACGCTACCTCTTGAAGACGGAAAGCTGTAAGTTATCGCTGAAGCAAACAATTCAAAATATTGTCCATTCCTACGATGGGAGATTCTCGAAGAATTACAGGCATGCTATGCGGGAATACCTACCACAGATCTTCAAACCTGGACCTGGATAGACAAATAGGAGAAACAGTAGTCAGGGCTCTATTGTCTCGCATTAAAACTCTCAGCTCAGGGGCCATATGGGCCACAGCCCTTGGTCTCCCATATGTAGTGAGCAACAAAATGTTGTGAAATCTGGACGACGACACAGTCGCTGCCCTCGCAAGATACATGCAAGATTGTTGGCAACTAGGACGACTTCCGACCATATAGAAAACAGTGCAGGTCGTCATGATCCCCAATTCTTGCAAAAAGCTACAGATTCAAAATCTAAGACCAGTTTTCTTGGCGTAGTGTGTGGGGAAACTCGTGGAAAGTCATCCTGACAAGACTGAACAGATACATGGAACACAACGGACTCTACCCAAACTCTATGATTGGCTTCAGACCTAATCTGTCAACCCAGGATATTTATCCAACACCAGATCATTCAAGCACATACTGAAGACACGCGAGTTATTTTGGGCCTGGACTTCGCGAAGGCCTTCGATAACATCAAACACAAAGCAATACTTTAAAACCTACAAGATCTCGACGTAGGTGAACAAACATATAACTACGTAAGGGGCGTTCTCTCAATGCGAGAAGCAACGATCCAAATTGGAGAACACAAGTCGGACAAATTTACAGTGGGCAGCAGAGGAACACCCCAGCACTCAGTACTCTTATGCCTTCTCTTCAATGTTGCATTCATCAAGATCCAACGAAGCTAGAAGACATTGAGGGGCTAAACCACAGCCTATATGCAGACGACATCACACTCTGGACACCGGGAGGCAGTGATAGACAAATCGAAGACATCCTTCATGTATCTGTGAAAACTGTTGAAGAATACGTAACCCCTAGAGACCTGAAATGCTCTTCCGAAAAGTCTGAGATGCTTCTGTACCAGCCATCACGCAGCAGAATGGACAAAGAGCAACCCAGAATCGAACTAAATGCCGGCGGATTTCTCATTCGTAGAGTGGAGAAGGTTAGGATCCTGTGCATGTGGCTGCAGCAAAAGGTCATCGCAAAAAAGCTGCTAACTCAAAAGCTGCGCTCAAGAAATGATGAGTCTAATTAGACGTATCACAAATCGAAAGTCTCGAACGAAAGAAGCAAAGCTCCTAAGACTTGTACACTCCTTTGTCATCAGCAATATCGCCTACGCTGTCCCTACTTACACCTTGCGAACAGCGAGCAGCCTAAGGTTGAAGCAATAGTCAGGAAGAGCATAAAACCAGCCCTTGGTATCCCCATCAGTACATCTAATAACCAGCTAATGAAGCTGGGGGCGCACAATGTGCTGGAAGAGGTAATAGAGGCCAATCAAATCTCCATTTGCGAAAGACTGGCAAAGAACCGGACGCGAAGAAGCCTACTGGTAAAACTAGATATTCGATATGAGAGCCAAAGTTACCAGAAGACGTATGTCCAGATGGAAATCAAGAAGCGAATAAAAATCCCCCCGCTGCCACGAAACATGGATCCAGAGCATCAGCAGGAAAGAAAGAAGAAAAGGGCGGGATGGCAACAGAAGATATATTAACGACAGGACGGGATCTATGTCGACACCGCCGAGTACGAGGACAGGCATGTTTGGGTGGACAATAGTACGGACAATGGGTACTACAATTATAAGTAATTCGATAACATCAATATGCAATTTTGTCAAGGCAAGTGTCTCTCCTCAGGCAGAAAGGATACTAAGAATATGTCATAAGCGACCGGAAAGTCCGATGTTGCAAGGAGACATATCACATAGCAACATCTCCCCTCAGGCAGAAAGGATACTAAGAATGTGTCAGAAGCGACCGGAAAGTCCAATGTTGCAAGGAGACATATCACATAGCAACATGGAAAGTAAGATCTAAGACGCACGGTAAACTGGATGTCGTCAAGCGAGAAATGGACAGATTGAACATTGATATTTGGGTATCAGCGAGCTCAAGTGGACCGGAATGGGAGAATTTAATTCCAGAGACCATTGTCTTTTATTGTGGGCACGAATCCCGGAGAAGGAATGGGGTCGCTCTCTAGTAAACAGAAGAATGGGCAAAGCAGTGCTAGGGCCCAACCCCAAAAACGACCGAATGATTTCACTTCGGATCCAAGGTCACCCTTTTAACATATAACAGCAGAACGATATTGACCAATGCATGCCAATATATATTCAATGTTGATAAGACAACCATATTGGCAGAACATTATTGCCCAACCTATGCCATGATATGTGCGATGCTGGCCAGCCATCAAGGCTCATTAGACAATATCGACCAGTAGAAAACAAGATATTACAATATTAGGAAGCCGCCAAAGTTGGTTGGACATTATTGACCACTGTATGCCTAGATAAATTCAATATTGAGAAGCCGTTGTTATTTACTGGACGATTTACCAGGTTATACCATGGTGTGGATGATACTGGCAAACCATTGTAGCTGGTTAGCCGATAATAACCAGGTTGTCTCATTGTGTATAGAATAATGGCAAGCTGTTCAATATGCATGGGCATTATTGACCGCGTTTAGCCGGTTGAATGCCAATAACGGATATGGGTGAAGTTCACTGGGCCAATAATGATTATGTTATAGCACGGCTGCACATTATTGGTAGCTCATTGGCACCATTGGGCCAACTTGTGGGCCAGTAATCCCCAATCAATCCCCAATATTGCGCCGATGGCTGGTGCTGCCTGGGAAAAACATGATATAACAATTTGAACCAAGCGCGTTTCTTGCCCCCGGAACTGCGACAGTTAGTTTCCCTCAACAGTGCCGGTAAAACGTCGAAGTGGGGACGGGGAGCGGCGACGAGGGGAAGGTGATCGGCAAGTGGTATACGTTTGATTGCGGCGAGATACAAAGTGGGAACCGGGCGGAGTCCTCGGCGAGGGCTGGTCCGTATCGTAGGAGTAGTTCCAGAGGTTAGCTCAAGAAGGTGGACCGCTCTTTGGAAGGAGCGGCTCCGAAGATCCGGCTCGCTTCGGGGCGACCCATTCCTAATCAAATATTTGTATTACAAAGAGTCTGTGTGGGACGCTGGGAGGTGAAAAAAATATTTGTATTGGGGTACCATGAAATCCGTTGCCGTTTTTGGCGGAGAGTGTTTTCAATGAAAAAATAGCAAACCAGGTAATACTTTCCCTGTATACTTTGAACCCAGCCAGAATCTGGAGATAAAGAAGCAAGTTTGTTTGGTGTCATAACAGTGACCGAAAGCCAGTTTTTCATCTCTGCAGGACCAGCTTCCTCATCCTGCGCGTCATTTTATTAATTCATGAGTTGCCTTCCTCCTTTCCTCCCGATATTTGATATTTGAAACTGAATTAAAAGGGAATTATTTCAATGCATATTTTCTTCAGAGCTTGGCAATCTCAGCAATCACGTAGTCTAAACAAACTGCTGTTCTACGTAGTTGCGCCATCGAGACCGCTCCTATTCACCGCCCGTCTGCGTCCCATCTTATGTGAATAGATAGCGGCTCGTAAAGCGCTTAATTGCACATAAACGTTTGGCGCTGACGCACATGGTGGCGTCGTATGAGCTAGTAGGGAGCGCATTTTTTGAGGGGCTGTCGCGCGTTGAGACACTTGAAGCAGCTGCGCTCTCCAAAATCTGCGGTAACGCCCCTCTCGGCCGCTTTTGTAAGCGAATCAAACTTCGGCGAAGTTTCATGATCATTTGGAGTATTGGAGGACTCTAGGATTATCTTAAACCTAGGAGAGGTTGTTTAGCTGCTTGCATTGCTTGTAGGAAGGGTTAAGTTGCATAAAACAACTTTTCGTTTAAATGTTTTAATTTTGTTTGTTCACGCGTTTTTCGTACATGCTTTTTATTGTGTCTTCTCTAGAAACCGCTGAGGCAGGAGGCCGTGGCCAATCCCAGCCATTTACGGGAGAGCGACGTGAGCTCGAGGAAGGAAACAACAACGAGGGCGTAGTATATTACGTCTCAGCCAGAGGCCGTGGCCGACCATTATAGAGCGGTGAAAAATTATAGTAAAGTCTCTCCTCAGGCAGAAAGGATACTAAGAATATGTCAAGATGACAGAGAAAAATCCGGCTAATATGGGCACCAGCCCATTCCCAGCTTCAGGAAATAAGGGAGTTCATAAATTTGCCCATGGTCTCACCTTCTGGGCAGGCTCTGTCTGACCCTCAGTACGCCCTCAGCAGGGACAGGCTAGTCAGCTACATTACTGAGCACTATCGACTAAAAGGGTTAGAATACCCATCGGCAGATAGCACAATAAATAAGATTTAAGAAAGCACTTGGAGGCACTTACAAACAAGGACTTTTCCGAACCCAACTACCCCAAGCCAGTGCTACATGGAGCAATTCTCAGATATGTGCAAACTATGTTTTAATAAGACGGATCTGGTTCATATGATATGGATGTGTCCAGAAATAAAGATATTAATGAAGAGACAAAAACGAAACAATTTAAGGAGACTACTGCTGAGCTCACACCCTGAGACTCAGCCAGGTGTATAATCCGACTGGCCGAACGCGCCGCTCTGGTCCATGGGCGCCAGGCCATCGTGTAGGCAGAGAGGTTGACACCTATTCTTTGATAGGTTGACACCACCCCTACTTCGAAGCCTGGTGTTTGGTCAGTTTGGACACTGGCCTGTGGCGGTAGGAGGGGAAGTGCTTTCCCTGCTGCTGCCACCTCTTTTGCTGTTCTGGAAAATGGGGAGGAGGCCCATGGACTATGACTGCGCTTTCTAGGCGCTTCCGATAACCTCATTAATGGTTTGTGACAGTCGACACGTGATGTCACCAAGTGCACACAGTTGTTCTCGAGCCTAGGCTTAATAGTTACGAATGCTTCGGCTTTTCCCATGTGAGAGACTCCCTGCTGTCTTTGACTGGGTCAGTTTCTGTGTGTTGCGCTGAGAATGTCTTCAATGATAATGTACTGCCTTACAGGTGCCGGTGCACCATTGCAGTGTTTACTTGGTTAATCTGAGTTATCTACCTATATCCATCTTGAGCCCTTCAAGCTTACCATCAAACAAAATTGCCTCTTTTTGGGACACCACGAAAGCACAATTGCCGGTCGTACATAAGAGAAGCCGCCTAGTGTGCGGGCAAAGGTGGACATCTGAGTTCGAGGGTGCAAAGGTAGGCCGGGGCACCTATGGAAACGTGTACAAGGCTCGTCAGAAAGACGGGTGTGACAGTAGGGACTATGCGTTCAAGGAGGTTGAAGGCACAGGTATCTCAACGTCGGCCTGCAGAGAGATTGCGCTTCTGCGGGAGCTGAAACACACCAATGTTTTCAGCTTTCATCGGGTATTCCTGTCGCACAATGAACGAAAGGTCTACCTTCCCTTTGATTTCGCTGAGCACGACCTCTGGAAACCAACCAACATAATTGTAATGGGTGAAGGTTCAGGGCAAGGCAGAGTAAAGATTGCCGACATGGGCTTTACGCGCCTACGTAATAATTAGCGTCCTTTATGTAATACTGTTGACGCAGTTAAAACCTGGAAGTCGGCTACTGTGGATACCTTCAAGCTCTGTGTAGCTTAAAAATCCCTCTGCTGAGGCTGTCGCCCTTTTTTCTCTCTGAAGGCCTTGTACCATGGGGGTCCTTGAAGCACGGAGTTCGGCGGACATCCGAGCTCCACGAGCACCAGGAGACGGAAAGTGACCTGATTTTGGGCACCAATTTAGAAATTGTGTCTCTGGGACTGCGGTGGCCGCTTTTGGCTGAGTTGTGCGCGCGGTAGAAATGTGTAAAACATGGAGGGTGGCAATGACGACGGAAAATCTAAACCTTAGCGGCGTAGCCCTATCGGGAGCGGATGAAGAAAGCAGTAAGGAGGAGAGGAACCAGAGACATAACGTGCCCGCCGAAGGCAGCAAAAATCGCAGCAGCCATCATTTGCCGGAGACCACAGGGACATGACTTTCTCTGCACAATGCTGTGCATATGCGAGACGTGGTACAATGAGCGCGATGAGAGGTTGCCCCGGGCAAGATCCGAGAAAGGGGTCCTCGTGTACACTCATGGCTAGCTTATGGGCTTTCCTTGCGAACTTGGGGGTGCCACTAGCGCCAACGAGAGCGGATGTGCTTCGCATGGGCTCTGAATTTCGGCCTCTGGACCCGTAATTGTTTACACGACGTTTCTTATTTTGGCCTCACAAGATACTTGATTGCGCCCGGACCTGGGAGAGCCAACATTTGTGAGTGTGCGAACTGTTTTGAGGACTTCATGGCGTATTGTGCGTCGACACCGTGCGTCTCACGCCTGGTGTAGCGAACGAAGGCGAGGAACGCTGCGAGACCCGCCGTCATTGTGGCATTTCTCGGTCTCCAACAGGCCGCGGAACCCATCGCTATGCAAGCGTTTATGGAAGGGCAACTCATCACACCTCAAGAGCTTAAAGACGGCTCCTGGATTACTCCAAGTACCAGGAGCTCTACCGTAAGCCTAATGCCGCTGGCCCGAGCGGCGGCGGTAACCCCGATGGTGACGGCACCTCGTCCGCATAGGGGAAGAACGCCGGCCGACACCCACCGGTAAAAATGGGTACAAGCGTCCCCCGGCCTGGCGTTCGGCTTTTCCAGGGGTGTGCGTGTGGGAGTAGCTCTTTAAATTCCCGCTGCGCGCCCCTCTTCCGCAGTGGCCCAAACCCAGTTTCGAACATCGCAGCCTGCAAAGGTGGTCCTGTTTGTCTTGCAAAGGTACTTCCTTTTGAGCCTCACCTGAAGTGCTCCCTTAGAGCCTCAGCTGCAGCAGTCCTAAAAAAACGACGGACCAAATGTCGACCCGCACGGACGGCGGCTACCCCTCTCACCCGCTGAGGCCATCCTATACTACAGCACCCGGCTGGACAACTACGAGCGGACCGAGGCGTCCCAGTACCGTGACATCTGGTATCTGGGCCTCGACGCCAGCAAGATCGAGTTCGACGAGGGGGTCGGCCAGAATGGCGGATACGACGACGAGACCGGCTCCTTTATCAAGGTGATGCACGACCACATCGCTTACCGGTACGAAATCTTGGAGGTGATCGGAAAGGGCTCCTTCGGCCAAGTCATCAGGGCCTACGACCACAAGACCAAAGAGCATGTCGCGCTCAAGATCATCCGCAACAAGAAGAGGTTCCACCAGCAGGCCCTCATTGAGGTGAAGATACTGGACCACTTGAAAAGGAAAGACAAGGACGGGTACCACAACGTCATTCAGATGTACGACTATTTGTACTTTAGGAATCATCTGTGCATCATGTTCGAGCTGATGGGCATGAACCTGTACGAACTCATCAAGGACAACAAGTACCAAGTCTTCAGCTTGAATCTCGTCAGGAGGTTCGTCTACTCCCTTATTCAATGCCTGCGGCTCCTCCACTGAGAGAAGATTATCCACTGTGATCTCAAGCCTGAAAATTGCCATCAGGTACGGAAGTAGTGGCGCGCTACAATTTCAGTGGCAAGTCAAGTGAAGACTTGTCTTTTACCAAGGGGGACATCATGACTATAGTCTCCGACACGCCGGACTGCAACTCGTTCCGGGGACGGCACACTGACGGTCGGGAAGGTCTCATACCGCTCAACTACATTCTCTATGTGCAGCATGAAATTAAGGAAGATCCAGCTCCCACAGCTGCCTACCGATCATTTCAAGTTTGTCTTCAGACCGCAAGTTCCGATCGACTCCCCTCTCTAAGTAGGGGCCACTCTACATCAGGCGATTGGCAGCGCAGCTGGCATCAAGGACGCCCGAGTGTTCGAATAAGATATTTCCCAGCGACACCCAGTCAACCAACGATTACTATCAACACCCCAAACAGGGCTCGTGGAGAAGCCTATAGGAAAGTAGTGGCCTTTACCCGCAACGGAAAGGCGTACCCTGTCAAAACCTACGTACCAGCTCCGGATCTCTCTGTCAGTTTTGACATATCCTTAAATGCAAAGTGTCAGAACTTGCAAACTCCATTGCTGTCCTCGGGCGTTGGCAGCAGAAGGCCACCCAGACTCTGCAAGAACTTAAGATTGCGCATGAGAGCACAGATCAGCAGATTAAGCACTTAGAATCGGTACTGCGTGGCGTGATGGGGCAGCAGCAAATTACTGTATCTCCATCCGAGGCGGAGGGGACAAGCCAAAGTAAAACATGGATTCCGCCAAACGGAAAATAATTACAGTCTGGCAGTGAAACTGTAGGGAGTACGCACGCAAGGCCAACCTACAGATCCACATACAGAACACCACTGTCAAACCAGACATTATTGCACTACAAGAACCCTCTAGAGTGGCTACTCTTTCAGGCTATGTTACCGTTACGCAACTACGAACCAGCCGCAAATATACAGCAAAGATCTTACTGGTCAAAAGGTACATCAGCTATGTGCAGCATGAATTTAAGGACGTAAACCTAGATTATACGCTTGTTGATATCATTCTCGCCGAGAAGGGACAGCGAAGAACATACGTCCTCTACGTCTACAGCTCTCCCAAGGATCGCACCCAGGAAACAAGTAAACTCCTAGACGAAATTGTGAGAAAGGCCAGAAGAAATCAGCTTATTATAGTTGGGGTAAAGGCACTGCAATATTAGGGAAGATTCAGGAGCTGGGCATCAAGCTACTGAATGATACTACCAAACCAACGAGAACCGGCAACAGTATATCAAGTGACACTAATCCTGATCTGTCACTAGCTCAAAACGTAAGCAATCCCACATGGCTCAATACTGTGGAAGACCTTAACAGCGACCACTACATTCTCGCCATTGCAATACAGACCAACTCACGTAATACGAGGGCTTGGCAGTATGTTCAATTGGGCAAGTTGGTAGACATTGATAATTGTTAAACAGCGCGAACAATGGTAGACAAGAACGAGAAAGACGCGGGACAGCGCTTGTCCCGTGTGTTTCTCGTTCTTGTCCACCGTTGTTCGCGCTGTGTTACAATTATGAAGAGGGGCATGGAACTCCTGTAAGCACACCGACTAGGATAAATTCATGAAAGACAAGGACAGTAATGCGCCGTGCAGCATCTCGGACTTGGAGACGTGGGTCCAGGATATATGCGTAGACGCCCTTAAGCACACCAGTAGCATAGAAATGGACGAGGAGGAAACTGTCATAGACTCCAGGCTAGCGCACATGTGGGAAGCCAGACACGCGCTCAAGAAATGGAAAAAGCAGAGAATTAATCGGAAGCTCAGGTTACGCATTGCACGGCTTGAGAAGGAAATTGAAGAACACGCCATTAACCTTACACGCCAGAACTGGTATCAGGTATGCGACGAACTTAATGGGCAGCTTGGAAACAAGAACACGTGGAACCTTCTTCGCCACCTTCTTGATCCAGCCCAGTCCAAGACAGCCAAAAGAAACGCTATAGACCAGTCACCCATGCATATCCCGAAAGCGGTGAACAATTGTTATTGTCACTACAAGATAAATATGTAAACTACAGCAAAGATGGAGATTTGTACCCGGACTACACGGGACGCGACTACCCAAATCTTGACGAGCCTTTCTCGGACGCAGTGATCTCGGCCGCACTGTCTCAACTCAAGATAAAATCTGCACCTGAACCAGATAAATTCAATAATTGGATTCTGAGGAGCCTAGATCTAAATTCAGTCACAGCGCTCACGGTTTACTTCAATGAATGCTGGGAGAGTGGTAGCATACCCCAATGCTGTAAGCAGGCCAAGATGATTTTTATTCCAAAACCCAACAACATGATAAACCTCAATAACCTAAGACCAATCTTGCTTACCTCATGCTTAGGTAAGCTAACGTAGCATATTGTGCTTAATAGACTGCAGGACTATGCTGAATACTCCCTTTTATCACACACAATGGAGGGCTTCAAAAGGGGTCTTTCGACACAGGATGTCATGCTTCAACTTTCACATGACATAATTAATAGATCTAAAAAGGTAAATTCGCAGGCTATCCTGGCTATCGACCTAATGAAAGCATTTCACAATGTCTCCCATTATTCTATACTAGAGCACCTAAACGAAATTAACCCTGGACGAAAGGCTTACAACTACATCAAGGCATTTCTAAGTGAGCGCTCGGTGGAATTGCACGTGGGCAATTTTAAATCCTACTCGATAAAGCTGGGAAACAGAGGCACCCCTCAGGGGGCTGTTCTCCCTCCGTTCCTCTTGAATCTGGCATTAATCAAGATTCCGGATACACTCGTCAAAATACCAGGAGTACCGCAAAGCCTCAACGTGGATCATATTACGGTGTGGGCAACTAAGAGCTCTCATGGTGAAATCGAGGCCGCTCTTCAAGCAGCTGCAGACGTCATCGATGAAGAGGCCAGGAGAGCGGGCCCAGAATGCTCCCCTGAAAAATAGGAGCTTATAGTGTTTCATAAAGGTAAATAAATGCGCCCTTGATGACAGTCATTATACAGGGTGTGGAAGTAACGGAGGTTCAAGATCAAGATCCTGGGGCTCAGGCTACAAACTCTGGAAACGCACCAGCAATCAACAAACTGAAATGGGTATTTCACCAAACAACCAGACTAATACAAAGAATAATAGAAACCTGCATGAAACTGCGACGCTGAAGGACGACGATATCTGAAGGAGCAATATCTATGTCGACGCCGGAAATGATTCGCAGTTGCTATTTGATATGGCTGCGAATGCAAACGGATTTGACTCGAATGCGGACTTGAGAACCACCGTTCTGCAGGTTTGGGGCGAATACCTCCAGGCGGAGGCCTTAAAAAATGATCTCAAAAAGCAGATTCAAGATGCTCACTCGGATTTCGAGTTGTCTTTCACGCATTGGCCGTATCAATGGGCTACTCAAACAGGAACATGAATTGAAAAGAAAGGTTGCCTTCTTTGAGCAGCTGTCGAAGTTTAAATCCCAAGCGATAACAAAGGATGCACTTGAAGGCGAAGGGTTCAAAGGTGCCCTAGATGAAAATTGCGTAGACGTGAATAAGAATAAGGCATGAATAAGATGAAAGAACACGACCTCTTCTAACTCATAGACGCCTTCATCATAAGCATTATTACTAACTCCCTCCCGTACTTAAAACTTCAACGAAACGAAGTTGAGAGAATCGACGCCATCATTAGAATGGCTTACAAAACAGCAATGAGCCTGGTGCTCTCGACGCCCAACGAAGAGCTTCTCAAACTCGGGGTCCACAATACTCCCTCCCGTACTTAAAACTTCAACGAAGCGAAGTTGAGAGAATCGACGCCATCATTAGAATGGCTTACAAAACAGCAATGGGCCTGGTGCTCTCGACGCCCAACGAAGAGCTTCTCAAACTCGGGGTCCACAATACCTACGAGGGACTCAAAGAAGCACAACGAACTGCCCAAATAAGGCGCCTATCCGGCACGCCCGCCAGAAGGACAATATTTGAAAGATTAGGTATTGAGTGCGAACCCCTACAAGACTATCAAACTATTCAACGCGATATCCGAAAGAGGATCACCATCAAACCTCTTCCTCGGAACATGAACCCCCACACCTATCAAAGCCGAAGAACAGCACGAGCTAAGAGCCTTCTCAAAACCTTGAGCCGGCTACAGGATGTCATCTACGTCGACGCCGCAGAAGACGAGGAAGACCCTAACAAATATTCGATATCTCAAGTCACACAGCCCAACACTAACCCAGCGAGACTCGTTATGGCGGAGACTTTCCACATCCAGACCCCTAGTGGCGGAGGAGGCCGCCATCGCCGCGGCCATCGCTTTTACTAAAGCAACAACAATAGTAAGCGACTCCAAACTGGCAATCAGTAACTTTGCTAGAGGTAGTCTCCAAACCCGCCTCACAAATACTCAGTGAAATAAAAGAATCTCCTCTCGAGAGAGATATCAAGTTAATATTAACCCCAGCTGTGAAGCTTAACCTAAATTATGGATCCTACAAAAACGAAGGCGCTGAAGAAGGCAAAAAACTCGGTCAAATCGGACGTCTGCTGTTGTGTGAAAGAAGAGCTGCCTGAGGTGGCAGCTGCGGACTGTGCTATAGGCGTTAGTAGCCATTTGTGTAACGGGATTGATTTAAAAAAAAATGTGCCTGGAACTGAGAACATGGGCATGTTTTTTGGAACGCTGGAAACCAAAACAACGAAGCCGCTCCGGAACAACTGGATGAAGAGCCACATCGAGCAGTCAATCAGTGAGGAAGCAAGGAAAAAGATAGCAGCTCTCATTGAGGGTGTTCACCAGCTGTCCGACATTCTATTTATCTCCAGCTTCCCACTGGGACCGCATTGAGCAGATCCTCTTAAACAGAAATTTTCGGGCAATCTGTTGGACAAGAAGGCAGATGCAGAGGTGGCACAGACTTACACTTGGATCCAGAGCCACCTTGCAGACCCGGAGATATCACTGCCTAAGCAAGTGTACGAGGAATACAGGAGTTTCTTTGAAAAGAACAAGATTTAACCACTTTGTGCGGCTGACTTTGGCAGGTGATGAAACACGCTTTCCCATCAGTGAGACTTGGCAAAAGAGGCAATTCTAGGTACTGCTATAGCGGGCTTCGCAAGAAGTCAGAAATGAAGTCGCCAATTCTACCAAACGTGCTTTCGGCAACTGATGACTCGTTGGCCAAAGAGCGTCCTCGGTATGGCTCGGAGGAAGAACTTAGCCAGGCCTTCTGTCTGCTTGTGAGTGAATGGGCCGAGAAGGTGCTGCCAAACAAGTTCCCTACCGTGTCCCACCTGGCACGTTATCTGGTGAACAGCACATTTGTCGACGCCCGCTCTGTGGCTGCCGTGACTGTGCTCTGAGCCAAGGCACTGGGCAATGACAAAGCCAGCCAAGCCAGTAGCACACCTCGGGGCCAGGGTAAGCGGCGAGAAGCACAGCAGCAGTTGCAGAGCAAATTACAGGAGAAAAAGAGCCTGGGTGACCAGAAGCGCAAGCTCACCGAGCAACGCTCGCACTCGGCACAGTCTTCGCAGTGCAGCACACCAGTTGAGGGCCGCTCCCAGCAGCAGCAGCAGCACCGGAGGGTATTGGCCGCGACACCTCTGGGCAAACGGGACCAGGCCTTGCCGTCCCTGGTCTCCTGTGACGGAGACGTGGTGCTGAGATTGAAGGAGGAGCCTGCGGAACCCACGTTGCACACCTCTGCCCCGCCAGCAAACAACATCATATTTGTCCCCACCATGCAGAACCTGCAGCTTGGCACCCAGAACCCTGCAAGCAGCAGCAGCAGCAGCAATGCGGCCGCACTCTCGGCTGAGGCGGGGTGCAAGTACAAGAAAATCAGGCCAAAGCCAGCCGCATGCCTGAGCACAGCAGTGGTGCTCCGCTTCAGCCGGGAAGCTGGCCTGGCGGTCACGCCTATGGCTGAGGTGGTGCCGTCATCTCAGTCTCCGGTCGTTGTGTGTGCGGATCCACTGCAGAAGCGGGAGGCCCATCCAACGGACCCAAGCTCAGCAGCATAGGCTCACAGGTGTCTAAGGATGGAGTAAGCAGCAACAGTTCGGATTGGGATGCCAAGCTCAGCACGGAGGTGTCTGTGGGAATGATGAAGAGGCATTCAGAGGATGGGGAGGCCCTGCTTTGCAAGAGGAGGCACACCGAGGATGGTTCCAGGACACCCAAATTGGAAGCAGCCAACCTGGACCTACTGCTGCCCACCCAGGTGGCGGTGAAGGAAAAAAATGTGTGTGGTGCATCTGGAAAAAGAGGCACTGAACCAGTACTATAGAAACTCCTCATATGACGCTTCCATTCTGGAGAAGCTGGCTTTTCCAGAATGCGCGGAATCCGGGAAATGACGCTGCCCACCAATACGCTCGAGAATTAGCGGGCCGAGCGGCGGCGCAAAATCAGGAACCAAAACCATTCGGTGATTCAGCCGTATCATACCACGAACTCACTGCACATTCCAAAGCAATGAGAACACTCCCACCACCCCCTAAAACTGACCAGACAACAAGCAATATGGAGACACTACAGACGGGGATCCTCCCCAATCTAAACTACATATCAAAATTCATTCTTTCTGCCGGTTTTGCGGTGATAAAGACAACTTCGAGCATATGATCTGGGCGTGCAAAGCCCATAAGCCTCTCTCAAAACTCTTGCATGATCCCTCTAAAGAAGCTTGGGACGAGCTAAGGTCCAGCGGTGACCCTGGCATTCAGTTCAAAGCCGTCGAATCGGCCGGCGTTTCCAAGTCTCCACGGCCTGCGGAACGCTAGCTGACTTCCCCTATTCCTCCCACTTATTGTAAATGAAGCTTTATCAGCTTCAGCCTTGCGAACTTGATGGCCGCATTGACCCACCCGGATGGCTGCCCCGGAGCTGTGTGGACACCGCCCACCATGAACCTGTTCTTCATCTCTGTGACGGTGTGCAACTGCCTAAATATGATAATCTGCTGACCTGCTTCGAACGTCGAGACTGGGATGGACGCCTTCTTGTGGGTGCTCTCTACTGTAGGAGGGATCGCAGCAAAAGTCGCACCTACCCGCATGAAAGATATGATTTTATATGCATGCAATACGATTGTCCGTCCCGAGAGTCCTCCTGAAGTTCGCCGGGCACTGAACAGCGCTCGTTCTGTGGCTTTCTTTTATCCTTTCCTTTGTCTTCTTATTCGCGCTGTTGAAATTAATAATGAGTAAGTACCAACTCGGCCAACAAAGTATTTTGGTAACCATAACGCCGTCCCTGGAAGTCACAATATTGGACGACTGCGGTCGCTTGAACCCCCGCTCGGCGGTGCCTCCGACCTGGGATGAATATCATGGAAGTGGATGGCGAGCCATCTCGCCGGAAGAGCTAGGACCGCAGCAGGAATGGGCGCGAGCCCCCAGAAAGCGAGAAAATAAGCACCTCAGCAGAGACAACCAAGGAAGCCAAGATGGAAGTGGGGCTGGCAGCGAGGAAACCAAAATGGCTTTTGGAGTAGGGATTAAGAAGGCAGAACGCCCGGTGATATCACAAAAGCTGTGTTTGCCTGCGGAAGACCATAAAATCATTGCTCGCCAGAAAGGTGGACTACATTTCAGGCTCCTTAGAGGAGAGCAGATTCACGAGGCCATATGAAAGGCCGCTGTGCTCAGCGCTGAAGAAATGCAGGTGAACACCATTTTCAATAATGAGAAGCAAGACACCATTCTGGTTAGCTCACCCAGTAAGAAAAGAGGAGACCGCTATTTGCTGATCGAAGAATCTAAGGTCGAGGAGTCATTGTTTCTCACGGCTCCGGAGAACTGTGGAAAAGGGGTCATCAACGGCGTTCCGTTAGACCACAGTCGGGAGGAATTCAAAGGACGCTTTCAGCATGACCGACATACAGATTCTCAGCACTAGACGTATGAGCAATACCGAATCAGTAATCGTACGTTTCGCGACGAAGAGTGCGCCACGGTACTTGATTTACTCAACGTGCCGCACCGCTGCCTACTCCACGTTGACGTTGTGTGCACTTTATAGGAAAGGCACATCATTTGTCACATGTTTCTGTGGACCCTGAACCGCATAGTAATTTTGTCTTTCTGCTCCTTGTAGGTGAAATTGAAGCCCACACAAACACCGGCTCAACTTAGCATAGTGAACATTTTGCTTCAAAACGTGTTTTCTTGCAATGTTTCCACTACGTTGCTCACGTTACAGCTTGTGGAGATGAAGTATGTAGCCTCAACATTTACTTTTGTCAGACAATTAGGAGATTGCGAAAGCAAGAGAGGCGAAGTGTTTCCAATGGAAGATGACACCACCTGTTCGGGTGACTCGATGCGCGCGCGCCTCTCTTGCTTTCACAATCTTCTAGGTTTAACTACAGCTAAGCCACTTTCAAGTTTTTCTTCCGGTGGGGTTGCGGCGGCAGCTGCGTCCCTGTGACGTAGCGTGACTGTAGCGCATGCGCAGCTTGGTGAGTGCAGAGGGACCGCGAAACTCCTTCCAACCCACGTAGTTAGTGTAGCTCACGCTACAAAAGTGTCACAAACCTGCTGGTCAGCCGGCGCTTATTGGTCGATGGTTTTGCCGGTAAGAATCGAGCCATAATAGGAGCAAGTTTACTCGATCGATTTGTGATAGATTAGTGACAGTTTTTGGATGCACGGGGACGCAGCAGCAGCCATTCTGACTTGAGCTCTTTTCTGAGACGAGAGGAGAGGATCGTGATCAAGATCCAGTTTCGGGGAAAGGAGGAATCAATCCATGGCCCGGTCGAGTTCTAGGAACCGATCCGGAGGTCGCACACGATCTAGGACCCAATCAAGGAGCCGTAAATCATCCTGCAGGCTCCTGTTCCCTGGCACCGGTGTCAGCTCGGCATAGCCAGTGGTGGTCACCCATCATGCCATGAGCCAGAGAGGAAACGGTCCAGAAATGTTGAGGTCAACTTGGGCAATCTCAAGCCGTTAGATCGTGGGTTCAGGCGGGAAATGGTGCTGCAAGGTACCATGGGCTTGCAAGGCACCAGAAATCAGATGGCAGATATATATTACTACTCGCCTACTGGGGCAAAACTGTGGTCAGGGCCTGAAGTTTGCGTATACTTGGCATAAAATCCCATGCTACCGCTGACACGCGTTGCCATCCATCAGCCACGTGACGGGGTTGTGCCAAACGCGGGGCAACAGTGGACAAGGGGCAAGCGGCGGACTGGTCGAGTTACCCAGACATCAGCAAAGGAAGAATTGTTGGCATCACCTGCCATTTTGTTTCTTGCATCAAAAAAATACAGAGCGGATTTGGTACCCAGGTTAGATCGAACGCTAAAGCAGAGAAACTGAGCGCCGCCGGAACGCAGGTTACCACGAACGCTATAGCAAAGCAGGATAGAAGTGCATGCCCCGCCTCCAGTGAGGAGGAACGCGGAAGATTCGAAGGATCAAAACATAACAATACAGGAGGTCAGTAGAATTATTGACCGGAAGCTAGGGCAGAAACTCGATGTCTTGTTTAAGGAGATAGCTGCAGAATTTGCGGCAATTAGGGTGCCACTAAATTCGTTCACTATCAAGTTCAATAAGATAGATGCGCACTTCGCCGCGCTGGATGCTGAAAGGACGCCAAAACACAGATATATAGCATATCATTGTCATCAAAAATAACAGGCACACTATTTGGCAGTGAAGATGGCCGCTTCTGCAGCAACTCCTTAGTGAAAAGGACAATCCGGAAGCAAATGCGTTGCAAGAAGTATGCATACAGGCAAATCTAATGGCATATAGAGCTTTCTGTACGGAAGGGGAGAAACTCCCTGTGGCTACTAATAAGGAGAAACATAACAGCAATTAGGCAAGACACGGAGGTTAAAAACAACGAACATGTCCTTGTCAAACTCGTATCAAACAAGAAGACAGTAAATATTATTTTATATTCTTTTGATACAACACCACTATACACGTTTTGTCAGTTTTTTACGACCTGCAAGGGCCACCACCCTGTGATTCCTGCTAGTCTGTTTCCCGAGATGGAGCGCAGCAGTGGGGGTCTCGAAGACCAACGAGCGCTGCAGTTAGCGCTCGAGCTCTCCATGCTGGGACTGAACAACGAAAATGACTCTCTGCACCCTAACATGGAAGCATCATGAATGTATACAACACTCCGTGGCAGAGAAAGGACAAGTTCGGCACACTATTCCAAAAGCCTCTGAACCAAGTTCTGATCGTTGTAGGCGACTTTAACTCTCCACACCTAGCGCGGGGCAAGACGCGAGAAGATATAAAGGATCGGATCCTCTAAAAAGACGCGCAACAGGCAGGGCTAACGCTGTTAACGGATCCACGGAATCTAACACTACGCGGAAACTGCATGAGAGAAGCCACTTCTCCGGATTTCCCCTTTCCTATCCATGTAAAAGACGCCACTTGGTGTAACACTGAGAACTTTGGCAGTAACCATTACATCATCGAAGCTCTGGTGGAAGAAGGACTGCGAAGAACTAAAAGTAAGAAGGCTACAATTGTGGAGTAGGAAACCTTCCGGGAAATCAGAAGCCAAATAGAAAGCACTGAAATCACAAATATAGAAGAGTTGACAGCAGCGCTTCGCGCAAATGTTAAAGAAGACACCATAGAGGTGCCCAAATGAGCACATCTGGTGGAAGTAGACAGCAGTCTTCTGCAGTTACGGCAAGCCAAAAATGAATTGGAGAAGAAGCTAAAGCAACCGAAATGGTACAGGACCCTGAACTGCTCACAGGATCGGCTCAACAAAAAGGTAGAAGAATATGCACTTAGCTATGTCGAAAAAATTGCCAATCTACATGCAATAGGATGAAAACGATCCATAGGACTGGCCACAACATGGCAGCTACTACGCTACCTCTTGAAGACGGAAAGCTGTAAGTTATCGCTGAAGCAAACAATTCAAAATATTGTCCATTCCTACGATGGGAGATTCTCGAAGAATTACAGGCATGCTATGCGGGAATACCTACCACAGATCTTCAAACCTGGACCTGGATAGACAAATAGGAGAAACAGTAGTCAGGGCTCTATTGTCTCGCATTAAAACTCTCAGCTCAGGGGCCATATGGGCCACAGCCCTTGGTCTCCCATATGTAGTGAGCAACAAAATGTTGTGAAATCTGGACGACGACACAGTCGCTGCCCTCGCAAGATACATGCAAGATTGTTGGCAACTAGGACGACTTCCGACCATATAGAAAACAGTGCAGGTCGTCATGATCCCCAATTCTTGCAAAAAGCTACAGATTCAAAATCTAAGACCAGTTTTCTTGGCGTAGTGTGTGGGGAAACTCGTGGAAAGTCATCCTGACAAGACTGAACAGATACATGGAACACAACGGACTCTACCCAAACTCTATGATTGGCTTCAGACCTAATCTGTCAACCCAGGATATTTATCCAACACCAGATCATTCAAGCACATACTGAAGACACGCGAGTTATTTTGGGCCTGGACTTCGCGAAGGCCTTCGATAACATCAAACACAAAGCAATACTTTAAAACCTACAAGATCTCGACGTAGGTGAACAAACATATAACTACGTAAGGGGCGTTCTCTCAATGCGAGAAGCAACGATCCAAATTGGAGAACACAAGTCGGACAAATTTACAGTGGGCAGCAGAGGAACACCCCAGCACTCAGTACTCTTATGCCTTCTCTTCAATGTTGCATTCATCAAGATCCAACGAAGCTAGAAGACATTGAGGGGCTAAACCACAGCCTATATGCAGACAACATCACACTCTGGACACCGGGAGGCAGTGATAGACAAATCGAAGACATCCTTCATGTATCTGTGAAAACTGTTGAAGAATACGTAACCCCTAGAGACCTGAAATGCTCTTCCGAAAAGTCTGAGATGCTTCTGTACCAGCCATCACGCAGCAGAATGGACAAAGAGCAACCCAGAATCGAACTAAAGGCCGGCGGATTTCTCATTCGTAGAGTGGAGAAGGTTAGGATCCTGTGCATGTGGCTGCAGCAAAAGGTCATCGCAAAAAAGCTGCTAACTCAAAAGCTGCGCTCAAGAAATGATGAGTCTAATTAGACGTATCACAAATCGAAAGTCTCGAACGAAAGAAGCAAAGCTCCTAAGACTTGTACACTCCTTTGTCATCAGCAATATCGCCTACGCTGTCCCTACTTACACCTTGCGAACAGCGAGCAGCCTAAGGTTGAAGCAATAGTCAGGAAGAGCATAAAACCAGCCCTTGGTATCCCCATCAGTACATCTACGAACCAGCTAATGAAGCTGGGGGCGCACAATGTGCTGGAAGAGGTAATAGAGGCCAATCAAATCTCCATTTGCGAAAGACTGGCAAAGAACCGGACGCGAAGAAGCCTACTGGTAAAACTAGATATTCGATATGAGAGCCAAAGTTACCAGAAGACGTATGTCCAGATGGAAATCAAGAAGCGAATAAAAATCCCCCCGCTGCCACGAAACATGGATCCAGAGCATCAGCAGGAAAGAAAGAAGAAAAGGGCGGGATGGCAACAGAAGATATATTAACGACAGGACGGGATCTATGTCGACACCGCCGAGTACGAGGACAGGCATGTTTGGGTGGACGGACAATGGGTACTACAATTATAAGTAATTCGATAACATCAATATGCAATTTTGTCGAGGCAAGTGTCTCTCCTCAGGCAGAAAGGGTACTAAGAATATGTCGGAAGCGACCGGAAAGTCCGATGTTGCAAGGAGACATATCACATAGCAACATCTCTCCTCAGGCAGAAAGGATACTAAGAATGTGTCAGAAGCGACCGGAAAGTCCAATGTTGCAAGGAGACATATCACATAGCAACATGGAAAGTAAGATCTAAGACGCACGGTAAACTGGATGTCGTCAAGCGAGAAATGGACAGATTGAACATTGATATTTGGGTATCAGCGAGCTCAAGTGGACCGGAATGGGAGAATTTAATTCCAGAGACCATTGTCTTTTATTGTGGGCACGAATCCCGGAGAAGGAATGGGGTCGCTCTCTAGTAAACAGAAGAATGGGCAAAGCAGTGCTAGGGCCCAACCCCAAAAACGACCGAATGATTTCACTTCGGATCCAAGGTCACCCTTTTAACATATAACAGCAGAACGATATTGACCAATGCATGCCAATATATATTCAATGTTGATAAGACAACCATATTGGCAGAACATTATTGCCCAACCTATGCCATGATATGTGCGATGCTGGCCAGCCATCAAGGCTCATTAGACAATATCGACCAGTAGAAAACAAGATATTACAATATTAGGAAGCCGCCAAAGTTGGTTGGACATTATTGACCACTGTATGCCTAGATAAATTCAATATTGAGAAGCCGTTGTTATTTACTGGACGATTTACCAGGTTATACCATGGTGTGGATGATACTGACAAACCATTGTAGCTGGTTAGCCGATAATAACCAGGTTGTCTCATTGTGTATAGAATAATGGCAAGCTGTTCAATATGCATGGGCATTATCGACCGCGTTTAGCCGGTTGAATGCCAATAACGGATATGGGTGAAGTTCACTGGGCCAATAATGATTATGTTATAGCATGGCTGCACATTATTGGTAGCTCATTGGCACCATTGGGCCAACTTGTGGGCCAGTAATCCCCAATCAATCCCCAATATTGCGCCGATGGCTGGTGCTGCCTGGGAAGAACATGATATAACAATTTGAACCAAGCGCGGTTCTTGCCCCCGGAACTGCGATAGTTAGTTTCCCTCAACAGTGCCGGTAAAACGTCGAAGTGGGGACGGGGAGCGGCGACGAGGGGAAGGTGATCGGCAAGTGGTATACGTTTGATTGCGGCGAGATACAAAGTGGGAACCGGGCGGAGTCCTCGGCGAGGGCTGGTCCGTATCGTAGGAGTAGTTCCAGAGGTTAGCTCAAGAAGGTGGACCGCTCTTTGGAAGGAGCGGCTCCGAAGATCCGGCTCGCTTCGGGGCGACCCATTCCTAATCAAATATTTGTATTACAAAGAGTCTGTGTGGGACGCTGGGAGGTGAAAAAAATATTTGTATTGGGGTACCATGAAATCCGTTGTCGTTTTTGGCGGAGAGTGTTTTCAATGAAAAAATAGCAAACCAGGTAATACTTTCCCTGTATACTTTGAACCCAGCCAGAATCTGGAGATAAAGAAGTAAGTTTGTTTGGTGTCATAACAGTGATCGAAAGCCAGTTTTTCATCTCTGCAGGACCAGCTTCCTCATCCTGCGCGTCATTTTATTAATTCATGAGTTGCCTTCCTCCTTTCCTCCCGATATTTGATATTTGAAACTGAATTAAAAGGGAATTATTTCAATGCATATTTTCTTCAGAGCTTGGCAATCTCAGCAATCACGTAGTCTAAACAAACTGCTGTTCTACGTAGTTGCGCCATCGAGACCGCTCCTATTCACCGCCCGTCTGCGTCCCATCTTATGTGAATAGATAGCGGCTCGTAAAGCGCTTAATTGCACATAAACGTTTGGCGCTGACGCACATGGTGGCGTCGTATGAGCTAGTAGGGAGCGCATTTTTTGAGGGGCTGTCGCGCGTTGAGACACTTGAAGCAGCTGCGCTCTCCAAAATTTGCGGTAACGCCCCTCTCGGCCGCTTTTGTAAGCGAATCAAACTTCGGCGAAGTTTCATGATCATTTGGAGTATTGGAGGACTCTAGGATTATCTTAAACCTAGGAGAGGTTGTTTAGCTGCTTGCATTGCTTGTAGGAAGGGTTAAGTTGCATAAAACAACTTTTCGTTTAAATGTTTTAATTTTGTTTGTTCACGCGTTTTTCGTACATGCTTTTTATTGTGTCTTCTCTAGAAACCGCTGAGGCAGGAGGCCGTGGCCAATCCCAGCCATTTACGGGAGAGCGACGTGAGCTCGAGGAAGGAAACAACAACGAGGGCGTAGTATATTACGTCTCAGCCAGAGGCCGTGGCCGACCATTATAGAGCGGTGAAAAATTATAGTAAAGTCTCTCCTCAGGCAGAAAGGATACTAAGAATATGTCAAGATGACAGAGAAAAATCCGGCTAATATGGGCACCAGCCCATTCCCAGCTTCAGGAAATAAGGGAGTTCATAAATTTGCCCATGGTCTCACCTTCTGGGTAGGCTCTGTCTGACCCTCAGTACGCCCTCAGCAGGGACAGGCTAGTCAGCTACATTACTGAGCACTATCGACTAAAAGGGTTAGAATACCCATCGGCAGATAGCACAATAAATAAGATTTAAGAAAGCACTTGGAGGCACTTACAAACAAGGACTTTTCCGAACCCAACTACCCCAAGCCAGTGCTACATGGAGCAATTCTCAGATATGTGCAAACTATGTTTTAATAAGACGGATCTGGTTCATATGATATGGATGTGTCCAGAAATAAAGATATTAATGAAGAGACAAAAACGAAACAATTTAAGGAGACTACTGCTGAGCTCACACCCTGAGACTCAGCCAGGTGTATAATCCGACTGGCCGAACGCGCCGCTCTGGTCCATGGGCGCCAGGCCATCGTGTAGGCAGAGAGGTTGACACCTATTCTTTGATAGGTTGACACCACCCCTACTTCGAAGCCTGGTGTTTGGTCAGTTTGGACACTGGCCTGTGGCGGTAGGAGGGGAAGTGCTTTCCCTGCTGCTGCCACCTCTTTTGCTGTTCTGGAAAATGGGGAGGAGGCCCATGGACTATGACTGCGCTTTCTAGGCGCTTCCGATAACCTCATTAATGGTTTGTGACAGTCGACACGTGATGTCACCAAGTGCACACAGTTGTTCTCGAGCCTAGGCTTAATAGTTACGAATGCTTCGGCTTTTCCCATGTGAGAGACTCCCTGCTGTCTTTGACTGGGTCAGTTTCTGTGTGTTGCGCTGAGAATGTCTTCAATGATAATGTACTGCCTTACAGGTGCCGGTGCACCATTGCAGTGTTTACTTGGTTAATCTGAGTGATCTACCTATATCCATCTTGAGCCCTTCAAGCTTACCATCAAACAAAATTGCCTCTTTTTGGGACACCACGAAAGCACAATTGCCGGTCGTACATAAGAGAAGCCGCCTAGTGTGCGGGCAAAGGTGGACATCTGAGTTCGAGGGTGCAAAGGTAGGCCGGGGCACCTATGGAAACGTGTACAAGGCTCGTCAGAAAGACGGGTGTGACAGTAGGGACTATGCATTCAAGGAGGTTGAAGGCACAGGTATCTCAACGTCGGCCTGCAGAGAGATTGCGCTTCTGCGGGAGCTGAAACACACCAATGTTTTCAGCTTTCATCGGGTATTCCTGTCGCACAATGAACGAAAGGTCTACCTTCCCTTTGATTTCGCTGAGCACGACCTCTGGAAACCAACCAACATAATTGTAATGGGTGAAGGTTCAGGGCAAGGCAGAGTAAAGATTGCCGACATGGACTTTACGCGCCTACGTAATAATTAGCGCCCTTTATGTAATACTGTTGACGCAGTTAAAACCTGGAAGTCGGCTACTGTGGATACCTTCAAGCTCTGTGTAGCTTAAAAATCCCTCTGCTGAGGCTGTCGCCCTTTTTTCTCTCTGAAGGCCTTGTACCATGGGGGTCCTTGAAGCACGGAGTTCGGCGGACATCCGAGCTCCACGAGCACCAGGAGACGGAAAGTGACCTGATTTTGGGCACCAATTTAGCAATTGTGTCTCTGGGACTGCGGTGGCCGCTTTTGGCTGAGTTGTGCGCGCGGTAGAAATGTGTAAAACATGGAGGGTGGCAATGACGACGGAAAATCTAAACCTTAGCGGCGTAGCCCTATCGGGAGCGGATGAAGAAAGCAGTAAGGAGGAGAGGAACCAGAGACATAACGTGCCCGCCGAAGGCAGCAAAAATCGCAGCAGCCATCATTTGCCGGAGACCACAGGGACATGACTTTCTCTGCACAATGCTGTGCATATGCGAGACGTGGTACAATGAGCGCGATGAGAGGTTGCCCCGGGCAAGATCCGAGAAAGGGGTCCTCGTGTACACTCATGGCTAGCTTATGGGCTTTCCTTGCGAACTTGGGGGTGCCACTAGCGCCAACGAGAGCGGATGTGCTTCGCATGGGCTCTGAATTTCGGCCTCTTGACCCGTAATTGTTTACACGACGTTTCTTATTTTGGCCTCAGAAGATACTTGATTGCGCCCGGACCTGGGAGAGCCAACATTTGTGAGTGTGCGAACTTTTTTGAGGACTTCATGGCATATTGTGCGTCGACACCGTGCGTCTCACGCCTGGTGTAGCGAACGAAGGCGAGGAACGCTGCGAGACCCGCCGTCATTGTGGCATTTCTCGGTCTCCCACAGGCCGCGGAACCCATCGCTATGCAAGCGTTTATGGAAGGGCAACTCATCACACCTGAAGAGCTTAAAGACGGCTTCTGGATTACTCCAAGTACCAGGAGCTCTACCGTAAGCCTAATGCCGCTGGCCCGAGCGGCGGCGGTAACCCCGATGGTGACGGCACCTCGTCCGCATCGGGGAAGAACGCCGGCCGACACCCACCGGTAAAAATGGGTACAAGCGTCCCCCGGCCTGGCGTTCGGCTTTTCCAGGGGTGTGCGTGTGGGAGTAGCTCCTTAAATTCCCGCTGCGCGCCCCTCTTCCGCAGTGGCCCAAACCCAGTTTCGAACATCGCAGCCTGCAAAGGTGGTCCTGTTTGTCTTGCAAAGGTACTTCCTTTTGAGCCTCACCTGAAGTGCTCCCTTAGAGCCTCAGCTGCAGCAGTCCTAAAAAAACGACGGACCAAGTGTCGACCCGCACGGACGGCGGCTACCCCTCTCTCCCGCTGAGGCCATCCTATACTACAGCACCCGGCTGGACAACTACGAGCGGACCGAGGCGTCCCAGTACCGTGACATCTGGTATCTGGGCCTCGACGCCAGCAAGATCGAGTTCGACGAGGGGGTCGGCCAGAATGGCGGATACGACGACGAGACCGGCTCCTTTATCAAGGTGATGCACGACCACATCGCTTACCGGTACGAAATCTTGGAGGTGATCGGAAAGGGCTCCTTCGGCCAAGTCATCAGGGCCTACGACCACAAGACCAAAGAGCATGTCGCGCTCAAGATCATCCGCAACAAGAAGAGGTTCCACCAGCAGGCCCTCATTGAGGTGAAGATACTGGACCACTTGAAAAGGAAAGACAAGGACGGGTACCACAACGTCATTCAGATGTACGACTATTTGTACTTTAGGAATCATCTGTGCATCATGTTCGAGCTGATGGGCATGAACCTGTACGAACTCATCAAGGACAACAAGTACCAAGTCTTCAGCTTGAATCTCGTCAGGAGGTTCGCCTACTCCCTTATTCAATGCCTGCGGCTCCTCCACTGAGAGAAGATTATCCACTGTGATCTCAAGCCTGAAAATTGCCATCAGGTACGGAAGTAGTGGCGCGCTACAATTTCAGTGGCAAGTCAAGTGAAGACCTGTCTTTTACCAAGGGGGACATCATGACTATAGTCTCCGACACGCCGGACTGCAACTCGTTCCGGGGACGGCACACTGACGGTCGGGAAGGTCTCATACCGCTCAACTACATTCTCTATGTGCAGCATGAAATTAAGGAAGATCCAGCTCCCACAGCTGCCTACCGATCATTTCAAGTTTGTCTTCAGACCGCAAGTTCCGATCGACTCCCCTCTCTAAGTAGGGGCCACTCTACATCAGGCGATTGGCAGCGCAGCTGGCATCAAGGACGCCCGAGTGTTCGAATAAGATATTTCCCAGCGACACCCAGTCAACCAACGATTACTATCAACACCCCAAACAGGGCTCGTGGAGAAGCCTATAGGAAAGTAGTGGCCTTTACCCGCAACGGAAAGGCGTACCCTGTCAAAACCTACGTACCAGCTCCGGATCTCTCTGTCAGTTTTGACATATTCTTAAATGCAAAGTGTCAGAACTTGCAAACTCCATTGCTGTCCTCGGGCGTTGGCAGCAGAAGGCCACCCAGACTCTGCAAGAACTTAAGATTGCGCATGAGAGCACAGATCAGCAGATTAAGCACTTAGAATCGGTACTGCGTGGCGTGATGGGGCAGCAGCAAATTACTGTATCTCCATCCGAGGCGGAGGGGACAAGCCAAAGTAAAACATGGATTCCGCCAAACGGAAAATAATTACAGTCTGGCAGTGAAACTGTAGGGAGTACGCACGCAAGGCCAACCTACAGATCCACATACAGAACACCACTGTCAAACCAGACATTATTGCACTACAAGAACCCTCTAGAGTGGCTACTCTTTCAGGCTATGTTACCGTTACGCAACTGCGAACCAGCCGCAAATATACAGCAAAGATCTTACTGGTCAAAAGGTACATCAGCTATGTGCAGCATGAATTTAAGGACGTAAACCTAGATTATACGCTTGTTGATATCATTCTCGCCGAGAAGGGACAGCGAAGAACATACGTCCTCTACGTCTACAGCTCTCCCAAGGATCGCACCCAGGAAACAAGTAAACTCCTAGACGAAATTGTGAGAAAGGCCAGAACGAATCAGCTTATTATAGTTGGGGTAAAGGCACTGCAATATTAGGGAAGATTCAGGAGCTGGGCATCAAGCTACTGAATGATACTACCAAACCAACGAGAACCGGCAACAGTATATCAAGTGACACTAATCCTGATCTGTCACTAGCTCAAAACGTAAGCAATCCCACATGGCTCAATACTGTGGAAGACCTTAACAGCGACCACTACATTCTCGCCATTGCAATACAGACCAACTCACGTAATACGAGGGCATGGCAGTATGTTCAATTGGGCAAGTTGGTAGACATTGATAATTGTTAAACAGCGCGAACAATGGTAGACAAGAACGAGAAAGACGCGGGACAGCGCTTGTCCCGTGTGTTTCTCGTTCTTGTCCACCGTTGTTCGCGCTGTGTTACAATTATGAAGAGGGGCATGGAACTCCTGTAAGCACACCGACTAGGATAAATTCATGAAAGACAAGGACAGTAATGCGCCGTGCAGCATCTCGGACTTGGAGACGTGGGTCCAGGATATATGCGTAGACGCCCTTAAGCACACCAGTAGCATAGAAATGGACGAGGAGGAAACCGTCATAGACTCCAGGCTAGCGCACATGTGGGAAGCCAGACACGCGCTCAAGAAATGGAAAAAGCAGAGAATTAATCGGAAGCTCAGGTTACGCATTGCACGGCTTGAGAAGGAAATTGAAGAACACGCCATTAACCTTACACGCCAGAACTGGTATCAGGTATGCGACGAACTTAATGGGCAGCTTGGAAACAAGAACACGTGGAACCTTCTTCGCCACCTTCTTGATCCAGCCCAGTCCAAGACAGCCAAAAGAAACGCTATAGACCAGTCATCCATGCATATCCCGAAAGCGGTGAACAATTGTTATTGTCACTACAAGATAAATATGTAAACTACAGCAAAGATGGAGATTTGTACCCGGACTACACGGGACGCGACTACCCAAATCTTGACGAGCCTTTCTCGGACGCAGTGATCTCGGCCGCACTGTCTCAACTCAAGATAAAATCTGCACCTGAACCAGATAAATTCAATAATTGGATTCTGAGGAGCCTAGATCTAAATTCAGTCACAGCGCTCACGGTTTACTTCAATGAATGCTGGGAGAGTGGTAGCATACCCCAATGCTGTAAGCAGGCCAAGATGATTTTTATTCCAAAACCCAACAACATGATAAACCTCAATAACCTAAGACCAATCTTGCTTACCTCATGCTTAGGTAAGCTAACGTAGCATATTGTGCTTAATAGACTGCAGGACTATGCTGAATACTCCCTTTTATCACACACAATGGAGGGCTTCAAAAGGGGTCTTTCGACACAGGATGTCAAGCTTCAACTTTCACATGACATAATTAATAGATCTAAAAAGGTAAATTCGCAGGCTATCCTGGCTATCGACCTAATGAAAGCATTTCACAATGTCTCCCATTATTCTATACTAGAGCACCTAAACGAAATTAACCCTGGACGAAAGGCTTACAACTACATCAAGGCATTTCTAAGTGAGCGCTCGGTGGAATTGCACGTGGGCAATTTTAAATCCTACTCGATAAAGCTGGGAAACAGAGGCACCCCTCAGGGGGCTGTTCTCCCTCCGTTCCTCTTGAATCTGGCATTAATCAAGATTCCGGATACACTCGTCAAAATACCAGGAGTACCGCAAAGCCTCAACGTGGATCATATTACGGTGTGGGCAACTAAGAGCTCTCATGGTGAAATCGAGGCCGCTCTTCAAGCAGCTGCAGACGTCATCGATGAAGAGGCCAGGAGAGCGGGCCCAGAATGCTCCCCTGAAAAATAGGAGCTTATAGTGTTTCATAAAGGTAAATAAATGCGCCCTTGATGACAGTCATTATACAGGGTGTGGAAGTAACAGAGGTTCAAGATCAAGATCCTGGGGCTCAGGCTACAAACTCTGGAAACGCACCAGCAATCAACAAACTGAAATGGGTATTTCACCAAACAACCAGACTAATACAAAGAATAATAGAAACCTGCATGAAACTGCGACGCTGAAGGACGACGATATCTGAAGGAGCAATATCTATGTCGACGCCAGAAATGATTCGCAGTTGCTATTTGATATGGCTGCGAATGCAAACAGATTTGACTCGAATGCGGACTTGCGAACCACCGTTCTGCAGGTTTGGGGCGAATACCTCCAGGCGGAGGCCTTAAAAAATGATCTCAAAAAGCAGATTCAAGATGCTCACTCGGATTTCGAGTTGTCTTTCACGCATTGGCCGTATCAATGGGCTACTCAAACAGGAACATGAATTGAAAAGAAAGGTTGCCTTCTTTGAGCAGCTGTCGAAGTTTAAATCCCAAGCGATAACAAAGGATGCACTTGAAGGCGAAGGGTTCAAAGGTGCCCTAGATGAAAATTGCGTAGACGTGAATAAGAATAAGGCATGAATAAGATGAAAGAACACGACCTCTTCTAACTCATAGACGCCTTCATCATAAGCAGGATTACTAACTCCCTCCCGTACTTAAAACTTCAACGAAACGAAGTTGAGAGAATCGACGCCATCATTAGAATGGCTTACAAAACAGCAATGAGCCTGGTGCTCTCGACGCCCAACGAAGAGCTTCTCAAACTCGGGGTCCACAATACTCCCCTCCCGTACTTAAAACTTCAACGAAGCGAAGTTGAGAGAATCGACGCCATCATTAGAATGGCTTACAAAACAGCAATGGGCCTGGTGCTCTCGACGCCCAACGAAGAGCTTCTCAAACTCGGGGTCCACAATACCTACGAGGGACTCAAAGAAGCACAACGAACTGCCCAAATAAGGCGCCTATCCGGCACGCCCGCCAGAAGGACAATATTTGAAAGATTAGGTATTGAGTGCGAACCCCTACAAGACTATCAAACTATTCAACGCGATATCCGAAAGAGGATCACCATCAAACCTCTTCCTCGGAACATGAACCCCCACACCTATCAAAGCCGAAGAACAGCACGAGCTAAGAGCCTTCTCAAAACCTTGAGCCGGCTACAGGATGTCATCTACGTCGACGCCGCAGAAGACGAGGAAGACCCTAACAAATATTCGATATCTCAAGTCACACAGCCCAACACTAACCCAGCGAGACTCGTTATGGCGGAGACTTTCCACATCCAGACCCCTAGTGGCGGAGGAGGCCGCCATCGCCGCGGCCATCGCTTTTACTAAAGCAACAACAATAGTAAGCGACTCCAAACTGGCAATCAGTAACTTTGCTAGAGGTAGTCTCCAAACCCGCCTCACAAATACTCAGTGAAATAAAAGAATCTCCTCTCGAGAGAGATATCAAGTTAATATTAACCCCAGCTGTGAAGCTTAACCTAAATTATGGATCCTACAAAAACGAAGGCGCTGAAGAAGGCAAAAAACTCGGTCAGATCGGACGTCTGCTGTTGTGTGAAAGAAGAGCTGCCTGAGGTGGCAGCTGCGGACTGTGCTATAGGCGTTAGTAGCCATTTGTGTAACGGGATTGATTTTAAAAAAAATGTGCCTGGAACTGAGAACATGGGCATGTTTTTTGGAACGCTGGAAACCAAAACAACGAAGCCGCTCCGGAACAACTGGATGAAGAGCCACATCGAGCAGTCAATCAGTGAGGAAGCAAGGAAAAAGATAGCAGCTCTCATTGAGGGTGTTCACCAGCTGTCCGACATTCTATTTATCTCCAGCTTCCCACTGGGACCGCATTGAGCAGATCCTCTTAAACAGAAATTTTCGGGCAATCTGTTGGACAAGAAGGCAGATGCAGAGGTGGCACAGACTTACACTTGGATCCAGAGCCACCTTGCAGACCCGGAGATATCACTGCCTAAGCAAGTGTACGAGGAATACAGGAGTTTCTTTGAAAAGAACAAGATTTAACCACTTTGTGCGGCTGACTTTGGCAGGTGATGAAACACGCTTTCCCATCAGTGAGACTTGGCAAAAGAGGCAATTCTAGGTACTGCTATAGCGGGCTTCGCAAGAAGTCAGAAATGAAGTCGCCAATTCTACCAAACGTGCTTTCGGCAACTGATGACTCGTTGGCCAAAGAGCGTCCTCGGTATGGCTCGGAGGAAGAACTTAGCCAGGCCTTCTGTATGCTTGTGAGTGAATGGGCCGAGAAGGTGCTGCCAAACAAGTTCCCTACCGTGTCCCACCTGGCACGTTATCTGGTGAACAGCACATTTGTCGACGCCCGCTCTGTGGCTGCCGTGACTGTGCTCTGAGCCAAGGCACTGGGCAATGACAAAGCCAGCCAAGCCAGTAGCACACCTCGGGGCCAGGGTAAGCGGCGAGAAGCACAGCAGCAGTTGCAGAGCAAATTACAGGAGAAAAAGAGCCTGGGTGACCAGAAGCGCAAGCTCACCGAGCAACGCTCGCACTCGGCACAGTCTTCGCAGTGCAGCACACCAGTTGAGGGCCGCTCCCAGCAGCAGCAGCAGCACCGGAGGGTATTGGCCGCGACACCTCTGGGCAAACGGGACCAGGTCTTGCCGTCCCTGGTCTCCTGTGACGGAGACGTGGTGCTGAGATTGAAGGAGGAGCCTGCGGAACCCACGTTGCACACCTCTGCCCCGCCAGCAAACAACATCATATTTGTCCCCACCATGCAGAGCCTGCAGCTTGGCACCCAGGACCCTGCAAGCAGCAGCAGCAGCAATGCGGCCGCACTCTCGGCTGAGGCGGGGTGCAAGTACAAGAAAATCAGGCCAAAGCCAGCCGCATGCCTGAGCACAGCAGTGGTGCTCCGCTTCAGCCGGGAAGCTGGCCTGGCGGTCACGCCTATGGCTGAGGTGGTGCCGTCATCTCAGTCTCCGGTCGTTGTGTGTGCGGATCCACTGCAGAAGCGGGAGGCCCATCCAATGGACCCAAGCTCAGCAGCATAGCCTCACAGGTGTCTAAGGATGGAGTAAGCAGCAACAGTTCGGATTGGGATGCCAAGCTCAGCACGGAGGTGTCTGTGGGAATGATGAAGAGGCATTCAGAGGATGGGGAGGCCCTGCTTTGCAAGAGGAGGCACACCGAGGATGGTTCCAGGACACCCAAATTGGAAGCAGCCAACCTGGACCTACTGCTGCCCACCCAGGTGGCGGTGAAGGAAAAAAATGTGTGTGGTGCATCTGGAAAAAGAGGCACTGAACCAGTACTATAGAAACTCCTCATATGACGCTTCCATTCTGGAGAAGCTGGCTTTTCCAGAATGCGCGGAATCCGGGAAATGACGCTGCCCACCAATACGCTCGAGAATTAGCGGGCCGAGCGGCGGCGCAAAATCAGGAACCAAAACCATTCGGTGATTCAGCCGTATCACACCACGAACTCACTGCACATTCCAAAGCAATGAGAACACTCCCACCACCCCCTAAAACTGACCAGACAACAAGCAATATGGAGACACTACAGACGGGGATCCTCCCCAATCTAAACTACATATCAAAATTCATTCTTTCTGCCGGTTTTGCGGTGATAAAGACAACTTCGAGCATATGATCTGGGCGTGCAAAGCCCATAAGCCTCTCTCAAAACTCTTGCATGATCCCTCTAAAGAAGCTTGGGACGAGCTAACGTCCAGCGGTGACCCTGGCATTCAGTTCAAAGCCGTCGAATGGGCCGGCGTTTCCAAGTCTCCACGGCCTGCGGAACGCTAGCTGACTTCCCCTATTCCTCCCACTTATTGTAAATGAAGCTTTATCAGCTTCAGCCTTGCGAACTTGATGGCCGCATTGACCCACCCGGATGGCTGCCCCGGAGCTGTGTGGACACCGCCCACCATGAACCTGTTCTTCATCTCTGTGACGGTGTGCAACTGCCTAAATATGATAATCTGCTGACCTGCTTCGAACGTCGAGACTGGGATGGACGCCTTCTTGTGGGTGCTCTCTACTGTAGGAGGGATCGCAGCAAAAGTCGCACCTACCCGCATAAAAGATATGATTTTATATGCATGCAATACGATTGTCCGTCCCGAGAGTCCTCCTGAAGTTCGCCGGGCACTGGACAGCGCTCGTTCTGTGGCTTTCTTTTATCCTTTCCTTTGTCTTCTTATTCGCGCTGTTGAAATTAATAATGAGTAAGTACCAAATCGGCCAACAAAGTATTTTGGTAACCATAACGCCGTCCCCGGAAGTCACAATATTGGACGACTGCGGTCGCTTGAACCCCCGCTCGGCGGTGCCTCCGACCTGGGATGAATATCATGGAAGTGGATGGCGAGCCATCTCGCCGGGAGAGCTAGGACCGCAGCAGGAATGAGCGCGAGCCCCCAGAAAGCGAGAAAATAAGCACCTCAGCAGAGACAACCAAGGAAGCCAAGATGGAAGTGGGGCTGGCAGCGAGGAAACCAAAATGGCTTTTGGAGTAGGGATTAAGAAGGCAGAACGCCCGGTGATATCACAAAAGCTGTGTTTGCCTGCGGAAGACCATAAAATCATTGCTCGCCAGAAAGGTGGACTACATTTCAGGCTCCTTAGAGGAGAGCAGATTCACGAGGCCATATGAAAGGCCGCTGTGCTCAGCGCTGAAGAAATGCAGGTGAACACCATTTTCAATAATGAGAAGCAAGACACCATTCTGGTTAGCTCACCCAGTAAGAAAAGAGGAGACCGCTATTTGCTGATCGAAGAATCTAAGGTCGAGGAGTCATCGTTTCTCACGGCTCCGGAGAACTGTGGAAAAGGGGTCATCAACGGCGTTCCGTTAGACCACAGTCGGGAGGAATTCAAAGGACGCTTTCAGCATGACCGACATACAGATTCTCAGCACTAGACGTATGAGCAATACCGAATCAGTAATCGTACGTTTCGCAACGAAGAGTGTGCCACGGTACGTGGTTTACTCAACGTGCCACAGCGCTGCCTACTCCAGGTTGACGTTGTGTGTACTTTATAGGAAAGGCACAGTATTTGTCATTTTTCTGTGGACACTTGAACTGCATAGTAAGTTTGTCTTCCTGCTCCTTGAAGGTGAAATTGAAGCCCACACAAACACCGGCTCTACTTAGCATAGTGAACCTTTTGCTTCAAAACGTGTTTTGTTGCAATGTTTCCACTACGTTTCTCACGTTACAGCTTGTGGAGATGAAGTATGTAGCCTCAACATGTACTTTTGTCAGACAATTAGCAGATTGCGAAAGCAAAGAGAGGCGAAGTGTCTCCAATGGAAGATGACACCACCTGTTAGGGTGTCTCGATGCGCGCGCGCCTCTCTTGCTTTCAGAATCTTCTAGGTTTAACTATAGGTAAGCCACTTTCAAGTTTTTCTTCCGGTGTCCGGGTGCGGCGGCAGCTGTGTCCCTGTGACGTAGCGTGACTGTAGCGCATGCGCAGCTTGGTCAGCGCAGAGGAAACGCGAAACTCCTTCCAACTTACGTAGTTAGTGTAGCTCACGCTACAAAACTGTCACAAACCTGTCGATCAGCCGGCGCTTATTGGTCGATGGTTTTGCCGGTAAGAATCGAGCCATAATAGGAGCAAGTTTACTCGATCGATTTGTGATAGATTAGTGACAGTTTTTGGATGCACGGGGACGCAGCAGCACCCGTTCTGACTTGAGCTCTTTTCTGAGACTGGAGGAGTGGATCGCGATCAAGATCCAGTTTCGGGGAAAGGATGAATCAATCCATGGCCCGGTCGAGTTCTAGGAACCGATCCGGAAGTCGCACACAATCTAGGACCCAATCAAGGAGCCGTAAATCATCCCGCAGGCTCCTGTTTCCTGGCACCGGGGTCAGCTCGGCATAGCCAGTTATCAACTGCCAGTGGTGGTCACCCAGCATACCATGAGCCAGAGAGGAAACGGTCCAGAAATGTTAAGGTCAACTTGGGCAATCTCAAGCCATTAGATCGTGGGTTCAGGCGGGAAATGGTGCTGCAAGGTACCATGTGCTTCCAAGGCACCAGAAATCAGATGGCAGATGTATATTACTACTCGCCTACTGGGGCAAAACTGTGGTCAGGGCCTGAAGTTTGCATATACTTGGCATAAAATCCCATGCAACCGCTGACACGCGTTGCCATCCATCAGCCACGTGACGGGGTTGTGCCAAACGTGGGGCAACAGTGGACAAGGTGCAAGCGGCGGACTGGTCGAGTTACCCAGACATCAGCAAAGGAAGAATTGTTGGCATCACCTGCCATTTTGTTTCTTGCATCAAAAATATACAGAGCGCATTTGGTACCCAGGTTAGATCGAACGCTAAAGCACAGAAACTGAGCGCCGCCGGAACGCAGGTTACCACGAACGCTATAGCAAAGCAGGATAGAAGTGCATGCCCCGCCTCCAGTGAGGAGGAACGCGGAAGATTCGAAGGATCAAAACATAACAATACAGGAGGTCAGTAGAATTATTGACCGGAAGCTAGGGCAGAAACTCGATGTCTTGTTTAAGGAGATAGCTGCAGAATTTGCGGCAATTAGGGTGCCACTAAATTCGTTCACTATCAAGTTCAATAAGATAGATGCGCACTTCGCCGCGCTGGATGCTGAAAGGACGCCAAAACACAGATATATAGCATATCATTGCCATCAAAAATAACAGGCACACTATTTGGCAGTGAAGATGGCCGCTTCTGCAGCAACTCCTTAGTGAAAAGGACAATCCGGAAGCAAATGCGTTGCAAGAAGTATGCATACAGGCAAATCTAATGGCATATAGAGCTTTCTGTACGGAAGGGGAGAAACTCCCTGTGGCTACTAATAAGGAGAAACATAACAGCAATTAGGCAAGACACGGAGGTTAAAAACAACGAACATGTCCTTGTCAAACTCGTATCAAACAAGAAGACAGTAAATATTATTTTATATTCTTTTGATACAACACCACTATACACGTTTTGTCAGTTTTTTACGACCTGCAAGGGCCACCACCCTGTGATTCCTGCTAGTCTGTTTCCCGAGATGGAGCGCAGCAGTGGGGGTCTCGAAGACCAACGAGCGCTGCAGTTAGCACTCGAGCTCTCCATGCTGGGACTGAACAATGAAAATGACTCTCTGCACCCTAACATGGAAGCATCATGAATGTATACAACACTCCGTGGCAGAGAAAGGACAAGTTCGGCACACTATTCCAAAAGCCTCTGAACCAAGTTCTGATCGTTGTAGGCGACTTTAACTCTCCACACCTAGCGCGGGGCAAGACGCGAGAAGATATAAAGGATCGGATCCTCTAAAAAGACGCGCAACAGGCAGGGCTAACGCTGTTAACGGATCCACGGAATCTAACACTACGCGGAAACTGCATGAGAGAAGCCACATCTCCGGATTTCCCCTTTCCTATCCATGTAAAAGACGCCACTTGGTGTAACACTGAGAACTTTGGCAGTAACCATTACATCATCGAAGCTCTGGTGGCCACAACATGGCAGCTACTACGCTACCTCTTGAAGCCGGAAAGTTGTAAGTTATCGCTGAAGCAAACAATTCAAAATATTGTCCATTCCTACGATGGGAGATTCTCGAAGAATTACAGGCATGCTATGCGGGAATACCTACCACAGATCTTCAAACCTGGACCTGGATAGACAAATAGGAGAAACAGTAGTCAGGGCTGGAATTTCTCGCATTAAAACTCTCAGCTCAGGGGCTATATGGGCCACAGCCCTTGGTCTCCCATATGGAGTGAGCAACAAAATGTTGTGAAATCTGGACGACGACACAGTCGCTGCCCTCGCAAGATACATGCAAGATTGTTGGCAACTAGGACGACTTCCGACCATATAGAAAACAGCGCAGATCGTCATGATCCCCAAATCTTGCAAAAAGCTACGGATTCAAAATCTAAGACCTGTTTTCTTGGCGTAGTGTGTGGGGAAACTCATGGAAAGTCAGCCTGACAAGACTGAACAGATACATGGAACACAACGGACTCTACCCAAACTCTATGATTGGCTTCAGACCTAATCTGTCAACCCAGGATATTTATCCAACACCAGATCATTCAAGCACATACTGAAGACACGCGAGTTATTTTGGGCCTGGACTTCGCGAAGGCCTTCGATAACATCAAACACAAAGCAATACTTGAAAACCTACAAGATCTCGACGTAGGTGAACAAACATATAACTACGTAAGGGGCTTTCTCTCAATGCGAGAAGCAACGATCCAAATTGGAGAACACAAGTCGGACAAATTTACAGTGGGCAGCAGAGGAACACCCCAGCACTCCGTACTCTTATGCCTTCTCTTCAATGTTGCATTCATCAAGATCCAACGAAGCTAGAAGACATTGAGGGGCTAAACCACAGCCTATATGCAGACGACATCACGTTCTGGACACCGGGAGGCAGTGATAGACAAATCGAAGACATCCTTCATGTATCTGTGAAAACTGTTGAAGAATACGTAACCCCTAGAGACCTGAAATGCTCTTCCGAAAAGTCTGAGATGCTTCTGCACCAGCCATCACGCAGCAGAATGGACAAAGAGCAACCCAGAATCGAACTAAAGGCCGGCGGATTTCTCATTCGCAGAGTGGAAAAGGTTAGGATCCTGTGTATGTGGCTGCAGCAAAAGGTCATCGCAAAAAAGCTGCTAACTCAAAAGCTGCGCTCAAGAAACGATGAGTCCAATTAGACGTATCGCAAATCGAAAGTCTCGAACGAAAGAAGCAAACCTCCTAAGACTTGTACACTCGTTTGTCATCAGCAATATCGCCTACGCTGTTCCTACTTACACCTTGCGAACAGCGAGCAGGCTAAGGTTGAAGCAATAGTCAGGGAGAGCATAAAACCAGCCCTTGGTATCCCCATCAGTACATCTACGAACCAGCTAATGAAGCTGGGAGCGCACAATGTGCTGGAAGAGGTGATAGAGGCCAATCAAATCTCCATTTGCGAAAGACTGGCAAAGAACCGGACGCGAAGAAGCCTACTGGTAAATCTAGATATTCGATATGAGAGCCAAAGTTACCAGAAGACGTATGTCCAGATGGAAATCAAGAAGCGACTAAAAATCCCCCCACTGCCACGAAACATGGATCCAGAGCATCAGCAGGAAAGAAAAAGAAAAGGGTGGGAAGGCAACAGAAGATATATTAACGACAGGACGGGATCTATGTCGACACCGCCGAGTACGAGGACAGGCATGTTTGGGTGGACGGACAATGGGTACTACAATTATAAGTAATTCGATAACATCAATATGCAATTTTGTCGAGGCAAGTGTCTCTCCTCACGCAGAAAGGGTACTAAGAATATGTCGGAAGCGACCGGAAAGTCCGATGTTGTTAGGAGACATATCACATAGCAACATCCTCCTCAGGCAGAAAGGATACTAAGAATGTGTCAGAAGCGACCGGAAAGTCCGATGTTGCAAGGAGACATATCACATAGCAACATGGAAAGTAAGATCTAAGACGCACGGTAAACTGGATGTCGTCAAGCGAGAAATGGACAGATTGAACATTGATATCTTGGGTATCAGCGAGCTCAAGTGAACCGGAATGGGAGAATTTAATTCCAGAGACCATTGTCTTTTATTGTTGGCACGAATCCTGGAGAAGGAATGGGGTCGCTCTCTAGTAAACAGAAGAATGGGCAAAGCAGTTCTAGGGTCCAACCCCAAAAACGACCGAATGATTTCACTTCGGATCCAAGGTCACCCTTTTAACATATAACAGCAGAACGATATTGACCAATGCATGCCAATATATATTCAATGTTGATAAGACAACCATATTGGCAGAACATTATTGCCCAACCTATGCCATGATATGTGCGATGCTGGCCAGCCATCAAGGCTCATTAGACAATATCGACCAGTAGAAACCAAGATATTACAATATTAGGAAGCCGCCAAAGTTGGTTGGACATCATTGACCACTGTATGACTAGATAAATTCAATATTGAGAAGCCGTTGTTATTTACTGGATGATTTACCAGGTTATACCATGGTGTGGATGATACTGGCAAACCATTGTAGCTGGTTAGCCGATAATAACCAGGTTGTCTCATTGTGTATAGAATAATGGCAAGCTGTTCAATATGCATGGGCATTATTGACCGCGTTTAGCCGGTTGAATGCCAATAATGGATATGGGTGAAGTTCACTGGGCCAATAATGATTATGTTATAGCACGGCTGCACATTATTGGTAGCTCATTGGCACCATTGGGCCAACTTGTGGGCCAGTAATCCCCAATCAATCCCCAATATTGCGCCGATGGCTGGTGCTGCCTGGGAAGAACATGATATAACAATTTGAACCAAGCGCGGTTCTTGCCCCGGGAACTGCGACAGTTAGTTTCCCTCAACAGTGCCGGTAAAACGTCGAAGTGGGGACGGGGAGTGGCGCGAGGGGAAGGTGATCAGCAAGTGGTATACGTTTGATTGCGGCGAGATACAAAGTCGGAACCGGGCGGAGTTCTCGGCGAGGGCTGGTCCGTATCGTAGGAGTAGTTCCAGAGGTTAGCTCAAAAAGGTGGACCGCTCTTTGGAAGGAGCGGCTCCGAAGATCCGGCTCGCTTCGGGGCGACCCATTCCTAATCAAATATTTATATTACAAAGAGTCTGTGTGAGACGCTGGGAGGTGAAACAAATATTTGTATTGGGGTACCATGAAATCCGTCGCCGTTTTTGGCGGAGAGTGTTTTCAATGAAAAAATAGCAAACCAGGTAATACTTTCCCTGTATACTTTGAACCCAGCCAGAATCTGGAGATAAAGAAGCAAGTTTGTTTGGTGTCATAACAGTGACCGAAAGCCAGTTTTTCATCTCTGCAGGACCAGCTTCCTCATCCTGCGCGTCATTTTATTAATTCATGAGTTGCCTTCCTCCTTTCCTCCCGATATTTGATATTTGAAACTGAATTAAAAGGGAATTATTTCAATGCATATTTTCTTCAGAGCTTGGCAATCTCAGCAATCACGTAGTCTAAACAAACTGCTGTTCTACGTAGTTGTGCCATCAAGACCGCTCCTATTCACCGCCCGTCTGCGTCCCATCTTATGTGAATAGATAGCGGCTCGTAAAGCGCTTAATTGCACATAAACGTTTGGCGCTGACGCACATGGTGGCGTCGTATGAGCTAGTAGGGAGCGCATTTTTTGAGGGGCTGTCGCGCGTTGAGACACTTGAAGCAGCTGCGCTCTCCAAAATCTGCGGTAACGCCCCTCTCGGCCGCTTTTGTAAGCGAATCAAACTTCGGCGAAGTTTCATGATCATTTGGAGTATTGGAGGACTCTAGGATTATCTTAAACCTAGGAGAGGTTGTTTAGCTGCTTGCGTTGCTTGTAGGAAGGGTTAAGTTGCATAAAACAACTTTTCGTTTAAATGTTTTCATTTTGTTTGTTCACGCGCTTTTCGTACACGCTTTTTATTGTGTCTTCTCTAGAAACCGCTGAGGCAGGAGGCAGTGGCCAATACCAGCCATTTACGGGAGAGCGACGTGAGCTCGAGGAAGGAAACAACAACGAGGGCGTAGTATATTACGTCTCAGCCAGAGGCCGTGGCCGACCATTATAGAGCGGTGAAAAATTATAGTAAAGTCTCTCCTCAGGCAGAAAGGATACTAAGAATATGTCAAGATGACAGAGAAAAATCCGGCTAATATGGGCACCAGCCCATTCCCAGCTTCAGGAAATAAGGGAGTTCATAAATTTGCCCATGGTCTCACCTTCTGGGTAGGCTCTGTCTGACCCTCAGTACGCCCTCAGCAGGGACAGGCTAGTCAGCGACATTACTGAGCACTATCGACTAAAAGGGTTAGAATACCCATCGGCAGATAGCACAATAAATAAGATTTAAGAAAGCACTTGGAGGCACTTACAAACAAGGACTTTTCCGAACCCAACTACCCCAAGCCAGTGCTACATGGAGCAATTCTCAGATATGTGCAAACTATGTTTTAATAAGACGGATCTGGTTCATATGATATGGATGTGTCCAGAAATAAAAATATTAATGAAGAGACAAAAACGAAACAATTTAGGGAGACTACTGCTGAGCTCACACCCTGAGACTCAGCCAGGTGTATAATCCGACTGGCCGAATGCGCCGCTCTGGTCCATGGGCGCCAGGCCATCGTGTAGGCAGAGAGGTTGACACCTATTCTTTGATAGGTTGACACCACCCCTACTTCGAAGCCTGGTGTTTGGTCAGTTTGGACACTGGCCTGTGGCGGTAGGAGGGGAACTGCTTTCCCTGCTGCTGCCACCTCTTTTGCTGTTCTGGAAAATGGGGAGGAGGCCCATAGACTATGGCTGCGCTTTCTAGGCACTTCCGATAACCTCATTAATGGTTTGCGACAGTCGACACGTGGTGTCACCAAGTGCACACAGTTGTCCTCGAGCCTAGGCATAATAGTTACGAATGCTTCGGCTTTTCCCATGTGAGAGACTCCCTGCTGTCTGACTGGATCAGTTTCTGTGTGTTGCGCTGAGAATGTCTTCAATGATAATGTGCTGCATTACAGGTGCCGGTGCACCATTGCAGTGTTTTCTTGGTCAATCTGAGTGATCTACCTATTGCCATCTTGAGCCCTTCAAGCTTACCATCAAACAAAATTGCCTCTTTTTGGGACACCACGAAAGCACAATTGCCGGTCGAACATAAGAGAAGCCGCCAAGCGTGCGGGCAAAGGTGGACATCTTTGAGTTCGAGGGTGCAAAGGTAGGCCGGGGCACCAATGGAAACGTGTACAAGGCTCGTCAGAAAGACGGGTGTGACAGTAGGGACTATGCATTCAAGGAGATTGGAGGCACAGGTATCTCAACGTCGGCCTGCAGAGAGATTGCGCTTCTGCCGGAGCTGAAACACACCAATGTTTTCAGCTTTCTTCGGGTATTCCTGTCACACAATGAACGAAAGGTCTACCTCCCCTTTGGTTTCGCTGAGCACGACCTCTGGAAACCAACCAACCTAATTGTAATGGGTGAAGATTCAGGGCAAGGCAGAGTAAAGATTGCCGGCATGGGCTTTACGCGCCTACGTAATAATTAGCGACCTTTATGTAATACTGTTGACGCAGTTAAAACCTGGAAGTCGGCTACTGTGGATACCTTCAAGCTCTGTGTAGCTTAAAAATCCCTCTGCTGTGGCTGTCGCCCTTTTTTCTCTCTGAAGGCCTTGTACCATGGGGGTCCTTGAAGCACGGAGTTCGGCGGACGTCCGAGCTCCACGAGCACCAGGAGACGGAAAGTGACCTGATTTTGGGCACCAATTTAGAAATTGTGTCTCTGGGACTGCGGTGGCCGCTTTTGGCTGAGTTGTGCGCGCGGTAGAAAAGTGTAGAACATGGAGGGTGGCAATGACGACGGAAAATCTAAACCTTAGCGGCGTAGCCCTATCGGGAGCGGATGAAGAAAGCAGTAAGGAGGAGAGGAACCATAGACATAACGTGCCCGTCGAAGGCAGCAAATATCGCAGCAGCCATCATTTGCCGGAGACCACAGGGACATGACTTTCTCTGCACAATGCTGTGCATGTGCGAGACGTGGTACAATGAGCGCGATGAGAGGTTGCCCCGGGCAAGATTCGAGAAAGGGGTCTTTCTCTTAGGGTCTTTCCTTGCGATCTTGGGGACGCCACTAGCGCCAACGAGAGCGGATGTGCTTCGCAAGGGCTCTGTGAATTTCGGCCTCTGGACCCGTAATTGTTTACACGACGTTTCTTATTTTGGCCTCACAAGATAGTTGATTGCGCCCGGACCTGGCAGAGCCAACATTTGTGAGTGTGCGAACTTTTTTGAGGACTTCATGGCGTATTGTGCGTCGACACCGTGCGTCTCACGCATGGTGTAGCGAACGAAGGCGAGGAACGCGGCGAGACCCGCCGTCATTGCGGAATTTCTCGGTCTCCCACAGGCCGCGGAACCCATCGCTATGCAAGCGTTTATGGAAGGGCAACCCATCACCCCTGAAGAGCTTAAAGACGGCACCTGGATTACTCCAAGTACCAGGAGCTCTACCGTAAGCCTAATGCCGCTGGCCCGAGCGGCGGCGGTAACCCCGGTGGTGACGGCGCCTCGTCCGCATCGGGGAAGAACGCCGGCCGACACCCACCGGTAAAAATGGCTACAAGCGTCCCCCGGCCTGGCGTTCGGCTTTTCCAGGGGTGTGCGTTTGGGAGTAGCTCCCTAAATTCCCGCTGCGCGCCCCTCTTCCGCAGTGGGCCCAAACCCAGTTTCGAACATCGCAGCCTGCAAAGGTGGTCCTGTTTGTCTTGCAAAGGTACTTCGTTTGAGCCTCACCTGAAGTGCTCCCTTAGAGCCTCAGCTGCAGCAGTCCTAAAAAAACGACGGACCAAATGTCGACCCGCACGGACGGCGGCTACCCCTCTCACCCGCTGAGGCCATCCTGTACTACGGCACCCGGCTGGACAACTACGAGCGGACCGAGGCGTCCCCGTACCGTGACATCTGTTATCTGGGCCTCGACGCTAGCAAGATCGAGTTCGACGAGGGGGTCGGCCAGAATGGCGGATACGACGACGAGACCGGCTCCTGTATCAAGGTGATGCACGACCACATCGCTTACCGGTACGAAATCTTGGAGGTGATTGGAAAGGGCTCCTTCGGCCAGGTCATCAGGGCCTACGACCACAAGACCAAAGAGCATGTCGAGCTCAAAATCATCCGCAACAAGAAGAGGTTCCACCAGCAGGCCCTCATTGAGGTGAAGATACTGGACCACTTGAAAAGGAAAGACAAGGACGGGTACCACAACGTCATTCACATGTACGACTATTTGTACTTTAGGAATCATCTGTGCATCATGTTCGAGCTGATGGGGATGAACCTGTACGAACTCATCAAGAACAACAAGTACCAAGTCTTCAGCTTGAATCTCGTCAGGAGGTTCGCCTACTCCCTTATTCAATGCCTGCGGCTCCTCCACCGAGAGAAGATTATCCACTGTGATCTCAAGCCTGAAAATTGCCATCAGGTACGGAAGTGGTGGCCCGCTACAATTTCAGTGGCAAGTCAAGTGAAGATCTGTCTTTTACCAAGGGGGACATCATGACTATAGTCTCCGACACGCCGGACTGCAACTCGTTCCGGGGACGGCACACTGACGGTCGGGAAGGTCTCATACCGCTCAACTACATTCTCTATGTGCAGCATGAAATTAAGGAAGATCCAACTCCCACAGCTGCCTACCGATCATTTCAAGGTTGTCTTCAGACCGCAAGTTCCGATCGACTCCCCTCTCTAAGTAGGGGCCACTCTACATCAGGCGATTGGCAGCGCAGCTGGCATCAAGGACGCCCGAGTGTTCGAAGATATTTCCCAGCGACACCCAGTCAACCAACGATTACTATCAACACCACAAACAGGGCTCGTGGAGAAGCCTATAGGAAAGTAGTGGCCTTTACCCGCAACGGAAAGGCATACCCTGTCAAAACCTACGTACCAGCTCCGGATCTCTCTGTCAGTTTTGACATATTCTTAAATGGCAAAGTGTCAGAACTTGCAAACTCAATTGCTGTCCTCGGGCGTTGGCAGCAGAAGGCCACCCAGATTCTGCGAGAACTTAAGATTGTGCATGAGAGCGCAGATCAGCAGATTAAGCACTTAGGATCGGTACTGCGTGGCGTGATGGGGCAGCAGCAAATTACTGTATCTCCATCCGAGGCGGAAGGGACAAGCCAAAGTAAAACATGGATTCCGCCAAACGGAAAATAATTACAGTCTGCCAGTGAAACTGTAGGGAGTACGCACGCAAGGCCAACCTACAGATCCACATACAGAACACCACTGTCAAACCAGACATTATTGCACTACAAGAACCCTCTAGAGTGGCTACTCTTTCAGGCTATGTTACCGTTACGCAACTGCGAACCAACCGCAGATATCCAGCAAAGACCTTACTGGTCAAAAGGTACATCAGCTATGTGCAGCATGAAATTAAGGACGTAAACCTAGATTATACGCTTGTTGATAACGCAACTGCGAACCAACCGCAGATATCCAGCAAAGACCTTACTGGTCAAAAGGTACATCAGCTATGTGCAGCATGAAATTAAGGACGTAAACCTAGATTATACGCTTGTTGATATCATTCTCGCCGAGAAGGGACAGCGAAGAACATACGTCTTCTACGTCTACAGCTCTCCCAAGGATCGCACCCAGGAAACAAGTAAACTCCTAGACGAAATTGTGAGAAAGGCCAGAAGGAATCAGCTTATTATAGTTGGGGTAAAGGCACAGCAATATTAGGGAAGATTCAGGAGCTGGGCATCACGCTGCTGAATGATACTACCAAACCCACGAGAACCGGCAACAGTATATCAAGTGACACTAATCCTGATCTGTCACTAGCTCAAAACGTAATCAATCCCACATGGCTCAATACTGTGGAAGACCTTAACAGCGACCACTACATTCTCGCCATTACAATACAGACCAACTCACGTATTACGAGGGCATGGCAGTATGTTCAATTGGGCAAGTTGGTAGACGTTGACAATTGTTAAACAGCGCGAACAACGGTAGACAAGAACGAGAAAGACGCGGGACAGCGCTCGTCCCGTGTGTTTCTCGTTCTTGTCTACCGTTGGTTGCGCTGTGTTACAATTATGAAGAGGGGCATGGAACTCCTGTAAGCACACCGACTAGGATAAATTCATGAAAGACAAGGACACTAATGCGCCGTGCAGCATCTCGGACTTGGAGACGTGGGTCCAGGATCTATGTGTAGACGCCCTTAAGCACACCAGTAGCATAGAAACGGACGAGAAGCAAACCATCATAGACTCCAGGCTAGCGCACATGTGGGAAGCCAGACACACGCTCAAGAAATGGAAAAAGCAGAGAATTAATCGGAAGCTCAGGTTACGCAATGCACGGCTTGAGAAGAATATTGAAGGACACGCCATTAACCTTACACGCCAGAACTGGTATCAGGTATGCGACGAACTTAACGGGCAGCTTGGAAACAAGAACACGTGGAACCTTCTCCGCCATCTTCTTGATCCAGCCCAGTCCAAGACAGCCAAAAGAAACGCTATATATCAGTCATCCATGCATATCCCGGAAGCGTTGAACAATTGTTATCGTCACTACAAGATAAATATGTAAACTACAGCAAAGATGGAGATTTGTACCCGGACTACACGGGACGCGACAACCCAAATCTTGACGAGCATTTCTAGGACGCAGAGATCTCGGCCGCAATGTCTCAACTCAAGATAAAATCTGCGCCTGAACCAGATAAAATCAATAATAGGATGCTGAGGAACCTAGATCTAAAGTCAGTCACAGCGCTCACGGTTTACTTCAATGAGTGCTGGGAGAGTGGTAGCATACCCCAATGCTGTAAGCAGGCCAAGATGATTTTTATTCCAAAACCCAACAAGATGATAAACCTCAATAACCTAAGACCAATCTTGCTTACCTCGTGTTTAGGTAAGCTAATGTAGAAAATTGTGCTTAATAGACTGCAGGACTTAATAGACTGCAGGACTATGCTGAATACTCCCTTTTATCACACACCATGGAGGGCTTCAAGAGGGGACTTTCGACACAGGATGTATTGCTTCAACTGTCACATGACATCATTAACAGATCTAAAAAGGTAAATACGCAGGCTATCCTGGCTATCGACCTAAAGAAAGCATTTCACAATGTCTCCTATTATTCTATACTAGAGCACCTAAATGAAGTTAACCCTGAGCGAAAGGCTTACAACTACGTCAAGGCATTTCTGAGTGAGCGCTCAGTGGAACTGCACGTGGGCAATTTGAAATCCGACTCGATAAAGCTGGGAAACAGAGGCAGCCCTCAGGGGGCTGTTCTCTCTCCGTTCCTCTTGAATCTGGCATTAATCACGATTCCGGATAGACTCGTTAAAATACCAGGAGTACAGCAAAGCCTCTACGTGGATGATATTACGGTGTGGGCAACTAAGAGCTCTCATGGTGAAATCGAGGCAGCTCTTCAAGCAGCTGCAGACGTCATAGATGAAGAAGCCAAGAGTGCAGGCCTAGAATGCTCCCATGAAAAATAGGCGCCTATAGTGTTTCATAAAAGTAAATAAATGCGCCCTTGATGACAGTCATTACACAGGGTGTGGAAGTAACAGAGGTTCAAGATCAAGATCCTGGGGCTCAGGCTACAAACTCTGGAAACGCGCCAGCAATCCACAAACTGAAATTGGTGGTTCACCAAACAACCAGATTAATACAAAGAATAATAGAAACCTGCATGAAATTGCGACGCTGAAGGACGCACGCATCTGAAGGTGCCATATCTCCGTCGACGCCGGAAATGATTCGCATTTGCTATTTGATATGGCTGCGAATGCAGACGGATTTCACTCGAATGCGGACTTGAGAACCACCGTTCTGCAGGTTTGAGGCAAATACCTACAGGCGGAGGCCTTAAAAAATGATCTCAAAAAGCAGATTCAAGATGCTCACTCGGAATTCGAGTCGTCTTTCACAGAACGCATTGGCCGTATCAATAACCTACTCAAACAGGAACATGAAAAGAAAGGATGCCTTCTTTGAGCAGCTGTCGAAGTTTAAATCCCAAGCGATAACAAAGGATGCACTTGAAGGCGTAGGTTTCAAAGGTGCCCTAGATGAAAACTGCGTCGACATGAATATGAAAGAACACGACCTCTTCTAACTCATAGACGCCTTCATCATAAGCAGGATTACCAACTCCCTCCCGTACTTAAAACTCCAACGAAACGAAGTTGAGAGAATCGACGCCATCATTAGAATGGCTTACAAAACAGCAATGGGTCTGGTGCTCTCGACGCCCAACGAAGAGCTTCTCAAACTCGGGGTCCACAATACCTACGAGGGACTCAAAGAAGCACAACGAACTGTCCAAATAAGGCGCCTATCCAGCACACCCGCCAGAAGGACAATACTTGAAAGATTAGATATTGAGGGCGATCCCCTAAAAGACATCCATCAAACTATTCAACGCGATATCCGAAAGAGGATCACCATCAAACCTCTTCCTCGGAACATGAACCCCCACACCCATCAAGGCCGAAGAACAGCACGAGCTAAGAGCCTGCACAAAACCTTGAGCCGGCTACAGGATGTCATCTACGTCGACGCCGCAGAATACGAGGAAGACCCTAACAAATATTCGATATGTGGAATCACAAAGCCCAACACTAACCCAGCGAGACTCGTTATGGCGGAGACATTCCACATCCACATCACTAGTGGCGGAGGAGGCCGCCATCGCCGCGGCCATCGCTTTTACTAAAGCAACAACAATAGTAAGTGACTCCAAACTGGCAATCAGTAACTTTTCTAGAGGTAGTCTCCAAACCCGCCTCACAAATACTCAGTGAAATGAAAGAATTCCCTCTCGAGAGAGATATCACATTAATATTAACCCCAGCTGTGAAGGTTAACCTAATTTATGGATCCTACAAAAACGAAGGTGTTGAAGAAGGCGAAAAACTCGGTCAAATTGGAAGTCTGCTGTTGTGTGAAAGAAGAGCTGCCTGAGGTGGAAGCTGCGGACTGTGCTACTGGCGTTAGTAGTCATTTGTGTAACGGGATTGATTTTAAAGAAAATGTGCCTGGAACTGAGAACATGGGCATGTTTTTTGGAACGCTGGAAACCGAAACAACGAAGCCGCTCCGGAACAACTGGATGAAGAGCCACATCCAGCAGTCAATCAGTGAGGAAGCAAGGAAAAAGATAGCAGCTCTCATTGAGGATGATAGCCAGCTGTCCGACATTCTATTTCTTTATCTCCAGCTTCCCACTGGGACCGCAGTTGAAGCAGATCCTCTTAACCAGAAATGTTTGGGCAATCTGTTGGGCAAGAAGGCAGATGCAGAGGTGGCACAGACTTACACTTGGATCCAGAGCCACCTTGAAGAAGACCCGGAGATATCACTGCCTATGCAAGAAGTGTATGAGGAATACAGGAGTTTCTTTGAAAAGAGCAAGATTTAACCACTTTGTGCGGCTGACTGGCACGGTGATGAAACACGTTTTCCCATCACTGAGACCACGTCGACATGGCAAAAGAGGCAATTCTAGGTACTCCTATAGTGGGCTTCGCAAGAAGTCAGAAATGAAGTCGCCAATTCTACCAAACTTGCTTTCGACAACTGATGACTCGTTGGATATAGTGTCCTCGGGAAGATCCTGGGGCTCAGGCTACTAACTCTGGAAACGTGCCAGCAATCAACAAACTGAAATGGGTGGTTCACCAAACAACCAGACTAATACAAAGAATAATAGAAACCTGCATGAAACTGCGATGCTGAAGGACGCAGGTATCTGAAGGTGCCATACCTCCGTCGACGCCGGAAATGATTCGCAGTTGCTATTTCATATGGCTGCGAATGATGATGGATTTGACTCGAATGCGGAAATGAGAGCCACCGTTCCGCAGGTTTGGGGCGAATACCTCCAGGCGGAGGCCTTAAAAAATGATCTCAAAAAGCAGATTCAAGATGCTCACTCGGATTTCGAGTCGTCTTTCACAGAACGCACTGGCCGTATCAATGAGCTACTCAAACAGGAACATGAATTGAAAAGAAAGGTTGCCTTCTTTGAGCAGCTGTCAAAGTTTAAATCCCAAGCGATAACAAAGGATGCACTTGTAGGCGTTGGTTTCAAAGGTGCCCTAGATGAAAACTGCGTCGACGTGAACAAGAATAAGGCATGAATAAGATGAAAGAACACGTCCTATTCTAACTCATAGACGCCTTCATCATAAGCAGGAATACTAACTCCCTCCCGTACTTAAAACTCCAATGAAGCGAAGTTGAGAGAATCGACGCCATCATTAGAATGGCTTACAAAACAGCAATGGGTCTGCTGCTCTCGACGCCCAATGAAGAGCTTCTCAAACTCGGGGTCCACAATACCTTCCAGGGACTCAAAGAAGCACAACGAACTGCCCAAATAAGGCGCCTATCCAGCACACCCGCCAGAAGGACAATACTTTGAAAGATTAGGTATTGAGGGCGATCCCCTAAAAGACATCCATCAAACTATTCAACGCGATATCCGAAAGAGGATCACCATCAAACCTCTTCCTCGGAAGATGAACTCCTACACCCATCAAAGCCGAAGAACTGCACGAGCTAAGAGCCTGCACAAAACCTTGAGCCGGCTACAGGATGTCATCTACGTCGACGCCGCAGAAGACGAGGAAGACCCTAACAATATTCGATATGTGGAATCACAAAGGCCAACACTAACCCAGCGAGACTCGTTATGGCGGAGACTTTCCACATCCACATCCCTAGTGGCAGAGGAGGCCGCCATCGCCGCGGCCATCGCTTTTACTAAAGCAACAACAATAGTAAGCGACTCCAAACTGGCAATCAGTAACTTTGCTAGAGGCAGTCTCCAAACCAGCCTCACAAATACTCAGTGAAATGACAGAATCTCCTTTCGAGAGAGATATCAAATTAATATTAACCCCAGCTGTGAAACTTAACCTAAATTATGGATCCTACAAAAACTAAGGCGTTGAAGAAGGCAAAAAACTCGGTCAAATCGGACGTCTGCTGTTGTGTGAAAGAAAGCTGCCTGAGGTGGAAGCTGCGGACTGTGCTACTGGCGTTAGTCGTCATTTGTGTAACGGGATTGATTTTAAAGAAAATGTGCCTGGAACTGAGAACATGGGCATGTTTTTTGAAACGCTGGAAACCAAAACAACGAAGCCGCTCCGGAAAAACTGGATGAAGAGCCACATCGAGCAGTCAATCAGTGAGGAAGCAAGGAAAAAGATAGCAGCTCTCATTTAGGATGTTAGCCAGCTGTCCGACATTCTATTTCTTTATCTCCAGCTTCCCACTGGGACCGCAGTTGAAGCAGATCCTCTTAACCAGAAATGTTCGGGCAATATGTTGGGCAAGAAGGCAAATGCAGAGGTGGCACAGACCTACACTTGGATCCAGAGCCACCTTGAAGAAGACCCGGAGATATCACTGCCTATGCAAGAAGTGTACGAGGAATTCAGGAGTTTCTTTGAAAAGAGCAAGATTTAACCACTTTATGCGGCTGACTTTGGCACGGTGATGAAACACGTTTTCCCATCACTGAGACCACATCGACTTGGCAAAAGAGGCAATTCTAGGTACTGCTATAGTGGGCTTCGCAAGAAGTCAGAAATGAAGTCGCCAATTCTACCAAACTTGCTTTCGGCAACTGATGACTCGTTGGCCATAGAGTGTCCTCGGGAAGATCCTGGGGCTCAGGCTACAAACTCTGGAAACGCGCAAGCAATCAACAAACTGAAATGGGTGTTCACCAAACAACCAGACTAATACAAAGAATAATAGAAACCTGCATGAAACTGCGACGCTGAAGGACGCAGGTATCTGAAGGTGCCATACCTCCGTCGACGCCGGAAATGATTCGCAGTTGCTATTTGATATGGCTGCGAATGCAGATGGATTTGACTGGAATGCGGACATGAGAGCCACTGTTCCGCAGGTTTGGGGCGAATACCTCCAGGCGGAGGCCTTAAAAACTGATCTCAAAAAGCAGATTCAAGGTGCTCACTCGGATTTCGAGTCGTCTTTCACAGAACGCACTGGCCGTATCAATGAGCTACTCAAACAGGAACATGAATTGAAAAGAAAGGTTGCCTTCTTTGAGCAGCTGTCGAAGTTTAAATCCCAAGCGATAACAAATGATGCACTTGTAGGCGTTGGTTTCAAAGGTGCCCTAGATGAAAACTGCGTCGACGTGAATAAGAATAAGGCATGAATAAGATGAAAGAACACGACCTCTTCTAACTCATAGATGCCTTCATCATAAGCAGGAATACTAACGCCCTCCCGTACTTAAAACTCCAATGAAGCGAAGTTGAGAGAATCGACGCCATCATTAGAATGGCTTACAAAACAGCAATGGGTCTGCTGCTCTCGACGCCCAATGAAGAGCTTCTCAAACTCGGGATCCACAATACCTACGAGGGACTCAAAGAAGCACAACGAACTGCCCAAATAAGGCGCCTATCCAGCACACCCGACAGAAGGACAATACTTTGAAAGATTAGGTATTGAGGGCGATCCCCTAAAAGACATCCATCAAACTCTTCAAGGCGATATCCGAAAGAGCATCACCCTCAAACCTCTTCCTCGGAACATGAACCCCCACACCCATCAAGGCCGAAGAACTGCACGGGCTAAGAGCCTGCACAAAACCTTGTGCCGGCTACAGGATGTCATCTACGTCGACGCCGCAGAAGACGAGGAAGACCCTAACAAATGTTCGATATGTGGAATCACAAAGCCCAACACTAACCCATCGAGACTCGTTATGGCGGAGACTTTCCACACCCACATCCCTAGTGGCGGAGGAGGCCGCCATCGCCGTGGCCATCGCTTTTACTAAAGCAACAACAATAGTAAGCGACTCCAAACTGGCAAACAGTAACTTTGCTAGAGGCAGTCTCCAAAACAGCCTCACAAATACTCAGTGAAATGACAGAATCTCCTTTCGAGAGAGATATCAAGTTAATATTAACCCCAGCTGTGAAGCTTAACCTAAATTATGAATCCTACAAAAACGAAGGCGTTGAAGAAGGCAAAAAACTCGGTCAAATCGGACGTCTGCTGTTGTGTGAAAGAAAGCTGCCTAAGGTGGCAGCTGCGGACTGTGCTATTGGCGTTAGTAGTCGTTTGTGTAACGGGATTGATTTTAAAGAAAATGTGCCTGGAACTGAGAACATGGGCATGTTTTTTGGAATGCTGCAAACCGAAACAATGAAGCCGCTCCGGAACAACTGGATGAAGAGCCACATCGAGCAGTCAATCAGTGAGGAAGCAAGGAAAAAGATGGCAGCTCTAAAAGAGGATGTTAGCCAGCTGTCCGACGTTCTATTTCTTTATCTCCAGCTTCCCACTGGGACTGCAGTTGAAGCAGATCCTCTTAAACAGAATTGTTTGGGCAATCTGTTGGGCAAGAGGGCAGATGCAGAGGTGGCACAGACTTACACTTGAATCCAGAGCCACCTTGAAGAAGACCCAGAGATATCACTGCCTAAGCAAGAAGTATACGAGGAATACAGGAGTTTCTTTGAAAAGAACAAGATTTAACCACTTTGTGCGGCTGACTTTGGCACGGTGATGAAACACGTTTTCCCATCAGTGAGACCACATCGACTTGGCAAAAGAGGCAATTCTAGGTACTGCTATAGCGGGCTTCGCAAGAAGTCAGAAATGAAGTCGCCAATTCTACCAAACTTGCTTTTGTCAACTGATGACTCGTTGGCCAAAGAGTGTCCTCGGGATGGCTCAGAGGAAGAACTGAGCCAGGCCTCCTGGCTGCTTGTGCGTGAATGGGCCGAGAAGGTGCTGCCAAACAAGTTCCCTACCATGTGCTTTAGGCAAAGCCTCAACGTGGATGATATTACGGTGTGGGCAACTAAGAGCTCTCATGGTGAAATCGAGGCAGCTCTTCAAGCAGCTGCAGACGTCATAGATGAAGATTCTAGGAGAGCGAGCCTAGAATGCTCCCATGAAAAATAGGAGCTTATAGTGTTTCATAAAGGTAAATAAATGCGCCCTTGATGACAGTCATTACACAGGGTGTGGAAGTAACAGAGGTTCAAGATCAAGTTCCTGGGCCTCAGGCTACTAACTCTGGAAACGCGCCAGCAATCCACAAACTGAAATTGGTGGTTCACCAAAAAACCAGACTAATACAAAGAATAATAGAAACCTGCATGAAACTGCGACGCTGAAGGACGCGCGTATCTTAAGGTGCCATATCTCCGTCGACGCCGGAAATGATTCGCAGTTGCTATTTGATATGGCTGTGAATGCAGACGGATTTGACTCAAATGCGGACTTGAGAACCACCGTTCTGCAGGTTTGGGGCGAATACCTCCAGGCGGAGGCCTTAAAAAATGATCTCAAAAAGCAAATTCAAGATGCTCACTGGGAATTCGAGTCGTCTTTCACAGAACGCATTGGCCGTATCAATAAGCTACTCAAACAGGAACATGAATTAAAAAGAAAGGTTGCCTTCTTTGAGCAGCTGACGAAGTTTAAATCCCAGGCGATAACAAAGGATGCACTTGAAGGCGTTGGTTTCAAAGGTGCCCTAGATGAAAACTGAATCGACGTGAATAAGGCATGAATAAGATGAAAGAACACGACCTCTTCTAACTCACAGACGCCTTCATCATAAGCAGGATTACTAACTCCCTCCCGTACTTAAAACTCCAACGAAGCGAAGTTGAGAGATTCGATGCCATCATTAGAATGGCTTACAAAACATCAATGGTTCTGGTGCTCTCGATGCCCAACGAAGAGCTTCTCAAACTCGGGGTCCACAATACCTACGAGGGACTCAAAGAAGCACAACGAACTCTCCAAATAAGGCGCCTATCCAGCACACCCGCCAGAAGGACAATACTTTTAAAGATTAGGTATTGAGGGCGATCCCCTAAAAGACATCCATCAAACTATTCAACGCGATATCCGAAAGAGGATCACCATCAAACCTCTTCCTCGGAACATGAACCCCCACACCCATCAAGGCCGAAGAACAGCACGAGCTAAGAGCCTGCACAAAACCTTGAGCCGGCTACAGGATGTCATCTACGTCGACGCCGCAGAATACGAGGAAGACCCTAACAAATATTCGATATGTGGAATCACAAAGCCCAACACTAACCCAGCGAGACTCGTTATGGCGGAGACATTCCACATCCACATCACTAGTGGCGGAGGAGGCCGCCATCGCCGCGGCCATCGCTTTTACTAAAGCAACAACAATAGTAAGTGACTCCAAACTGGCAATCAGTAACTTTTCTAGAGGTAGTCTCCAAACCCGCCTCACAAATACTCAGTGAAATGAAAGAATTCCCTCTCGAGAGAGATATCACATTAATATTAACCCCAGCTGTGAAGGTTAACCTAATTTATGGATCCTACAAAAACGAAGGTGTTGAAGAAGGCGAAAAACTCGGTCAAATTGGAAGTCTGCTGTTGTGTGAAAGAAGAGCTGCCTGAGGTGGAAGCTGCGGACTGTGCTACTGGCGTTAGTAGTCATTTGTGTAACGGGATTGATTTTAAAGAAAATGTGCCTGGAACTGAGAACATGAGCATGTTTTTTGGAACGCTGGAAACCGAAACAACGAAGCCGCTCCGGAACAACTGGATGAAGAGCCACATCGAGCAGTCAATCAGTAAGGAAGCAAGGAAAAAGATAGCAGCTCTCATTGAGGATGTTAGCCAGCTGTCCGACATTCTATTTCTTTATCTCCAGCTTCCCACTGGGACCGCAGTTGAAGCAGATCCTCTTAACCAGAAATGTTCGGGCAATCTGTTGGGCAAGAAGGCAGATGCAGAGGTGGCACAGACTTACACTTGGATCCAGAGCCACCTTGAAGAAGACCCTGAGATATCACTGCCTATGCAAGAAGTGTACGAGGAATACAGGAGTTTCTTTGAAAAGAGCAAGATTTAACCACTTTGTGCGGCTGACTTTGGCAAGGTGATGAAACACGTTTTCCCATCAGTGAGACCACATCGACTTGGCAAAAGAGGCAATTCTAGGTACTGCTATAGCGGGCTTCGCAAGAAGTCAGAAATGAAGTCGCCAATTCTACCAAACTTGCTTTCGTCAACTGATGACTCGTTGGCCAAAGAGTGTCCTCGGGATGGCTCGGAGGAAGAACTGAGCCAGGCCTCCTGGCTGCTTGTGCGTGAATGGGCCGAGAAAGTGCTGCCAAACAAGTTCCCTACCATGTGCCACCTGGCACGTCATCTGGTGAACAGCACATTTGTCGACGCCCGCTCTGTGGCTGCCGTGACTGTGCTCTGAGCCAAGGCACTGGGCAATGACAAAGCCAGCCAAGCCAGTAGCACACCTCGGGGCCAGGGTAAGCGGCGAGAAGCACAGCAGCAGTTGCAGAGCAAATTACAGGAGAAAAAGAGCCTGGGTGACCAGAAGCGCAAGCTCACCGAGCAACGCTCGCACTCGGCACAGTCTTCGCAGTGCAGCACACCAGTTGAGGGCCGCTCCCAGCAGCAGCAGCAGCACCGGAGGGTATTGGCTTCGACGCCTCAAGGCAAACGGGACCAGGCCTCGCCGTCCCTGGTCTCCTGTGACGGAGACGTGGTGCTGAGATTGAAGGAGGAGCCTGACCAACCCAAGTTGCGCACCTCTGTACCGCCAGCAAACAAAATCATATTTGTCCCCACCATGCAGAGCCTGCAGCTTGGCACCCAGGACCCTGCAAACAGCAGCAGCAATGCGGCCGCAGTCTCGGCTGAGGCGGGGTGCAAGTACAAGAAAATCCAGCCAAAGCCAGCCGCATGCCGGAGCACAGCAGTGGTGCTCCGCTTAAGCCAGGAAGCTGGCCTGGCGGCCACGCCTACAGCTGCGGTGGTGCCCTCATCTCAGTCTCCGGTCGGTGTGTGTGCGGATCCGATTGCAGAAGCGGGAGGCCCATCCAACGGACCCAAGCTCAGCAGCATAGCCTCACAGGTGTCTAAGGATGGAGCAAGCAGCAGCAGTTCGGACTGGGATGCCAAGCTCAGCACGGAGATGTCTGTGGGAGCGATGAAGAGACATTCAGAGGATGGGGAGGCCCTGCTTTGCAAGAGGAGGCACACCGAGGACGGTTCCAGGACATCCAAATTGAAAGCAGCAGGCTGGATTTACTGCTGCCCACCCAGGTGGCGGTGACGGAAAAAAATGTGTGTGGTGCATCTGGAAAAAGAGGTGCTGAACGAGTATTATGGAAACTCCTCATATGACGCTTCCATTCTAGAGAAGCTGGCTTTTCCAGAATGCGCGGAATCCGGGAAATGACGCTGCCCACCAATACGCTCGAGAATTAGCGGGCCGAGCGGCGGCGCAAAATCAGGAACCGAAACCCTTCGGTGATTCAGCCGTATCATACCACGAACTCACTGCACATTCCAAAGCAATGAGAACACTCCCACCACCCCCTAAAACTGACCAGACAACAAGCAATATGGAGACAGCTACAGACGGGGATCCTCCCCAATCTAAACTACATATCAAAATTCATTCTTTCTGCCGGTTTTGTGGTGAGAAAGACAACTTCGAACATATAATCTGGGCGTGCAAAGCCCATAAGCCTACCTCAAAAACTCTTGCCTGATCCCTCTAAAGAAACTTGGGACGAGCTAAGGTCCAGCGGTGACCCTGGCATTCAGTTCAAAGCCGTCGAATGGGCCGGTGTTTCCAAAAGTCTCCACGGAATGCGGAACGCTAGCTGACTTCCCCTATTTCTCCCACTTATTGTGAATGAAGTTTTATCAGCTTCAGCCTTGCGAACTTGATGGCCGCATTGACCCACCCGGATGGCTGCCCCGGAACTGTGTGGACACCGCCCACCATGAACCTGTTCTTCATCTGTGTGATGGTGTGCAACTGCCTAAAGATGATAATCTGCTCACCTGCTTCGAACGTCGAGACTGGGATGGACGCCTTCTTGTGGGTGCTCTCTACTGTAGGAGGGATCGCAGCAAAAGTCGCACCTACCCACATGAAAGATATGATTTCATATGCATGCAATACGATTGTCCGTCCCGAGTGTCCTCCTGAAGTTCGCAGGGCACTGAACAGCGCTCGTTCTGTGGCTTTTTTATCCTTTCCTTTGTCTTCGTATTCGCGCTGTTGAAATTATTATTGAATAAGTACCAACTCGCCCAAAAAAGTATCTTGGTAACCATAACGCCGTCACCGGAAGTCACAATATTGGACAACTGCGGTCGCTTGAACCCCCGCTCGGCGAAGCCTCCGTCCTGGGATGAATATCATTGATGTGGATGGCGAGACATCTCGCCGGAAGAGCTAGGACCGCAGCAGGAATGGCCGCGAGCCCCCAGAAAGCGAGAAAATAAGCACCTCAGCAGAGACAACCAAGGAAGCCAAGATGGAAGTGGGGCAGGCAGCGAGGAAACCAAAATGGCTCTTGGAGTCGGGATTAAGAAGGCAGAACGCCCGGTGATATCACAAAAGCTGTGTTTGCCTGCGGAAGACCATAAAATCATTGCTCGCCAGAAAGGTGGACTACATTTCAGGCTCCTTAGAGGAGCGCAGATTCACGAGGCCATATGAAAGGCCGCTGTGCTCAGCGCTGAAGAAATACAGGTGGACACCATTTGCAATAATGAGAGGCAAGACACCATTCTGGTTAGCTCACCCAGTAAGAAAAGAGGAGACCGCTATTTGCTGATCGAAGAAATTAAGGTCGAGGAGTCATCGTTTCTCACGGCTCCGGAGAACGGTGGAAAAGGGGTCATCAACGGCGTTTTGTTAGACCACAGTCGGGAGGAATTCGAAGGACGCTTTCAACATGACCGAAATACAGATTCTCAGCACTAGACGTATGAGCAATACCGAATCAGTAATCGTACGTTTCGCGACGAAGAGTGCGCCACGGTACTTGATTTACTCAACGTGCCGCACCGCTGCCTACTCCACGTTGACGTTGTGTGCACTTTATAGGAAAGGCACATCATTTGTCACATGTTTCTGTGGACCCTGAACCGCATAGTAATTTTGTCTTTCTGCTCCTTGTAGGTGAAATTGAAGCCCACACAAACACCGGCTCAACTTAGCATAGTGAACATTTTGCTTCAAAACGTGTTTTCTTGCAATGTTTCCACTACGTTGCTCACGTTACAGCTTGTGGAGATGAAGTATGTAGCCTCAACATTTACTTTTGTCAGACAATTAGGAGATTGCGAAAGCAAGAGAGGCGAAGTGTTTCCAATGGAAGATGACACCACCTGTTCGGGTGACTCGATGCGCGCGCGCCTCTCTTGCTTTCACAATCTTCTAGGTTTAACTACAGCTAAGCCACTTTCAAGTTTTTCTTCCGGTGGGGTTGCGGCGGCAGCTGCGTCCCTGTGACGTAGCGTGACTGTAGCGCATGCGCAGCTTGGTGAGTGCAGAGGGACCGCGAAACTCCTTCCAACCCACGTAGTTAGTGTAGCTCACGCTACAAAAGTGTCACAAACCTGCTGGTCAGCCGGCGCTTATTGGTCGATGGTTTTGCCGGTAAGAATCTAGCAATGATAGGAGCGAGTTTACTCGATCGATTTGTGATAAATTAGTGACAGTTTTTGGATGCACGGGGACGCAGCAGCACCCGTTCTGACTTGAGCTCTTCTCTGAGACTGGAGGAGTGGATCGCGATCAAGATCCAGTTTCGGGGAAAGGATGAATCAATCCATGGCCCGGTCGAGTTCTAGGAACCGATCCGGAAGTCGCACACAATCTAGGACCCAATCAAGGAGCCGTAAATCATCCCGCAGGCTCCTGTTTCCTGGCACCGGGGTCAGCTCGGCATAGCCAGTTATCAACTGCCAGTGGTGGTCACCCAGCATACCATGAGCCAGAGAGGAAACGGTCCAGAAATGTTAAGGTCAACTTGGGCAATCTCAAGCCATTAGATCGTGGGTTCAGGCGGGAAATGGTGCTGCAAGGTACCATGTGCTTCCAAGGCACCAGAAATCAGATGGCAGATGTATATTACTACTCGCCTACTGGGGCAAAACTGTGGTCAGGGCCTGAAGTTTGCATATACTTGGCATAAAATCCCATGCAACCGCTGACACGCGTTGCCATCCATCAGCCACGTGACGGGGTTGTGCCAAAGGTGGGGCAACAGTGGACAAGGGGCAAGCGGCGGACTGGTCGAGTTACCCAGACATCAGCAAAGGAAGAATTGTTGGCATCACCTGCCATTTTGTTTCTTGCATCAAAAATATACAGAGCGCATTTGGTACCCAGGTTAGATCGAACGCTAAAGCACAGAAACTGAGCGCCGCCGGAACGCAGGTTACCACGAACGCTATAGCAAAGCAGGATAGAAGTGCATGCCCCGCCTCCAGTGAGGAGGAACGCGGAAGATTCGAAGGATCAAAACATAACAATACAGGAGGTCAGTAGAATTATTGACCGGAAGCTAGGGCAGAAACTCGATGTCTTGTTTAAGGAGATAGCTGCAGAATTTGCGGCAATTAGGGTGCCACTAAATTCGTTCACTATCAAGTTCAATAATATAGATGCGCACTTCGCCGCGCTGGATGCTGAAAGGACGCCAAAAAACAGATATATATCGTATCATTGCCATCAAAAATAACAGGCACACTATTTGGAAGTGAAGGTGGCCGCTTCTGCAGCAACTCCTTAGTGAAAAGGACAATCCGGAAGCAATCGCGTTGCAAGAAGTATGCATACAGGCAAAGCTAACGGCATATACAGCTTTCTGTACGGAAGGGGAGAACCTCCCTGTGGCTACAAAAATTAGGAGAAACATAACGGCAATTAGGCAAGCCACGGAGGTTAAAAACAATGACCATGTCCTTGTCAAACTTGTATCAAACAAGAAGACAGGAAACATTATTTTTATATTCTTTTGATACAACACCACTATACACGTTTTGTCAGTTTTGTACGACCTGCAAGGGCCACCACCCTGTGATTCCTGCTAGTCTGTTTCCCGAGATGGAGCGCAGCAGTGGGGGTCTCGAAGACCAACGAGCGCTGCAGTTAGCGCTCGAGCTGTCCATGCTGGGACTGAACAACGAAAATGACTCTCTGCACCCTAACATGGAAGCATCATGAATGTATACAACACTCCGTGGCAGAGAAAGGACAAGTTCGGCACACTATTCCAAAAGGCTCTGAACCAAGTTCTGATCGTTGTAGGCGACTTTAACTCTCCACACCCAGCGCGGGGCAAGAAACGAGAAGATATAAAGGGCCGGGTCCTCTAAAAGGACACGCAACAGGCAGGGCTAACGCTGTTAACGGATCCACGGAATCAAACACGACGCGGAAACCGCATGAGAGAAGCCACTTCTCTGGATTTCCCCTTTCCTATCCATGTAAAAGACGCCACTTGGTGTAACACTGAGAACTTTGGCAGTAACCGTTACATCATCGAAGCTCTGGTGGAAGAAGAACTGCGAAGAACTAAAAGCAAGAAGGCAAGAGCAAAAGCGAGAAGAAAGCACAGAAATCACAAATATAGAAGAGTTGACAACAGCGCTTCGCGCAAATGTTAAAGCAGACACCATAGAGGTGCCCAAATGAGCACATCTGGTGGAAGTAGACAGCAGTCTTCTGCACTTACGGCAAGCCAAAATTGCATTGGAGAAGAAGCTAAAGCAACCAAAATGGTACAGGACCCTAAACTGCGCACAGGACCGGCTCAACAAAAAAGGTAGAAGAATATGCACTTAGCTATGTCGAAAAATTGTCAATCTACATGCAATAGGATGAAAACCATCCATGGGACTGGCCACAACATGGCAGCTACTATGCTACCTCTTGAAGCCGGAAAGTTGCAAGTCATCGCAGAAGCAAACAATTCAAAAAATTGCCCATTCCTACGATGGGAGATTCTCGAAGAAATACAGGCACGCTATTTGGGAACACCTACCACAGATCTTCAAACCTGGACCTGGATAGACAAATAGGAGAAACAGTAGTCAGGGCTGGAATTTCTCGCATTAAAACTCTCAGCTCAGGGGCCATATGGGCCACCGCCCTTGGTCTCCCATATGGAGTGAGCAACAAAATGTTGTGAAATCTGGACAACGACACAGTCGCTGCCCTCGTAAGATACATGCAAGATTGTTGGCAACTAGGACGACTTCCGACCATATAGAAAACAGCGCAGATCGTCATGATCCCCAAATCTTGCAAAAAGCTACAGATTCAAAATGTAAGACCAGTTTTCTTGGCATAGTGTGTGGGGAAACTCGTGGAAAGTCATCCTGACAAGACTGAACAGATACATGGAACACAACGGACTCTACCCAAACTCTATGATTGGCTTCAGACCTAATCTGTCAACCCAGGTTATTAATCCAACACCAGATCATTGAAGCACATACTGAAGACACGCGAGTTATTCTGGGCCTGGACTTCGCGAAGGTTTTCGATAACATCAAACACAAATCAATACTTGAAAACCTACAAGATCTCGACGTAGGTGAACAAACATATAACTACGTAAGGGGCTCTCTCTCAATGCGAGAAGCAACGATCCAAATTGGAGAACACAAGTCGCACAAATTTACAGTGGGCAGCAGAGGAACACCCCCGCACTCAGTACTCATATGCCTTCTCTTCAATGTTGCATTCATCAAGGTCCAACGAAGCTAGAACACATTGAGGGGCTAAACCACAGCCTATATGCAGACGATATCACACTGTGGACACCGGGATGCAGTGATAGACAAATCGAAGATATCCTTCAGGTATCTGTGCAAACTGTTTTGATGAATACGTAACCCCTAGAGACCTGAAATGCTCTTCCGAAAAGTCTGAGATGCTTCTGTACCAGCCATCACGCAGCAGAATGGACAAAGAGCAACCGAGAATCGAACTAAAGGCCGGCGGATTTCTCATTCCCAGAGTGGACAAGATTAGGATCCTGTGTATGTGGCTGCAGCAAAAGGTCATTGCAAAAAAGCTGCTAACTCAAAAGCTGCGCTCAAGAAACGATGAGTCTAATTAGACGCATCGCAAATCAAAAGTCTCGAACGAAATAAGCTAACCTCCTAAGACTTGTACACTCACTTGTCATCAGCAATATCGCCTACGCTGTCCCTACTTACACCTTGCGAACTGCGAGCAGGCTAAGGTTGAAGCAATAGTCAGGAAGAGCATAAAAACAGCCCTTGGTCTCCCCATCTGTACGTCTACGAACCAGCTAATGAAGCTGGGGGCGCACAATGTGCTGGAAGAGGTGATAGAGGCCAATCAAACCTCCAAGTTCGAAGGACTGGCAAAGAACCGGACGTGAAGAAGCCTACTGGTAAAACTAGATATTCGATATGAAAGCCAAAGTTACCAGAAGACGTATGTCCAGATGGAATTCAAGAAGCGACTAAAAACCCCCCCGCTGCCACGAAACATGGATCCAGAGCATCAGCAGGAAAGAAAGAAGAAAAGGGCGGGATGGCTACAGAAGATATAATAACGACAAGACGTGATCTATGTCGCACAGCCGAGTATGAGGACAGGCATGTTGGGGTGGACAAAAGTACGGACAATGGGTACTACAATTATAAGTAATTCGATAACATCAACATGCAATTTTGTCAAGGCAAGTGCCTCTCCTCAGGCAGAAAGATTACTAAGAATATGTCGGAAGCGACCGGAAAGTCCGATGTTGCAAGGAGACATATCACACAGCAACATGGAATGCAAGATCTATGACGTACGGTAAACTGGATGTCGTCAAGCGAGAAATGGACAGATTGAACATTGATACCTTGGGTATCAGCGAGCTCAAGTGGGCCGGAATAGGAGAATTTCCAGGAGAAGGAATGGGGTCGCTCTCTAGTAAACAGAAGAATGGGCAAAGCAGTGCTAGGGTCCAACCCCAAAAACGACCGAATGGTTTCACTTCGGATCCAAGATCACCCTTTTAACATATAACAGCAGAACAATATTGACCAATGCATGCCAATATATATTCAATGTTGACAAGACAGCCATATTGGCAGAACATTATTGCGCAACCTATGCCATGATATATGCGATGCTGGCCAGCCATCAAGGCTCATTAGACAATATCGACCAGTAGAAACCAAGATATTACAATATTAGGAAGCCGCCAAAGTTGGTTGGACATTATTGACCACTGCATGCCTAGATAAATTCAATATTGAGAAGCCGTTGTTATTTACTGGACGATTTACCAGGTTATACCACGGTGTGGAAGATGTTGGCAAACCATTGTAGCTGGTTAGCCTATAATAACCAGGTTGTCTCATTGTGTATAGAATAATGGCAAGCTGTTCAATATGCATGGGCATTATTGACCGCGTTTAGCCGGTTGAATTCCAATAACGGATATGGGTGAAGTTCACTGGGCCAATAATGATTATGTTATAGCACGGCTGCACATAATTGGTAGCTCATTGGCACCATTGGGCCACTTGTGGGCCAGTAATCCCGATTCAATCCCCAATATTGGGCCGATGGCTGGTGCTGCCTGGGAAGAACATGAAATAACAATTTGAACCAAGCGCGGTTCTTGCCCCGAGAACTGCGACTGTTAGTTTCCCTCAACAGTGCCGGTAAAACGTCGAAGTGGGGACGGGGAACGGCGACGAGGGGAAGGTGATCGGCGAGTGGTATACGTTTGATTGCGGCGAGATACAAAGTCGGAACCGGGCGGAGTTCTCGGCGAGGGCTGGTCCGTATCGTAGGAGTAGTTCCAGAGGTTAGCTCGAGAAGGTGGACTACTCTTTTAGAGGGGCGGCTCCGAAGATCCGGCTCGCTTCGGGGCGACCCATTTCTAATCAAATATTTATATTAAAAAGAGTCCGTGTGAGACGCTGGGAGGTGAAAAAAACATTTGTATTGGGGTACAATGAAACCCGTTGCCGTTTTTGGCGGAGAGTGTTTTCAATGAAAAAATAGCAAACCAGGTAATACTTTCCCTGTATACTTTGAACCCAGCCAGAATCTGGAGATAAAGAAGCAAGTTTGTTTGGTGTCATAACAGTGACCGAAAGCCATTTTTTCATCTCTGCAGGACCAGCTTCCTAATCCTGCGCGTCATTTTATTAATTCATGATTTGCCTTCCTCCTTTCCTCCCGATATTTGATATTTGAAACTGAATTAAAAGGGAATTGTTTCAATGCATATTTTCTTCAGAGCTTGGCAATCTCAGCAATCACGTAGTCTAAACAAACTGCTGTTCTACGTAGTTGTGCCATCGAGGCCGCTCCTATTCACCGCCCGTCTGCATCCCATCTTATGTGAATAGATAGCGGCTCGTAAAGCGCTTAATTACACAAAAACGTTTGGCGCTGATGCACATGGTGGCGTCGTATGAGCGAGTAGGGAGCGCATTTTTTGAGGGGCTGTCGCGCGTTGAGACACTTGAAGCAGCTCCGCTCTCCAAAATCTGCGGTAACGCCCCTCTCGGCCGCTTTTGTAAGCGAATCAAACTTCGGCGAAGTTTCATGATCATTTGGAGTATTGGAGGACTCTAGGATTATCTTAAACCTAGGAGAGGTTGTTTAGCTGCTTGCGTTGCTTGTAGGAAGGGTTAAGTTGCATAAAACAACTTTTCGTTTAAATGTTTTGATTTTGTTTGTTCACGAGCTTTTCTTACACGCTTTTTATTCTCTTCTCTAGACACCGCCGAGGCAGGAGGCAGTGGCCAATCCCAGCCATTTATGGGAGAGCGACGTGAGCTCGAGGAAGGAAACAAACAACGAAGGCGTAATATATTACGTCTCAGCCAGAGGCCGTGGTCGACCATTCTAGAGCAGTGAGAAATAATAGTAAAATCTCTCCTCAGGCAGAAAGGACACTAAGAATATATCAAGATGACAGAGAAAAATCCGGCTAATATGGGCACCAGCCCATTACCAGCTTCAGGAAAATGAGGGAGCTCATAAGTTCGCCCATGGTCTCACCTTCCGGGTGGGCTCTGTCTGACCCTCAGTACACCCTTAGCAGGGCAGGCTAGTCAGCTACATTACTGAGCACTATAGACTAAAAGGGTTAGGATACCCATCGGCAGATTGCACAATAAATAAGATTTAAGAAAGCACTTGGAGGCACTTACAAACAAGGACTTTTCCGAACCGAACTACCCTAAGCCAGTGCTACATGGAGCAATTTTCAGATATGTGCAAACTATGTTAGAATAAGGCGGATCTGGTTCATATGATATGGACGTCTCAAGAAATAAAAATATAAATGAAGAGACAAAAACAAAAAATTTCGGGAGACTACTGCTGAGCTCACACCCTTAGACTCAGCCAGTTGTATAATCCGACTGACCCAACGCGCAGGTCGAGTCCATGGGCTCCAGGCCTTTGTGTAGGCAGAGAGGTTGACACCACCCCCACTTCGAACCCTGGTTTTTGGTCAGTTTGGACACTGGCCTGTGGCGGTAGGAGGGGAAGTGCTTTCCCTGCTGCCGCCACCTCTTTTGCTGTTCCGGAAAATGGGGAGGAGGCAGCCATGGACTATGTCTCTGCGCTTTCTAGGCGCTTCCGATAACCTCATTAATGGTTTGTGACAGTCGACGCGTGATGTCACCAAGTGTACACAGTTGTCCTCAAGCCTAGGCTTAATAGTTACGAATGCTTCGGCTTTTCCCATGTGAGAGACTCCCTGCTGTCTTTATGACTCGATCAGTTTCTGTGTGTTGCGCTGAGAATGTCTTCAATGATAATGTGCTGCCTGACAGGTGCCGGTGCACCATTGCAGTGTTTTCTTGGTTAATCTGAGTGATCTACCTATCGCCATCTTGAGCCCTTGAAGCTTACCATAAAAAAATTGCCTCGCTTTTGGGACACCTCGAAAGCACAATTGCCGGTCGTACATAAGTGAAGCCGCTAGTGTGCTGGCAAAGGTGGACATCTTTGAGTTCGAGGGTGCAAAGGTAGGCCGGGGCACCTATGGAAACGTGTACAAGGCTCGTCGGTAAGACGGGTGTGACAGTAGGGACTATGCATTCAAGGAGATTGAAGGCACAGGCATCTCAACGTCGGCCTGCAGAGAGATTGCGCTTCTGCGGGAGCTGAAACACACCAATGTTTTCAGCTTTCATCAGGTATTCCTGTCGCACAATGAACGAAAGGTCTACCTCCCCTTTGATTTCACTGAGCACGACCTGTGGAAACCAGCCAACATAATTGTAATGGTTGAAGGTTTAGGGTAAGGCAGATTAAAGATTGTAGACATGGGCTTTACGCGTCTACGTAATAATTAGCGCCTTTTATGTAATATTGTTGACGCAGTTAAAACCTGGAAGCCGGATACTGTGGATACCTTCAAGCTCTGTGTAGCCTAAAAAGCCCTCTGCTGAGGCTGTCAGCCTTTTTGCTCTATGAAGGTCTTGTACCATGGGGATCTTTGAAACACGGAGTTCAGCGGGCATCTGAACTCCACGAGCACCAGGAGACGGAAAGTGACCTGATTTTGGGCACCAATTTAGAAATTGTACTCTGGGACTGCGGTGGCCGCTTTTGGCTTAGTTGTGCACACGGTCGAAAAGTGTAGAACATGTAGGGTGACAATGACGACGGAAAATCTAAACCTTAGCGGCGTAGCCCTATCGGGAGCGGATGAAGAAAGCAGTAAGGAGGAGAGATGCCGCATGGCACACCTGCTCCTAGACAAAGGAACCAGAGACATAACGTGCCCGCCGAAGGCAGCAAAAATCGCAGCAGCCATCATTTGCCGGAGACCGCAGGGACATGACTTTCCCTGCACAATGCTCCGCATTTGCGAGACGTGGTACAATGAGCGCGATGAAAAGTTCCCCGGGCTATGTCCGCCGCACGTGATTTAGCTCCACCAGTTGAAATATCCGTCCGCTCAGCTTCGTTTCGAATCGACGCTGGCGCTGAGTGTGTGTGCTACTCTGAGCGTGTGTGCTACCCGTGTGGAGTTTTCTCGAGTGTCGTCGGCTTCGAGCACGGTAGACGCAGATTCTTCACGACTAAAAGTTTTGCCCAGCAGGTCAGTGCTCTTCGTGGCCTGGCTGGTCACGGTTTCTTCGTGATCATGCCACATCTATCCGGCGGCGAGTCTTCCAGCGAGGGGGCGTAGCGTCCACGGACGTTGCTCCTGACGCAGGAGATCGCACTATCGTGCCTGTCACTGAAGATCCCACGATGCGGGAGCTTGCTGACATGAGGACTCAGGTGATAGCGGCATTGATGGACAAGGAGTCCAAGGGCACGAACCAATTAAGGTTGCAGGTTTTCGGTATGCTGAATGAGATGGTAACCTTTGCGGAGGGCTTCCGCCGCGAAAGAGATATTTTATCTGCTAGGTTGGAAGAAGTGCGGTCAAGATTGACTGTTCTCGAAAGTCACCCTCCTCGTCCTTCTTAGCTGAGGTAGCCAGACCTCGCAGTGAGTGCCCGTTGTCGAAGTCTGCAACATTTCCTTCTGTCCCATCCCCACCGCTTATAACACCCCGTCATGTCCTATTAATTGATCCGGTAAACCCTGCAGGGGATCCCGCTAAGACAGTATCTGACATTATTAAGAGGAATATTTCTCCTTCGAAGGCTGGGCTTGGAAATGTTACCTTGAAAAATGGCTCGCGTGGTCACATTGTAGTATCTGGTGAGGCGAACTCTCTTCGCGCTTTGCAGAAAGCTATTGAGGACGCACCCTTTGTTAAAGCCGCTGTTCACCATAAGATGCAGGAAAATCGGAAGCCTCACATCCGGCTTTCGGGCGTGGATCCTGACATGCGTTCTGATTCCCTTATCCAAGAAATCAATCAAAGGAATCCTGATATTCAGATTGAAGCAAGTAGCAGAGTTGTTGTATCATATCGAGAAAAATCTGGATCATGTTCTCACGTGTTGGAACTCTCGCCTTCTGATTTCAGGCAATTAATGTCCGTCTCAAATTTGGCTATTGGCTGGACCATTTCCACGGTTAAGGAAGATTTGTACGTTCCGGTGTGTCAGTTTTGTGCGAAATATGGTCATTCTGAAAAGCGATGTCAGAAGCGAAGCGATCCCACTAAAGTAGTTTGTACTAAATGCATGGGCCCTCATAGCAGTAGGGATTGCACTTCACAGCTTGGCGACAGTTCTATTTGTTGTCATGAGTGCAAACTTGCTGGCCGAAATCCTGCGCATCCAGTGGGTCATACGGTGTGCCCCATTCTCGCCATGAGGGTTGCGCACTTACGGGCTCGAACTGACTATGAAAACTGAACAATCCTTTTCTGGTTATCCTGCGCTGTGGACCGGACTTGGGAGGACTGAAGATTGTTTTCAAGTCCTTTGGCCTCCTTGGTCCTGTCTACGGGGTAGGATTGGAGAGAACAAGGGGTATAGCAGAACGCTGTTAATCTTCGATGTTTACCTCCTCCCTTTTTACACACTTCTTCCTAGTTTCCCATCTTATAATTTTTTTTTATTGCAGCCTTATTTTATTTAGATGTACTGCCTCCTTCATCTATTCTTGTTCAATTTGAATTTCTTCTAATCTTAATCTTTAACTTTATTCTTTCCCTGTTTTGGTCTCTCTATGTTATGTTTCATGAAGTTGGGATAAGCGAATATTCAAATATGTTACCGATACTGTTACATCAATCTTTTTTGGATTTTGCAGTAAATATTTTTGCTGCATTTTCCGCCCGTGCCAAGTTCATCTATGGGATTTTACTTCTTAATTATGGCCAATATAAATTTCTGCAAGTAAATTTAGATCACACCCGTTGCGCAACTTCCCCAATGGTTAAATACATTCAAGACAACAACATCACAGTCACCGCTGTCAGTGATCCATATATTACTACCAAAAATGAATTTGTAGGAATTCCCTCCACATTTCATAAAATTTGTTCCACTGATAGCCCTCGGTGTGTTATATTGCTTCATAATCCTAGCTTTGATATTTTCCCCACATTTGTCTCTCCTGAAGTTGTTGCTTTCTTATGTTCCTCATTGACGGATCAATTTCTTTTTATAGCTGTATATATACCTCCACGCGCTGATATTGAAGCTTCTCTTGTTTTGCTTACCACTTGTATACAGACGTCACCTACTGACAAAATTATAATATGCGGGGACTTTAATGCAAAAAACACTTTATGGGGCGGCGATTTTACAGACGCTCGAGGATTTCATGTTCAAGGTTTTTCGGCTTCCAATAACTCAATTCTTCTTAATGATCCGGATTCTTTGCCTACCTACGAAACACCTTACGCTTCCAGTTGGATAGATCTCAGCTTGGCTTCTCCTAATGTAATAGCAAAAGGCTATTCTTGGAATGTTATTGCAGATTCGTCACTTTCCGAGCACAGGTTTATTACATATTCTTTTTTTTCCCAACCTTCGATGCCGTTCGACTTACCAGAGCTAGCTCCGCTCGTTTAATTTCCCAGTTAACTTCCGTGAATTGGTTTCAGTCTTTTTATAACCATCATTTATATTCAGTATCTGCCCTTGATCATGTCATAGCAAAATTTAATGACATTTTTATGAAGTTGTATAAGAAGAACTTGAGTTTGATTAAACCTAAATTTCCCGAGGGATCCATTTGGTGGACTGCTGTTTTGAGCATGGAGCGGTCGCGAGTACGCGCTCTTCGTCGCCGTTTTCAGCGCGTTTTGAGAACCTGAGCTCAGAAGTTTGCACCGCTCACTTTATTATAAAGCTCTTGCTACTTATCGAGCTAACATTAGAAGAACACAAGATAATTATATAAAGGAGAATTGCTCCTCAGCTACGCGTAAATTTCTTTCTGATAAACCATATAAATCTACGTTTGGAAAGTTGACTTGTCCTTCAGCAATACCTCCTCTGCAAAATTCGGATGGAACATACACCAAAATGCTTACTGAAACAGTGCAGCTCCTCTTTCGCACTCACGTTGCTATTGATGATCCGTCTGTTGATCTTCCTTTCCATTCTCATGTTAGGGACATTATTGCACAACCTTATAATAACCCAATTCAAGACCCACCGTTCACAGCTGAGGAAATTGAAGCGATTATTCACTCAATTAATTTGAAATCTTCTGCAGGCCATGATTTGGTCTCTACTCGCTTTGTTGTCGCATTGTTTAACGCTCATCCACTTTTTCTCGTCTCTATCTTTAATTCTGCCTTGAATTTGGGCTATTTTCCTCAGACATGGAGAATTGGCAGGATTATTTTCTTTCCAAAGCAAATCAGACCAGTCAGCTACATTACTGAGCACTATCGACTAAAAGGGTTAGAATACCCATCGGCAGATAGCACAATAAATAAGATTTAAGAAAGCACTTGGAGGCACTTACAAACAAGGACTTTTCCGAACGCAACTACCCTAAGCCAGTGCTACATGGAGCAATTCTCAGATATGTGCAAACTATGTTAGAATAAGGCGGATCTGGTTCATATGATATGGATGTGTCCAGAAATAAAAGTATAAATGAAGAGACAAAACGAAAAAATTTCGGGAGACTACTGCTGAGCTCACACCCTGAGACTCAGCCAGGTGTAAAATCCGACTGGCCGAACGCGCCGCTCGGGTCCATGGGCGCCAGGCCATTGTGTAGGCAGAGAGGTTGACACCTATTCTTAGATAGGTTGACACCACCCCCACTTCGAAGCCTGGTGTTTGGTCAGTTTGGACACTGGCCTGTGGCCGTAGGAGGGGAAGTGCTTTCCCTGCTGCCGCCACCTCGTTTGCTGTTCTGGAAAATGGGGAGGAGGCAGCCATGGACTATGACTTTGCGCTTTCTAGGCTCTTCCGATAACCTTAATAATGGTTTGTGACAGTCGACACGTGATGTCACCAAGTGTACACAGTTGTCCTCGAGCCTAGGCTTAATAGTTACGAATGCTTCGGCTTTTCCCATGTGAGAGACTCCCTGCATTCTTTATGACTGGATCAGTTTTTGTGTGTTGCGCTGAGAATGTCTTCAATGATAATGTGCTGCCTGACAGGTGCCGGTGCACCATTGCAGTGTTTTCTTGGCTAATCTGAGTGATCTACCTATCGCCATCTTGAGCCCTTCAAGCTTACCATAAAAAAAAATTGCCTCGTTTTTGGGACACCACGAAAGCACAATTGCCGGTCGTACGTAAGTGAAGCCGCTAGTGTGCGGGCAAAGGTGGACATCTTTGAGTTCGAGGGTGCAAAGGTAGGCCGGGGCACCTATGGAAACGTGTACAAGGCTCGTCGGTAAGACGGGTGTGACAGTAGGGACTATGCATTCAAGGAGATTGAAGGCACAGGCATCTCAACGTCGGCCTGCAGAGAGATTGCGCTTCTGCGGGAGCTGAAACACACCAATGTTTCAGCTTTCATCGGGTATTCCTGTCGCACAATGAACGAAAGGTCTACCTCCCCTTTGATTTCACTGAGCACGACCTGTGGAAACCAGCCAACATAATTGTAATGGTTGAAGGTTCAAGGCAAGGCAGATTAAAGATTGTAGACATGGGCTTTACGCGCCTACGTAATAATTAGCGCCTTTTATGTAATATTGTTGACGCAGTTAAAACCTGGAAGCTGGATACTGTGGATACCTTCAAGCACTGTGTAGCTTAAAAAGTCCTCTGCTGAGGCTGTCGCCCTTTTTTCTCTCTCAAGGCCTTGTACCATGGGGGTCTTTGAAACACGGAGTTCGGCGGACATCCGAACTCCACGAGCACCAGGAGACGGAAAGAGACCTGATTTTGGGCACCAATTTAGAAATTGTGTCTCTGGGACTGCGGTGGCCGCTTTTGGCTGAGTTGTGCACACGGTCGAAAAGTGTAGAACACGGAAGGTGACAATGACGACGGAAAATCTAAACCTTAGCGGCGTAGCCCTATCGGGAGTGGATGAAGAAAGCAGTAAGGAGGAGAGATACCACCTGGCACAACTGCTCCTAAACAAAGGAACCAGAGACATAACGTGCCCACCGAAGGCAGCAAAAATCGCAGCAGCCATCATTTGCCGGAGACCACAGGGACATGACTTTCTCTGCACAATGCTCCGCATTTGCGAGACGTGGTACAATGAGCGCGATGAGAAGTTGCCCCGGGCTATGTGCGCAGCACGTGATTTCGCTCCACCAGTTGAAATATCCGGTCTTATCAACTTCGTTTCGAATCGACGCTGGCGCTGAGTGTGTGTACTACTCGTGTGGAGTTTTCTCGAGTGTCGTCGGCTTCGAGCACGGTAGACGCAGATTCTTCACAACGAAAAGTTTTGCCCAGCAGGTCAGTTCTCTTCGTGACCAGGCTGGTCACTGTTTCTTCGGGGTCATGCCACAAAATTGCCAATCTACATGCAATAGGATGAAAACGATCCATAGGACTGGCCACAACGTGGCAGCTACTATGCTGCCTCTTGAAGCCGGAAAGTTGCAAGTCATCGTAGAAGCAAACAATTCAAAATTTTGTCCATTCCTACGATGGGAGCTTCTTGAAGAATTACAGGCACGTAATGTGGAAATACCTACCATGGACCTCCACACCTGGACCTGGATCGACAAATAGGAGAAACAGTAGTCAAGACTGGAATTGCCCGCATTAAAACAGTAAGTTCCGGGGCCATATGGAGTGAGCAACAAAATGTTGCGAAATTTGGACGACACAGTCGCTGCCCTCGCAAGATGCATGCAAGATTGCTGGCAACTATGACGACTTCCGACCATATAGAAAACAGTGCAGATCGTCATGATCCCCAAATCTTACAAAAAGCTACAGATACAAAATCTGAGACCAATTTTCGTAGCATTGTATGTGGGGAAACCCCTGGTAAAAGTCATCCTGACAAGACTGAACAGATACATGGAACACAACGGACTCTACCCAAACTCTATGATTGGCTTCAGACCTATCCTGTCAACCCAGGATATTAATTCAACACCAGATCATTGAAGCAAATATTAAAGACACGTGAATTATTCTGGGCCTGGACTTCGCGAAGGCCTTTGATAACATCAAACACAAAGTAATACTTGAAAACCTACAAGATCTCGGCGTAGGTAAACAAACATATGACTACATAAGGGGCTTTCTCTCAAAGCGAGAAGCAACGATCCAAATTGGAGAACACAAGTCGGGCAATTGTAAACTGATCAGCAGAGGAACACCCAAGCACTCAGTACTCTCACGCCTTCTCTTCAATGTTGCATTCACCAAGCTTCCAACCAGGCTAGAAGACATTGAGGGGCTAAACCACAGCCTCTACGCAGACGACATCACACTGGGGACCACGGGAGGCAGTGATATGACAAATCGAAGACATCCTTCAGGTATCTGTGAAAACTGTTGAAGAATACGTAACCCCTAGAGGCCGCTCTTCCGAAAAGCCTTAGATGCTTCTGTACCAGCCATCACGCAGCAGAACGGACAAAGAGCACTCGAGAATCGAACTAAAGGCCGGCGGATTTCTCATTCCCAGAGTGGACAAGATTAGGATCCTGTGTATGTGGCTGCAGCAAAAAGGTCGTCGCAGAGAAGCTACTAACTCAAAGGCTGCGCTCAAGAAACGATGAGTCTAATTAGACGCATCGCCAATCGAAAGTCTGGCACCAAACAAGCAAACCTGCTAAGATTTGTACATTCCTTTGTCATCAGCAATATCGCCTACGCAGTCCCTACTTACACCTTGCGAACTGCGAGCAGGCTAAGGTTGAAGCAATCGTCAGGAAGAGCATATACACAGCCCTTGGTCTCCCCATCAGGACGTCTACGAACCAGCTGATGAAGCTGGGGGTGCACAGTGTGCTAGAAGAGGTGATAGAGGCCAATCGAATCTCCAAGTGCGAAACACTGGCAAAGAACCGCACGCGAAGAAGCCTACTGGTAAAACTAGATATTCGATATGAAAACCAAAGTTACCAGAAGACGTATGTCCAGATGGAAGTCAAGAAGCGAGTAAAAATCCCCCCGCTGCCACGAAACATGCACCCAGATCATCAGCAGGAAAAAAGGAAGAAAAGGGCGGGAACACTGCAGAAGATATGTCGACACCACCGAGTATGAGGACAGGCATGTTAGGGTGGCGGTAGTGTCAGATGAACAAAATCTAAGATTAAGCGGCTCGGTTAGGACGAGCTAAGCTCACACGTCTGAAGAGGTGGCGACTGCTCTTGTAATAGTATGGACAATGGGTACTACAATTATAGGTGATTCAATAACATCAATATGCAATTTTGTCAAGGGAAGAGTCTCTCAGGCAGAAAGGATACAGAGAACATGTCAAGATGAAAGGAAAATCCGGCTAATATGGTCACAAGCGCACTCCCAGCTTCAGGGAAATGAGGGAGCTCATAAGCTTGCCCAAGGTCTCACCTTCCGGGTAAGCTCTGACCCTCAGTACACCCTTAACAGGGACAGGCTAGTCAGCTACATTACTGAGCACTATCCAATAAACAGGTTAGAGTGCCCTTCGGCAGATAGGACAATAAATAAGATTTAGGAAGCATTTGGAGGCACTTACAAACAAGAACTTTTCCGAACCCGGCTACCCTAAGTCAGGCCCGGGTCCATGGGCTCCAGGCCATTGTGTAGGGGGAGAGGCTGACACCTATCCTTTGACAGGTTGACACAACCCCCCTTCAAAGCCTGTGTTTGATCAGTTTGGACATTTGCCAGTGGTAGTAGGAGGGGAAGTGCTTTCCCTGCTGCCGCCACCTGTTTTGCTGTTCTGGGATAAGGGGGAGGTGGCAGCCATGGACTATGACTTCAAAGTAAAGACGCCTAATGTGCGCGCCAAGATGGACATCTTTGAGTTCGAGGGTGGCAAGGTAGGCCGGGGAACCTATGGAAACGTGTACAAGGCTCGTCGGAAAGACGGGAGTGACAGTAAGGACTATGCACTCAAGGAGATTGAAGGCACAGGCATCTCAATGTCGGCCTGCAGAGATTACGCTTCTGCGGGAGTTGAAACACACCAATGTTTTCAGCCTTCAGCGGGTATTCCTGTCGCACAATGAACGGAAGGTCTACCTCCTCTTCTTGTACCATTGGAGTCTTGTACCATTGGGCTCTTTGAAGCACGGAGTTTGGCGGATATCCGAACTCCATGAGCACCAGGAGACGGCAAGTGACCTGATTTTGGGCACCAATTTAGAAATTGTATCTCTGGCACTGCGGTGGCCCCTGTTGGCTGAATTGTGCACACGTTCGAAAAGTGTAGAACATGGAGGGTGACAATGACGACGGAAAATGTAAACCTAAGCGGCGTAGCCCTATCGGGAGCGGATGAAGAAAGCAGTAAGGAGGAGAGATGCCGCCTGGCACACCTGCTCCTGGACAAGGGAACCAGAGACATAACGAGCGCGCCGATGGCAGCGAAAATCGCAGCAGCCATCATTTGCCGGAGACCACTGGGACATGACTTTCTCTGCACAATGCTCCGCGTCTGCGAGACGTGGTACAATGAGCGCGATGAGAGGTTGCCCCGGGCTATGTCCTATAGCGACCTGTCCAAGATCCGAGAAAAGGGTCTTCGCGTACGCTCATGGATAGCTTATGTGGCTTTCCTTGCGAACTTGATGGCCGCATTGACCCACCCGGATGGCTGCCGCGGAGCTGTGTGGACACCGCTCACCCTGAACCTGTTCATCTCTGTGACGGTGTGCCACTGCCTAAATCTGATAATCTTTTGGCCTGCTTTGAAAGTCGAGAATGAGATTGACGTCTTCTTGTGGGTGCTCTCTACCGTAGGAGGGACCGCAGCAAAAGTCGCACCTTCCCACATGAAAGTTACGATTTCATATGCATGCAAGACGATTCTCCGTTCCGAGTGTCCGAGACAACCAAGGAAGCCAAGATGGAGGTGGGACAGGCAGCGAGGAAACCAAAATGGCTCTTGGAGTCGGGACGACGATGGCAGAATGCTCGGTGATATCACAAAAGCTATGTTTGCCTACGGAAGACCATAAAATCAATGCTGGCCAGAAAGGTGGACATTTCAGGCTCCTTAGAGGAGCGCAGATTGAAGAGGCCATATGGAAGGCCGCTGCGCTCGGTGCTGAAGAAATGCAGTTGGACACCATTTACAATAATGAGAAGCAAGACACCATTCTGGTTAGCTCTCCCAGTAAGAAACGAGGAGACCGCTATTTGCTGATCAAAAAAATTAAGGTCGAGGTGTAATCGTATCTCACGGCTCCGGAGAACTGTGGAAAAGGGGCCATTGACGGCGTTCCGTTAGACCACAGTCAAGAGGAATTTGAAACATGCTTTCAACACGACGGATATCCAGAGATTCTCGGCGCTAGACGTATGAGCAAGACGCGAGGGAGAAGCAACACACACACACAGCGAGCTGTGGAAGAAATTTCGTTATCTCACTTAGGGGCTCCTTCCATGCAGATGCGCTGGGTCAGCGGATCATTTTTGGGAGAGCAGCCAGCAACGGGAAGTCCAAGAGCAAAGAGAACGAAAACTGAAGGAGGGGCGAGACGCCCGCGTGCCTCGTTTTATGGTGTGAGAGCGGGGTGCGAGCTGGGACCAATCAAGGACAGGTTTCCCCTCGGCACTTCAAGGAAGGGGATGCCGGGAAGCGGCGCGCGCTTCAAATGTGGCTGGCGCGCCGCTGCCTTTAAAGGTCAGTGGAGCAGAAGGCTTGTATTGTGAAAACTACCAGAGAAGCATCCGTGCGATCTGGATTCAATAGTATAAATACTCTGGTTTTAACGCATGGAGAGCGGAATGGGTAGAAAGCCACGGCATGAGAGTCCGGTACTGCTAGCGACGAGTCCGCGGTCAGCTAGTAAATATAGCAAGTTCGGCGGTGCAAACTGAGGGTGTGTGGACTAAGAACAATAACCCCTCCGTAGGGGTGGAATAATATGGACAGAATAGTACAATGTAGAGGAGATTATTTCGTTGTGTATAAATTTGTGACAACTCCCAGAGATGCATCCGCGCGATCTGGATCCAATAATATAAATACTCTGGTTTTCACAAACGGAGAGCGGAATGTCTCGAAATCCCCGCCATGAGAGCACGGTACTGCTAGTGACGAGTGCGACACGAGCTACCAAACATAGAAAGTTCGGCGGAGGAACATTTGAATGTGTGGCGGACTGTTTAGCTGTGTATTTATTTGTATTGTTAAAACTACCAGAGATGCATCAGCGTGATCTGGATCCAATAATATAAATACTCTGGTTTTCACGAACGGAGAGCGCAATGTGCAGACAGCCACGTCTTCAGAGCCCGGTACTGCTAGCGACGAGTGCGACACCAGCTACCAAACTTAGCAAGTTCGATGGTGCTAAATTAGGGTGTGTGGACTAAGGAGAATAACGCTCCGATAGGTGTGGATTCTATACTGGTATAGTGGTGTCATGACGAGGGTTTTTGTTTGCTGAGTACAAACTTTTATTGTAAACTTGGCTTATTACTTGGCTGCGGAATGTGCAGTCGGCCAAACGATGAGAGCCCGTTACTGCTTGCGAAGAGTGCCAAACAAGCTACCAAGCTTAGCAAGATTGACGGTGCAAGATTAGTCTGCCTGGATTAAGGACAATAACCCATCGGTAGGTGAGGATTTTTTTATATATACAGAATACTACAATTACGTGGCGATTGCTTCGCTGTGTATAAATTTGTCTTGTGAACGCTACCTGAGAGGCATCCGCTTGATCTGGATCCAAAAATATAAACCTTTTTGTTTTCTCGCAAGCAGAAGGAAATGTGTAGTCATCCACACGATGACAGCTCGCTACTGCTTGCAGCGAATGGGACGCAAACTACCAAGCTTAGCAAGTTCGACGGTGCAAAATTATAGTATGTGGACTAAGGTGTGGATTCTATATGGAGAGAATTGTACAATGTCGAGCGGATTGTTTTACCGTGGATAAGTTCGCATTGTGAAATCAACCAGAGATGCAACCGCGCAACCTAGAATCAATAATATAAATACTTCGGTTTTCACGCACTGAGGGCTGAATGTATAGTAAGCCACTCGATGCGAGCCCGCTACAGCTCGCGTAGATTGCGACACCAGGTACCAAGCTTAGCAAGTTAATTAGGGTGTGTGGACTATGGACAATAACCCACCGGTATGCAAGATGAAATTTTTAGCAGCGATCCGTCGCCCATTCGCTAGGTGCGGCGAGCCGTAGATGAGCATCGTTCGATGATACTGTTGGTGTAGGCATTATATGGCTCCGCAGCGAGTGTAACTCGCGTCCGGCCGAACGATACAAAGCGGAACAGCCTTCCATGCTCTTCTATATCCAGTCTCATGTTAGTTTTTTTTTTGGAGCACTGACATCACAACGACGCAGAGCAACGAATACGTTTCTTATCGTGTATATTCTGGGATGTCAGTACAACAGCACCAAAGTGCTCAAAATTATTGGAAACCTTCCTCTATGGCCACTATGATAACATGATTCGCATTGTGAGTTTAAAGCTGATGAGCCAAACATATAATGTAGAGCTACACTTCACCATGGCAATGAAAAGCTTGATGGACACTGCCAAGCCCAAAATCTTCCTTCGAACATTTTCCTTACGGCCTCGCATGCTGCTCCTGACTCAAGAGGGCCATAGCTTCGTTAAGTAGACATCTTCACAGAGTGCGGCAATTCAACGTCTCGCTAGTGCGTCGAAATCTCCACGGTCACATACTGGATGCTTTAAATTTGTAAACCATCTTAGTTCTTGCAGTAACTACTCTGACATTCAGTTGCAAACTTTGATATACCTTTATTACACAAGGTGTAGTTTATATTTCGTGATGGCCATACCGATGCGTGAACCAATGTGTGTGCCACAGGCGCAGAGGGAATCCTCGCAAGTATTAGCCGTCTAGGCGTCCGCGGCCAACACACATCGGGATAGCGCGATGTTAAGACCAGGCTTAGCTCAGGCAAGCTAATAACGGAGGGCGACTCACTTCGGCAACTCCGAACAGGCAAATTGAAAGGACAAGATGTGAACAGTTTCAGAAGGATTTTCTGCGCCGTTTTGTATTCTTTTCCTATCATTTTTCCCGTAGGAAACTACTCCCTAAAATACACTCAGATTTCTGTTTTGTTGATGCAACATAGCTCTTGGGAAATTCAAATCAGTGAAAGCGGTGAATACCAGTGGGCACCTACTGGCCCAGCGAACAGCATCAGAGGCAGCTGTTGAGAGCACTAGGCGACCGCGACGGTCCAAGAACTATGCGTGGACACTTATGTCTTATTGTCAGTTAGGCGGCTGAAAATAACGCTGAGCTTCTCGTAGCCAGGGCGGAAACATCGGGGTGTGAAACTTGTTGAAACCCCTCTCTGAAGATTTCGAGAACACCTGAATGGTGGTACATCTTTATTTGGTACATGCTGAGCAAAACATTCACATATGGAAATATTTACTTTTCCTCTCGCAGCTACCTCCTGCATTTCACTGATTCAAATGTCTTAAGTGAATAATTGCGCATGACGTAATAGTGGCTTTTTGATTTAAGCAATTTGCTTTAGGTGAAATGGGTTTCGAAGCATCAGTTATACATCTGCCAATTGCGCTTCACATAAGCGAACTTCTCGCAAGGCTACCAAGTTTGCAGTTAAACTTAAAGATGATCGTATGTTCCCAACATAGAATGAGGCATCCAAAAAAAAAGCTCTTCACAACATGGAAAGTAAGCCCACCGCTCCGCTCCAATAACGACGTCCTCGAGACTGAAGTTAGGCTTAATAGATGTTTCGAATTTCTGACATAGCAATTCCTGCTCTGGACTTTACAGTTGACCGTCATCACCATGAGAGGACAGCTATCGATGTATACAGTTATGCACTAGGCACTTGTGGTGCACATTCAAGATATACCTCGGATTTACCCTGTTAGACTAGAACTTGAGGCGGAGATGCACGAAACTACGCTTGAGAGTTGATTGTGGTCAAAAACAATCATCTAAACACCCTACGATAACATGTAAGACAAAGAACTGCAAGAAAGTTCACACAAGGCACAGAGAGGACTACTAACAAATTTCTATTTCTTCTCAAAAACTGTAAAGACGCAAAAACATTTATTTCAATGAGGAAAGTCATGTACAACAAATTTGTTGCAAAATGACATCTTTTGCAGCGCCATCTATACACAAGTACCCAAAGTGGGTTTCAACCGCCCATGGCCTCCGAGATCACCCTCGCGCGCGTGTTTCTCTCCGGCCGTTCCAATCGGAGCGCGCCCCAGCCAAATGTAAGTTTGTCAGTTCCTTCAGGCGCCACCAGGCGCCACCAGGCGGCAGTGCGCGCGTATGCGTCGATGCATCGTCCAGTCCTCTCGCGGCGTATCTCCGCTAGTGGTTATCTCGTTTTTTGCGCGTGTACATTGACGAAAAATTTCTTACGAGCGTGTAACGTAGCCTTTCATTTTTAGCTGGTTTTACTGCCAAGACGGTGACCGCAAGGTGTGTCCGCGCGATTCAAGTGTTGTGTTTACTACCGAAGCGGAGTGTTGATGTTCTTGCTGCGTTCACATAATGCGTTCCGTTCTACTTAGAATTTACGCATTGTGCTCGTGTAGATAGTTTTCTTTGCTTGTGAAACAGTTACTCGTCAAGACTACCTCGTGTAGGTGGTAGTCTTTGAGTGCCAAAGGTCACTCGTGAAGCCGGCATCAATCAACGTTATGAGCGTATACTCGAGTGGTCAAAGGCATGCATGTTTCTCAGCTACAAGGTCTTGTTGCAGTTTAGTGAACTGATGAGACATTCGTTTTCCTCCTTATTTTTAATCCTAAGACTTCTGTGCTTGCTTGCAAATATAAAAAATTCCAGTGGAGCGTACATCGCTAGATTCCATATGTAGAGTACATGTCGGTGGCTTATGTTGCTTACTTCGAGAGGTGCTCTAGCTTTGTGCACAAGAAAGGACCACGCCATTGAAACAACGAATTATTGAAAATTTGCTTAGGCTACAGCTAATCCACGCAGGAAAAATAGTAATTGATCAAGGAGCTTACCGGGAAAAAGAATGCCTGCTGAGCAAGATAAGAACTGCGTGTTTAGCCTGGCGAGTTTCATCTTTGCGAATAGAAAACTAAGCAAGCAGTCATCATATCTGGTGATTGAACTTTGTAAATAACGAAATGTTTGTGTGTACTTCTTGATTGTGCTTGTTCATATTGTTTTTCTCCATGTCCACCTCATGAGTTTTGTAAATAAAAAAATATGTACGTCTTTTTTAAATTGCTCAGTGTTTGCTTCGTAATTTTGTTCAGAAAGTGGCTAGTATCATTACAAACGGCGAATGGTTAGTGCCAAAAATGTTCTGATAAGATTCGCATATCATTGAAAGTTAATGAAAAATTGCTAACTAGTGTGGCAGGCGTGTATGATAGCGCCATTCTATAGTCTAATCATAATTCGTTTGAATTAACCCATTTGCTCGGCTTGGCCCTCTGCGTGTATAGGCATAGGAGTAAAAATTAAAAATAAAAGCACTGCACGAAGTCTGTAGCATATGCAAATAAGTGAAAACAAGAAATAAGATGAAAGTCGCGTGATAATTGCGCACATTTATGCTATGGCGGGCCGCGTAGTTTACAAACGAGGTAATAGCTTCTCCTCACTTTCGATCGTATAAGCTGATCCGTTTTTATTGGGATCACATCCGAAAACCTCGCATATACTCATGTGACGGCAGAGGTGCCTGAACGTGCCCCGATTATCCTTCACCTCTATCGAACTTTTTATTACGCAAGCTTGCCATAAGGCGTATTGTAAAAACATATCTAAATTGTTTTCCGTAAGGACTCTATCGAACTTGCGTGCTCACGATCTTCCAAGGTTGCTTTAAAACCGTGCGAGAAAAAAAAACAGCTAACGTGACATGCATCTAAGTAAGCAAGCAATATTCATGTGGCTGTAGCGGAACCATTTAGAGAATTTCATTATTGCGATGGATGTTTATGTAAGTCGCCGCACTCAAAAATACAGTATTTAGCGAGTTAATGAACTCGCAAATGTTCGGCGCGTATATACACACTAAAAAAAAAGACGCGGAACCGCAGCAGAGAGCGCCAGAGCACACATGCATGCTTTGGGCCGGCATGCAGCTTCGGGTAGTCGCTGTCCAACTTTGGGCATGTGGGCCTTATATTTTTAGTACTTTAGCGATAGCGAAATTGTTGGCTGCCGTCTTGCCCGTGGCATTTTAAAGCTGGCAGCTCGACTCTGGTACGAGCGCAAGCTGAGAAAACTCGTGTTTTGTAGTTTGCGCCAGGCTGCGGCGGAACACTTGATGCATAGGTGGCGAGCGCCGCAGTGCGGCGAAAGACGCTGCCGCGCCCCTTTTCCAACTCCCGCTCTTTCCGACCGATTGGAACGGCCGGAGAGGAACGTGCACGCGGAGGTGATCTCGGAGGCCATACAACCGCCAATGTAGAAAACATGATACCGTGTCTGCCTGGTTGGCTTACCTGATCATAATGCCTAGCATTATATTGGCTGCTGATTGTCGAGTATTAGTGTTTTCTAGAAAGGGGCGTTTTTGGATCAGGCACCTCCCCTATGTGGCTTGAAAGCCCGCATACAACGGCACTTAAGACCGCGCTCATCGGTTTCCGCTGCAGCAACCATGCGCTCGCGCAGCTACGGCCCATCGCTATCGCATTGCTTCTTAAATTCATATATTAAAGTCCAGTTGACCGCCCACAACACAGAACTAGGCTCACTGTCACGCGTTCGGTAATCACCGGAGGTCATCAACGAGACATGACAAAAAGGGGGGTGGTCGTTCGATGTCCGGCGTAGCCGGTAAGCAAACGCAGAGAATGAGACCAAGACGCGCTGACTTGAAACAACAATAAGAAGAGGTTTATAGGCTCAGAAGGACGAATACACAAAACATTTAGAGGGCAGCAATTAATATTCTATAAGGCAACGACATGAGTGAACAAACAATCTAATTATATACTTCGAATTACGTATACAGAGTCATGCTTTTCCGGGATGGAAGTAACGATTCAAGTAACAGTAAGGGAAAGAAAGTTCAGAGCAGCTTCGAACATACAATTGACCGGGGAGCGCGGCGGCAGTCCATCACTGAGACGACGCAGACGGACGACACTCGAAGGCGACGGTCCTTCCGGTGCAGCGTGCGGTCTGAGGATGCTGTGCCGGCTGCGGCGCTCGGTACCCCCCGGGAACACGCGGCAGCTCGGGTTTCGTTCTTCGGGAGCGAACTGGACGGACTGACTATGGGGCTTCGGCAGCTCCTTTTTAAATTATCTTCGACGATGCCTTGTGCGCAGGGTCGGGGTGCGAAACAAAGCACACACATAGAGCGCACAAAGTAGTTCACTCACAGAGGAAGGCGCACGCAGACACACCACACTTCAACACAGCATGGCCGTCATCTTAGGTTCGAAAAACAACGCACAACAAAAACAACAGTCACGTACGCCCCTAACTTCGTTTCTTCTGGGAGGCACATTGCGAGGGAAAAAAGAATATACGGATATACAAAGGAAGTAGCAGAGGTGACTGAGTGGGGAACGTACGACACAGGCAGCACGTACTCTTCTGCTCGAGCATGGAGAGAGTTGTAGCTAACACAGGTAAAGCTACTGTTCCAAGGCAGCGTGCACGTACGCGCTCTTGCGCGCCCGACCGACGGTCACATATACAAGTCCCGTGAAAATATGGAGTTTACAGAACAACAATTCCACGCGTGTATAAATGCAATATGGGCACATTATTGGATGCCGCCTATTCTGTGACATGGCCCCCCAGTTTCGGAATATTATCGCATAATATTCTAGATACACAGAAGGTGGCACACGGGCCTATACTATACACAGGTAAGCTTGCGGGACAATCATACCGTTATATAAAACTAGCACATAAGTAAACCTACACGTATGATACAGCACTTGAATGTCAATACAGTGAATATCATGCGACAGAATCCATAGCCAGCTAAGATAATTGGCTCCCACGTTTTCCTTGCCGTTTATATGCTCGATTCTGAACGGATTCTCTTGTATCAGCAAACTCCAGCGCAGAATCCTGCTGTTTAGTTGCTTGGCCCATTGCTGTAGCTCAGCGGTTGGTGGTCCGTTTGAACAAGGAAGGGCACCCTGTACAGGTAGGCGGAAAACTGAATCCCCCAAACCAATACCAAGCACTCTTTCTCGATTGTGCTGTATGCTGCTTCTCTGGAGAGCAACTTTCTACTAGCGTAAGCCACTGGGTGAAGCGTCCCGCCATGCTCCTGCATTAGCACCACGCCGAGGCTGGTGTCAGAGGCGTCCATGCGCAGCACGAACTGCTTGGAAAAGTATGGAAGTCGTAGTATGGGAGGGGTCGAAACTCGCCGCTTGAGTTCTTAAAAAGCTTCCTGGTGGACCGGGGTCCACTTTACGATGTTACTCTCACCCTTCCTCGTGAGCTGGATGAGAGGTTCGCTTATTCTAGCATAGTCTGAAATGAAGTCGCGGTAATATCCACTCAAACCGAGGAATGCTCGTACCTGACGCTTTGTTCGAGGGGTTGCTGCCGCCTGAATCTTTTCCAGCGTTTTTCCAAGTGGCGCGAGTTCACCACTACCGATGCGATTCCCGAGGAACTCGATGTTCTCCATCCCGAACTCGCATTTGCCGGCTCGCACTGTCAGACCAGCTGCTTGGATCCTTGCAAACAGCTGTCGTAGCGAAGAGAGATGCCCTTCCCACGTAGTACTGGCAACCAGGACATCGTCATAATAGTGTTGCACTCCCGGAATTCCTTCCTAAACTCTCTGCATCAACTTGGAAAATACTGCGGGGACTGTCTTTATGCCAAACGGCATAAAACAAAATTGGAAGAGCCCCGCAGTTGTTGAAAACGCAGTCTTGGGCTTGGACTCTTCGGTTAACGGAATTTGCCAATATCCTTTGACGAAGTCCACCTTGGAAAAGTATTTTTTCTCTCCGGCTGTAGCGAAGACCGCGTCAGCTCTGGGCATGGGTTCCGAATCGGCGACCAAGACGTCGTTCAGGCGCCGGAAATCGATGCAAAGCCGGGTCGTGCCGTCCGGCTTCTTCACCAAAATGACTGAAGAATTGTAAGGGGACTGCGATTTCTCGATTATTCCGAGTTTCTCCATCTGCTGCACCTCTCTTTCGACACCTTGTCTCGTTGCGAATGGAAGGGGATATTGCCATACGCGCACCGGAGTGCTGGTGGTGAGCTCTAACCGACATTCAGCCCAGTCCGTTTTTCCCGGAACGTCGGAGAAAATGCGAACGTGTTCTGAAATTACACCTCTAAGCTGCTGTCGTTATTCCACCGTTAAGCTATCAGAAAGCTTCACGTCTTGTTCGCCCTCTGTCTTCTGGCAAGCCGGAATAGAAATAGCCCCATCGCTGTCCGATTCAGTGATGCCGCAGACCGCGTGGCATACCCTTTTTCGTGGCTGTCTTTTTCGCTCCTCGTATCTTTTAAGCAGGTTGGCGTGAAAAATCTTTCTCCCTCCTGCCGCCTCGATTAAGTAGTCTGCTTCACCTTTCTTTTCCTTGATCTCGAAGGGCCCCTTCCACTGAAGAAGTAGCTTGTTGTCGGTAGGCAGCAAAATCAGGACCTTGTCTCCAAGATCGAACATCCTTTCTTTGGTTTTTCGGTTGTTCGCGGTTCGCGGTTTTTCGGTTGTTTTCGGTTCGCGCTCCGACCTTTGCGCGCTTCTCGTGCCATAGCTTACAAGTTTCTTCTAGACGATTCCGGAGGCCGAAAACATGTTGATACGTTGTCTTCCCCTCCTCGTCGAGCTGGCAGTTAGTCCACAATTTCTTCAAAATCGCCAGGGGTCCTCTTACTTGTCGTCCATACAGCAACTCAAAGGGTGAAAAACCGAGACTTGCCTGCGGCACTTCCCTGTATGCGAAGAGCAACGACGCTAGGTAGCGGTACCAATCTCTAGGCTTTTCGGCGCACATTTTCTTGAACATTAATTTCAGAGTGCCGTTAAATTTATCCATCATCCCGTTCGCCATCGGGTGGTACGGCGTCGTGTGAAGCTGGCGTATGGAGAGAAGCCTGGCCACTTCCTTCGTCAAGTCGGAAGTGAAATAGGTGCCCCGGTCGCTTAGAACTTCGTTAGGGGCTCCAAATCAAGAGAACATCTCTACCAGCGCCTCAGCGACTGTCTCAGTTTCCTCGCTCGGCAGCGCTACGGCTTCTGGGTATCGGGTTGCATAATCCAATAGGGTCAGGATATACCGATTTCCGTGCTTGAAGGGGGCTGAATTGGACCCACGATGTCTATGGCCACTCTTTTGAGGGGGGTCTCAATTAGTGGCGTCTTTCCTAGCGGCACCCGGGGTACCCTGCCCTTCGGGATTGTTCGCTGGCAGATGTGACATGAAGCAACAAATCTTTTTACGTCGGCGGTGATGCCCGGCCAGAAACATTCTTCCAATATCCGGTCCTTGGTCTTTTGCGCGCCCAAATGCCCGGCCATTATTCTTTCGTGTGCGGTTTTCAATACCGCCTCGGAGTGGCATTTTGGGACAACCAGCTGACGCAGTACCGGCCCAGTTTTCTCTGTGTAGCTTCTGTATAACAGCCCATCTTCCCGCCTGAATTCCATCTTCCGCTCGGTGTCCCGACACGTGAGCTTCTTGCCAATTCGAGAAAAACAAGGCTCGAGCGACTTGTCCTCTGCTTGTTGATCCGCGTAACTCTTTCCTTTCAGCTCCTCCGCGACATCGGGCGTTTTGAGCGCTTGGAACTCTCTTCGTTGCTTCCTGGTTTGTGCACGAGTTACAACTGCTGCTACAGCGTCCTCGTCGATGGGCTCGCTACGAACTGGTTCTTCAACCACCTCCTCCGGGTCATCAGGTGCCTTTGCTCCTTCTACATTTCCCGTAATCAAGTCGTAAAGAGGCTCCTCCATGCAGAGAGCGGTGATGATCCCTGAAAAATACGGGGTGTCAACCTCAACCCGGGCCTCGAGCAGCAGTTTCGCTGTTCCTTCGACTAAGTAAACAGGCCTGCTCTTTCCAGTCAGCTGATCGTAGTGGACGAGCTCTTTCCTCATGATGGCTGTATTGCATCCGGTATCCCGTAATACGGAAATTTCTTTACCTTCGTACGTGCCCACCCCCACCGGCAGTCCTTTGACCAGAAACTTTGGTCGCGTCATCATAACTACATTCACGACAGGGATTCTCTCCTCGTTTTTGAGCTCCACATAGCCATCGCGAATTCTTTCCCGATTTACTTCCTGGACGGGCGAGTAAACACATGACGTCTGTGTCCTATCGTTTGGCCCTGCACGGCACGCGTCCGCCTTGTGACCCTTTCGCCCGCACTTGAAGCAGGTGGGGCTGTAGTTAGTGGCGTGAGTCCGGCATTGTGAAGCCTGATGCCCAGTGTGGTTGCAAAGGTAACATCGGGAAGCTGTCCTTTGGCTTCCTCTTTTATTGTCTGCTTCGAGCCTCCCGGTATCGTCTCGGCTCTCTTTCTTGATTTAGCAAGATTTAGACTTCCCTAAGCCTCAAAAAACTGGTCAGCTGAATCCAGCATCTCTTCCAGTGTATTCGCCTTTCTTTCCTTCAGGTACAGCGCCATGTGGGAATGACATCCATGCAGAAACTTTTCCCTAAACAGGAGCTCTCACAGGTCTTTGAATTCCGTTTTCGTACCTGACAGCTCGATCCAGTGATCAAAATAGTGGCTGAGACGCGCTGAAAACTGAGCTGCGGTTTCTCCATCTGCCGGTTTTCCGGAATTGAATTTGTCCCTGAAGCCGTCCGCCGAAAAACAAAATCTTTTCAAAAGGGCCGTTTTAACTGTGGTGTAGTCGGCTGCATCCCCCGGTGGCAAACGCCCGTAAACGTTGAGTCCTTCCCCACTCAAACAAGAAGCCAGAACCGTCGACCACTGGCTCTGGCCACTTCTGGCTATTCGCAAGACTTTCCTCATCAAATGGGATAAGGAGTTTGCTTGCGTTTAGCTTTAGTTCACCCTTTTCTCGGCTTCCTTCCTTTTCTCTCGGCTCCTTCTCCAGTTGCTGGCACTGTATTCTCAAGCGCATCATCTGAATCTGACGTTCGTCAGCTTCCTTTGCGGCCGCACGCGCTTCCTTCGCTGCCTCTCTAGCAAACGCTAGCTCCTCACGCTGCTTATCCTCTACCCATTTCCTAAGCTCAGTGCCACTCAAGCCAAGCTGGCCACCCATCACAATCAACTTTTCAAAATCCATGCTTCTATCTAGGGAAACACTTTCAACAATTCACATAGAAAATCGCCACAAAAAATCCTGTTCATGCAAAACACTCTTCTAGTCTAGGGAGGCACACCTCAAGAACCAACACGTCTCCCTCTCCGTTTGCCACACTCCCTCTGCATCGAACGTCCTGTCGCAGACGCCAGTTTGTCGCGCGTTCGGTAATCACCGGAGGTCATCACCGAGACATGACAAAAGGGGGGGGGGGGTTGTTCGATGCCCGGTGTAGCCGGTAAGCAAACGTGGAGAATGAGACGAAGACGCGTTGAGTTGAAACAACAATAAGAAGAGGTTTATAGGCTCAGAACGAGGAATACACAAAACATTTAGAGGGCAGCAATTAATATTCTAAAAGGCAACGACGTGAGTGTAGAAAAAATCTAATTAAATACTTCGAATTACGTTAACAGAGTCGTGCTTTTCCGGGATGTAAGTAACAGTAAGGGAAAGAAAGTTCAGAGCAGCTTCGAACATACAATTGACCGGGGAGCGCGGCGGCAGTCCATCACTGAGACGACGCAGACGGGCGACACTCGAAGGCGACGGTCCTTCCGATGCAGCGTGCGATCTGAGGATGCTGTCCCGGCGGCGGCGCTCGGTACCCCCCGGGAGCACGCGGCAGCTCGGGTTTCGCTCTTCGGGAGCGAACTGGGCGGACTGACTTTGGGGCCTCGGCGGCTCCTTTTTAAACCATCTTCGACGATGCCTTGTGCGCAGGGTCGGGGTGCGAAACAAAGCACACACATAGAGCGCACAAAGTAGTTCACTCACAGAGGAAGGCGCACGCAGACACACCACACTTCAACACAGCATGGCCGTCATCTTAGGTTCGAAAAACATAACGCACAACAAAAACAACAGTCACGTACGCCTCTAACGTCGGTTCTTCGGGGGGTCGCATTGCCAGGAAAGAAAGAATATACGGATATACAAAGGACGCAGTAGGGGCGACTTTGAATGGGGAACCTACGACACAGGCAGCACGTACTCCTCTGCTCGAGCATAGAGAGAGTTGTAGCTAACACATGGAAAGCTACACTGTTTCGAGGCAGCGTGCACGAGCGCGCTCTTGCGCGCCCTACCGACGGTCACAATAACAGGTCGCGTGAACATATGGGGTTTACAGAACAAATCCGCGCATCATATGGGGTTTACAGAACAACAAATCCGCGCGTGTATAAATGCAGCATGGCCAAATTAATGGTAGCCGCCTATTCTGTGACACTCACCAAACCGGATATCATTGCACCGTAGATCTGCTCTCAGTTTTTTGTCAACTCGCCAGCAGTGTCAAAGCTTCTGCCTCCTATTTTTCGTACTGCCCCATAATACAACGGCATTTTACAATATATGTACCTGCAATCACTCACCCGCTAAATCGATTTATTATACGTAATAGCTTCAATCACATCGCGTGACCATAACAAATATTTGGTGCTCCCAGCTTTAGTGAAGTGAAAGTGGTGTGCAGAATAAAGACTTTATGGCGGCTAAGGAGTCTGTATAGATGTGGGCTTCTGTTATCGAATCTATTTTATTTATGGCCTCCATAGCATCGCGGATTGCATAGAGTTCCATCTCAAGCGGGTCCGGGTATTCTAAAAGAAGAAAGTATTCTAACTGAAGAAAGTGACGAAGACAATTCTAACTGGGTATTCTAACTGAAGAAAGTGACGAAGACGCTATGTGTTACCCAGGAAATCCACGCACTCAATAAAAATACAAAGATAAGCATCCAGATACATTGGACACAAGACAATGCTGAGAACGCTGAGCAGAGAAAAGTTGACCACCTCACACACGAAGTTCCACACACTAATGCGCCCCCCAGGCTCCCTTTCGATGCCGGCTCCGCTGTTTCCATTTTAGCATCCTCTTTAAGGAAAAGTACACTTGCCCTCATTCCCCCGTGTACATTCCCACTCCCTCGTAACTTAACGAGACTGGAGGAGGTTTCCCTTAGAAGGATAAGAGCTGGGGCGGCCCTTACCCCGTCGGTAAAATGCCGATGGGAATCGCAAGCTGATATCGGACCAACCACATGCCCAAAGTGTTCCACACCAGCTGCAGAAGTGGATGGTCGCCACCTGCTATGGACTTGTGCAGAGACAAGGGAATCAAGGACACAGATTCTGCGCGAAGTGGGTCTAACCACAAGAAGGGAAAAGGACCTTTCTAAATGGCTCACCGACAACGCTAAGAGCGGGAGCCTGCTCCGGTTCCTCACGGAAAACCATTTACACGAGTTTATATAATATGCCTTATGGCAAGTTTGCGTACAAAAAAAAAAAGAATAAAGACTTCAGTGGAATTTCTGCTACATGATTCCTACCATTATAAAAAAAAACGTTCAGCCATTTAAGCTTTTAATAATACAACAGCAGTACACACACGAAGCTTGAGTACCACATTCAACTAAATCTCGAACTTCAAAGTGCCATTAAAACTCCGAAAGATATGTCCTCAATTAGTGTGAGGGGGCGAAGCGGATCTTGGGAAAACATACTACTGAGGTCGGCGGGCGCCCTAATAGGCTAGGAGAGTGAATACAAAGTGAAATAAGAACTGGTGTAAGTACCCTTTCTTCTCCTGTCAGGAGTAAAGAACAAAAGGGCCAGGATGAAGCCTCCACATGCGCTCCAAGTAGGTAGGCAGCAGGTCCTGAATCCAGCCATCACGCCAGCGTCAAAACCAAATGTTTAGGAAAAATTGATAGAATCGGGCTCTCACTATGAACGCGGCATGAAGAGTTAGCGAAGGTGGGGCGCTACAGCCCCTGGAAGGGGCGAACGTCATGGAAGTGCACCACGGGGATATGCGACCCCGGCTGCTCGAGCACATGGGTTGGACCCACACATGATCAACTCGGTGGCAGTAAACGACGTGCGCCACGCGCGATGGGAGAGCTAGCAGGGTTGTTTGACGGCTCAACGAGAACCCAACATAAATCGGTACAGAAGCGGTTCCCGGCATGACCTCGGCTTTGAAGTCCGCCATTTTTGTGCGACTTCCTGGGAAGGGGGCCACCTTTGAGATTTTATGTAAGCCCGAGGCATAATGTTTGGCGAGCAGTCTCTTTTTGAACATAAACAAAGGGTGCCCTTGTGATAGAGCATCCGCCTCGCATTAGACAGATACCAATTCGATCTGGGGCACCCCCGGGTACCCACCGGTTTTCAGGTACAAGTTTCGCCCCGGCCTGTTGTTCGGCCTTCTGGGGTGAAATACTTGAGAAAGGATTGCCAGACAAAAACGTTGCACCGATTGGTCCGATTCATTCCGTGATCGGACACACAGTGGCATTTTTATATAGGAATCATATATTGATCCGTCATCAATGCAGATTCAACATCTCAACTCAATATTGAACTAAAATATCAGACTGAAGTGTTCGAAACCATGTTTTGCCCCGGAGGGTGCAACGGAGTTAGCAGAGCTTCTTCCCAGCGCATACCCTGAGAAATCCGGGCGCCTCACCGGGGGACACTTTTACTCATTTTTACCGGCGCGTCTTTGACAGTTGGTTTTGAACCAACCACCTCCCTTAGCCAAGATAAGTGCGCAAAGCCACTAGGCCACAACTTGCCACAAAATCTTCCGCTAAGCTACTCTCTTGTGGCCGCCTTCCAAGGTGGTTGAGTGCAAATTGAAGGTTTCGGAATGACCAATCTGCTGTCTCAACAGTTCCCGAAGCAGACTCAGGTCCCATTTGTAAGTATTTCTTTGGATCCTGAGGCTATGTGCCATTGAAGATCTTTATCAATGAAAATACCATCCACACCGTGACACTCGGCGATGAATTATGGCAAATAGGCTTCAATGTAAAACCTAATGGCCTCTAGCTTCTGCTGTACAACACCAGCTCTAGCCACTAGCCTGGAGACCCGCAACGTATGACACGCAGACTGGATCAACACCAAGGACACCCTTGGCAGTGACCACTGCATCATCAACACAATAATTTACACTCGTCCCCTACATCGCACCATAACACAGGCCCTCCTGCCTGACTGGATGGCTTTCCGTAAATCCCTGACAGCCTCCAGTATGCCCTGATAGGACTATTCTGCCTGGCCCACTGCCTCAACCAAACACTGCACAAACACGAGAAGCAAATACAACTCACAGATAAGGTAACGGATATGGACAACCATTTCCTTCACCTTTGGGAAGCGCGGCGCAGCCTCACTAAGAGTCGGCGCCATCAGAAACATAACAAGAAACTCCGCTTGAGGATTCGCGATCTCACCCAAACGGCGGCTGTGTATGCTGCCAGCTCACCGACTCTAACTGGATGGATCGCTGTAACTCTGCTGCTAGACAAATGTCGAGTCGCGATACTTGGAGCCTATTCCGTAGCCTCATAGATCCCACTCAGACGGGCACAGAAACATCTGCAACGAGCCATTTGTAATTTCAAGGGCAATACGGACCAACTTGCACAGACTCTACGGGATCAGTAAATGTGTCAAGTTCAAGACACCCATGGACAGGAATATATCTATGCAGGCAGAGATAATCCGGATATGGATCGTCCGTTCCAGCTCCATGAACTGCGGGCAGCTCTTGCTAGAATGAAACGGGGTACCGCTCCCGGCAGACACAAGGTTACGGTCAAACTTTTGGCCAACCTTCCTGATCCGGCATATGAGTCCCTGCTAAAATATATGAACGCAATCTGGAAAGAAGAAACACCCCTCCCCCTAGAATGGAAAACAGCGCTTGTCACCTTCATCCCTAAGCCGGTTAAGCCGGTCAATACCGATCCCCTCCAACCTATCTCCCTAACGTCTTGCGCAGCCAAGCTCATGGAAGCCATGGTTCGAGATCGCCTCTCTGAATATCTGCAGGCCCGCAATACTTTCGCAGACACGATTTTCGGATTCCGACCTCACAAGTCAGCACAGGACATTCTGCTTCAACTCAGCTACGAGGTACTCAAGCCTGTCGAGCACCTTCACAATGACAAGGTGGTTCTCGCCTTGGATTTGAAGGGTGCTTTCGACAACGTGAAACACAGTGTCATCCTCGCTCACCTCAGCATGACACAATGCGAACACAACACGTTTAATTACGTAAAACAGTTAACGGACCATGAAGCCTTCAGCCGCATTCAGAACAAGGAGCACGGTCCTTATACTAAGTATGCGCGGGGCACGCCACAAGGCGCATTGCTGTCCCCACTACTCTTTAATTTGGCAGTGCTTCACCTCCCTGCCCAACTAAGTGAGGTTCAAGGTATACAGCATACGCTATATGCCGACGACATCACCATTTGGGCTACAGAGGGCAACATTGGTCAACTGGAGGACTGCCTGCAAACAGCAGCGGGCATAGTGGATTGCTATGCTACCTACTGTGGTCTCCAGTGCTCTCCTGAAAAATCAGAGAATTCGTGCATCTATGCCCCTCGCCAAGATGCAAGACACCAATACTTCTCTCTCTGGCTAGTGGGCCCATACGCGAAGCCACAGAGATTAGAGTCCTCGGACTCATTATTCACTAAAATGGTCGCACTGACACAACACTAGCCAAGCTTCGCAAGGTTGGCGACCCCGTGGGCCGCATGGTCCGCCGCGTCTCAAACAAGCGTGGGGGCCTCAGAAGAAGGGATTCGATGCGACTCTCCCATGCTTTTGTGACGAGTCGAATTCTTTATTCAAATCCATACCTGCACTTGCGCAAGCATGATGAAGACATCCTGGAGGTCACTCGCCGCAAGATGATCAAGAGGGCGCTCGACCTCTCGATCTCTACCTCCAATACGAAGCTCATTGCATTGGGGGTGGTGAACACCTATCGGGAGCTACGCGAGGCGCAGCTCACAAATCAATACACGCGTCTTGCCCAGACCGTGTCCGGTCGTCGCCTTTTGGATCGGCTACATATACAATACAACCATCACATTGAGGGAAGGGTACGAGTACCAAAGAGCTATGAAGAGGCGCCCTCCGTCTTCGACCCCTTCCTACCAAAATGGACAGAGAAGACCACAATGGAAGTCGTCAGGCGCGGCCAAATGCCCTGCGCCGCCATTATGGCTCTAAACACAATGTTTTCTATGTGGAATTTGCGGGCCCGCACCATTCCACGCGAGGATGGTACACGGCTGCAGTCGTTCACGAGGAAAGACAGGTGGATGGCCTCACTTTTAAGGCCTCTATTTAGCGCAGCCCACGCGGAGGAGGTAGCAATCACCCCGGCTGCCTCCCACCCTCAATCTAAATTCATCCTATCCGACTCGCGAGGGGCCTGTCGGAATTATGAGCTGGGCTGGATAACGCGTACAGCACAAAGAATACTTCGGAGAGCAGCTTATGATCAGGATTCCCAGACCCGATTTCTTATTTGGACTCTGGGCCACCAGGGCCTACCGGGGAGTGAGGCCGCCAACTCGGCCTCCCGCGCCATCACTAACCGGGGCCCCGGCGTAGACCCTACCGATCTGGACCAGGACACTTATCCTCTTTTAACTTTTCAAGAAATCTGTGCCTATTGCCGGGACTCGCACCGTCAGTACCCGGCTCCTATCAATGGGCCAGGGAAAACGGGCGAAAGAATACTGCTTAGACTTTTTACTAACACTCTACTCTGCCCGCAGTACTCAAACATTTCGACACTTCTTTTTCTGGCCTATGCCCTTTCTGTGGAGAGGTGGCTGACACCTTTCACATGGTCTGGGCATGCCAGGTAAACCCTTATCATTTACAAATAACCCCTTTCCCTACCCGAGAGGACTCGGAGGCGGCCCTGCTCCGCTGCCTGGATCTAGCGGCACAACAAGCGCTGGTCCAGTAAGCTCGTATGACGGCCCAGACCAATGGAGTCCCGGAATAAGGGACTCCACCTAGTATTGTAAAGGGAGCGACCCACTAGGGGTGGCTCTTCAAGCAACCTCTCCTTTTGTAATAAATACTTTCCACTACCACCTGAAGACCTGATGGCAAGTAGACTTCGGGAAGTTTAGAATTCCAGAGTTTTGCAGATAATCTTCATATATTAAAGCATACCTCCATTTCTGTCGTCAGCCATCATAGCCCACACAGACATTGTCATTCTTTATTTTTATTATTGATTTACACTGGTGACTGCGTTCCACGCACGTCGCCATTGTTACCTGCTCAACAATAAACCACTAGCGTATGACAATTTAGGATGACACCGCGTGCTTGTGAAACCTTTCCTATATCATCAGAATAAATTCGATATCTAACTTCCATCTACTAAACAAACAAGGCCTTCCGAATATACACCCAAAATCGAAACGAGATGAGCGCCTCAGGTTTCGTCACATTATGAGATGCAAAGGGTGTTCTTGTTCCTTGGCATACGGTATTCAAATGACTGGTTTTGCCAATTTACTGGTTTTACAAGAAAATTTGTATTTCTGAATCTTGGCCGCATCGCTGACAGTGCCTATTTTCTCTTGGTAATGTCGAACGCAATCTTGCTGTAGCCAGAAGTGTCGTTCGCCTCGAAGACGGCAAAACACACGTCCTACTCACGAATTTTGTTGGTGAGCACCAGCATTTAGGCACTGGAAATGTAGTGGCCCACATTTGAAGCATCACGCACGTTCGAAACGCATTTGGACTTGCAACGCTGTCATTGGCTGAGGTGGAGGGGAGAGGCCTCCCATCGATTTACTTTTCGATATTAGCCCTGCGCTTCCTCAACTGCAGCATCACCAAGTGAACGAGCTCCTTCAGCGCTATCGGGAGACCTTCTCCAATTCTGCACGTGTTGGCAGAACCGATCTTGCCAAGCATCACATTATTACGCATGATATCGTGCCACCTCTCAGTCACCTTACCGAGTCTCTCCTACTGAACGCGCCGCTATCACGCGCCAATAGAAATAGATGCTTCGCGACGATGTCATCCAGCCCTCGCGGAGTCGATGCGCTGCACCTGTCGTTCTTGTGAAAAAAAAAACAATGGTACGCTGAGGTTCGTACCACACACGTCGCCATTGCTACCTGCTCAACAATAAACCACTAACACATGACAATTTAGAGTGACACCGAATACTTGTGAAACCTTTCCTATATCACCAGAATAAATTCGATCTCTAAATTCCACCCAATAAACAAACAAGGCCTTCCGAATATACACCCAAAATTGAAACGAGATGAGAGCCTCAGGTTTCGTCACATTATTGAAAGCAAAGGGTGTTCTTGTTCCTTGGCATAAGTATTCAAATGACTGGTTTTGCGAATTTACTGGTTTTATAAGGAAATTCGTATTTCTGAATTTTGGCCGCATAGCATCTTCTCTTGTTAATGTTCTGTTCTATGAGTATTATACACAGTGTATCGCAGTGGTGAACACCATACTGCCAAGTTTTTAATTGATGATTTGTTTATGTGCTTTGGTATACTGGATTTCTTTATTATTTACGTATAATTGCATCTCATTCACTCCTGATGTCGATATCCTCTAGCACGCTAGTGACATTGTTCCACTCCCACTTGATATCGATGGTAAAACTGTCTAGATGTTATGTATATATTATACTTTGAGTGCTATTGGTTTATAGCACTCACGTGCTCGGCAAGAATACGGGCCGTCGTACGCGAGGAGTTTCAAAAACTTTTCGATGGCAGCACCCCACCAAGCATCCTGCCTTTCGCAGATGGTTCGGGAAGAGGTAAACCAGCCACTCACTCCACCCGAGCCACTCCCGACAATACCACCACATGCCATGACCTACACCGCCGTCACTTGTCGTGCCTGCTCACCTCCTGGTCAGCACCAAGAAGCCCAGCACCTCCCGCTCGACCTCCTCAGGTGCATCCATGAAAAAGCGCCGTCTCGCGCACTTGCGATCATCGCCCGCTTAGCTTCCACTGTGGCCAGGCCGGTCATCTGTTCCCCAATTGCTATTACCGACGAATGAGTCTGCCGGGGTTTAGCACCGAAGCGCGAATGCCGCGGCGTGGTGAACTTCCCCCTGCCATTGACGCTTACTTGGCTGAAGCATCCGGAATGCCTTATGACTACTCCCGGTCGCCTTCACCGCGCCATTACTCCTCACAGACACGTCCAAATGACGGCCTGGCGGGGGTCCGCTCCCCTAGCCCCCGTCAGGAAAACTAGAAGCGGCAGCCTTTGGAGGGAAGATTGCTCATCTACGAAATTCTCAAGCTCCTCCACCGCTGTAACCGGATGGTCACTTCAGTTCACTGATGACACCTAAATCAGTTAGTGCCACACCACATCTGTGACCGCGAAGCTCCGGATCCGGCAACACCACAGCAGTAACCACCGACCTGAACATATCAGTGGACGGAACCGACGTCACAGCGCTCGTTGATACCGGCGATGATTATTCTGTGATGCGTGGGCCTTTCGCCGCCATTCTGGAAAAGGTGAATACACCGTGAACATGTCGGCAAATTCGTACTGCCGGAGGCCACTTGACAACACCGATCGGCACCTGTACTTCTAGGGTGACAGTGAAAGAAGAAACGTAATTAGCAACCTTCGTCGTACCTGCCCAAAGTTCCCAAAACATCATCTTCGCATGGATTTCTGGAGCCGTTGTCGACCTGTAGAATATGTCAGTGACCTTATCGACTGAGAACTCAATACACAGTGCTTCAAAACGACCGACAGTACTGCAGATTCTTGATGATCACGTCATTATTCCGCCAAATTCTAGTGTGATGACGTCTGTGGCTGCAAAGACACTGCGAAACTTTGAAGGTGTCGTGGAGAGCAAACAGATCTTGTTTTTCGAATGCAGTCTTGCTGTAGCCAGAAGAGTCGTTCGCCTCGAAGATGACAAAGCAGACGTCCTACTCAGAAATTTCGGAGGTGAGCACCAGCAGTTAAGCACTGGGACTCTAGTGGCCCACATTTGCGGTACCACGCACGTTCGAAACACATTTGGACTTGCAACGCTGTCATTGGCTGAGGTGGATAGGCCTCCCATCGATTTACTTTTCGATATTAACCCTGCGCTTCCTGAACTGCAGCGTCGCCAAGTGGACGAGCTCCTCCAGCGCTATCGGGCGACCTTCTCCAATTCTACACGTGTTGGCAGAACCGATCTCGCCAAGCATCACATTATTACGTATGATACCGTGCCACCTCTCAGACAGTCACCTTACCGAGTCTCTCCTACTGAACGTGCCACTATCACCTCCAATTGAAAGAGATGCTTCGCGACGATGTCATCCAGCCCTCGCGGAGTCCATGCGTTGCACCTGTCGTTCTTGTGAAGGAAAAGGATGGTACGCTGAGGTTTTGTGTAGATTACCGCCGGCTAAACAGTCACGCAGAAAGACGTCTAACCCCTGCCACGCATCGACGACGCTCTGGGTCATCTCTGCTCCGCGAAATATTTCTCTTCAATGGACCTGAAATCCTAATATTGGCAAATACAGGTAGATGAGAGGGACCGAGAGCAAACGGCGTTTATTACTCCGGATGGGCTCTACGAGCTCAACGCTATGCCCTTTGGTCTCTGCTCTGCGCCGGCTACTTTCCAACGGCTCACGGACACCGTACTTGAAAATCTCAAGTGCTAGACATGTCTCGTTTACATTGACAACATTTTAGTATTCTCTGCAACGTTTGAGGAGCACGTTTGGCGGTTTGGAACTGTTCCGCCTGCCATAACATATTTTGGCCTTCTTTTAAAGAGCGAGAAGTGTCATTTTGCTTACACTGAGCTCAAGTTCTTGGGGCGCGTCGTTAGCCATGCTGGTGTCCTGCCAGATCCAGAGCAAACGCCTTAAGTCCAGAAAGCTGTTCGATAATTTCTTGGCTAATGTGCTTACTACCGGCGCTACATCAAAGATTTTGCTCGACTCGCTAAGCCCCTAACATGTCTGACGAGGACAGACACGTCTTTGCATTGGTACACACCCCGGGTACAAGCATTCAAAGCGCTTCAACGCTGTCTCCAAACACCTCCCACATTGGCTCACTTCGACGAACACGCCAACACAGCGCTTTAGACTGATGCAAGCAACATAGTCCTAGGCGCCGTTCTAGTTCAAATCCAGAGCGGCCAAGAACGTGTGATCGCTTATGCCAGTCGCTGTCTGTCTAAAGCGAAATCGAACTATTCTGCAACAGAGAAAGAATGTATAGCCATTGGGAGGGCAATGTCAAAATTCCGGCCATATCTTTACGGGAAACCGTTAAAAGTTGTTACTGAACACCATTCCCTATCTTGGCTCGTGAACCTAAAGAACCCGTCAGCCGGTCTTGTAAGATGGAGTCTCCGCCTGCAGAAATTCGGCATAACTTTCACGTACAAGTCTGCCCAACAGCATTTGGACGCCGACTGCCTTTCGCGTGCTACTGTAGACCTCCCCCAGATGAAATTCCTGATGACACCATACTGTTGAATGCCATCAGAGCAGAGTGCCTCAATGAAAGATAATCTGCAGATCCCGAACTACGCCAGATTATACTATCTAAACGGTGCATGAACTACTCCAAGAGCTTTCAAGTGTGTTCTGTCATCATTATGTGCGCGCAATGGTGTTCTCATGAAGAGAAACGTTTCCGCAAGCCAAACGCCGTACCTGATTGTTGTACCTATGTGTCTACGTAATGAACTTTTACAAGCCTGTCACGATGAACCAACTTCTGGACATTTGGGTGTACCCGCACGCTTGCAAGGCTCAAAGAAAAGTACTACTGGCCTCGTCTTAATTCAGATGTTTCACACAGTCAAAACGTGTCGCAGCTGTCGGCGTCGTAAGGTCCCGCCGACTACACCCACAGCATTTTTGAAGCCAATAGACCCGCTATCGAGGTCGTTCCAACAGATTGGCATGGACATGCTGGGACCATTCCCCTTTTCACACTCTAGTAACCGGTGGGTCATCATTGCTACAGATTGCTACAGGTATCGGCTGGTGCTATGAAGCAGCTCAGTGAGGAGTGAAGCTCAAGACTTGAGTGCGAAAGGGTGATGACGAAGAGCTGGAATAAAGTTGATTGTGAAGAAAGATTCGCTATTGGATGAGAACAAAGCCCTGCCGAAAGTGCAATGAGCTTCAGGAACCAACAAATCGTTTTTAGGATGACCTCACAATTCGTACAAATGTTGCTAGTAAATGCCTGAAAGACTCGATTGCGTAAGCAGTGCAAAAATACCAATTTGCCATGCGATCACATGACAGAAGAAAGGGAAGATGCCCACTGCAAGTTTAAGGAGTCCTCGTAGACTATATTGACGGACACCGTGGAGAGAACACAAATTTGCTTGTTCGGCGATTAATGGAGCAGCTTACAGACACATAACTCTAAAAGTGTGCCGAACTGCATAAGTAGAAATAAATTTTAAGACTGTGGAGCATGTCTGAATGGACTGAATAGCTACACTTTAGAGCTCTGAATTTGAGGGCATCTGCACGCACATCACGCACTTCGGGCACCTATTGTGCTACTGAGCTAACGCGAGTGCAGGCTGAAGCGGTGTGTCATGAGGGAGTCTCTGGCAGCGCCTCCCCCCCCCCCCCATTGACATTGTGATGACGCAAACACCCGACGAACGTTATACTGCTGTTCGAAAACTAGGCATCTCTGCCCGGCCTGGAGGATCACTACATGAAAAGAATGAGTTCTTGGCCAGTCCAGGAGAATATCTGCAATAGTTGAAGAAGAGACGTTCACGTAGGCCAACAGTAATTTCAAAAATACATTGTGCAGTCTTTCAAAGAAATGTATGGGCAAAAAATATGGGCAGAGGATACAACCTAGCGGTAATGAAAGTTCAAGCATAGACGAAAACTGTTTTCTGCTTGGAATCTCTACACGTAAGATGATTGCTCTAAAATCTGCACTTAAACACGTGGAGAGAACACAAATTTGCTTGTTCGGCGATTAATGGAGCAGCTTACAGACACATAACTCTAAAAGTGTGCCTTGAAAATGACATCCGTGAATGAAAAGTGTGCCTGCCTTGAAAATGAGATCCGTGTCCAAAGCGGCAAAGAATGTGGAAGTCAGCTGAATTAAGTGGAAAGCACGGGCTGGGCCTTAGAACAGCAGGTCACAAATCGTGAAAGAAATCTCGATGGAAGAAATGCTGACAAGAGGTCGCTTCAAGAGAAAATCGACTCTTGAGACCGCTGGCTGCAGAGAGGAGAGATCACAGAAGCTTCCCCAGGAAACAAGCCAGGGGTAAACAAACACTTAAACGTTTCTGGGACGCCAACAGAAGCTTAAAAAATACCATCTGAATGTTTCAGTAAAGCTTGAGGGCTAACATAATTTCGGAAAATGCCTGATCAGGAAGTGCAAGTGTCTGTACCGGATGAAACTATTTCAAATGTTAACTTGCGAGCACTAGGAAAATACCTGTTTCGCCAAGTGTTTATATTGTGAGTCATCAAAATATTTTATTGTTAATAAGAAACTGATATTTCATTATATATACGAATGGCATAATTACTGTAAATATTGCAAGGACGGACTTGTTGGACTAGGCTTATTAGATACCTGAAGCCTGGGTCGCACACCGAAGCGAAACCCACACTGAGCTATGACGATGGAATTCCTGAAGAGAGAAGGCTAAAGATGGAGCAAAACGCGCACACTCGTGAATGATGAAGCGCCATGCAGCGCTCAGAATATACCTATCATGAGGAAACAGATATCGAAGAATTTCTCGATCCCGGCGACATTAGTTCACTCCATAACGGCATATCCGCAAGTAAACTACTTGTCACAGACAACGTTTGCAAGACCCTATAGTGGCATATTCTCTCTTCCTAAAGAATGGCACCTAAACACTGAACTGGCAGAAAACATCAATTCGTCGGACACCTGAAAAGACATTAGCAATGAAGTAATAAGGGAAGACTGGCAGATTGAATTTGATGTGGCACTAGACCACATTACGAAAAGAAAAATGCCTGGAATCAAAGTGTTGAAAGATATCGATGTGACCCCCCAACATTCACTGAAATTCAGGAAGATGCCACGGGACACTGTTGTAAGGATTCCATTAGGTCGAGCAAGAGACAGTCCGCCGCTGAAGATTTCTATTAATAAGAACACAGACCAGACCGTGACACTAAGTGATAAATGACGGCTAAAGGGCTTGAAAGCAGAACCAAATGACATCCAGCTTCTGCCTGGGCAGTACCAGCTCCGATTCGGTACGCTGGAAGCCATGTGAGCTGATTAGCTCTCTCGGTCAATGTGATACGACTACTCAAGGGCACATCTACGAAAAAAAGTAGTTAAAAGACTGCCGCTAATCACAAATGGCTGGAGACTGCTCGCCGACGGCGCAAAGGGTCGGTTGCTCTTCATCGAGTGAGAGGTGGACCGATGGCGCGGACTCCGAGATAAACAAATTGGAGAAGGAACCAGGTTCCATGGCGCCGCTGCGCGCATGCATCGTGACTGAAGACCGCGCCCATAGGTTTTCCGCTGCAGCCATGCGCTCTTCCACCTATGGCCCATCGCTTTCTCATTGCTTCGTTGTTTCCTAAACTAAAGTCCAGTTGACCGCCCACAACATGCAACTACACTCACCAAACCGGATATCTCATTGCACCGTAAATCTGCTCCAAGTTTTTTGCCAACTCGCCCACAATGTCCCAACTTCTGCCTCCTATTTTTCGGACTGCAACTGACTCCAACGGCATTTTACAATTAATGTACCTGCAATCAGCCACCCAGTAAATTGATTTATAATACGTAATAGCTTCAATCACATTGCGTGACCATAACAAACAATTTTGGAGCTCCCAGCTTTAGTGAAGTGAAAGTGGTGAGCGGAATTGAGCCTTCAGTAGAATTTCTGCCACATGATTACTGTGTTTCTCAAAAAATATGTTAGCCATTTAGGCGTTTTGACCATACAACTGCAATACAAACACGAAGCATGAGTACCTCATTCAACTAGACCTTGAACTTGACAGTGCCATTAAAACTGCAAAAGATAAGTCCTTGATTAGTGTTAGAGGAAAAGGGGGCGAAACGGACCATGGGAAAAGATACTACAGTCCCTGGTTTCTGGAGGGTTAGTGGTGGCATTTGAGTTCACAAAAACAGCCGTACCGCTCCTACACGGTATGAACAAGAAAAACGTTCCGACAGGGCAACCTTAATACCCTTACAAGTAGCATTATATGTCGTCGAAATTTCCAAAGACAAAATAACAGATTACTGCTAAGCGCAGTCCTAATTCGCATCAAGAGGACTAAGTGACCTTTAGTGCAGGTAAGCGATGGCGTAATGAGAGTGACCTAGGTAGCCAGATTATTTTACTCTGACGTCTGAATCCCAGGTAGCAGCTTTTCGTTTTCAGACCGCACCACACTAAAGAACAATTTTAGATAGGTGTCCTAGATGCACAGCCTATTATATGTCGGCGCCATCGTTGTCATCGACTGACATTGATAAGAGAAAAGACATGACCCTCAAAGTAGGCTTGGGGAAGAGGCGACGCCTTGCTGACCGTTAAGTAGTTGCAGTTGGTATATTCCTCCCAGCTCGGTGCTGCGTACTCGTCAAACCCCCAAGACACGTTGCCGTGACGGCCTAGTCGGCTGACAGAACGCCGTTTTGATTCCGGCATCAGCAAATGCGGGAGACGCTCTGTCTTGATCTCAGTTTTCACGCTGTCCTCTCCCATTCCATTTGCTTCGAGATAACAAACACTTGATTTTTAACCTCCGAAGTTATAACCGTTACTAAAATGCCACCGCGATTTTGGTGACCTATAGCGAAGCCTTTGCAAGTGTAGTGACTAACGCCAGGTACCACGTCATACGCTGTATCTAATATATGAAGGCCAAGCGCACTCGAAACTGCGCCCAAACTTATGGCCGCTATGTCTGACGCAACTATACATCCATGTTGAAACTGTCTGGATTGCATCGCATATTCCCATCTTTCCACCCGTTGTGTCTTCGCTTTCTTCTTCACCAGTGACATTCACTAGCTCAAACTGGACACGAATATGGCCCATTCAAACCGGTAGTGTCAAAGTGGTTCAGGTGAAAGGAAGGTGAAGTTTAGCATTTAAAAATATCTAGGTATCGCTTGTCTATAGGTAATCCTCTCAAGCTTCAAGAAAGCATCACTTTGCGTCACGCCTAGCCTCAAAGGTGCAAATCCGCAGATGGTTGCGTATGTCGACATTCCGGGATATTGGAGGCAACAGATTGCATCGAATAGCTAGTGGTTGTTCAGAGCAATTTCTGACCACGGTTCCGAGAAGCTGTATATACTGGGGTCATTCCGAACGTGTGGTAAGCATGTAAGTGCAGTCATGGACAGAAAATGTTCATTTCGAAGTCCATCGAAATGAACATTTTCTGTCCATGACTGCACTTACATGCTTACCACACGTTCGGAGTGCCGCAGTAGAAATGCATACGTCGAACACGGAGAAAATGAAGAGCAACAGTGGATGCACGGAGATACATTCACTGGCTGCAATATACAGGAGATACTTCCTCAAGTTTGGCCCACGGAATCATAATAGATTATGCAACCGAAATGACAATCAAGATGCGGTGATGTTGTGATAGACACGTGGCAATCATTACGACATTCACTGGCTACCCTATATCAAAGTTCATTGTCGCAGTTTCCTGCCACTCGAATATGCGCAAGATTCAATACAATTATGTCTTTGAACGAGGAGATTTCGACTAGGAAGTGAAAAAGATGCTTTATGACAAGGCCAACTTCGAGTGCAATGAGAATAAGCATAACCTTTGTTCAGTGGAAGGAAAGTGTAACGTTTGGAACAGAGACCACATCCTGTCAGAGAAAAACACGCCCCTTCTTTCAGGTCATGGTTGTTGTAATGCAGCGTGGCAAACGGCAGATTTTTTGCTTATTGAGCATACACGCGTAGCCCCCACCGCGTCGACAGGGCGGCCGGACCCTCCTCGTCCAAGCCAGGATTGAAGCGCTTTTTTTTCGCTTCTCTCCTCCGGTGCCGGTGGCGTCCCGAGTCCTCTTGGATTGAGGGAGTTTATTCGCACCTCCCAGGCGTTCAAGGCATTCAAAAGGTGACAATAGCTGAACTCCAGGGAGGGCCTGTTTCCCGGAAACACTCTGCGGTACAGCTTTCTCGTAGGTCCCCCACGCGGCGCAGCTAACGAAGGAGCGAGACTGTTAATGGAGCTGTTCAACACACGGCGTCGCCAAGACGCCGCAGCGGCGCTCTATTCAGCTCGAAAATTGGGAGCGCGCCCCAGAACACTTTACAGCAGACCTTCACCGATGGCCTCCGTTGCGCGGCTAACGCAGGGACGATGCTGTTAATGGAGACGTTTCTAGCTTTCTCAGAAGCGCAAGCGCGATCCGGCCTTGACCCCCCTCCCCCTCCAGCGATGCCTCTCCCGATGTGGGCAGCAGCGGCAATGACAAGCCCCCCCTCCCTAATGGCCACAGGCTGAATTGTCACCCACGCCCGCTGTGGCTAACGCGATAGCATCCTCATCTCAAACTAACTGCGACGCTTTCTCAGGAGATGCGGCAGCAGCGTGGCTGGTTCTCCTTGTGGACAGTAGGACAGAGAAAGGACGAGTGCCGGGTGGGAGAGGTAGAGAACCTCGACTTGACGGAGCGTAAAGCGTGTACGCTGCGTTTTTATTTAAATCAATTAAAGACCTGGCCTCAAGATTATTGCTAGCCCACCGGGGTTGGGTTTCCGTGATCAACGGGTTTTTCTGGGCGGATCATGTGAAGCGACCGCCCTCATATAATTGTTTTTTCGTTGCCATAAAAAAGCCGCATCAGATCCGATTGATCACTTCAGTTCAGCCGAGCACAACTAGCGACTTCGTTTTCGGTACGTAAGCTTTCCTGTGCGAGTTAAGCGGTTCTCTGTGTGAGGTATGTTTTGTTTATGTTATGTACGCTTTTGCTAGGGCGTTGGCAGTTCTCTGTGAGGCCACCAATGTAACTTCAGTCGTTGCCTGTATATTATCTGTAAATATATTTTCCCTCTTCATTCAACATCAAAGCTACCTGACTTGTCATATTTCTCCGTCGTACCGAATCACCCTTCTGAACCTTCGGAAGGCGACACCGATCATCAGTGTTGTATTTGCCAACAAAATACCGCCGTTTCCATTCAAGCGTAAAAAAAGCGAATCCGCTCACAGCAGCTGTGACCCGTGACATGGCGTCCAGATTGAAGTGCTTGGTTCGCCTTACCAATGAAGAGGAAGATGATAGTGTCTCTAAATGTACACCTTTAGACAATGGAGCCCAAAAAAATTGCCAGTCTCAGTGCTCGCCGAAAAGCTGGGAAAAATGTGCACAGTTCCCTATCACAGCGTTTAAGTACTGCTACTTCCCAAGTATAAAGCACTGACTCTGCCCCAAGGGCGTCTCCTTTAAAAGCTGAGGAGTATATTTCGAACAAATACTGCTGTCCACTCTCAATGGAGGACCAAGATGCAGCGCAAGATTGTGTGCAATTCTGAACCTTCGGAAGGCGACACCGATCATCAGTGTTGTATTTGCCAACAAAATACCGCCGTTTCCATTCAAGCGTAAAAAAAGCGAATCCGCTCAGAGCAGCTGTGACCCGTGACATGGCGTCCAGATTGAAGTGCTTGGTTCGCCTTACCAATGAAGAGGAAGATGATAGTGTCTCTAAATGTACACCTTTAGACAATGGAGCCCAAAAAAATTGCCAGTCTCAGTGCTCGCCGAAAAGCTGGGAAAAATGTGCACAGTTCCCTATCACAGCGTTTAAGTACTGCTACTTCCCAAGTATAAAGCACTGACTCTGCCCCAAGGGCGTCTCCTTTAAAAGCTGAGGAGTATATTTTGAACAAATACTGCTGTCCACTCTCAATGGAGGACCAAGATGCAGCGCAAGATTGTGTGCAAAGTGAAGAACGCAGCCATCACGAGATAAACATCAACGTACCGAAATATCCGTACAATGCGTTGGTCGGAGTGACAACTTTTCAAGCGTTGGTCCAAAGAAGCGAGAAATATACTACATAAAACTGGTGCCACAGATCAGCTTATGCATATACCGCTTTCCGTGGCTGCCTGCAAAGGCCACTGAAACTCTGCCTTTTGACTTCACTCTAGATCGGAGCTCTTACGTTAATAACCCGTCGCCGCAGTTGTTCAAAGCCATCATCATCTTTCCAACTACCAAAATGTTACCGCATTGTACTTGCTTGCTCTTATTTACGCATATGGGATTACATAGCATGGAACTTCACTAACAAGCATTATTGCTGCGAAAGCCTTTGTCACCGGATGAGTGGCGTGGCAGAGACCTGTGAATAGACAGTGTGCATCAAACTGATTATAAAGGACAAAAAGAAAGAACAAATGTTTTTTCATGTGTGAATCGCATGAGGGCCACCGGCATCCGCGGAAGGGGCAATGCCACACCGCACGAAACTTCGACATCTGAAGCATTGTAAATGACCATCTAGACAAAACACAGGTGTCAACAAAGATGGTGGTTAAACATGCCTGCAGTTAAGTCAGAGGTGGGGCGAAGCCCCATACACGAATGTAAGCATCAAAAGCAGCAGCAAGCCCTCAAACGTAAGCAAACCTGCTTTCGTAGTTTTGACAAGATTGTGAGCTGCACAGAATTTCTTATAGTTAGCTCTAATTGTGCACAACATACGTGTACCTCCTAAAAGAGCAGCGCCGGATGTGACTTCAAGTTCTCTCAATACGTCAACAGTACAACGCAAAAGCGTTTTCTGTTTTGTTATGCTCCGGTCATCTTTGCTTTGCTGCAAGCTAAGCTTGGGTCCTCTAATCACCTTCCCCCCTCTTTAGTACAATGGACCGCGATGGCGTGAAAAATCAGCAGCAGCTGCCATTGCCACGGAGCTCAGCACCCAGCACGCCGTCGTGTTGTGCCTGCACTACTGGTGATGGCTGCATTAAAAACGTATAGACACGTACATACATTTTCTGTTTCGGGAATATTGCTTTAAACGATCCACGATGGTTCAAAACAAAGGGACTGCGACGCAAATAACCCCAACACGTCTCAATTAATTATCATGGTATTACTCTCGACCAGTTCCGGTTTAGAACTCTCAGAGCACGAGCGCGCGATGACGTCAAAGATGCGGGCGCGCGCCACACGAGCGCCTCGTGCTGGCACGACTGGCGCCACATATACACACAATTGAATTACGTATACGGGAAGCGTTTCTCGTCTGCTTGCGATCGCACGTGCAAGAAAACATCGTCGTCGAGCAATGCTTCAGCGTAGCATAATTAGTTTGACGTTTCGCCCGAAGGCGCGGATGTTATCGACATTTCCGAGCACTTTCATTTCGACCCCTTCGCCAGCTACTTAAGCGAAAAAGCAGGAACCAACAACAGCCACGAAAGCTTGGCGGTTGGCGTGCAGGAAATATCAGCTGGTTAGACATGTTGAACAAAGGTAGTGATTACGGTCAAAGAAGCTGCTCTCTCAGCTCGGTTTGCCGGCGCTGTGAGCTCCAAGCTGGCGTCCGAAAAATAATGTTTTATCAGTAAAACAAAGCAGGTCCCGATCAGATGTCAGCCACCATGACCTGCTAGTACAGTGGATGCGCAAGAGCGCGACAATAGCGCGGCTCCATACTCCCCATGCTTACGCCTGCGCATGCGCTGATTGGTACCGGCGCGGCAGACCTGAGTGGCGCCGTCCAAGCATGTGGCTCCATCTGGCGTTGTCAAGGCGGTTTTGGCGAGCAAAGCCGTGGCTGCCGCGATCGGCTCCAACAGCCTCCGCTTTCGAAAATCTCTCGCGGATCATTCTTACACACGTGAATGACAACTCCGTACTAACTACAATGAATAACGAATAAATTAGGAGGAGTGACGAATACTGAGGTGCTGGTAGAGTGATTACCGCGATACAAGCGAGGTTGTTTTTCCACATCCCCTCTGCTGCTGCTGTCTCGTACGATTCGCCTGGCGTCTGCTAGCTCCGTTGCTGAAACCTTCTTACGAATCAAGAATGTGTGTTTTATGCGATGGGCTTCCCAGTAAAGAATCCTGCTATGAGGCCAGCATCAAAACCAAAACGTTTAAGAAACATTGGTAGAATCGGGCTCTCACTATGAACGCGGCATGAAGAATTCCGAAGGTGGGGCGCTACAACCGCTGAAAGGGGCGAACTTCATGGAAGTGCACCCACGGGGATATGCGACAACGGCTGGTCGAGCACATTGGTTGGACCCACACATGGTCAACTCTGTTGCATTAAAAGACAGGCGCGCCACGCGCGATGAGGCAGCTAGCAGGATTGTTTGACGACTCGACAAAAACCCAACGTAAATCGCTACAGGAGCGGTTCCCGGCATGACCTTCGGCTCAGGAGTCCGCCATTTTTGCTCGACTTCCTGGGAGAAGGGTCGGCCTTTGAGATTTTATGTAAGGCTGGGACATAATTTTTGGCGAGCAGTAACTCTTTTCGAACATAAACAAATGGTGCCCTTGTGTTATAGAGCATCCGCCTCGCATTAGACAGATACCAATTCGATCTGGGGCACCACCGGGTACCCACCAGTTTTCAGGTACAAGTTTCGCCCCGGCCTGTTGCTCGGCCCTCTGGGGTGAAACACTTGAAAAAGGATTGACGGACCAAAAACGTTGCACCATTTGTTGTGTTATTCGTTCCTTGATCGGACACACATGTGCCATTTTTTTATATAGGAATCATATACTGATCCAACATCAATGTAGATTCAATATCTCAACTTAATATTGAAATAAAATATCAGACTGAAGTGTTCGAAACCAATTTTGCCCCGGAGGGTGCAGCGGAGTTAGCAGAGCTTCTTCCCAGTGCACACCCTGAGAAAGCCGGGAGCCTCTCAGGGGACGCTTTTACCCATTTTTACCGGCGCGTCTTTGACGGTTGATTTCGAACCAACCACTTCCCTTAGCCAAGATGGGTGCGCAAAGCCACTTGGCCACAGCTTGCCACAAACTCTTCCGGTAAGCTATCTGTCTACTGGCCGCCTTCCCTTCCAAGATCATTGAGTGCAAATCGAATGTTTCGGAATGACCAATCTGCTATCTCAACAGTTCGCGAACCCGCCTCAGGTCCCATTTGTATTCCTTTGGATCCTGAGGCTGTGTGCCATTGAAAATATATATCAATGAAAATATCAACCACACCGTGACACTCGGCGATGAATTACGACAAAAGGGCTTCAAAGTAGAATCTGATTACCTCTAGCTTCTGCTGTGCAGCACTAGCTGTAGTCGCTAGTCTGGAGACCTGATGGCAAGTAGACTTCGGGAAGTTTGGAATTCCAGGGTTTTGCAGATAATCTTCATATATTAAATCATACCTCCATTTCAGTATTCAACCATCATAGTCCACACAGACATTGTCATTCTTTATTTTTATTATGATTTACACTGGTGACTGCGTTCCACGCACGTCGCCATTGTTACCTGCTCAACAATAAACCACTAGCGTATGACAATTTAGGATGACACCGCGTGCTTGTGAAACCTTTCCTGTATCACCAGAATAAATTCTATATCTAACTTCCATCTACTAAACAAACAAGGTTTTCCGAATATACACCCAAAATCGAAACGAGATGAGCGCCTCAGGTTTCGTCACAGTATGAGAAGCAAAGGATGTTCTTGTTCCTTGGCATACGCTATTCAAATGACTGGTTTTGTGAATTTACTGGCTTTACAAGGAAATTCGTATTTCTGGATTTTGGCCCCATCGCTGACATTGCCTATTTTCTCTTGGTAATGTCCCATTCTATATTTATCATGCACAGTGTATCGCAGTGGTGAACACTACCTGTATGCGTTTAATTCATGGCTTGTTTATTTGGCTTAGTATACCTGCTATTTTTCTTTATTATTTATGCATAATTGCATTTGATTCACTCCTGATGTCGATATGCTCTAGCACGCTAGCGACATTGTTCCACTCCCACTTGATATCGACGGTAAAGCTGTCTAGATGTTATGTATATATTATACTTTGAATGCTATTGGTTTATAGCACTGATGTGCCCCGCGAGACCATACGTGCCGTCGTACACGATGAGCTTCCAAAACTATTTTCGATGGCAGCACCCCACCAAGCATCCTGCCTTTCGCAGATGGTTCGGGAAGAGGTCAACCAGCCACTCACTCCACCCGAGCCACTCCCGACAATACCACCTCATGTCATGGCCTACACCGCCGTCACTTGTGCCTGCCCACCTCCCGGTCAGCACCAAGAAGCCCAGCACCTCCCGCTCGACCTCATCAGGTGCATCCATGCAAAAGCGCCGTCTCGCGCACTTGCGACCATCGCCCGCTGGGCTTCCACTGTGGCCAGGCTGGTCACCTGTACGCCAATTGCTGTTACCGACGAATAGGTCTGCCGGGATTTAGCGCCGAGGCGCGAATGCCGCGGCGTGGTAACTGCCCCCTGCCATTGACGCGCATTTGCCTGAAGCATCCGGAATGCCCTGTGACTACTCCCGGTCGTCTTCACCGAACCATTACCTCTCGCCGACACGTACAAATGACGGCCTGACGCAGGTCCGTTCCCTAGCCCCCATCGGAAAAACTAGAAGCGGCAGCCTTTGGAGGGAAGATTGCTCATCGATGGAATTCATCGATGGAAGTGATCATCTGCTGTAACCGGATGATCACTCCAGTTCACTGATGACACCTAAATCAGCTAGTGCCACACCACATCTGTGACCGCCAAGTTCTGGCTCCGGCAACACCACAGCTGTAACCACCGACCTGAACATTTCAGAGGACGGAACCAATGTCACAGCGCTCGTAGATACCGGCGCCAATTATTCTGTGATGAGTGGGCCTTTCGCCGCGACTCTGAAAAAGGTGACTGCACCCTGGACAGGCCCGCAAATTTGTACTGCCGGAGGACACTTGATAACGCCGATCGGTACCTGCACTTCTAGGGTGACAGTTCAAAAAGAAACGTACTTAGCAACCTTCGTCGTACCTGCCCAGTGTTCCCGCGACGTCCTTTTTGGCATGAATTTCTTCGCAGAAAATGGAGCCGTTATCGACCTGCAGACTATGTCTGACTTTATCGACTGAGAATGCAATACACAGTGCTTCAGAGTGACCGACAGCACTCCACATTCTTGATGTGCAGCTGCTCTGCAGACCCTGGGCCTCGTGCTGCAGCCTATGCCAGGGGTAGGACACAAGGTGCGTGTCGCCCGCGATATCGCCTGAAGGGCGAGGCAACGAACACACAGCTACTGTGTGCTTGAGGTGTTCTTGAAAGTGGGTGTTTGCACACATGAATAAATTCTGCACGTCACTAGTCCGCCGCATTCCAGTGTGATGATATCTGTGACTGCGAAGACTGCGAAACTTTGAAAGTGTCGTGGAGAGCAAACAGATCTTGCTTTTCGAACCCAGCCTTGCTGTAGCCAGAAGAGTCGTTCGCCTCGAAGACGGCAAAACAGACGTCCCATTCACGGAGTTTGGAGGTGAGCACCAGTATTTAATCACTGGAATCGTAGTGCCCCCAAAGTGCAGTATCACGCACGTTCGAAACGCGTTTGCACTTGCGACGCTGTCTGGTTGAAGTAGAGACGCCTCCCATCGATTTACTTTTCCACCTGCGCTTCCTCAACTGCAGCATCGCTAAGTGAACGTGTTACTCCAGCGCTATCGGGCGACCTTCAATTCTGCACGTGTTGGCAGAACCGATTTCGAGAAGCATCACATTATTACGCATGATACCGTGCCAACTCTCAGACACCTTACCGAGACTCTCCTACTGAACGCGCCGCTATCACGCGCCAATTGAAATAGATGCTTCGCGACGATGTCATCCAGCCCTCACGGAGTTGATGCGCTGCAGCTGTCGTTCTTGTGAAGAAAACCGATTGTACGCAGAGGTTTTGTGTGGATTACCGCCGGCTAAACAAAGTCACGATGAGAAACGTCTATCTTCTGCTACGCATCGACGATGCTGTGGATCATCTCTGCTCCGCAAAATATTTCTCTTCAATGGACCTGAAATCCGGATACTGGCAAATAGAGGTAGATGAGAGGGTCCGAGAGAGAACGGCGTTTATCACTCCGGATGGGCTCTACGAGCTCGTCTATGCCCTTTGGTCTCTGCTCTGCGCCGGCTACTTTTCAACGACTTATGGACACCATAAATGCAGATATCAAGTGGCAGACATGTCTCGTTTACCTTGATGACATTGTCATATTCGCTCGAGCGTTCAAGGAGCACCTTCGGAGCCTTGAAACTGTTTTGCAAGCCATAACATCCTCTGACCTTACTTTAAAGAACGAGAAGTGTCATTTTGCTTACACAGAGCTCAGATTCTTTGGCATGTCGTAAGCCACGCTGATGTCCTGCCGGATCCAGAGAAAATGCCCCAAATCCCGAAAGCTGTTCCACAATTTCTTGGCTTATGTGCTTACTACCGGCGCTACGTCAGAGATTTCGCTTGACTAGCCGAGTCCCTAACACGTCTGGACAGACACGCCATTCACTTGGGACATACCATAGGTAGAAGCATTCAAAGATTTTCAACGCCGCCTACAAACACCTCCCATGTTGGCTCACTTCGACAAACACGCCGACAGGGCGCTTTATACTGATGCAAGCAACATAGGCCTGGATGCCGTTCTAGTTCAAATCCAGGTCGGCCAAGAAAATGTGAGCGCTTATGCCAGCCGCTTCTGCCTAAAGCGAAATCGAACTATGCTGCAACAGAGAAAGAATGTCAGCCATTGTAAGTGGAAGGTCAAAATTCTGGCCATATCTTTTATGGGAAACCGTTCAAAGTAGGTACTGACCACCATTCCCTATCTTGGCTTATTAAACTAAAGAACCCTTCAGTCGGTCTTATAAGATGGAGTCTCAGACTACAGGAATTCAACATAACTGTCACATACAAGACTGGCCACCAGCACTAGGACGCCGATTGCCTCTCGCGGACGCCTGTAGTCCTCCCACAGATGAAATTCCTGATGACGCCATACTGTTAAATGCCATGAGAGTAGACTGCCTCGCTGAAAGACGATATGCAGATCCCGAACTTCGTCACATTATGGACAATCTAAACGGTGCATGTACAACTACGCCGAGAGCATTCAAGCTTGTTCTGTCATCATTATGTGTACGCAAAGGTGTTCTCATGAAGAAAAACGTTTCCGCCAGCCAAACGCCGTACCTGATTGTTGTACCTATGTGTCGACGTAATGCACATTTACAAGCTTGCCACGATGAACCAACTTCTGGACATTTGGGAGTCACCCGCACGATTGCAAGGCTCAAGGAAAAGTACTACTGGCCTCATCTTAATTCAGACGTTTCACACAAGGTGCCGCCGACCAAACCCACCGGATTCTTGAAGCCAATAGACCCGCCATCGAGGCGCTTCCAGCAGATTGGCATGGATATGCTGGGATATTTCCCTCTTTCACACTACGGTAGCCGGTGCGTCCTCATTGCTACATATTACCTTACACGATACGTGAAAACCTCCATTCTACCCAATGGTACTACCTCAAAGGTTGCAGTTTTTCATCCATTGCCTTGTCCTGCGTCATATGGCGCACTGGAATTTTGATTACGGCCAGAGGTGCCGCATTCGTAACCAAATTGCTGCAACAACATTTTGATTCCGTCATGCTGAACACAGGAAGCAACACTATACCATCCTCAAACGGCTTGACTGAACGCTTGAACAAAACACTCGTTGACACGCTCTCAATGTACATCGACGTAGAGCCCAAACGTTGGATGAAGTGCTACCGTACGTTATCTCCGCATGTAATACGGTGGTCCAGGACAAAACGAACGTGTCACATTTCCGCCTGGTCCATGGCCGTGAGGTGACCACAATGCTTGATGCCATGTTACTTCAACTAGACGATGACAACCAACACGCTGATGTTCACATCTTTCTGCACCTCGCTGAAGAGACCCGTCAGCTGGACAGGCTGCGAATTCAAAACCAGCAACACCGCGATGCCCAACGATACAACCTGCGATACCGTGATGCCCGGTACACGGCTGGATACCGTGTCTGTCTGGTTTGCTGTGCGTCGACGAGGTCTCAGCGAGAAACCCCTCTGTCGTTATTTTGGCCCGTACAAAGTGTCAAGACAGTCGGATACCTAACCTACGAGGTTGTTCATGATGTGATTTAAAATGTGCCGACGCTCTGCGCTCCCTGAAGTGGTCCACGTGGTCCACCTGAAATCGTATTACGACCAAAAGTGCTGAGTCTTTCTCTGCGCCGAGCAACTGCCCTCCGTGCAATATTTTTTTTCTTTTTCTCATCTCTAGCCCACACTTCCAGCATCAGGGGCGATGCTTCTTGTACCTGGGGGGCCAATGACACGGAGCAGTCATTGTCTTCAGACTGCGCTGATCCCGAGCGTGCGCCTCCTCGCGGAGATATAACCGAAGTTCTTCCATTCAAACGGGCCCTGGCAGTTTTCTGCCGCTCTGAGTACTGTGACTTCTGTGACCTCTGTGTTCCGCGGTAACTTCTGACTAGACATCACGCCATGACAATATTTCGTTATTTGATGTATTATTTTAGGAGTACTGAATTCTGCCTGTTGCGAAGTAAAACGCTTCGGGCTCAGTCAGGCTAATTTGCAACTAGCTTGTTTGTACATTGTCTTATTTGTCGTTTATAGAAATAATGAATAGATTGTATATTGTATTACTGGCACGAAGCTCTGTGCCCCCTTTAAGAACTGCCATTTCTGTGGTTGATAAACATTTATTTGAACATTTTAACACAGAGGACCGCTTTTGCGTGTTCGCTTGTACTTTGCGCAGTCGTGAGCTCACTCGGACTTCATGGGTGACCGAACTGACCTTTCGACACTTTTTGTACCACGGATGGCAAGACTGTGTCGCCTTCACTGCGATGAATAATATTCTGCAGAACGTATACCCAGACTGTCTCTTGTAGATTTGGCCACAACATACAAGGAACGGTGGTATCGTAGAACGGTTATTCTACCTTATAAGAATGAAGAGAATTAATAAATATTATTATGTATGGTATGCGCCTCCTCGAAGAGCTTGAACTGGTAGACCACCACCGCAGACAGCATGGTCTCAACCTCAGAGCGTGGACAATTGCAACCCTGCCGAAAAAGCTACGGATCAGCATTAGGCGGATGACTACACGCGTTTTGTGCCGCGCGCCAACTACATCTTGGACCGAGATCTCGGCAGCACATCGGCCAAGCGCACGATCGCAGTGTACGCCGGAACTGCGGCCGTCTCTTTGTCTCCGAGGCGGCGCTTCAGTCCCATCACAAAAACGTGCACGACCCTAAGTTTGACTACCATTCTGATCATGCTACAGATCACGCAGCCGACAGCATCATCCCTTCTAACGCTGTTGCTTCGCCTAGCCACTCTGCAAGTAAACGATGTTCTTCAAGCGAGGAAAGCAATGTCGAGGTAAGTGGAAAAGCTTTGACTTCGCCGTCGGCGGCACCGACGAGTCTCTAGGACAGCAGCATTTGTGGACGGCCCGAGCAGAGCACAGCGCCTCAAGCTTCGAATGGGGTCTACACCTGTGCACACTGCGACTGAACAACGCTGAATTTGGGGCGGCTGAAGCTGCATTATTTCGAGGACCACGACAACTGGGAGTTCACGAAGGTTTTGAAAAAAGCTGGCCCGTCCAGTGCCGTCGAAGCCTGTACTTCCGTGAGCGCGACGAGTCTCGCCGGTAACCCGCGGGACGTTCAACGAGACATCGAAGAGGACACAGGCCGCTCAGCAACCGTTTCAGACGAACCAGCGGACGACGCGTGCATCAGTGATGACAGCCCAACCTTGGCTTGGTGCCCTTCCGCCACTGAAGACTCCGACTTCGAGGACGAAGGAGAGTTCGAGACTAATGACGAGGTACTGCCGATTACGAAAAGAACGGAGATCGCCTGGCGATACTGCGAGTTCACCTGCACCATGGCTTCATCGCTTCGCCGGCATCACGGCTTCAAGCACGGACAAATGCCCTTCTTTAATCCCGTGGAAGGAACGCCAGTCGTAAACGAAGCGCGCTTGTAAACGTAAGGCAAGCGCATAGAAAAACTCGAGCTAAGGATAACAGCAAGATGCATGGGTACCAGCGTGACGGTTCAGTGTGTAGCGGCGATACATCTCCAGAAAGCAGCCAAGAAGCTGAATGCGAGGACATGAACATTGTCAGTGCGTGAATGGCAGTACCGAGTCCGCTTTCCAATGGTGATGCTAGCTAGCACTCCAGTGAGCTCTCAGGTGAGGGAACTCAGAAGGGCGATGACTCCTTCAGTGACACTGGAAGATGAGCTTAGCAGTGTTGGTTGTGAAAAGTGCAACAAGACATTTTCATCAAAATTGAAACTTGCTGTCCATATGGCCAAGTTGCACAGGCTGTCTTATTTGTGCTTCCACTATTGCCATGCTATGGAGCTGGCAGAGCTGCTGCGGCTCCATCACAGGCATTAAAATCGTAAACATGCATTCAAGTACCTCACCCTCAATGGGACAAAATTGATGACTGTGACTCACGACGACACGGGTGAGAATGAGGAACACACTGCAGATGAAAGCACATGTCTGAGTGGCAGGCCTGCACAGAAGTCTGTAAAGCATTCCTGCATTTTTTAAACCCCCCCCTGTATTGCCCTACAATATTGCTGCCATAACATGTCCATTATCATTATCAAGCACTGTTGATTCCTGTATATTTTAAACCTCACCCCTTACGTAACACCCCGAAAAGGAGTCTTAAGGTAAATAAAGTGATGTGATGTCATGTGATGGATAAACCTTCAGATGAGACAAATTCAGCAGGAATAATTTGTAAGAGGAACATTTGAATAATGTTACAGAAATAATTACCATTGGCAACACTTAGAAATCTTTGCGTGCAGTAATTTGGCGCATGAGAGATTGTAAAACTGAAAATATTTTTCAGAAAGACTGTACCTAAGCGACCAGCCACTGTAATGTATTTATATGCAGATGCGTGCGAACAAAAGGTGAGATGTGGCCTTCTGTTGAATGCAGGGCTTCTTAAGGGGAAAGGCGCGCATAACTTTGTATTGACTGAAAAGCCACCTGTAGATTATAAAGTGACCAGAATGAGCTGCATGTTTAGATAGATATTCTAACTCACGTGAGTCCCTCCTGTTATTAGAGGATGCAACGATTGGTAAAGGAGCGCAGTATGTGCCCAAGTGCTACAGAAGTGTCATATTGGATAAGAGTTAATTAACGACAGATGCTGACTTCACTCTATCGCAGTAAAATGGTAGCCAGCAAGCTTTGCGACCCACAATTCTTGTCAAAGTTGAATTATTACTTAGTCATAAAAGATTCCTAGGTATCGGCTCGTGCTATGAAGCAGCTAAGTGAGGAGTGAAGCTCAAGACTTGAGTGCGAAAGGGTGATGACGAAGAGCTGGAATAAAGTTGATTGTGAAGAAAGATTCGCTATTGGATGAGAACAAAGCCCTGCCGAAAGTGCAATGAGCTTCAGGAGCCAACAAATCGTTTTTAGGATGACCTCACAATTCGTACAAATGTTGCTAGTAAATGCCTGAAAGACTCGATTGCGTAAGCAGTGCAAAAATACCAATTTGCCATGCGATCACATGACAGAAGAAAGGGAAGATGCCCACTGCAAGTTTAAGGAGTCCTCGTAGACTATATTGACCGACACCGTGGAGCGAACACAAATTTGCTTGTTCGGCGATTAATGGAGCAGCTTACAGACACATAACTCTAAAAGTGTGCCGAGCTGCATAAGTAGAAATAAATTGAAAGACTGTGGAGCATGTCTGAATGGACTGAATGGCTACACTTTAGAGCTTTGAATTTGAGGGCATCTGCACGCACATCACGCACTTCGGGCACCTATTGTGCTACTGAGCTAACGCGAGTGCAGGCTGAAGCGGTGTGTCATGAGGGAGTCTCTGGCAGCGCCTCCCCCCCCCCCCCCCATTGACATTGTGATGACTCAAACACCCGACGAACGTTATACTGCTGTTCGAAAACTAGGCATCTCTGCCCGGCCTGGAGGATCGCTACATGAAAAGAATGAGTTCCTGGCCAGTCCAGGAGAATATCTGCAATAGTTGAAGAAGAGACTTTCAGGTATGCCAACAGTAGTTTCAAAACAACATTGTTCAGTCTTTCAGAGAAATGTATGGGCAAAAAATCTGGGCAGAGGATACAACCTAGAGGTAATGGAAGTTCAAGAATAGACGAAAACTGTTTTCTGCTTGGAATCTCTACAAGTAAGCTGAATGCTCTAAAATCAGCACTTAAACACACCTGCCTTGAAAATGAGATCCGTGTCAAATGCGGCAAAGAATGTGGAGGTCAGCTGAATTAAGTGGAAAGCACTGGCTGGGCCTTAGAACAGCAGGTCACAAATCTTGAAAGAAATCTCGATGGAAGAAATGCTGACAAGAGGTCGCTTCAAGAGAAAATCGACTCTTGAGACCGCTGGCTGCAGAGAGGAGAGATCACAGAAGCTTCCCCAGGAAACAAGCCAGGGATAAACAAACACTTAAACGTTTCTGGGACGCCAACAGAAGCTTAAAAAATACCATCTGAATGTTTCAGTAAAGCTTGAGGGCTAACATAATTGCGGAAAATACCTTATCAGGAAGTGCAAGTGTCTGTACCGGACGAAACTATTTAAAACGTTAACTTGCGAGCACTAGGAAAATACCGGTTTCGCCATGTGTTTGTATTGTGAGTCATCAAAATATTTTATTTTTAATAAGGAGCTGATATTTCATTATATATACGAATGGTATAATTACTGTAAATATTGCAAGGACGGACTTGGTGGACTAGGCTTATTAGATACCTGAAGCCTGGGTCGCACACCGAAGCGAATTCCACACCGAGCTATGACGATGGAATTTCTGAAGAGAGATGGATGAAGATGGAGCAAAACGTGCACCCTTGCGAAAGATGAAGCGCCATGCAGCGCTCACAATATTCCTATCATGAGGAAACAGATATCGAAGATGCCGGCGGCATTAGTTCACTCCATCACGGCATATCCGCAAGTAAACTACTTGTCACAGAACGTTTTCAAGACCCTATAGTGGCATATTTTCTCTTCCTAAAGAATGGCACCTAAACAGTGCACTGGAAGAAAACAATTCGTCGGACACCTGAAAAGACATTAGGGATGAAATATTAAGGGAAGACTGGCAGATTTAATTTGATGTGGCACTAGACCACATTACGAAAGGAAAAATGCCTGGAATCAAAGGTGGTGTTGAATGATATCGATTTGACCACCCAACATTCACTGAAATTCAGGAAGATGCCACCAGACACTGTTGTAAAGATTTCATTGGGTCGTGCAAGAGACAGTCCGCCAGTTCCGACAGATTGCTGATATTAAGAACACCGACCAGACCATGACACTAAGTGATAAATGACGGCTAAAGAGCTTGAAAGCAGAACCAAATGACAGCCAGCTTCTGCCTGGGCAGCACCAACTCCGATTCGGTACGCCGGAAGCAATGTGAGCTGATTAGCTCTCTCGGTCAATATGATGCGACTGCTCGAGGGCACACCTACAAAAAAGGAGTTAAAAGACTGCCGCTAATCACGAATGGCTGGAGACTGCTCGCTGACGGCGCAAAAGATAGGTTGCTCTTCATCGAGTGAGAGGTGGACCGATGGCGCGGACTCCGAGATAAACAAATTGGAGAAGGAACCAGGTTCCATGGCGCCGCTGCGCGCATGCATCGTGATTGAAGACCTTGCCCATCGGTTTTCCGCTGCAGCCATGCCCTCTTGCACCTACGGCGCATCGCTTTCTCATTGCTTCGTTGTTTCCTAAACTAAAGTCCATTTGACCGCCCACAACATGCAACGACACTCACCAAACCATATATCTCATTGCAGCGTAAATCTGGTCCAAGTTTTTTGCCAGCTCGCCCACAATGTCCCAACTTCTGCCTCCTATTTTTCGGACTGCAACTGACTCCAACGGCATTTCACAATTAATGTACCTGCAATCAGCCACCCACTACATTGATTTCTAATACGTAATAGCTTCAATCACATCGCGTGACCATAACAAACAATTTTGGTGCTCCAAGCTTTAGTGAAGTGAAAGTGGTGAGTGGAATTCAGCCTTCAGTAGAATTTCTATCGCATGATTCCTGTGCTTTTTCAAAAAATATGTTAGCCATTTAGGCGTTTTGACCATACAACAGCAATACAAACACGAAGCATGAGTACCACAATCGACTAGACCTTGAACTTCAAAGTGCCATTAAAACTGCAAAAGATAAGTCTTTGATTAGTGTTAGATGAAAACGGGGCGAAGCGGACCATGGGAAAAGATACTACAGTCCCTGGATTCTGGAGGGTTAGTGGTGAATTTTTGAGTTCACAAAAACAGCTTACCGCTCCCACACGGTATGAACAAGAAAAAGTTCCGACAGCGCAACCTAAATACCTTTACAAGTAGCATTATATGTCGTCGAAATTTCCAAAGTCAAAATATCAGAATACTGCTAAGCGCAGTCCTTATTCGCATCAAGAGGACTAAGTGAGCTTTAGTGCAGGTAAGCGATGGCGTAATGAGAGTGACCTAGGTAGCCAGATTATTTTACTCTGACGTCTGAATCCCAGGTAGCAGCTTTTCGTTTTCAGACCGCACCACTCTAAAGAATAATTTTAGATAGGTGTCCTAGATGCAAAACCTATTATATGTCGGCGCCATCGTTGCCTTCGACTGACATTGACAAGAGAAAAGACATAACCCTCAAAGTAGGCTTGGGGAAGAGGCGACGCCTTGCCGGCCGTTAAAGAGTTGCAGTTGGTATATTCCTCCCAGCTCAGTGCTGCTTACTCGTCAAACCCCCAAGACACGTTGCCGTGACGGCCTAGTGGGCTGACAGAACGCCGTTTTGATTCCGGCATCAGCAAATGCGGGAGACGCTCTGAGTCTTGATCTCAGTTTTCACGCTGTCCTCTCCCATTCCATTTGCTTCGAGATAACAAACACTTGATTTTTAATCTCCGAAGTTATAACCGTTACTAAAATGCCACCGCGATTTTGGTGACCTATAAAGAAGCCTTTGCAAGTGTAGTCACTAACGCCAGGTACCACGTCATACGCTGTATCTAATATATGAAGGCAAAACGCACTCGAAACTGCGCCCAAACTTGTGACCGGCTGAACCCTTCCTATGTCTAACGCAACTAAACATCCATTTTGAAAGTGTCTAGATTGCATCGCATACTCCCAAGTTTCCACCCGTTGTGTCTTCGCTTCCTTCTTTACCAGTGATATTCACTAGCTCAAACTTTAACCGAATATGGCCCATTCACGCCGAGAGTGTCAAATTGGTTCGGGTGAAAGGAAGGTGAAGTATAGCATTCAAAATATCTAGGTATCGCTTGTCTATAGGTAATCCTCTCAATCTTCGACAAAGCATCACCTTGCGTCACGCCTAGCCTCAAAGGTGCAATTCCGCAGATGGTTGCGTATGTCGACATTTCGGGATATTGGAGGCAACAGATTACAGCGAATATCTAGTGCTTGTTCAGAGCAGTTTCTGACCACGGTTCCGAGAAGCTGTATATACTGCGGCACTCAAAACGTGTGGTCAGCACGTGAGTGCAGTCATGGATATAAAACGTTCATTTCGATGGACTTCGAAATGCATACGTCGAACACGGAGGAAATGAAGACCAGCGGTGGATGCACGGAGATACATGCACTGGCTGCAATATACAGGAGATACTTCCTCAAGTTTGGCCCACGGAATCATAATAGATTATGCAACCGAAATGACAATCAAGATGCGGTGATGTTGTGATGGACACGTGGCAATCATTACGACATTCACTGGCTACCCTATATCAAAGTTCATTGTCGCAGTTTTCTGCCACTCGAATATGCGCAAGATTCAATACAATAATGTCTTTCAACGAGGAGATTTCGACTAGGAAGTGAAAAAGATGCTTTATGACAAGGCGAACTTCAAGTGCAATGACAATAAGCATAACCTTTAATCAGTGGAAGGAAAGTGTAAAGTTTGGAACAGAGACCACATCCTGTCTGAGGAAAGACACACCCCTTCTTTCAGGTTATGGTTGTTGTAAGGCCGCGCGACAAACGGCAGATTTTTTGTTTATTGAGCATACACGCGTAGCCCCCACCGCGTCGACAGGGCGGCCGGTCTCTGCTCGTCCAAGCCATGACTGAAGCGCTTTTTTTTTTCGCTTTTTTCCTCCGGTGCCGGCGGCGTCCTGAGCCCGCTTGGATTGAGGGAGTTTATTCGCACCTCCCAGGCGTTCAAGGCATTCAAAAGGTGACAATAGCTGAACTCCAGGGAGGGCCTGTTTCCCGGAAAGACTCTGCGGTACAGCTTTCTCGGCGGTCCCCCACGCGGCGCAGCTAACGAAGGAGCGAGACTGTTAATGGTGCTGTTCAACACGCGGCGTCGCGAAGACGCCGCAGCGGTGCTCTGTTCAGCTCGAAAATTGGGAGCGCACAACACAACACTTTACAGCAGACCTTCACCGATGGCCTCCGTTGCGCGGCTAACGGAGGGACGATGCTGTTAATGGAGCCGTTTCTAGCTTTCTCCCAAGCGCAAGCGCGATCCGGCCTTGGCCCCCCTCCCCTCCAGCAATGCCTCTCCAAGTGTGGACAGCAGCGGCAATGACTAGCCCTCCCCCTAATGGCCACTGGCTGAATTGTCACCCTCGCCCGCTGTGGCTAACGGGATAGCGTCCTCATCTCAAACTAACCGCGGTGCTTTATCAGGAGTTGCGGCAGCAGCGTGGCTGGTTCTCCTTGTGGACAGTAGGACAGAGAAAGGACGAGCGCCGGGTGGGAGAGGTTGAGAACCTCTACTGGAGGGAGCGTAAAGAGTGTATGCTGCATTTTTATTTAAAACAATTAAAGACCTGGCTTCAAGATTATTGCCAGCCCACTGGGGTTGGGTTTTCGTGATCAACGGGTTTGATTTTCTTCGCGGATCGTGTGATGCGACCGCCCTCATTTAATTGTTTCTCGTTGCCATAAAAAGCCGCATCAGATCCGATTGATCACTTCTGTCCAGCCGAGCACAACTAGCGACTTTCTTTTCGGCACGTAAGCTTTCCTGTGCGAGTTACGCCGTTCCCTGTGTGAGGTATGTTTTGTTCATGTGATGTACCCTTTTGCTAGGGCATTGGCAGTTCTCTGTGAGGCCACCAATGTAACTTCAGTCGTTGCCTGTATAATATCTGTAAATATATTTTCCCTCTTCATTCAACATCAAAGCTACCTGACTTGTCATATTTCTCCGTCGTACCGAATCATCCTTCTGAACCTTCGGAAGGCGACACTGATCATCAGTGTTGTATTTGCCAAAAAAATACCGCCGTTTCCATTCAAGCGTAAAAAGAGCGAATCCGCTCAGAGCAGCTGTGACCCGTCACTTGGCGTACAGATTGAAGTGCTTGGTTCGCCTTACCAATGAAGAGGAAGATGATAGTGTCTCTAAATGTACACATTTAGACAATGGATCCCAAAAAAATGGCCAGTCTCAGTGTTCGCCGAAAAGCTTGGAAAAATGTGCACAGTTCCATATGACAGCGTTCAAGTACTGCCACTTCCGAAGTATAATGCAGTGAGTCTGCCCCAAGGGCGTCTCCTTTAAAAGCTGAGAAGTATATTTCGAAAAAATACTGCTGTCCACACTCAATGGAGGACCAAGATGCAGCGCCATCACGCCATTACGAGATACTCATCACCGTACTGAAATATCCCCACAATGCGTTGGTCAGAGTGACAACTTTTCAAGCGCTGGTCCAAAGAAGCGAGAAATATACTACATAAAACTGGTGCCATAGACCAGCTTATGCATATACCGCTTTCTTGCCTGCCTGCAAATGCCACTGAAACTCTGCCTTTTGACTTCACTCTAGATCGGAGCTCTTACGTTAATAACCCGCCGCCGCAGTTGTTCAAAGCCATCATCCTCTTTCCAACTACCAAAATGTTACCGCATTGTACTTGCTTGCTCTTATTTACGCATATGGGAGTGCATAGCATGAAACTTTACTAAGAAGCATTATTGCTGCGAAAGCCTTTGTCACCGCCCGAGTGGCGTGGCAAAGACTTGTGAATAGACAGTGTGCATCAAACTGATTATAGAGGACAAAAAGAAAGAACAAATGTTTTTTCATGTGCGACTAGTTAACGTAGTAAGACGGGCTAGTTGGTCTTGATAAGTAGAGTGCATATTTTGGCAGCGTAAAATTAACTATCAGCTGAAGTTCAGCGTTTGTCCCTTGTCTTTCTCCTTTAGTCCTGTCTTTAATTTTACGCTGCCAAAATATGCACTCTACTTTCATGTGCGAATCGCATGAGGGCCACCGGCGTGCGAGACAGGGACAGTGCCACTCCGCACGATGCTTCGACATTTGAAGCATTGTAAATGAGCGTCTAGACAAAACACAGGTGTCAACAGAGATGGTGGTTAAACATGCAAGCAGTGAAGTCAGAGGTTGGGCGAAGCCCCATACACGAATGTAAGCATCAAAAGCAGCAGCAAGCCCTCAAACGTAAGCACACATGCTTTCGCAGTTTAGACAAGATTGTGAGCTGCACAGAATTTCTTATAGTTAGCTCTAATTGTGCACAACATTCGTGTACCTCCTAAAAGAGCAGCGCCGGATGTGACTTCAAGTTCTCTCAATACGTCAACAGTACAACGCAAAAGCGTTTTCGGTTTTGTTATGCTCCGGTCATCTTTGCTTTGCTGCAAGCAAAGCTTGGGTCCTCTAATCACCTTCACCCCTCTTTAGTACAATGGACCGCGATGGCGTGGAAAATCAGCAGCATCTGCCATTGCCACAGAGCTCAGCACCCAGCACGCCGTCGTGTTGTGCCTGCACTACTGGTGATGGCTGCATTAAAAACGTATAGACACGTACATACATTTTCTGTTTCGGGAATATTGCTTTAAACGATCCACGATGGTTCAAAACAAAGGGACTGCGACGCAAAAAACCCCAACACGTCTCAATTAATTATCATGGTATTACTCACGACCAGTTCCGGTTTAGAGCTCTCAGAGCACGAGCGCGCGATGACGTCAAAGATGCTAGCGCGCGCCACACGAGCGCCTCGTGCTGGCACGACTGGCGCCACATATCATACTCACGCACTTGAGTCAAACGCACTGTGGCATGAGCACTTTCAACTACATCAAACAATTTCTCACAGACAGACTGTCTTATATCCGAATACAGGATCAAGAACACGGACCTTTTTTGCTCGGCACGAGGGGCACTCCGCAAGGCGCAATGCTGTCCCCTCTGCTATTCAACGTTGCGACGATGCGCTTACCTGCTCTGTTGGGTGCGGTCGAAGGGGTGCAGCACGCGCTGTACGCCGACGACATCACCCTCTCGGCCACGCAAGGGCGTCTGGGGTACATGGAGAGGAGCCTGCAAACGGCTGCTAGCATAGTGAACCGCTATGCCCGCGGCTGTGGTCTCCAATGCTCACCGCAGAAATCTGAATTTGTGCATCTGCGCCCCTCGCGCTCATGCTCGACTCAAATCAATCTCACCTTGCAGAGCGGTCCCATTCAAGAATCTAAGGAAATCAGAGTTCTTGGCCTCTTTATACACAACCAGAGACGATGCGACACAATACTCGCCAAGCTCCAGCAGGTGGCGGACCAGGTGGGCCGCATGGTCCGCCGGGTTTCCAACAAGCGCGGTGGGTTACGATGCAAGGACTTCTCGCGGCTGGCGAACGCAATCGTGACCAGTCGAACCTTGTATTCGACTCCCTACCTCCACCTGCGGATACAGGAGGAGGATACTCTCGAAGTTATCCTCCGTAAAATCATGAAACGAGCACTGGACCTCCCGGTCTCCACCTCTACCAGCCGCCTCATGGCGCTGGGTGTGGTGAATACTTTCAAGGAGCTTCGGGAGGCCCACCTCACCAATCAGTACACGCGTCTAACAAAGACAGAGTCGGGTCGCCGTCTTCTTGCCCGACTTCACATCCAACACACCCAACTCACAAAGGAGAGATGTCGCATTCCCGAAAAATGGAGACGCGCCCTCCATGTGCGGCCTCTCCCCGCCAACATGTCCAAAGAGGACCATAATGGTCGGCGGCTGGCGCGGGCGGAAGCCTTGGACCGCCATTATGGAAGCAAACCAGGAGTTTTCTATGAGGATGTCTCCGGCCCAAACCCTAGGGGTTGGTACACAGCCGCGGTCATCCACAAGGGCAAAAGGGTAGATGGCCTTACGCTCAAGGCCCAGTCACCAACACACGCAGAAGAGGTTGCCATCGCCCTCGCAGCCTCTGACTCCTCCTCCAAATACATCATAACCGACTCGCGAGGAGGTTGTCGGAACATACAGCAAGGGTGGACTGCTCCCCTAGCTTACCGCATATACCAAAATTGCAGTCGAGATTCGGATCCCGCGTACCGATCTCTCGTTTGGGCTCCAGGTCACCAAGGTCTCCAAGGGAATGAGGCAGCCGACACCGCCGCCCGCGCGCTTTCTCTCCGGGCATTTCCCACGGGACCCGACGCGGGCCAGGATTTTGATTTCAGCCCAGTTTATAAATTTAAAGAAATATGTGAATATTACAGATCTACGCACAAACTCTACCCACCCCGAGCAAAAGGCTGAGGAAGGCTAACGAGCGGGTACTCCTGCGCCTGCTCACTAATACAATGTTGTGCGCGGCTACTCTAAAACATTTTGATCCGCAATTCGACGGGCTGTGCTCGCACTGTGGGGAGGTGTCTGACACCTACCACATGGTGTGGGCCTGCCATAAAAACCCATCTTTGCCCCCTATCCCCAACCCCACCCGAGAGAACTGGGAGGCGACCCTGTTCGGCTGCTGCACCCTAGAGGCCCAAAAGGTCTTAACGCAGCGCGCCCGGGCTGCGGCAAACGCCAATGGAGTGCCTGTCTAGGCATCCCACCTAGTGTATTTACCTATATGTATTATAATAAATGTTTTCGCCACCACCACCACCACATATACACACAATTTAATTACGTATACGGGTAGCGTTTCTCGTCTGCTTGCGATCGCACGTGCAAGAAAACATCGTCGTTGAGCAGTGTTTCAGCGTAGCATGATTAGTTCTCCGACGTTTCGCCCGAAGGCGCGGATGTTAATGACATTTCCGAGCACTTTCATTTCGACCCGTTCGCCAGCTCATCATCAGCCTGACTATACCCACTGCAGGGCGAAGGCCTCTCCCATATTTCTCCACTTAACCCGGTTCTGTGCTAGCTGCACCCACTTGACCCCTGCGAACTTCTTAATCTCATCCACCCACCTAACTTTCTGCCGGCCCCTACTACGCTTTCCTTCCCTTGGAATCCAGTTTGTTACCCTAAGCGACCATCGCTTATCCTCTCTTCGCACTACATGTCCTGCCCATGTCCATTTCTTCTTAATTTCCACTAGAATGTCAGTAACTTGAGTTATTTCTCTGACCCACTATGCACGCTTCCTATCTCTTAATGTTACCCCTACCATTTTTCGTTCCATAGCCCTCTGGGTTGTCCTCAACTTAGGTAGAACTCTCTTGGTTAGCCTCCACGTTCCCTTCGCCAGCTACTTAAGTTAAAAAGCAGGAACCAACAGCAGCCACGTAAGCTTGGCGGTTGGCGTGCAGGAAATATCAGCTGGTTAGACATGTTGAACAAAGGTAGTGATTACTGTCCAAAAAGCTGCTCTCTCAACCCGGTTTCCCGGCGCTGTGAGCTCCAAGCTGGCGTCCGAAAAAAAAATGTTTTATCAGTAAAAAAACCATGTCCCAATCAGATGTCAGCCACCATGACCTGCTAGTACAGTGGCTGCGCAAGAGTGCGACAATAGCGCGGCTCAATACTGCCCATGCTTATGCCTGCGCACGCGCTAATTGGTCCCGACGTGGCAGACCTGAGTGGCGCCGTCCAAGCATGTGGCTCCATCTGGCGTTTGCAAGGCGGCCTTGACGTGCAAAGCCGTGGCTGCCGCGATCGGCTCCAACAGCCTCCGCTATAGCACATCTCTCATGGATCACTTCTTACACGCCTGAATAACAACTCCGTAAGAACTACCATGAATAACGAATAATTTGGGAGGATTGACGAATACTGAGGTGCTGGTAGAGTGATTACCGCCATACAAGCGAGCTTATTTTTCCACATCCCCTTTGCTGCTGCTGTCTGGTGCGATTCGCCTGGCGTCTGCTAGCTCCGTTGCTGAAACCTTCTCACGAATCAAGAGTGTGTCTTTTATGCGATGGACTTCCCAGCAATGAATCCAGCTATGAGGCCAGCATCAAAACCAGAACGCTTAAGAAAAATTGGTAGAATCGGGCTCTCACTATGAACGCGGCATGAAGAGTTCCGAAGGTGGGGCGCTACAGCCGCTGAAAGGGGGCGAACTTCATGAAAGTGCACCCACGGGGATATGCGACAACGGCTGGTCGAGCACATAGGTTGGACCCACACATGGTCAACTCTGTTGCATTAAAAGACAGGCGCGCCACGCGCGATGAGGCAGCTAGCAGGATTGTTTGACGACTCGACGAAAACCCAACGTAAATCGCTACAGGAGCGGTTCCCGGCATGACATTCGGCTCAGGAGTCCGCCATTTTTGCTCGACTTCCTGGGAGAAGGGTCGGCCTTTGAGATTTTATGTAAGGCAGGAGCATAATTTTTGGCGAGCAGTAACTCTTTTCGAACATAAACAAATGGTGCCCTTGTGTTATAGAGCATCCGCCTCGCATTAGACAGATGCCAATTCGATCTGGGGCACCACCGGGTACCCACCGGTTTTCAGGTACAAGTTTCGCCCCGGCCTGTTGCTCGGCCCTCTGGGGTGAAACACTTGAAAAAGGATTGACGGACCAAAAACGTTGCACCATTTGTTGTGTTATTCGTTCCTTGATCGGACACACATGTGCCATTTTTTTATATAGGAATCATATACTGATCCAACATCAATGTAGATTCAATATCTCAACTTAATATTGAAATAAAATATCAGACTGAAGTGTTCGAAACCAATTTTGCCCCGGAGGGTGCAGCGGAGTTAGCAGAGCTTCTTCCCAGCGCACACCCTGAGAAAGCCGGGCGCCTCTCAGAGGACGCTTTTACCCATTTTTACCGGCGCGTCTTTGACGGTTGGTTTCGAACCAACCACTTCCCTTAGCCAAGATGGGTGCGCAAAGCCACTAGGCCACAACTTGCCACAAAATCTTCCGGTAAGCTATCTGTCTAATGGCCGCCTTCCTTTCCAAGATCGTTGAGTGCAAATTGAAGGTTTCGGAATGACCAATCTGCTATCTCAACAGTTCGCGAACCCGCCTCAGGTCCCATTTGTATTCCTTTGGATCCTGAGGCTGTGTGCCATTGAAAATATATATCAATGAAAATATCAACCACACCGTGACACTCGGCGATGAATTACGACCAAAGGGCTTCAAAGTAGAATCTGATTACCTCTAGCTTCTGCTGTGCAGCACTAGCTGTAGTCGCTAGTCTGGAGACCTGATGGCAAGTAGACTTCGGGAAGTTCGGAATTCCAGGGTTTTGCAGATAATCTTCATATATTAAATCATACCTCCATTTCAGTAGTCAGCCATCATAGTCCACACAGACATTGTCATTCTTTATTTTTATTATTTATTTACACTGGTGACTACGTACCACACACGTCGCCATTGTTACCTGCTCAACAATAAACCACTAGCGTATGACAATTTAGGATGACACCGCGTGCTTGTGAAACCATTCCTATATCACCAGAATAAATTCGATCTCTAACTTCCATCCACTAAACAAACAAGGCCTTCCGAATATACACCCAAAATCGAAACGAGATGAGCGCCTCAGGCTTCGTCACATTATGAGAAGCAAAGGGTGTTCTTGTTCCTTTTCATACGGTATTCAAATGATTGGTTTTGCGAATTTACTGGTTTTACAAATAAATTCGTATTTCTGAATTTTGGCCCCATCGCTGACATTGACTATTTTCTCTTGGTAATGTCCCGTTCTATATTTATCATGCACAGTGTATCGCACTGGTGAACACAATTAATGGCTTGTTTATTTGGTTTAGTATACCTGCTATTTTTCTTTATTATTTATGCATAATTGCATTTGATTCACTCCTGATGTCGATATGCTCTAGCACGCTAGCGACATTGTTCCACTCCCACTGGATATCGGTGGTAAAGCTGTCTAGATGTTATGTATATACTATACTTTGAATGCTATTGATTTATAGCACTGACGTGCTCCGCGAGACCATACGTGCCGTCGTACACGATGAGCTTCAAAAACTATTTTCGATGGCAGCACCCCACCAAGCATTCTGCCTTTCGTAGATGGTTCGGGAAGAGGTCAACCAGCCACTCACTCCACCCGAGCCACTCCCGACAATAGCACTACATGCCATGACCTACACCGCCGTCACTTGTCGTGCCTGCCCACCACCCGGTCAGCACCAAGAAGCCCAGCACCTCCCGCTCGACCTCCTCAGGTGCATCCATGAAAAAGCGCCGTCTCGCGCACTTGCGATCATCGCCCGCTGGGCTTCCACTGTGGCCAGGCTGGTCACCTGTATGCCAATTGCTATTACCGACGAATAGGTCTGCCGGAATTTAGCGCCGAGGCGCGAAGCCGCGGCGTGGTGAACTGCCCCCTGCCATTGACGCGTACTTGGCTGAAGCATCCGGAATGCCCCATGACTACTCCCGGTCCTCTTCACCGGGCCATTAGTTCTCGCAGACACGTACAAATGACGGCCTGACGCAGGTCCGCTCCGCTATCCCCCATCGGGAAAACTAGAAGCGGCAGCCTTTGGAGGGAAGATTGCTCATTGACGGAATTCTCAAGCTCCTCCACCGCTGAAACCGGATGATCACTCCAGTTAACTGATGACACCTAAATCAGCTAGTGCCACGCCACATCTGAGACCGCCAAGTTCCGGCTCCGGCAACACCACAGCTGTAACCACCGACCTGAACATTTCAGTGGACGGAACCGACGTCACAGCGCTCGTAGATACCGGCGCCAATTATTCTGTGATGAGTGGGCCTTTCGCCACCACTCTGAAAAAGGTGACTACACCCTGGACAGGCCCGCAAATTTGTACTGCCGGAGGACACTTGATAACGCCGATCGCTACCTGCACTTCTAGGCTGACAGTTCAAAAAGAAACGTACTTAGCAACCTTCGTCATACCTGCCCAGTGTTCCCGCGACGTCCTTTTTGGCATGGATTTCTTCGCAGAAAATGGAGCCGTTATCGACCTGCAGACTATGTCTGACTTTATCGACTGAGAATGCAATACACAGTGCTTCAGAGTGACCGACAGCACTCCACATTCTTCATGTGCAGCTGCTCTGCAAACCCCTGGGCCTCGTGCTGCAGTCTATGCCAGGGGGAGGACAGAAGGTGCGTGTCGCCTGAAGGGCGAGGAAACGAACACACAGCTGATATGTGCTTGAGGAGTTCTTGAAAGCGGGTGTTTGCACACGTGAATAAATTATGCACGTCACTATTCCGCCGCATCCCAGTGTGATATCTGTGACTGCAAAACTGCGAAACTTCGAAAGTGTCGTGGAGAGCGAACAGATCTTGCTTTTCGAACGCAGCCCTGCTGTAGCCAGAAGTGTCGTTCGCCTCGAAGACGGCAAAACACACGTCCTACTCACGAATTTTGTTGGTGAGCACCAGTATTTAAGCACTGAAATCGTAGTGGCCCCCATTTGCAGTATCACGCACGTTCGAAACGCATTTGGACTTGCGACGCTGTCTGGTTGAAGTGGAGAGGCCTCCCATCGATTTACTTTTCGACCTGCGCTTCCTCAACTGCAGCATAGCTAAGTGAACGTGTTACTCCAGCGCTATCGGGCGACCTTCTTCAATTCTGCACGTGTTGGCAGAACCGATCTCGAGAAGCATCACATTATTACGCATGATGCCGTGCCAACTCTCAGACACCTTACCAAGTCTCTCCTACTGAACGCGCCGCTATCACGCGCCAATTGAAGTAGATGCTTCGCGACGATATCATCCAGCCCTCGCGGAGTCCATGCGCTGCACCTGTTGTTCTTGTTTAGAAAAATGATGGTACGCTGAGGTTTTGTGTGGATTACCGCCGGCTAAACAAAGTCACGATGAAAAACGTCTATCCCCTGCTACGCATCGACGATGCTCTGGATCATCTCTGCTCCGCGAAATATTTTTCAATGGACTTGAAATCCGGATACTGGCAAATAGAGGTAGATGAGAGGGTCCGAGAGAAAACGGCGTTTATCACTCCGGATGTGCTCTATGAACTCACGTCTATGCCCTTTGGTCTCTGATCTGCGCCGGCTACTTTCCAACGGCATTTGGACACCTACATGCAGATCTCAAGTGGCAGATATGCCTCGTTTACCTTGACGGCATTGTCGTATTCGCTCCAACGTTCGAGGAGCACCTTGGCGCTTTGAAACTGTTTTGCAAGCCATAACATACTCTGGCCTTACTTTAAAAAACGGGAAGTGTCATTTTGCTTACACGGAGCTCAAGATCTTGGGGCATGTCGTAAGCCACGCTGATGTCCTGCCGGGTCCAAAGAAATCGCCCTAAGTCTTGAAAGCTGTTCGATGATTTCGTGGCTAATGTGCTTACTACCGGCGCAACGTCAAAGATTTCGCTAGACTCGCCAAGCCCTTAACACATCTGACAGGACAGGTACAAGCATTCAAAGAGCTTCAGCGTCGCCTACAAACACCTCCCATATTGGCTCACTTCGACGAACACGCCGACACGGCGCTTCATACTGATGCAAGCAACATAGGCCTGGGCGCCGTTCTAGTTCAAATCCAGGGCGGCCAAGATCGTGTGATCGCTTATGCCAATCGCTGTCTGCCTAAAGCAAAATTGAACTATTCTCTAACAGAGAAAAAATGTCTAGCCATTGTGAGGGCAAGGTCGAAATGCTGGCCATATCTTTATCGGAAACCTTTCAAAATAGTTATAACCACCATTGCCTATCTTGGCTCGTGAACCTAAAGAACCCGTCTACCGGTCTTGTAAGATGGAGTCTCCGACTACTGGAATTCAACGTAACTGTCACATAAAATTCTGGCCACCAGCATTCGGACGCCGACTGCCTCTCGCGGGCCCCTATAGTCCTCCCACAGATGAAATTGCTGATGACGCCATACTGTTAAATGCCATGAGAGCAGAGTGCCTCGCACAAAGACGATCCCGAACTTCGTCATATTATGGACTATCAAAACGGTGCATGTACAACTACTCCGAGAGCTTTCAAGCGTGTTCTGTCATCATGTGTGCGCAGTGGTGTTCTCATGCAGAAAAGCGTTTCCGCCAGCCAAACGCCGTACCTGATTGCTCTACCTATGTGTCGACGTAATGAACTTTTACAAGCTTGCCACGATGAACCAACTTCTGGACATTAGGGAGTCACCCGCACGCTTGCAAGGCTCAAGGAAAAGTACTACTGGCCTCGTCTTAATTCAGACGTTTGACACTGTCAAAATGTGTCGCAGCTGTCAGCGTCGTAAGGTGCCTCCGACCAAACCCATCGGATTCTTGAAGCCAATAGACCCCACATAGAGGCCCTTCCAGCAGACTGGCATGGACATGCTGGGACAATACCCCCTTTCACACTCCAGTGACCGGTGGGTCATCATTGCTACAGATTACCTAACACAATACGCGGAAACCTCCGCACTACCGATTGGTACTACCTTAAATGTTGCAGTTTTTCATCCATTGCGTTGTCCTGCGTCATACTGCGCACCGGAGATTTTGATCACTGACAGAGGTGCCGCATTCGCAGCCGAATTGCTGCAACAAATTTTGATTCAGTCACACTGAACACAGGAAGGCAACACCATACCATCCTCAAACGGCTTGACTGAACGCTTGAACAACACACTCGCTGACACGCTCTCAATGTACGTCGACGCCGAGCATAAAACGTGGGATGAAGTGCTACCATACATTACCTGCGCATGCAATATGGCGGTCCAGGAAACAACGAACACGTCACCTTTCCGCCTGGTCCATGGCCGTGAGGTGACCGCAGTCCTTGAAGCCATGTTGCCTCAACTAGATGACGATAACCAGCAAGCTGATGTTCACACCTTTCTGCACCTCGCCGAAGAGACCCGTCAGCTGGACAGGCTGCGAATTCAAAGCCAGCAACGCCGCGATGCCCAACGATACAACCTGCGATACCGTGATGCCCGGTACACAGCTGAATACCGTGTCTGTGTCTGATTTGCTGTGCGTCGACGAGGTCTCGGCGAGAAACCCCTCTGTCGTTACTTTGGCCCGTACAATGTGTTAAGACCAGTCGAAGACCTAACCTACAAGGTTGTTCCTGATGCGATTTAATAGGTCCCGATGCTCTGCGCTCCCTGAAGTGGTCCACGTGGTCCACCTGAAATCGTATTACGATCAAAAGTGCTGAGTCTCTCTGTGCGCCGAGCAACTGCCCTCCGTGCAATATTTTTTTTTTTTCCTTTCTCATCTCTTGCCCACACTTCCATCATGGGGGGATGCTTCCTGTACCCGGCGGGCCAATGACACGGCGCAGTCATTGTCTTCACTCTGCGCTGATCGCGAGCGTGCGCCTCCTCGAGGAGAAAAATCCGAAGTTCTTCCCTTGAAACGGGCCTTGCTAGTTTTCTGCCGCTCGGTGCACTGTGACTTCTGTAACCTCTGTGTCCCGCGGTAACTTCTGACTAGACATCACGCCATGACATTTCGTTATTTGATGTATCATTTTAGGAGTACTGAATTCTGCCTGTTGCGAAGTAAAACGCTTCGGGTTCAGTCGGGCTAATTTGCAAGTAGCTTCTTTCTACATTCTTATTTGTCGTTTATAGAAATAATGAATGGATTGTATATTGTATTACTGGCACGAAGCTAAGAACTGCCATTTCTGTGGTTGATAAACATTTATTTGAACATTTTAACACAGAGGACTGCTTCTGCGTGTTCGCTTGTGCTGTGCGGAGTCATGAGCTCACTCGGACTTCAATGGGCGACCGAACTGATCTTCCGACATTTTTTGTACCTTGGAAAGCAAGACTGTGTTGCCTTCACTGCGACGAATAATACTCTGCAGAAGGTATACCCAGACTGCCTCTTGTAGATTTGGCCACAACATGCAAGGAACAGTTGTATCGCTGAAAGGTTATTCTACCTTGTAAGAATGAAGAGAATCAATAAATAGTATTATGTATGGTATGCGCTTATTCGAAGAGCTTGAACTGGTAGAGCACCACCGGAGACAGCATGGTCTCAAACGCCAGAGCGTGGAAAATTGGAACCCTGCAGAAAGAAGCTACGGATCAGCATTAAGCGAGTCCCACATCTTCGTTGGTGGTCGACTACACTTGCGTTTTGTGCTACGCGCAAACTACATCTTGGATCGAGATATCGGCGCACATCGGACAAGTCCACGATCGTAGTGTGTGCCGGAACTGCGGCCATCTTTTTGTCTCCGAGGCGGCGCTTCAGTCTCATCGCAAAAACGTTCACGACCCTAAGTTTGACTACCATTCTGATCATGCTACAGCTCCAGCAGCAGCCGACAGCAATATTCCTTCTAACGCTGTTCCTTCGCCTAGCAACTCTGCAAGTGAAAGACGTTTGTCGAGCATTGTAAGCAATGTCGAGGTAAGTGGAAAAGCTTTGGCTTCGCCGTCGGCGGCACCGACGAGTCGCTAGGACTGCAGCATCTGTGGACGGCCCGAACAGAGCACAGCGCTTCAAGCTTCGAATGGTACAGATAGAAAGCTACAGACAAATACATACCCGAACCCAGTTCTTGTCAACCATATATGGCCAGAAATACGATCCGACCTATGCTCACTATGTAGGGAAAGGGGATCTCTAGATCACATAATACGGGAATGTGGAAAGTCACCAGGCAGGGCTAAAAATATAACTAAAGATGCCTGGGACACCCTTCTGCGAAGCTCAGACCCAAGAGCCCAAAGAGAAATTGTTCGACTGGCCGAAGATGCCGCCGGAGTCCAAGAACTACCGGCGTGCAACTAAGGCGACTGTCCCACCTTCCGGGTCTAACACCCGAAGAGCGGGATGGTCACTCTGTTGGACGAATAAAAGTTCTCTCTCTCGAATGGTGTCTACTCCTGTGCACACTGCGACTGAACTACGCTGAGTTTGAAAGGGCTGAAGATGCATTATTTCGAGGACCACGAAAAGGGGGAGTTCACGAAGTTTTTGAAAAAGCTGGTCCGTCCAGTGCCGTCGAAGCCTGTACTTCCGTGAGCGCGGCGAGTCTCGCTGGTAACTCGCGGGACGTTCAACGAGACATCGAAGAGGACGCAGGCCGCTCAGCAACCGTTTCAGACGATCCAGCGGTCGACGCGTGCATCAATGGTGACTGCCCAATCTTGGCTTGGTGCCCTTCCGCCACTGAAGATTCCTACTTCGAGGACGAAGGAAAGTTCGAGACTAACGACGAGGTACGAAAAGAACGAAGATCGCCTGGCGATACTGTGAGTTCACCTGGGCCATGGATTCATCGCTTCGCCGGCATCACGCCCTCAAACACGGACAAATGCCCTTCTTGATTCCCGTGGAAGGAACGCCAGTCGTAAACGACGCGCCCCTTAAACGTAAGGCAAGCGCATAGAAAAACTCGTGCTAAGGATAACAGCAAGATGCATGGGCACCAGCGTGACAGTTTCGTGTGTAGAGACGACACATCTCCAGAAAGCAGCTAAGAAGCTGAATGCGAGGACATGAACATTGTCAGTGCGTCAACTCAGAAGTGCGATGACTCCTTCAGTATGTTTCTCACAACCACAGCAAGCGCGTAACATTCAGCAGTGAAAACACTTGCACACTGAGGTAGTCTAATCGTTCTTTCCCATTTTTCTTGTACTACGGCACTACCCACGTGTTTTGTCTTGGAGCCATCCGTGTAAACTTGTGTGCAGTTGTCACATTTTTCTTTAAGATATAGAAATTCTTCCAAGATGTGTTCATGTGTTTTCTGCTTACAAAAATGAGTTAGAGTTAGTGCGAAATAGCAAACAACAGGAAGACTGTAACAGGGTGACAGTGGGTCGTGTCTCGATGCAATATCAGGGAGGGCATGCAATATTCCTAGTTCTTGAAATTTATCTTCAAAACGAAGTAAAGGTTTGATAGCCCAGGGCCTATGATGAACAATACTCTGGAGGTAAACAATAATGTAGCATATGCGTTCTGGTAGGGAGCGTATTTTCATGATGTATGAAAATGTAAGCATGGATCATCTATATTCTAGGAATGCTTCATTTGTGCCTGCATAAAGAATGCTGATTGGTGACGTCCTATAAGTACCAGTAGGGAGACGCAAACCTGAATTATGTACAGGGTCTAATCGTTTCAGATATGAAGCTCTTGCTGACCCGTATACTATAGAGCCATATTCTAGGCAAGAGCGAACGACAGTTGTACATGTGCAAAAGGCAGGACGAGTCCCCAGTGTTTGCGTGATAGGACTTTGAGTATATTTAGAGATATCGAGGCTTTCTTGTTTAGTGCATTTATATGAGAAAGGAAAGAGAGTTTTCTGTCAAACGTTATACCTAAAAATTTGTGTTCATGTTTTACTAGTAGTGTGATTTCATTTAGGCATAGTGGGATCAGTGTGCAGTCCTCGTCTAAAAGAAAAAGAGAACTGCCACAGATTTTTGCGTGAAAAACCTGAAACCATTCTTATCTGCCCATGATGCCAGCTTACTTACAGTTAGCTGAATCTGCCTCTCACATGTTGCTACGTTTGATGATGCGCACGCAATTTGCAAGTCGTCTACGTAAACTGAGTGCATAATGAACTTCGGTATTATTTTCGCTAGAGTTCATTTTTACAATAAAAGTGCGGTACTTAATATGCACCCCTGAAAAATTTTAGGAAGGGTCGAACCGAGACGTACTTGAAAGGATCGCCCTAACAGAAAGTCCCCCAGACATTTTAGCACTCTGCCGCGAAAACCAAGTTCTCCTAGATCACGTAGAATCCCGAACCTCCATGTAGTATCTTATGCTTTTTCGAGGTCAAAAAAGACAGATAGTGCTGTCTATGTACAAAGGCTTCTCGAGCTGTATTTTCTAAGCGGACAAGGTGGTCAGTAGTAGAACATGTTTTCCTGAAACCACACTGGCGAATGTCAATATGCATGCAGCGATTTCGACTCTTAACGGATGCCTATTTAGCATCTACTAAACTCCCGCTTAGGTCAGACCGAAACAGGCGCCAGATCAGCGCGCTGAAGTGTACCTTATAACAAGTACACGGGATATTGTGTGTTCATTTAGCATTATAACGGCACGTAATTCTTAGAAGCGAGCATTTCACTTCCGCCAGCCTCCACCGAACAGAAGCCTAAAAATAATGAGGGACATTAGCGACTCAAGTACTGAAAGGCGTAACCCGAGTGCCGCATTCTGCTACGCAACTGGCACTAATCAGTAAATAAATAATTGATTAACAAGTCATTCTTTAGTTAATGAATTACTTAGTTGGAACTAATTCATTATTTGATTAGTAACTGATCATTGATTCCCATATGGCAATATAAGGTACGCATTCACGCATACAGTGGTGGTGCTTCATGATTGGTCGAGAGCTCTATGACGTCATCCAGCCTCGGCCAATCAGAGCCGGCGCAAAAGCAGGACACATTTTGTCCACTACATCATGAGCCATTAAAGGCTTTCGCCTTAAAAATGTGGGCGCGACGCCCATCTTCACAGAACATATCCGCGTTATTTCTTTTTCTAGCGGCGCGAGTTCATCTTCGTTTCCAGGGTGCCTAGCAAACCACTATTTTCTAAATCACCGACTTTTCCAGGTTTTCCCCGATTATTTCAGCTCAAATTCCCTGACGAGTGAAAAGGTTCAAATATGAAGCTGCTGATGCTAAAGAGCATAACGAACAGTGACCAACAAAAAGCTATTTATTAATCATATTCTGCCGTTTACAATAGTGAAAGGCTGTTATTAGTTTTGATGGCAGGTAAAAAAGTCGCACGTTTACTGAAAATTAAAGGCGCACTGATGCCAGCCTCATCAGATCTCTTTGATACTACTAGTTGCGAAATTTCCTATGGGCCCCCATGTATCAAAAAACGGCGGTTTTGATTGGTCAAAATTCGGGTGTATATACGTCACGGCCGGTCACGAAGGAGAGCGCGCTTCTCTTAGTGCTTAAAGATACCAGCCGTAAAGTTAAGGAGACGCGAGTCTTAGAACGGTCGAAAATGGTCAAAATTGGTTTTGAGAAAAACTCATTTTCGGAACGGTTATTCTTTTGAGAACCTGCACTACCAGAACTATTAACGCTGAGTTCGGTCAGAAAATGCGATAAAATTGGCTTTCAAAACGTCACGGCAGCCACGAAATGCCCCGTGAAAAGAGGAATTGTGTTCGAAAATACCGCGCGCGCCGCGGGCGTTGAATCCGGCGACCGCCGCCGTCTTCGGCTTGCTTTAAAGCTGATTAGCTGTTTTCTGACTTGCGCTGTATCAAAATGGTTTCGCTCAAGCTGACTGGCTGCGCGCGCCGCTTTTCCGAACACCGTTTAAAGTCTCTGATAGCTCTCACGCGGCACGAGCTCGCCGTCCCGCGTCTCTCATCCGTTGGCGAGATAAGCGCGTCATATCTTTTTTTCTTGCAGTTTTGCTTTCGCCGCCATAGCCGCCGCTTCGTCTCCGTATTTCCGTTTGTGCTCGTGCTTCTCGATGCACCGCTTTGTGCAGAGTGTTTCCTTGCGATCGAGATGCCGGAAAACAGTAGATTGTAACCGTACACGCAATGAGCCTATGGAAGCCGTAAGAAACGGGCGAAGAGCAAAACCCAGAAGACGTCGGCCACAAGGGTGCCGTCGGGACAGTTGAATTACAGGCGCTGTCAGACTTGTTAGATGTGCAGGGAACATCAAGCACGCTGCCCGATGACGACATCGCGGGTTCAAATTACAGCGCGAATTCTATCCCGGATCATGGTACACTACGCTGACGCCGCCGCCACGTACTACTTTACTGCTGAGCCGGCGATCTGAGTGGTCGGCGCAAACTCCGTTCTGTCGGTAACGTCCGCGGCCTAACGCATTTCACCTCGGCGGAATGCGATGCCGGTGCCGAGTTCATGACTGTGGACATATGAAAGTTCCAAGTAATTTTATCGCGCATACGAAGCGCGGAACCTGCGCCGAGATCGCGAAGACGTGAGAGGTCAACCGCTGGAGTGGATGCCACAACGAAGCTCAGCTGTAGCTCAGCTCGGCAATCGCTTCCGCTGCAGCGCGATTATTCCTGCTTTTTGTCGCGGACTCCCACGCAGCGCTTCCGCATATTTTATTGAGTACCCAACTCACGTGCATATTGGTTCTTCTATTGTGGCAGCTCAGCCATGCGCTGCCACAAAGTAATATATCGCGCATCGCCTTGTGGAGCGGCCGCGATGGAGGCCGCGCGCTCAGCTCATCATACACACAAAAATCTGCATGAATAACACTCGCTGTGCGCCAGCTTAAATTGAAAATGCACTGCTGAATATATCGTGCCATTTTCCCTGACTTGGCGAAATTTTTTATAGTTTCCCTGACATTTTCCTGATTTTTCCCGGTGCATGAAATTTCCCTGACAATTCTCGGTTTTCCCGGTTGCTAGACACCCTGGTTTCTTTTTCGATGCTAATTTCGACGCTGCCGCATTCCAAGTAAACAAAGAAAATAACTTTTAACAAAATACAGCGCGCTTTCAACACAAACTCCAAACCTGAATTCTTTTTTCCCGCGGCTCAGACTCCAAGAAAGATGAGTGGGTGATTCGCACGTTTTTAAGGTCCACCAGACAGTGAAGTCCACTAATTAAGCACTGCGATTGAAAAGAACATGTTTTTAACTTACTTGACTCTTCGTATGGCAGTGATCCAAGCTTGCCGCGTCCTTTTGTCTTACGTCTTTTGGGGGGCAATGTGGAATTGCACGGGATGTTGTCAGCCTGCAGCATAGCAGTTCCTGCCCACACTTACCTGATCCCTCATTGAAATGGGCTTGACCTCCCAACAGTGGTGTGCACGCAGTTGTGTGCCCGCTTAGGGCATGTCTGTTTACTACTGACTGCCTTTAGCTGCCCTCCATGAGATATTATCGTTGCGAAATATATGCGAGAAGTGACTGGATGCATGTCTTGCATTAGGAGGACGACTGTGCGATAGTAACTTCAGCAAAACCATTAGTGCTACGATCAATCTCTTCTATTACGTCACAGGCTAGTTGAAGTCGTGAGTACAGAAAAACAAATATAATAACCTAGATATGCTGCCTGCTAACACTAGCACTAAATGGTAACTGCCGCGATATCTTGTCTGCGCCTGATTTCGTTCTGTTTAAATTATTTAAAGCTTACTGAATACGCAATTTAGTACTTTAAGGCACTGGAACAGTAATTTTAAATCAGCTTAACTTCAAACCACGCGCGGCAAAGGAGTGTGCTTTGCTTGAGGCCAGTGGTGACGACAATCTTAATTCTAGCCTTGACTCTGTGAACTTACGGCGCAAAGCACATAGTCACAAATAAAGAATTATCGCCGCACTCGCGCGGCAGAATTCATTTTTATACTTTAGAACCAATTCCTCTAATTGGCTCGCTTGCTTGACACATTTCGGCATAAAGTCCCGCGTTTCCTTTTCTGATTTTTTTTAATGTGATCATTTGGCCGCTATAGCTGCTCTTAGTACTGTTCTGTTCTAACCCGACTGCAGCATTCGACATCGATTCGTAATTGTCATGTGAAGGGTATAGGCGGATTTCCTCCGCCGGATCGGGCGAGGCGCAAACTACCACCTCTCCGATGGAAACTCAAAGAACTCCGTATCGGCTTCAGCCAACCTCTCTCACTTTTTAGGAAAGAACTATGTATGCTAGCCTGCGCAGAACGGCGTCAAATTATGACATGGAACGCACCTTGACCACAGGCACAAGGAGGCGAGTTTTCTCTTCGAAATTCTCCGTGGAAGCAAGGCGCGGTTACCGCAGGCATACGCCGTCAGCCGGTGAGGCACAATGAGTAGCCTATGCAGCGACGCTCTCGTTACTCGGTGTGACTGTCGGATGCAGGAAAGAAGCGACAACAGATTATGACCAAATAACACTCTAAACTTGGACATCACGTAAAAAAACATTGGCTGGGACTTAGCTTTAGTTAGTCCCAGTAGGTTGCGAAAGCAATATTTCTATGGGCTATTCATATGGGCTGTGGCCTAGTCATGCTATTCCTATAGCCCGACTACGCTATAGTTCCCTTGCCGTTCTTCTGCTTCTTGAACGCGTCGTTGCGCCCAGTTGCATTCCTACGTTCTTGACTGCTGAGTGAGCACGTCGAGAAAGAGTCTTCACTGTTCAAAGCGTTCATTACATTCCATGATTACATTCCATTCCATTCCATTACATTCTATGAGGATGATTCAAGAGATGCGCGACGCGCTCGTCTAGCTCAATCTTGAGCGCGCTGTCGAGCGAGAAACTGTTCCCGTTTTTCATCTGTCTCCGTAGCCCGCTGTCGTTTCCTGGCTTCATCGAGACGGCATGACTTTTCTTTCCTTTTATCAGGATGCATAGCGAGTGCCTCAGCTGAGCAGACGCGAGCATTTATATACCCATCGTTTTCCTCTTCCTCCTCTAAACAGCGAAAGAAGAGGTGACAGCAGCACCTCCACTCGGCAGCAGCGCGGCTCGAGCTGCAATGCGCCGTGCCTACCGACCGCCTCCACCCGACGGCTCGACTTGGTAACCCATCTCTCGCTGCTGGTATGACATCACAGTGACGTCATCATCTCATCCGCGGCGCGCCGTGCCTACCGACCGCCGCCACCCGACGTCTGGACTCGGTAGCCAATTTCTCGCAGCTGGTATGGAGTCCCAGCCATCTGGGGTCATTAAAGGTCAAAACTGCCTACCAACCGTGGCTACGCGAAGGGCTGAAAATGGGAGTAGTATTGCTTTCACAATAAAAAAATTATGAGGGTTCAGCGCTGCTAAACCAAATAGTGAGCGAAAGCATTAGCTGAGGGTGATCGAGCGTTCTTCTCTTTTTCTTCTTCCTCAGCCCACCGATAATGCCCCGCTTTAACCAACCCGTATGAACGTGCTTAGTGGCCTATAGGGGTAACGTGAATGCCAAGGTCTCAGCAGGCTGATTCTGACATAGCCGTCCCATGTGAAACGAGAGACCCAAATTGGCAGCTCCTGCTAGCCCCACTTTAACCAAGCCGTATGAACATGCCTGACGTCATGTATCACGTGAGCACCAGCTGCGACTCTAGCGCGCCACGCCGACCGCTTTTATGTCACACGTGGGGTGTGACGTCATGCGCTGCGCCGTGGCTGCGACCGCGCTACGCCGACCGCTTGAGTTGGTAGCCCAGCTCTCACCCTATTGCTACGTGGGGTGTGACGTCACACGTGGGTGCAGCCACGCATACTGAAAGCGCGAAACCTAGAGTAGTATTGCTCTCGCAATAAATGCGCGGCAGCCTCGGGCAACAGCATTTTGGCTGTTGCCGCAAGAGTCGATTTACATAACCACACAAGCGCTTTCCTTCACGTTAGCCATTCAACTCATAATTCTACATCAGCAATGCACAGAAACTCCAGAAATATATTTTCAGCAGGGGGCGAAACTTCGGGGTTACATTATAATTCTATTTTAATCAGTGTATTACTTTTTTTCCTTTATATGTTTCTTATTTTGCACTCTCTACATGCCTATTGACTATCGCGTACAAAATTGGATTAAAACGTGCAGGTTTAAAAGAACACGTTAGTGATCAATTGCATTAAAAGCACTCGGAGATTCTGTTAATGATACTCATATACAGAGGCCAGTGAATCAACGGCTTCCGTTGGGATACAATTTGTTCAGGCCACTCAGAAGTAAATGCTCTTTTACTGTCTATAAAACCAAGTAGCTCGTCTCGCTTACACCCCTCTGGACATTATATTAGTAGCGTCCTCAGAGTGAAACAAATGTTGAAAATCTGTTTGCAGCTTGCAGGAGGAAAATACCAAGGATTATGCCGATGGTAACAATTTCGCAAAATGTGTCATGTATAGCTGCCGCTGCGAGAGAACTAAATTTTGTTATGGCGATCCACGCTAGCCTTCCCAAGCTAAGTTACAGGCACGACTCCATTACAGTTAACACTTACAAGAACGACTCCAACAAAGTCCTTTTTCTGCATTGCCCATATAAAATAGGCGCTTGTGCTCAACGAAGAGTACAAAAAATATGGCTTACCAAGATACTTTGTTGGGCGAGTTGGTACTTATTCATTATTGATATAAACAGCGCGAACACGAAAACAAGGGACAAGAAACAAGAAAGCCACAGTACATGCGCTGACTCACAACTAAGCCTAAGCCGTTTACTCCAAGGCCCAGAAAAACAAACATGAAGAAAAACGAAACAGTCACGTGAAAAGCCCCTGGGTTCACCTGCTGCATAAAAATTACTTTAAAAAATCACTTAAAAAAGACACCTCTTTGCTTGAAAGAGCAAGAGACGTCTTGCTGACACACTTATTGTCCGTTGAAATAAAATACGCTTCCACTATCTCTCTCGTTATCTTCTCTTTGTGGCGATATAAAATCTTAACACTGTCAAACTTAGGAGTGCATTTCTTCTTCTCCTTCTTCATTATTTCACATGACTGGCAATGGGATACTAGAAACGTTTTGTCCTTTCCAATTTCCAAGTTGTTACAGTGTTCCTGTAGTCTCTTATTTATACACCGTCCGGTTTGTCCTATATAACTGGCTTCCACTCCACTCTTGTGGAGTGGAAGCCAGTTATATAGGACAGTAGGTAGAGCATCCGCCTCGCATTCGGGAGGTACCGGGTTCGATCCCTGGTGCCGCCGGTTACCCACCGGTTTTTCAATGGGTACAAGCTTTCCCCCGGCCTGGTGCTCGGCTCTTCTGGGGTGAAATGCTTGGGAAAAGGTGTCACGGCCTGAATAGTTGCGCCGATGTGGCAGTGATCAGTTCCGCCATCGGACAACAATAAGCCCGCCTCGCGCGGCAAAAGCCCAGTATGTGGCCCTTTTTTTTTTTTTTTTTTTTTTTAGGACTGCTGCAGCTGAGGCTCTAAGGGAGCACTTCAGGTGAGGGGTCAAAGGAAGTACCTTTGAAAGACAAACAGAACCACCTTTGCAGGCTGCGAGGTTCGAAACTGGGTTTGGGCCCACTGCGGAGGAGGGGCGCGCAGCGGGGTTTACGGAGCTTCTCCCAAACGCACACCCCTGGAAAAGCCGAGCGCCAGGCCGGGGGACGCTTGTACCCATTTTTACCGGTGGGTGTCCGGCGGTGGGTTTCGAACTAACCACCTCCACTTCCACTCTCTTGTGGAGCCAGTTATATAGGACAAACCGGACGGTGTATAAATAAGAGACTACAGGAACACTGTAACAACTTGGAAATTGGAAAGGACAAAACGTTTCTAGTATCCCATTGCCAGTCATGTGAAATAATGAAGAAGGAGAAGAAGAAATGCACTCCTAAGTTTGACAGTGTTAAGATTTTATATCGCCACAAAGAGAAGATAACGAGAGAGATAGTGGAAGCGTATTTTATTTCAACGGACAATAAGTGTGTCAGCAAGACGTCTCTTGCTCTTTCAAGCAAAGAGGTGTCTTTTTTAAGTGATTTTTTAAAGTAATTTTTATGCATCAGGTGAACCCAGGGGCTTTTCACGTGACTGTTTCGTTTTTCTTCATGTTTGTTTTTCTGGGCCTTGAAGTAAACGGCTTAGGCTTAGTTGTGAGTCAGCGCATGTAATGTGGCTTTCTTGTTTCTTGTCCCTTGTTTTCGTGTTCGCGCTGTTTATATCAATAATGAAGAGTACAAAAACTCCATTTCTTCAATACACTCGATACAGTACATAATATACAGTAGATAATTCAAGGAGTGATGAGATCTGGTGTCTTGATCACGCAGTAAAAAATAACTAAATTTTGTAACATATCCGTGTTGACTACATCAGTGTTTAGTGCGCTGCTTTTGCTTTGCTTAGGACGGAAAATATCCCTCTTAACAGATCTGTATATCTGATAATATAAAGGTATCGAGCCATTCGAAAGACCTTTCTGAACATTCGCAAACTGGATGATGTCATTGACACTGACATTCTTCAAAAAAGGTAACAGATAACAGTTTTTATGTATCAATAGCTGTAGGCTTTGAGATGTGAAGTATATAAAAGGCGTAACTCATTGCATTTTCTCTCACCAGGCGCAAAAGTTACAGGTATAAATAAATTCCTCAGCAAGACATACTTCCTTAAAATTTCCAAATTATTGAGCACATATATAATGAGAATAAATTTCACAGGATTACACCCTCTTGCATGAGGATGGTTTGGAGAGCTATAGATGCATTGACATTCATTGCGATCATCCTGACAGACCTGCAGGATCCAGGAGTACTGAAAAAATATGCGCATATATGCCTTATTCTGTGCTTTTCGCTATAAAGAAACATTTAATTGAAAGCAAATTTTGTCTTTCAAGACGAGAGAAGCAATTCGGGCGAGTAAGATTGCATTCATGCCTCACCAAGTTACACATAATCTGCACTTGGGTTATCCCAGCTATTTAATGAAATCATTGCTTAATGGGTTAACCTGATATATGCTATATCAACGCCTTAGCGTAAAGCTTTTGTTCGGACCCTGGTTGAAATTTAGAAGTTGCGGTTAATGCCAAAATATAGTTCAAGTGTAGTGCAAAATGCTTTTTATAATTTTTAAGAGAACGTTCAGATAATTAAAGCATATTATGTCCCAAAACTCACATTTTTATGTAAGTTGGGATGCAAGTTCACAATTTTATTGCCTATAAAATAACTTTTCTATTTCTATATTTGAAGACTCTTAACATGAGATAAAATCTTTTAGACCTATTTTAGTGTAATAAATGTAATAGCAAACTTCGAAACTTAGAAATGCGCCCAGCTCATTTAGGATAATTCAACCCGTGTGTTGAAGGAAGGAGCAAAGTATTAAAAACTCTGTTCAAGCAGTTTCAAATATATTTACAATTGCTTCTTTGCTATACTTACATCATGTGCTGCGTCGTGCATGACCCTCTTGCAGCAACAGCTGAATTAATTCAGTGCATGAGGCAGTCCTCTCTTTTTCAACACTAAGTGTAGCTCAACGCCAGGGCAAATGTAATGAGCCGTGCGAGCCTTTTGAAGTATTCTACGAACAAAAGAAAATATAAAAACACGCATGTTACTTTTTCGAAGTGCATTACCCTACGGCACCATTAAGAAATAACCGCATTTTCAGAAATTGTTACCTTTGTCCCCGCTGCTCCGCTATGCCATTAATACTTCATTAGCAGAGTAGATATAGAGACCATTTCAATATTTCCATAGGAACCTAGATTTTGCAGCCATCACTGCCATTCACCTTGTTTGAGCATAGACCCATTAAATCGAAATCAGGTTAAAAATTCCTAACAGATTAGGCCAGAGAGATGCACTTAGACTCAGTTTAAATCAGCCAGAATAACGCTGATTCTAATAATTTTGTAATCGCAGTAAACGATGTTATTATTTACTAAATTAAGCAGGAAGAAAACAACCGCTTTCAAATATTACTCGCCCTTCTGAATTGGGAGTTTCGCCAAAAGAGGGAGATGAAAAGCCCCTAGGTAGCAAGCCAAGCGGTTTGATTTTTATAATTCAAAATCAGTTTACTCGAGAACTGTATTCGGTCGTTCCAGCTCCTATAGGTGGCGCGGCGGCAGCATGACATGGCGGCTGAGTCGGCGACAGCGCCTCTGCCATAGAGCGCACGTTTTGACAAGCGGGCCTGCGTCTTGATGTTGTGGCATCGTTCGTGTGAGATTTGGCATTTAAATAAGTGGCAGTATGACATATCAGTCATAAATACGAAGTTATCTATGAGTTTGGCTACACTAGTTTCAAAATAAACGTTCGCTGATTCGAGTGCGTATGGATTCGCTAGCTCAGAAGTGAGAACTCCGTCAATATTGCTGAATGCACTGAACATGCCGCATTAAAGGGCGACAAACTCTTTAAGCGACAGTTTTTCGGATATTCACATTTTATTTTATGAGATGTCTCAGCGCAGCCATTGAGCGCACATATAGTTCACATGCTCAATACCGAGTATATAACAGCTTGTTCCTCTTCAGCGTATATCATGAGGCAGACTGGGGCAAATGTATGGTACTGTTCGAAATAGTAGCGAAACGGCCATTTTAGCTTAATGAAACAGCCGAAATTAACACTCGAGGCGTGTTCTTTGCACTACCAAGAGATGAGTGCATTATCATATATGATTGCGTTTGTTCAGATCCACTGCTCACCTCACCCGAAAAATTACAATGCAACAAAAACGTTAGCGCATTTCAAATATATCGCTCCCATTTAACCTGTTGAAAAATGAAAATACATTTGAAGAATGTGCGCATATCACATTGTTATGTCGACACGGTATGGCCAGAAAGTCACGCTTATAAATCTTATCCTTCATTTTTTTCAATTAACCTCGTGGTGATCAATCAGAATAAGTTAAACAAAAACAAAAATAAACGAGCAGCTGCACGTGGAGAAATATAGGCGGTTATTAATAAGAGAAAGGGCTCCCTCTTTTGCACGTCCAACCTTAAAAGATATCACCATACGTTTCATATCAACTTGGTGTTTAAACACTGCAGCACTTTCGTGCAGCTGCGATGGCATGATATTAAGCCCAAATTTAATGCGATTCGTGAGCATGAATACACTGACGACGCGGCTTTTTTCAACAAAATACGTCGCTCAGAATCAGCATGGGTCAAGTCAGAACGTCGTACAAACCAGCCCAGCGAACCAAAACGCATCTTTTTACACGTTTGCTCCGTGGCAGGAACAAATATTTGCTTCGTCAAACAGTTTATTGATTTGCACATCTCGGAATCGCAAAAATATTCGTTTTCTGCTCACATCTCCACGCTCCAAACCAATGCGGTCACCCGCGCATACCCGCGCCGCGAAGAGCTACCCGCTCTCCCTCGAGACCGGCCGTGCCACCGGCTCGCTGCTTCAAGAACAGGCCGCGCGGCGCCGCCACCATCGCTGAAACGACCGAATACACATTCATAGCCTAATGAGTGGTAGGTGATGAACGGAATATTTAGTTGAATTATATTGAGGGATCCTGCTTGTTAGGTGGAACGAAAAACACCAATTACTTACTCTCTCTTTACAGAAACATATATGAGTATTATTTTTACACATCCCTAGTTTCCATTGTTGCAATACTGAGCAGCCCCCCGCTCGCAGTCAGTAATTTCCTGTATGTCACTTGGTTTCTTAGCCTTTTAGCAACCATTCATCATGAGTTGCCAAGCTGATTTTACCATCTGTAATTTTAGCTGTATGGTTTATACCTTAGAATAATTATTTCCCAACAGTCTGCTTGGCACAGAAGATATGTCTCTTAACAATGGGCTACGCAATTCAAGCTCGAGGAGACATATTTCTCCAATTCAATGCCGCATGTGGTGCACCAAACAATATTCATCTGACGGGGCATCGCAATCCTGGCCAAACGCTACACCGATTATACTGCAGAAAGTGTTAACTGTCAAGATTCCCTGTTTCCATTGAGCCGCCCCCTGTGCAACGAGTATGTCAACCATTAGGAACGGGGCTAATTAACAGGTATGTGACAGTTTTTACGCTGTAAGCTTCGCATAATTACAGCCGCTGAGATCTACCACTTCGCCCACTAAAGTTTTTCACGCAGGACGATTAGAGCACAGAAGTTTCAACTAACGCAAAATGCGGATGAGATTCAACAGCTTCAAAACGCGTTAAAAATATACCTGGTCAACCAAAATCTGGAACTGTGTGCGAAGTGAGGGATTATCTCCGCATCATTTATCGCGAGTCCTGCGTTCTTAAATAAACGCAGAAAAAGACCAATTTATGAAAGCGAACTCGTCTCAACTCTACCAATGATTACCGCATGTAGCTTGCAATTTTAAGGCGAAAGCCTTTAATGGCTCATGCTGTCATGGACAAAGTGTGTCCCGCTTTTGCGGGCGCAAGTCAACCCAATAAAGGGTTGATTCCAGTGCTATTACGCCTGTCTTCTCTTTTGGTGCCTACGATCTTGTCACCACTATTTGATATCTGGTGGAGGTGCTGCCCTTTGTGTTCCGATCTACTCATTCAAGCGACCAAAGCCCTGTTCCTGCCGTCCTGGGAGACCAGCCTACAGGCCACTGAACCAGACGCCAACTTCAAGGGCTCCAACCCGAATTCGGTCTGCTGTCGGACCCCGTCCAACCCCGGAAGAAGTCCTGAACACCAGCAATGGCCAAGCCTGCAGTAACGGTTGATATTCAGCAGCCCAGACAGCCCCCATTTTCAATGACAACCCGGGACAATGTCCAAAGGACTATCTAGACCAATACGAACGCGTTACCGCATTTAAAAATTGAGACGTCTTGAAACTCCAAGCGAATGTGCATAAGTATAGAGCTTAAAAAGATCATAGAGCGCCAAAACGCTCAGATCGAGGAGCAGAACGTCGAAATACAGGCGCTTATGAATAAGATCGAAACGCTAGCTAGTAACGGCAGCTTGGCAAATTCAGGACCCCAAGACAACACGGCGGCAAGCAACGCCGCAGGCTTGTGCAGGATGCCGCGGAGGGCCCCCCCGCTCGCCCCGCCAAGGGCGGACACGGACAGCGGGAGACGCTGAAGGCACGCAACGTGCAGCAAATAATCTAGAGGCGATGGATGCCGAAGAGAGCCCCGTGAGCGGAGAGGAAGCGGCGAACGCAGAGACCGCGACCATGGTAACGACACAGATGTCGCGAGGAGAGCTGATGGCCATTTTGGCCGCAATTTCCCAAATTAACGAAAGACTAAGCAAAATAGACGACCGACTTAAAGCGGTCGAGAGTCAGCCTCACACGCCATCTGTGAAGCCCAAAAGTCAAGCGCTAAAAGTATTCTCAACATCGGTGAGGAACAGCTTCGCGTCCCTGAAAAGGGGCGAGCCAAAAAATAAAAAACGCGATCGCGAAAAGGCGCAATCGATTAGAGTTGCCCGGAAAGGATGATGCAGAAGCCAAGTAAGAAGCACAAGAAAACCGGGGGGACACCACGGTAATTTACCGGTGGAACTGCCATGGAATTCGCAACAAAGAAGCGGAACTAATGTTACACATTGACGGGCAAGACAAGCCCGATGTAATTGCTCTACAGGAGACAAACGGGAAACAGACTTAAGGGGTACGTCCCTTACGCGGGCCCTAGGGAGAACGGAACGGCGGTGCTCGTTCGAAGCAACGTGGCGGCATGTCACCCTGTTACGGCGCAGGGTGACATGCCGGACTTTTGGAGGTTACCTAAATTGCAGTCTTGTTTTGCGGTCTTGTCGGAGCACATTTTCAGCTCCTGATCATTGTGAAACAAATGTTAGTCAACATTTGACTCTATGAAAGTATTCTCCTATGCCTTTTGTGATAATAGTGCTTACAATTTTTTTAATGTTCGTCATTTTCATACCTTCAGTTGTATGTTTCAATGCAGATCTGTGATGACTCGGTGCATAAGGCACAATAAATTTTGTTGCTTGTTCAAGTGTTGCTCAAGGAAATGTTCTATGACTATGCAAACAGCTTGATACATGAAGTTCTGGCTTTTCTGGGAACAGTATTTTCAGAACAGATCTGTGATATGCAAACAATTGCAAGCAGCTATGATTCTTCTCTAAGGTGCATAATATATGACATGAATGTCTATTCTCTTTGTAATTCATTGGTAATATATGCACAAGCAGAATCACTATTGTGAGGTTCATGAAAGAATTGGAAAAATTAAGTGTGCTACTGTATGTAGTTTCGTTTCATTCTGAAAATGTGTCTAATACATGCATTGAAAACACAGGACTACTACTCTAAAGCTATCCCAGTTAGACTGTGAATTCAGCTGCATGTGCTGTGGTCATTTATTTATTTAAATACTTCAGGGCCATATAGTAATACAGAGGGGAGCCATTTACCATAGTAATACAACACACATAACATGAGCCTAAAGTTAAGAGATGTTGCTGGTTATACAACTTTACCTATTGCATTCATGGATTCATGGAATAAATAAACGGTTGTCATCGATTACTGCCAGTACCTGGGAAGGTGATTCCACTTGTCCTATGTACGGGATAAAAACGAATGAAGGCAGGTTTTCGTTCTGCAGAAAGGTACGTACATCAACCTTGCGAGTGATTCATCTGTGGTGACATGTACTGTAGCAGTGAAATAAATTCTCGTGGGTGATAATGATGAAAACTATTATGAAAGACATGAAGACAAAGTTTCCTACAACGAGATACAAGGGATGGCAGATCGAAGCCATCTTTCATGCTGGATATTGGAGAAGGATGAACCACACAGAATTATTTTGAGCCATTTTCATAACTGTGCTAAGTTCTGCTGGTAAGGATCCCATACTGATGCTGCATATGTAAGTTTAGGTAACTTAGTGAGTGATTTGTAGAGTAAAAGTTTCATGGGAGAAGGCACTTCAGAAAGGTCAGGACAAAGATATCCAAGTGTTTTACTGCCATTAACATGCGTAACATGAACAGCCTAGGTAAGGTTGTTAAAGATGTGAACACCAAGGTATTTACACAACAGCACTGAATCTAGAAGCATGCCATTAATGTGATCAGAGGATAATTTATTCACTCTACATGCATAAATTTAACTTGTTAGCATTAAGGTCCATTAGCCATGATTAGCATTATGCTGAGATGGAATCAAGGTCAGATTAAAGTTAGTATGTCACCCCATAACATTTTTCTCTGAAAATTATGTAGTCATCGGCAAATAGGCAAATTTTAGAAGAAATTTGGGAAGGTAAATCGGTAATATAAATAAGGAAAAGAAACAGACCAAGTACAGAACCTTGAGGAACACTATAATCAATCATACTTGGATTCGAGGTGAGGTCGCTAATCGAACGAACTGATGGCTTGTAAGAAAAGCGTCAAGCCAGGTTAGAATATTTCAGTCCAGGTTAAGCTTCTGTAATTTTTATAGTAGTAAGGTATGGCAGACTTTATTAAGTGCTTTGAAAAAATCTATAATACGCCGTTAGCTAGTGAGTTACAATCAAGAATGGCATGCAACTTGTTAGCAAAAGATGCAACTTGGGTTTCTCATCAGTATGAGTTTCAAAAAATGTGCTGAAATTGGGAGAAGAGTTTCATTCCAAGTAATTGGCTCATGAAGTTCACAGGGAATGCAGGTGAGCGAAATTTGATTATTGTTTCTTCATTTGTGCAGCAGAATCAACTTTTCGACCTTTTCAAGCATCGTTGAAATTTTTAAAAACAGATGTTGAAAATGATACGAGGCACTGGAGCACGAACTATCACCTGAAATTTTATTGCAGAGAACACACATATGAATGCTTTATGCATAAAAACAGAAAAAAAACAATGTCAGCAAACCAACGTCAACAATGTTGCTATCGTATCGTTGAGTAAACGTTATAAATCTGTCACAAAAGATCATTTATCTTTTTTTGCTACCTGCTACCTTCCATGTGGCAGGTAGCAAACCCTGGTCTAATGCCTGCTGGAAAATTTGTTAATATATGCAAGAGTAAGCACTTGTAAATTTAAGAAACTTGGCATTATTCAGATTGGAACCCCCAGTGGCAGATATTTTACTGAGTTAATTTCAGCACGCCGTCAAGGAAAGCTGTGACTGGAAACATGGGCATATAACAGACTCGACTTGGAGAAGGGAGATTTATGGAGATAGAAAAACTGGCAATGAAAACAGTTCGAGAGGAGAAGCATATTCCAATACGTTTGTTAAGCATTTGTGAGCTAGATAGGAGAGGGAGAGCGGAAGTGGGAGCACACCTAACTTTCATCATGTGAAGATGCCCCTTCGTGGTGGGTATTGTTTTCTGTGACTGTGACATGGTTATTTCTGTAATGCTATCATTTATTGCATACAGCTTTTTGTTCATTTTTATAATAGTGAACATATAATAGCTATAAAATACCTTCATAGCTAAGAACAACTTCAAGCAAGTGTGCAGTGGGCTGTGAGAGTGTTGGAATCAAAATCATTCTTTTGAATACAACGAAAGTGGACAAAAAAAGCAGAAAATACATGTCGGCAACACACTGCAACACCATTTTTCTTGACGGCTCAGCACACACTTGCAGGAGCATTTAACTTTTCCTTGCAATATTAGTGCTTGGTTCATGTAAATTACTTGAGCAAGGGCTCATCAACAAAGTTTGTTTAAAGTGCACACACGTGCCAGACCTTGTTGAGCTGGTCAATCATACTGTTGGCAAATGCTTACGAGAGGATTCGGAAGTTCTTCAGCCTTCCTATTACTCTTTCAACATGTATTCAAAGGCTTGCATGCGTCTTGTCTCTGTTTCGTCATCTTCTGACAGTTGTGAGCACTCATTCATAAATGGGGGATGTTCAAGTGTAGAGAAAGCTGCTTGCGTTCCTCAACTATGGTGAATCCTCTGTCTGCCATTACACTGCGCCCAGGTAAGAACTTCTCAAGAGTGCCACATGACAGTGTTAAGGCCTTATCGGAGAGCCTTCCAGGTGCAAGATCAGAAATAAACTTGGCAAAGCCATTGGGGCTGCATACTATCAAGCCATTGGCTGCGTACAATCCATGATGCCATTGACTGTGTTGTATCTTTTTTCAGAGAACATTTCAGGTTGGTACTTATCACAGATGGCAGGTGGCATCAGTGTTTGCACCTGCATCTAATTTTGAAATTGGATGATTGCAGCCTTTTGATTAAAGCATCATTTGACCATCTGCTAGAAATATTGTGTATTTTTCTCTTACCTGACACAGCCTGTTGTTCAAGGAATCCAGCGAGGTGATTTATATCCATAACACCATCATCTGTGACATGCAAAACCTAATAAAGAATTTATTTTTATGAGCACAATTTTCAGTATGGATTGCACCAAGACATTTTCTTGCAATACAGCACATGTGATCAATAGAACTGTACTTGGTCATTTGCATTCATTCACTAGTAAAGCATGCAACATCACAACTTTGTGTGTTGTATTGGGATTTTTTGGTACATAAGCAACTAAGGCTATCATGCACCAAGAGCAAGGTTAAATCGTTTTGTGAAAAAGGAGAAAACAGGTGTGTTTAAACTAGAGTTTGCTTAGAAAGTCTCATTTTAGGAAATGGGTTGCATTGATTTTTATGGCGATGTGGAAAGCATGAGATTTGTTTACTGATGCACACTTGATTTATTCTACAGTTTGTGTAAGACATTTGCTTCCCTTAGAAAACTGAAAGCACAAGATAAATCTACAAGTCTGTCTTTGCCTAATATCAGTCTTGGGAGAAAAGGATTTTGTTGTTTTTAAAATGAGGTAAAATATTTTTTTCTTAGTGTTTCGAGACCTGTGCATGAGAATAAAACATGGTTAATAGTAAGTTAGCACATGGAATCTGCAGCAGTACCTGCTACTTAAGAAATTCATGCTATGACTACTTTGCAACTTTGTGTGTAGGTGATACAACCTGCTTATTTCAATAGAGTAAACAGCATTTTAACAGCAATAGTATTAACACAAGACCAACTTAACCAAATCTTAATGCTTCTGAGTCATAGCCGCTTGTTGATTGCCTGCTAACCAAAATCACAATCAATTAACCATATTTCCTTTCTTTCTCACTAATTCAATAGGGTAAGTATTGTTTTTAAGCAGGAACATTCAGCTGTTTTTGTTACTGCACAATACTTTTACCTCAACACAGTACTTATCTGAGCTGCTGATAGGCAAAGCACGAACCTTTTTGTGCCATGAAGAGCATAAAATTTGTTTTGAAATCATTTCACAGATTCAGCTCTACGCCACTGTTTGTGCATAATGCTCCTTTGGTTATACTCGGAAGCATGGAAATGTGGTGTGCACTGCTTACCTGTCGGCTAGGTCAGTTCCTCAAGGCCCATTTGCAAACGCATCAACACAAGGATCAACTGGGTTTTTAAAGGCAAAACAAACTTCCTGTTTTCGCCTTCTGCCTTTGGCATATTACAGAAACATAGTCACTTGGCTTTCGGATCTAGGAAAAACCAAAATGCATTGAGCCATTCATGTGACGTGAAGGTCGTGTAGTATTTCAGCTTTTTCAGGTCTTAACATCTCATATGCAAATTCATTTTTTTGGCTTTAGCTTTCATGTCTTTGACTTCATTGTGCAGCACTTGATAATTCAAGCTTTAGTACCCTGTTTGTCTGCTGCAACCGACTGCACAATTTTTTCATTTTGGCTTGTTTTTGCTGCAGTTTTGCTAGCTGTTTCTTAACTGTCTCTACTTCTGCATTTGTGCTGTCCAGTTTATCTTGAAGTATTCAAATTATCTCTTTTTGTGCAGCAAGTTTGTCAAGGACACTTTGCTCACTTTCTTTCGTGAAGCTGTAGTTGTGACCTACGGTTGCCCCATTTGAATTTGTACCATCGATGATGGTGTGGTCTGCTTTATCTCTACTGGTAGGCATTACTTGCAATGCAGAGTTGTTTTGAGTGGGCTAGTTGAAGCAATGAGAGAAATATCATTTATTTACAAAATAGTGTGGTTTTAGAAGCCAAAGTAGGCTCGTTAAAAGTCAAATAGCACTATTAAATGCCAGAAAGGTGTAAGAATAAGCCAAAAACCTATGTACTACATATCACACATCTAAGGCAAGACTACCTGATGGTCCCATTCACAAAATAAGAGCCAAGTATTTTTCTTGAAGGAGTTTGTTCACAATCAGCACATGGAATCTGCAGCAGTGCATGCTACATAAGGGATTCATGCTATGACTACTTTGCAACTCAATACTAAGCATTTAGATGCATTAACCTGCAGCAGACAGAAATCCGTACAATATATAAATGTGGGTGCCAAGTTTCTTGGCTAGAGTTAGTTGCTATACCTTTTGTATTAGCAGACGTCTCTCCATCACCTGTCGCGTCTTTAGGGGAAAGACAGTGGGAACTCGAATCATGTAGGTCTTTTTGCCTCCTTCAAAGTAGGCACCACAGACCCTGTGGCCTGATGTTAAATGAACCGGGAAAACCTGTAAACAGGATGATCATATAGCCTTACCAAGATACTTTGTTGGGCGAGTTGGTACATATTCATTATTAATTTAAAAAGCGTGAACAAGAAGAGAAAGCACAAGATAAAAGGAAGCCACAGTACAAGCGCTGACTCACAACTATGCCTAAGTCTTTACTCCAAGGCCCAGATAAAAACAAATATGACAAAAATGAAACAATCATGTGAAACAACCCTTGGGTTCACCCGCTGCACAAAAAATCACTCAAAATAGACATCTCTTTGCTTGAAAGAGCAAGAGAAGTCTTGCTGACACACTTGTCCATTGAAATAAAATATGATTAAACTATGTCTCTCGTTATCTTTTCTTTGTGGTGATACAAAATCCTAACCTGGTCAAGCATAGGCATACACTTCTTCTCCTTCTTCATTGTTTCATATGAATGGCAATGTGAGACCAGAAATGTTTTGTCCTTGCTACATTGCAAGTTGTTCCGGTGTTCCAGTAGTCTTGTTAATACAGCGTCCTGTTCGTCCTATATAACAGGCTCCACAAGAGAGTGGAAGCCTGTACACAACACCAGTCTTGCTTCTAACAAATGGGTCTCTATGTTTCACACCACATTCTTGCTTCTTCGATTCTCTTTCCCTTTGAATAGCCAGGCAAATCCTCTTCATCTTGAGTAGGGTGGTCAATGCGACGTCGATGCTATGCTTCTTACATTTTTGAGGCCATGTGAAATTCTGTGCACATATGGTACCACCACAACCTTCCTCTTCTTCTCACCGATGCTGGGCAGAGATTTCTCTCTGTGCGATCCTTTAAGGCTCTTCAGTACCCGGCAACTGGCCTCCATTAATAACCGACTCCCAATAACCGGCCTTTGGAATTCTTGTCATTTGTCTTTCAAAACGCTTGCCCATGCCGTGGTAGCAAGATTTCTTCAACACATTTAACAAGCATGTGTTGATCATCCCATTCTTCACTAATTTGGAATGCCCAAATTGGAGCTTAGCAAGGGCTTCACTGATCTCGGGTTGTATTCTCAACAAACATGATCCTCACCGAACTGAATCAATAAATCCAAATTCTGCTACCGATCGTCAACTGGTTCTTCAACAGTAAATTCCAGCCCGGATCTATCTCTATAAAATCATCAATAATGTCCCTCATTCGTTGATTGAATCCTTCACGGTCTGTGAATACTAAAAAGTCGTGTATATATATATATATATATATATATATATATATATATATATATATATATATATACGCCAGCCAGTGACAAGAAGTGATAAGGGTGCCGGCGGTGTCTCTGTGCTGTGCAGTTAGTCTGTTACGTGCGGACCACATTGCGTATAGAGCCTCCATATTGACAATATATATATATATATATATATATCATTACCGTTGTGCCAAGACAGCTCCGAGGCCAACGCCACTCGCATCAGTATGGACCTCGGTGGGTGCTGTCGGGTCGTAGTGGCGAAGGATTGGTGGCGAAGTCAAAAGACGGCGCAATGCGTTGAACGCTTCGTCGCACTCGACCGACCACGCAGTTAAGTCATTGTTTCCTCCGAGCAGTTTCGTCAGGGGTGCAATTATTGAAGCAAAATTCTGCACGAAGCGCCGAAAATAGGAGCATAGACCTATGAAGCTTCGAAGTTGCTTGAGCGAAACCGGCTTAGGAAACTCCGCCACTGCGCGCAGCTTGGCCGGATCAGGGCGAACACCTTCCTTAGAGACGATGTGCCCCAAAATAGTCAACTCCCTGGCACCGAAGTGGCACTTCTTGAGATTCAGTTGCAGGCCGGCGTCAGTAAGGCAAACCAAAACTTGCCGCAAGCGCTCTAGGTGCGTAGCGAAGTCGGTGGAAAAGACAACAATGTCGTCCAAGTAGCAGAGGCAGATGTGCCACTTGAACTTCCGCAAGATGTTATCCATCATCCTTTCGAATGTGGCGGGCGCATTGCACAGACCGAAGGGCATCACATTAAATTCATAGAGGCCATCCGGCGTCACAAATGCGGTCTTCTCTCTGTCACAGGCGGCCATTGGTACTTGCCAGTAACCTGAACGTAAATCAAGAGATGAAAAGTACTCGGCACCTTGGAGGCAATCAAGAGCGTCGTCTATACGCGGAAGGGGGTAATTGTCCTTGTGGGTAATCTTGTTGAGGCGCCGGTAGTCGATACAAAAGCGAAACGAGCCATCTTTCTTTTTCACTAGCACCACTGGTGAAGACCAGGGGCTTTGTGATGGACGGATTACAATATATATATATATATATATATATATATATATATATATATATATATATATATATATATATATATATATATATATATATATATATATATATATACATACATATATCTTGCAAACATGCAGATATTCCCACGTAATGTACCGCGCAAAAGGCAAAACGCTCCGCTTCTACTTACCTCCAAGTCTGTCAGGCTCTGTTGATATTTGCGATCCATTGCTCTCGGAGCTTCCTGGGAAAAATGTAAAACCCGAGGCCTTTTTGCTTCCTGTTGTTGTAGCAACCGGCACACAACAATTGTGCACCCAACCAACGTGAAAGGTCAGTAAACACTGATTATTTACTTCATCCGGCGGGCAGCTCTGCGCTTGCCGCACGCATATCCAACGCCAAAATCCAACCGGAAGTACCACAACTACCAGAATGCATTACAGCAGCGGTGGCGTATCGCAATTCCTTGTGAAATCGGTCCAAATTGCCCATCATGGCAGCCCATCCAGCAAAACCCGCCTCACTACTTCTTTGAAAAGAAAAGCAGAATGCGTATGTTTGGCATTGGCTTTGCAAGATGACAAAGGTGCTGAACTGACGAATTTCTCAATATGTTAACATTGGCACACGCCGAGACCATTTAACCGGATATACACAAAGGTTCTGTGCCCTGCTTGTAACAATAACGCATCCTGATGGCAAAGTTTTTTACACACATGCTCAAAAAATCAGCGCGGACATATACTTCAATAAACAGTCCCATACAGTTCCGCGCCGCAGCACGTGTTAATTAGCCAACAGAGCCCTTGTTTGCTGGAACTGGAGCTTTCAATTTCACAGCGAGAACTAATTTAGGACTAATGAAAGACGCCATTGTCTCATGGGTTACGTTGTCTAGCGCATCCTGATGGCAAAGTTTTTATGCACATGCTAAAAAAATCAGCACTGACATATATTTCAATAAACAGTCCCACACGGTCAATAAACTGTCCCATACGGTTCCGCGCCGCCGCACGCGTTAATTAGCCAACAGAACCCATGTTTTCTGAAACAATTTCACAGCGAGAACTAATTTAGGACTAACGAAAGACGCCATTGTCTCGTGGGTTATGTTGTTGAGCACATACCAAGTTGCAGTCGCGCAGTGATGCCATCGCCACCACACCAATGCTTCGTTTGGACTCCAGCTCATCATGTGTATATGTAGAATAAATAAGCTAAACATTATTTCATACACAAAATGCTATTATGCCTGTGCTTTCTCAAGAACAAAAGATTGCGGTGAAATCATAAGCCTAACACACAAAGCGATCGGTAAAACCGGACAAAGTGGCGTAGCCTGCCTCGTTTTAGCATGGTCTTCAAGATCTCCAGAAACACGCAGGCCTCTTCCCTCATCTTACCAGTTGCTCGGAAAAATAACGCGTCTGTAAGTAAGACAAACCAGGACGTGCAGCAGCTTACCGTGTCCGCAAAAAAAGGACGCGTCGATGAACCCCGAGATTCCATGCAACAAGTAATGAGGACCCCGTCGCTTCCCTACTGGTACTCACTGCTTGAACGCCGGCGTCTCAGCATCTGAGTAAATGTTTATTGAACTACTGTTCCTGTATATTATTAAAATCTGCCAGACCTAAAAAAACACGAGTTTTTTTGGTTGAAGAACGACCACACAAGCGCATGCAGGTGTTGGACGCCACCGGAAGCAGCCTGGTAGTTCAAAACTGGAAGTTAGAAAGCGAATGCTTTGTGTTGTGCACTAATAATTTCTTATTTAAACATTTTTTTCAAAGGGACCGAAGCGCTCGAAAGAACGAACAAGAAACTAAAATAATGATGTCACGGGATATTAAAATGCTAAGTGTTCTGGCAACACTGGTAGCGACCGTGATGTCGTCAGGGGCGTGATCGAATTTTTGCTGCTAGATGCTGTGTGTGGAAGGTTCAGCATGGGCCGCCTAGGAAGTACTTTTAGCTTTCCACCATGCAGCATACGCCCTCACCATCAATTCTGAGATGGTCACCACACCTCAGTGTGCTTCCGCAGCTAACCAATGCATTCCTGGCAGCATTTTGCTCGCACAGTGATGCGTTGTTGTTGTTGTTGTTGTGGCTGTAGGAAGAAGGAAAAGAAAATGCATGGGCCTGCTACTGGCTCTGTAGCTGAGCCACCTCAGCTGCCTCGTGCGGACAGAAGAGAAAATAGAGAAGAAAAAGAAGAGGAAGAGAAAGACGCGCGCCGCAACAGCCCCTGTGTGGGTATGTGCCACCAATTTAGAGAACAACAGCAGCAACAGCCGTCGTCCACCACTGAAGCAGTGGCGGGTGCAATAACGGCCTACAACAAATAAAAATTCCATGTCAGGCTAGCCCGCGCCGTAACCGGCGGTGACCTACGCATCACTGAGGAGGGTGGGTGCTCCTGGCCCTGATAGGGCTGGGTTGGGACAGGCGCCAACCCAGCCCTATCAGGGTCAGGAGCAGCCACCCTCCTCAGTGATGCGTCCGGCAAGCAGCGGAAGGCAGCTTCGCCATTGAGGCATACACCGAGCCTTCTGTGTCAATGTGCACGCCAGAGCTGAGATAAGCACTTGAGAATCATTACCTTCGCTTATAGATTGTTTGCCATTCAGAGCAGACACGTGCTCGTCTTCAGTTTCAGAGTGTGCTGCTGTGAAGCTCCCCGCTGACAGCGGTATGAAAGTCAACTTTAGAACTTAATAGGTACGCAAGGCTTGCTCTCACAAACAGCACTTTATCCTACTGGACCATTGAGAAAAGTTGCAGGACTTGCTTTCCCAGCTGTCCCGCCGTTCGCTCAAAGTATTTTGTAAAACAAAACCGTTCCATAGAGCAAGGCTGTGTGAAACTCGCAAAGACCTGGTTAGCTTCAGATACCTTTGAACTGTTCCGTAATAAAGATTGAAACTTCAAGGATGATACTTGGCTTTTCAGGGCACGCCAACTCGTTATCTTATCATTTGGGTACGCTGATACGTCATACACGCTTTAACATTTTCCGAATGATGCCGCGTCCTCCATTTTTCTGCTTAATCGCCTGCGGCGGACTGAAGGAATGCGGGGTCGATAAATAGACAGTCGAACAGTATGCTTTTAATATCTGATGCTCCACAATCTGTATTGTGTTGTTGACGGCATCACATACTCTGTGCAATCGCTAAATCCACCTGTGAAGGTAAAACAACAGTCCTCTGCTTTTTTTTTTGTTGTTGTTTTCGTCATTCTACAAGTTTTTTTTACGGAGTTGCAAAGATGGCATGCAATATTTGAGAGAACCCTTGCTCTGTTTTGGTGGTTGGTTGATATCCAGCTGAGCATGTGCGATAATATTACAAGAGAACTGTACTGTATTTGATAACAGCACAATGCATGGTTAATGTAATGCTTGATCTGTAAATTGCTTTCGTCGTCCACTTTCTACTGCAGCCCTTATGTTGTCCTTGCCTGTGGCATCTGCTACAGAAGCCAGAACACTTTAGAAACCCTACCCTGTGACAGTAATACTAAAGAGAGCTACAGATGAAACAACTGCCAGCACTAATGAGTGTCTAGCAGGAAACAGAGTCTGCAGCCATGTGCTAGGTCTTCTGCAGCTGCTCACCTTCCTTGAAAAAGGTGGCTACAAAGAGGCACCTCCTGAGCTATCCTGCACTGAGCTACCCCAGCATTGGAGATGGCCTGGGCGAACAGGACTCAAACTAGCAAGTGTACAGACTATTGACTGCCAACAGGTACATGATGGTGGATGCACTATGCCCAAGTGACTGAAAGTTTCGACGTCTAAATGACAAAGTGATGACAGTTGCAAAGTTGTCGGCTCAGTGCAAGAGCATGGAGAAATCCTGGGGAGCCCTGGGAAGAACTTCGTTTCCTTCCGTTCTCAGCAATATGCTACCTTTAGTGCCAACAAAGTCTGGCTTGGCACCACCCGGCTCACCTGCGACTAACCACCAGTCTTGCCAGCTGTCTGGGTGTGCAGCTTTGCTGGGCAACCTGCTGCCTGGCAGAGATCAGATATGCACTTTTTTGAGCATCAAGCTTTTTGTCGATGCTGATGAGCATGTCTGAGGACGATGCTCGAGTGCAGAAAAGGCTATATTTGATGTAAGTATCTCAGCAATATAACTAAATAGTTCTGCTATTTTGCAAACTGAAAGGGTGTTTATTGAAAATTTTGATTGCATTGTGACTTAAGTCATTGAAGAAGACATTGTCACAAAGCTTTTTCCAGTAGCTTTCATGTGCCCTCGTTTGTACCCTCACCAGATATATGAAAAAAAAACTATTGTATGCTGGAATATGAGAATATAGATATCAAGGAGAAAACAATGGCGCTGCTGAAGGATGACACATAAATGCCTAAAACACCATTTCCAGCTGTGATAGGTTTGTATGCAGTGGTATATAGACAGTGTAGGATTGCATGTCAAAGGTGTCAGTAGTTATGAGGCTGGATCACAAAACGAGTTGTGCTACCAGTTGATCATTTGTTTGCTACATCTTTAATTACTGCTACAAAAAGTTAAGGAGCTCTGCACACTACAAGGTGCAGAGCAGTTGTACACCATCAGTTGTTTCATGTGGGCGCATGCTACACAACATCCCAGTTGTGGCAGCCATTTGTCTATGGCCGTGAAAAGTAAGGCGCCTGTATACTGTGTACTGTCAATGCACATTAAAGAACTCCTGTTGGTCGAAACATCTGGAGCTTTCCACTATGCGTACCTCATTCTAGAGTCGTTTTAGAATGTTAATACTCTATAAACTATCTAAGATGCTGCCTAAATTACCCCTATTGCCTGACAAGGCCTTTGTCTCCATGATCCCATAGCTTAAACAGCATTATTTTCTCAGCACTTAGTTCTTTACTTTAATGCTAGTTTCCCATACATTAATTATTGCAGCTGATGGGAACTAGGTACTTGCTAAGCAAAGGGGTACTCGAACTTTTACAGCAGTAACCAATGTGTGTGCCTGTATATTCTCTGTCTTGGTTTATATATCAAGCCATTTGCTGTACAGCTATCATCTTGAATAATGGGCATTCAAGAAAGGGAAAAAGTGCTTATTTTTCTTCGCAGATACTAATCAATGAGCATAGCTGTCATTGTCCAAATTGTTGCAGCCTGGAATTATCTGGCTGCTTATAGATAACATCATGCTGTGATTGAATCCAAACAGCACTTTTGTTTCGTACCTTACAGTATATCTTTAAATCTTCTTACATATTTGTAGAAAATATCCATGCCGGCTGAAGGCACTCCTGAGCTTGAGAAGAACATGCAGCAACAAGCATAGAGCCAACCTTGGATTGACGCTCACTGACACAGGCTGACTGCTTCAGCCTCTGGCAAGGTGATGATGAGAAAGGAATGGGCGCAGAAAGATCTGCGCAGCTTGCTCAATCCCAAAGACCTTTCCAGCACGTGAGCCATTCGATAAGATAGAAAAAATGAGGCTATTGCTGTCGAGTGCTATGTGGAAGTGCTAAGAAAGCAGGGGCATGATGTGACAGTAAAACACTATGACATTGTTGCTTCTTCATGTCCGTGGTTGGGGGCATCACCCAGCAGGTTGGTGTTTGACCCAGAGGAGGGAACTTTTGGAGTCCTTGAAGTTAAATGTCTGTACTCGTTGAAGGATTCTGATGTGGAATCAATGAAGGCTTCTGACTTTTATGCTCAGTTTCTTGACAATGGTGAGCCTAGGTTATCACAGTATCATGAGTACAATACTGCCAGTTAACCGGACAGATGGCCTTGAGCTCCTGCAAGCGGGGGACTTTGTTGTTTTTTCTCAGGACTGGACAATCATTGAGAAGGTGTGCTTTGAATATGCCCAGTGGGGAGCAATGAAACCTCACCTAGATTATTTTTTTAATGATATGCTGCAGTACTTTTGCCATCAAGTACAGATCTCGTATAGAAATTATTCTACTCTTAATATGCTATTTTGTGCACATTTTCTACTCACCATCAAATCATTCAGTGTGCACTGTTCATTACTACATTCTTGTCACTGCAATTTTTTGCCCTTGACTTTTTATCTTCATGCTATCTACTTTGTACTGTTCTGCACTGTTTGTTCTACCTGAGTTAATATTTCTTTGCTTCATTGAACTGCAGTACATATTTTAATCTTTGGACTTCTAGTCTTCTTACTATTCCTGTATGAAACTGCATACATTTTTTATACTGTCACCGACAGTTGACTGTTCCTTCAATTCAAATGTCACAGCCTAAACAGGTCACAACCATCGTTATGATTCACCCTACACAAGATGTTATTCTTGCTGGGCTTCTTTAATTTGGGTAGCTACATCGCTAAACAGTATGCTTCACAGTGTTTGCAAGGTGCATCAGTCTGGCATATTTATAGCCTTTTGGAAAAACGCAGGCTTATGCTCCTGAGAATGCAATGTAGCTTTCTGTGCATCTCCAAAGTTCCAGATATCTCATAGATGCAGGGAACTCTCATCCTTAAATTTCAGGGCTTCCTCCAGCGCTACAAGAATTCCACTACATGTCTTATAAACAAATCTTGTGAGATGTATATGTTTGACAAAGTTCATTCGAATGTGAGCTACAATGCCCATGGCTTTGAGCTTGGACCAACTTCACCTGTCACCTGTGCAGCTGGACTTAACAGAGCTGGAATCCGCACATTACTGGTTCAAAATGCTGACAATAGAGTTAGCCAAAATGATAGTTACACATCGCAGTGCAATATGAATTGTCACATCTGCCACAAAATAGGCTGGTGCTAGGTGATGCAGCCCAAGCCAAATGCCATGCACTCTGTCATCGATGTGAAACTTCTGTATGGTGCAAACCATCAAACGTTTCAGTGATATAAATTGGCCATGTCATAAAGTACTTGTTTCTGATATTCTTTAGCTGTTTCTGGTCCATGCTACTGTTCGTCACTTAAAATGAGCTTGCCCAACATGTAATGCTTTTGTTCCAGAACTTTGTTCAATTTTTTGTGTGTCCTATATTGTAATTACACGCTTAACTGGTGATTGTGTTGCACAGATAGCTTCTTGCACTATTCAATGCTTACATCATGGAACTTGTATGTGTTAAGAAGTGACATATGGTACATAAAATAGCAGAATAAAGAACACTGCAAGAAGTGATTCTACTTGTTAACTCTTCATTTATTGCACTCTGCACTAGTTCAGATCTGCTTGACAAGAGCATGCACTCATACTCGACTTAGCATGCTTCACTAGTAGACTCTTGCTTCGAGATAAGGGTTGACTGAAAATTAGTCAGTATGGCAACCACAGTCCACATCTGATTAACTAATGGTGCCAAGGTGAGAGGAACAGGGTGGCCGAAAATGTGGAGGGACTTATTTCGCTGTATTTTCTCTCAACATGAATCCTGAGAGATGCAATTTTTTGCATTGCTTTCACTGCTTCTGCTGAAAACTTCCTGTTACACAAAAATTGAGGAATGTTCAGGCCCACACCTTTTTTCTCTAAAAGATCTCCAATCTTGAAACCTTTATCAGCCATAACAGCATCTCCTATGTCAAGTTGAAGGTTTGGAAAGCCGCTCTAAATGACTAGTTCTCTGTCGGAAATTGAGCCTGCAAACAGTTCCAAAACAAAGGACAGAAGGCCATTTGGCATTATGCTGATAAGTCCTTTGAAAATGTTTGCAGACTAGTAAAATATGTGCTTGACTGAAGTGCTAGCGAGCTAAGCACTGCACACTTCAGTCGCATCCAGAATTGCTCTAGTTGCTGGATACTTTTTGACAAACACAGCAGGCATAGTTTCATCCAGTTTCTCATGCTGCCCATAGAGGTAAGTTCTTCAGCTTGGTATAGAGCAGACTGATCCACGTTGTGCACATCCTGCACGTTGTGCAGTCCTGCTCGAAGAGTTAAAGTCAGTCTGACCAGAACAAGAAAGAGCTCATCGTCCTTGGTCAACTTTCTTTTTGTTCCTTGACTATACAGGTCCTTTGGTTTTCTGTACTGCAAGTTAGTGTTGTCGTCTAGGTGGATATATTTTAGCAATGCAACAAAGTGTTTGTAATCGGAGGGCCCTGTATAAAACATAAAACCCTCATTTGATTCTTTAATGTGGTCCAAGCAGAAAGCAGCAGTCCTTGACTTTTCTGCTTCAAGCTGATGCCGCAAAACATTGTTGCCTTCTAACTTATAAACTGCCATTTTTGTTTGTGCCAGTTCATTCCTTAGAGTGCTACACTGTACCTTCAGTCACTGAATTTCTATGGCCTGCGTCAACATCAATGCTTGCCCTTCTGCAAGGCAAATTGCTGTATTTCAGTTGGCAGCTGCTTATCTGCAATGCAGACTTCACTTTGCACTTCTTCCTGTGGTGTTGAACTGTGTTGCTCTTGCGGCTTTGTCTTTCTTATGGAAAAGGTGTGAGTGCTTTCGGAGCCTTTATTTTTTTTGTGCACACAAACATGAACACAGTGGGAACCACTTCATCTCTGAGCATTTTTTTGCCGCTCCTGGTACAAAGTCATCTGCTTTGAAGTGTTTTGAGCACGCCTGTGTATGCAATGCGACTTGAAAAATTCGAGAACACTTTGGCGGCTAAAGTGATGTAAGGCGAAAGGCTGAGTGCTGCATTCTGCTACGCGACTGTTACGCATGTAGCGATGAATGCTGCTACGAGTAAAGCGAGCAGCTGCTCTTTCACATTCTGCAAGTACATTTATTCAGTGAATTCTGCTTGGCAGCAACTAGATCGAACTCAGTTTTATGCTTACTGTTGTGTGGTTGATTTTACTGGGTGCACAATATTGATTAGTAATTAATAATTATTATGCAACTGTTGCTAATAAGTAATTATTATTATTCAGTCGTTATTAGTAATTAGACATTACCTAGCAATTAGTCCTTAGTCAGTATGTAGCGATAAGTAATTTGTATTTTGTAGTCAGTGATTAGTAATTCATTCATCAAAAATTCATCATTGATCGGCATATTGCCATAAGGCACGCATTCGTGCATACTGTGGTGGCACCCTGTGATTGGTCGAGACCTCCATAACGTCACCTCGTCTCGACCAATCAGAGCTGCCGCAAAAGCCTGACACTTCTGCTGATGACAGCAGTAAGGCAATAGAGGCTTTCACCTTAACCCAGACAACCAGGTGGTATCCTCTGGACATTTACCTAATATTGCCATGAAGATATCCGATATCCATATAATTTATGGACATTATATGGATATCGGATATCTTCATGGCAATATTAGGTGGATGTACAGAGGATACCACCTGGTTGTCTAGGTTATTAAGGTGAAAGCCTTTATTCCTCATCATTGTCGTCAGTAAAAGTGTCAGGCTGTGGACATCCACCTAATATTGCCATGAAGATATCTGATATCCATATATCCATAAATGCCCACATGATGTCCACTGGACATCCTCTGGACACGTGCTCTGTTGCAGAATGGAAATCCACGTCCTGGGAAGACCCATTAAGATGACAAGAGAATATCCTGTCAACATCTACAGAACATATTTGAACTTTCTTGCGATGTCTTACTGACATCTGTTCTCAGTCTTCTGGATGACCAAAATGAATGTTCTGGACATGAAACATACATGCATTCTGAAAACCCCATCGAACTTAAGCAGTTACTTCATGCACATATAAAAAAACATGGACTGACAAGCTAAAATCCTTTTGAATTTTTTTATTTACCGCTGCTCAGTTCTTTTGCTTGGTCCCTTTGCTTGCTCCATTTGCTTCATTCACCACCTTTAGTGAGCTGCGAAAATAAGAAAAAGCACAAACTGATGACAAGTAAGCCATGGAGGAATTTTAAAGTAATGACTGATTCCAGCAAAAGAGGAAAATTGTTACCAATAAAAAACAGCCGAAACAATCCATCCCTTTCCACCATGTTCTCCTTGCCTCAAAGACCGCGCACCAGCCTTTTTATTGAAGTGAACTAGAAGCTGCTTTGCAGCTTTTTTTTTCTTTCTCCTCGTTGAGGTCACATGTCCAAATGGCGGGAAAACATCACCCGCGGGAGCAAGATGGCGCGACGGCACGCCGCACCAGTCGACGGCCAGCCTGTGCAGCCTCCGTGTGGGCGCGATGCTTACTGCCTAGTTTTATCGTATGCTTTTATTTCGCGCAAATTCAATCGGTATCAACCTCCTGCAGCAGTTACCATTCAAAAGAACAGCCCACATGTGCAGCTGATGACCGCAGCCTCTCTGTACTGATTCTTCGTGCCGAAGTTCACCAAAACATGTGTAAGTACATTATCTTTCAGTCTTAATCAGAAGAGCTTTTTTGCTCAATACGATATTATACTGCTTTGGAGTATATGCTGACCTTGTTACTCCTTGCATCTTTTTTTTTTTAATTTGTGTGTACGCTGATTGCGCAGGAAGACGTGCTGCACCGATTTGGAAACAAGGCTGCAGCGGTGGCAAATTGGCTCATTTCGCTGCAGTCTGGGGACCTTCCTATCGACCAGTTAAATCCAATTAGCACAGATTTTGTTCGATATGGCAATATACTAGCTGCAACTAACAATTGTTTCTGGAGCGTGTATATATATGCGCATCTAAATTGTTACTACGTGCACTTTTTTTTCATAATCACTATGTGTGCATTTTGCTCTGATTGCGCTGGAAGGCGTGCTGAGTCGATTTGGAAACGAGCAACGTAGGTGGAATTAGCTCGTTTCAATGCAGTCCGATGTCCGGTCTGCTCTGCCCCAAAATGCTCGTCTTTCACTTCTTCATACGTGTATACCGATCAGGTAAGTTAAATTAGTGCTGAGTTTCTTTGATACGACAATGTACTGCAACTAATTATGTATTGTGCTGAGACATGCGCATGTTGTTATTGTTTGTTATTGGTATGCGGGCCTTGCCGCTGATCGTGCTGGAAGATATCAGCTGATCTGGAAACTGGCTGCGACAGTGGAAGCTCGTCTCACTAAAGCCTGAGGTCCTTGGTCTCCTGTATACCAAACCGTTGGCTTTTACTTCTTCATGGCGGTGCACTTGCCGGACAGGTATTAGCGCTGATTTTGTGCGGGAAATTCGATAATAAACAGGGCGCCAAAAATTATCCGACTCGCATCGATTGGACGCATGCAACCCAGTTAGATGTGAAATGCTATCACTGATGAATATTGCAGCCCCCCTCGCCATAGGAGCGATCAGAAGCTGTACAAGGATCATTGTTGCTGCCAAGCCGAAGCTCTGTACCAGGGTACAACATTTATGCAAAATTATTATTTCTTTTTGCTGCTGTAGTGATATATATAGACAAGCGTCAGTCCGTGATGTTAGTAGAGATGCGGTGGCGCTGGCAACAGCAGTGACTTTCAGGTGTAGGCAAAAGCCCGTGCCGTCTGCATTGGATGCGTGGCTTTTGCTGTGTTTTGGAGCATAATTTCTGATATATTCCTGCAACCTGCAGCGCATAGGTTGTGCCACTAGGCACAAAAAGAAAATGGCCCCTGTTTTCACATGTTTCTTGTGGTCGGATGAAGACAAGAGCGGAGGGCATCAGCGTTGAGCACGGCAGGTAGTCCCTTCAGTGACGGATTGCCTTTGCGGCTAACAAGCATCGCATGAACGTGATCAATTCATCTGCAACTCTTAATTTCCCTAGTTGCTCTTCGGCCGCACAATGAAGAGTGCAATAGCAAATGCTTGCAGCTTGTACACATTTTGTTGTATGTAATATCAAGTCATAAGAAGTTCTGATGTGATATAGTGTGTGCGTATGTTCTTAAGCAAAAGTGCAGCAAAGCCATGCTGAGACATCCCATTCACCTGCAGTACTGTCCAAGTATATGTTCATACAGAGAAGGACACAAAAGCTGCTACGAGGGGGACTGCAGTTACTTTGAGCGGTCACTGCAGCGCAATATTGCTGAAACAGGCCTGGTTTTGTGAAGTTAAGCTCGAGATCTGTTTTCACTTTCGTGAGTTTCAACATGTGACTTCATCACCGGTCCATAGAAAGTGAGTAAACATCATTAGGATCCCGGCACAGTTATGCAGCGTTATTCTTCAGATTATTAAATTTTCTTTTGAAGGTGATTAGGAACCTGACGAACGAATTAAATATCGACGTACAACCTAGCACTGATCGAGCAGGATATTAAAGTATGGTATATATTATGGCATTTAATGTCCCAAAGTGGATTCGGCTATGAGGGGTGTAAAATAAGCAGAATAAGATCACATGCATTTGAATAAAAATGTTCCAAGTATATTAAAAAAAAAGATCAGCAGATTGCTTAAATTTCATTGCAAGCGATAATGGAGAACGTTGCATTTACACTCATGCACCTCTCCTGTAGAGCAAAGAGAACAAAATGAGAGCATTCTCAAGAACCTTCATGCATATATAACCCTGTGACTGACCTTGATGCATCCGTAAGAATCGAAACAGACGTGAAATTTTTTTTTTTTCGACCAGGACAAAATAAGTTGACAGCGCGAATGCTACAAAGAAGATTGAGTTCTTATGCGGTGGAATTCTGTACAGTGCAGGTGCAGGTACAGTGGGCTAGAAATATGATTTCTAGTTTCCTATAGTTACCGGCAATATTTTCTTTAGAGTGAAGGTGCTTGGAGAAGTGGAAAGCCTATCAGAAGAGTCTTCATATGAAAAACAGACTTCCAGTCATTCATATCGTTGCCCTTTTTTATGCACTAGCAATAGGCCCAGGAGTTGAACAGTGTTGAATATTAGATTTCCACTATAGCCACCCACCATAGACGCACGCTGTTGAGGCCACGGCGAAGGGAGCCAATGCAGCTGTTGGCCGGGTAATTCCAGCAGTAATTGGCTCCAAAAGTGCTAAACTATTCTCCAGGCATAAACCAAGCTATTTCTATGCACAAGCGAAGCTTACCCTTTAGAATATTTGCACACGAGAACTGGTATTGAAGGCAGCATAGCTTGGCACTGTGTAGACAGGCTGCATTTTTGCCTACACCCCATGTTGCTGTTTGATTGCAGCGCCTCCTTACTATACGTGAAAACTGATGACTGAGCAATGTGGCAGGCTGGCAAGGTAAGTGCACCAGCATTCATTTGTGGATTTTGAAATGATATCATGGTGCACACAGAATGAGCCGTTTCACACTGTCATATGATTGATTTTGCTCTGTGCACTTCCTTTCTGGGCAAGCAGCTGTATTCTCATGCAGATTATTTTCTTCTGCTCGCATGCTGATGAGGTGTTCAGCTAACTTGTGCCAAGCTTTAAAAATTTACAACAGGCTCTATAAGCTTCTGCTAGTTGAGCTGTCTAGGTAGTCGTCTTGGCTGCTAAGATTATTTTTTAATGTAATGCAGGATTGTTAAATAACGCAGATAAAGCAGATGACTTATTATTAAATATCAGAATGCTTTTGCTATAAAAGTTGCATCTAGTTTGAGAAACCTGAGCTGTTTTTACAAAATAAACTTATTGTAGGTTTCATGTAAATATAGCGGGAACTGTTTGTTCTGCCACGTCGGAATCCCTCATACGTGCCCCGACTTAGAAACATAGTTATTACACAAAGATGTAATCAATAAATATGCCGCCTTTTACAATGATGTTTCTATGACAAGTGTGGACACTTGGTTTTGCTAGAATTATTAAATTGCAGCATTAGCATGTAAGAACGCACATTAGAACGATAAGGTTTGAGTACGCTACGGTTGCAAATTGCAACATGACTCCAGCAAAATGAAGTGCCCACGCCTTTCTCGCAGATTCACAGATCCTGATAATCTGTTGCGGCTTTGTACTAATGCGTTTTCAGTCGGGTCGCATGAAAGTTAGGCGCATAAAACATATTTATGTGATAGAGGCAAATGCAGCACCAGTCAAATATTGTCATTCTTTTAAAGCTCAGCACAGTTGGTGGCAGTAAGAAGACATTTTTTATTCTACTTTAAACCCTATATTTGCCTGAAGTGTAAAACTCTAGGCGAAAATGAAATATTTAAAAAAACGTCTTCATGCAGCTGCCCAAGATGGAACCCAACTGCAGATCTGACCAGTCGCAGACATCAAGTGATCAACAGGCTGCCAAAAGATAAGACCAAGCGTCAAACCGATCTTCCACATATGGTACACGCATGTTCTATAGTGAGTCATATATCCACGCTTATTAAAAAGCAAATCACAAACTTTTTCTGAATGCTGTGGACACACAAATTTTTCACCAAATACTGCAGCTGCTTTTGTTTCTTCATGGCGTCAGAAAAGCTACTGCTTTTCTTTGTGCATTTGCATGTGCTACCCTGTTAAATATCTATGGGCCACTATATATTAAATGCATGGAATGAATACCTGCACGAGGGGCTATGCCGGACGCTATGCCGTGGTTTTGAGCCGTCTGCCGGCCATAACCGGCATTGGGAAGCAACTGGCCAACGTACGGCCAGTCAGAAAAATAGCTTGGGCAGATGAGCAGCCGACCATTCACAAGTATGCTGGCAGGTGGCCAGTCACGTGCCTAGTGCCACATTCTGTTGTGAAATATTATGCATACTAAGATTTATATTCATGTACTAATTTGCCCCAGTTGCTCAGGTCGTCAGTCAGACTTAAGATAACTTCTGGCATTTATGGAATCAAACACTCTTTTAGAGTCAGACTTAATTTTTTAAATGAGGTCGGGTAAAGAGCTTGCTTGACATGACAGTGATGTAAAGATTTTTGTTGCGCAGCTGCCTGGGCAGGAGGCGATTTGACATTGTGAAGCAAAAATAACACTACCAAGACTGCATGATTGGATTATACAATTTTTTTTAATTGATAGTTACTGCGATCCAGTACAGTTCATTTGAGAATCGAAAAAAGGGAAGACAGGATGCATAATTAGATGCTTAGCATGTCTGCTGTCAAGTTTCCTTTCTTAACCCTTGTCTGAAATCCTAGTCTTTTCAAGTTGAACCACCATGTGGCTGAACTTGACTTTTCCCTTCTGAGTGCAGGCTCTTTGCAGTGGAGTAGCTGGTATCTAGCTACGTGAACCACTCTTGTCACTTTTGCTCTACTCTCCCATTTATTACAAACCTGCTTTCAACCTACCTATGTCCACTGCAGAGCAAAGGATTCACCTTTAACCCTTCACTCAACCATGTATACTGTGCCAGCTTTGGCACCTTATCTCTCTGAACTTTGTAAAATCTGCCCACATGGCTCTTCTGCCCCACTATAATTCAAATCCATGCAGCCAACAGTATTTCCTGACAATATTTAGGCCTTCTAGGTGATGTAAAATACCTGTAAAAAGCTTGTGCTACCACCTAAACAATGTTTTCTTGGTCAAGCTACCATATACCCCAGCTACTTATATAACAGCTTATCTTTAAGGACCTGGCCTACATTTTAAACAGTAATGAGTTATTGATAACCTGTCATCAGCTGACATGACCCTTAGATCAAACTGGAGATGGCATCAACTGGAGTGTCATCACTCATTTGATGAGGTTGTTTAGTGGCATTTCATGGGGATTGACTGATTGAAATAATTTTATTTTCCAACAGATTAGGATGGGGATACTCATCTGCTTAAATATTGGCTCAAAGCTCTTGGGTCTGGGCAGCATCTTCAGCCAGTTGGATGAGAGCAAGCTGTGTTGTCAGGTTGGAGCTAAGAATCAGCATCTCTCAGGAGGCCTGTTTTTTTTCCTGATATGTTTGCATTGTGTTTGGGCATGTCTAGATCATGTTTCATGTCTGCTGGGTTTTGCAACTTTTGTATGTCGTTATCTTTATTGGGTTGGGTACTACCTGCTCATGAGCAAGGGGTTGGGACATGTTCTTGTCTGTAGGAGTCCCCAAATATTCTTTTTCTATTTCCTTAGTGATCTGTCAGCCATTGGGTATACTGGTTGATTTAGTCTATAGTATTGTGTTATGTGCATATCTATGTACCTTGACTGCTACCAATATCATGGTAAGGGCCCGGGCCCACATGGAACGTTAGACGTCGGGCGAGCTCGTATATCCTTTCATTTCCCTATAGCCAAGAATGGGCCAGTGCACATATCATTTGATTCTCTTTTCAAGTAGCCTAGATTTATTAATCGTTGACTTCTTTTGAGATTCTCCCATTGACATAACTGTTTACTGCAGACTTGGAACTTCTGCCGTTTCTGCAGATTTGGTGTGAACAGAGCAGCTAGCTTTAATATCTTGGTGTTAATGTCACCATAGCTGGACAGCTCTCTGTATGCAGCTGTATCAACATAAACTACATCTGTATGACCACTTTAGCAAGAGCCTCGGCTCTTGATTTTTTTATTCATATGTTCTGGATGCCTTTTTTGGGATTGAGGGGATTTTTTACCCTTTTCTTGATGTCTATTGGTTCGTCTGTTTATATAACACTTTCGCTTTCATGGGAGATATTGAGACCCTTTAGTATGTCTCTCCTTGTTTGTTTTTTGATGAGTCATGTTTCGAAATCCTGCTGACTTCAATTATTTCATCAAGAGTGATACACCAAGCAGCATTAGCCTTTCTGTGGATGTGCAGTGGGGAAGTCCCAGAGCTGCCCTGATACTTTGGCAAATGATTCCCTCTATCATCTTTTTTTGCAATAAGTGAAATGAATATATGATGTCACATATGCGATTCTGCTAATCACAAAAGTCTGCACCAGCATTAGTAAATTAGCTTCCTTCTTTTGTTTTCCAGTTGGTGATATGACAATTAGTCTTAAAGTTTGATGCATGCTGTTTTCAAGTTTGTTAATGGTTTCCCTGTGGTGTCTATTGCTTCGGAGCCACACGCCTAGTATTCTTATTTTTTCTACTCTTAGTATAGGGGTGTCCTTAGTCCTTACTTCTATTTGGGGTTGATCTTTTCCTATTCTGCTCTTCAGTAGCTGGTAAATGAAGAGCTGACTTCTCTTGAGCCTGTACATCTTCACGGGATCATATTGTCTTCCACCAGCTCCACTCCATTTTGGAGGCTGGCTACCTTCTATATGACCACCACTGCCGCTTGCTGTCAACACAGTGATATCATACACATAGACTGTTTCAGGCCCTCGATTTCATTCAGTTTCTTTGGCAGTCAAATCATTGCAATATTAAATAATAAAGGAGAGAAACAATCCTTGCAGAGTTCCATGCAGCCTATTTTAATTTTATTTAGTTCATCTTTGCCTAGTGCGCCTCCATTGAGCACCCGGGGCTAAAGTTTTTCCCCACCCCGATTTGTCATAAGTTCTCGGGGATCACTTCATGTTTGACATTACTGAATGCTTTTGCCAAGTCTAACCAAACCATTGCTCTGCTGGCCTTTTGCTTATTTTCTATTGATGTTTAATCTGTAACATTACATTTTGTGTGGATGTGCTTAGTCTGAAGCATATCTTGGTGTTGGGATATAATCCTTTTTCTTCCATGTGTTAAGCCTCATCTGCATGACATGCTCCATGACTTCCCTGCACAGGATGTTAAGGAGATGGGTCTTGGGTTTTCTAATTACAATTTCTTTCCTGGTTTTGAAATCATTACAATTTCAACTATTCTCGATATTTCTGGGAGCTTACCTCATTCTCAGCATTCATGCATATAATTTGTGAAGTCAGTCATTGACTCATTGTCCAAGTTTTGCAGCCTCTTAAGCTTGTACCATCTGGACTGGCTGCTGATTTTGTTTTGAGGCAGCTCAATTCTGTCCTCATCTCTGACTGTTCTTCGCTTGTCCAGCTCAGGATTTTCGTTGCCTTGATAATAGGCACCATTTAGATGGTTGTGTCTCCAATATAGAGTGCTCTTTAGGTCTTCAGTAGTTGTTTTCATGTTTGTTTATAGTAACTATAAAAAATTTCTTGCCAGTTTTGTCTTTTTGCCTGTTTGGTGCCTTCAAATTCTATCAGATAACAAAACAGCTGCCATGTCATTACTAGACCTAGGGAGCGTTCCATATTATTGCATATCAATTCCCAATTTTGTTTCATTAACTATAACGTGTTATCTTCTATCATCCTACTAATCTGGCTAGTCTCCACCTAAATGTCCTGTACCATCTCTGTTGTTTAAGTTTCCTCTCCAGGTATGCTTTGACATTGAGGTTTAGTCAGCAATGCTATATGCAGATACAAAGGAAGCAACTCAAGAAATACCCAGAGGCAGAACTTGAAATTTCATTGGGAGTCATTTTGCAAAGGGAGACTACCAAAGATATTTCCCAACAGAGTTAATGCAGACAGTAACATTCACTGATATTGTCAAAGTGGTCAGTGTAATACATCCCTATAAATGCATTGAACTGACCTTTGCCTTACTTTTAGTGCTACCTCAAGATTTCTTGTAGGCTAGATATATTCAGTAGCAAGATCTAGCCGTTTGTAAATGCTAAGAAATGCTGTATATGTTGCAGTGCTTGCTGCCAGAATATATGTTGAGAATATGGTGGTTGTTTTTTTTTCTGTGTTGTCATAGCCACCACTTGTAGTTCATTCCTGAACAGAAACTCTTTGATGGCAATTTGGCTCTATGGTATCTTTCATCTCCATCATCAGCTTCCAAGTTTCAAATATTTTGTTATGATGTGCATTCATAGGGGTATCATTGTACCGCCAACGATCACCACAGGTGCTGTTAACTGAAGGTATAGATGAAAAAATTTGCAGCAGGATATGTGCGAGGTTGTCTAAAAAGTTGAAGTATTTTGAAACTGAACAGGATGAAAATGTGGAAAATTAGGAGCTTGTGCGCCATCGACTAAACATGTGAACTGCAACCGCAAAGACGATAGAGTTTTCTCAACAATGCAAACTTGAAGGCATTCTCAAGTCAATTTCAACTTTGTATATTTCAAATTAGGGGAAGCATTCTTTACATATTATTTATTATCAAGGCCAAACTACAAGACCAAGCAGCTAGAAGATTCCATTTAGGTAAAGCAAAGAAATAAGGTTGTAGTGTATTCTGTCCTGGAGCAGATATTTTTAAGGAAACTCCCAAGTAGCATTCATTTTAATGCTCTGATGCATCTGTAAGCACCTTGGTTGCTGCATTGGTTAGGGCACTGAACTACTGTGCCCAAGGATGCAAGATCAAATCCCTGCCTCAGTGGTGACTCTTCAATGGAGGTGAAAAGCTAGGTGGTGAAAAGCATCTGCTGTGTGATATCAGCGCACTTAAAACAAACCAGGTAGTTGAAATTTCTTGAGCCCTCCACTATGGCGTCCTTTTGAGCCTGAGTTAATGTTATATTAAACCCCATAAACTAAACCAACTCTCTGTTAGCTATCATGTCACTGCATGTAGGAAATTGCAATAAACAAGACCCTTTTTTATTTAACAAAAGTCATCTGTCTTGATCAGGCAAATTCAGTTGCTACAAATCATCAAGTATAATACATTTGTTTCATTCAGTAGCCAGCTAGGTTAGTTAGGCAGTTTCCATTGTATGTTACAAGGGGCAGTAACACTTTAAGGGGTAGCTCTCAGCTTTATAAGATACAGGGAGCCTCATGCACCAGATGATAGTGTTGTGAATATCGGCAGTGGCGCAAGAGGAGCCCTCGCGTTAGCCCAGACAATAAATCATCGTTCATCCTGTCGCTATGTTGTGCCATCTTCTTTGCTTGTCACCACGTAACAATATAGTTGTCCAGGGGTGTGAATCTGTGATTATACTGAGTGGCTATATTAAAGGATGGGTACAAAAAAATGTTTTTCATGTTCATAATGGATCATAACATCGTTTCTGCAGACACCTTTGTTGTAGCTGATTTTGCACTAGAAAGTGTTCATTGTTTCATCAGAAACCAAGTCGACCTCCATGAGCTGCTTCTTTCAGTTTCCACAGTAGTGACCTGAAAACTCGTTGGTACTCATCATACTGTGGGACAGTTTTCCAATTCAATGAGTGCCTGCATATATTGTCCTCTTTCTTTAGATTCGCAAAATGGTTCTACTGCTAAAGTATCGTGAGGGAGTTCTTTAATGTGCATCGACATTGTACAGCACTTTCACACAATTGTGTTCTACTTGATTTAAAATGTGGCTATGCACCTTAGAACAGAGGCACTCAGGCTCAGTAGCCAAAAGTGGTAACAATAAGCTGCCATAAAGGTTAAATTGAGTATATGCTAATGAGCAGATAGGCCTAGAACAGTTCACAATAAGTTAGGCATAAACAAAAAAGATCTGTAAGCTAAGAGACATGGAGGATGATGTAATCTGAATAAAGTAGTTAAAATAGTTGAGCAGTTATACACAGATCCACAGTAGCCAGTAATCAGGATGAACAGATACATCCCATCAGTGATGAAAGAAAAAAGCCCTTCGTTGCAATGTGAGAGAAAATGCTGGTGAAGATCAAGTATAAACAGCTTTTATTATAGTCAGCTCAAGTAATAGCCAGCTTTGTGTAAACCAACTTTACGCAGTGATATTTTTACCAGCCGAAAATGACACCTGGCCAACACCCTTTGTGACTGCGGCATCTTTGAAGCCTAGAATCGTGCCCGAAATAACAAAATCTGCTTTTCTTGGCCATGCTCTCTACGATGAAGCTAGTTGTACGCACTTGGCGAATGATATAAAGTACCAGGTGGTCACATGGCATTTTTGAAGGCTTATAAATAGGACCACGTAAGCCATAGCATGACAGAAACGTAGCTACCTGTTTTTTGAGATCTACAACTTTTGCATTGGCACTTTTTGTCCCCAGCCAATAATTACAAAAATAGCTGTCTTCACTAATTGACTTTGTTTAACAAAAAACAGAAGAGGTTAGCATTGGCAGCTCTGAACAGCTCTGAATTTGTTTCTCTGTGCTAGGGCTAACCGTATCTTTAACTTTTGGTCCAAGTTAGCTGGGACACCCTGTACAAAGACAGGAGGAAGCTTGTGGCTTAAAAGTTGGTCATCTTGTATGCACATCAAGTTATAATCCATAAATAATTAAAACTTGCAAAAATTCTAACGTATAATTAGCAAGAATGTAATGGGCATTAAAAATTAGAATGTGCAGACTGCTTTCTATTGTATAGAATGTACCTGCAATGGTGATTGCTAACAGAAACAGGAAACACAGATACAGATAACCAGTCTCCAGTAGGATGTGATCATCTAAATGGCCATGACCACATGGCAGGCTGTGATCACTTGAAGTTGTACCAAATTAATGCTGGAAGTCAGATGGCTAAATGCCCAGAACATAACCAGTCCCTGTATATAGCCATCATAAATTATAAGCAGGCATTTGACAATGCCAAACCATCAGCAGTCATGCAGGCAATGAGTACTAAGATGCAAAGTTCTATATAAAAAATAGTGGATGATATATGTAGCAAATGCAGTTATCAGAGTCCTCGAAATGAAAGTAATAAAATCTCAGCAGTGAAGAGGGACCAGTAGAGAAATAAAATTTCTCCATTGCAGTTAACCAGAGCTTATTATATAGGAGGCATTTGAACACCTGGATTGGGAAGAGTTGGATACAAATTAATGGAGAACTGCCTGTTGATATTGCCTTGGTAAGTACTGTAAAGGATGGGCTGCAAACCATGATCAATGATCTAGAGGGAACCAAAGCTCAAATTTCGCCACGCAACTGCATTGCCGCATTTTCCTGCGGTGGTGAAATGTGAAACACTGGGACGCCGCTGGAGAAGACGCTCTGCTAGCTTCCTGTGCACGCGCAGTTGTTTAGGGATTAATATAGCATGATGTAATGACCTACATGTTTTGCATCAGACTAGGTTTTCTAGCTTCTTTTTTGTGTAGGCTATACCTTTCTTTTTCTCTTGTGTTTGGTCTATCAACACAATCTCAAAACTCATTCTTACACTCTCATTAGTTTTTTTCTCTTTGCAGATTTGCGGACTTACCATTACAATACCATAGGAGACCGGCAACCTCTATTATCCCCCGCGTTTTATTTCTATATCATTTCTATTTGTTATGGACTATCCTCTTGCTATTTAACTCTTTTCTTTTTTCTGTTTTTGTGTTTATACGTCTGTCACTCTCACCGTACGTCATTTTTTGTACATCTGTTTTGCTGCTGTTCTTTCCTTTTCCAGTTTTTATTTTTTCATGTTTTGTCTTGTTTGAAGGTTTGGATGCTATCTTCTGGAGGTTTTTTTTTCTTCAGGCTGGTGTGGTGCACCTTCAACTCGGACCTCGTTTTTTGTATAATCTACATTACATTGATTCCACTGTTGTAAAGTTTTTTTTATCTTGAGCTTTTGCTTCTTTTTAATATATTTTAATTGGTTGCAAGCCTGGCAAAGCTTTTGCTGATTCGGGCTCCCTCTTTTTTTAGTTCGAGGACAATTAAAATGAGTAAAAAATAGCGGTTATTTAGTGATAAACGGTTCTGCCGATGCAAAATGGAAGTACTAATATTGTCATGGACAGCCAGAATAGCAAGCGAAGCACTAAAAGATGAGGCTCATGTGTAAAACTATACAGATTCCTTTGTAAGCTTTTACGCAAGACCTGTTTTTCACCCGAATGGCATTGTTAGGAGAGGCCTCGCATTCTTTGTGGAAACGAAAAGAGCCAATTTCCCCCTTCTCCATAAACTCATAAATGTTGCCAGTAGACAAGGCGGCCTGGAGGCATCGAAAGACCCAAGGATCACAATGAGCTCTGCTTGCGTTTGCAAGCCGGACAAAAATGCTCAGGCTGAGCTTGAGGATGTCCCTAGGTGGAGGTTGGTTTTTGATACTGGTCAACCAATGTTTGGCACTGTCGGTCTGAAGCGGCCAACCAACTTCGAGCTAACTTGCCGAGGCAGCAGCCAACATACAATGGAGATCGAATTTTGAACGTTTCCTAACTGGCCCTGGTTCATGTGCCAAGGTCAGCTCCAGCAAAAACTATGGCACATGCTTCAGTGTGAATGGCTGAAAAAAATAAAGCAGCCAAATCAAAGTAAATGTCTACATAATGATATACATTTGCTCCAAAAGTGTTGTGCAGAGCCTTTACTTATAGACATAATGAACTCAGGATGGTAATATTCTCCAACTCTATCACGTTTCATACTATGCACACATTTCAAGTTATTTTTAACATTGCACGAGTCCAGACAGAACAAGATGAAAGAGCAGGCATGTATATGAACGTATGAACCTGTGTTCACATTTTGCTTACACAGAATACTGGCTGCTTTTGTTATACACAAGGAGACCAAATAAAATCGTCACACAGATTTCATGTTATAGCAAGAAAGGAATGGTGTTTTGCCAATAAAAAGCAGGAAATATGATACAGGAGTGTACATATTTATTCTCTAATGCTTCTGAAAATTTGTTATTTGTGAGGCTGCTTTGCTAAGTTTCAGAGCCAAGACAAAGTAGCAATTTTTTTGCTGTATCCCACTCGATATATGGATATATCGATATATCGATGCAGCAGGAGATAAGTTGTAAAATGGGTCGAACTAAACTAGCATTTTTCTCCGTTGAGTTACTAGCATGAGGGCCTAAGGACCATTAAACAGCAAGACATATTCTCGTAAGTAAAGGCACTATTTTTGTTAGAAATTCTGAAAGGACACTTTTAGTTCCATTATCCTGTTAGATGACATGACTGTAGAAACTGGTGTACTTAATACAACTGCTCACTCTTTACTTGAACTTCCACTGCAAACGCAGTTTGAAACAAGAGCATTCTGTTGACAGGTAAGCAACAACCCTAAGAAATATTGTAGGAAATAGAAGAAGGGAGAGGTGAGGGCTACTCTTGAGGCTTTTATTTTGTCAGGAAAAGTGCCCCACATGTTTAAAACAGCATAAAAAGTGTAAATTTGTTACATCATTTGGCTTTTCATTTTCCTGCATTTTGCTACAGCCCTATAACAAAAACCTTATCTCACAGAAAAAGAGCAATACTTGAGTTTATAATGTATCAAACAGGATGTCTGCTCCTTCACTTTTTTGGACAACATTTTGACACCAAAGATGAATTGTTAAGATGTCCACATACACCACAAAAACACTGCATCATCAAAAAGTAGCTATTTCACTCAAAGAATCGTCAAAACACGTCTAACAGCAAAACATATAAAGTAAAGAGAATGATACAAATTCACACATTTTCAGGTAATTCTCACTCTACAAGCTGAACACAAAAAAATGTTTAACAGTGGTTTGAACTCACCATTGCGTGACATGCTTTTTTACTTGTCTATATCAATTAGAAATCAGTAGAATTTTTTTTTTCCTTGACAGAACAGGAAAACTGGCACAGGCTGCCAGTAGGATCTGAACCTATACAGACTTTTTGACAACAGGCAGTGGTGGTGCCACCACTGCCCTTGTCGAAAAACTGCATTTAAGTCTCAAGGTGTTTAGCAGACCTCTATTTTCGAAATCCCCGACTTTTCCAGATTTTCTCCGATTATTTCAGCTCAATTTCACTGATGAGCGAAGAGGCCATAAAATATAGCTGCTGATGATGAGCAGATGAATAATTCCCAACAAAAAGTTATTAATATTATTCTGCAATTTACAATAGTGAAAGGATGTTATTAGTGTTAATGGCCGGTAAAAACGTCAAGTTTACTGAAAATTAGAAGGGCACTGATGCCAGCCTCAACTTAGCTGATACTACCAGCTGCAAAACTTCCAACAGACCTCATGTATCAAAAAGTGGCAGTTTTGATTGGTCAAAATTTGAGTGTATACGAACAGTGGCGGCGCCCGCAACCATTAAAGGTCCACAGAAAGGGTCACCAAGAAGGGCAAACACAACACTGATATTGAACCATCCATCATTCTCCTACAAAAATTTTCGATCTAGCTTCTGCAACACCAGAGATATCGGCGATTAAAAATGACCCTTCCAATTTTCCCTCTCAACTCGTCTGCCGAAGGAAGTCATAAAGAAATAAAGAATACAAGCAAGTTCAAAGCTCCGCCCAGAAATACGTCACTTCGACGAACTTCCGGTTACTGCGCGCTCACTTGCTCGCTGGCGTACTAGCGTTAACCCATCCTCACTCGCCAGTTCGCACAGCCCGTGTTCACAGGCAGGGTTAACCACGGTTACGCGAAACCATGGTTAGCCCATGTTACACGGCAGACCAAATCCTGGTTGCACCACAAACCGCAGTTATTTCAAACCAAACTTGGCGACCTCGGCTTGCGTCGTTATCCGAGGTTATGGTGGCATTTGTTGATGGAGGCTACTCGTCGGCGCCCGAGTGCGCGAAACGTATGAGTGGGTCTGCTTCACAAAGTTATTCATTTGTCCACTGTATCACGTTTCAAGATCGATGTATAGAATATGCGGTGTGTACTGTGCTGCCCGACATCTTTGATTATGGCCAACAGCGCAGCGACAGCATACTGAAGCCTTGTCCTGCCTGCAGTATCGTTTGAACGGCTTGTTGCTGAGCAGAATGTCAAAAAATGCACGGCCTTACTGTAATGAAAGTACATGAGTTTGCAATGCTTGCAGCACGGGATGCTGTGAGCAGGCTGAGGTATGTTATCTAAAAAAGATGAGTAAATGCAGCTTCGTTCCGCTGATCACTGCGTCGCTTCAATTGTTGTACTTGGTGGGCAATGGCCACCTAATCAAGAAGGGCGGCGAGCTGTGTAACAACAGCCTGCACATGCCCAAGCCTGAGGAGTTCGCGCACGCACAAGCAGACGCCTTTCGCAGCTACCGGAAGTGAGTCAGTGACGTCATGGCTGCAGTGGCCGCAGCGAATGGCAGCTTCTAGCAAGCCTTGCCAGTCAACTCACCCGTGACGTCACAGGTTAAGGAAATAGTTCCATGCGACACCGCCAAGCGACAACTTCTCTGCCCACAAATTTCAAAAAACGCTGTTTTTAAAAATTAATAATAAATCGCAGGCTTTGTTCCAAGGAGTTAACTTTGGGTATTAACCCAAAGTTACGGATTCGTTCTACACACTGAACACGTTTATCAGTGGCATCTTGGTGACCGTTTCTGTGGACCTTTAAAGGAAACTGAGTCTAATAGCAAACTTTCAGATTGTTGATAAATATGCAATTTGGAAAATAAAATTACTTTAAGACGTGCAGTAGCGAAAATTGTTAAAGATAACAGCCATAGAGTTAAGGGGAGACGCGAGACTTAGAACAGTCCATAATGGTCAAATATCGATTTCGAGAAAGAGGCATTTTCGGAATGTTTATCCTTTCGAGCACCTGGACTCATATTATTAATGCTGAATTCAGTCAGGAAATGTGATATTGGCTTTCAATGCCTCATGCCAGCCACGAAATGCCCCTTAAAAAAAGGAAATTTGTTCGAAATTCCCACGTGCGCTGTGGGCATTGCAGCTGGCTACTTGCCGCCATCTTGAGCTTCTTTGAAGTTTTCTTTGTGCGCAATTTGCACTACCTCAAAATGGCATTACTCAAGCGTACTGGCTGCGACACCGGTTTTTCCAAATGCCATTTATGGTCTGATTAGTTCTCACGTGACGCACTTTTAAGACCCTTCTGTTGGGCACCTGGGTTTTTTACGAGCGTTGGCACACATATGCCAAAAGTATTATTGGCCTAGGTGCCAATGCGGTTGTCAAGCACTACATCAAAACTTGCCAGGCATGCCAACATAACCGACTAAGCCAGCCGGACTACTCTAACCAATTGATCAGCCACAAGTCCCATTCTATCAAGTCAGCATAGATTTAGTCGGCACGTTTCCAGAGTCCTCGCTCGGTAACCGGTACATAATGATCGCCACCAACTATCTCAGCTGACACTGTGAGACGAAAGCTCTTCCTCGTGGAACTGCTGCTGAAACTGCGACCTTCTTAATGCAGAGCATAATCGTTTAGTATAGCACAGTATAGTCGTTATAACTGGCAGGGGAACGGCTCTCACCTCGGCACACACAGGAAGTTATGTGACACAGTGGCACAAGTCACTAGAGAACAACTGCTTATCAGCGCAAACAGGACTCATCGAACGGCTTAATAAGACAATCGCAGACTGACTATACCCACTGCAGGGCGCAGGCCTCTCCCATATTTCTCCATTTAACCAGGTTCTGTGCTAGCTGCATCCACTTGACCCCCGCAAACTTTCAGCGCAAACAGGACTCATCGAACGGCTTAATAAGACAATCGCAGACTGACTATACCCACTGCAGGGCGCAGGCCTCTCCCATATTTCTCCATTTAACCAGGTTCTGTGCTAGCTGCATCCACTTGACCCCCGCAAACTTTTTAACCTCATCCGCCCACCTAACTTTCTGCCGCCCCCTGCTACGCTTTCCTTCGCTTTGAATCCAGTTTGTTACCCTAAGCGACCACCGGTTATCCTCTCTTCGCACTACATGTCCTGCCCAAGCCCATTTCTTCTTAATTTCCACTAGAATGTTGATAACTTCAGTTATTTTTCTGACCCACTCTGCACGCTTCCTATCTCTTAATGTTTTCCCTACCATTTTTCGTCCCATAGCCCTCTGGGTTGTCCTCAACTTAAGTAGAACTCTTTTGGTTAGCCTCCACGTTTAAGCCCCATAGGTGAGTACAGGTAAGATGCAACTGTTGTATACTTTCCTCTTGAGCGATACCGGTAAGCTGCTAGTCATAATCTGCGAGTGCTTGCCAAATACGCTCCATCCCAATCTTATTCTTATTTCCTTTTCATGGTCCAGATCTGCAGTTACTACCTGTCCTAAGTAGATATAATCGCCTACTACTTCCAGTACTTCGTTACCTAATGTAAACTGGTGTTCCTTCCCGAGGCTGTTGAACATTACCTTAGTCTTCTGCATATTGATTTTCAAGCCTACCTTTCTACTTTTCCTGTCCAGGTCATCAATCATTATTTGCAGTTGATCCCCTGAGTTGCTTAGCAAGGCAATGTCATTAGCAAATTGCAGATTACTGAGGTATTCTCCATCTACCCTTATCCCTAACTGCTCCCATTCCAAGTCTGAATACTTCCTCATAGTACTGGGGAGATTGTGTCTCCTTGCCTAACACCTTTCCTTATGAGAATTTTGTTACTTTCTTTATGCAGAACTATGGTTGCTGCGCAGCCACTATTTATATCTTCCAGCACTTTCATGGACGGCTTGTCTACCCCCTGATTTTGCAATGCCTGCATCACCGCCGATGTTTCAACTGAGTCAAATGCTTTTTCGTAATCAGTGAATGCTATGTACAAGGGCTGGTTATATTCCAAGCATTTTGCTATCACCTGGTTGATGGTATGAATATGATCGATAGTAGAGTACCGTTTCCGAAAACCTGCTTGATCCTTTGCTTGATTGCAGTCTAAGGTTGTCCTGATTCTATTAGCGATTACCTTAGTAAATACCTTATATGTAACAGACAGTAAGCTGATTGGTCTGTAATTTTTAAGGTCCTTAGAGTCCCCTTTCTTATGAATGAGGATAATGTTTGCATTCTTCCATGGTTCCGGTATCATCGATGACACCAGGCACTGCGTACACAGGGTGGCCAGTTTTTCTAGCATGATATCCCCCCCGTCTTTTAGCAAATCTGTAGTTATCTGATCCTCTCCAGCTGATTTCCCCCTTTTCCAACTAGCCCGTTCTTCCAACCTTTCCCCCTTTTCATAGCTTCTAATGCTTTCTTGACCTCGTCCTTTGTCACTGGTAGAACGTTTGACTGCTTTTCCCTGCCGCCAATCCCATTACGGGCCTGGCTAGTTTGGCTGCTGTAGAGATCTGTATAGAACTCCTCGACTACTTTGACTATCTTGTCCATATTCGTGATGACGTTGCCCGCCTTGTCCCTTATCGCATACATCTGGTTTTTGTTTTGTCTATGCCCAATTTCTTTACCGCTTTTAGGCTTCCCCCGTTCTCTACAGCATGCCCAATTTTCTCCATGTTATTCTTCCTTATATCAGCCACCTTGAGCTTATTAATTATCTTTGATATCTCGGCAAATTCGATCTGGCCTGTTGGATTGAAAGCTTTCATACTCCGGCATTTCTTATTCAAATCTTTCGTCTCCTTCGACAGCTTACCGGTATCCTCTCTAACTATCCTACCGCCTACTTCTACAGCACACTCGGTAATGATCTCTGAAATTTTATTGTTCATTGCTCTTAGGGTAACGTCGCCATCCTCAGTTAGAGCTGAATATCTATTCTGTAGTGAGATCCTGAATTCTGCCCTCCCCCTCACCGCTAATTCGGTGATGGGTTTCTTTCTTACTAATCTGTTGTGCTAATTCTTCAGATTTAGGCTAATTCGGGACCTCACCATCCTGTGGTCACTGCATTGCACTTTCCCGATTACCTCTACATCTTGCACAATGATGGGGGTTGAACACATTATGAAGTCAATTTCATTTTTAGTCTCCCCGTTAGGACTTTTCCATGTCCATTTCTGGTTCTTCCGTTTGCTGAAGAAGGTATTCATGATTCTTAAGTTATTGCACTCTGCAAACTGAACTAGTAACTACCCCCGGCTATTCCTAGAACCAATGCCATAGTCACCTACTGCCTGGTCTCCTGCCTGCTTTTTCCCTACCTTGACCAATGCCAATGCCAAGGTAGGGAATGCCAATGAGGACCATCAGAAATGGGACAAAATACTTCCGTATGTCACCTTCGTATATAACACTAACCGCAAGAAATGATCTTCACTCTGTTTCGTTTAGTCCATGGTTGCAAAACCATAACTAGGCTGGATGCAATGCTGCTTCCTGATACGTTAATCCGTCATGGATGCCAATGGAGTTCATGCCGAGGCCGTCCACCAACTTGAGCGACAGCATATCCAGTGCCAGCAAGAAAGACGCTCACCGGTATGATCTACACCACAAAAATGCAAGTTACGAGCCCAAAGGATAAGTTTGGATATGGAGCCTAATCCATACGAGGGCGGTCTGAAGAGCTACTTCATGGAAATTTTGGCCCGTATGAGGTGGTCCGCCAACTCAGAGAAGTGAATTATGAAGTTCATCCCCAGGGAGCTGTTTGTTCCTCTCGACGGCAAACGTCCAAAGTGGTACATGTCGTTTGAATGAAGGCTTATCACACCCATTAGTTGCTCATTCGGTTCTTTCCCCCCCAGCCACCTAACACTACCGTTGTTCCTTATTGCTCGGTTCCCCAGTTGTTAGCGCCGAGGCAGGCGCCTTTCAAGGAGGGGAGTAATGCCGTATTCCTAATTAATTTCGTAGTGCTGTCATGTGGCCATACTGCAGTACCGGACGCTTTAGCTGGCCTTAGCCATGCTAGTGACTCCGGTGTTTTGTCTTTCTTGAGTTCCTGGCAGCTTTGCCACGTCTCTGTGCCGTGTCACAGTGATTAAACCTACCTTCTGACCTACGTTGGCTGCTCTGGCTGACAGTGACATTTGGCACGCTTTTCAAGTGTGCCGTTCCATGTCTCCCATTCGCTGGTGCGATCAGCATGCCATTTTATTTGGCGTTCGCCGCCATAGCTGGCGCTTCATGCACACATACATTTATGCTCGTGTTTCTCGATTCATCGCTTTGTGCAGTTTTTCTTTGAGATCGAGATGCCAGAAAACAGCAGAATGTAACCGTGCATAAAACGAGCCTTTGGAAGCCGTCAGGAACGGGCATGGAATAAAGACCAGAAGACGTTGGCCACAAGCGTGCCGTCGGGACCTGTGTTACAGCCGGTGCCAGACTTGTTAGATGTGCAGGGAACATCAACCACATTGCCCAATGAAGACACCGCCAGTTCAAATTACAGCACGAATTGCACCCTGGATCATGGTACACCTCGTGTTGATACTGCCGCTACATACTACCCTATGGCGGAGCCGGCAAAATGTCTTAAGTGACCAGTGCAAAATCCGTTGACAGAGAAGTCACCTACCCAACACGAGTTTCACCTCGGTGTCAGCGTGGAAGGTGATGCCAGTACTGAGTTCGTGACTGTGGACATGAAAGTGTTGGCTTGCACACACGAAGCGCAGAACCTGCAAGGAGATCACGAAGACGTGAGCGGTCAACCACTTGATTGTCACAAAGGACCTTTTCAGGGCCACACAAGTGTTTCATGGTGGGACTCGGACCTCCTTGGCTCCAGACTGCTAGTTCCCTCAAGAAACTTTCAGGGCTAAAATACTGTGCTTGCAACTGGGCACACCTAGCCCTGTGCTCTCGTCAGTCAAAAAGAGTTCAACCCATACCTTCATGAAAATATCTTTTGCAATTTCACCATGCACCGATATTCAACGTTCTTTAAAACGTTTCCTTGGATGGAATAGGTGTTTTGCAGAGGGACAGATAATGAACATTCAAATAAAATTTCCAGCTGAATATTCTGCCTAAAATTTTCTGCAGTCAGTGCCAAAACCTCAAATGCAATTTTCCAAGTTTATATTTTTTGCCAACATGACTTACCTTACGGAAGTTTTCATTATCTTATTGCGGCATAATTCTATTAAGTTTTATACTCCTGAATTCGAGGAAGGAGAATTGAACTGTGCAGCTATGCTATTTTTATGGTGCTAGGTACATATCAAATTTTGATTGATGTCAGGCTGACAGTTTAAGCATTTCTGTGGCGGTAGGACCGTAAGTACCTACATACGCACTCAAGCACGTGTGCAGTGTAAACCTGATGTCTGCGCTTGCTGGCATTTTACGCAGTTAACCTTCGTGATGAGCAGGCTTCTGGAAAGGCTGGAAGTTATGGAGTCAACGGAGGCTGGCTCTTTTGGCAACTCATAGGTCGGACATGTCCACATCGGCTCCCGACAAAAGGGTCCGTAGCAATCCCAACTTCCATCAGACCACCTCCAAATTACCAAGCAAAGATCAGAGATGACAGGAGTCTGATAATATTAAGCTTTTGATGAACGGACCACTGCTTTTTCAATTATAGCCACAATTTCATCGACTACGCCAGTGTTAGGCTTAGCATGGCGGCGGAGGAGCGAGACTGAGCACCGGCAGGCGGCGGCAGCTACAGTGGAGGTGAGGATCTAGATATGATGTACATCTAGGCCAACATTTGGATCAAGAATGGACGGTACCCAAGGCCACGATTTATCGACGGACACTACACTGTGCCCGAACCTATCTCCATCTGACAGGGAAAAAGGCGGGATGCCGGCTGCCAAGACCAGTAAGGCCAAAGATACAAATTCCATGGACAGCACCTTTCAAGGCAAGTGGACGATCGTAGTTTCGAGACTATGGCAGAAAAAAGCAAAAAGACAGGAGCGGCAGGGCAAGATTACTGAGAATACGACAGGAAACACTCAAGTGGGCAAGACGGCGACGACGGTGTTGCCAGCCAAGATGGCCCTTACGGCAGTACATGACTCCAAGAAGGCAAGTGGCGTGGAAACCAGCCGGGAAGGCTGCGGAGGTAGCACCACCATGCAGAACTTCAGCCAAGGTCACGGCGCAGATAGCGCGCCTGCTCCAAGTGGGCACTATGGACCCGGTGGGGAGGGAGCGTGAAATTCAAAGCATATTAAAGGCAGAGGGGCGACTCAGGCGCGTCAGACTACTGCCGATGAATGATGCATAGATAATCTTCAGACCCCAGCAGGGCCTGGTGGTGAACAACTTGATGATACCCCAAGTGGCTAGCGCTATAGTGCAAGCCTGTGGAGGTCCACAGGATTTTCGTCTAAAAGACTTGTTGGTCCATCTCCGACCGGGATCCAACATCAATCAACAGCACCCCAGACATGCAGATAGCGGAGCGCATAATGAGCATCCATAGCTTGAATTTCGAAGAGACCACTCGGTCGACGCCTTCATGGCTACACCGGAAGAGTACTTCAAAGGGGTGGCCCGCGGCATCAACTCCGAGTCAACGGAGCAAGAATTAATGCAGAACCTGTTCGTCAGGACCCAGGGTGTGAAAATAATCGTGGCCAGAGCAATGAGCAAGTCCAAGTCGGCCCTCATTGTCATTGAGGGGCCAGTCATACTGGAGTGAGTGTACTACTATGGGGCAGATTCCATGCGATCTGTACAAGCCAACGAAGCATTTTTCCACACTTGCCAAAAGCCAGAACACTAAGCAGATGTATGCCCGAACACATTTATCAGCCCATGCAGAAGATCCATCAAGCAAGATCTGGAGGAGAGTGACGAGTGCAAACCCCAATGCGCTCTCTGTGGGGGAGCACACGAGACTGGAGCCACTGGCTCCCGACGCAAGCTCAAGGAGATCCCAAAGAAAACACAGGGCCATGGCAGAGACGCATAGAAATGAGGGGCATCATGAAGAAGCATCAGAGGTAGTTCAGCTTGGATGGGGAGGAGGAGACATAGCGTGAGCAGTCCAAGTCCCAGTCCAGGTCAGATTAAGGCGGAACCCAAGAAACTGGTGCAGAAGAGCAAGCCAGGCGTCTAGAGAAGAAAGAGAAAAGATCTTGATCAGGTGAGTTTGCCAGCATTGGCCTCCCAAAAACAGCTGGAGGAGGAGAGAACAGAAATTCTAGCCGAGCTAAAAGGAATTAGAAAGGAGAACACATTAGGAACAATTAGATCAGATGCAGAAGCACACTAACATTACACAAAACAAGTTCAAAAAATCCACACCATCAGTAAATCAGACTATCGAAGCCATAGGAAGGATAGTAAGGAGAAGCTAGCACAGCTGTTCCCATACATAATTGAGCAAATCCCGAAGAAAGCGATGGAGCAAGTCACAGCCTATATAAAGTAAAAGTTCCAGGTGATGCAAATCGAGATCACCAAACTGATTAGGAAGAAAACATCAGCTATCACAGTAAGAGAAAGGGCTGAGAAGCCACACCACAGGCCCGGATTGACCAACTTGCAATCCGAGTCCGATCATGACTTGACACCAGAAGGCGAAGCAAGACCGCCTAGAGATTTGGCAGTGGAATTGTAGGAGCATCAGATACAAGAAGGGGATGCTGTCACAGCTGCTGACCTCGCAAGCAGAACCATCGGCTTTGATAGCCCTAAAGGAGGCAGGCAGTTCCCCTTAAATTCGTGGGTACGTGGTCTTTGCTGCCGACGGCGAGAGCTGGAAGGTGGAGACAATATTGGAGAAGACTTATGGCCAATGCAAAGGGATTGAAACACCCCATCTGGTGGAGGTGTTCCAAAAGGGTGACAAGAAATGGCACTTCAGTTCTAAATCAATACAGCCCCCCCTCCTAGTGGAAGATCGACTTTGACAGGCTCCTCGAAGAAGCATTGAACTTGGGACATCGGCTAATTATATTAGGCGATTTTAATGCAAATGACCCGAACTGGGAGAACAAGAAAAGCCGCATTATTAGAGTGCCCACGAGAACGGTCAAAAGTGTGAGCAAGGACACTACCCCGGACCTTACAATGGTCAAGAACTTCGGCGATGTTGAGTAGATAAACGTGCTTAACGATCTGGGTAGTGATCACCATATAGTGAGCACAACCATCCGCATGTACAAGATTAGGCGTCAAATCGGTGCAGCCACGATTACAAACTGGCACAAGTTCAGAGAAGCGCAGGAGAAGAACCAAGGCGAGATCTAGGATGTTGATAGCTGTTGCGGAGTACTCCGGGAAAACAAGAAGAGATTTACACAATAGACAAACACAAATGAGGCCCCAGAAATAGACGCCAATCTCTCTGTGGGAAGGTAAAAAGGGACTGTTAGGAAGATGGAAGAAACAGAGGCACATCGAAAGCTTAGGCTGAAGACAGTCGAGATCAGACAGAAGGTTGCAAAGTATGCTGAACAAGCGGGAGCCAACTGGGGAAAATTCTGCAAATCACTGCAGGGGACACTCAGCACTTCCAAGCCACGGTGAATCCTAAAAGCCATCATGAACCCCAAGACCAAGCAAAAGGGTCAGAAGTCACTGGAGTGGCTACTACACACATTCCTAGGCACGAAGGAAGATGTGATCAAGGCTACCTACGACAAATGCTATGGAGTAGAGCTAGAGGATCTATCTCCAAACGCAGAATACAAAGACCCAAATCTGAAAATGGACGGGCCGATCACAGAGGAAGAAGTCCGGGTGGCAATAGCCAGTGCCACTTGAAACACTACGACTGGCGACAACAAATCACTAATGCCATAATTTCAGAACATGAGCAACAGAAATATCAAGGCACTGGAAGATTTCATGAACAAGCATTGGGAAGCTAGAAAGGTGCCAACGCAGTGGAAACACTTGGTGGTCAAAATGATCCCGAAACCAGGAAAGAAATTTGCAAAAAAAATTTGAGGCTCATTTCTTTAACTTTGTGCCTGGGGAAGATTTTCGAGAGGGTTGTCAATAATAGACTTCAAAATTGCTTGGAGGAGAGCGCTCAGATGCCAGACACCATGTTTGGCTTCAGGGAAAAGCTATCAGCCTAGGACGTTCTCCTGCAGAAATAAAGAAGAGGTCCTGACAGTTATCCCATGCTCGGCAGAACACGTGGTTTTGGCAGTGGACATTAAAGGTGCATTTGATAATGTTAGTCACAAGGGGATCTTGGACAGTCTGGCAGACACGAATTGTGGAACCAGTCTATGAGTGCGTTCAAAGCTTTCCGAGTAACTGGACGGCCAAAATCAAGATTGGCAACATAAAAACAGACACCTGCCCAACTAAGGGACGCCTCAAGGAGCAGTCATTTCGCCCACACCCTTCAACGTGGCAATGATTGGCCTGGCCAGACGACTCGAGAAGATGGAGGGCATACAGCACACTATGTTGCAGATGACGTCCTGAACGACCACAGGATCACTCGGGCAGAAGGAAGTGAAATTGAAAGAAGCAGCATCTGTCACAGAAGAATATCTAATGCAGAGGGGCTTGGAGTGCTCATCAAAAAAATCAGAACTGATCAGATTCTGGCGAGTGAAAGGCAACCAATCTGTTCCCACAGGCCAAGGCCAGAAGCTCGAGATCCGGCTACAAGGAGAGACCGTGCCCGAAAAGCAACCGTGAGGATCCTGGGGATGTGGCTGAAATCGAATCAAAAGTGCCAACACACACTTAATTTGCTAGAAACTGCGACCCAGCAGGTTGCCAGAATGATAGCGTGGGTGACCAGCAAAAAGATGGGAATGACGAAGCCGGACACTCCGAAACTGGTCCGGAGTCTTGTGATTAACAGAGTAGCGTATGCGCTACCCTACTTTAATATTGTTATGTTAGGCGATGCATGAGCTGATAAGGGCCTAAGAAAAAAGAAGAATCTCTGTAATTTGTGGCGAAGACGACGACGTTCGAGCAGTGTCGGCTGGTGCCTGCAGGAAAGGCCTGTGGTGTGAAAGCAGTCTCCTACATCGGCTCTCTGCAACCTCAAGCTGAACTACACCTCGTAACATCTCGGTGGAGGCGCTTTCAATCCCCTTGCCAAAGCTACTCGCATTTCCACGGCAGAAACCTGGATTTGTGCAGTGGACGCCATCTCCCCGAGCTCACCCAACCGGCTGCCCCAGTAAGCATGGCATCCCAGGACTCATCACCCACTACGCAAACTCCACCTGCCCCCATGGTCTTAACCAAAATCTGCCATCCACCTATTTTTAATGGCGAAGACAAGACAGATGTTGAAGATTGGCTCGATGAATACGAAAGGTGCAGCAAGAACAACCGGTGGGATTCTAGCATAATGCTTGCCAACATCATCTTCTACCTAGCGGGAACGGCAAAGACCGAGTTTACCAACCACGAACAGCAGATGCCTACTTGGGACATCTGCAAACAAAAACTTCAGGACTTGTTCGGCAAGCCGATTGGGCGAGCTCTAGCAGCCAAAAAAGACCTGTCTACTCATGCTCAATCGTCAACCGAATCATACCTCACCTACATACAGGACGTCCTCGCCCTGTGTCTAAAGGTGAACACCTCCATGACCGAAGATGATAAAGCGGGCCATATACTTAAAGGGACACTAAAGACAGCCAAAGATGGTATGAAAATCTAATGAACTACATTTGGTGACACTGTCGCCGCATATCCAGCAGCAAAAAATCGAATAATTACTGAGATATTGCGATAAGTAGTTGAGGTTTTTTCTTGTTCCCGCCGGTCGAATTCAAACTGTGGCCTCCAACTACGTAGTTGGCGTTGAGCGAGGCACACTATGACGTAAGCGGAGACTCCGTGATAGCTAGCGAGCCGGCGCGGCCCGTGGCGTCGCATCCCTCAAGGGCCAACTTGGCAACAGCGTACTCGCAATGACGGCCTCAGCCGAAATAAATAACACGAGCTCCTTAACGCTACCGCGTTAAAACGATAGAGTAATTTACCGAGCGATGGGTCCATAAAGGAAGAAAAAAAAAACATAGAGCGCTTGTAATGCACAATACTTTACATGTTTCTCAAGCTTTTGCGCTCCTTCTTGCACTGTGTATAAACAAATCGAGCCCTCGGTCATCGCAACGCTTCCTGACATGTTTACATACAAATAAGATTTAGTTACCAGCAAAATAGTGTCCTCGCTGCTGCGCTTGTCAGTTTTGAAGCTTCGTCGCACTTTTTTCCTTCAAGGTTTGTGCTACAGCTCCGTGTTCAGCGAAAATTACCTCCACGGTAGCAGAACAGGACCGAAGTGCCGGCGCCACTACATTTGCCAGCGCTGTGAAATTCCACATGTTAAAATGGATCCAGTGCACAATATAGTGCGCATAGGCATCCAGAACATTAGTTGCAAGACGTGAGAGCAGGCAGCATGCGCCGATGATGAAGTTGTAATTTTTAAACCGGCAGCAGAAACACTTTATTGTAAATGGGGCCATGACATAAAAATTAGAAATATTTCCAAGATTCTTCTGGTGCGGCGTAGACGAGCGGTTAGCGCCGAACGTTACGGAGCAAGCAGTAGCGAGTTCGAATCTTACCGCCTCTGGTCATTTTTTTTTTTTTTTTTACAAATTGAATTTCTTTTAACCTTTTGTAATGTATTTCTGGTGCTTCATTATTTTTAGTTTTTACTTTTTACCCGAGGCCCTTTTTTTTGCAGGGCGACGAGCGCAATATATCGACGCTCTCCTTGGTATGAGCGGCAAGTATGCCCCTTTTGTTTACGACGCCTGCAAATAGCACGTTGAAGGTCTTGTTGACGCAGTATATGTTGGTCAGATGTGCCATGATTTAGTGAACAATTGAATGATAATGCGGTTTTCCTTCGGTACTTAGCATTTGTATGCTTTTCGTGGCGTACGTAGCTGCAGTCAAGCGGTCAGCTCGCAGTCGAAGCGGCAACGGTGGCGATATGTTAGCGCAGAAGTGTGAACGAAGGAGTGTGTCGGCGGTAGCGGATTTCGCTCGTTCGTGCCTCCGAATGCTGAAATGGGAACCATCAAGGTGCATCTGCTGCTCCAAGCTCGTAATTCAGGCGCTGCAGGTTCAAACAAACTATCCGAGTGCGCACGAAATGCCCGAGCCGAAACATAACCAAAACTGAAGTGGGCGCCTGTGGCGCCTCCAAGTATATTTTTGTATTTGTCTTGCAACGTTTACGTTGTCTTTTCGCCGTCGTTTACGTATGATAAAAGCGTGTTATCATGTTTGAGAAAAAACGTACTACCGCATTCAAACATACAACGTAATTCGCATTTGTCAGCCTCCGGGATCCCTAGCGCGTCACGCGATTTGGTTGCGAGCCTCGGCCGTTTGGCTGTGGTGGCGATACCTGTATTTCTGTTATTCTTCTTTACTACCTTATAACAGCTCTGTTTTCAGTAAGAGTGGTCTTTTTGTAATCAGGAACTGGCATTCTATCGATGCAAACCCACTTCCTTTCTCTCTTTAGTGTCCCTTTAAGGGTATCGCTGATGACGCATTCAACATACTTCTCTGCAAAGACTGCTCTACGGTGGACTCAGTCCCGCAAGTTTGTCGCCGTTTCGAACAGGCGAAGCAGCGCTGCATCATCCATCGGTTTAAGCGCCTTCCCAAACGGCAACTACATCCTCATGTGACAATCTACCCACTTTGCTGCAGCCTTCAAGTCAGAACAACCTCACTACCATCGTCCGCAGAGAAATCGAGGCCTTGACTTCTGTTACACTTACATCCCCTCCTCCAGAGCCAACAATAGCTATGATAGAGACTGCTGTCCGCCAAGAATTCGCGAATGTGGGCCTCATCTCCAATCCTACCACGCCACCCCCTGCACCACAGCCAATACCAATGGTTGCTGCTGCCACAAGACAGGCCTACACACCGCGCTACCCTACCTGCAATCCTGCAGAGTGGCACATCTGACGATAGGCCTATTTGCTTCGTCTGCTGTTGGGCTGGCCATACGTCCCGCTATTGCCACAGCCGCCCGGCTCCCCCCTCTCGCCCCTATTACAGTCCTGTCCGCCATGACTACTATGCCCCACGGCGCGTTTCTGTCACTCCAGCACAGCTTCGTACTGAGAACATTGAGCAAGCCCGTCGTCCTAGCCGTTCGCCATCACCTAAAGCCCAGCATTCCCGATCACCTACTCCTCGCTGCAGCTTGTCCCCAACGTACCAAGACCCCTACTAGGGAAACTAGGCAATCCTCAACGTACCAAGGCCCCTACTCGAGAAACTAGGCAAAGCAGCAGCTGGACGTGACACTGCGCTACCAACCCGCACAGCCAACTGTGTTTCGGCCATCACACCACGCCGCAACCTGATCAATGTCCTCGTAGATAGAGTCCCTGTTCCCACTCTCATTGACACTGAAGCCCATATTTCAGTCCTTAGTTCTTCGTTCCGCCAACGCCTCAAAAATGTTCTTCCGCCCGCTAACACCTCTACAGTTCGTTTTGCTGATGGCAACACTGCTACCATCATCGGAATGTGCACTGCGCGCATTAGCATCACCGGCCACCACATCCCTGTGCTCCGCCGTTTTTACTACTTGTCCGCAAGACGTCATTTTAGGCCTAAATGTTTTAACAGCCCATTCCACTCTTACTGACTGTTCCTTCGGACTTCTGCGCCTAGCCTTGCCCCATTGTGTTCACAACCCTAGTGCTGACCATTCCCAGTCTCACCTCCGCTCCAGTACATTTACTCGCCTACCTCCTGAGGCAGCAGTATACGTGCCCATGTGACCTTTTCCTTCCCTTCCTGACGGCGACTACGTTGTCAACCCCCATCACCAAAGTCACTCTACAGCGCAATATTGTCTTACCTCATAACATTGTACTTGTCGCAAAACACCTCACCTACATTCCCGTACTCAACTTCAGCACGTCTTCACAAGTTCTCCCGGAGGGAATTTTTCTTGCCGAGCTGTCACCTTTGTCCAGCTTTACTATATCATCAGTGCTGTCCGACCGTCACGCTGAGGTACCTGCCCAACCAGTCCCGTCACATGGTCCGCAGGACCGCATCTCAGCCATGGTTGCCTCTGACCTGCGTTCCGAATATGCCAGTGCCCTTGCCGGCCCTCTGCAGTCATACGGCGACATTTTTGATTTCGGTTATGGATCCCTGGGCCAAACGTCCGTCGTCACACATCGCATCGATAAGATGCCTGCCCTATTCACCGACGGCCTTACAGAGTTGCTCTTTCCGAACGCCAATCATTCAGGAAGAAGTGAAGAAAATGTTGGCCAGCGACATTATTTAGCTGTCAAGCAGCCTCTGGGCATCTCCAGTAGTACTCCTCAAAAAGAAAGACAACAGCTGGAGGTCTTGCATAGATTATTGACACCTAACAAGATAAAAAAAAAAAGACGTGTGCCCTCTTCCAAGAATTGATGGCGCTCTCGACTGCCTGCATGGTGCCAAATACTTCTCCTCCAATGACCTCCGTTCTGGATATTGGCAGATCTCTGTTGACGAAAGAGATCGTGAAAAGACGGCTTTTGTCACCCCGAAAGGCCTCTATCAAATCAAGGTGATGCCTTTCGGCTTATGTAATGCCCCTGCGACTTTCGAGCGCATGATGGACTCCTTACTACGCGGGCTCAAATGGACCACATGTCTGTGCTACCTCGGCGTCATCATATTTTCATCAACCTTTGAGGGCCATCTCCATCGTGTTTCAGCTATTCTTGGCGTCTTCCGAAGAGCTGGCCTTCAGTTGAACTCCAAAAAGTGTAGCTTTGGTCGGCGGGAACTCTAGGTCCTAGGACATTTGGTCAACACCCACAGCCTGCTTCCTTCTGTCACCACTGCCAGCTCATGCTAGTGATGCCCTAGTCCAAGCTGATGCTGCCCGCGTTGTTGCTCGCAGCCGACTCTCAGCCTCCCAGCACTCCCAGAAACTTCGCTATGATTTCTGGCATTGCAACAGCCATTATTCTTGCGGGTCTCTTGTGCTGCTTTGGACCCCAGCTCGCCGCGTTGGCCTCTCGGAAAAACGTTTGCCCCGTTATACAGGACCCTACTGTGTTTTACGACAAGTGACTCAAGCGACATACGAAATTGCACCCTTGCATCCCGCACACCATACCTGTACACCTCGCACCAAAATGGTCCATGTTGCACGCTTAAAGCCGTACTACACAGACCCGGGTTTGGAAGCTAGTATGCACCGGAACGGTGCTTTTCAGCCGGAGGGGTAGTGTTACGTTAGGCGATGCATGTGCTGATATGCGCATAAGGAAAAAGAAGAAGCTCGGTAGTTTGTGGTGAAGACGACGACAACGTTCGAGCAGTGTCGGCTGCTGCCTGCAGGAAAGGCCTGTTGTGTGAAAGCCTTGTTTCCCGCATCCGCTCTCTGCAACCTCAAGCTGAACTACACCCCATAAAAACATGACCAAAGGAGAGGAAGACAGAGCGGACGCCATCATCAAAATGGCAGTCAAGACCACACTCAAGCTCCCCATGAACACACCAAACCACAAGCTGGCAGCCCTGGGTTAACACAATACAAATACAATTGGCAGAAGCCCAGATCAAGTCGCATCTAAACAGACTTCTGCAAACAAGGACGGGAAGATGGGTGCTGGAAAGGCTGAGGTAAAGCACTTACCTACAGGCTTATAACAGGACAACAGAGGTATCGTGGGAAGCCAGAATTTGGTGCGGAGTTCGGCCCATACCAAGAAACATAGACCCCCACCTACATCCGGGAAGGAGGCAGACGAGCACAGAGTATGATGAGAAAACATTGGGCCAACAAGTCACGTCAAGGTTCACTGATGCATCAAAGAGGGCGGTAACCACAGTCACGGACTGCGAGGGCCACGAGGTAGTTAGCGTCTCAATCCAAAACTGTATGGTCACCGAGGCAGAAATGGCTATAACGCACTGGCCATTAGGCAGGAAAGAGAAACGGGGGAGAGTGACGATAGTCAGATTCTCAATCCGCATGCAGAAATTTTCAACGGGGCAAGATATCCAAGACAGCACACCAAATCCCGACTTCCACAAGCGAGACATGCAAACACTAGTGTGGATTCTGGGGCACGCAGGGATCACTGGAAATTTTTACGCAGACAGGGTGGCTAGAGGACATAAAACCTACCGTGCACCTAACAGCCTCGCGTCAGAGGACCCGATTCCACTTGATCCCAACAACACCATAATAGTGTGGCACTACAGAGGCTTGCGGGAAGTATATCCAGAGCCACATAAAAAATGAGGCTACGGTTCTGAGGCGGCTACAGACGGGCACCTTCATTATTTACACATATTACACAAGATAGCATGACATTCAGAGATGAATGCCCATGGTGCGGGAGGACCCCTGCCCTGTACCACATAACGTGGGAATGCTGTGCACATCAAATACAAACCATTCCAAACCAAAATGAAAGGCAGTGGGAGGCTTTCCTGGCCAGCACTGACCAGGAGGCTCAGCTCTACTTGGTCACAAGGACTCGGAAGCTGGGGAAAGCCAGTGGTGCCCTGGACTGGGGGTGCCAACCGCTCGTCAGCCTCAGCTGAAGAGGCGAAGAAAAAGATCCCCAAGCATTTCATAAGTTTATTCACTCACTCATCATCGAGTCTACAAAACGAGATTTGAAGCCAGGCATGAAAAACTTCAGTATTACATTTACTGTCTTGGAAATAGGCCGGCCCAATGCGACCAAAGGACACGAAGTTCTGACATGCAAGGTGGCAGACCGATCCGGGTCGATAAATGTTTGTCTGGGATGAACCGGGCACACGCATTCAGCAAGGTGATATTTGCAAGCTTACCAAAGGTTATGCATCACTGTAGAAAGGCTGCCTTACTCTGTACGAAGAAGTCTGCAACATTCAGATTGGTTTTTCCTGCCACTCAGTGAAGCACCATTCATGAGTGAACCTAGAGTTCATGCAGCAGTTGCAGTTGAGACTGAATGTCAATGTTGAATGGGGGTGATCGCCAACTTCAGAGGCAAATGTGGCCAGTACCGGTCCCATGGGTGGCGCAGCCTTGCCCATTCCAACACCAAGCAATGGTCACCCTGGTGTAGTCGGCTGGGGTCCATGAGGACGGGGCCACAAAGGTATGCCCCAAAAAGCTCCCTGCGCGTGTTGCGCATGACAGTGGCATCAAGGCTTAACCAGAGAGAGGTATGTGCGCTGTTTTAGACGGAAGCAGTGCTTAACTACAGCACCTTTTAAACCATTATGCTCAGGGTTCTCCCCAGAAATTATCTTGACCACAAAAGCTGTTGGACATTTGTTAGCAAACAAAAAAAAAGGAAGATAGGATCAGAGGGGCGGGGGATGATGACGACAATCGCCTTTGATACAGGAGGTTGATCAGTAAATCTGTAGTCATTCGTAATCAATCCTGGCTGCATTTCGATGGCGGGAAATACAGTTGGCCATTTACAGTGCAATGTCAGTGCACGCTAGAGAACCCCGGGTGAGAGAAATAGTCCATAGCCTACCTCTGCAGCGCCCTCAGCCTCAGATCCTAGTCGTGGCCCAATGGTTTGGTCACCTGCCTCGGTTGCAGGAGGTGGATGGTTCGAATCTGCCGCTGGCCAACGGCTAAAAATTGATACAGGCTTCCTCAGACCTTGCAGCCAGGTTCTTCAGGGGGAGTGCCTGGGAGGAGGCTCTTCAGATGCGGCTATGGCTTGTGGAAACACTGTGTAGAAACTGGTGCATATGTGCAGTCACTGTTCGTGTCCCCGATGTAACCCCCCTCAGTGAGGCCGACCCAGATTACGAATAGCTGAGTAAATCCCCTTGAAGTTGAGCCCGATTCGTTGCCGTAGAGTAAAGAAGAGCCACATAATGGGCTTTTGCCGTGCTAAGCGAACTTATTGTTGTCCGATGGCGGAATGGAACACTGGCCATTGGCACAGCTATTTGGGACCTATGACCCCTTTCCCAAGAATTTCACCCCACTGAGACGAGCACCAAGCCGGGAGAAAGCTTGTACCCATTGAAAACTGGTGGGTACTCAGCGGCAGCGGGGATTGAACCCGGTACCTCCCGAATATGAGGTAGATGCTCTACCACAAGGCTAACACTTTGGCCTAGTGGTTAGAGCGCCCGTCTCAGCTGTGGGAGGTGGTTAGTTCAAAGCCCAGCGCCGGACACCCACCGGTAAAAATGGGTACAAACATCCCTCGGCCTGGTGCTCAGCTTTTTTAGGGGTGTGTGCTTGGGAGAAGCTCCGTAAACCCCGCTGCGCCCCTGGTGGGCCAAACCCAGTTTCAAACAAACACGCAGCCTGCAAAGGTGGTTCATGTTCATCTTGGTTCTCACTCTGAGCCTTGGGTACCACAGCAGTCAGCAGCAATGATAAAAAAAAGGCCACATATGGGCTTCTGGTCGCCCCATGGCGAATCGAATCACTGTCCCATTGGCGCTATTATTCAGGTCATGACCCCTTTCCCAAGAATTTCACCCTACAAGAGCAGAGCACCAGGCCAGGGGAAAGCTTGTAGCCAATGAAAACCGGTGGGTGCCCGACGGCAGAGGGGATCGAACCTTGTACCTCCCGAATATCAGGTGGATTCTCTACCACAATGCCGCCGCTTTGATTAAAATTATGGGGTATTGGCATAATAGAAAATTTTTATATAAAAATGCATCTCACTGACAATATATATAGCATAGCTCCACATGGCAGGCCATTTGGCTACAGCTACATTTTGATCAGAACAAAATAATATTGATGGTAATGGTCTTAACGACCTGTAAGAAATTGCCTAATTAGGCACCAGTTATGTTTCCATAGTATGAGAATTAAGACAGACTGAAACAAATTACATTTTTGAAAACAGTTGGAAGAAATACACCTGAATGTCAAACTTGATTACAATATCTAATAAAAATGCAAAATAATAAAGATGCAAAAAAAAAAATTATGGCCGATTTGCACGTGTAATCAAATGCAAAGGTGCGTAGCACTACTTATCCCTGCTATACCTTTCCATCGCTTGCAGTCGTGCATCCCGTTGTCCTTGAGTTTTTATCGCACGTTTGTTCCTCTTCACTTCGGTATCCATTTCACGACGACGTTCACTGTCGAGCAATTTCCTGAGCATGCTCGGCACATTTCCTTTTTTTGTGCTTCTAGGTTCTAGCACTATTTAGCTGCAATATCAGATTCAGTAGACTCACAATCCCATTGTACTTCAGCACACTGTGCACTGGGAACCTGTGCTGCAGTGCTCGATGGCCCTACTTTATTCATTGCAAAGCGAAGCAAACACGTGGCACAGCCGCATACTCAGCTTTCTTTACACCATCTTCAGAAATGAGTGAAAACAGGCACAATGTACCCCTTTACAATACACTGCTTTGAAGCCGAAAGGTATGGGGTGGGATTATAGGGGGAGAGAGGGAAATGAACTTGAAGGCGGAGGTGAGCACATGCTGCTTTACGACGCTGCGAGCAGCTCCGAGCCAAGATACAGGAAGCAACGCGAGTGAATGTATACTGTCCATGACGGCTAAGGAGTGACTGATTAGAGGGGTGAGATGCCGAAGTGGAGGACACGAGCACGACACACGACTGCTCACTGCGGAGCAGCAACGCCTGTGCAACACTGCCCAGTGACAGCTGCCACGACTGCAACAAACACACCCCTCTTTTAACTGTTTTATTCTCTCACTGGGTGCATCTATGCGGCTGCTCCGCCCCCTCAGTATTAAGTCGTGTTATACAGGCGTCGCCACTTTCCCTTCCTCCTCTTCAAGTTCACGGAGAGGCGGATGGAGAGAGAGAGAGCGGCTTCTGCTGTAGCTCTGTGGCCGCTCTGCCTTCTCAATGCTGAGCTGTGCCTGTCCCCCACTTTCTTTTTTCCATTTCACATTCACTAAAGATAGAAAGAGTGAGCAGCTTCAGACAGACATAAGTGAAATCCGTGATTGCGGCTAGTACTAATATGCACTAAAAAGTGATTTCTAAAAGGCAATAATGGCAACAGCAGAAATCCTCTATTGACTGTTTCTAAATGGTGCAAAAATTCATAAGCACCTGAAAAATGCATACAAAAAAATAGTCACTTTTTGAGCGGAGCTTCCCAACTGGTATGATCCCAAAGCTCCGAGCTTCAGAGCATGCGACTCGTTCACCCCGGCAAAAAGCTCAAGCCAATCCAATACGATATGGCTGCACGCACGCGCTTGGCAGCACAGCTCACCGATCACTTTTGCACTGGCCTTTGCTGGCGTGGTTATTCCTGCTTTTTGTCGCATACTACTCTCAAGCAGTGCTTCCATATATTTTTTGAGTACTCAACTCACGTGCGTATTGGTTCTATTGTGGCAGCTCAGCCATGCATTGGCGTGAAAGTAATATATCGCGCCTCGTCTTGCGGTTAGCCGGGTAGCAGCCGCGCGCTCAGTACAAAAAAGTCTGCATGAATAACATACTTGCCATGTGCCAGCTTAAAAAGAAAATGCACTGCAGAATATGATACGTAGCAAGGTAAGGCCAAGAGATTAGTTCAAGATGACACAGCACATAGAAGCACAGCAGCGTCAACCAGGCACCAGCCAACAGTACTCGAATGTCATCTTCACCAGACCCACGAGCTACACTGAAGGCCAGCTCATTGGAAGATGCCAATAGCCGAAACATGATGGAGGTGGCCCTCAAAGGTTGATGAAAATATGATGACGTCCTCGAGGTAGCACAGACATGTGGTCCATAACCCATGTAGTAAGGAGTCCATCATGCGCCCGAAGGTCGCAGGGACATTACATAAGCCGAAAGGCATCACCTTAAATTAGTAGAATCCATCTGGGGTGACAAAAGCCGTCTTTTCACGATCGCTTTCGTCAACGGAGATCTGCGAATATCCAGAACAGAGATCGATGGAGTAGTTGGCACCATGCAGGCAGTCAAGGGCGTCATCGATCCTAGGAAGATGGTTTGGTTTGGTTTGTGGGGTTTAACGTCCCAAAGTGACTCAGGCTATGAGAGACGCCGTAGTGGAGGACTCCGGAAATTTCGACCACCTGGGGTTCTTTAGCGTGCACTGACATCGCACAGCACACAGACGCATTGCTTTTTGCCTCCATCGAAAAGCGGCCGCCGAGGCCGGGATTCAATCCCGCGTCCTTGGGAACAGTAGTCAAGCGCCGTAACCACTGCGCCACCCCGGCAGGGATCCTAGGAAGAGGGTCACGTCTTTGTTATCTTGTTTAGATGCCGATAATTTACGCAAAACCTCCAGCTGTTGTCTTTCTTTTTTACGAGTACTACCGGAGACACCCAAGGGCTGCTCGACGGCTCAATAATGTTGCTAGCCAACATTTTCTTCACTTCCTCAATGATTCAGCGTTCGGAAAGAGCGATTCTAAGGCCACTGGTGAATAGGGCGGGCATCTCGAGTATTGATGCGATGTGTGACGACGGACGCTTGGCCCGGGGATCCGTGACTGAAATCAAAAATGTCGCTGTGTGACTGCAAAAGGCCGGCAAAGGCTCTGGCACATTCGGGGCGTAGGTCAGAGGCCACCATGGCTGAGATGCAGTCCTCCGGACTATGTGCCGGGACAGGTTGTGCAGGTACCTCGGCGTGATGTCGGATAGCACTGCAGAAGTAGTAAAGCTGGACAAAGGTAAGAGCTCGGCAAGGAAAATGCCATCCAGGAGAACTTGCGAAGACATGCTGAAGTTGAGTACGGGGATGTAGTTGAAGTTATTCTAGACATGTACAATGTTATGAGGTAGGACGATGTTGCGCTGTAGAGAGATGCCGGTGATGGGGTTGACAACATAGTCGCCGTCGGGAAGGGAGTAAAAAGGTGACATGGGCACGCATACTGAGATATACCTATCTCCCGCATACCTCGGGAGATAGGCGAGTAAATGTACTGGAGCGGAGGCGAGGCTGGCAATGGTCAGCACTGGGGTTGTGAACACAATGGGGCAGGGCTAGGTGCAGAAGTCCGGAGGAACAATCAATGAGAGCGGAATGGGGTGTTAAAAAGTCAAGGCCTAAAATCATGTCTTGAGGACAATAGTAAGGACGGCGAAGAGCACAAGGACATGGTGGCCGGCGATGGTGACGCACGCAGTGTACATTCCGATGATGGTAGCAGTGTTTCCATAAGCAACACGAACTGTAGAAGTGTTAGCGGGCGTAACAACGTTTTTGAGGCGCTGGCGGAACGACGAACTAAGGATTGAAATATGGGCTCCAGTGTCAATAAGGGCAGAAACAGAGACTCCATCCACAAGAATGTCAATGAGGTTACGTCTGGGTGTGGGGGTCAGTTCCGAGTTGATAGTCCGGGTCGGTAATGCAGCGTCACTCCCGGGCGCTGCACTCGTTAGTTTCCTGAGTAGGTGTCGGCGTACGATGGGGAGGAGCTGTGACGAGACACCGGTTAACAGGATCAATGAGCCAGTGGGGAAGGAGATAGGCTGGAGTGACGGGCAGTGGTGACGGTTCCATTGCGAGGCTGATCTGTTTGAGGAAGATAATGTCCAGGTCCCTCATAGGCGGGGCAGGGCTCCTATGGTTGGGCAGGGAAGCGTCGAGGTCCACTGTAGTATCGACGGTTGCGTTGTAATAAGAGCGAGGAGCTAAGAAGATGCAGCTACGGCAATATCGCGATGTGTGGCCGGCGTGACAGCAAATGAAGCAAATTTGCCTGCCGTCTGAGGTATGCCACTCTGTAGGATTACAGCTAAAGTAGTGAAATGGGGAAGCCTGGCCGGCGGTAGCAGCAGCCACTACAGGAACAGGGCGCGGTGACGGTGGCAGCATGGGGCTGGAGGAGAGGCCGGCGTTGGCAAGTTCGTGGCGAACAACGGCCTGTATCATGGCCATGGTGTCGGGCAGCGGAGACGTGAGTTGCAGGAGCCAAGACCTTGAGTTCTCTCCGGATGATCCGAGTGATGATCGCTGCATGAGAAGGCTGTTGCAAAGGCACCAGGTCAGCGCAGGATGACGTAGCCGCCGTGTTCAGAAGACGCTCAAAGCGATGTATGAGACGGTGTTTAGCCTGCTCAAATTTTCGACAGACTGGAAGTAACGAGTTGACGGTAGAGCAATCCGTGCAGAAGAGGATGTTCAATGCAGCATCTGCTATACACGTGAGGATATGCCATATCTTGTCACTTTCTGGCATGGAGCTGTTCACCTTGCGGCACAACGAAAGCACGTCTTGAATATAGGCAAGGTAGGACTCCGTGGGAGATTGGGTGCGAGTAGAAAGTTCTGTTTTTGCTGCGACAGACCGCCCAATCAGCTTCCCGAACAAGTCCTGAAGCTTTTACTTACAGATTTCCCAGGTCACTAGCTCTTGCTCATGATTTTGGAACCATGTTCAAGCTGTTCCCGCCAAATAAAAGATTATGTTAACCAGCATAATAGTCGCGTCCCAGTGGTTGTTTCTGCTGCAGTGCTGGTACTCATCTAGCCAGTCGTCTACATCTCGCTTGTCTTTGCCATTAAAGATGGGAGGGTGGCGGATCTTCGACAGTACCACTGGCTGCGCCAATGTTGCTGCGATGGTAGGGGCTGCCTCGGAAGTCATAGTTGTCATTGCTGACGTCGTCGTGAGCCCAGGTAGGTGTGGGCCACTGTGCAAATCCAGCTTTTCCTGTGCTATTTCGCTCTTCTATTATACTCTGTGCACAAGGGAATCTTTAGTCACCTCCACCAAGATGATATGTGGCAAAGTAAGGCCAAGAGATTAGTCCAAGATGACACAGCACACAGAAACACACCAGCGTCAACCAGGCAGCAGCTGGCACTACTCGAATGTCATCTTCTTCAAAACCCACAAGATTCTTCTTCATTCTTTATGCACATAAGAGTGCATGCACCGCCTAATGTAACAATATCGTGCCATTCTCCCTGACTTGGCGAAATTTTTGACGATTTCCCTGACATTTCCAAGTTTTCCCGGTGCATGAAATTTCCCTGACAATTCCCTGTTGCTAGACACCTTGAGCCTTGTCCTCCCTCAATCTTAACGCAGATGGTTCTGGTTTCACATTATGCATGGCCAAACCAGGTAAGTGCTACTTTTGAGCTTCCTAGGCAACAAAAGCAGCAACAATGCACAAGCTTTGTGTTGAGTTTCACCTCAAATGTCTGGTTTAGGCAGGAAAATTTTTCAAAACAGTTTCAATAAGTTGCTGGTAGCCATGTGAAAACAACTCAAGGTGAAAGCTCCCATAACTAAGTTTCAGAGCACAGATTGCTAGTAGAGTGTGCCGAAGGAATCACTAAACCTAGATGCGCTGTACATTAAAGGTATCATGTCACAGAGCACACTGGAAAAGACTGCTACAAATGAAAACTTCATAAACCACAGCATTGAGAGGTAGGTAATGTTCAGAGTAGACTAACACAAAGCCTACAGTAAACAGTACCGCATTAAAATACAGCTTTGACAAGCACACAAAAATTTGTTAAATTCAAGACTGGGCCAGCAAATGGTATGCTTTCTGTGCAGTGTCTGCAGATGCCCTAAGTCATGCATGTGATGGGAACTAGACTATCTAACAGCCCTGGCTTGTTGTAAACTATATCCTGCACCATATCAATATCTCTTTATTGCCAACATTACTGGCATGTCATTTCCGTTGCTAGCCGATGCAATGCAGTGTATAAGTGTGGCTCTAGCGGCCAACTCAAAACTTGATAACCTGCATACACACAGCGAGACGACGAGACCAGTCTCGACATGTTAACACTGCTCCGAAACATATTCTAAATAGTTTCTACCTTCTTTAACAATTCCAAATTTCAGGTGGAGAGAGAGAGGCCTTTCAGATTGAAACCAAGTCTTGAGGCTGTTGAGCATCCTGTATAGTATCCCCACGAAGGCCACTGCAAAAGGGAAGTAACGGTCATTTTACTCACAAGTCACAAACGCATAAGTAACTGATATGCGTCAAAAAAGCATCAGCATGGACAAAAAAAGTCACCAAAACCAGAGGTCCACTTAATTTACTAGCTTCAGCGAGAGGCAACAAACACGTACAATCAGTGTAGGTTGTTTAGACGTGCATTGGCCACCAAATAAAGAGACACCTTGATGCAGTTACTAGATTCTAAAGGCAATATTTGTGCAAAAGCACAGCAGTATAGACAAACAAAAAGCTGTAACTGACATGTAACCACAAAGCCGCCAGCTCTCTCCGAATTTTCATTTTTAGCGACTGGTGCACACTGCTTGACTGACTGCAACATCATTTAGACCATAAGACCCCCCCACACCAGACAAAATAAGTAAACACACAAGATGAAACACTGGCACTACTGACAACAGATTTTTGAATGAAAAGAGCCAAGGTATATATATGTATGCTCGCAGACATGCAGAGGCTTAACTGTACATTAATCCGATAAATCAGCTTGTTAACAAAAGACACGTGAAAAAACTTTTATCTCTTTCGCAGAGGGCAAGGGAGCTGTCGCTTAAACATTCATATCCCACTTTCCTCATCAAAAATGGCTCTAAGTTTCGCGAGCAGTTTTCCAAATCTTCTGTGTTTCAATCTTAACTGCAGCTTCATAACAACCAACAAAGAAAAGCAAGCACGTTTCGTCAGAAAATGGCACCTAGCAGGGTTTGCTAGTGGCCACTGTCGATGACACAGGGTTTTAGTATGGTCTTGCTGCAGCCAAGCTTTTAGGTTATCAGGAAGGTAGCGTCCACGCAAAGCCCAAACACCAACACCCAAAAAGCACAACTACCAAGAGAATGTGAGTTTGCTGGCCGGAAAACTGCTGCATATACAAGGCTCGCCAGACCACTTCACGTCCCCTCTCCAACAGCTGCACCACTAGCGGCACGCGCTGTCTCTATATGAAATTTTGGCTGGAGTTTCATGACCATAAAAAGCATGTGCCGTCATTGTGTGTTGTCATTGTTGTGCTTGAATTATCAGAAGCATTGAAGGACTCTGGTTATAATAAAGAAACCCTGACACGATAATTAAGGTAATATTTTGATGCAAGGAATTCATAGATGGTTTTGTAAAATTCAAGTTAAATTGAAAAGATCAGGGTGGAGCCTATAAACTATAAAAAATTTTAAAAGTTACTTGGCATCCTCCCGCAACCTATTACGGTGACACTTCCACGCATGCCCCTTCCCGCTGATATCGTTTGGGCTTTCTGGGTGCACCCACTTATTGGACAATCCCACATGAAACAAACCGGATGGGTTGTGGTGGGGTATCATCACAACTTGTCTTCTTAAGCCAGAAGCTTTAAGTCTCATGCCACATAGAACTGATGTCATGAGTAAAAAATTATTTGTTGTAATTAGGCCCACAAAGAGGGCTAGGAACGAAAAATGGTAAGGGTAACGTAGGAAGCGTGCAGGGTGGGTCAGAGAAATAACTCGAGTCACTGACATTCTAGTGGACATCAAGAAGAAATGAGCATGGGCAGGACATGTAGTGTGAAGACAGGATAACTGATGGTTGCTTAGGGTTGGATTCCAAGGAAAGGAAAGTAGCAGGGGGCAGTAGAAAGTTAGGTGGGCGGATGAGGTTAGGAAATTTGCAGGAGTCAAGTGGATGCAGCTAGCAGAGGACCGGGTTAGTTGGAAGAATATGGAAGAGGCCTTTGCCCTGCAGTGAGTATAGTCAGGCTGATGATGATAAATAAGGCATAAAGTGGTTAGGAATGTAGTGTCGTAACTAGAGCTAATAAAGGCTGCATATCCAATCATGCCTTGCTATTTGGTCAACATCCGTCAAGGTCCACTCATACCTTAAAGTCACCAAAGCAATGAGTGGGACAAAAGCCTACACAAGAGACACTCCTATGGCTGGGCCTATCCCTCCTTGCTGCCTCTGTCATGCCATCTAAAGGCATCACTAACAAACACCAGATTTGACTTTACGTATCAAAATATTCATGCAAAAACTGCCTTTGTGCAGCTTGCAGCGTGATGTCATACTATTTTGCTAATTGGCATGCATCTGCTAGTCAAGTTAGTGATAGGGATTCGAACCAACATATGTGCTTCTATTTGTATGCCCTAATTACCTCCCTACACCATATGACCGAAGAGCATTTTCAAAGGTTAAGTGAAGAGGGAAGTGTTAGAGAAGCAGAATGAGCACAGTGTCAAGCTACAGGTCGCGTGGCGGCATGCACCAAAGGAGAAAGCACTGGAAAGGCACTGCTACTCGAGCGAGTTTTCGCATTCATATATGTAGGCGATTCTAAGCGTCTTGAAATATATTTTTCTTTTTGTGTCAACAAGTGGTCAGATCCGGGAGTTATTTTTCATCCCCGATATGTTTGGCATTACTGAAACTAGTTTGAAAAATATGAGTATTGTGGAGGGGACTGATAGAATACCTGTTGCTCACTTGCATTTCTGTATTTAGTAAATAGCTTTCATGTTACCCTTAATTTTAGCACTTCATTTTTGCAGACAACTTGAATTGCTACAAGAAAATGAAACATGCTATTGTTCATGTCTCAAAGTAGATTACATTGATTGTCCCCTTGGTGGGGTTTATAGGGCCACAATCATTTTTTGCAGTAATATCAGCCTTCAAGTTACCATGCAGTTGACAACTTCAGCAATCTCATTTTGTGCTGCAAATAGTAAATTAGACTAGTAATTCTCGAGATTGGCAAATAATTACATATCTATTAATCACCTTTTCTAGGGTCTTCTACAAGCTAGCTAAAGACATGTGCTTCCAGGTCTCCAAGAAAACTGCAGCCCCTGCCATAGCATTCCAGATGGAAGAGCATGTTTTATTTTGTACGCTTTGCATACACTTGCTTTTGTTTAATATAACATTTAGCTTTTCTGCAATTGCATATGCTGCTCTATATTTATGAACAAATGTACCTCATTTGTTTTTATCTACATGCGTGTCTTTTATAGACATGTGACCAACACTGACAAATTTGTAAATCCCTTTATATGTTCAGCATTGGAAGCATATATAGGAACATTGACAAAAGCAAGGAATTTTCACTAACAAGGGTGCACATTGGGATCTGCTTGGCAAAATACCACTATGGTAAACGATGTATGCTTAGCTGTCATTGCTTGTTTCTAGTCATCAGTTAATGTACCACCTTACAATGTTCTGAGGAACAAGTTTCAGAATATTTTTCATGTTATTCCAGGGCTATATCTCATTATGATTTGCTTACATGTGAGACTCAAATTTCTAGCAGTATTTGAAGTCGTGCATAGCACAATTAAGCACTACAGCAAAAGATGCATGCTTAGCTGACATGCCTTTCTAATCCTCTTAAACTGCTGAACAAGTGGGCACATTTGCAGAGGGATAGAAAGGCATGTCAGCTAAGCACGCATCTTTTGCTTATTGTGCCATGCACAACTCCAATTTTGCTTCAAATTCAAGTATAGCATGCGAGGAAATCAGCCAGAGATAGTCCTGGAATGAAACGTAAATGATCCCGAAACTTGTTCTTGAGGAGATTCCGAGGAAGTGCGTTGGATGGACAAATGGATCTCATATGGTCTAGTTTAGAATTATTTGAGGACTACCTAAGGATGACCTAGCATTCTCTGAACAACTCTGCATTTATTGGGTTGTGTTGAACAAAGACAGCTCCAGAAGAGCCCAATTCGAAGCCGTTACTGATCAGCCTGCGCCCAAAAGCGAGCGTACAAGAACAAAAAAAAACAAAATGTCAGTTCAAAGCAAACACAAAAAAATATCACAAGAAATAAAAACAGCGAGCAAAAGCAAAAACTCAAATGCTGCAAGGATATGACGACGCAAAAAGAACAGATTAGTGCGTTTTTGGCTAGTGATTTATGCTTTCTAGGGGCTGGTGATGACTTCGAATATTAGGTTATATATTTCAGTCATAGACCAGATTTTACAGTATTTCACCGTTCCAGCCTCTTAAAACGTTAATTTTGGCAGTCATGGACTCCACTGCAACGTTATGGAATTCAAAATATAAGGCTGGTGTGCATTTCCTGATCTGCAGACACCCCAAATAAATTCCACACATACCACCTTAAGTTATATTACCACAAACACAGAAGCTCGTAACTGATGCACCTCCTACACTATCTGATGAAGGGGACATGAGTCTATTGAAGAGACAGCATAGATACATCACTGTGCATCAAGGGCACAACAAAATACCGAAAACTTCGAAGAGCTGTATAAAAAAACAAGCGATACATCCCTTAAAACCACATGCTGATCAAGACACAACTGTACTAGTAAAAATACAACCCACAAATTTCTGCGTGCCTGTTCTGCCACTTCAGCTAAAACCCTGTCAACGATGACACAGACAAATCTGGGTGCAGATATGCCTGCCCAAATGGACGTGTTAATTTGCAGCACCTGTCAATTAGATCTGCATTGAACACACTGGTGGCCCAATAAAAATCTGAACATTTAAGACAATCTCTGTGTTGACAAGCGCCCATGTGCTTTTCCTAAGTTGCATTAGTTGTGTTCAGGGTTTTCCCCAGAAACTTTTGAGAGGTGGACATTTGAGGCCCAACAGGGTGGGGAGTGGTGGTATAACCTGAATAATGACAACACAGCCTACATCTTGAGAGAGAGAAAAAAATCAGATACAGCTTTGGAGCTCTTTCTTTTAATAAAGTAAAATCTCGTTGATTTGGCCATCAGAAAAAATTTTCGAATTAGGCGATAGCCTAAAAAGCTGCCAAAAACTGTTTGCATCACAGCAACTTTTTCTGATCAACCCCTGGATTACGGCTGTGTATACATTTGAGATGAAAGCTATGCAACAGTAACAATGTTTTGTGGATTCATGAAGTGCTTTGTTTTCTGCACACTGTACAGAGCGTTACAATCACCACTGTGGCCCTATTCGCAGTGCAACACAGTAGCAGCGGTACGTTGTAACAAACAGCCCCCTTGCATTATGAAGCCTCTTTGCATCGCATGGACTGTGACTCCTGCAGTGAAGCATCCTCAAATAACAAAGGTTCAGCATACTCGAAGAGCAGAGCAAGTATGTGGATGCAAAAAGAAAAATATGAGCAAGCGTTAGGACAGCATGACTCCTTTTCAAAATAGAACTAAAAGGCCAGTGACGCAACTGCAGCGTCTGAAACGCCGTGACTGGCCCCATAACAAGTTACAGAAAGTGGTCTCCGAGTATGGCAAACTTTTGCGGTTAATCGGAGCATTTTGCACAGCGTGGCACAAATTTAATAAATTCCACTCTTATGGCGCAGCTTGGCGCAGAAATATGCAGCTGTCAGTGCTGCTACTGCCAAACTGTGATTTGGAGCAATTTTGGAGCAGTAAAAAATGGACTTTGGAGCACATTGGAGCAGCTTGACAAGTGATTGGAGCACTTTGGAGCCCCTGTGTGCTGTTTCTAAAAGGTCCGTTGCTCACCAAGAAGCCAACACACAGCTCAGCTATTGTGAACAAGTCGATTTACATCTACTATCTTGCCATTGCCTTCCCTATCCATTATTTCAAGGTGTTCTGCAGCAAGGAAGTGTAACACTAAGAAAGCAAGAAGGAAAGAAGCCAACAGTCGGCGAGGCCAAGGAAAGCGTTGGGGATGGTACTTTATGTTTTTTTTTTTTAATGTTTACTTGGATAATCACAGAAATTAGTAATGTAATCTGTTTAGGAGAAAGATAATTAAGCACAAAGTAGAAGAAAAAACAACGTGCCGATGGTGGGAACCGAACCCACGACCTCCGAATATTGCGTCCGGTGCTCTTCCAACTGAGCTACATCGGCCGCTGTCCCCCCTGCTACTTGCTTCGGTATTTATGTTGTCTGTATACGAACCTTGAGAGCGTTCACCAGCACCGCCCTCAACCATAGCGGCGGACGTGGAACGTCCTCAGTTACCGCCAACGTCACATAGAATGTGATCAAGAGCGAGGGCGAAAGCTGTGCTAGAAACCTCTTAAGCTACCTATGGCTTCAAGACTGCCAGAACCGAGACCCCCATAAGCTACAAGCAGATCAATTAAGGGGAAATGAGGGTGCTGGTTATAATACATGAAGGAAAGAAGCCAACAGTCGGCGAGGCCAAGGAAAGCGTTGGGGATGGTACTTCATGTTTTTTTTTTAATGTTTACTTGGTGCTCCAAGTAAACATTAAAAAAAAAAACATAAAGTACCTTCCCCAATGCTTTCCTTGGCCTCGCCGACTGTTGGCTTCTTTCCACATGCCGCGTGTGACGCCGTTTCGCGATCACCGCTGCCGCCGTGCAACTGGTCCTTTGACTGGTCCTGTTTTGAATTAAAGAGCACCACGACCACCGCCGCGCAACTAAGTTTTCCGAGTGCTCGATCTGTCACGCCCCTGAAAAGTGCTTAGGTATCACTTTTTCATCTGCATCATCATGATTACGATGCTCGTACGTTGCAAGAATCACCTCGAGGGAATTGTTCTCTCTCCTTCTGAAATGTCGAGCATCACCGACTACGCCCTTATCGACCCATCGTGGAGCGCCGCCACTTCGTCGCTGATAACAGGATGCCGCGTCACCGGCGCGCCTCTTATATGTACCTTTCTTTGGTTTTTAAGCCAGTATGACGCTCGAACCTAAATGTTCCCCAATTTACGCCGTGGTCGTCACGACATCGCTAAACCAGCCAGGCCTAACGCCTAACTATGCGACCTTTTCAAAATGGTGCCAAGCCACAAGCAGTTGACGCCGGCAGCCAACCAAATGTGGTCATTTGGGTCACATGCTTTCGGAGCCCAATAGCAGTGTGTGTTTTGCGCTAATTTGTCCTTTTGTTTTCCGCTTCGTGTGTTTGCAGATGCCAATCGTGACATGGGAATAACATGAATCCCGATCTTGAACGAGACCGAAATTATGCCGGTGGATAGCGTAATTCTTGGTATGCAGCCGATAAAGCTCAGCGCGATCTGACCCAATTTAAAGGGCCGAACGTTAAGATTCGCAGTTTGGAATGCTGTAACATGCAAAATATGCAGTATTTTTCAACAAAAATTTGGAGATAGTTGCACAAACATCCTAGGACCGCGAAAATGCAGAAATAAAAAAATCCGATTCTTAAACCGATTTTTGGCCACAAAAAGCCGTGTCCTCCCTTCAGGCGATCGTACCTGCGAAGCGCATCTAATGTGTGGCCTACAAACATGGATGCCTGACTAACCCAGCAAAATAATGTTTAATACTTGAGGCACAACAATTTTGTCAAACTGCCCTGCTGCTCCCCGATATTTCATGACTGAGTTAAACCGTCTGTATTTTTTTCCGAACATGACCGGTAACCCGAACCGCACCCGGGAACAAGTCACCACATCTGAGTTTTTTTTCGTCGACGGCGTTTCTGCTAGCGCGCAACAAGGGTGTTAAGCAGCAGACGCAGGAAATCACAGCACTGATAGGCCAAACCACCCCAATCACGCACTGGCTTCCTTTATCTGCTGCTGCCTCATCACACCTCCCTTTCTAACCACCCTAGCAAAAGCTAGCAGCACCCTGTCGGCAGCGACAAGCCACCCTGCTTTATATATTACCTTGCTCAAATGGCTATGTATGAGATTGCATTCAATGCAATAGATGACGCTACACAACTACAACTTATCATCATCATCATGATACTCCGGTCCACAGCCTATTCGCCTCGACTCTGGCTGCTCTGATCCCTCTACAGCCCTGTCGTTATCATCATCATTGCTTGATAGATTCATTTTGGAGCACTTTGGCGCATTTTTGGCAGTTTGTATCATGATGGCGCAGCAAATCGCATTTGGCACAGAATGGTGCAATTGGGGCAAGAGTGGAAGCACTAAGCTGTATCAAAATGCAGCTGTTGCCCCCCTGCCTCTCCCTCCCTCCTGGGCCACCTTTGGGGATCGAAGGGCAGGAGCACCGTTGTGCAGTGTGAGCCTTCCAATTGCCTTTCAGAGTGCTGCAAACAGCTTGTGGAGGAGAGTGTATGCAAGTAGGCACCCTACAGTTGCAGTGCAACAGGTGCTAAGCTCGGCTGTTTTTGTGTCTCCTCTTGCCTGGCACCCAAGAACTGGTTTCAATGTAGCCTAGGGTACCTTAGGCTTGTGTGGCATTGCGCAATGGCAGTAGAGCTTGGTGGAATTCTCCCGTTGCCCAAAAATATTTGCAAAAAGAGAAACCTAGAGGGCACTAGCATTTGTTCCCAGCATGCCCCTTTACAATCAGAATTCGAGAATTTTTAAGGCCCCCACAAAAATTTCACAACTCTTAAGGTTTTCATAGACCTGCTAGAAACCCTGGGCAGAGTATCATGTAAGTTTACTGGGTTTAACGTCCCGAAGCGACTCAGGCTATGATGGATGCCCCTGAGAGTCCTATAACTAAAGCAGCAAGGAAAGGGAGCTTTACACTAAAGAGTAAGGAACTGCAAAGTAACATCACATGAATATCTTCCGACTATGGGTGCAACAACATTCAAAATTTCGAACAGCTTTTTGAAACGTGTTTGCCATCCGATTTGATTTGCACCGTACTTTTACTATTTGAACCTTCTAAACGTTTAGACATTACAAATTTCTAGCTATATACACTCGCAGCGAAGCATTGTGACATTCTTATGTGGCCGTTACCTTGCAACTGTCACACAACTTAGCTGGCTCTGTTCAATCACTAACCAACTGGGACACAACAAAAGCCCACCAAGTGATGGCTGTGACATCAAAGTGGGGTCACATGAGGGATAAAAAAAAACCTGAAGTAGAATCGTTGCTTCTCCCCCCTTTGTGATTCCAGTTTTCAAAGGCTGGACATATAGTGCTCTGGTAAATAAAAAGGGCAAAGTATCAGTTGTATCCTGCACAGCTTAGCATGTTATCCTGCACAGCTTAGCATGTTTCACTTCTGTGCGGCACCACTGCTCTTGCTGTGACTACCTTGAGAGAGTTGCATGCTTCCCGGCGGCGCGTACGCCTGCCATGGCTGAACCAGCCAGCACGAGCGCCACCAGTGTGCCACATCCACCATATCAAATCACGTGAGCGTGTACACTTGGGCGGCATGTGGAAGCTGATCACAGTAGCAGATCGCGCTATAACTCCGTTATCGGCATATAAGCGAAGCATGGGGAGCAGCGAAGTTTGTGATTCAGGGTGTCTAGCAAACCACTATTTTCAAAATGCCTGACTTTTCCACGTTTTCCCTGATTATTTCAAGGCAAATTCCCTGACGAGTGAAGAGGCTCAAAAATGCAGCTACTCATGATAATGAGCATAGCCGAATCATCATCATCATCAGCCTGATTATACCCACTGCAGGGCGAAGGCCTCTCCCATATTTCTCCACTTAACCCGGTTCTGTGCTAGCTGCATCCACTTGACCCTTGCGAACTTCTTAATCTCATCCGCCCACCTAACTTTCTGCCGCCCCCTGCTACGCTTTCCTTCCCTTGGAATCCAGTTTGCTACCCTCAGCGACCATCGGTTATCCTCTCTTCGCACTACATGTCCTGCCCATGTCCATTTCTTCTTAATTTCCACTAGAATGCCAGTAACTTGAGTTATTTCTCTGACCCACTCTGCACGCTTTCTATCTCTTAATGTTACCCCTACCATTTTTCGTTCCATAGCCCTCTGGGTTGTCCTCAACTTAAGTAGAACTCTCTTGGTTAGCCTCCACGTTTCAGCCCCATAGGTGAGTACAGGCAAGATGCAACTGTTGTATACTTTCCTCTTGAGCGATACCGGTAAGCTGCTAGTCATAATCTGCGAGTGCTTGCCAAATAATCCCCAACAAAAAGCTATTTATTAAGCATATTCTCCAATTTACAATAGTGAAAGGCTGTTATTAGTATTAATGAAGGGTAAAAATGTCGCAAGTTTACTGAAATTAAAAGTGCACTGATGCCAGCCTCAGCAGAGCTCTTTGATACTAACAGTTGCAAAATTTCTTATAGGCCCCATGTATTAGAAACCGCAGTTTTGATTGGTCGAAATTCGGGTGTAATAGAATGCCTCGATGCGAGGCAGCCTAGGTCGCAGCCGGTCTCGAGGGAGAGCGCGCTCTCTTTCACGACTAGCCGCGCCTAAGTGTATAATAGTGGCAGCGCCCGCAGCCATTAAAAGGGGACTAGGGTCTTAAAACTGACGTTTTTAGTTATGGCTAGAATCTCACGAAAGTTTGCACACAGGTGTGGTTTTCTCTCCTGATATCAAAAATGTGATAATTAAGCAGGTGGTCTTATATCAGAAGTTATCTTACAAAGTCCAGAGCATAATTAGTGTATTTCTTACGCAGCTTTAATGGACCTTCTCATTGCATTTCGTTGCTTTTAAGGGGAGATGCGCCTCGAAAAAACTTTTTCTTTGATAATCAACCTAAGGTTATGAAACTGGCCATTTATAAGGTTTTTAATGCTGATTCCAAATGTGTTTTTAAGTTTCTACATTCCTTTATTAGTTTTTGTGGAAAAGTATCTGCAAAAGCACAATATAGAGCCTTTTGTGCACAGTTTTTTGATAATGAAATGTATGTTTAGACCAGCCTGCAATAGCTCATTCTGTTGCTTTGGTAATATAGTATGTTGAAAGCTACTTCAAATTTATTCATTTTATCCTATAATTGTAAAAACAATTCAGGAACACCAATGTGTATATTTTGGGCACCATGTGTGAACATTCAAAATTTTTTTTGAAAAAAGGTTGGAAAGGTTTTATAATCAGATAGATAACATTCTACATACTTTGAAGAGGCAGTGTGCAAATGCAAAATTTCATCCATATCTGACTTGAAAGTGGTTGAAGTTTGTTGCACAAAATGTAAAAAAAGCTGAAAATTACGAATGGAGAAAATAGCATTTTAAAGTTTCAAACATCTGTATTTTTTCATCAACACAACAAAAGCACATGAAACTTCTTGCCAAAATGGAGAAATAAGTAGCAAACACTGCTATGTTCATTAGAACTCCCTTGGCCCGTAAGTTGACCCCTAGAGATTTTCTCGAACAGTCTGTCAGTCAAGCTCTCTTCACCATATACGGCGATGCGCTCGGGCTATAGCAGTCTGGCGGAGTGACATTTTTTTCACCTTTCTCTGGTCCCGGGAATCACCCAGGATATCAAGTTCTTTTGATGGCAGCCCACCAAGCTCCTGAAGTACTTGTTCAAAGCTTGTGTGTCCTCTATTATACCATAAAACAACAATGGCAGTTGCTGTTTCCACAGAAGTTCTGAAAGTAAACCGGGTCTTTGGGCACAGTAGCCAGATTTTACTGTTCAGAAGCTAAGCCGCATTTTGGGTTTTCCCCTGCAAGCAGCGAATACCTTTTCCTTAGTGAAGTGCTTGTATATGGGCAACAGAGCTAGCCCCTGTGCCTTTGTAAGAAGTGGGGTGTGGTCCAGTGCAGGCTCTCTCAGCGCTTCGACCTGTTGGTGCCTGCACCACGATTCCACACCTTCAGGGCAGAACTTTAGGCTTTCAGCATTATTTCTGGAACAGGAGTGAAAATATGACGCCCAAATGGCACGATACATTTTCCGGACATCACCGCTGTTGCTTGTGATAGCAATTCGATAGTAGTTTTGCAACTTCTGAAACTGCCTACTGTTCAACTTCTCACCACTTGGAAGAGGTAAGTTCAACTTCCCAAGTGGCGTACCTAGGCGCTTGGCCATATGATTTGTACAAACCTCCTTCTCAATGGAGGTTCAGCCATATACTTTGCCTGAGAAACTGCACTAAAGGCTTTACTGTCCCCATCACTTAGGAGTTTGGTGAAGCACAGTGGTGTCTTCTGTGAGGGGGTCCGCGTCCATATGCGCACTGCTGCCTCCGTTTCCATGGCGCGAGAGGAGCATTCGGTGTTTTTCTTGTTAACCGGGCCATGAAACACCTGCGAGATTTCTTCTTCGCTTCCAAGATCTTGGTGCCGAGTACACGCAAGACAGAAGTTTGACAGGCCCTAAAAATTGAGGCACGAACCACTGTCTGCAGACACAGAGGTGCCAGTGTCGTTATGGCTCTTGTGGCCCCGTTTCTGCCACGTACCATTAACCATAACGGCAATATCTGTGTCCCTCACCCTTTCTTTTGTGAGAACCCTAGCGTTCTTCATATTTTCTGTCACTGCTTTCATGGCCGCACCATGAACTTTCTTGCCGATCGCAGCAAAGTCTGTGTTGTAATGGGTTCAGCAGGGCAAGATAGCACAAAATCACGACAGCTGTTCGGGCCCCGATGCCAATCGCACGCGCAGCCACCACGACCTTCATGTTGACGGTAAAACTGTCGCGAGAGCTTCCACTCTGATATTCCAGATTTCCGTTGTGGGATTGGGGCTTGCTGTGGCTGCCCTTTGTGCGGCCGCCACCCGCTTCCCTGTTCTCTTTCCCTTCCTCCCGCCTGAGGCGGCGGAGAGATGTCCGGACGACTTGTCACTGTCGCTCGGACACAACTCCGCCCTGGCGTCCCAGTGGCTGTTCTCATTGGCGCCTCTTGGCGGGAACACAAAACCGCTTTGACGGCCGCGCTCGCGAAACCTCCGAGTGGGGCCCAGGGAGAGACCCCTCCAAGACATCACAAGGTGCGTACGCTACTGTTCTTGGCTGCCGGCCTTTGTCCGCGCAGACCAGTGTGTACTCGAGTTCGTCTGTTCTGGGTAGTACATGAGAGCGCAGCTCGAGCCTGTCGATCGTGATCCAACAATCTGCGACAGGCGTACCTTGCGGTGGTTGCCCACTCTCTCAGAGGAACCCTTTGGTCACCGCGAGAGAGAGGTCACAGCACACCCTTGCATGCTTGCGGCACGCACTCTGTGTCACTTCGTGCGCGCAGGGGAGCCTTGCTCCTCGCGTGCTCCTGGGACACGGTGACTGAGTATGTGTATGTATGTGCGTTTGTATATATGTGTATGTGTGTGTGTGTGTACCGCTGGAGGATGGCGTTTGAATAAATGTTTCCTTTGTGAACTTGGAGGTTTGTGTCCTTGCAGCGAAATGCTCTCCTCCCTGCGGAGGTTGAGTGCATGCTGCGATGTTTCAGTGTGCGCATGGTGACTGCTGATCGGGGCTTCGGCTCGCGCGACGCTCGAACCCGTGGTAGTTAGTGGCCTATGCCCACGTAGAAACCACAATTGGCACCAAACGTGAATTGTCCCTGGCTCCATGAGTCGTTGGACAGCACATCGGCAGAGTTGAAGGCCTTGACGATCCAGCTCATGCGCCATGCCTGCCGCCCCCTGCGCGGCACTCGGCAAAGGCACTGAAACACGCTACATGGTTCTTTGAACCACCCCGCGGTGCAACTGTTGACCATATGCCTGCGCTGTTTCAGATTTACGCCGTTGCGGAAGCAATATACGCGACGCTGCCGCTGTTGGCATCTCCGCACAACAGCACTTGTAGTAAAGCCAGCGTGAAAACGCGCTGCAACACGAACGCTGGTCGGCAGTGAACAATGTTTATTGCCCAGAGCTGAGATTTTAAACCTCTCGTGCTGAGAGGGTTACAGAAGAGGGAGAGAAGCGTGAGCGACAGGAACGCAGTAACGCGGCTGCCTTCAGCACAGGAACGCAGGCATGCGCGGCTGTCTTTGGTACAGGAACGCAGGCATGCGGCTGCCTTCGGCACAACCCAAGAAATACAGTTCTCCTCCCTTAAAATTGAAACCGCTGTACCGGTTTTCTTATTCTGATGGATCGTCTGAGCGTGGGCTGCAGGGGTTCAGTCAATTCCGACGGAACCAGTGGGCACTCCGTTGTTGCTGCAGATGGTACTTCACTCGGGTCAGCTGCTGACGCTTGAGGGCTTTGTTCTTGCTACGATTCAGTAGTCCTGGGTGTATGCACTGGTGGCATATCCACACTGGTCACCTTGTCAGCACCGCCTTCCAACTGCGTGCTTGCAGTGGCCTCTACAGACACAGTCCTTGGCATAAACTCTCGACTACGGCGGACTTGGTCGACGTGGCGCTGCACTACTCCGGTTGGCATGTTCACTGTTATCATTCTCGCCCCCGACGTGGTCTGTACACTGCCAGGCACCCATCTTTGGCCGGCGCCGTAGTTCCGCACGTATATGCTGCTGCCTGGCATGATGGTCCAGTCGTGAGCGTCCGCCGACGAGTCCGCATCTCTGGGTGGCAGACATGTGTCTAGCCGGGAATGTAGCCGATAGCCGAGAAGCACCTCGGAAGGTGACCTTCCTTCTCTTTGGGGGGTCCGCCTGTAGTTGAATAACAAACATATGAGGTTGTCTTCCAGCTGTCCGTCTCCCATTTTCTGCAACCAGTCCTTCACGGTCCGAAACGCTCTTTCTGCTGCTCCGTTACACTGGGGAGAAACAATATCGCGCAGGTGCACGATATTGTTTCTCGATACGAAAGTGGCGAATTCCTGACTTGTGAATTGTGTGCCATTATGGGATTCGATTGTGCGTGGCACGCCCAACCGGCAAAACATACTCCTTAGGCATCGGATTGTACTAGCGGTATTCCCGTGCTTCAAGGGTACTGCTTCAATCCATTTCGTGTGGGCATCAACCACTATCAGTATCATCTTGCCACCAAACGGCCTGCAAAATCGATGTAAATACGAGACCACCGGTCCGCGGCCTTCGGCCAACTCACTAGTGGGGCTGCCGTAGGCATTGGCAGGTTTTGTGTGCAGTTGCGGCACTGCGCAGACAAGTGTTGAATGTCCCTGTCCAGGCCTGGCCACCAAAACAATGAACGCGCGACAGATTTCATTGACGAGGAGCCCTGATGGGTTTCATGTAGCAGCTGCAACATCCGTTCCTGCGCTTTCCGCGGTATCACCACTCTGTTGCCCCCGTAGATAAGACGGTGAGCCTACGATAGCTCCAGCTTACGATCAAAAAACGGCAACAAGTCTCTCGCCATTCCTTTAGTCGTTTTAGGCCATCCATACAAAATGTAGTGACACTGGCTAACCTCGGGTCTTTGTCCGTCAGCTCTTGCAATTTGCGCGTCGTCACTATACCTTCTCCCAGGGATTCCAATGAAAGGACATACTCCGGCAGTTCACCCTCGGTCCCCGGTTCCGTAGTCGGCGCTGGTAGCCTGTTGAGGGCATCTGCTGTCAGCAGCTGTTTCCCTGGCACGTACTGTAACTTGTACTGGTAGCCATCCAAGAATAGTGACCACCGTTGAATTCGCGCTGTAGCCATCGGCGGCGTCTGACGGTTAGGCCTGAGCAGTCCCAGCAGTGGTTAATGGTCGGTCACCAGGATAAACTGCCGACAGAACTTCGGCGTCGCAGTCTCCTTGAGCTTTAGGCTGGCTGGAAGTCTCTTGATGAGCCCCTGGTCTGTCGAAAAGACATCTTTATACACAACGAGCAGTCTGTTCACCATGTGGTTGCTTGGCACGTTTCTTAATGTCGAATCCGGTGCAGTGAATTCTGTCATCGGAACGCCCATCCTGCCAAGTGCCGCAATCAGATTGCGACAGCACAGGTTCGGTCCTGAACAGTCAAGCACAATAAGTGGACAGGCTACCGACACATTTTTGTATCACACCGGAAGTTCGAGTTCGCCAAGCACCGGCAGTTGTCCCGTGTAACATGACAACTTCACATGTGGCGTTTTCAAGCGTGGCCACTGCGTTCGGTGTCGGTCGTAAACGTTCCGTGATATGACGCACACCGGGGATCCTGTGTCCACTTCCATTTCCAGGTCTATTTCCCCCCACCGAAATGTGAGGCGAAACGGTGGTTCCAACCCATTTTTCCTTCCCGAAATTACCGTCCAGACGTGTGCCTCATCCTGGTCTTGTTGCCAGACGCTGTTTCAACTGTCAGTGCCTTGACACTCGCAGTTCGCCTAGCAGCATTTCCATCTATTCTGGCCTTGTAGCATTTCTTTGCCAAATGACCACGTTGCCTGCAGTGGAAACATCATGTGTTAGCCCAGCGGCAGGCGTTATCACCGTGTGTCGCGCTTCCACATTGTCTGCACTCTTGCACTGCGCCGCTGGTATGATTATCTCACGATGAAGAGAGATGACTGGCTTGCATTCTTAGCACCATTGGTTGTTCTGCATTAATATCGTTTGCATAGTTCTCGGCTGTTTCTGCTGCTATTGCCAGCGTTTCAGCCTCCTCCAGTGTCAAGTCTTTCTTCGCCAGTAACTGCTTGCATAGGTTAGTTGAGCGTACACTGCAAACAATTCTATCCCTCAGCATTCGGTCTAGCGCAGTCCCAAAATTGCAGCCGTCTGCTATGCGCCATATTTCGACCAGAAATGCCTGCATTGCCTCACCCTCTTGTTGACAACGGGTGAAAAATTTATAGCTCTCCGCTATCTCGTGACGCTTCGGGTCGTAGTAGATGTTTAAAGCTGCGACTGCTTCGTCATAAGTGAGGGAATTCAGCGTCCGAGGTGCAATTCGTCCCGCTAACACTTGAACAGTCTGCGTGCTGAGTGCTGCCACAAGCAGGCTAGCTGCCATCTTGGGTCGGTAATAGCATTGGCTTCAAAATATGCTTCAGCCCTTATAAGGTACGCTTTCCACTTATCTGATGTGTCGTCGAAAGTCGGGAGCTGCAGGCAGGTCATAGCTCTCGTCGGTGCTTCACGTTGCAGCAGGCGGTCGGCTTCAACTTTTACCGCATGGGTAATTTTCGAACTCGTCGCCACTGTAGTAAAACTAGCGCGAACACGCGCTGCAACACGAACGCTGGTCGGCAGTGAACAACAACGTTTATTGCCCAGAGCCGAGATTATAAACCTCTCGTGCTGGGAGGGTTACAGAAGAGGGAGAGAAGCGTGAGCGACAGGAACGCAGTCATGCGGCTGCCTTCAGCACAGGAACGCAGGCATGCGCGGCTGTCTTTGGCATAGGAACGCAGACGCGCAGCTGCCTTTGGCACAACCCAAGAATATACAACAGCACCCGTACCCCGCTAACAGTCATTTCTGTTTGGGGAACGACAAGGCGTTGGCCGGGCTTCCTGTGGAAACCGCGCTGACAGCGCGCTCAGTTGGCTGATGCGGCTCCGTGAACTTGCGAGCCGGCTGGCACAACATTCTCTCCGGGTACAGCATTTCGACTTTTCGGTGGAGTATCTAAAGGGAAGATTGAATGTGACAGCTGATGCGCTATCCCGTGCCCCACGCGCCCGCGGCAGCGTCTTTACACTGGCAGGTGAAGAGGGCGAAACAGCGGACGAGCCGTAGATCGGCACGGAGGGGACGCCCGCAGACGGGTTCCTCATTCCACTATCCAGGTAAGCAGCGCTTCGCAAAGCAGGCAAAGGTGAAAGCTCTTCGTGAGCACCTCTGAGATGCCGATGCCAGTGAAAGTTTTGCTGCGAGCCTGCGAGGGGACAAAACCAGGCTCTCCTTTGGGATGACTGGGATCGTTTTCAGCCATCAAGAGCTATGATGGTCCAGCAAAATGACCCGTTTTGTCGCGATGTCAGCGATGGTCTCCGGGAGACGAAGCGCCGTTACGCTGCTTGTATTTCAATGGGCGCAACGCCGTTACGCTACTTGTATTGAGCGGGTGCAGGGGGGCACAAACCAGCGTGTGGCGCGGCGTGCCTCGGGGATTCATATTTGCTGGGCCATGATGGGCTTGTTCTGAAACACATAGCCACGGATGATGAGTCCATGAACCATTTGAAGTGACTATTCCCCAATATCTGAGCAGCGCTCTGTTGTGTTTCTCTCACAACAAACCATTGGCTGGCCATCTGAGCGGCTCCAAGGTTTTAAGAAACTGAGTCGATGGGTGACTGCAGCCCGGCATGAAGCGCAACATTTTCCGCTGTTGCCATTCCTGCCATGTCTGTCAAATGGAGAAGTCGAGGGGTGGCAATCCACTGGGCATGACGAAACCAACTGGCAGTGTGCGTCCATGGCAGATGGCCACCTGCGATTTCATGGGGCATTTCCCCAGTAACAAGAAGGGGTGCATTCCTGGAGAATCTTCCTACAGAGAATGCCAGCCATGCCTACATTGCAGACCTGAAGGCCTACGCGTAACGGTCTGACTAGCTTGCGCTGGTGCCCATTGTCACCACCGGCAAGCACCAAGGCATACCCGATGCGGTGGAACGCAGCCGTGCCCCGCACCGGTACAAGGTGAGGCAACGTTCACCTGTGCGATTGATGCCGGACGGCAGGCCTTTTCCACAACCGATGGCATACCGCCTCACCGAGCGAGCTTTCTCGTCGAACCCTACCCGGAAGCAAGGTTGGTCCTCCCTTTTCTGGCAGCTTAGTTCCAGCCTGTGTGCTTTTATTTTTGTTTGTGTGTGTGTGTGTCTCTTCACATTTTTCGCTTTCTTCTGTTTTCGTTCTTGCCTCCTATCTTGTAAATATTGTACAGTGAGTGTCTTCTTTTGTACAGCGCGTCTTTTCTCTCCTCTTTCCGCTTGAACTTTCGAGTGTTTCTCATTAGGCAGCCCCGTCTTGCGGCTGTTCCTGCGTGTGTGGAGGAAACGGGGTCATTTGGGGATGGGGAGCGTGGACGATGCCCCCTTTCACGGCCACCGCCATTGCGAAAGTGTTTGGGACAGGTCAGCTTCTGAAGGTCGGCGCCACCCTTTGTGTGGTGTGTGTGTGTGGCTGTGGCTGTGCGTACGCGTGCCAAGAGCGGAGGCGATGACATTGTGCCGTGTGTGTTTGCTGGCATGTGCTGAGCGTGGAGGAAAGAGCCCCGCGCGGTCACCACATGAGCCCCTTGGATCGCCGCGGAGTTTCCACGCCTGGGCTCCTTCGGCGCATTCACTGTCCCTGCACCTAACCTATACCGCTACCGACGGAGATCGTCTGCAGCCAACAATTGCCAACTGGCCACCTAGAAGTCGATGTGCGGTGAGTCACCGGTCATCGCTGGCTCCCTGAGCTGCACCGACGAACTTTGGGACTTCAGTACATAGTTGTTCTAACTTCGCCTTCGGAACTTTGTACAACGGGATCTTTTTGGCTGGATCGGAAGCGTAGTTTACTTGTTGTGTGAGGATAGCATTCTTTTCTTCATGCTGGGGACTGCCACATGTTATCACTGATGGGTAGGAGGCCAATTAAGGAGAGGAGGATGTGGCATTTGGGCTTGCTGCGGCTGCCCTTTGCGCGGCCGCCGCTCGCTTCCCTGTTCTCTTTCCCTTCCTCCCGCCTGAGGCGGCGGAGAGATGTCCGGACGACTTGTCACTGTCGCTCGGCCCCAACTCCGCCCTGGCGTCCCAGTGGCTGTTCTCATTGGTGCCTTCTGGCGGGAACACGACACCACTTCGACGGCTGCGCTCGCGAAACCTCTGAGCGGAGCCCAGGGAGAGACCCCTCCGAGACATCACAAGGTGCGTACACTACTGTTCGTGTCTGCCGGCCTTTGTCCGCACAGACCAGTGTGTACTCGAGTTCGTCCACTCCAGGTCGTACCTGAGAGCGCAGCTCGAGTCTGTCGATCCTATCCAACGATCCGCTACAGGCGTACCTTACGGTGGTTGCCCACTCTCTCTCAAAGGAACCCTTTGGTCACCACGAAAGAGGTCACAGCACGCCTTTGCGTGCTTGCGGCACGCACTCCGTGTCACTTCGTGCGCGCAGTGGAGCCTTGCTCCTCACGCGCTCCCGGGACATGGTGACTGAGTATGTGTGTGTACTACTGGAGGATGGCATTTCATTAATGTCTCCTTTGTGAACTTGGAGGTTTGTGTCCTTGGAGCGAAGTGCTCTCCTCCCTGTGGAGGTTGAGTGCATGCTGCGGTGTTCCCGTGTGCGCGTGGTGATGGCTGATCGGGACTTCGGCTCACACGACGCTCGAACCCACGGTGGTTGGTGGCCTATGCCCACGTAGAAACCACACCGCTGGCGCTATCTGGAAGTCCACCAGGCACAATGCGCCTCGAGGTGTGCACAGCAAAAAGCGCTGATGCTGGGCACTCACTATTTTTACAGTGCAGCTAGAGAAAAGCCAAAAGCTCCTTTCGCTTTTCCGCCGGTTCGCGTACTGCAAGGGTACAGGTGCAGTATCTTCACCTGCAGCCAGTAGGGCAAGCAGCCCCGCTTACCAGCCCCATAAGCACGCTGACCTCGCATATCGCAGCACTCATAGAGTGAAGACGACTGCATGCTGCTATCTTCCTTGAAGAGTCCAATCTTCACCTCCGAGGCACTCACAAAGTTTACCATGGCATCGATCTCGTCCGAGTGCCCGTTGGCCTGGCTAGGGCTAGCTTGCGTCGGGTGACTGCATTTCGCTGCAGTTTTCCGGAGAGGCCCGAGACGGCATCCTGGGTACAAGTTCTTCATCCGAGACTTTCGAGCTCGGAAGTCATGATTTTATGTGTCGTTCAGTGCGAACTCAGCAAATGCTGAAAGGCCGCTGAAAAGAACTAGCAGAGCACGATGCAGCACGATTGAGATGCTGTACAAAGCGAAAGCAGGAGGTAGGCTTCACCACAGCGTCGTATCAGTCCGGGCCAATGGCGGCCTCTCTAGAGCACCACGTGATTTAAAAGGCCTAGTAGGAACTCTCGAAGCATGCATAAAAAACGTTTTTGTTTATTATTTTCAGCTGATATACGCAACTGCGGGAGATGCTATCTACAAGAAAAAGGCTTACTAAACCTCTCCAAGCAAACGGCAATCGCGAGCGATACAGCGTTCTTGAGATTCAGGCACTGGAGGGTTGGCAATGTGTGTGGAAAGTAGCACTTTCTCGAGCTACCGTGGTTGAATAAAATGAACTTTTTAAACTTAGCGATCGAATTTTGCTTTGATATTTCAGGAAGTTGTAGCTAAATGTCCAAAAATAATTTTACAGACAAAAACTCAAAACTGAAATGAGTTTTCGGAGTAATTTTCCTCTAGAAAAAAAAAACAGCACCAGGCTTAGACAATGTGCACTACACTTTGCTTGCCCATCTTTCTGAAGCTTGTGTCGAAGCGCTGCTGAAATTATTTAACGGGGGACATCCCTCAGAGAATCACTTTTTATTTGTCGACATATCTGCAGCAGATTTGCATCGTTTGTATATTTTCTTGCGCCGATTCTAAAACTGCAAAATGTTTTCACCTATGGCAGGTAGCTTTAAATACATTAAGGAAAGCTGGTCTTCTGTCTATGTCTTCAGATTTCCTATGCTTTCATGTAAAACTGTTTCAGAATTACGAATTTCCATATAGCGCATATATCAAAATAATGTTAAAGAAACATCAATATTACAAATTTGGCTAAAATTAACAGTGCCGCAGATCGCAATCGCAACTCTCGTGTGAAAGACAAACTGCCGTTTCTATGTGTATGGTCTGCGGGCTGTAGCAATCATTATCAGCATATCTAGTGCCAGCTCCTACCGTCACCATAAAGCTATGGTTTAATATGCAGTAGCCAGCAGACCTAGCTGCCTGTTCTTTTTCTTCCTGTGTTGTGTGTCATTTGCCGGTCAGCCACTCATGCCATTCGTGTGTGTGGGAAGGTCTTTTTTTGTCGCAGATTATCCTATTCCAAAGTCTGTGCGACATCTGACGATGACTTCAACCAGCAAGGGTGCCAAGAAGATAAGAAAGCAGCTTTCACTATAAGAAATTGACACAGGAAAGAAGGTCATCGGACTCTGCAGACAGCTAGCATTGCCCCGACTGCCACTATCATTTTGAAAGACCAAGATAAGATTTTCAAACTTCGGGGAACACTGAAGATAAGCTCATATCGAACTCTGATGTTTTTTTTTGCACATGGACAGTGTACTTTCATTGCTCGGTGCAATCATGCATCCAATGAGGCGTTGCAGAAAGTGAAAGGTGCATGTGCAGTAGGGGTATAATGTAGTATGTGGACGTGTTGCTGCACGCGGCAGAAGAAAAATAACTGATTTCTTCAAATAAAGCAGCTTTGAAGTTAACATAATATTTTCCTTTGATCTCTTACTTGTCTACACATGTGCCTACTGCCAATGCATCATTTTCATACTTAGGTTTGAGCACAGGCTTATAATCACAGATTTTTCATTACGGTATTTAAAAATAACCAACTATCTTTTGCGGTCCCGCAGAATTCATTATATCAAGATGTGACTGTATCTGGACGTGATTGCAATAGAAAAGCTAAATGTCTTACTGGTTGACCAAACAATAGGTCGCGGCCACAGCTTCAATACAGCATCATGTCTGCATACAATGGACGGCTATACACGGCTGCTGCTGATATAGTTCTGAAGTTCTGTCCCCATTAGATCTGTAAGATACTTTAGTGCAATATTCTTCACAAACCCTGATACACTGCACTATACACATAGCACGGCTGTTAAAACGAACTCTCATATAAGATCAGCAATGTAAAACCATTTGGCTGGCCTCTTATAAGACTCAATATAAAAAATCCAATTCTTTACAGCTTTGCGGGTACCGTCAAATCTCAATATAACAAATCCCGCGGGACCGCGAAAAATCATTCGATATTTTGAAATATTGTTGTAATGAAAAATCTGCGATTATAAGCCAGTGGTCAAACCTAGGTATGAAAATGACGTACCTTGGCAGTAGGCACGTGTGTAGACAGGCAAAACCTCAAGTGAAAAGGTTGCACTAACTCCAAAGCTGATTTATTTGAAGAAATCCATTATTTTCTTCTGCCGAGCGCAGCAAGCACGACCACGCACTACATTACACCACTACAGCACATACACCTTCAGCTTTCCGGAACACCTCATCGCATGCGTGATTGCACCGAGCGATGAAAGTACGGACTTTGTCCATGTGCAAAAAAAAAAAAAAGAGAAAAAACATCGAAATTTTTTATGACCCCATCTTCAATGCTTCCTGAGCTTTCAAAATCTTGTCTCGGTCTTTCATAATGATCGCGGCAGTCGATGGGGCAATGCTAGCTGTCTGTAGAGGCCGAATCGCTTTTTCCCTGTGTCGATTTCTTGCAGTGAAAGCAGCTGCGTTCATATCTTCTTGGCACTTCGCTGTCTAGTATCATCGCCAATCTCGCACAAACTTCGCAATAAGATAATCAGCAGCAAAAAAAAAAAAATACCGTCCCGCACGCGCAAATGCACGAACGACCGAGTTGCGTACGGCACACAACACAGGAAGAAAAAAATGCAGGCAGCTAGGCCTGCTGGCTACTGCGCAATAAATCATAGCTTCATATTGGTGCTAGGAGCTGGTCCTAGATGTCCTGATGATGATAGCTACAGCCCACGGACCATACAGACAGAAACGGTGGTTTCTGTTTCGTTTCACGCGAGAGTTGCAAGCTTCGGTGCTGTTAATTTTAGCCAAATTCGTAATACTGATGTTCCAAAATTATAGAACAAGAAATAAAATATGTTCGTTATTCTGAAATATACGCTATTTTGAAATTCGTAATTCTGAAATAATTTTACATTGAAAACATGGCAAATCTGCCGGGGATTCTTAAAAAATTCGTTAATTTGAAAAGTTCGTTATTGTGGTGTCCGTAGTAACAAGATTTCACTGCATTTAAGTCAAGATGAACTTTTTCAGCAACGGCATGCAACGGCCATCCTTTGTCCTTCATAGGGCGTTCGTGCGGTACTAGAGAAAGAAAATTATCAGGGGTCTGAGAATGGTATTTACCATTCGCATATGCTCAAACATTATGAAATGCCCTGTGAATTTGCAGCCAAACTTTGCATGCATTCTAACTACATTTGGCAGTCAGACTAACTCGCAATTATTACTTTAACTATGTGCTGTTTACTTGCACATTATAAAGCTGGGATGCTGAAATGATGAATCTGGCATAAAACCGATTCACTGACAGCCGTTGCAAAGTGGCCGCTGTCAGAAAACGAAAGGACTGCACAGTGCTACGCTGCAGTTGATGAATTGCTGTGAACATGCTAGTGACACGTCAACCGACCGCCAGCAATGCTCTCATTATTGATCACAACAATAAGAGACGCAGTATGCCCTCGAGCAGGAATTGCAGACCATAGCAGTGAAGTTTCATCTCACTTGGCTGTGGTCGTTTCCCAGAAGCCACTGCCATACCTAAAAGTATTTGTTTATTAGAATCGGGGAACTGCGCATTTTGGCCATGGGATAAAAAGCATGAACCCCGAAACTAGCGTGTGAAACTGCCCTGAGTACACCACAGCCTGTGTGCAGAGAAAATGAAACCATGTCAGCCACTGGGCACAGTTTTGTTTTCGATGCGTTGGCCTTTTTTTGCAAAACATTTGACATCAACGCTGTTACATAATATCAGCAAAAAATAAGAGCAGGAAATTCTGAGTTTTTGAGCAGTAAAATCCAAATTTGGAGGTCAGCAGAAAAAAGCTGCATTTTGGAGCACAAATACAAAGTCTGGAGCAGTTTAAAAGGGAAGAAATGTTACTTCAAATACAAAAATAAAAATGTGAATATCAGGCTACATGAATGTCAACCATAAAACCAAGGAATTTATTTTCTTTTAAATATGAGAGTGAGATAAAATATGCTTCCCTCCCTGCATCTAGTGTGCCTTGACAACCTTAATCATAAAATGTTATTTTGCTCGCATGACTCAAACTGTTTTATGAGTCATACCCATAACTTAGAACAGCAAAATTCAAAGCTGTGACTGGGACCAACCTGTGCCTAAAACTGAATGCAGTGCAAAAACAAAAGAAAAAGGAAAGCGGCAATAAAAAAACTGGACAAAAAAAAAAAAGGTGGGCAACTGAGTAGCAAGGTGACAATCGCATTAAGGTGCTTGAGGGCGAACACAGAGACAGAACAAAAAAAGCGAGCAAAAGCAGATTAGGAAGTGAGTTAAGCAAAAAAAAAAAACTGCCGAGCTTGTCTTTGGGCTGTTGTTTACACTTTCTAAGGGTGGACAATGACTTGAATGTTTGGTTATTTTGTGCCAAAGCATACACTATAATACGGTCAAACCCACTTATAATGATGCTGGTTTTCACAATATATCGGTTACAACAATGAAAAGCTACTGCACCGTCCACTTTTGTATGTTTTCTATGGTAAAATAACCCGCTAACTACGATGTCCCCATGCAAGCATTATCGGTTATAACAATGAAGTCTGGCTCCTGAGTGCTCATGCCAAAAGGTAGTGGAATGCAAAATCCTGGAAAAGGAAAAAAAAAAAGAAATTCCAGCAACTGCACCGTCCCCGCCGCGCACTCATACATTCGAACCTGTTTACCGGCCTTCGCATCACCAGCCTCGCGCATCTCTCCCGTCGCCCTTCCCCCCCCTCCGAACACAAATGGGCTGCAGCTATAGCTCTATGCTGCGCCACCCTCCGAAACATGAATGGACCTTGTCAATGCTCCGACAGCGCAGATCTGCTCGTTCCTCCCTAATTCTGCGCAGTTCTGCCAGCGGATTTGGTTATATTAGTTCATTGCGTCGAAGTCACTCCTGGCTACGTGGTTTCTCCGTCTCATCTGAATCACCACCGAAACGAAAGATGGCTGATCCGCTAACTGATGCACAGCTATCGATCTGGAGACGAGGTGCAGTATTGTGATGGACTATACCAGTGCCTCCTTGAGTTATCTGATTGCAGCGTTGTAGGTTTTTCCTCCTGCCAAACCCTCTCCCTCTGCTACCACTCCCTTTTTTAATAGGGCATAATTTTGGCTCCGCCACGCGGCTACGTCGCAAAGTTATTCTCTAGCAGCATGGCTGCCGAAATCCGGAGGGCATTCTAGCAAACGCTCCTCACGCCAGCAGAGCAGCCGCTTGCAGGCAACTTCCGCAAATTTTAATGGTCTTGAAGGTGTTTCAGACTAACAGAAAATCAAAAAAGGTCTAAGAATGCAAAAGCGCGCCTGCATATGCTTCGCACGCACGTAACAGATGTATTGAGCGCCACCACACAGTCCCTCAGCGAAACAGACCGTCAATTTCAATACTATGGAGCCAGGCGCGACGCTGCAGGCACTGTTCTCCAGGAGGCACTGACTATACTCCATCCGAGTAGTTCTCTTCAGCACTACCAAGGCTACGTTGCGCGCTGAGGCAGTGTCCTTACGCTGCGGAAAGTAGTTCTAGAATAAAATTCTCCTCCATGATCAGAGAAGCGTCATACAATTGTCTTTTAAACAGAGTTTGTAAGTTCACTAAAACTTGTTAAGGCTACCATCGACGGTCAGCGAACAGCTTTGCCGGTCGCCGTAGCCGAGACTGGAATAATCGGAAGCGGGGGGGGGGGGGGGGCAGAAGCAGTGTCTGCGTACTGTTTGGCTTGTACTTCACATTCATACCAGCAAACCAAAACAGTAGTGTTATCAGAAGGACTGCCTGCTATACTCGTGTAACAGCAGCATGCCTGCACAAGTGTGCAGCTTTCGGCAACGGCGCCTCCCGCGGGTGCGCCGGGCGACAAACTGAGCTGCTCCCCACCTGCCGTAGTCGTCGCTAGGTCTACCCGGTTTCGCTGACCGGCACTTCGCGACGGGTCAACATAAACAACAGCAGAGCAATCCTGCTAAGCTGAAGAGATAGTGTCCGTTTAAATTTTCTAGCTGTTACTAGCGCCACTTCACGGGCAGTATTTATCAGCCTTCATGCATACCGGCTGGCCAACTGCATTCACGTACAGAGGCCGCGTCCTTTGCGCTTGCCGTGTAGTGGCGCCGCTGCTCCTCAGTTTTGCTCCTTTAGTGCAATAAACCACCTTTGCAGTCAAGGCCTTGGAGGACTGCCGTGTGACTGGGGTGCAACACGACCGTCGTGCACAGGCTCATTCGTATCTGCGGTCCTCGGGCAAGCTCGTGACCGCACGCTCTCGTCTTCATAAATATTTACAGCCCCACCACGTAAAAGGACAACGCGCGTCTTGCATGATAGCTGCAGTGTATAAAAATATTTGCCCTGCAGTCAGTGGCAGTAAAGTACACTAAGGACGGGTGCTCATAAGTGTTCGAGAACAAATACTCCAAGCGCGCTAGCTATTTTTGTCTACCCATGCATGCCCACACTGTCGCTCGCACGTATAATTCCACTGCACACGCCCCTGAGGAAACTTTTAACATGTGATTAATACATAATACTTTGTGATGTAGCCAAACACATAACGTGAATGCTTACCGACAAACTCGACGGCAAGACAGTTAAGGCTGTCTCACCACATATCGCTGCTTTCATGCCAACATGGATCCATATACAGACCTCATCCGACTGACAGAGCGCAGCGTGAAGTTTTTGGTAGGAAACAATTAATATGAGATTTCTACCTTACTTCAATGTGTGGTAATGAACACAAAACACCCGTGTTTGGTGACAGACACAGCCATATGGGTACCACTAAGTCCGTACATGCACACTTATATAACCGTTCCAGATCTCTGCTGCATACTTCTTATTGATGAATGCACTCTAGATATAAAAGTGCTAATATCGCGTTATTGTTCATTCAGTGTTCGCTTACGGTAGTAGGCTGCATTGATTTAAACTATTTTCAGCTATATCTACATAAGCCACAAGCAGACGACAAGCAGACAACGAGGCGCAGAGGAGCATGTGCCCTCCTGACTGGCTGAGAAAGTGCCTGCCTTTTCTGGTGCTGAAGCTTAGTTATGTGGTGGAGTATACAAAGATGGTAAGAAAGCGTGCGGCTTGGTTAAGACGTATGCACTATCGCAACCGACGGTGCCGACGATCATCCGCTCCACTGAGAAGTTCGACAAAGAAAAGTGCTCGCTTGACTGTGGGCACAAATGCGTTCGACAAGGTGCCTTTGAGGAGGTAGAGAAGGCCCTCTACGAATGGTTTCTTGGTGCCCGTGCCCAGAACTTGCCTATCACCGGGCCTATTTTGGCTACAAAGACAAAGCAGTTTGCCCTGCTGATTAGCCAGGTGGCAGCTGGATACAGCACTTCAAAGGAAGACATGGGATTGACTACAAAGCCACCACCGGCAAGGGAGCTTCAATGCTCTTAATTGGGCTAGTTGGTGAGCGGTGCTAGCACACAAGACAGGGGAATAGGATTAGCGTGTGTCCTGTCCGCCTATTTTTTGTAAGGTTACGTATACATGTGCGAAAAAACTGGACACAAAAAGGCACACATACGACATGTACGGAGCGCAACTTCCAACTGGTTTAATTTTGAAAAAGCCGATACATTATACCGGCGCTGTGCAAACACAAGAAAAATGAACGCACTGCCCATGTAGCGTCCCGCCGCCAAGTGTTCCGCCAGATAGCAAACATGTAAAACTGATATCCTTCGATATACAGTAATCAAATACAAGAAAAGGCCACGACACGGATAAAAGGGAAGATGAAGCATGAAGTGAACGATGAACATATAACATTTCTTAGCAAAAGCAGTGTCAAGGAAATAAAAACGGAAAAAGAAATAGAAAAAATAAAAACAAACAAAACAGAAAAACCGGAAAATGTGTAAAATTTGCTCATCGTAGCAATAGCAGTGTCAAAAAGTAAGACATAACTAGATGCCGAAAGGGCAGAACAAGGCAAACACGGTGGGAAAAGGTTTACCTAAACAGCAAATGAAGGCTAGGTCAAGAACCCACCAAAACTAAGGTGAGGTAACAAGAAAAAGAATTCACATGTGTCCATCTAAGAATGTTCTCTTTGTCCAGCAGTACGACAGAAGCAGTGCTAATGCATTTGTCACCAATGTTAGTAATATGAAAGGCTTCTATTATTTTTCTGCTAAGTTTAGCTTTTGCATGTGCCAGGATCGAGGTACTGCTGAACGAAGGCTTGCATTTATGAGTCGCGACATGCTCTGGCAGGCAGCGTCTTTCACTGTTTTGCATTGTCCTTTCATGTTCCCGCAGTCTGTCGACACATTTTCCAGTTTGTCCAATGTATACACAACCACAAGTTAGAGGAATGCTGTACACTACGTTGGTGGCGCAACTGACATATCTTTTGCCATGCTTTTTCTCACATGACTCCCGCTTCCTGGACAGGAAAGTACAAATACTACATAGACGAGAAAAGAACCTTTACATCATGTCTCTGGCCTATCTTCTTTAAGTTGTGTGAAATTTTGTGAATATACGGAATAATCTTCATGCGTTGTCTGAGAACTGTGGGTCTCGAAGGCTTCTTGTCTCCTGCTTTTAACTCCTGTAGAAGACTCACAGTGACACTTCTGATGACATCGTAGGAGTACCCTGCTTTCTCGAGACGGGCGACCTGATTTCCGAAGCTGTTTTTCATGAGGTGCGGACAACTTCTGAAGAGAGCTGCTTGAAGAAGAGCCATAATTATGCCACGTTTTATCAATTTAGAGTGGGCACTCTCATACGGAAGGAGACTTTTCTTTGTGCGTGGGTAGTATTTGTAGCACAGAAGGCATTTAGAATCACCAAAGATGATCTGTATGTCAAAGAACTGGATGCAATTGTCTTGAGGGAGTTCCCAGGTAACCTAAGGCCTTTGGATTCAATGGTAAACAAACTGACGATCTCAGACACCAAATCATCAAGATTGTATCCTGACGGAGCACCTAGCATAACTAGGTAGTCTACAATGAACCTCAGGATTTTGAGTACTGCCGTACCTGCCAGGTTTTTCTTGATCCGGTTGTCCATGGAAGACAGGTATATGTCAGAGTACCGGTGCGACTGCAGATCCAATGCAAATTCCATTTTTCTGCACATAAGATTTGGCATCGAAGGATATCACTGTCGACTGCAGGTAGAATTCAAGGAGAGTGATGAAGTTGCCTGTGCTGATTCTAGAGGAATTTTGAAAGCTTATCTTATTTGTGTAACCTATCTTATCCTGAACAGCTTCTAGAAGGCCTCTGTGTGGGATAGAGTAGTACAGATATCGACGTCTATTGAAAAAGCTGAAGTGGAGGAGCCGAGGGTTTGAAAAGCAGTGATGGCCTCTAAAGAACTTTTGACCAGAAAGGGATCCTCTAGTGGCAGGCTCTTGAGTTGTGGCTGTAAAAACTTGCTGACTATGGCTTGCCAAGTGCCTTGTTCCGAGACTATAGTCCTCAGGGGGCATTCTGGTTTATGGGTCTTACCCGAAAAGAAAACCTCCAGGAAATCTTTCTTTGATTTTACGACATCAGTTTTTACTCTTTCGAGGGAGAGCTCCCGTAGCATCTGCACCACAGTCGATTTCTGTTTCTTCGGGCGCAACTTCACAGACCTAAAATTCTTCAACGCTGCCTGTCTTTTTCTTTGAAAAGTGTTTCATGCATCACAACAAATCCCCTTCCTTGTCCGCCTGGAGTATGGTGGCACCACAACGCTGAATTGCCTTTGCTGTTTTCACGATGGGAGGCATCAGCCGTCCACATGAGGCAATCGACACTATCACCAATGACTCTCACCTTGTTTGCTGCAGAAGCGCCGATAGCCACGTTCCTCACAAGTTCCAACAGTGAAAGACGCTGCCTGCCAGAGCATGTACCGACTCATAAATGCAAGCCTTCGTTCAGCAGTACCTCGATCCTGGCACATGCAAAAATTGAACTTAGTAGAGAAATAATAGAAGCCTATCATATTACTAACATTGGTGACAAATGCATTAGCACTGCTCCTGTCGTACTGCTGGACAAAGAGATAACATTCTTAGATGGACACGTGTGAATTCTTTTTTTTGTTTGCCTCACCTTAGCTTTGGTGGATTGTTGGACTAGCCTTCATTTGCTGTTTAGTTAGATAAGCCCTTTCCCATCGTGTTTGCCTTGTTCTGGCATTTCGGCATCTACTTATGTCTTACTTTTTGACACTGCTATTGATACGATGAGCAAATTTTACACATTGTCCCTTTTTTCTTTTTATTTCTTTTTTGTTTTCATTTTTCTATTTTTTTTTTGTGCACCTCACTGTGCACTTCACTGTGTTTTTGTGCGCCTACATCGATGGGAGTGACAAGCACCCCGCTGCTTCCACGGTGCTGCCAGGATACCAGTACGCTACCGTAACAATCGCAAGGCGTGGATGATGCGAGAACTTTTTCGCGACTGGCTGTTGGCATTTGGTTAGCGCATCGAGCGATCGATAAGGAAGGTGGCACTCGTCCTGGATAACTGTAGTGCCCATTACTCCAAGCTCAATCTCTCAAACATGAAAGTTTTTTAATGGCAAGCTTGCAGCCCACAGATGGCGGTGTGATCGCCAATTTTAAGATGATGTATTGTCGCCACACCCTGAGCAAGGTTAGTCTTGTTGATGGACATGGCCCGCGTACACAAGTAGGGAGCAATTAGACTTGAAAATCAATCTGCTGATGGCCGTGCAGTCTATATTTGGTGCGTCGTCCGAAGCTGGCGCTCCTATGGTGAGGAACTGATTTAGGAAGCCATGCTTTGTCTGAGGCAGGAGGGAGACGAAGCCTGCGAAGTTCCCACCGACGAAGTGATGTCACAACTTTGGTTCGTAGGCTATGAGGATGCTTCACGACTCGAATAGTTTCTGTATGCGAACGAGGCATTAATAACATCAGAACTTCTCACCGATGAGGCGATCGTCATGAATGTACTTGAATCGGACAGTGACGACGACGGCAGCGATGATGCGGGCAGGCTGCCTAAATGTTGTCCTCGCAGGTAGCCCTGCAGTTGATTAAGTCCCTCTGGAACTTCGTTTTCGCGAGATATTCCGCTGCACTACGTGGAGTACCTAGATGCCATGGAGATGGATGTCAGCAAGCTTTGCATGAGGTGAGCAAGGCTGACGAACATGGGGCTTTCTCGTGCATGCCAGTTAGAATTACGTGGTGAAATCCTAGTGGTAATTTCACCCAAGTGCTTCTTCCGGATTTCTCAACCGAGAGGTGGCCATGGCAACTTTGTTGTATTTCGGGCCACCAAAACGATGCCTCGGCTGAGCTCGCATGTCACTTGCAGTCTGTGACCCCTCTGCAGTTATGCTTTTTATCATGCAACTCATTTACAACAATTATCGGTTATAACAATGAACGTATGTGGCACTTGAATATTGTTATACATGGACTCGACTGCGTTTCACTACTCCAGTAGCCATAAATGTCATTTTTGGTAGCCTTAGGCTCTGTTGCATTACTATAGCATTGAAATTCTGACTTCTAAAACCGCTGCATGTTTACCGACCCACCGCCAGCAATAAATATTACCAAGATCCCCCTAAAGTTATATAGCCCAAACCCAAATGTTACTGATGCACCTGCTACATTATCTGGCAATATGATGGTGGTTCCAACCATGAAAAAAGGTAAAAACAACCTCACGGTGCATAAATGATGTCACAGAGCACCGGCAACTTCGAGAAGCCGCATAAAGAGACATGCAACACATGCATTAAAAGCAAGTGGCACTTAAAACACGACCGTACTAGTAAAAATATAACCTGTTAATTTATGTGCGTCTACTTTCCAGCTTCAATTGAAGCCTTGCAATGAATGACACCGTTAATTTTGCCGTAAGATAGGCATGCCCCAATGTCAGTGTTTGTAGCACCTTTCAAATCAATCTCCATAGATCACACTGATGGCACACACATTTTTGGAATAAAGCTACCCATTTAAATGGGCCCCCAAATGCTAAAGTTGAATGCCAATGCTAAGCAGCATAGCAAACAACAAGGAAAAGGAACTCAAGGAAAAATAAAAATTCAACCAAGACCATTATTCGGTGTGAACAAGTACGCACATGCTTTCCTTTATTTCATTAGTTGCGACCCCACGACTGGATTGATTTAGCCACTAAATAGAACTGCAGGTTGCCAACATGGCTTTTATTATTCACCAAATCTAGTACCCTTCAAAATTCTGTGGCTGGTCACAGCATTTTGGCATGGGGTAGCACAAAAATATTGTTACGAAGACAACGAAGTGGGCAGTGGCGCGGGGCGTAGAACTCGTGCTAGGCTCGCTGGCCATTAAAGCAGATTTCAACATCATGTCATCCCGTCCTGTTTCTGTTGTGTCGTGTTCCATCGCTTGCCATATGCCACCCAGCAACATTTGGTTGGAGGTGCGGTTCATCCCCATCCTTGCCGTGCACCGTTGACGCCAACCGTACGCCCAGTCCATCGGCCGAAAGCCCGTGGAGGCCTGAAAGGCAGCTTCTTTCTATCCCGAAGGAGGGAAGACGGGAAGGGTTGGTCGTCGCAGCCGGAAACAAAGCGCCACTTCCCCGCCATCGCCGCCGCTTCAACGCATTTGGCAGCAGTCGCACGCCGGCGCCCGCTAGACCCGTCTTCGACTTCAGTTGCTGATAATCTGCTCCAAACTACGGATGGAGCCCCATTCACAACAGTACCAACACAGCGCGGGACGAAAATACGAATTGGTAGCAAGATTTGACAGATGGTGCAGCTAGTCCAATTGTTCCAGCTTCGCACTCAAGCGTGAAGTTTTGAACGCATGATAGAGAACATACCGGTACGTCAGTGACACTGAGGGGGGGGGGAGGGAGGGAGCGTAAAAACATACCGGTACGTTTGTGACAGTGAAAGGATTAAGGAGGGACACGGGTCAACAGCCATTGGCAAAAACACATTTTCAAAATGTTTGTACGCTTGAGCACCTGCCTGGGACACTGAAGGACCTCTTAAGCAGCTCAGGCTTATAAATGTCAATGCCCGCAGTTTAAGAAATAAAACTGATGAATTAGAAATGTTATTATTGAAGCATTATCCTCATATTACAGTATTAATGGAGACTTGGCTAAATGAAGAAATAGGTGACGATGTATATTTCCTTCACGCTATACTGTTTTCCGAAAAGATAGAGGCACCAGAGGTGGCGGTGTAGCCATTCTTATCAAAAATAGCATATCTGCCTATCAGCTGGAAGATATCCCTGACCTTTAATGTTTGCATGTCAAGATAAAGTGTTGGGGACACAACTTTATTGTTTATGCTATCTACAGGCCACCCGATGCCCCTATTGAATATTTGCAGAAACTGGAAGAAGGAATGGTCAGACACGTGAACAATAATATTGTATTAATGGGAAACTTTAATTTGCCAAATATTGATTGGGAGCGCTTAATGCGGGGAATGTGCAGAACAAAAACATTAGCCTTACTTTCAACATTATGCTGCGTTACAACCTAACACAGGTGGTACATGAACCAACACGTGTGCAGGGAACATGCAGCTCAATTCTGGATTTTGTTTTTGTTAGCCGGGATTTCCCAGAATATTTCGTTTCTATAGAACAAGGACGGTCTGATCACTGCATTGTGAGTGTTACCCTTCCATTTATGCAAATAGCGGAAAACTATTCTTCAGTGCTTTCTTACAAAGATTATTCTCATGCTGATGACGTTTCTATCATAAATTACATGTAAAATTGTCTTGCCAATTTTAACAGCGCCAGTGTCTGTTCCCTTTGGAATACTTTCAAAAGTATGTGTCTTCACTGCGTAGAAAAATTCATACCTACTAAGAGAAAGAAAGTTCACAAGCGTACAGCCTGGATGACACGCGACGTGATTCATGCTAAACGAAAGTTAAAAAAGTGAAAGAAAAAGCATATCAATCCGAATAAAATAAAAGAAGCTCAGGATGTGCTTGAACAGAAGGTGAATGCAGCTAAACATTATAACTATAATACTTCACTGCTCAACTTCATTAAAAATGATCTTGATAAATTCTGGAAGCATATGAAGGAGAAAAAGAAATCAATTCCGCAATGAACAGTGGATGACACACTGATAACTGATGACATAGACATAGCGCAGCACTTTAATGAATATTTTCAAAGTGTCTTTTCAGTATCAAATGTTATTACCGGGTTTTCTAAGAAGCGTGAATTTGATGCCAGTTTTGTTTCTTATGCTGGTATTGTCAATATGCTGGTAAATCTCAAAACCAAAACTACATGTGGCCTTGACGAAATACCGAATATCTTCCTAAAGCGGTATCCTGAACATGTCGTGAAATTTCTTGTTAAAATTTTTTCTGTTTCACTTTCATCGGGGGAGCTCGCGGTTGACTGGAGGGTGGCCAGAGTTGTTCCGGTATTCAAAAAGGGAGATCGAAAAATACTCCAAAATTATCGCCCCATCTCTTTAACATCTGAATGTTGCAAGCTCTTGGAGCACATTATGACAAATTGTATCAATAAATTCTTGGCTGAAAACAATGTACTTACAGAGTTTCAACATGGTTCCAGAAAGGGTTATTCGACTGTAACACAACTGGTATCCGTAATTCATAATTTTTCGTTATCCCTCGACAATAATGGACAAATGTAATATTTTTAGATTTCACCAAAGCGTTTGATAAGGTGCCGCATGACAAATTAATATTTAAACTAAGAATGATTGGCATACCTGACATTTTTGTACACTGGATTGTTGCTTACCTCACTAAACGAACGCAGTACGTTAAAATTGGCGAATGCAGCTCGGCCATTCTTCCAGTCGCGTCAGGGGTGCCCCAAGGTAGTGTTCTGGGTCCCCTGTTATTCCTGATATATATTAAAGACATCGTGAATGTTGTGAGTCCAGGTGTTCAAATCAGACTGTTTGCTGATGATTGTATTTTGTATAAAGATGTAACAACTCCACATGATCACATTGTCCTTCAAAATGATTTAAGCAACATATTAAATTGGTGCAGTGAATGGGGGATGTTGATAAACGCTGACAAATCAGTATTCCTCCGTGTTACTCGTAAGAAAGCCCCGCTTGTTTTCTCTTACTCCCTTGGCTCTTCACCACTGCGCAGTACTAACAGTTACAAATACTTGGGTGTTACCTTAACTTCTACTCTGTCCTGGAACTTGCATATTAACACTATCTGCTCCTCTGCCTTCCGCAAACTCTGTTTCTTGAGACACAAACTAAAAAATGCACCCTCTTCCGTAAAGTTACTCTCTTACATCTCTTTCATTAGACCTAAGCTAGAGTATGCATGCATAGCATGGGATCCTCACACTAAGTCAGATATCAAGCACCTTGAGAAAATACAAAGAAAATCAGTTCGGTTTATATTTAATAAATTCGCTAGGTTTGACTCACCCTCGCAAACAATGACAGATCCTGACTCACTGACACCCTATTATGCTCGAACTAACACGTTTATGTTTTCCTTTTTCCCTCGCACAATATTAGATTGGAACACTAATTTACAGATGGTTATGCATTGCGATTAATATTGTATAATTTCTTATTACTTTTTGTTGTTGTTCTTTTCTCTTTTTTATACTCAACTATGCCCCTCTGCTTGGACCCAAGGGTCTGCAGTATGTAATAAATAAATAAATATTAACGCTGAATTAAACCGGGAAATACGGTAAAATCTATTTTCTAAACAGCACTGGAGCCACGAAATGTGCGAGATTTGTTCGAACTTCCCGCGCTTGCCGCGGGCGAAGCACCCGGCCAATCCCCGCCACCTTGGGCTCGTTTTGAAATTTGTTTCTTTGTGCATATTTTGCGGCATCTCAAAATGGCATCAGTCAAGGAAAGCGAACGCTTTTCTTGCGCTGCTGATTGGCCGGAGCTCTCGCCCGCTAGGCAAGCCTACCGTTCCAGTCTTCTTGATGGAACAGCGCAAAACATCGGGACAAGAGACAAGCGCTGCTCTGTCTCTGTGATTATAAATGTGATTATAAATATCTGTGATTATGTGTCTTATGCTTTTTTGTGGACGCTTGAACGATATGGTTGCGACGCATGTGTTTTTTGAGAGGGTGATGAAGGTATAAGAAGCAATGTTTCTTCGAAATAAAAACCAGTTGTAAGCAGCGCTTGTCTCTTGTCCCGATGTTTTGCGCTGTTCCATCAAGAATGAATAACCAACATGCTCAAGCTGCTGTCCTGGCTACCGTTCCAGGTCTCCCATTGGCCGACCCGACCAGCGTGCCTTTTTTCTTTGTTTTCTTTTTGCGCTTTTGCAGTCGTGATACTCGCTTCGTGCATTTGACCGCATCTCTTTTTGTGCAGTGCTCGCTTAGCGAAGTTTCACGAGATCATTTTAGTTTCAACATTCCTACGTCGCATACTTTGAGGGCACAAAGTAGCGATGCCGGGAGACGCGCGTTTTATGATGAGGACGCACCATGCATTTGGGAGGAAGAAGCGTCGGCCACCCAATGCGAAACGCGGTTTGACGTTGGTATGTTCAACCGTACTGGATGAAAATGGCTCGCTGCCACAGCGAGCATCGCTTGCCCTGTTGCCTGTCCGCTGTTCTACCATGCCGGATGATGAGTGTTCCCAACCGCAGCGATCATCGCCTGCCCTATCGAATACCCAATGTTCGAGCACAATGAAGGAAGATTGTTCGAAGCTGCAGCTAGCGTAGCCTGCCACATTGCCTGATGAACTTGCTCCAGAATCGAGGCCCGGTCCCAGCACGTCTCGTCGACTCGACACGAAATTTTACACAGCGGAGATCGCCAGACGTACAGAACACGCAGACATGGTCAAACACGGCATGAATGCTAGGCCGGCAACGCAGTGCAAATTCGACCTCCTTGAAGCGAATCTGGTGCACATGGAGGAGGCAGAATCGGGAAATTTATCGTGCTGGACATGGCAGTGCTAAAGGAGCTTTTTGCGCAAGTGTGGCAAGTGCATGCTGTCTGCACTCAATCTGAACATGTCCGACAAGCAGTACGGTCTAGCAGTGAAACTGGAGGTGACGTGCTCGGCGTGCGACTATCATGTGGCGCGTTTTTCCTCGCCGAGCGCTAAAGGGCCTGCTAAGATCACACCGTTTGAGGTGAACATGAGGGCCATGAAAAGTATCCAGAGCATCGGAAAAGATGTTACGGCCTTGTCTGATTTCTGAACCGCAATGAACCTCTCACACAGAGGTCTCCACCATAAAACGTTACAAGCCCACCTAAAGGAAGTGGTCGAGGTTTGTGAGGGCACTGCAGCAGCCTCTGAAACTGCTAGTGTTAGTGTTTAATATCTTGTACAAAACTCTATCAACTTAGAAAAAAGTATTTCCCACAGTTCAATGACAACTACATTCCCCTACACCCTAGCCTACTCTTAGGAGAAAATTCCCTGGTTAAAATGTCTTCTCTCGTTGAATTCTTAAAAGATGCCAACATCCTAAACCTACTCAAGTGTATTAAAATAATCACTTGCTTCCTTTCACCAAACAGATATGTAAACCTCGAGTTTGGCGCATGGTGGCCTTAACATTAGCTGCCTATGTGCCATAAAACACAACATCACACACAAAATTCTTGAGGATGCAGCCGCTTTTCACCTTGGGAGCAGTCACGTGATTGCCGCTCGCGCGCGGTGGCTGATGGGATTATCGGGCAGTTGATTAAGCCAGTTCAGCGTGGTTCGGTCAGCTGCTCTTTGCACATGCACAGCGGCAAGAGCGACTTAGTGATTGTGTGATTCTGTTTCGTCATGCTATGTGCTTTGATTTTTGTTGTGTATGTGGTGTCCGCAACAAAGTTGAATGTAGCAGCAGCGACCAACGGCTTATGCGATGCGTTCAGCAACTCGAGGACGCTTCTATCGGGCCAAATGCCAACGCGAAGCAGGCAAGTATTACCCCCAATTCTTCCTTCTAAAATAATTAAATTCAATTTTTCCTGAGAATTCTTTAGCATTTATTACAAAAGCTCCCCTTGTGCAGTGGAGCGTCGACGGGTGCGACGGGCCGAGGGCTGCCAAAGCAGTTTTGCTCGTCGCTGTTGCGCTAAGGTTCTGGGTTTTTAGAAAATTTCGCGTGTCACCCGGAAGCAGCTCGCGAAACAGCCAATCGCAGAAGGCTTTGGGCTGCTCAATTTCCGTCGTGGCTTTTTTTTTTGCGAGCGAAATTTGTTTTCGTAGTCTGGTTTGAGTGAAGAACCTGCAAAAGCTCACTTCGCCTGATCCGTGCATATATGAGCACATCGAGATAATTCAGTAAAAGCTTGTTAGGGTATTGAAGGAAAATAAAAAGGCTAGTGTGTCTAGATATTGTTACTTTTCAAAAGGAACAGGAGAAAGCCATTGCTGGCAATGCAAGTATGCATCACTGTGTAGCAGCACACCGCTGCGACCTTTTTTTTTGAAACGCAATGCGTAAAAAATTTTATCAGTGTTATTGTATTTCAAGCTGTGTAATGTTAGAAACACGATATAGCGTAACTGTACTCCCCTTGACCAAGCGACGACGGGGTGGTAACAAAGCAACGCTGAAAATGCGCCTCTGTCGCAGAGTCCCGTCGCTCCGTGCGGTGTGCACCAGTGGCAACGACAGGCATTGGTGGCGGCATCGCGTGACGGATCGCCAGAGATTTTCACAAAAAATTTGACAATTTGCTTAACTCTAAACTCCGCTTATCTCGCAATTTTTCATGGATTTTACAACTTCTAGTTAACAAGGGTTTACTGTATATAGCCTTTCTCATAAAGAACAAAGCCTCACAACGGTTCCATTTATATTGCCATAGCTCCATTGTAGCAAAAGGCAAAGGTTCTCTCAAATTGAGAATAGGTTTTTCTCAGTGCTGTTTCAGGACACTGTACTCAGAATTACTGGGCTTTTTCTCTACATTCTCATTGACTGACAATGGCAAACTTAATATCACTGCAGTCATACTGAAAAGATCAGTTAATGATCCAATATGTACATCACTCTGTCGAGGCTTCCCAATTTGCTCTTAACCCTTTGAGGGTTTTTGCCAGAAAAGTATGGCGGCGGTTTTCCTTCTCGCAAGGTTTTTGTCGTACCGGTCTAATGATGATGCATGCTCATTGGGAGGTGCTGCCACCTCCTAAGACTTACAAGAAGCGCTTAAAATTTATTGCGCTGCCTTCTTGCAAAGATAAATGGACGTGATTGCTAGCTGCAGCGTGTCGCCCAGTCTGCGGCAACGCCGCCGCCCTATTGCAGTTCCGGTTTCGCCACATGATGGCAATGGAGGCGCAAAACTTGATTTATATATTTATGGCCGCTTCCATAATAAACAGAACTGATTGCTAGCTGCAGCTTGTGGCCCAGTCTGCGGCGAGGCCCTTGCATGGTTTCGGTTACCCCCCCACCCTCCTGTGATTGCAATGAAGGCGCGCAAAACTTGAATTTTATCCTTATGGCCACTCCCAGTGAAGAGGCCATAGAAACTGATTTCCATCTTTATTAGGGCTGCTGTTAGCTTGTCTATCATCGATGCACGCGAGGAATTTCTGCTCTCCTTGCAGTTTTCTGAGGTTCCTGAGATTGCAGTTTCGAGCAACGTTGACTCCAAAATACGGTTCCTAATATTTTTCTACAACTTTTCCTTTACTTTACTCATATTGAACTTTCAAAATCCGCAATAAAGTAATTTGACCCTCTGCGAAAGTTTTTTTTTTCTTTAAATTCGACCCTAAAAGGGTTAAAATATTGCATGTCCAAAATTTTGCTGATTTCCTAATGGCATACACTATCTGGGCCATGGGTAATGGCGATTGCTTCAGTTTTAGTTTACATAGTCAGAATTCGAAGAGTTTTGAAAATGGGAAGAGCATGTCATTTTTGTTCAGAAATATCACAGTGAGGCTACTGATCATTCGTTATAATATGTGGTCAAGCTTCAAATGCTGTTTTCTCAGTTTCATATATTTTAGTTGATCTCTACAGTCTTACGCAGGGTTTTGATAGCTTCTTTTTAGTTCACACAAATAACTTTGGTACCATTTTTTTTCAGAGAAAATGAGTTACCCGATGACATTTTTAACTTTTTAGTTTAGGCAATGGATAAATATCAATCTGAGATTAGCTTAATGAGTCCTAGTGTCAAATAATGAAGCCTTTTACTCTCGACATATGTGAGGATGACGTGCCTTTAGAGGCAAATGAAGGATGTCATTAGGAATGGGAAGTCATTGGCTATCAATCCATGCAATTAAAAGCAATGAAATGCAATGACAAAGTTAATTAAATCTATGTAATAGATTCACTAATCATGCTCTGGACTTTGTTAGATGACTTTTGATCTAAGACCACCAGCTCAATTATGATTACATTTTGAAATCAGGAGAGAAAACCACATCTTTGTGAAAGTTTCGTGAGATTCTAGCTATAACTAAAAACGTCAGTTTTAAGACCCTCGTCCCCCCTTAAACCCAAAGATATGTAGGTCTTCACGTGCATGAGGATACTGAGCACGTTCACTAACAGAAGGTTCAAGAGGCGGAACTAGAAATAATGCAGCAATAAGAACCTTTCAGAAGCACAGGCAAACAATGCGTGCTGTACCCCGATATGTGTGCAGTAAATTGCCAGCAAATAAATCGATTAAAAAGGTCAAAGTTATGGCCCCGCATGCTGTGAAAGAGTTGATGTCAAGGTAAACGCATGTTATGGCACGCCAAGAAGGTGAAAAGTACAGAGAAGCACATATAGTTCAACTAAATATTGACGCCAGCATCAAGCTTCCCTCCGGCGAACGCCCACCTGCTGCACCACGGGCTGCAACACAGCACAATACAGAGAAAAAATCACGTAGGCAGGTGTCGCACTATTTTTCCACTGCTTAGTCATCAAAGAGAGTGAGAATGAAGGGTACTGGTATTCTCTCAGCGCATACCCTCGGCAACAGCGTGCAACGGAGTGCACATCTGATAGCTGTGCCGTGATAGCGAAAAGCAGCCGCTCCCCGGCTATTCAGAGTGGCCTAGGCAAGTTTGATTAACCCTGTATATTACCATGAACACAGACAAGGGGACGAATTCCTTTTTAGATGAAGCATCAAAATCGTAAACTACCTGTCAGCATGCACTGAAACTTTGGAGAAAATCCGCGATGTGATGAAATAGTCGAACCAGGATATATTGAACTCAAAGGGGATCACAAAATAGTTCGATATGTCGATAATTCGATATAGAGAAATCGACTTGAGACGCCACTTGTGATCGTGAAAGATGATACTGTATTTGTCGCGTAATCAACCCACTCGCATAAGGAACCTACCCCCATTTTTGCCCACAAGAACTTAAAAAAAAAATCCTTCAGTGCCACATCCCTCCATTATGGCCATTGCATCCACAGCTCATTTACTGGCAGTGCGCAAAGATGCTGTACAGCAATAGCATCAGGGCGTGTTTATCTTTTGACTATACTTTTGATAGATCGTGCGGTGACGGGGAGTGAACTTGGCAGAGTGCCCGTGATGACTTGATTGCACAAGCCTGGTTAGACTTATCACGCCACGCTTGGAGCGGGCGTAGTCCACTGCCACAAAATTACTGGAAAGCGTGATAGCTGCAAATGCCGTTTGAAGCGAACAATGCTAAAAGCCGGTGTTAGCTGACTGCGTGCTTTCGTTGATTCATAGATGCAAGAATGAATAACTCGTAAAAAAACAAATCTGGCGCTTCTTAACATCCGCAGCTGCCATAGCTTACGCTGTGCCGGATGTTCAGCCCGCAACAAGAAATAAGTGCATCGAGAGTAGACTTCTACCTCCCATTCAGCTAGAGGACCTACAAGGCACTATGACTGCCCATACAAATGTATCTGTGTCGTGAAATTAAAGCAAAGCTTTACTCATCATACATGGGGATCAATAGCTGTCTCTGACTCGACTGCAAACGTGTTTCCTGGTCGGGCACGAATGCAGAACTGGAAGCCTATGTTGCAAAGTACGAATTATGCCTAAAGCATGAGAATTCCCAGAGCAGCAAGAAGCTATCATCCAAACCTGGAACTGAGTTACTCGAGGAAACGAGTTGGATGTGACAACTTCAAATAAAGGAAAATATACCTTCAAACCAAGGTAGAAAAAGCTCACGTTGCCAGATATGGTGTCCCAAGAGTGCTAGAAAAGTTACAATGAACTGCAACTGCAAAAAGGTAGAATTGTAAAAGATATCCATGTTCACACGAAATGACCAAAAGCAAACTGTGAAAATGGCAAAAATGTGAAAAACAAAAAACAAGAAAACAGGAAAACAGGTTAAGAGGAGATGCAGGCTGAAAAACGCGGGTTTTTTACTTGTTTTGTCAAGTTTAGTGTCTACTTTTATGCCAATACAAATCAAAGCTGAATTTAATCCGGAAATAGGCTGAAATTGTGTTTAAAGTGCACACAGTGGCTGTTGAATGACCGAAACTACGCCATTTTCAAGCGTACCGCGACTGGTATGGCGCGGTTCCTCGCCGCTGCAGATCGCGTGAGATTAGCCAAGCCACAATTTCCCATTCACCACAATTGCCCTGCGTCTACAGCACAATAAAAAAAAGAGCATGCTTTCGTCGCGTTTTTCGAGCGCTGAGACTGGTTTTTTAAATCACTGGGTATGAATTGGGCATCGCCATTAGCCGCCGTGCGCGCGCATGTGGCGAAGCCCACTTGCTGGCTCCATGTTACGTCGAGGTGCGTTTTAGAGTGACGATCGTTCGACAACTTTATCTTCGTCATGGATGAAGCACAATCGAACCAGCGCAGTTATCGAGGAGTGAAATACCGTTCTGTTCACAAATATAGAGGACGTTGGCAAAAATCGAAAGCGAAGGCTTGTCCAGTGACAACTCGACCCGTGGCAGTTAGGCCTAGTGGAACCGACGCCTATCCCTCCAGCATTTCAGATGCCTCCGGGGAATTTGAAGCGGCGTTAGATTGTGTGAGTTCCTCGGAAAAAAAAAGTTGGGCATTTCTAAAGTGAGGAAATAGCCTGCGATGAGGCGTCATCTGTCGTTACTGACTTGACAGTGCTGAACATTCTTGTGGGCGGCGCGATTTGCTTGCATTCAGGACTTCCCGTGTCCGGAAAACGGCCGCAAAGCGCAGACTCGCTTCGTTCCTTGAACTACTCTGTGAGAACTCTGCCTGCCCGCAAAGTGTCCTTTCCACAACATACTGATGGCGGCGAGTTGCCGCGTGCACGGATGTGGATGCGAGCCGAGATTGACAGCAGGAGCTCGGATGAAACTTTCGCGGTCAACGTCAAAGCTGCTGTGGCGGCCTGTTTTATAGGAATTGCATACGAGCAGCTAGTGCGATTTCCCTCAATTATTGAACTCCACAAGCCGATGCATCATAGCTTGGCACATACAGAGAAATAACAATGCAGAAACAAATGTCCTTGAAGCTGACTGCGGAAGTGAATGCAAATCACCGCACACTGAAGAAAAAAAGCACATGTCGGAGTCCACTCGCAGGGGTCGTGAGGGAGTGACATATGCTGCAGAAAGTTTCTAGTGCCAGTGGCTGCTTTATGGACAATTTTCTTCTTTTTTGCCGAAGTTTGATAAGAATTGAAGCCCTCTTTTTTAAATAAACATGAAAATTTAACTTCAAGTGCGTTTTTCTCAAAATGCAATTTTGAACAAATTTCTGAATTTGCCCTTCTTGTTTTTGGTACTTCTGATGCTTATATCTGAATGAAATTTTGCACACATTTTCTCTGGGGTATGAGGAGTGCTGTTATCTCTTTAGGAATAAATACTGTTTGGATATTAAGAAAAAAAAAATTAAACATCACATGGTGGTGTCTTGAAAATGTAGACTTGCCAGGTTCAAATTTCTCACGTCATTTGCATACTTTATATGTACTTTATTATTAGTTTTTGGCACTCTACAGTTTATACGAATCAAATTGAGCCTTCAATGATGTCTGTTTATGGAAGTTTAGTATGACAAAGAGGGGGGGGGGGGCAAGAGTATATTTTACACACTGTCACTGAACAGAACAAAACCTATGCAACTTACAACAAACATAATTGCAGATTTGAAATCAGCATAATAAACTGAATTATTAACCACAGTTTCATAGCTCTAAGTCAAATATTAAAGAAGTGCCTTTGAGAAGCATCTCCCCTTAAAACCAAAATTTAGCATTTTTAGATTGGTTAGTTTGGTTTATAAGGTTTAACATCCTAAAGCAACTTAGGCCATGAGAGACACCGTAGCAGAGGGCTCTGGAAATTTCAATCCCCCGGGGTTTTTTAAGAGGGCTCACCAGCTGCAAGGCAACTCAGATTTGAACTTCTTTTGTCGATAGATGGCAGCACTTAAGCACCACAAAAGGGAGGAAAGTTCTATTCCCCATCCAGGTGTGTAAATTACACCGAAAGTGTTACTTCTTCCGCGTACAAAAAGTAGAGCTGAGAACTTTCAGTTGATATGCGGCCAAACCTGGGGGACCGGAGTGGGGGCCAGAGAATGGTCCTTTTCTCCAGTAGCGCACCATTGTAGCGTTTTCCAGTTTGGGTCGCCTATGCCCCCTCCCATCTTTTGTGCGAAGGAAGAGAAGGAAGATGAGGCGGAAAGGCAGGGAGGTTAACTCGTAAAAGAAACCGGTTTACTACTCTTTACAGTGGTAGGGTGAGGATTCTTTGCAGGCAGTACTAAGCAGGGCTGGTTTCGACTAGGGAGAGAGAAAGGTGTGAATCATCTTTTGACAGAGTTGAAAACGCGTGAAGGGAACCTTCCCCCATATTAGCCTTTGGTTACTGGAAAACAATCCATTGTGTTGGGGACCCTAGTATTCAGCCCCCAGATAAAAGGAAAGAAAGGAACTCCTAGTGCACAAAATCTTGTCTGCTTCCCTTTCCAGCATTGCCTCGGTTACATAGCCACAGAGAGGTGTCCGCGAGTGTATGACCATTTACTTTGCCTAGTTGCCTGCCAGCGTTCACGTCGCCGAACACATATATCTTCCGCTCCTTCGTACCAACAAGACGTGTGTTTCGTTCAATCCTTGGTCGTAATCTTACGACAGTTTTTCGCGCAACACTGCGCCCGACTTGTGATTTCAGTCTAGTGAACAATGAATTAGTATCAAGTGACTTGAATACCAGAAGGCAACGAGGCAGCAGAAAATGCCAGCAAAGAATTTCAGGTACGGGAAGCGTAAGCGGGCTGGTGCACTGATTGCGAACACCAGAAAGAGGCAAGCTCTGGATAATGACCCACCTACGAGCAAAACGCACTATTCTCGCTGTGGCAGCTACCTTTCCCACCCTGCTGAAGAGCCTTCGTCACCAGAAGCCATCAAGCACAGCCCCAGGCCGGCAGACGTTGAAGCTTTCATCAAAGATGTAGAGGTGTCAGGAAATACCCGGTCATCTTCAGTAATGAGCGCAACAGGGTCGTCCGACGAAGATGTTGCTAATGGAGGTTCCGCACCCACTGCAGAAGAGGACGTCAGTGCGAATGCTGGTATACAAGGGCGACGCATTGTTAACCTTCAGCACCTGTTGACCAGCTTGCAAAAGACCGCCGTCCATGTTCCCTTCAACTGCACTTTGGCAGATATGGACTGTGTGTCTGAAAGAAAGCAAGGTCTTCGAAGTAAGCTGATTCTTGTATGCAGGATGTACCGAAGAAAGGGTGTCATCCACACCGACCCGGCACCTGACGCGCAAGCTTCCAGCGGCTGCGGCGACATAAACACGGCAGCAGTGTGTGGAATAGTGTCAATCGGCTGCGGTTTCTCAAACCTCAACGAACTGCTGGCGTCCATGAACATCCCAGGAACGTCATCGGACACTTACACAAAAATAGAAGACGACGTTGGACAAATTATCAATCAAGCCGCCTGGGAGGAAATGAAAAAAGCGGGCGCGGAAAAGGCAAGGCTGGCAAGAGAATGTGGAGACATTGACAGTGATGGTATACCCACGATAGCAGTCATCGCAGATGGAGCGTGGTCAAAAAGATCCTACAAGAACAAATATGACGCTTCGTCAGGAGTGGTGAGTGCACAAATTTATTGAATTACGATAATAACAAAAAGCGCTCCATTTTATACATGGAAATGTTTTATACTTAGTGCAAAAAGATGCTTGACCTTTTTCCACTGCCCCATTGTCTTGATCGCTGCCCACACCTCCATAACCTAGCACTAAAACTGGTTTCACTTGCATCGTCTAGCGTCAACGAAGAGGGCAAGTGTGCGATGGTTAGAATTGTGAATACAAAAGTGCTGCCAGCGATGTTATGTGTGCTTGAGTACACGTGCAAACACACGGACCTGAATGATTATATTACTTTCCCTTTTTACAAATAATCACATTACAATTAAGAAAAAAGAATGTTGAACATCTATGACAACAGGGATAGGTACCACTGGATCGAAAAAGGTCAATAAAAAGTAACACTTGAGTCGCAACTTGCATGATAAGCTGAAATACCTATCTGTTCTAGCAATAAGCACTGCAATCAGCAGGGTAGCTTTGTGACTAATATTGGTGTTACTCTTTCAGGCTGCTATCGGTCACAGAACTGGAAAGTCCTGTACCTTGGCGTGAAAAACAAGGTGTGCGCAATGTGTGCTCGTACTCCACAAGGTGCCACCCCGAAACAGCATCAGTGCCACAAGAACTGGCACGGAAGCTCAACCAGCATGGAGCAAGCCATTGTGGTTGAAGGCTTCAAGAAAAGCGTTGAACTGCATGGCATCAAGTATACAAAACTTATTGCTGATGGTGATTCGAGCACTTACCGCTCCATCATAGCAACAGCACCATATGAAAACCAGCGGGTTGAAAAAATTGAGTGCAGGAACCACATACTTCGCAACTATGCCTCAAAGATAAGAGAGATTGCACAGAAGAAACGGCTGGAAAAGCTTCCCCCGAAGGTAAAAAACTCTGTTCTCCAAGCAGCTGTGCGCCTGCGGCATGGTGTTGCAACAGCAATAAAAGTTAGAGGCTCTGAAGATGCATCGTTTTCTGAAAAAGTAGAGCGCCTTGTTAAGGATATAAAGAACGGCCCAAATCATGTGTTTGGAGACCACGCCAACTGCGCTGGTTACTTCTGTTCTGGGGGCAAAGCGGGAGAAGAAAATATATTTCCTGAAATACTTCAAAAAGGCATATTTGAAGAAATTTGTGTGGCCATGAGCAGAGTGGTTGCAAACGCTGCGAGCCTGATAATGGACGTCGACAATAATGCTGCCTAGCATTATAACTCCGTTGTGGCAAAATTTGCAGGCGGAAAGCGGATTAATTATTCCATGAAAGGATCGTACAAGACAAGGTGTCTTGCTGCGTCTTTATCGGTGAACTGCCAAGGAACATACCACGAAAAAATAGCGCGCAGAATTTCTGGAGGGCAGCTTGGAAGATGTACAGCATCATTTGTGAAGGCATCAGTTTCCAAGAGGAATTCAAGGCGAAAGCTACCGAAAAAGAAGCTGTCAACCACGCCACGCTGCCAGCGCAGAGATAAAGAGCTACATCTTGGTGCCGATGCTGACTACGGCCTACCAGACATGGAGCCCGATGCTTTTGCAACTGCTTCGGACAACTTCCTGAAATCGCTTTCGCTCTCGGCAAACAACATTGAAGACCTGCAGCGAGCAACGTCAAAGCAAAGTGGATCCACTCTATGGAAGCAGGAAAGGCGAAAGAGATTGACAGCATCACTGTTTGGCGCTGTGTGTAAAATGAAAGCAACGACGGGATGTGGGCGGACAGTTGGCGATATCCTGTACAAAGAAATCACATCTGAAGCCATAAGGTACGGAAAGGACCACGAGTGCTTAGCACTAAAGCAAATCGAGAAGGAATGCAACGTTGTGGTAAAAGAGTGTGGCCTGTTTGTTGACCAGGAAAACCCCTTTCTTGGCGCTTCCCCTGACGGACTCATTGGGGAGGACATCCTCGTCGAAGTCAAGTGTCCGTACTCAGCGAGGGACATTACTCCACTAGAAGAAGTTCGCGCAAAAAAAATAACCAGCTGTGTCGAAAACGAGGACGGAAGATTGCAGCTGAAGACTAACAGCAATTATTGTACCAAGTACAAGGCCAGCTCAATATTGCTCGCCGTCAGAAGTGCTTGTTTGTAATCTGGACCAAAAATGGCATGAGTATTGAGGTGATTTCCAGGCATGAATCGTTTTGGGAGGACGAGATGTTGCCACGTCTCAAAAAATTTTATATGCACTGTTTGCTGCCCGAACTCGTGGACCCAAGAAGAAGCTGTGGCCTTCCAATTCGCGAACCTCATTACATTGTCGAAGCACAGATGACTCGCTCACTCAAGCAACCTTTGAATGCAAAAACTAAAAATGAAGACAGCCGAGAAATCGTCTAGGACACCCTTCCTGACTACAGAGCATCTTTCCCCTTTCTTTTTGTCACTGTCACGATCATGTATTGGAACAGGTTTCTTGCTACTGGTAGATTTTGTTCAAATAAAAAAAATGCAATCTAAACAGAAGGAAAGAGGGGTGGTGGCCACGCCACCCGCGTATAATCTTTTGTACGCAAAAACGGGGCAGCAACCCTAAAAGGAAATCTTCCAACCAATTCCGACTGGTTTGCAAGCTGAAATTCCTTACCTCATATGATTTCCAAGGAAGGCTTAGTAGGCACCCTACTTCGAGTTGCATTTTTTTTTTTGTCGCTGTGTATTTTGCAGCGTGGTGCAGGAGGTCCTGCTAGCTGCGGCGCATACCAAGCCGGCTCTAAATGGGAGAATAAAGGCAGTGGTCGAACGCTTGACTTAGCGAAACCGGTTCAGAAGTGGAACTAAATGATTTTGCCTGCCAGGCTACTCGCCTTTGAAGTCATGTTATTTACACGACGGACCGGTTCGACCAGTTCTCATGAGGTTGGAGCTACAGTACAGCAGAGCCTAGACAAGAAAAGGAACGAAATGGGTATTTCACCCCTTGCCTTGGGGAGATGTCAGCTTGTATAGACCTTTCCAACCTGATTGAAGCCATAGGTACCATAGGGCTCGCTGGATTGATTTTTCAGCTGGCGCTACCAACCGATCCGTGGGCAATGCAGCAGAGGCTATGCAGGAAAAGGAAGGAGACAGGATTCTGTCCCCTTGCTGTGGGGAGTGGATGTTCGCTTTTCATGTGGAGGTGTGAAGGGGGAGGTTGGAGAAAGGGTGCGAGGTGATTAGAGCTCAAGAGCCCACTTCCCACATCATGGGCACAAAAGCCAACAAAGGCTCATCTCCTTTGCTTTCCTGTCGCACCTCTTCTACATGCACAATGGATAGGTGCCGAGGATGTTTACTCCTGCCTTCACTTGTATCCTACTATAGGTCGCCTGAACTACTGCACACCTTTGTTGGGGTGGGAACAATGCTGTTCTCCCACATAAATGGCCCTGTGAGTCACTTATGCTTTGGCGCGAAAAATGTTATATCCTCGGGCATCGGGGGAGGGGTTCTTCTTGACTGCGCCTGGCATCTCACTTCACAGCCCAAGCAAGAAAAAAGGACAGAAAGAAGTCAAGTTGGTCAAAATTTCGAGAAAAACATGTGCGCACTAACACTGACAAGGAAGAGGTTGGTGGTAGAGTGTAGTATTGTCTAAACAGTTTGACACCAGATGGACCCACGACGCAAATAGTTAAATTTGGCGCGAACTTCAATTCCCGCAGAAAATACATTCACAACTGTCAGAACCTGTAAAACGCTAACAATAGGTTCGATATGAATAAAAATTGCAGATTAACAATCAGGAAAGAAAAAGGGAGGAAATGTTGCGGAGGAAATTTTGATGTTTAGCCTAGTTTTTTTATGAGATGACAAGGAAGACCAACATATCTAAAAACGCAATATTTAGGAATATTTGCCTCTGATTTGAAATAAAATGAAGCCTTAAAAATAAAATCTGTCCGCAACATTTCCTCTATTCTCTAAAGATGAAAACGCTGCCACAAACCCCATGAAAATTTAACCGCATTTGGACATGCTAGAGCTTCTGAAAGTTACCATGTATTTTCTATGGACGTTGGCAATGGTGAGCCCTCTTAACGGGCACTGACATCACACAGAACATGAACATTTTTAGACTTCCGAGACACAGCACTACAAAAGCTAAATGCCAGCCCGGTATAACTGCTTGTGGCGATGCATGTACCCGCACCGGCCGCATGCTGAAGAGAAGGACGCAGCCTTCAGAACACTCTTGGACTTGCGTCTCAGCCAGACGCTGCCACTCCTCCAGCTTTGATTTAACAAACTGTTGTATCCAGATGCCAGGCCAACAGGAAAAGGAGGCTTTATTCCGAGGTATAAGCTTGCAGCTTCAAACCAACAACTACTGTACATGGAGAATGCGTGCCGTCTTATACATGTGTGAGCTGCCGGCGCATGCCCAGACATGACGAACGCGATGAGCCACAACAATACATAGCGAGCGTCCTACTTGCGATACGACACCATGCTATAACACTCCCTTCCTTTTACAATTCTAAACGATCCGGCGGCCATCGCTGTCTGGTGCTCCTTCGCAGTGGCACCGGTTGGCCGCCGCTTGTTTGCTGTGCTGGCAATGGTGACGGGGTTGATTGAGCAGATGAATGAAGCCCTACGTCTGATGCATGTGGCAGTTCCACCTCAGGAGCTCATCTTGCACTCCACGTGATGCAGGATCGTCGCAAGTGGTCATAGTGCACAAACCACACTTTGTTTCTCACACACACTAAATATGCTGTCGGCGATTTCACTTACATAATTCGTCTAGGCCACCATTTCCCCCCATCATCACGCACCGATCGAACCCACACACGATCACCTACAGCAAACAACCTCTGCGTTTATCAGTAGACGTTTTTACTTTGTCAGCCTTTGTACTCACTGCATCTATAGTGCTCGATTTTAGTAACAACAAGCGAGTCTGCACTTTCCTTCGTAGAAATAATTCGGCGGGTGTTCTTCCCATGAAAGTATGCGGTGTAGTTCTACAAGAGAAAACAATCTGTGCTGCAGTGACCTAGAAGTGCCTCTTTCTTCATCTTCCAGCAGCTACTTAAGCAATGCCTTCTTGACTGTTTGTACTGCATGCTCTGCCGCTCCATTAGATTGTGGGTGTTAGGGTGGCGTGAGCGTATGCTTAACTCCGTTTGCTTTAAGAAATTCTTGGAATTCAGCAGTTCGAAACTAAGGGCCGCTATTGGTTACTACTTCTACCAACAACCCATGTGAAGCAAACCAGGAACGAACTCATTCCACCATTTTGGCAGCGGTTGTCACTGTCATAGCTTTGATTTCTAACCATTTGGAGATTCATCAATTGCAACAAGGAACGATTTCCATTTTTCTTCCGCAAAATTCAAATGTACATGCTGACATGAGTTTTGGCACAGTTGCCAGGGAGCCAAAGGTATGGGCTGCGTGAAGGGGAGAACAGACTGGCATATCTGACAATTCTGCACACTATGCTCGAGGGCATGATCAATGCCAGGCCACCACACCATGGATCTTGCTACAGCTTTCATTCTGGTTATGCCCAGATGTTGTTCATGCAATACATCCAGCACCCGATTCCGAAGCGACTTGGGAATGACCACTCTTTGTTTAGACCAAGCATCCATTGTCTATACTGAGCTCAAATCTGCGAAAGAAAAATGGTTTTAACTGATCGGACACAGTTCTAGGCCAGCCATGCCATATCATGCCCCAAACCGCACTCAGCAGTTTACCTCACCCAGTTTCGCATTCCACATCCTCTGCCGTCACAGGCAACTCATTCAGAGATGAAAAATAAAAGATTTCCTAACACTGGTCCCCCGAGTCGGGTAGTGGCAAGCGAGACAATGCATCCGCATGACTGACAGCAGATCCCGGCTTATGCTTAATCTAGTAGCGATAGTTTGCCAAGAATGAGAGCCACCGATGCACTCTTGCAGTGGCTACCGTGCTGCCCTGCCTTTTCGGATAACAGAATATTGAGTGGCTGATGGTCAGTCAAAATGTCAAACACCCATCCGTACAAGTACTTGTGAAATTTTTTCATAGCGAACACAATGCTTAGGGCTTCTTTTTCTATTTGACCATACTTGCTTTCGGATGATGCCAATGATCGAGACACAAATGCTATGGGTTTTTCATTGCCGTTTTCAACGTGCGACAATACTGCGCCAAGTCCATACTCGGAGGCATCACATGTGATCTTAATTTTTTTTTTCATTATAAAGCGTCTAGACACTTTTATCAGACATGTTTTTGGCTAATTCGAAAGCCTTGTCACACTGACGTGACCAGTGCCATTTGCTTTCTTTGCGGAGCAAGTCGTGAAGTGGTTCAAGAACCGTTGGCAAATTTGGCAAAAATTTGGCATAAAAGTTTATCATGCCCAAAAAAGCCTTCAACTGGGTCACATTTGTTGGCAGGAGTGCTTTTTTTATGGCCACCACCTTTTCCAGTGTCGGATGCAGGCCATCCTTATCAATTTCATGTCCCAAGTATGTTATGCGTTGCTGAAACAAAGCACCTTTTTCTCATTCACACGAACGTATTCACTCAAATGCTGTAGGACCCGTTCCACTCTTTCGTAAGCCTGCCTATAGTTCTCGCCTGTGATGTTTATGTCATCCAAGTATTAGGCCGTCCCCGGCATACCATGAAGTTTTTGGTCTACAACAGCTTGGAACACTGCCGGTGCACAAGATATGCCATACGGCAAGCAACGAAACCTAAAAAGGCCCACGTGCATGTTAATAGTCAGCAGTTCTTGAGCTTGCTCATCTAGCTTGAGTTGCAGGTACACTTTCGATAGGTCAAGAATGGAAAACACTGTTCCCCATTGCAAGGCTGCAAAAATGTCTTCGGGCAGCGGCAAGGAATAATGCTCAGCCTCAATTATTGGATTTATGGTGACCCGGTAATCACCACAAAGATGCAGCTCTTTGCTGTTCTTTTTAGGAACTATGACCATAGGTATTGCCCAACTAATATGCCTGACTCAATAGATGACACCAGTTTTCTCTAAATTCGCCAATTCATGCTCAACTTGCTCACGTAAAGCGTACGGAAGTGGGCTTGCTTTAGCAAACACAGAGCGTGCATTCTTTTTTCAAGACAATGCTAGCTTTGAAACCTTTCATAACACCAAAACCAGAGTCACACACATGGCGACATTTTTTTATGAGGGACGTCTCACTTTCCACTGCCTGCACAGCCATTATTTCGTGCCAGTTCAGCTTAAGTTTTGAAAGCCATTCTTGACCTAACAACATGGGCATTCTTGCGCCCTCCATTTCTCTTGCAATAACTAGCGGCAGATCAAAACATTGATCTCGATACTTTGGCGTCCATGCCTCCAGCAATAGGCACAGGCGTTCCGTTCTATGTGACCAATTTCACATTAGCTTGTAGGCATGAGGGAAGTGCTTTGCCCACACTTTTTCAGACATAATTGATACAGCTGCATCTGTATCTATTTCCATTTGAATCGCTCTGCCATTTATCGTAACCACAATAACAATGGCAGATGCACCAGCCTTAAGCCCGTTTCACATGGTGAAGCGCATGGCAAAATTCAGCCCAGTCGCACTGTCATTGCGAAGGCAATCGCGGCAGCCCGTATAAGATGCTTGACAACGCCCTGTCGGTGCAGCGTGAGCAGCCGATGATTCCGAAGAAATTATTTTCAGGAAATCAATGCCAAACATAATTTATTGTCTTTATTTTATTGTACGATATCTTTTAATTTATATGCAACCTACATTTACGCAAAAAACTATTTTTGAAACTTTTGTCAGCTTTGATGACTTCCGCTCCGTCGTTTCCTGTGATGTATACCACGGAATCCTATTGGCTGACGGAACTCGTTGGAAGCCCGTCGCAGTGGCTCTGCGACCAGAGCGGCGAGCACTTCTGTCGCATTGCGGCTGAAATCGCACTCTGCTGCGGCAAGAATCGCATCATGTGAAACGGGCTTTAATGTGACACAGAGTCCCTCTACAGAGTGCACTACTTTAAATCTGTACACTTTTGCAATGTGACCTCTTTTTTTACATTGGAAGCAGCGTCTAATTACAAAAGGGCAACTCACAGGTGAGTGTTCGCCTCTGCATCGGCGACAGGTTGCGTTCATCCCTTGCGACGCATTTCTACGAACGCTTTCGGTTCAAACAGGCTAGCGTCCGTCCTGTTCTTATGTGTTCCTCCTTGATCTAATGTCCCTTGTGTGTTAAAGAAGCACTAGAAAAGATGAGTTCAAATGCTTTCCAACTTGCCCAAGTTTCCGCCTTATTGACAACTACTGTACATGGAGAATGCACGCAGTCTTATACATGCGTGAGCTGCCGGCGCATACGCAGACATGACGAACGCAATCAGCCACAACAATACAGTAGACTCCCTTTAAGACGAACTCCAAGGGACCATGAAAATTGTTCGTCTTATCAGAAGTTTGTCTAATCAGGAGTGCTCCAAAAATGATGTTTGAGCATGCAGAGTGTGTCCAAATACCTCGTTTATGAGAACAAATGAATACAATGGCCTTTCAGGAAAATAAACTGCAATACAAGCATTTATTGGACTAATGATTGTCTACTACACTTTGCAGTAGTAAGGCATCAGGCATTGTTGACTGCTACCCAATCTGTTATTTTTTTTTTTATGTCTGTCATGAAAATCGACGGCCTGCTACAAAAGCAGACATCTCGCTTAACTTTTGAAGATACCCTTCAGTGCCCTCATACTGTTCAAAAAAACTGCACTAAAGTGTCTAGGCAGGCATCAGCTGCATCACAGGTAACTAGTACAGATTCAGGCATAACATTCAAGCTGTCATCTTCAGCAGCAGTTTCTGATGGTAGGTCAAGCACTTCTTCAATCAGAGCGTACAGTGTGTCAGCCCTACACATTTCCACACTTTCGTCAATGCTGACATACGCACTGATGTCAATGAACACAACCTTACTGCTCAGTGCAGAAACAATGCTTCTATCCTCCAAGTTCGCAGTGTGGTCCTCATTCATAGTATCGCAGTCATTCTGCACTGAGCAATCACTAAGCGCCACAAATCCTGTATGGCTGAAGGCGTTGCCAATAGTGGCTTGAGTAACCTGCTCCCAGGTGCTCGTCAGTAAGTGGACAGCACTTAACAGGTTAACTATGTACTCCTTACTGCTCTCCACGCAAATCAGCATCTTTTGCAGCGGAGAGCTACGATAGTGCCTCTTCAAGCTACTTATTACTCCCTGGTCCATAGGCTGCAGCTTCACCGTTGTATTCGCTGGTAGAAACTCCATTCGGATGACATGAAGTCTGGCGACGTGGCCGTGTCCGGGACAGTTGTCAACAACAATGAGAACTTTTCTCTTCTGTCTCTGGAAGTGGTGATCCATCTCTTGAAGCCACTGCTCGAAAAGTGCCTGCGTCATCCGCGCTTTTGAATTAGCCATGTACATGACCGGCAGCGTTTTTCTGTCTTTAAAGCAGCGTGGTGCTTTAGATTTGCCAATCACCAGCAACTTTAGTTTGTCAGTCCCAGTCATATTTGTGCCCACGAGGGCGATTGCAAAGTGTTCATCTTAAGCAGATTTTTTTGCATTGACTCTATGGGGAACCAAACAAACGACCTCCACTGTTCATCTTAACCGAGGGTTCATCTTAAGCGAGTTCGTCTTAACGGGAGTCTACTGTACATAGCGAGTGTGCTACTCACAATACGACACCACGATATTGTCGCGTAAACAGCGACCTTTACAGTTGCGTCCGAGGTCCAAGGCGTGGCAAAGGTTCTACGAACAGCGTCAGAGTTCAGGCTCGAGGTTAGCACACTTCTTCCTCTCACACTTCTGCGCTTCTTTGTCGTCAACGCATGCTACATTAGCCCCCCCGTGCGAAAAGCATCGTCCCGATGCTATATTGAAAGAGGGACAGAGTAAAAGGGGCCGCTATCTGGCATGAAAAGGCTTCAAGCGAACCACGTGGACCACTTCAGAACGCTTGGGACGCCGGGGCTCTGGTTCCTCGTGCGGAACGACTTCATAGTCCAGTTCACTGACGCGTCGAAGAACGCGGTAGGGGCCGAAATAACGGCGCAAGAGTTTTTCGCTGAGTCCGCGTCGTCGAATGGGGTACCAAACCCAGACAAGGTCACCTGGCAGATAGTCTGCAGTCCGCCGCCGCAGGTTGTAGCGTTGTGCATCTCGGCCTTGCTGCTGCTGTATTCGCACCCGTGCAAGTTGACGGGCCTCTTCGGCACGCTGTAGAAAAGAGGCGACATCATCATTTGGACCTTCGTCTATGTGGGGCAGCATGGCGTCGAGCGTGGTCGTCACTTGTCGGCCGTAAACTAGGCTGAATGGAGTCATGTTGGTAGTTTCCTGAACGACGGTATTGTATGCAAATGTTACATACAGCAATACTTCGTCCCATGTCTTGTGATGGACGTCCACATACATTGACAACATATCGGCAATGGTCTTGTTCAAACGCTCTGTCAGGCCGTTTGTTTGCGGGTGGTATGCAGTCGTGCGACGATGATTGGTGCGACTAAGAACAAGGATATGCTGGATGAGCTCTGCAGAAAATGCAGCTCCTCTGTCAGTAATGAGTATTTCTGGTGCGCCATGTCTCAGGACAATTTGAAGAACGAAAAATTTCGCAACTTCAAAAGCGGTAGCACAAGGAAGAGCAGCAGTTTCTGCGTAGCGAGTCAGGTAGTCAGTAGCTACTATAATACACCTGTTCCCACAGGTGGAAGTAGGGAACGGTCCGAGCAAGTCCATCCCTATTAGCTGGAATGGTCTGGACGGTGGCGTAATGGGCTTTAAAAGACCGGCTGGCCTCAGAGGCGGAACCTTTCGACGTTGGCAGTCACGGCAAGTTCGAACATAATGCGTTACATTGCTTGGCAAACGAGGCCAGTAATACCGTTCTTTAATTCTGGATATCGTCCGAGTGACTCCCAGGTGGCCGGATGTGGGTTCGTCGTGGCAGGGTTGAAAAATCTCATCCCTTAAGCTTGCTGGTACAACGAGGAGGTATTGGCAACTGTTGGCTGTAAAATTCTTCTTGATGAGAATGCCATCACGGAGACACAGAGAAGACAAAGTATGACGGAAAGGGCTAGGGACCATGCTGCCGGCACCTTGAAGAAAGTCGATTACCTGGCGAAGTTCGGGATCATTCCGTTGGGCATCGGCAAAATTGTCTGAACTAATTGCACTCAGAAATGCGTCGTCGTCACCTGAGGCGTCCGAAGCTGGTTGAATGAGACAGGCAGTCAACGTCTAAATGCTTACGACCTGACTTGTAGGTTACAGTGATGTCGTATTCTTGAAGTCGTAGGCTCCACCTGGCGAGACGTGCAGAAGGATCTTTAAGGCTTGTCAGCCAACAAAGCGCGTGATGGTCGGTCACCACTTTGAAGGGTCTGCCATACAGGTATGGTCGAAACTTCGAAATAGACCACACGATGGCCAGGCATTCCTTTTCAGTGGCAGAGTAGTTTGTCTCAGCCCTAGACAAAGCCCGACTAGCGTAGGCGATCACACGTTGTTCACTGTTCCGTATCTGTACTAGGACAGCGCCCAGACCGACATTGCTTGCATCCGTGTGGAGTTCGGTGTCTGCGGTTTCATCGAAATGTGCTAGAACTGGAGGTGACTGCAGGCGACGTTGAAGCTCCTGAAATGCGTCCATTTGCTGGTCGCCCCGTGTGAACGGCATATCAGCCTTAGTAAGAAGTGTAAGGGGGGCGGCTATTTTAGAAAAGTTTTTCACGAAACGTCGATAATATGCACATAGCCCAAGAAAGCGTCGCACCTCTTTCTGGTCCTGCGGCGTCGGAAAATTGGCGATGGCAACTGTTTTTTCAGGATCCGGCAGAACTCCCGCTTGGTTCACGACATGGCCCAAAAACTTCAGCTCTTCATAAGCAAAATGGCAATTTTCGGCTTTCAGAGTGAGGCCCGACGTTTGGATGGCGTCTAGTACTGCGTCTAGGCGACGGAGGTGCTCCTCGAAATTCGGGGCAAACACAATTACGTCGTCCAAGTATACAAGACATGTCGTCCACTTCAGATCTCCAAGAACGCTGTCCATGAGTCTCTGAAAGGTTGCGGGCGCGGAGCAAAGGCCGAAGGGCATGACTTGGAATTCGTACAGCCCGTCAGGTGTAATGAAAGCAGTCTTTTCGCGGTCCCTTTCATCGACCTCTATCTGCCAGTATCCAGACTTGAGATCCATGGAGGAGAAGTATCTTGTGTTGCACAGACGATCTAAGGCGTCATCTATTCTGGGCAAAGGGTAAACATCTTTCTTCGTAACGTTGTTCAGTCGGCGATAGTCTACGCAGAAACGAAGTGTGCCATCTTTTTTCTTCACAAGTACCACAGGTGCAGCCCAGGGGCTGCGGGAAGGGCGAATGACATCGTTATCGAGCATTTCCTTCACTTGGTCTCGGATGGCAGTACGTTCTTTAGGGGAAACTCGATAAGGCGACTGGCGGAGTGGTCGAACAGTTTCGTCTGTAATGACGCGGTGCTTTGCAAGGTGGGTTCGACCGACGCGTGATGATCTGGCAAATGCATTAGAGTAGCGACGGAGGAGGTGCCGTAGTTTCTCTCGATACTTTCGAGGTAAGGCCGGGTTTATATCGTACAGAGGTTCAGTGTTGTCGGAGGGTTCTGTTGCTGAAGCGCTGGTGAAATTGCATTCATAACTAGTGTCAGTTATGGCGTCGAGATATGCGACAGTTGTCCCTCTGTTCAGATGTTGATGTTCATTGCTGAAGTTCGTGAGAAGAACATCAACTTTGCCATTTTCAACAAAAACAACTGCCCTGGCAACGGCGATGCCTCTTTCAATAAGCAGTTTCTGTTTTGTCTCGACGACACCTTCTCTATCTTGGATTGGGAGGGAACCCACGGAGACCATAATGCTTGAACGTGGGGGCACACTAACATGGTCATCAATAATGTGGAGTGCAGCGCGGAGCAGGCTGTTGGATTCGATAGCACTCTCAACTGAAAATCTCACGGACTTATTCTGCAGATCGATAATGGCGCCATTTTCGGTTAAAAAGTCCATACCGAGGATGACATCACGGGAACACTGAGCCAATACGATGAACGTCGCCAGAAAAGTTTGCCCTTGTACAGTGGATCCTCGACGTGCACACTCCCGTGGGCATAATTAAATGTCCGCCAGCTGTGCGTATTTGCGGGCCACCCCATGATGTTGTGACCTTTCTGAGAGCTTTGGCGAAGTGTGCACTTAGAATTGAATAATCAGCGCCAGTGTCGACTAGAGCAGTGACGTCTACGCCATCAACGGAGATCTGCAGGTCGGCAGTTTGTTGTGCCGGCGGCGACAGCTTCGTGGGGTTCGGTCTCGACTTCGATGCTCTGAAGGAGTGGTGGGGCGAATGTCGGCGTCGTGGTTACGTTGAGGATCAGCGGAATTTCGTAGCGGCGTCGATTCTGCTGGTGGCCGTATGTAACGAACTGTAGTTTGCAGTGAAGAACTGTCGTGGGTCTGTGGAGGATCTTGAAATTTTCGCACTGTAGCAGCCGCACCTCCAGAGGCTGCTGCATCTAGTTTCCCCTATGGGGACTTTGGAGTTGCTCCTGGCGTCCAGGAGAGCTGTAACGGCGAGGCGACGGCGATCGGAGGCGGCTTGGGCCTGTGTTGGAACGCGAAATGTATTCTGCGATTTCGCGTGGCTGCTGACCAGGCAACGGACGACGGGCATCAAAAGAAAACCCACGGAGGCCGGGTTCCCTGTAGGGGCAGCGGCGACACAGGTGTCCAGCTTCGCCGCAATGGTAGCACAACGGTTGGTGATCGGGCGTTCGCCAGATATCGGTCCTTCGGCGGCGTACGCTCGGCCGTGAAGACACATGGGCGACCGGTGCACGAGGCTCGTAGGATGGTGTCGAATGCGGCAGGTAGCGGCTGGTGACCGCGGCGTAACTCAGGGTCTGGGGCAGCGGTGTAGCTACGACGGGTTCAGGTGCAGCGACGGGTGCGGGCCCGGTGACGGGTGCGTGCACGGTGACGGGTGCGGGAACACCCAGCGCCTGTTGTACTTCCTCACGGATGATATCGGAAACTGTGGCAACCTGTGGCTGTGGAGGAATCCGCAGGTATTTGGCCACCTCTTCCCGGACTATCGCCCGGATCGTATCACGCAGCGATTCTGACGAAAACTGTACGGCTTCACCTGCACTCGCGGCGTTCATAGACACTGTAGTGCGCTGGTATTGCCGGGCGCGCATGTCAAGTGCCTTCTCGATGGTAGACGCCTCACTTATGAATTCGGCGACAGTTGTTGGTGGACTTCGCACCAGGCCTGCAAATAACTGCTCTTTAACACCTTGCATCAAAAAGCGCACTTTTTTCTCTTCCGACATGGTTGGGTCCGCGCGTCGAAAGAGTCGCTTCATCTCTTCGGCGTAGGCCGTAACAGTTTCATTCGGATGTTGTATACGGCTATTTAAAAGCAATTGCGCTTTTTCCTTGCGAAGCGTGTTGGTAAACATACGCAAGAATTCTGCCTTGAATGTATCCCACGTTCGGAGTCCGGCTTCTTGATTTTCGAACCATGCCCTCGCAGAATCCTCCAGTGCGAAGTAGACATGGCGAAGCTTCGAGTCAGCGTTCCAGGTGTTGAAGGCAGCCACCCGGTCGAACTGCTCCAGCCAGTCTTCAGCATCCTCATGTGGCAGGCAGTGGAAATGTGGTGGATCCCGCTGGTGGTTGAGCAGGACAGGAGTTGTCGATACCGGGGGATTCATCGCGCTGAGAGAAATGCTCCTTGTTGGTCTGTGGTCAGGGAGAGGACCACACTCGGGAGGCAGACCTTGCAGTCGGCGGCTGCTCTGGTGTACTGGGGTCTCCACCTTAGGGGTGCGTCCTGGGCTTGTAGGGGGCGTCCGGCTCATGAAAATCGTACCCGGCAGCTCCACCAGATGTCGCGTAAACAGCGACCTTTACGATATAACACAAACGTGGCCCGATCGTCCATCGACCTCCACAGTTTGCGACCTAGAAATCCATACCTTCTAACGCAGCAGCATCCCAGGATGGCAGGCTGGCAAGACCCAGCATCCAGTGTTCTGGCCAGCAAGCGTCAACATGTGATTTCCTCAACTGAAGGCTGTGATGTCCTTGAATGGCATTACGATTCAACCACGCAGTCCTCAGCAACCTTATCTCACCCCACCTCCTGTGTTGACTCACTTGCCCTGCCTCAGGATGCCGCCCATATGATGAACTGTGCACTGCCATCCTGGCATACTTCATCCTACCCTGCTGCCACTCTAAGTACCTGCTTTCACCCCCCTCTGCGCCAGCATTGCACTCGCCTCCGGCTGCATCCTGGGGGCACAGCACGCTGCAGCCATCAATAGTTGGTGCCCTGCCACTTCTGCCAAGTGTCTCCGATACTCTTGCAAGAAACGCATTGGGCGCTGCCACAATGTCACCGTGGCAGCACATCCTTATGGTCCAAACATGCCAGCAGGACTTTTCAGTGGCTTTAAGTCCACTGCCATGCCCTGCCAAGCTGGGTGAGGTGCCTGGCCTACTGACGTTTGCCATGTTGGCAAACGCAGTGATGGACGTGCCTCACACCACTCTACTCAACTGTGCAAATGTGCCTCCCCTGAACAGCACCACTGGCCAGGCCATTTTTTTTTTTTTTAGAAGAAGAAATTTGTTTATTCATGAAACAGGTATTACATAAGTAATACAGAAGGAGGTCCCAGAGCTCAAGGCTGTATCGGGACCTCCTATGGATGGATGTATAAACTTATGAAAAAAATATTATTGGTACCACAAAAGCAGTCAAAAGAGGCAAAACCGGCGAACACAATATGGTATTGTTAAACTTGATGGACCAATGGCCTCTGGAACCCTGCAAGGCAGTTCGTTTGCCTGTAGTGGTACCGCTACCCCTCGAGCTCTCCCATCAAGAGAGCCCCATTCCTTAGCTGCCAGTGTCTGAAGCATCACCTCTGCATCTCTGGTTACACCTTCCCTACGCAATGCCATCGGCCGCGAAAGATTATATGTTGCACACCAAATGTTGCCCGCAAATTCCAATGAAGGTGCATCATCACTGCAGCAGTCCCCAGCTAATTCATTGGTCAGAGCCAGGCCCTCAAGCTTGCCCTTCGATATGCCCCCGAACAGCGGTTATCATCCTTGGGTGAATCTTTATGCTGGTCACGTCCCTCTGTGCGTTCCCCTTATGGCACCACTTGTCCACTGCACAGCAGCCAACCTCGCCTCGACCACCTGAGATTATTTACCCACCAAATGGTCCTTTACAGACCTTGAACCTGAACTGAACATACTGGCATCCTTTTTTCATGCCTATTATTTGTTTTGATCATGTTCTTTACCCTCCTTTTCTTATTTCTTTTATTGACTGACCGACCGGGGGAAGCCCTGTAATGATGCACGTGCTAGCACCGGCCGCGTGTCGAAGAGCGGAAGAGGCAGCGCCGACACAAGCGCTGCAGAATACTCTTGAATTTGCCCTTAGGTCGGATGCTGCCACTCTTCCAGCTTTGATTTAATAAATGTGGCCACAGTGGTTGCCCCTATCCAGTGACCTCCCCATGCCAATAGGTTATTGCACAAGAATGACTTCGCTGATGAAAGCACAGCTGCTGCATACCAGAACAATGAATGAGAACTAAAAGAAACAGGCAAGAAAGCAAAGAACAGTCTTCGACCATAACAGATATAAAATCTCTCAGGAATTGAGCATGGACTGAGGAAAACGTGAAAAAAATATCTGATGACAGACAGACAAATGTGCTTACTGAATGGAAAAGCCTCTGACAGAGGTCAGCCGGAGAGCTGACCATCTGGCATGCTACTCTGCACAATGCAAGGAGAAAAAGAGAAGAAAAAGGGCAGTGGTGGGTGACGATATGATTTAAGGTTAAGGGGGGCCACGGGTCTTAGAATAGTGAAAAATGGACAAAAAAACACAAATTTGAGAAAAATGCATTATCGGAATGTTTCCACCTTCAAGCACGTGTCCTAAAAATATCAACGCTGAATTTGACCGAGAAATACAATAAAAACTGACTTTTAAAGCGCCATGGGAGCCGCAAAATGGTCAAGAAGGAGCAAAATTTGTTCAAAATTTAATCGCGCACTGCGGGCGAGGCAGCCGGCCGATCGCAGCCATATTGGGCTTGTTTTGAAGCTTATTTCTTTGTGAGCCTTTTGAGGCATGTCAAAATGGTGTTGCTCAAGCAGGCCGACTGCCATTGCAGGTTTTCCGAAAGCCGTTCTCAGCCGCTGATTGGCTGGCACGCACGCTCGCAAGGTGTGCCCCACGTCTCGCGTTTCCCATTGGTCACTACGACTGGCGCCATTTTCTATTTTGTTTAGTTCGCCATCGCGACGGCCACTGTGCATGTTTCTTTTCTGCCCTTGCGATCGTATCAAATGCTCTCGCAGTCGCCAGTGACCTTCTGGACGTACGTGAGTAAAGAACGTATATATATATAAATAACGAGAGCATCCGCGGAACGCTGCATGCGCTGCTTAAGAACGAGCATAAAGCCGGGCCGTCTGCCAATGCGGTGCAAGTTCACCTTGCTCGACGTACTGAAGTACAACAGTTATGAAGGCAGTGGGATCGTGAGTCTACTGATTCTGATTACAGGTAAACGGTGCCAGATCCTAGCACAAAGAATCAGGAAACATGCTGAGCGTGCTCAAGAAACTGAGTGTCATCATGAAATGAATGCCGAAACGAATAGGAACAAACGGGTGGTAGAAACTTCAGGACAACGGGCTGTGCGACTGCAAGTGATGGAAAGGTATAGGAGGAATAAGCAGAGCTACGCACCTACTTCGCATTTGATTAACTATGCAAATTGGCCGTAATTTTGTTTTCCCCGTGGTGCGTAATAAGTGCGGCAAATAATAATTTCACACCACAGTATGCAATGGAGTGCAAATAGAGGCTTTTGCTCCAGCAAAGGGCTCTGCACATGGCTCTGCATCTGAACAGCAAAGTTTCACTATGGGACAGTGACCAGTTTATTAGGTCAATTTGAGAAATATATGCCAATGTGTTTAGGCCTTAATGGGAAAGTTTATTAATATGGTGATACTATGTTATAGCACAATTTTAAGTATTTCTTTACCTTGTAGGGCACTGGAAAAGGCATGTGAAAAAATAAATGTAGTTTCTTATGCTCATCCTAGAAGTACATGGCTTTATGTCAAGCTTTTGCAATTTTGGCGGGATGGTACTGTCACATATTTTGTACAGACTTTCTCTTGAAGAGCAGAGCTACACACTGATGCCAATTACATTGCTGTAGCTGCATTCCAGAAAAGGTTACAGTTGTTTGAAACTTCAAATGCATTTTTCTCATTTCAGTGTTTTTGGACACTGCACTCAGCCTTGGGGGGCTTTTTTCTATGTTGTTTTTAAGTGACACTGACAAATTAGGTATCATTGCAATCGCACTAAAAAGATCTAGGGAGTGATGCTATACACATTGCTCTGATGCAATTGTGCTAATTGCAAATTAGCAAGGTAATGAAAGCTAATTAGAGAAAAATGTATGTAGTAAGAGTTGGTCCTTTTCTCACCTATAAGCTGCTTTCAAATCAATAAAAATAAAACCACCCTCAAGAACACGTCTTTGGCATTGAGTCTATGTAATTATTTTTTGCGTTTGGCAAGGCGAAATTGCCAAAAAGCCCCGTAAGAAGTACCCTTTGATTATGTTTTAAATCTATAGCAGTCCCTGAACCAATGTAGCTATCAAAAATCCAAGTACAGATTTCAAATCAGCATAAAAAACTGCCCCAGACTGAAGGGGTTCCAAGTGCCGAGAAGAGGTTCCGGTGCCGAGAAGAGGTTCCGGTGCCGAGATGCAGACGAAAGGCTCACATTTGCTCTTTTTTTCAGTTGTTTCAGATTGCCTTAGGATCGTTCGGCACTGGCTTTGTTTCAAGTCAGCTTGGAGTATGCGGGGAGGTCTACAAAGCATGCCCAGATGGAAACATCGAAGCGACTGTGAGGCCTCATCTGCATGAATTCATGGAGCCTCAGAGACAGCAACGTGCCGTGACACGCACGTGCACAACTTTCAAAGATGCCGACTGCCTCGAAGGACAGTGTCCGGCTGTAATCAGTGACCGGTGGTTATGTGCATATCTTAATGCATTTTCAGTGCCCGGCGTGATAGCAGTTGCCACTATCAGCCATCGAGGGCGCTCGTGGTGGAATGAAGGACTACTTGCTGCTACAGACAAGGCCTTTGAGTTCCGGTGCCGAGATGCGGACGAAAGGCTCATATCTGCTCTTTCTTCAGGTTGGTTTATTTTACCATTATAAGCCAACTTGTTCGCGTGAAAACTCAGTGCCGGATCCCACCTGATCATTACGGCAGTGTATGCTTGTCTGTGCCGGTGTCTGTCTATGTGCTGGTGCAATAGATTTTTGGTTCAGAATAAGACTTGCTAGCCAGGGATGTAGAAGAGAACCCTGGTCCTCGGTCAGATGTACACGAACGTGAACTCATGGAAGCAATATGTTCTCTGCCAAAGTTATTGGCAGGACAAGAGAAAATAGTAAAACAGCTAGAGGCTCTGGAAACGCAACAGAAACAAATAGATAAGAAATTCGAGAATTTTAAAAATAGACAAATTAGCAGAGGATCTGTCCGCTGTATCTGCGCTTGAGGATAGAGTAGAAGTGCAAGCTCAAAACAAGCAGCTTTCAAAAGCTATGCAGAATGTACTAATCTATCAGGACAAATTGGAAAATCGTTCCCATAGGAACAATTTGTAGTTCTTTGGAATAAAAGATGACAATAATAAGGAAACATGGGATGAATCAGAGGGGAAGATTACATCAGTCTGCTGTGCCATATTAGGCGTCACTATTGAATCATCGACAGTCGAGAAAGCTCACAGGATGGGGAAGTATAAAGACAATAAGCCAAGGCCTATTATAGTGAAGTTTGCGCCGTTCAAGGACATACAGCGTCTCCTTTCTGCTGCTTCAAAACTAAAGAGCACTGGTATGTCGATAAGTGAGGACTACTCTCAGCAGGTTCAACATTGGAGAAGTAAACTTATCGCTTTTGCGCGAGAACAAAACTCCGTAGCTAAATTTAAATTGAAGTACAACAAGATGACTTGACGGCAAGATGCATATTTATGATGGTGCAACCGATTCCGTAAGGGAGAATACGCAATAGCAAACAAAACATGGGCCGCTGCGGCTTAGAAAACACTTATCAGAACGCCTATTCATCGTTGTTATCAACTGTAGGAGCCTGAAGAATAAGGCAGATGAATTTGCGAGCCTTTTGCGCATTTCACAACCCGATATTGTGATCGGGACTGAATCCTGGCTAGAGCCTGGCATATCGGATTGTGACAGGTTTCCATCGGAATATTTAGCTTATCGGAAAGATTATAATCGGCAGGGAGGAGGAGTGTTCATCCTTGTGCATAACAGAATACGGAGTGCGCCGTTACACTACAATGACGTCTCTTCAAAATATGTGGTGTAGAATATTGCTTTCTAGCGGTAGGAGCCTGTGGTGGGAACGTTTTACAAGCCACCGTCGTCAACAAGCATAGAGCCATTTCGTAGCCTTTCACAATCACTGTCAGCATTGTCATCGAAAACCATTCTACTGAAAGGTGACTTTAACATGCCTGAAATTGTATGGCGTGACCGCTGTCCTGTGGCAACAAGCGGCTCTGGCCTCCAGTCTGCCTTCTGTGAGGTGGTACGGAACAATGAACTTGTCCAGTTTGTTAATTTCCTAACACATTATGGCTCAGCTGGAGGGAGTACATTAGACTTGTTGTTTAGTAACAGTGAAGATTTGGTGGAATCAGTTAGGGCAGCACCAGGAATAAGTGAATATGAGCAACAATAGTATGCAAACAGAAATCGTCAAGAATTGCCCTAGACAGATTTTTATATATGAACAGGGTAATTATGAGGCCATAAATGAGGAGTTGGAATTTTTCCTGCCTGTACTTCTGGAATGTAGCAGTCAGCACAACGTAGAAACATTATGGGATATGTTCAGAGACAAACTGCTCTCTTTGGTCGCTAAATATACCGTATACACGCGTGTAATGGCCGCACTTTTTTTTCCGAGATTGGGGTGAAAATCAGGGGGTGCGCCGATTCCATGAGAAAAAAAGACAGCGAAAAAAATTATTTGCGGTGGTACCTGCCTTTATTAATGTCGAAAAAACTCCTCGTCCTCCTCCGCTAAACTCATCGGGATTTCAGGCTCGTCCCGTGTCCAAAACATCACTCCTCGTCGTCGTCCTCCTCCTCCTCCGAACTCATCGGGACTTCAGGCTCGTCCTTGTTCCAGATGAGGTCATCCTCCATACCGTCCAGCCTGTTTGATATCCCTGTCACCTTGAAACTTTTTTCCACAGTCTCGAACGAAACCGTGGCCCATGTTTCGAGTATCCAGTGGCAAACGGCCACAAGCGATGCCCATTTCAGTCGGCCGGTTGGAATCTTCTGGTGGAGGGCCGTTGCCATCCACTCACTGTACGCACGGCAAAATCCACACTTAAAAGGGCGGTTTATGCAGACGTCCAGCGGCTGAAGCATGCCAGTCATGCCTCCAGGTATGACGGCCAAGTCCGTGTTAGATGCCCGGAGCTGTTGCCACACGCTCTCTGTCAGGTGCCCCCTGAAGCTGTCTAGGACGAGTAGAGAACGCGTCGCAAGATTCGCCCCTGGTCGCTTCTCCCAAAAACACTTCAACCAGTCTGTCACCAGCTCATCTGTCATCCATCCTTTGTCCTGTGCACGAACAAAGATGCAATCAGGGAATTTCTCCGCAGGTAGACGTTTCCGCTTAAAAACTACGTAAGGCGGTAGTTTTCGTCCATCCACTGTGATGCAAAGCATGACCGTGCATCGCTGCCTTTCGCTCCCCGATGTAAGCACACGCACGCCCTTCTTCCCCTTCGCCTTGACTGTCACATTCTGGGGTGCATCAAACCAAACTGGGGGTTTGATCGGCGTTACCAATCTGAGAGAGAAGGTGCTCATGTTCTCTGCGCTTGTTGATAACAAACTTGTGGTAGACGTTGACACATCGTCGTGCGACGGCGAATGGACAGGTTTTTTCGCTTCATGAAGCACGAAATCCACCCATTGCTGGCTTTAAACACGGTAGCCGCAATCCCCTTGCTACGTGCAATGTCTAGCGCTTTCATGCGCAACATCTCAGTCGAAACAGCAAAGCCATTGCGCCGCGTCTCCGTCACGTACTCGAGAAGTGAGTCTTCAACTTCCGGAAACATGCTCTGCTTCCCTCGAAAAGCGCGCCTCTGAACATTTGTTTTCCTGACGGCATCTTCTTGGGAGCACCATCGCCGTACACATTTTTCGTAAATGCCGAACTTTCGTCCAGCCGCTCTTTTTCCTTCTTCTTTCGCGTAGTGAATCACTTTCAGCTTAAAGTGAGAGGTATAACTAACATATTTTCCAATTGAGGAAAAAGAAAATCTTCAGCTCACGAGCGCAGAACAGATCAGGGCAGCGATGCGTTCCAATTGCGAGATCGCACGTGATATGCTTTGGGCAATCGAGGAAATGGCTGTAAAACAGAGGAGCGAACAGACTTGGATTGGATTGGATTTGCTGGCCTCACCCTTTGTACCGGGCGGGCATCGCTGCGGCTAGGAGCGCCCCCTTTGTAACGGAGGTGGTGTCCACTGCCCCCATGCTCGACTTTTTTTTCCCTCAAATATTTTGTTCTTAATTCTTATTGGCTATTCTACTTCTAACCTTGCGCTTCATTTTGGCTTTCACTTGATTTTTGGGCCCCACCTGGTAGCAGTAACCACAAAATGTTCCGTATTTCTTGCACCGCACAGTAGACGGCACTGCCCAACTTCCTGAAAATCATGGTGCGGCTTTTACTCGGGAAATTTTTTAGTTTTTTTTCCCAATTTTATTTCTAAAGTTCGGGGTGCAGCCATTAAACGCGTGTATACGGTATTCCCTCTAGGGTCGTATCATCTAGGCGTAGAATGGACAAACCATGGATTAACAAGGAGCTGCGTTAATCAATTAGAAAGAAAGCAGGGGTATACAAGGCTTTCTAAAAAACTTCAAACCAGAACTTGTATGATAGGCTAAGAACTCTAACTAAAAACTTGAAGCAGGAATTAAGAACTGCAAAAAGAACATACTTATCGTCCCCCCTAGCGGATAAAATAAGATCTAACCAAAAGGAATTATGACGATACGTCAAAAGTAACGAAAAAAAAGACAATGTTGGTGTTCCTGCTCTCAGGCACGAATTATTAACAGATGATACTGAAAGGCTGATTACTTTAATGAATATTTTCATTCTGTTTTCACAGTATACCGTCACACACCACTACCTGAAATACATGAGCAATTACCTAAAATGGAGGACATTGTTGTGAATGAAGCTGGAGTTAGGGTGCTCATGAACAATCTAAACCCGCATTCTGCTCACAGTCCAGATGACGTGTCAAATCACGTCTTAAAGCGCTGCGCCTGAAGTATTGCACCTTTTTTGGCTGGTTTATTTAGCAAGTCATTAAATTCTTAACAACTACCCAGTGAATGGAAAATGGCAAATGTAACTCCTATTTTCAAGGGTGGCTCTCGTGATTTGGTAATCAATTATAGTTCGGTATCTTTGACATCTGTTTGTTGTAAAACGTTGGACCATGTGTATTCGGGACTTAAGCGCCTCGATGACCATGGTTTTTTCATCCCGACCCAGCATGGGTTTCGCTCGGGATTATCCTGTAGCACACAACTTGTAGAATTCATCCATGATGTTGCATATGGTTTTAACAATGATACACAGATAGATGCTATTTTTATTGATTTCAGAAAGGCATTTGAAATAATCCCGCAAAACTTACTTCTACAAACTTTCATATATTGGTCTTCCTGATTCACTTTAAAGCTGGGTGAAAGATTACATGTACGAAAGGCAGCAAAAAGTGGCTCAAATGGTGCGACGTCGCAAATGGTTGAAGTTTTGTCAGGCGTGCCACAAGGATCCGTCCTGGGGCCGCTCCTGTTCCTCGTGTATATCAATGATTTACCTGAAGGCCTTGCTTCGAGTGTTAGATTATACGCTGATGACTATGTTGTGTATAATATTGTGTAATATGCAGAAGATATGAGTGTGTTGCAGTCTGATCTCGAAAAAATCTGTTCCTGGTGTGTTAAATATATAAAATGGACCTGAATGTTGCAAAATGCTGTCATGTGCTGTTACTGAACAAAAAGCAAAAGTTCTCTAGCTCATACTTCATAAATAATGCTTGACGAAGTCAAATATCTGGACATCACATTAACGGCAACACTGGACTGGACAAATCACATTCACTACATGCGCTAAAGCATGTCGCCTTTTACATCTTTTTTCACCCGCGCACCACACTTGACACGACGACCGACGCAGCCTCCGCCGAACGCTACGACAGCCACGCCGCTGCTAACACTAAAACCAAAAAGGCCGAAAATCAGTCTAAAAATCTGATTTTTTATTTCTTCATTTTTGCGGTCCTGAGACGTTTCCGCAACTATCTACAAATTTTGGTTAAAAAATACCACCCAATTTGCATGCTACAGCGTTCCAAAGTTAGAATGTAAACGTTTGGCACTTTAAATTGACATCAAATCGCGCCAAGTTTTGACCGGCCGCGGATCGACAAATATGCGCTCCACCTGCATCATTTTAGTCTCATTCAAAAAATCGTGATTCAGGCTATTCCCATATCCAGATCGGCGTCCATGATATAACCTCTGGAAAGAAAAACAAAGGGACAAATTTGCGCGAACCATGCGCTGCTATTCGATTCCGCAAGCATGTGACCCAAATGGCTACTTCTGGTTGGCTGCCAGCATCACCTGCTTGCGGCCTGGCACCATTTTGAAAAGATCGCATGGTTAGGTCTAGCTGGCTCAGCGACATTACGTCGTCCCGACCACAGCGTAAAACGCGGAAAATTTAGGTTCGAGCATCATACTGGCCTAAAAAGCGAAGAAAAGTAGAGATAAGAAGCACGCCGATGACGCAGCATCATGTTATCCGCAATGTTCACTTCACTTTAATGCCTTAAAGACCCTCATTAGAGGGTATTACATAATGGGTGGGGCTGCCAGCAACGAAACGTCGACGCTCCACAATGAGCCGATAAAGGCGTAGCAGGTGGCGCTTGGCACCAAAGATAGGAGAGCTAACAATTCCCTCGAGGCGATTCCTGCCACGTAAGAGCATCGTAATCATGATGATACAGATGAAAAAGTGATACCTAAGCAGTTTTCATGGGCGCAACAGATCGAACACTCGGAAACTTTAGTGGCGCAGCTGCAGAAGTTATTGCGAAATGGCTACGCGTAAGGCATGCGGAATCGCAAAACTTGAAATAAATTCCCTTCTGAGTTTCAGGGCAATTATCTCGATGGAAAACAATGCATTCATACCAGAACTCATATCATAGAGTTGCTTTTAGGCTTGGTAATTCAAAAATATATCAAACAAAAACATTTTTCGCTGATTTTTCAAAATTGAATTTTGGAAAGGAGCAATATCTCGGCTTCTACAGCAGCTATTGCTATAATTCTTTTTTTGCCAGAAATCTAAAATCATAAGTTCTGTAATAACTCTGTTTTTTAACCATTATTTTCCATACTTGTCAAAATAAGTCATTTGGCCCAGTCACCAAAATAAGCTTTTTCTTTGACAAGTTCGGCAAGCCACAACTTTCTTCCAAATCATCCTAGAATGCTCAATTATGCTTTATAGCAGTCCTTTGTGATTCTAAATTATTTAGGGATCAAACTTTTCTCCTCAAGATCAGGAAAAAATGGTTCTAAGAGGGGTGTCCCCCCTTAAACTGAAAATTTAACTCCAATTTGTTTTTTATATGTTTTTCAAAACGTACATTTTGCCTACCCTTCCATTTTGTGGGTGGCACTCTGGCTCTTCTATTCATTAGATTTTACTGATTCTTTCATTAGCTAGCTCGTAATTGTACAAGGAACACAACAAAGCTATTTGTAAGAGGTCTGCTTTGCATGAACATTTTGAAAACATATGAAACTCTAGAAAGGGGGGGGTTGTATTTGCAAAGCTTAAACTTCAAACTTGCAAAACTTTGGCTGGAAGTAAGGCAGGTCCATAAAAGTAGTTTTATTGTATTCCTTAGACATTCAGTAACAGATCCTTAAAGCTTTTAGCAATTTTACTTCAGTAGATATTTCTAAAATCGTCCCGCAAACTTCAAACACCAAGGTTACTGTAACTACTAAACACATTTATGTAGAAAGAAACTAACACCATATTTGAAATCAGCACAAAAATTTACATAGACACTGCTGATTTCATATTAATAGCAATAATAATAAGAAAATTTTGTTCAAGACCCAGGTCCCCCCTTAAGAGCACCTGCAAGCAACATACCAAAAGTATCGACCAGCAGCTGCCATCTTCCTCCTCACCATCAAGTAACTCACGTTACACGTCAATTCTCAAGCTGCTATACAGAACATCCAACTCTGTATTCCTGTAACCCCAATTATGTAGCCTAAGCTGTAATTAAACCTCAGTTATCCCCATGCAAAAGAAGTTAGTTCATTCAACCAACCGCTATGAGACAAAGCACCAAAAGGAATGGCCATTTACAGTCATTACTTCACCCATTCAATGAACATACAACTGTTTTTCCAATACTACCTCCGACACCATCACTGTGTCAACCGGAGCAATGTGCATAGCCATAAATTGAGTTTAGGTTAACAGTTTTGAAAGACGGTTCTATATGCCATTTGCTAATTTAATTCCTAAGTCGAAAATAGGGAGCCCCAAGGAATATTGCGTAATAACTCGATATTCTCAGAAAGAAAAGAGCAGACTTTCCATTCAAATTAGTTGCAAGACTGCTTCTTGGGAGTTGCACAAAAAAAAAGAGGCCACAGCTCTTTTTTTATGATGGCAGTCATGTGATTCTCCTGTTTTGTGACCTACACAGCTTAGAATCCTCTGGCCATTTCCTTGATTGCCACCAATGTCCTGGTAGGGGTCACTACGGGTCTACATGAGTGGCATCTGTATCTTTTCCTACCTTTCTCATATCATGCTCAGTTGAAATGCCTCTCTGCTGTATTCACTTTTAATTAGTTCTGGCCTACATCTGGACATGATGCATGCTTACTTACCTTGAGGGAGTAGGTCTGAGCAAAGTCCTTCCATGTAGCATCTGTTGCTATTGGAAAATATGTGTCCAACTTCTCCGGCACAAATCCAGGTGGCAGGGCCTTTTCGGCGTACACTATGACCTCCTGAAAAAGGCAGGAAGGTTGAAATATAATTAACAAAGTAAACAAGTGAGCCAGACAGAACTATGCTGCAGAAGAGACAGAAAGCAACTGCTGATGTACAAATGCAGATAACTGTTTTAAATCTTCAGAGCAGCCAAATACTTCAGCCTTTTGCCATTCTCTTCCCAATAGTGTGAAAACAAAAGCTGTCATCGTTCCTGTGGTGCTATTTCAGAGGCAAGAATGAGCAGTTTGCTCATTGCAAAGTCGTAAGCCAAGTGGTCGAGGATAGTTGATGTTCACAGGCTTGTTCTTCTAGCAAAGCTCCGATTTTAGCAAAATGTGCCTACTTCACATCATTGGAGGTTAATTTACACATTTACATTGACTTGACGTTGAGGTTTGCAGTCCTTCAAAGTATAGTTAGTATAGTAAGGGGGTAAATTTTCTAAAATTCAGGGATCAAATAACAAATAGAGAAAGCTAGAGATTATGCATTTCTTTTTTTGTAAGGCGAAACCCTTTCTAGGCTTATTGAAATCCCGTGCATAAGATCTGTACGCTGATGTGTTACTTGCAAAAAATGAATGTATGAGGAGGAAAATTAGCTATCAATCATAACAGATGTATGAGGAGGGAAAGTAGATGTCAATCATCCTGATGAAGTCATCCGAAAAATAAAAATCCTGTCTCCACCGGAAATCGAACCACCACCCCTTGTATCCCCAGCCGAGCACTTTGACAAACTGCACCACACCTGGGATCGTGAAATGCACATCATAATTCTCCTTGTCTACCATGAGGATGATAGTAGTGATGACAATGATGCTGGAATTAGTGATAATGATGGTGCATTTAGTTTATAATGGCAATGAGAACAAAAGCGGTGCACCGTGTGCAGCAGCAATGCTCCTGCTTTCGCATTTCTGCAGCTTAGATTCCACAGTTCTCTCGGAATTTTTTGTTTTTTAATCAAGCGTGGTTTGACAACCTCAATCACGAGATTTTGTCTTGCTTGCACGAAGAATAATAAAACAAGGTTTATTGTCCACAAAAATCAACATCTTGCATCACATTAGGGCAGCTCCAGAAGAGCCCAATTTCAAGACAGCTGTGATCAGCCTATGCCCAAAATCAAACCCACTAAAAGAACAGAACAAAATGCAAAATGTCAATTTAATAGCGAACATAGAAAAAAACAACAAAAAAGGCAACGGGGCGAATGCTGAAAGCAGATAAGAAAGCAAGTTGTAAGCAAATTACAGGTGAGCATGTCTTTGGCAACATGCTTTCTCGGGGCAGGCAATGCTGGGCATATCAGGTTATATACCTTGTGCACGTTTCAGCAGCTTTAAACTTTTTTTGGCAGACTTGGGCTCCGTCACACCGTTATAGAATTGAAAATTTAAAACTGCTGCACATTTTCCAGACTGGCTGACACGTGAAACGAACTTTACATGCGCTCGTTCCCCCCTGCTGATCTTTGTCAAACTAACCCTTCTGAATTTTCCTGGTGCTAGCATGGGCAGACACCGTGTGCCATGCATGATGGTTTGGTTTATAGGGTCTAACATCCCAAGGCGACTCAGGCTATGAGAGATACCATACTGGAGATCACAACGAAGTCCGCAGCGAACACTGGCATGGTTAGCTCAAGAACAATGGTATCAAACTAATGGCAGTGACACGATGGCTTTGCACAATGCAAGCCCATTTTACACGAACCCAGCACACAGCACCAACGCAATGCTACAGCCATAGTCAATGCTGAAAAAGAACAATTGCTTCCACGAAAGAAAGCCATTCATAAAAAAAAAAAGTATTTAAATGAAAACCAAGTTTCACTTCAAAAAAATCTGCGCTATAAAATGCACTCAAATTACAATTCGCAACAATTTGCTTCATGGGCTAGGTGCCAAGCTGCCAATAGGGTGGAGCAAGCCACTTAAAAGCGCAACCACCTCCAGCACCACGCCATGCTAACCAAAGGGTGCCAGACCAGGGCATGTTTGCTGTGGCTGGCAGTTCGGTTTGCCTGCTTTTTCGCCCGTGTCCAATCGGTATCCCTACAACACGCTCATGAAAGAAGTACTTTTCCATATTTCACCTCTGGTTGTGACCTTGTGCACTGAGAAGACCTGGAAAAGCACTCCCTTCATAAGCGCGTTATTCAGGCAGCAATCCGGTACAGGAGAAAAAAGCAGCCAAATCAAACTGTGCATCAGCTATCATCAGTCACTGGAGCCAACCAGAAAGAAAGCATGGTCTCACAACTAGTAGCTAAAGCTTTATGGCAGTGATGTCAGTCTATGCCATATTGTTGGCTGTACAGTAACTTACACTTGTGTTACCCACAGATGAAATAAGCATTTCAGGATAATGAAAACTTGAACTACTGACAGCTTTATTGTCTATTTTATGTAAATGTTTGGCACATCAATAGTCAATAGTTGAAAAATAAATAATCACCTAAAGATGTCAATACTTCTTGAACGCAAAGAGCACACAGTGAAAGGATAACACATACCAAAAGCCAGGCACGCAAGATGAGGGGAACAAGAACCTTCTCTGAGCACCGCAGGGTCCCAGGTGGAGATGGTCTCGTAAGGGGAGGTCAGGTAGCCATAGAAGATGTGCACCAGTTACTTGGGGCCAAAGAATGGCGAGCTCAGTGCACACAATAGTTTGCTTGTTACACCACCCACGGAGTGCTGCATAGAAATGAATCACCAGGGACACACACAAGCCTCAAACCTCTGCCATACAAGCACACCTATTTTACTCAAGGAAATTATGTACATAGCAAGTACTGCTATGTGGACAGTGGTTGAACAATGCTACACAGAATGCACAAAATGAAATGCATACAAGTAGACTACTCATGCACACCTTTCAGTATTCTACTTAAGTCTACATGATAACAAGTTTTTGTTATTGCAACTGTAGGAAGAAGGAAAAGAAAATGCACGGGCCTGCTACTGGCTCTGTAGCTGAGCCACCTCCACTGCCTCGTGCGGACAGAAGAGAAAATAAAGAAGAAAGTAAGAAAAAAAAGGGAAAGACAAGCGTCGCAACAGCCGTCGTCCGAAGCGGTGGTGGATGGCTGCCTCCGTCGCAATTAAGCGGTGGTAACGTACCAGTCCCGGCCCCGTAGGGCCAGGAGCAGCCACCCACAAGTTGCTTATGCATTTAAGTGCAACTCTTGTTGCCGCTCACAGCCACTGGGCCGCAGAGAGAGAGACAAAGAAGCTGTCTGCTTTTTTATAGAAGATTTTAAACTGGTTGATAATGTTGATGATGTTTGCAGTTGTGTTCCAATTAACTTTTAGATATATGCAATAAATGTCATTGATTTCACAGAATAAAAGCTTCCTTTAAATAGCAAATAACGTATATCATTTCCCCGACCTGAACCAAAAAAAGACAGGTTTTTAATCCATTTCTTTGTCCATGTAGCACAGTGCACCTTACACCTGTCTGCGCTAATCGCAAGCACACTGTTGTTCTGTTGTTACTGCACAATGCTCTCGCGAGGTTACAGGTATCTCAGGCCGTTCGTATCTCAGACCAAACGCATTTCATAATAAACTTATAAATGGGCGAACTCCCCACAACACAATTACAGTCACAACATAGCACGTAAATTAATACACATGCACTCCATAACGTGCATCTCATGCAGGCAGAACAGAGTCCGAAGAGAATACTGGCATGGTTAGCTTGAGAACAATGGTATCACACTAACGGTGGTGACGCGATTCCTTTGCACAGTGCGAGCACATTTGCATCAACACTGCTCGGAGCCCCGAACGCAATTCTGCAGCCACAATAAAGCATCGCTTACTCAATAACAGCTAATGAACTAGAATTTCGCAAGCTCACATGCGTGACGAGAAACACGAACATGAACGCCATACCGCGTTTTCCACCACAGCGCAGGGACAGCAAAGTCAGTGGAGCTTTAAGGCCCGAATTCTGAAACACTCCTAACCTGGGGCCGTATTAAAGACGGCTCACACTCACAATCACACTCACAATCTTCCTATTGGCCAGCGGCAACACGGCGGGAGTGGCCGTCCTTTACATCATCGACGTCTGCTGTTTACGTCATGAACACACTTGAAGTGATGACGTTGGCTACGGGCCAATTGTGAGCGACGCGAGCCACTCACAACTTGTTTGTGAGCGCTCACAAAGGGAAAATGGCGGCGATCTATGCGGCAGCCGGCGTTCTCGTGAGGCGGTAGCGACGGCGTCCCGACGCGATCATCGGCGAAGGACGGTGTACGAAGACTGTTTGACGTGCTCGGTGAGATGTTTCGACGCTTGTTGCTACTCGAGAAGGATATAGTACAGTGACTGTGCGACGCGATGAACTGAGATAGGTGTGTGCGGCCGAGTGCGCTGTGTGTGCGGCAGCAGATAATGTGTGCACTGCACTTTTTCCGAACTGCTAGTGGCTTCCAAGCCGCTACTGGCAACGAGGCGAACATCGGTTTCACGCAGCCGACAGTTTGAAAGCGTTTGCGGCGGCGTGCAGCTAGGGCGGCGGAGAAGAAAGGCTTCCTTCGTCACGGCAGCATACCCGTCGTCGTCGGGTTTGTCGACGGCACATCGGTCGTCTACGAGTAGTCTTGTGATGTCCCTGTTTCAGATATGAGATGCCAACATGATTTTGGCCATGAATCTCCCTACGTGGGATCTTGGCATGATGCTTTCTCCTGGCGACACTCTCGGCTGCACACAGGCATGACATAGGTCGAGGCCGGCCTGCTGCGAGTCGTCGAATTCACGACACTGAGCCGCGCTGCTGTTTGCAAGATAAGTTAACGGTAGGCTCCACGTGCCTCACATGTATTACCGTTCTTGGGCTTTTATAAAAGCTGGAACATAAGACACTAGTACATTGTTGCAATGCCTACGTAAGAAACGAAGATGGGGATGTGTTTGTTTGATGCCTGTATTGAGTAGGAATGGGACATCATTTATACCGATATGAAGTGCAAGGCTGTCCATACAGCATTGTTGCTGAAACGTTCAATCACTCATTGTCTGCACGCCCATGAATGTCATCGTCAGCAAAACCTGGCAATGAGCTACTTGATGCGACTCTTCCATTGTGTCAGTAAGGCTGTTAGTTTATGAGGCTGTTGAGGTCGACAATGACGTGACGAAGAATGTGCTTAACAGCGTGCCATTTTCGGTTATGCTGGTGAGAGGGGCACCTGTTGGAGACATGGCTGCCAGTGCCATGGAATCCCGGTCCGTACTCTCCATAACGGTTATAGAACAAGGTATACACCTCCACAAGGTTAATGGTGGATAACTGCATCGACGTGCTAAGACCCGCTTCCAGTGCTTACAAAAATACTAGACGTTCCTCTACCAGCCAGAGCGTGTAGCATGTGCCTTGTTGCATAACTTCGTTGGATGTCTTCCTGCCTGCCTGCAGACGAGGAGGGTGCTGCTGGCTTGGACAAGAAAGGGTCACATCTGTGCACTGGCTACTTGGAAGTGGGATCACTATTGCCATGCATACCTCTAGTGAAAAGCCATACAGAATCATGTTGTGAGCCTGTTCCACAGAACCTACCACCAGAGGCTGGCACAGCTGCCCATGGTGCGGCAACCGCATTGGCGTCAATCACAGCACAGCAATCGGCCGTGATATACCACACGAAGCTGACCAACTCATCACAGGCAGCCAAGTGCAGCGTCTTCTCGTTTCATGTCTGTGCCAGAAACCTGTTGTGATAAAGATGCATCTTCTCGAACCATGCGTTAAAACACCTCATCTGTCAAGTCAAATTTGTCTTCGTACACCCCCCTTCACTGTTGCTTACAACCGTGTATGTTGGTGTTTGTGTGTGTGCATGTGTTTGAGTACATAATTAAAGTGTTTCACAACGAGGCAGCAAATGTGATGCCTATCGGAATGGGAAGTCCTCACAGAAGTTTTTTTAGAAGCACCTGTATCCACTGTGCAGCTTTATTTTCCTGCAGCATTTCACACGCTCGAATATGCAGCAGCGAAACCAACTTCCTGCAATAGCATCGACAGTTATTTGACGTGCTGCACAACTGTGCTACACAGAGAGGACACACAAGAATAATTTTTAGAGCCTGTAAGCTGGCACAGTACTTATCGCAGGTCTGATATACTTCAGAAGCAAGAAATGAAAGTATTGTGCATAAAACTGCGACCCAGAGGCAAAACACAAAAGATTAGTTGCTTAACGATTACAGGCTTGCATAGTAGTTGTCATAGGTTTGGCACATTTCAGAAGCAGTAAACAAAGTATGGCAGTTAACAGTGCAGAAACATGACACAAGTAGTGCTATGTACAATGTTTGCATAAGGTAGTCTCCATTAGTGAACCTTCCAGGACTACAGGCCTGCATATACTGTTAGGACGCATAGAAAGCATTTGCTTAATGCTAAACAGTGTAAAGCTGACAAATTGAATGCATAATATTGCGAGTTTTAGTGCTCGCAGTGATTGTAGCGTACGCAGAAAATCCCATAGGTATATAAACTGGTGCAAAAACATCACATATGCATCATGCAAATGGTGTGTGGGCAGAAGGTATCGCTCAAAAACAAAGCAACTCAGTCATGAGAACGAAGAAAAAAAATACAGAGCACACTACAATGAAAGCTACATCGAAAGCCCTGTCACGGTGGCACTGCAGTGAATGAAGGCTTCGGGTTCAGTCACGGCAGGGGTGGAAGCATTCCCATGATCATGTTCTTTCCTAAACTATCCAGCTATATACAAACAGATCATGCAAGGACAGAGCTTCATTTTGGCCTACACTACATGCTTCACAGTCGTTTTGTATTTTCTAAAGAGAAACAAATAGAACCACGGAGCCTGCACGTTGCACTTTCAGCACTTTTCTCATCGATACTAGTAGGCGCCGACCGAAAGCACTTCCGCAAGTTGTCTTTGTCCATTTCCGTGTCAAGCGCTCCATGAAATTTTATCGCTGCAGGCCCTGAACTTCGACTGCATTCTATTAGATTTTCAGCAAGCTTACGGAACCCGCACAGTACTTCGATTACCGACGACGCTAAAAAAAGCAGCACCTTCTCGGGGAATCAGCTGTTTGCTTGCAGGCCGCCATGTGCACGCCATGACGCCGCCCGCGCACCCTCGCGGCAACAAAAGTTACCTAATAGCAAGTATAACTACAAAACTAAGAACGCTTCAACTTGAGCTCAATGTTAATCAATACTAAAAATAGTATCTTGCCAAAATAAACCTTTATTTGTTTTATTTATTGCGTATTAGTTGCGTCGTGTTAGAAAAAGTTAGGAGACGGTCCTGCTCAGTTTTGTGCCACACTGTGGCATGAACGTTTGCCGAGGATTCGGGACTACTAGGGCGTAGCCACGCTAAAAGTCGCTGGTAATTGGACAATTTCGCATACTCGTCACAATTGACGTCTCAAGCTCTCAAGGTTGCGTCACAGCTTCGTAATTTTGGGGCCGAATTACGGACTCCGCTCACAAGTTTGTGAGAGTGACGTCAAAATTACGGAGCTGTGACGCAGCCTTGAAACGTCAATCGTGACGAGTATACGAAATCGTCCAATTACCAGTGACTTTTAGCGTGGCTCCGCCCCGTTAGATCTGAATCCTCGGCAACGCTGTTGCCACAGTGTGGCACAAAACTGAGCAGGAACCGTCTCCTAACGTTTTGTAACACGACGCAATTAATACGCAATAAATAATTCAAACAAAGGTTTATTTTGGCAAGGTACTATTTTCAATATTGAACAACATTAAGCACAAGTAGAAGCGTTCTTAGTTTTGTAATTATACTTGCTATTAGCTAACTTTGGTTGCCGCGAGGGTGCGCTGGCGGCGTCATGGCGTGCACATGGCGGCCTGCAAGCAAACAGCTGATTGCCCGAGAAGGTGCTGCTTTTTTAAGAGTCGTCTGAAATCGAAGTACCGTGCGGATGCCGTGAGCATGCTGAAAATCTAATAGAATGCAGTCGAAGTTCAGAGCCTGCAGTGATAAAATTTCGTAGAGCGCTTGACACAGAAATGGACAAAGAAAACTTGCGGAAGTGCTTTCGGTCGGCGCCTACTAGTATCGATGAAAAAAGTGCTGAAAGTGTAACGTGCAAGCTATGTGGTTCTATTTGTTCCTCTTTAGGAAATGCAAGACGACTGTGAAGCATGTAGTGTAGGACAAAATGAAGCTCCGTGATTCCATGATCATCTGTTTGTATGTAGCTGGATAGTTTAGAAAAGAACATGATCATGGGAATGCTCCCACACCTGCCGGGACTGAGCCTGACTCCTTCATTCACTGCAGTGCCACCGTGACAGGGCTTTCGATGTAGTGTTCATTGTAGTGTGCTCTGTATTCTTTTTTTCTTTGTTCTCCATAACTGGGTTGGTTTGCTTTTGAGCGATACCTTCTGCCCGCACACCATTTGCTTTGTTTGTATACCTATGGGATTTTCTACTTATGAGCACTAAAACTCGCAATATTATGCATTCAGTTTGTCAGCTTTACACTTTTTAGCATTAAGCAAATGCGTGCTATGCATCCTAACAGTATATGAAGGCCTGTAGTCCTGAAAAGCTCACTAATGAAGACTGCCCTATGCAAACAGTGTACATAGCACTACTTGTGTCATGTTTCTGCACTGCTAAGTGCCATACTTAGTTTCCTGCTTCTGAAATGTGCCAAACCTATGACAACTACTATGCAAGCCTGTAATCATTAAGCAACTAATCTTTTGTGTCTTGCCTCTGTGTAGCAGTTTTATGCACAATACTTTCATTTCTTGCTTCTGAAGTATGTCAGACCTGCGATGAGTACTGTGCCAGCTTACAGGCTCTAAAAATTATTCTTGTGTGTCCTCTCTGTGTAGCACAATTGTGCAGCATGTCAAATAACTGCCGATGCTATTGCAGGCAATTAGTTTCGCTGCTGCATATTCAAGCGTGTGAAATGCTGCAAGGAAATAAAGGTGCACAGTGGATACACGTGCTTCTAAAAAAACTTCTGTGAGGCTTTCCCATTCCGATAGGCATCACAATTGCTGCCTCGTTGTGAAACACTTTAATTATGTACTCAAACACATGCACACACACAAACACCAACATACACGGTTGCAAGCAACAGTGAAGGGGGGTGTACGAAGACAAATTTGACTTGACAGATGAGGTGTTTTATTGCACGGTTCAAGAAGATGCATCTTTATCACAAAAGGTTTCTGGCACAGACATGAAACGAGAAGACGCTGCACTTGGCTGCCTGTGATGAGTTGGTCAGCTACGTGTGGTATATCACAGCCGATTGCTGTGCTGGGATTGACGCCAAAGCGGTTGCCGCACCATGGGCAGCTGTGCCAGCCTCTGGTGGTAGGTTCTGTGGAACAGGCTCACAACATGATTCTGTATGGCTTTTCACTAGAGGTATGCATGGCAATAGTGATCCCAATTCCAAGTAGCCAGTGCACAGATGTGACCCTTTCTTGTCCAAGCCAGCAGCACCCTCCTCGTCTGCAGGCAGGCAGGAAGACATCCAACGAAGTTATGCAACAAGGCACATGCTACACGCTCTGGCTGGTAGAGGAACGTCTAGTATTTTTGCAAGCACTGGAAGCGGGTCTTCAACACGCCGATGCAGTTATCCACCATTAACCTTATGGAGGTGTATGCCTTGTTCTATAACCGTTATGGAGAGTCCGGACCGGGGTTCCATGGCACTGGCAGCCATGTCTCCAACAGGTGCCCCTCTCACCAGCATAACCGAAAATGGCACGCTGTTAAGCACATTCTTTGTCACGTCGTTGTCGACCTCAACAGCCTCATAAACTAACAGCCTTACTGACACAATGGAAGAGTCACATCAAGTAGCTCATTGCCAGGTTTTGCTGACGATGACATTCATGGGCGTGCAGACAATGAGTGATTGAACGTTTCAGCAACAATGCTGTATGGACAGCCTTGCACTTCATATCGGTATAAATGATGTCCCATTCCTACTCAATACAGGCATCAAACAAACACATCCCCATCTTCGTTTCTTACGTAAGCATTTCAACAATGCTTTTATAAAAGCCCAAGAACGGTAATACATGTGAGGCATGTGGAGCCTACCGTTAACTTATCTTGCAAACAGCAGCGCGGCTCAGTGTCGTGAATTCGACGACTCGCAGCAGGCCTGCCTCGACCTGTGTCATGCCTGTGTGCAGCCGAGAGTGTCGCCAGGAGAAAGCATCATGCCAAGATCCCACGTAGGGAGGTTCATGGCCAAAATCATGTTGGCATCTCATAGACGACCGATGTGCCGTCGACAAACCTGACGACGCCGGGTATGCTGCCGTGACGAAGGAAGCCTTTCTTCTCCGCCGCCCTAGCTGCACGCCGCCGCAAACGCTTTCGAACTGTCGGCTGCGCGAAGCCGGTGTTCGCCTCGTTGCCAGTAGCGGCTTGGAAGCCACTAGTAGTTCGGAAAAAGCGCAGTGCACGCATTATCTGCCGCCGCACACACAGCGCACTCGGCCGCACACACCTATCTCAGTTCATCGCGTCGCACAGTCACTGTACTATATCCTTCTCGAGTAGCAACAAGCGTCGAAACATTTCACCGAGCACGTCAAACAGTCTTCGTACACCGTCCTTCGCCGATGATCGCGTCGGGGCGTCGCCGCTACCGCCTCACGAGAACGCCGGCCACCGCATAGATCGCCGCCATTTTCCCTTTGTGAGCGCTCACAAACAAGTTGTTGGGCCGTAGCCAACGTCATCACTTCAAGTGTGTTCATGACGTAAACAGCAGATGTCGATGATGTAAAGGACGGCCACTCCCGCCGTGTTGCCGCTGGCCAATAGGAAGATTGTGAGTGTGAGTGTGAGCCGTCTGGGGCCGAATTACGGACTCCGCTCACAAGTTTGTGAGCGTGACGTCAAAATTACGAAGCTGTGACGCAGCCTTGAGACGTCAATCGTGACGAGTATGCTAAATCGTCCAATTACCAGCGACTTTTAGCGTGGCTCCGCCCTAGTAGTCCCGAATCCTCGGCAAACGTTGATGCCACAGTGTGGCACAAAACTGAGCAGGGACCGTCTCCTAACTTTTTCTAACACGACGAAACTAATACGCAATAAATAAAACAAACAAAGGTTTATTTTGGCAAGATACTATTTTTAGTATTGATTAACATTGAGCTCAAGTTGAAGCGTTCTTAGTTGTGTAGTTATACTTGCTATTAGGTAGCTTTTGTTGCCGCGAGGGTGCGCCGGCGGCGTCATGGCGTGCACATGGCTAGGGTCCCTAGAAATATTGCTAGTCTGTCGTCCGCCGGCCGCGGCAGGGCCTGCCGCTGAATGATCGCCGCGGTGGCGCTGCGGTGAACCGGAGTGCGCCACTGCTGACGGAGCAGACGACGCGCGCCCCGTGCGCTTCGAAATGCATTCGCTGCATGCTCATTGTCAGGTGCCTCGTACATGCGATGCCGCTCTTTAGTTTTTGATTTCAGTTTAGTCGTAATATTGAATTCGCAGCCGAGTTGTTGGCATAACCACGGATGCGACTTTTTTTTTTCGTGAGCGAAGTTTTGCGCGCATGCCCCGGAGCCGATGTAGAAACGAAGCTGCTTTTTATATTCTATTATCCTGCTGAAGCTACCGCCGTGCCGTATTGTGATGAAGACTTCTGAGGATTTTGTGCAAACAATTGCGCTTCCATGGAGAACTATACTAGACGCACATTCTAGGCTCCAAGGACCATGTGTGCGAGCAACAGAGCGCTGTCGCCGGCGTTTTCATTCACGCTATAGTTTCATCTTAACTTCTTCGGACGTTTAGCTAAGTTATAACACGTATGTAGAACTAGAAACTTTCGGATGCATGCACAATTAAAACACGCAAGATGGGAACCCGAGCCCTTCAAATCGCACCGCGCTTCAGGCAAACTGCTGGTAGGCATTCTTTGGTACTTAGGAAGCCTAGTAGCCACTCATCAGAATATGCCATCACTTTTGTTGACTTCCGTTTTGCAACCTCTAAAACATATTTTAACAGCCAGCTGTTAGTTGAGAGGAAGGGCACTAACACTTCTTTCAAACTCTGTCCTTGAAGGTGTTCATTTTCATTTTTCATTTCACCGAGAGCTTTTACCAGCTTTGCCACCTTGTCCTTCGTACGACAAACAGCTCGAGACATAGAAGTCTGTTTCTTAATTTTTTCTTCTTCTTGACAGGGTGTTCTGAGTTAACTTTCGCAAGTATTTGCAGGCTATATGCATGTTGCATCAGAAATAATGGTACAGTTCGTCGCAAATTAAGCAACGCCCATTGTAGGTGGGAAAGGTCTTGGTAATAGGCTTCAATCCGCTGCCAGGACACAAGCTGAGTTTCGCAATGTCCTAATTACCTCTTCTGTCGACTTTACAGCTATCTCCTTGACTTTGTTTCCTGGAATGCACACAGCAGCATTCATGCTTCACCACTGCGATGGAACAGAACTCGCCGATGGCAATTGCCTCCGGAGATTCGTCCTCGCTTGAGTGGCACTATGCGAATGTTCCTTGTTCAACATCAGAAAGATCGACATTTGTCCCCAGTGGCGGTGGCATGCAGCTTTCTGCATTCCTGGAGCAGGCTCACGTCACACGATCCACCACCGCTGTATTCTTCAACTGGCTCCACTGATGCTTCAGGATCAGTGCACTTTTTTTCTTTCTCTGCAGGTCTCCCTGCTGACTGTTTTTGCTCGTACAAGTTGCGCTCCTTTCTCTTGAGAGGCAGGGGTTTCAACAAGTATTTTGGAGTGTCAGGAAACAGCGTTGAGATGGCATCCTTCGTGAGTTGCGTATCCCGTGGAATCTCAATTACCTTTACCTGTCTTAAAACTTCGCTCAATAAAGCAGGGTTTGAAGTGTCGCTCACAAACGTCGACACTAGCTTATTCGTGTTACAGTAATGTGAGGGCAACCCCGATCCGGATCATCCGATATTTATATATACCGATATTTATATCAACGTCCAGGATTTCCTGTCTGCAACTCACAAAATAATGAGGAAGATATTCACCACTTGTGGGTTTGCCCGCCACTGAAGCCGACAGTATCGGCACCTGACGGCAGTGGGCCTTTCACCGAGCAACCCATCTTCGTACATTGCTTGCACGCAAGGGCCTTATCATCGTTCTCTCTCAAATTTTATTAGAACACAGCCAGCCTATTTTCTTTCATTTATTACGCCTTTTAATTTTCGTTTTGCATATTCCTTTATGCCCTAGCTGAGACAATAAACAATGTTATTGCCTTTGCAGCCGCGCTTGATGCTGCGCTCCCACTCAATTGCCTCTTCCCTGCGTCTTTCGGTGTCCTGAAGAGAGAACATTTCACCTTGCACGAGCGCTACCCGGTCTTGCACCCGGGCAAGAAACACGTGCTATCACGCTTACCCCGTTTTCTGGACATGACGCGATCACATATACATAAAAAAAGGCACACTTGCACACATGCTAGCTAATTTGAGCGCATTCCGGCTCGCGAGCGAAAAAAAGTGCACGTGTGTACACGAGCCTTGTCACGGCACCAACGGATCAGCGCGGCGCAGATTCGCACACAACCGCCACAGCACCACGTACACAACGCGACCACGCTCCGAATGCGTACAGCGCCCCCTGCGCTTTCATCCGGGAAGCGGCCAACCGGTTACATAGGGAACCCCGCTCGGACGGCAGACTAGCAAATACTTCTAGGGACTCTAACATGGCGGCCTGCAAGCAAAACAGCTGATTCCCCGAGAAGGTGCTGCTTTTTTTAGTGTCGTCGGTAATCGAAGTACCGTGCAAGTGCCGTGAGCATGCTGAAAATCTAATAGAATGCAGTCGAAGTCCAGGGCCTGCAGCGATAAAATTTCATGGAGCGCTTGACACGGAAATGGACAAAGACAACTTGCGAAGGTGTTTTCGGTCGGCGCCTACTAGTATCGATGAGAAAAGTGCTTAAAGTGCAACGTGCAGGCTCCGTGGTTCTATTTGTTTCTCTTTAGGAAATGCAAGACGACTGTGAAGCATGTAGTGTAGGCCAAAATGAAGCTCTGTCCTTGCATTATCATCTGTTTGTATGTAGCTGGATAGTTTAGGAAAGAACATGATCATGGGAATGCTTCCACCCCTGCCGTGACTGAACCCGAAGCCTTCATTCACTGCAGTGCCACCGTGACAGGGCTTTCGATGTAGCTTTCGTTGTAGTGTGCTCTGTATTTTTTTTTCTTTGTTCTCATGACTGAGTTGCTTTGTTTTTGAGCGATACCTTCTGTTCACACACCATTTGCTTGATGCATATGTGATGTTTTTCTGCGTACGCTACAATCACTGTGAGCACTAAAACTCGCAATATTATGCATTCAATTTGTCAGCTTTACACTGTTTAGCATTAAGCAAATGCTTTCTATGCGTCCTAACAGTATATGCAGGCCTGTAGCCCTGGAAGGTTCACTAATGGAGACTACCTTATGCAAACATTGTACATAGCACTACTTGTCATGTTTCTGCACTGTTAAGAGCCATACTTTGTTTCCTGCTTCTGAAATGTGCCAAACCTATGACAACTACTATGCAAGCCTGTAATCATTAAGCAACTATTATTTTGTGTCATGCCTCTGAGTCGCAGTTTTATGCACAATACTTTCATTTCTTGTTTCTGAAGTGTGTCAGACCTGCGATGAGTACAGTGCCAGCTTACAGGCTCTAAAAAATTATTCGTGTATGTCTTCTCTGTGTAGCACAATCGTGCAGCACGTGCAAATAACTGCCTGTGCTATTGCAGGCAGTTGGTTTCGCTGCTGCATATTCAAGCGTGTGAAACGCTGCAGGAAAATAAAGGGGCACAGTTGATACACGTGCTTCTAAAAAACTTCTGTGAGACTTTCCCATTCCGATAGGCATCACAATTGCTGCCTCGTTGTGAAACACTTTAATTATGTACTCAAATACAGGCACACACACAAACACCAACATGCACGGTTGCAAGCAACAGTGAATGGGGGGGGGGGGTACGAAGACAAATTTGACTTGACAGATGAGGTTCGAGAAGATTCATCATTATCACAAAGGTTTCTGGCACAGACATGAAACGAGAAGGCGCTGCACTTGGCTGCCTGCGATGAGTTGGTCAGCTACGTGTGGTATATCATAGCCGATTGTTGTGCTGGCATTGACGCCGCAGCTGTTGCCGTACCATGGGCAGCTGTGCCAGCCAGCTCTGGTGGCAGGTTCTGTGGAACAGGCTAACATGATTCTGTATGGCTTTTCCCTAGGGTATGCATGGCAATAGTGATCCCACTTCCAAGTAGCCGGTACACAGATGTGACCCTTTCTTGTCCAAGCCAGCAGCACCCTCCTCGTCTGCAGGCAGGAAGACATCCAAAGAAGTTATGCAACACGGCACATGTTACACGCTCTGGCTGGTAGAGGAGCGTCTAGTATTTTTGCAAGCACTGGAAGCGGCTCTTCAGCACGCCTACGCAGTTATCCACCATTAACCTTGTGGAGGTGTATGCCTTGTTCTATAGCCGTTATGGAGAGTCCGGACCGGGATGCCATGACACTGGCAGCCATGTCTCCAACAGGTGCCCCTTTCACCAGCATAACCGAAAATGGCACGCTGTTAAGCACATTCTTCGTCGTTGTCGACCTCAACAGCCTCATAAACTGACACAATGGAAGAGTCGCATCAAGTAGCTCATTGCCAGGTCTTGCTGACGATGACATTCATGGGAGTGCAGACAATGAATGATTGAAAGTTTCAGCAACACTGCTGTAAGGACAGCCTTGCACTTCATATCGGTATAAATGGTGCCCCATTCCTACTCAATACAGGCATCAAACACACGCATTCCCATATTCGTTTCTTACGTAGGCATTTCAAAAATGTACGACGTGTCTTACGTTTCAGCTTTTATAAAAGCCCAAGAACGGCAATACATGTGAGGCATGTGGAGCCTACCGTAACTTATCTTGCAAAGAGCAGCACGGCTCACTGTCGTGAATTCGACGCCTCGCAGAAAGCCTTCCTCGGCCTGTGTCATGCCTGTGTGCAGCCGAGAAGGCCGCCAGAAGAAAGCATCATGCCAAGATACCACGTAGGGAGGTTCATGGCCCAAATCATGTCGGCATCTCATATCTGAAAACAGGGACATCACAAGGCTACTCGTAGACGCCCGATGGGCCATCGACAAACCCGACGACGCCCGGTATGCTGCCGTGACGAAGGAAGCCTTTCTTCGCCGCCGCCTTGCTGCATGCCGCAAACGCTTTTGAAGTGTCGGCTGCGCGAGGCCGATGTTCGCCTCGTTGCCAGTAGCGGTTCGGAAGCCACTAGGAGCTCGGAAAAAGCGCAGTGCACACATTATCTGCCGCCACACAGACAGCGCACTCGGCCGCATACACCTATCTCAGTTCGTCGCGTCGCACAGTCACTGTCCTATATCCTTCTCGAGTAGCAACATGCGTCGAAACATCTCGCCCGGCACGTCAAACAGTCTTCGTACACCGTCCTTTGCCGATGATCGCGTCGGGGCGCCGCCGCTACCGCCTCACGAGAACGCCGGCCGCCGCATATACCGCCGCCATTTTTCCTTTGTGAGCGCGCTCACAAACGAGTTGTGAGCGGCTCGCGTCGCTCACATCCCCCGCTCACAATTGGCCCGTAGTCGACGTCACCACTTCAAGTGTGTTCATGACGTAAACAGCAGACGTCGATGATGTAAAGGACGGCCACTCCCACCGTTTTGCCGCTGGCCAATAGGAAGATTGTGAGTGTGACTGTGATTGTGAGTGTGAGCCGTCTGTAATACGGCCCCACGGCCCTTGACGTCACGCTCACAAACTTGTGAGCGGAGTCCGTAATTCGGACCCTGAAACGCTCGTGATTTCCCTCTTCGAGTGCTCGTTACCGTGTGTGCGCTTGCGTCTGGACCACTTCTCGACGCCACATTTCTGCCCTCACAAGGACGGCGATCGCGAGTGCATCCAATTACATCTCTGACCCTCAGGAAACGAGCAATGCTGCCGACGCCGTTTGTCATCGAGGACGGCAGCTTCGAAAGCTGCAGAAGGTTTACGCCGCGCAAATGAACTTTTGCGTGGCCGTGTGCATGAGCCAATTTAAATTTTCTGTTTCGTCCCACAATTTCTTCAACTGGTTTACCTCACGTGGGCGCACGTTTGGCATGCTGTTGTAGTCGGTGTACAAGTGCTCCCACACTTTTGACTTCACGTTGAGCGACACGGCGTCGTCTTGTTGCTCTCGACCGCACTTTTGTACTTGCGCACCAGCTCGACAAGGAGGTCTTTCTCCTCTTCAGAAAAATAGCTTTTACCTAGCATGACAGCACATATGTCATAAACGCGCACGTGCAGCAGGTGGTCACTGTAAACAGGTGGCGGTGGCCATAGCGATGGCAGCCGCAAGCGGATGATATGGCCCAATCAATTTATTGTGGCCACATTGTGGCAGTGGCTATCCGCCTTTTGCGCGAGGATGTGGCGCCATCATGCGGGAGCGGGCGGGAAACACATTGAGCGGCAGTGTAGCAGACGACGCGAAAGCGCACCATACAAAATGGCCACGCCAACGCTGGTAGAAAGCGAAAGCTTCCCCCCTTTTTTGGCCTCGGAGCGGAAAGCAGTGACAGTGATTGCAGCATATCATAGGTTTCTTTGATTTGCCTGCACCAGCTGCACTAGTTCAAGTAGTGCAGCACCGCCGTCCTCGTTTGTGCCGCACGCGCCGTCTACACTTCTCACCGGGATTTAAGACATTTACACCACCAGAAATTGATCGAGGGGGCGTATCGAGCGTCTTTACGGCCATGCTAGTCCATCGTAACACCACAGTGATTCAGCATACCATAGATAGCAGCAGGGAGGACTACGTCCTGCTGGAGATTTTACCCAAAAGAAAAGGCGATAAGAGTCTCTTTGCTCTTAATGTATACTCTTCTCCAAAAGATAAGGGGGTGGGCTTGCCAGACCTCCTGATAAAGACGCAACGGCTAGCGGCTAGGTCTCAACTCATCGTGGTGGGGGATTTCAATGCGCCTCATCCGGAGTGGGGCTACATCCGAGCCAGCCCGAAGGGAAATAAACTTTGGCAGGTTGCCCAGGACCTGCGATGGACGATCTTGAACAACCCGCTAGATCATACAAGGATAGGCAACAGCGTGAGCATAGACACCTCTCCAGACCTCACATTTGTGAATGGTATCAGGGATGCAAAGTGGGTAAACACGGGACAGCCACTGGGAAGTGATCACTATATCCTTTCCACGATATTTAGTGCTGCTAAGCACAAAGACAAGGTGAAAGGAACTCGAGTGACGGACTGGGACCGATTTCGGGAAGTCAGGAATGATACAGTGACCGGGGAAATCGAGGACTTAGGAGCCTGGGTTGAGGCACTCAAGCAGGCCGTGAAGAGTACCACAAAAGAGGTTCCAGCGGAGGAGGAGGGCTCTACGGCTGATTCCAGATTGTTACACATGTGGGAAGCACATGCGAGTCTCCTTCGGAGGTGGAAGAAACAAAGGCATAATGGTGTGCTCCGTAGAAAGATGGCCAAGTTAGAACGAGAAATCGAAACGTACACATTGGAGTTGCAGTGCAAACAGTGGGGGCAGATTTGTGACCGGATGAATGGGCAATTCGGATGCAAAAAAACATGGCAGTTGTTGAGGCACCTTTTAGACCCGACGGCAACCAAATCTGCGCAGAAGGGGCAAATGGCTAGGTTAGTGCATCGGTATCAAGGCACGACTGGGGAGTTTATACATGAACTCCGAAGACGTTACATAAACGCAGAGGCGGGCGGTTGCTTGCCGGATTACTCGGGAGAGGAAAACCTTGAATTATATGCAGACTTTACGGTGGCGGAGGTGGAGTTTGCAATGGGTCAGCTTCGTACCACGTCAGCAGCGGGTCCGGACGGGGTTACTAATAAGATGCTGAGGAACCTGGATTTCAAGTCAGTAGGGGCACTCACGAATTTGATGAATAAATTTTGGGTGGCCGGGGAGATTCCGCCAGAGTGGAAGCATGCTAGGATTACATTTATTCCTAAAGCAGGGAAGAAGCTCTGCATTGAGAATCTGCGTCCCATCTCGCTAACGTCGTGTTTAGCCAAATTGATGGAGCATGTGGTCCTGAACAGGCTTCAGGGTTATGTAGAGGACAAGGAGTTGATACCTGAAACAATGATTGGTTTCAGGGCTAATTTATCAACACAGGACGTCATGATACAACTAAAAAAAGACGTTGTTGATCCTGGGTACGGCACGGGCACCAAGGCTATCTTGGGGCTCGACCTAACTAAGGCCTTTGACAATGTTACCCATGAGGCCATATTGAGGAACCTATCGGACATAAGACCGGGGGGTAGAACCTTCCGGTACATCAGATCGTTTCTGGAGGGTAGGACTGCGGAGATTATAGTCGGAGAAATGAAATCGGATCCCTTCCCATTGGGGGGCAGAGGGACACCGCAAGGGTCGGTATTATCGCCGTTCCTATTTAATCTCGCATTGATCAAGATACCACCCAGGCGGCAAGGGATATCGGGACTTAAACATACATTTTATGCGGATGACATTACTCTTTGGGTAACAAGAGGCAGTGACGCACATTTGCAAGAAACTCTACAGCACGCCGTGGATATTGTTGAGGAGCTAGCAGGGGAAGCAGGACTCTCGTGCTCTCAGCCCAAGTCCGAGCTTTTTGTGCTGAGGGACAAGCCAAGAGGGATACATGCGAGACACTATGTGCCGCCACCGCCTTTAGAGGTCAAAGTGGGGGGCGTACCGGTCGCTGAGGTTCAAACGATCAGGATCCTGGGTATGTATCTGCAGACTAACAGGAAAAATAGCGAGTCCTTGAAAAGGCTTAAAAATACGGTCAATGCTACCGTGAGGTTAATCAGGAGAATCGCTAATCGTAAGAGAGGTGTTAAGGAAAAGGACTTGTGTAAGCTGGTGCAGGCGTTTGTGCTCAGTAGAATAGTGTATGCGACGCCTTATTTGAAGTTGGACGCGACGGAAAAAGGCAAGGTGGAGGCTATGATTAGGCAGGCATATAAAGCGGCCCTTGGGTTGCCTCACAATGCGTCTACCGAAAGGCTGCTGGGATTAGGGGTGCACAACACCCTAGAAGAACTACGGGAGGCGCACTTGGTGATGCAGCTCGGTAGGCTTTCAAAAACAAAAGCAGGAAGGGACATATTGGAAAGGATCGGCATTGGAGTTGATGCTCCAGCTGGTGACACTAAAATTCAGATTAGGCGGGAAATGCACAAGGGCTTGTACATAAAACCTTTGCCCAAGAACATGCATCCAATACATCACGAGGACCGCAGGAAGGCAAGAGCCAAAGCTTTACATGTTAAGTACGGGAAGTACAACGGGGCAGTCTATGTAGATGTCGCCGAGTATAGGGACAAGGACGCATTTGCAATTGCGGTGGTGGACGGGCGGGGACGCTTGATCGCCTCCGGATCAGTCAAAACCCGCTCCCCAGAAACTGCAGAGGAAGCGGCGATAGCACTAGCTATTACTAGTAGTAATGCTGACTTGATCTTCAGCGATTCCAAAACAGCCATCCGAAATTTGGCGAGGGGCAGAATATCTGTCACAGCGGCGCGATTGCTGAATCGGGCCACGGGGCGAGGGACTACGGAGGCGGAAATTGTCTGGGTACCAGCACACTCTGGGAATCCTGGGAACGACACGGCTCACATGAATGCTCGAGGTTTCGTCAGCCGAGTAGGTGAGCCGGACGTTCCGGGAAGGTCTACGAGAGATGGGCTGGTATCCTTTCATGACATTACTAATCATTTCAAACTTGAGCGGAGGATTTACCCACCCCCGGACAAGCAATTGGTGAAGGCGCAGGAATGCGTCTGGCGACGATTGCAGACTAGATGTTTCTTAAACCCATACGTGTTGAGCAAAATCTACCCGGACATTCAGCCGGAGTGCAAATGGTGTCAGGAATTGGCAACCTATGACCACATATTATGGAGCTGTAGCATAGCACCGCCACCGGCGGATATTATGCGTGATCCTTCCCTCGAGCAGTGGGAGGCCGTGTTGGCCAGCTCAGACCCGGTCGTCCAGACCAGGGCCGGGGAGTGGGCCACCCAGGTCGCCGTCAGCCATGGGTTGATGGCCATCTAACACGGAACCATCCATACATGCTCTCTGACGAAAATAAAGTTTTTCCATCCATCCATCCATCCTCGTTTTGTCAAGGTGCAGGGCTAGTTCTGCACGAGTTCTCGCTCACTCTGCACTCGCTCCAGAAGAGGTGCAGAAAAAAGTGCAGCATGGCGTACGCTCCGCTTGGCCAAGAGCAGACGACGCTGCGCATCGTTCTGCATAGCTTTTGTAAAGTCCGTCTCCTTCAGAACCCGGACGGTTCGCTGCTAACGGATCCGCACATGGTTGCGTATACAAGGTAGTTGGGCTGCATGCTGGTGATTGGCATTTTGTTCATGGAGGAGCGGTATTATATGTAGTTGTGGCCACATACGTAGTGGTACGTGGCCGCGATACGGCACCTTCGCGCGCGTTGTCCTATGTAGTATTTTTTTTATAGCGTTGTGACCTCGGAAGACGGGTGGATGCGAACAGAAATCAGTTGCGACCGATCGAGTTTCTGTCGTGCCAAGTGTGTGTGCCACAAGACAGCTTGCGCAGCGACTATGCGACATCTAACTTGTCGCCCACGCAGCACATAGAATGTCTGAGAGCGCAATGAGGTACAAACATACGTGCGTCAGCTATATATTGCTTTTGGACAGAAGTAGTTCGTGGAAACCAATCAAGCGTCTTGTTATGCAGTCTTAATTATTTAAACTAGTACTCGTGGCAACTGCTTACAACGTTAATTCTCTCGTACCCAGGCGCATGAATGACACCTTCGCAGTCCGTCCGATATAACGAACTTGCGCAGTCGCACGTATTTGGTTAATTGGTGTCACTGTTAGTCGTCGTCACTTTCTGATCGAGCGCTGTAGGCCTACGGCAGCTGGCTTCGAAACTGGACGTGATCATTTTACAGCACGCGATGCATGATGCGCGCACGCGTCTGCTAGGTTGCAGAGTCCTACACTTGCGTACTCGTTTTGGCAGCTGCCGCCGCACGCCAGTGTCGGAACTGGCACTGCACGCTCACGTGACCACCTGCCACCTCTGCAGCACTTTTCAGAACTAGTGCAGCCAGTGCAAGCCAAATCGAAGAGACCTCATGTTCACGCAGTATGGGGGAATTGGTAGAGCGTTTTCACAATCCACTCATAGCGCACGTACGCATATACTATCTTCGTATTGTGAGAGCGTGTAGCGCGGGCCGTGTTCGACGTGACAGAATGAGACGCTCTCAGCGTGCAGGTTTTCGTCAGACAGGAGAGCGTGGGGGCAGAGAGAGAGAGGGATCTCAAAGGGCAAAGCAGCCAGGGGTTTGTTGAGGCTGCAGAGCTAGGTGGAATCGTCTCCTGTGACTTTGAGGGGCGCATATGAGTGGGGTGTCTTGAGTTACCGCGAGCACAATGCGGTCACCGCGGCGCCGGCATGGTGCAATGGGCGTCGCTTCCTCCTCGCGTCATCTACAACCGTGCAGCTATAGGATTTCATCCACGAAGATCGGCAGAGAGGCACATATACACACCCCGTGAAAAGGGCATTGCCCCGGCCGGAATGCACGCCTGCAGGAAACGCGCTGCATTTTTCTGGCAATGGATGATTCAGAGCTGTAGCCGGTTTCTGGCCTCAGGAGTCAGAACGGATGTGGTAGCAGTGGTGAAAAGGTTCTCGGTGCGCAGAGAATGGTCATTCTGTTGTGAAAGGATCTCCAACGTTCATTTCTGCCTCCGCCGCGATTTCTGCGGAATCAACAGCTTGGTGACACACGTGAATCTCCTACATATCGGATGCGCATCTCGGTCAGGAACCAACCCTGTTCTACGTCCAGAGCGATCCACTCTGGAAGTGAACGAGCATGAACCCTCCAGTAGACTCATTTATCGTGCCGGGCGGTTTCCTTGCCGTTGCATACGGTTGGAAGTAGACGACGATTATCAAGCTCCCTAACGAAGTGCATCTGATTGCGTACACCAAAGGAACAAAATCCGGATGCTTTGGCGTGCACGAAGGCGAGCCTTTAATTTAAAAAAAAAATACTGTGCGTTGTGCAAGAGTGTCAAGTGCGTCATATGCTCCGAGCGGCAAAAACACAGATACTACAGGTATGTATGCATCTAAACGAAATATGCATGATGAAAAGTACCTACTGGAGTTTTCACCCAGGCTGTAGCGCACCAGGGATAGCTGCAATGAGGATTTTTTTGGTGCGTGATTGCTTTAATTGCGCCGGGGCCTGAAGGCGATGTATTTTGTCCTTTCTTTTCTTTATGTGCGAAAGGGCTAGGTAGCTTAGATATCACAGGCGGCTCTGTGCGCTAGGCCGTAATATTTAGCATGTTTTATCGTGACTGCCTGACAAGAAAAAAAATACGGCGTTTTAATGCACTGCCGTTCGCGACCCTCATGACCCGCTCAACCACTCGGCTCGCGAACGGCGGTGCATCACAATTCAAACGCCCAATTTTTCTTTTCTTTTTAGTCAGGCGGCAGTCGCGATAAAACATGCTAAATATTACGGTCTAGCGCACACAGCCACCTGTGATATCTGCGCTACCCGGCCCCTTCGCACATAAAGAAAACAAACGACAAAATACATCGCCATCAGACGCGTCGAACAAATGCTCATTGCGGCTATCACTGGTGGGTTACAGGCTTGGTGCAAACTCCGGTAGACACTTTTCATTATGCACATTTCCTTTAGATGCATACATACCTGTAACGAAGTGTTTTTCGCACAGTCGAGAGTACGCATTAGGTATAGCTAAGGTCGGCCATTCACATCTTGACGCTTGGTGGCCCTAATTGTAGCTTCACGTCGTTGTTGGCCGCGGCTCGGCGAAGGAAACCTGAAAAACCGCGTCTTGCATCTTGGCGCGCTTAGAGAGTGGCAACCGTACGCGGCAGATGTGATTGGCATCGCTAGGGTCTCTAGAAATATTGATAGCCTGTCGTCCGCCGGCCGCGGCGGGGGCTGCCGCTGAATGATCGCTGCGGTGGTGCTGCGGTGAAGCGGAGTGCCACTGCCGGCGGAGCAGACGACGCGCGCGCCCGTGCGCTTCAAAATGCATTCGCTGCATATACTCATTGTCAGGTGCCTTATACATGCGATGCCGCTCTTTAGTCTTTGATTTCAGTTTAGTCGTAATATTGAATTCGCAGCCGAGTTGTTGGCATAACCAAGGATACGATTTTTTTTTCGTGAGCGAAGTTTTGCGCGCATGTCCCTGAGCCGATGTAGAAACGAAGCTGCATTTTACACCCTATTATCCTGCTGAAGCTACCTCCGTGCTGTATTGTAATGAAGACTTCTGAGGATTTTGTGCAAACAATTGCGCTTGCATGGAGGACTGTACTAGACGCACATTCTAGGCTCCAAGGACAATGTGTGCAAGCAATAGAGCGCTGTCGCCGGCGTTTTCATTCACGCTATAGTTTCATCTTAACTTCGGACGTTTAGCTAAGTTATAACACGTATGTAGAACTAGAAACTTTCGGATGCATGCACAATTAAAGCACGCAAGATGGGAACCCGAGCCCTTCAACTCGCACCCCGCTTCAGGCAAACTGCTGATAGGCATTCTTTGGTGCTTAGGAAGCCTAGTAGCCACTCATCAGAGTATGCCATCACTTTTGTTGACTTGTGTTTTGCAACCTCTGAAACATAGTTTAACAGTCAGCTGATAGTTGAGAGGAAGGGCACTAACATTTCTTTGAAACTCTGTCCTTGAATGGTGTTCCTTTTCATTTTTCATTTCACCTAGAGCTTTTACCAGCTTTGCCACCTTCTCCTTCGTAGGACAAACTGCTCGAGACTTAGAAGTCTGTTTCTTAATTTTTTTCTTCTTCTTGACAGGGCGTTCTGAGTTAACTTTCGCAACCTCGAGACTTAGAAGTCTGTTTCTTAATTTTTTTTTCTTCTTCTTGACAGGGCGTTCTGAGTTAACTTTCGCAAGTATTTGCAGGCTATATGCAAGCTGCATCAAAAATATTGGTACAGTTCGTGGCAATTTAAGTAACGCCCATTGTAGGAGGGAAAGGTCTTGGTAATAGGCTTCAATCCGCTGCCAGGACACAAGCTGAGTTTCGCAATGTCCTGCAGAAAATTAATTACCTCTTCTGTCGACTTTACAGCTATCTCCTTGACTTTGTTTCCTCGAATGCACACAGCAGCATTCATGGCAGCCTCACCTGTGTCACTGCGATGGAACAGAACTCGCCGATTTGCGTAGATTGCCTCCGGAGATTCGTCCTCGCTGGAGTGGCACTATGCGAATGTTAATTGCTCAACATCAGAAATATCGACATTTGTCCCCAGTGGCGGTGGCATGCAGCTTTCTGCATTCCTGGGGCAGGCTCGCGTCACACGATCCACCACCGCTGTATTCTCCAACTGGCTCCACTGATGCTTCAGGATCAGTGCGCTTTCTTTCTTTCTCTGCAGGTCTCCCTGCTGACTGTTTTTGCTCGTACAAGTGATCCTTTCTCTTGAGAGGGAGGGGTTTCAACAAGTATTTTGGAGTGTCAGGAAACAGCATTGAGATGGTATCCTTCGTGAGTTGCGTAACATCCCGGGGAATCTCATTTACATTTACCTGTCTTAAAACTTCGCTCAATAAAGCAGGGTTTGAGGTGTCGCTCACAAACGTCGACACTATAGCTTGTTCGTGTTACAGTAATGTGAGGGAAACCCCGATCCGGATCCTCCGATATTTATAAATACCGATATTTATATCAACGTCCAGGGTTTTCTGTCTGCAACTCACAAATAATGAGGAAGATATTCACCCCTTGTGGGTTTGCCCGCCACTGAAGCCGACAATATCGGTAGGGCCTTATCATCGTTCTCTCTTGAACTTTATTAGAACACAGCCAACCTATTTTCTTCCATTTATTACGCCTTTTAATTTTCGTTTTACATTATCCTTTATGCCCTAGCTGAGGCAATAAACAATGTTATTGGCTTTGCCGCCGCGCTTGATGTTGCGCTCCCACTCTTGCCTCTTCCCTGCGTCTTTTGGTGTCCTGAAGAGAGCATTTCACCTTGCACGAGCGCTACCCGCTCTTGCACCCGGGCAAGAAACACGTGATATCACGCTTACCCCGTTTTCTGGACATGACGCGATCACACATCCATAAAAAAGGCACACTTGCACACATGCTAGCTAATTTGCGCGCATTCCGGCTCGCGAGCGAAAAGAAGGGCACGTGGTGCACGAGCCTTGCAACGGCGCCAACGGATCAGTGGTTCTGGATCAGCGCGGCGCAGACTCGCAGTACGGCACAACCGCCACAGCACCACGTACACAATGCGACCACGCTCCGAATGCGTGCAGCGCAACCTGTGCTTTCATCCGGGAAGCGGCCAACCGGTTCCATAGGGAACCCCGCTCGGACGGCAGACTAGCAAATACTTCTAGGGACTCTAGCATCGCTTTGCCAAGCCTGTGACGGCTACCGTGCCGCCCGGTGCCGCCAGCCCCCGTGCACTGGCGGCGCCGAGAAACGCCGTCGACGCCGCTCAATGTGTTTCCATCGGTCGCCGCTACGACTTCGCGTATGCGCAGAAAACTCGCGCAAAAGGCGGATTCCCACACACAGAGAAAGTGACGTAATGACGTCAATGTATAAAAAAAGGTTGTTCTTTAGCATGCGTTTGTACATCATAATAATAACAAAAGAACTACCATGTAAAGTAAAATAATATCCTTAACGTTAGCGTCTTGTAGAACAAAAACGCAACATTATTCGTGCGTACGTGCCCATTCCACCGCCGCAAGTGGTTAGGCCAGCTAGGAGGCGCCCTACACGCCCACATCCTGTCATCCATTTCCTCCATGCCCAAACATACAGCGTTATTCTAGAGCACTGTAGCGTTATAATCAAGGTGGAAGAGAGGTGCTTCGACGGCGCCGCGAGGAGCCGCGGTCCCCCTCCAGCGGTGAAGAGACGACATTTTTGGTGATATTCATACCCCTACTGTGCCTCACTCGTTTGGTTTATGAATGTGGTTTTAATATCTTCGTAAAGCTTATTTTCTCTGCTTTCGAATAGTGGTTTGGTTTATAAATTGCTGCAAAAATGTTTAAGCTGTAAAGAAAAACGCAAAGGTAAGAAACGGCTTTTCAGCTCTACGTTGTCTCAGGAAATGCAAAATTGTGCAAAAACTTTCTTACCTAGAGAAAAATCGTTCGAGATTTTATAGAAAAGATGTTAATGAACAAAGTTAAGCATTTTTATTAGGCTTAGTTTATTAGCCACGCACCTTTGAAAAGTGTATAAAACAGGTAATTGTATATACAATAACTTTCAAGCTATGCACTCTGTTGCGGAGATTTTTTGCACAGTTGGAGGTCTTGCAGGGTTTGCTTTTTTTTTTTGAAAATATCAGCTGTCTGCTTCATTTAGTGTAAAAGTTATTTGTGATCAAAGTTAGCGTTTTTTGTAAAATGGCTAAAAGAAAATGCTAAACTGTTCAAGTAACAAGCTTTTGGCGGGGCTGAGGTTTCGCGTGGAAAAACTTTACACTTCGCTGTCAGAGGATAAGCATCGGTTTTGCTGTACGACTCTCGAGGAATGTGCACGGTCAGGGTGATTTCAGCTAATTTTTTCGTGGTACGCTTGAAGCGCGCGAGCTCTTCATGAAACGTTTTTAGCAGGATTGAAATGCTCCATGGCTTGTTTTTTTCTGTTAAAATTTCTGGCTTTTTTTTCTTTATTCTACTGGTAACAATTATCATCTACAAAGTGTACAAAAAACAAATAATACTGAAATAGCAGAGCCATGTGCGAAAAATTAGGATGCCTCGATACCAGCGCGCGCTACATCGAGGCACCCTACGAAAAATGTAGTAGTAGCGCCATCTATGAAATGCAGGTGCACTAAGAATGTCGCAGTTCAGAAAAATTACAGGGTGACGCCACACACATCCTGAATCGCGGGGTATTTACGAGAGGGTATGATGTTTCTACAATGTTTTTACTCAGGATCACAGGCTCTACAATAGGCAATTGTGCTCCTGCGCACCTCTCGCCCCCCCCCCCCCCCCCCCCAAAATTGGCGGGGTGACAGTAGGAGCACAATTCTCTATTATAATCTCTCTTAGGAGCGCAATTGCAAGGGCTCCTCTGCTTTCCGCAGTGCTGCAGATAGTGAGACGAAGTATAGTTTCTGCTGTAGAGCTAGGAACTCGATTCCTCCCCCCCCCACCCCCGGCCGAGCATGAGGGGGTTGGACTGTACTGCAGTAGGCTAGCTTGACTGAATAAAAATAAAACAGGATGTCAACATGATTGCACAGTGCAATTTCAGTACCAGTGAAAAGGAAAAGCGAATGGCATATATTTCTGCAGGCTTACTCAATGAACCGTAGTTGAAGTCTGCGCCTGTCTTGTGTTTTTTTTTATCCTCGCCTTTAGCCCTGTGCAATCAAGTGGTCACTAGGGGGCTTTAGAATACAGCAACTCTATCTGTAATGGGGATAGAGTAATAGCGGAGCGCAAGTACACATGCCCAGTGTAATTACCGCACCCCTCGCCTGTTCCTCACAGCAATCGGCGCGTGCCCTTTGTTGCCGCGCTATTACCCTATGTCCCTGAGCGGTACGGTCTCCATATTCTAATGCTCCATATTGTTGATGCCATAGATGTAGTAGGGACCGGAACACTCCTTAACTTGAGTGTAAACTGCCAGCTCTTGCAAACAACAGAAATTTTCTTTATCAAACGTTATTACAAATATGATAATATAGCTATAATTAGCTGAACTTCAGTCATAATCGTCCTTGATTATTTCTAGGTCGCAGCACAAATTAACATGTTTCTATTTTCCCAAGAACTCCATCTCCTTTGTCGAGAGTGATATCGAAGGATCGCTTACACATTCTTCTCTGAGTTCTCTTATTTTTCTGTCTTCTACAATCTCGCGTGTCAGTTGTTCTTTGCTTCTGCTTATGAGTTCGCAGACTGAAGCGGCAGAAACATTACTCGTTACAAAACAGTTGCCAGTTCAAAGCCAAGCAGAAAGAAAGGGGACGTGCCGAAGAAACGTTGAGCACAGAAGACCGAATTCGGGTCATTAAGCTGCTACGACCCTGCGAACCATTTTTTTTTGTTCCTCCCTCTGCTGGACTAAGAGCATGAGTAGTTGATGATGATTGAACGGAGCTGCGGCTGCAAAGTCAAATTTATTCACATTTTTGTAACATATTTTTTCAGTCGTGCCTAAGATGTGGAAAATAAACAAACAGCAATTTACTTGAGCTGATACCAGTAAATAAACTACAGTTTAGCATCCGATGCATTTTCTAATGAGTTTACAGAGCTAAGCAGAATTTTAGTCTTTGTTTTACCACTTTTATCTTTGCTGTCAACTCGTAAAATCTTCATATCATGCAACGAATTTATGCGGCACGTAACAACCACTTCTCCTCATTCGATAATTTCCATATCATCAAGTTTTATTTTTCCCCAAGTTTATTTTCCCTTCCTTGATACCGACCCTCCAACTCGCAAGACTTCAACGCCTCACTTTCAGTGTAAGGCTGACTCGATAATAAGAATGCAGAAAGATTTCGCGTTGTCTGGATGCATCTCTAGCTGGTCGGTTGAAATTATTACAGCACTGTTCTTTGAATGGCTGATTCCGCTTAGTCGTTTCTGTGGAAGGAAATAGGCCTCTCGGTGCATCGGTTTCTCCGTGTTGAGTGTGCTAGCGGTCATTTGCTTCTCGTGCGAGGCGGCCCCATGAGCAGCGAAATGCCTCCTTTTGCAAACACAAGCATACATCCTGTGTGTTACTAAAAAACTAAAAACGAGTAACCAAAGCCACTATCTGTACTGCACCGGGAGCATGTTTCGTTCACCGAGGTACTGTGTTCGCTGTAGCCGGGGCGCACCTCAGCTGCATGCGCGAGAGCTTTAGCTGGCGGCGTTTCGTTCGAAGACGAACTCGGCACACGAACAGTATTACACACTGAATGGGAGGCAATAAATACATCACAAAGCAAGCAAGTTTACACTGGCAATTGATCTTTTGCAAGTAGCGCTACTGCGCATGCACGCAGCCTCCTACTCTGGAATGCCATGCGAAAATAGGGGGAGGACTTCACTGCAGGTCCTTTTACAGGAAACAACGAGCATTTTCTAGCCCTCCCTCCCACCTCTCGAAGTTTGCCTCAACAGAGAAGCGCGACCAGGTTCACCAGCTTCCTGCTGTCATTGTAGGGGAAAGGGGTATGTTCACAGCAAGATGACTCACGCGTCTCCACACAGGCTAGACAAGAGCAGCCCTACACTCGACTACAGCTTGGAAGATTGCAGAAATTCTTGGCAACGCGTCCGGTCAATAGTACTTTGCCTGACGCCAGCAAGAAGGGTGTCTTGTTGGAAAAAGGTCCATTCGCGGAAGTAGCCAGACTCCATTCGTCACGGAAGGGGAGACCCAAACAATACTCCAGCCATTGTTCGGATGTCCCCCTCTGTGACAAATCCATCCCAAGACCTTCCACTATGCCCCCACTCAAGTCGACCGCGTTTACATGCTTTCTGTAGCGGGGTCGGGCCGAGTCAAACCACCCCTGAATCGGAGTTCAACTGGACCACTCGCCGAAACCGGCCAGTGTTGGCGTTGTTTGCGTCCCTCGCTGGATGGAAAGGAAAGGGCGGAGTAAAAACGTTGTATAAACATCATACCCTCTCGTAAATACTCCTCGATTCAGGATGTGTGTAGCGTCACCCTCGTAATTTTCTGATCTGCGACATTCTTACTTCAACTGCATTTCATAGATGGCGCTACCTACTACATTTATCGCACGTGGCTCGGCTATTTCATTATTATTTGTTTTTGTACACTTTGTAGATGATAATTGTTACCAGTAGAATAAAGGAAAGAAAGCCAGAAACTTTAACAGAAAAACACAAGCCATGGAGCATTTCAATCGTGCTACAAAGTTTCATGAAGAGCTCGCGCTCTTCAAGCGCACCACGAAAAAAATGGCTGAAATCACACTGACCGTGCACATTCCTCCAGAGTCGTAGAGCAAAACCGATGCTTATCCTCTGACAGCGAAGTGTAAAGTTTTTCCACGCGAAACCTCAGCCCCGCCAAAAGCTTGTTACTTGAACAGTTTAGCATTTTCTTTTAGCCATTTTACAAAAAACGCTAACTTTGATCACAAATAACTTTTGCACTTAATGAAGCAGGCAGCTGATATTTTCAGGAAAAAGCAGACCTTGCAAGACTTCCAACTGTGCAAAAAATCTTCGCAACAGAGTGCATAGCTTGAAAGTTATTGTATATACAATTACCTGTTTTATACACTTTTCAAGGGTGCGTGGCTAATAAACTAAGCAATACACCCTAATAAAAATGCCTAAATTTGTTCATAGCATCTACTCTCTAAACATTTCGAACGGTTTTTCTCTAGGTACAAAAGTTTTTGCACAATTTTGCATTTCCTGAGACAAGTAGAGCTGGAAAGCCGTTTCTTACCTTTGCGTTTTTCTCTACAGCCTGAACATTTTTGCAGCAATTTATAAACCAAATGCACCATTCGAAAGCAGAGAAAATAAGCTTTACAAGTATATTAAAACCACATTTATAAACCAAACGAGTGAGGCACAGTAGGCATATGAATATCACCAAAACTGTTGTCTCTTCACCGCTGGATTGGGACCGCCACCTTAAGGTGGGTTCAGACGAAAGGACCGGAGAGCGGATGGTCCGCGCGCGTCAGCACAATTCTGGTGCCACGTGACCACGCGTCGATCCGGCCGTCGAGCATTCACACGAAGCCAGCGGACCATCCGCGTGTACCGATCCTTCCCAACGGTGGCGGCGCGCTGCGGAAAACCTTTCTACCGGGAGTTTCAACATTGACGCCGAGCGAAACCGTCGTCTCGCTGCTCTGGCTGTTCTACGTGAAGTGTACGAGGACGACGAGGAAGCGAAAAAGCGTTCATTTATTGCAAGCATATTCTATATCGGTGCACAGCTCTCTACGAGCGCTAAAAACGTGGCTGTCGCTTCATCACTGAGCGCTTTTTTCGCTACTTCACCCATAATAAGCACTAGAAACCGAGTAAAGCTACAACTCTGGCACACCCACAAGCACAAACAAAAAAGGATGCACTGCAGTGAACACAGAGCGAACGACGCAGCGCGTGCACAACAAACAATACGTCGCTCGAACTGAATACGAGACGAAAAGCGCGGGCGTAGCAACGCGGAGGCCGTAGCGATAAAGCAAAAAGATCAAAAACAATCTCGGTCCGCGGCGGACGCCCGGTCCGCGTGGACTGAAAAAGGTGCTTGGCATATTCAGTCCGCTCTGCCCGGACGGCCACGCCGCTCGCGCGCCGTCGCTCAGAGCAGTGACGTTGGCGTCACGTGGGGCGCGGGTAGCGATGACGCGCGCGGACCATCCGCGTTCCGGTCCTGAGTGATTCCGTTCCCTCAACGGTAGGGTTCAGAATCACTGGAAAAATTTCAGAGTACCGCATTCGTTTTCCGCGCGCCGCCGGCTCACCTACTGGCTGATGCGCGTCACGTGACCTCGCGTCGCCATATCCCTTCCAAGCGCGCGCGCGGAATAGGTGTTGTGGGCTGCAGTTCCTCTTTTTTCGATTGTTTCTCGCAGTGTACACGTGAGAGGTTATGTTGTGCTTTTGGGTGCGGCACCAGGCCTGAGTTAGGAAAGGTGTGTTCTCTGTGCCTGAACGAAAAAAGTGATCTGCTTTGTCAGAGAAAGAACACTAGCAAATGACGGACGAGGAGGAGGATGACACACGTCTGCTAGCGTTCTTTCTCTGACAATGAATTACCAACTCGCCCAGCAACATATCCTGATCTGCATTGGTGGTCAGTGTGGCTTCACTGAACCGACCGGCGAAAATTCGTGCCATCAAGGGACACCCTCTTGTGCGAGATATGCTGGTTCCTTGGTTTCAAATTATTTTCGTTTAGCCGCGAAAGAAGCATGGGAAATACTCAACGTGAACATGGTGCGCCTGATCGCAACACGCGTTTACCTTCCAACGCAATATATGTGTTTACCTTCCAGCACAGGAACATGCAGCATCAGTTTTACTTGCAAAATTTCGCAAAAGCTATCCTCACAGTAAGGTAAATATCTAGCCAGCGGGCAGCAGATACATCTTTATTCAGTTATGCGAAATCACACACCCTACTCTTGCAAGAATGCGTATGGGCACGTGTTTGTGTGCGGATCGATGACCGCCCGCACCTCTTCCTTTTTTATTTTTATCGTTAATGTAAACGTACAGTCGTAGACCAAAGTGGTGTATTCCACGCGAATCGCAACGATTGCATTTTTGCAGTATAAAAATATGTGCCACACAAAATTGCTCAGACTAGATGAAAGTATACCAAGGAGGGTACCATTATGCACATCTCAGAAATAACTGCTTCTCTGTCGGAAAAATCGGGCGGGTAGTTTTATCGCAGCGCGTGGAATATGCCTATTTTGCCCACGGGGACGTACATAAAGCTTTATGCACATATTTATTAGTTATTTATTTCTAGTTGTACGTTAAAGAAACCCAAGTGATGGAAATTTCCGGAGCTCTCCACTGCAGTGTTTCATGGTCTGAGTCGCTTCCATCCAACCAATCATACTTATTGTGTGCTCGCAGCTGGCAACTTCTGGACACTGTGTGTCAACCATCAACGTACGATGCTGATGTCATTTCAGTTTTTGACGGCAGTTAATAAGCGAGGTTCTGGCAAATTGGCGGCACAAGGCGTATGGCGATGAACAACATCAGGCGACACCATGAAACAATGAAAAGTTCAATATTCACAACCGCGCGGTAAATAGCGATGATATTAAGCCATGTTTTGTTTTGTTTGTTTGTTTGTTTCACGCTGAAAATGAGCGAGACCAGTGCTTTAGTTTTCCTTCGCTTAATGACGGCGCCGTAAAAAAAAAATAAGTTCGCGCAAAACAATATGCTTCAGCAAATTAAGCCTGCTTGGCGTTCTTGGCGCAGCGACGGCGATACTACGTTGTATGTTATTTTGTTTACGCTACCTCGGCGAACCTGCTGCTTCATTTTATGCGGCTTATACAAAGCGATTCATAGTTTCAGAGCGTGATAACAATCCGTACCCCGCTCCGTATTTTACCTTGCCCGGCCCCGCGGCGCTGACGGACGGCATTTTTTCCGCTGACTTAACAATATACACACACGTTCCTGCGACCTTTGCTAACATGCTATTTCACACTCGGTCATTTTATAATGTTGTAACGCCCCAGCACTGCGCGTAGAAAACAAGTATATTCAAAGGGTTGGGGAGTGGCAATAGCAGGCGACCTGCAGTTTTCGCCGATCCACCCACGCACTTATTTTTCCCATCGGTTGCTGACTGCGGTATTAGAGTTAGCGACCGCACAATCAGTGTTGGCACTTTTATGAATAAGCGTGCCAGAGCCTTCCCGTTTTGCTGAGTTTAAGAACACGTTTAAAGCCTATGAATGCGGTCACTCACCGTTTAGACACCGGCCGGGCCCGGCGTTCTGGAAGGGAAATGGCGCCCACGGGCACCTTTGCGGTACTAGGGTCCCTAGAAATAGGGACTCTAGCGGTACTCTGAAAATTTTCAAGTGACTCTAGTAGGGTTTAAAGTCCCTTGATAATTTGAAAGTAGCGACACTCTCCTCCGCGCCGCGCTTTCCTCCTCGATTCTCCTCGCGCGGCGGTGGCGAGCGCTGCGCACGACACGCTTTTTCCCCCTGACGCCCGCCGGCCGGCCGCAGCAGTGAGTGAAGCGCGAGCTTTTGGGCCAGGTCTGCGCTCCAGGAGTGCACAAAATTTTTGAAAAATTGCGAGAAAAGCATTGAGAATGCCGATAGTAAAGTTCATGAATTGATTGGTTTCTTCTTAGAACTGTTTGAATGGGGAATACTCATAAACAAAGCTTTCAGGCGAGTTCTGTGCTACAGACACTTTTTAAGTCTCATGATAAGGTTTTACTTTGTGCACTTAATCTAGTACTGCCTCTGACTTTGTGTTTGTTTTTTTTAGAGCGTGAAATCTGTCACCGCGGTAAAACTTCAGAAAACGATCCAGGCTGGTGCTTTGAACTTCAAGATTAGAGAAGGTTAAAGCAGGACTTAGTCTATTTCGCTACTGTCAAGCTATCTCTCTAAGCATAGTATATGTAACGTGATCAACCATGAGATTGGAATATTGGTTAATTGTACATGTATTTCAATCAATTACTGGGCCAAATTAATTGATATTTAGTAAATTGCAATTAAAATCTAAATTTTAGCTGCAACACCGAACAGTATACCGTTGGAAAGCTTAGGCCAAGTGTAATGGCACTGTGCTAGTTAGCGATCCGCGATAATCTGCGTTCATTAGTTAATTTTGTATAAAATCAAATTTTGAGCTGTTCCTTGCTGCTTCGAGGCAAGGAACAGGTTTGCCACGGCAGTCTTGATATGATGCTGATGGAGGAATTAAGTAATTTTATGAGTACGTGGCCCCTCACTGACTTCGCGTGTGGTTAAAAGACAGCAGGGTACACTGGGAGAAGTGGTGGGCCCTATTGCCGATACACTGAAGTTCTGGGGCAAGCATGCTGTGATCTCATGCGCTGTGTAAAAGAGCTTGATTTCATTGAACGCAACAATCAAATAAAAAAATTACAAGGTGCACATAGGTCTTCAACGTGCGGAAATGAGAAAGCGTATAACTGCCAATTCATTAACTATCGCTATCCTATCTATCACTATATCTACTAATGCCAGAGACCTATCGTAACTGTCACTATCCGCAACGAACACTATCACCTCACTATCCGGGCCTATTACTATAATTTACTATTATTATCCGTAACAGTCACCATCATTACCTATCACTATTCATAACCATCACTATTTAATCTGATGCCGTCCCATGACCCATTGATATACTTCAATTTTCATTGACTTACGTTGTCAGTCATATCTCTGTTATCTCATAATATCTGACGAAACAACTATACATTGACTTTTAATTCTTATACTTTCTTGTTTTCTCATAAATGGAGGTGGGAAAAGAGCAAGCCACAGAAATAACTGACTACTATCAGCGCGAGGTTCATGTCTCTGTCGAGGAGGCTTCCTTTACTTCAGGACAGGTCGGTGAGAGAAAATTGATGGAACTGCGTTTGGTCTGTTTTTTTTTCGAGTTCGTGTAATATTGGCGGCTCAAACTGGTCTTCAGTGAAATGTAGCTAGAACATAGAGCGATGAGATAATTACTCAGGCTAGGTGAAAAAAAAAAATCTTGCATACAATTGAAATGAGTAATATGTTACAGTGTTAAGAATTGTTGCTCGCAAAATGTTCCCCTATTTTTACATAATAACTATAATCATCATTGATTGTTTAAGTTTCGTAAATACAGAAAATTGATGCAATGATTCCGGCTGATTTGACATCGATGGGATAACTTTTCTCGCAATAAATGAATACGCCGAATCGCGCTTTTAGAGCTCCAGCTTTCAAAGCGAAGGTAACCTGCCAACGCCTAGTAGTCATGGTCAAAGTGAAGCGTGTGTGATCATATGAACACCTCCTGCACATTGGCAGTATCCCTGATAAAACGAACGCATAATTTTAACCCACGCGTGCGTCGAAGCATGGCAAGACACATTCAAGAATTGAAAAAAAAATGCCATACGACCTAACTAGTGCAGATTACCCGCAATACCTCGGGTTTACTTGCCAAAGAGTTTTTCAGGGCCACCATTCATTGCTCCCGAGTAACCGACGCACACTACAAGTAAAAGCTGGAAAGGCTAGCTCCTCTACGAGCCCGAATTTTGATTTTAGTGAAGGAGGCCAGGGATCCTAGCATAATCGCGACAAATGCAATCGAGAGACTGTAATTTTCCAGTTATTTCTGACAGCAAAAAGCAGATTATAGCGCCCTGTTTCTGACTGTACAGAAGTCGAAGCGTGTTAAATGATGGAGCCTTGGAGCCTCGCAGAATATTCAGCATGCTGCAGAGGACAACCTTATTTTTATACAATGAACATGCTGCCGCCGCAAAAATATTGAGCAGCAAGCAGGAATAAAAAACGCAGCGTCAGGTGACGCGTTATTACGGGGAGTGAGAAAGGCACTCGACGTCGCAAACAACTCTGTTGTTTCTAGGAATAAACGTCTTTCGACTAATCTTGTGAATCCATTGACTCGTGCGCAAGCCGTCACGCTTGCCTTGAGATATCATGAATACCGCATAACCATCTTCAGGTCGCTTGCTGCAGTTGTACGCGCAACAGCACGGCATAGAGCTAGCACGCTGCAATAAAAGCACAGCGCGCAACGTTCACTCGCCGAGACTAGGGGAAAAATGGCGCGAAGGAAAAAGAAAACACAAGCAAAACGCCGGACGCGCGTCGGTTTCCAATGGCAACGGCAGGGAGACCAATCGTCGCTCAGGAAATCGGGCGGAGAGCCGGCCTTCAGCGAAGGGGCGCGCAAGGGGCGAGGAGGAGGCGAGGAGGTAGCGCGGCGGCGGCAAAGTTCAATCGTTGGCGTAACTTTCAAAGTATCAAGGGGCTTTAGTAGGGTTCTCTGAACAGCGTCACCTGGTGACAGATAGCGGAAATGTATAAAAAATAAAAATAGCGGGTTTGAAGCTTGTCGTACCCGTTGCTTCAGTGGCGCAATGGATTAGCACTACTTACCTAAGCACTAAGAGAATAAAACATCTGTTCGAATCAATTACCTTCACCGTAATCATTTCCTGCCTTCAGTGAGTGTATGTTACCTTTAGGCTTGGTTCAGAAATACCTTTCGGTAACTATCGCCGTTTAGCCCGCTGAGAGGCAACCAGTGAGGAGAAAGAAGTTGTGGGACCCTACCGTTGAGGAGACGGAATTACGCTACGGTCCTCCCGTCTGAACCACCTTTAGTGTGACTTTTACGCATGACGCGGCCGCCAGGGGCAGCACCGGTACTGGGGGCCTATCGCGTCGCTCGTTTCGCTTGCATTTTTGTGGGCGCGCCTGGGATGGGCGCTTGATTTTGACACATAGGGGCGTTCGCCGGCTTGAAACAATTTTTTTTTGGTTGCAAGTATGTACCTTTATATTTCTGCGAAGTTTCTGGGTTATAATTCGACTCGGGGACGCATGAATGATTTAACTGATATGCAGCTTTGCGCTTTACGACAAACACGAGTAATAGAATATATTCTGAAAGCACTCCTGTGAGCGGCGTGTAAAAAGCATCCAAAGCAGTACGAGACGACCATGTGAGCCTTCACAGCTGCTAACATATGCAAAGCTTCGGATACTGTCGCGCCGAAAAAAAAAGAAAACAGTTTCGTTCGCGCAATACGATGTTTCAATTTCTTCTCGCCGTTCTTTTTTCCGGCTGGTAACAAAAAACGCTAATGTCCTGATTTATTGCATTACGCACAATTGTAGAAGGCTTTTGCTGCAACTCAAATGTAAACATGACACAAGAAATGTAAACAGCGGAACTCGTAGGCGCACCTTTGCTCGCATTTCTTTTTATTACCATGCACATGTGCGTGTCGTGCATTACAGCGCAACTTGAAAGTACGATGCTATAGGGCGATTCCATGTAAGCTCAAACAAGGGATAGTCTGCCGACCTTATAAACTGATTTTAGATTTTGTTATATGGTTGACCGATGACTGGAAAGAAGATATCTGCAATTGGTATTGCTGCCAATTTTTTTTTTTCGGGGCACAGGAAATTAATAATAACGAAGGAGTGGAGTGACGCGGTTATGTTCTGTGCTGTTTTTGAAAACTTTCGTTATTGATTACAGAAAGTATAATAAAGTTAGGTAGCTGAAAATGGCCTCACTAAAAATATGCAAATTTTTGTTTGTATTGAAATATTTTGGCTTTTTGGGAAGAGTAGGTTATTTTATTTGCATGAACAATAAAGAAGAGGTTGGTGCCGCATAGCGGTTGCGGCTACTCCTTCCAACCAAATAAGAAACACCTGGCCTGTTTTTATAATATTTCTCAAAGTATAATAATTGGTTCACAGGAAAGGTAAGGCGCAGTATTTGTCCGAAATGTTCTGTGGACACCTGACCCGCGTCTTAAGGGAAGGGACGAAGGTGGGAGTGAAAGCGGAAAGAGAGAAAGGGGTGCCGTAGTGGAGGGCTAAGGAGTAATTTCTACAACCCGGTTGATCTTTAATGTGCACTATCACACAGCACACGGATGACTGTTTTTTTTCGCCTCCATGGAAACGCAGCCGCCGGCGGTCGGGATCGAACCCTGGTACTCGGGCACAGTAGTCAGGCATCTTAACCACTGCACCACCGCGGCGGGGCGAAATCAGCCCAGGAAATGAAATTTTGTCTATTTTGCAGTCCTTTGTCTCAAAAAAAGTTTGTGGTAGAGCGACAATACTCCAACACTATGTTCTCAGCATATTTATCAAACTGCGAAAGCTTATATTTATATAACGTTTCAATACAGACGTACGATCACACTCATTTCAAGAAAACCGCGAACAATGAAAGTTTCTGAAGACAACAAATTTTTTTATATCTCTTTAACATTGTCCACCTATTCTCCTTTCCTTCAGCTTTAAAATTCATTGAAAACATATTGCATAATTTCGTTGTGCTAGTAATTACGGCCACTCAAATAACGCCCTTGCGCAAGTCTCAGCGCAAGACGCCGGTTTCAAGATTGTACGACATTTGTGAATCGCACACTATTTTCCAGCTGTGGCATATTATTGTATTTAGTCATTTATGTCTTGACGTTGCAAATTAGCTGGCAGACACCGTAGTGAACGATTCGGAAATTTGTACGCGTGGCGTTCCTGACGCACTTGTGGCATCGGGCAGCACAGAGATGTTTTTGGAATTTTACCTTCACCAAAACACGGATTGCACAAAAATAAAATAAAGTTCAATGAACAAGCAACGTATTCTAAATATTATTAGTGAAATGAAGAAATTATGAAGGTCATGGAGAACTGCCTCATTAAAATAGGATGTTCTTGGCTGCAATCGTTTATTTTTATCATTCGACGATGCACATTCCCTTCATTCCTGTGCACAGTTTCTTTGTTTCTTTCATGCAGTCCAGGCTATGCGTGCCAGCATGAAGTGTGTACTGCAGATCGAACGCGCGGCAAAATACACAGTCTGACCGTGTGGATGCCGTCATCTGAAATAGGCATGCGCATCCGGCTACAGCTTTACCACTGAGCGCCACATTCATTTTGATACCATCTGGCGCAGCACAGTTTCTCATGAGGCAACGGCTGTCGCTCTTGCGAGGGTGAAGAGGCGCTGAAACCTCCCCGATGGCGCTTTCATCTTGCTTCCTTCACCGCCACATCAGCGTCTTGTTGCCGTGCGAACAAGGGGCGGGCTCCATTACACATGCGTTAAACAGCTACTCAAGAGACATTGTACCGGCCATGAGGCCAGACGAGGCAACAATCCGCTAGAAGCGTGCCCGGTGCGCGCTCCGAAGCGGCGAGCGCAGCGTGTCGTCTGCTCGAGCAGACGACGCGTCTCTGTTTGCTCGGAAATGGAGGTATTTGTTTAGTCAGCATTGCGAAAGTTTCTACCTGCTCAGAAACCTGGATGTAAATATCAAAAAATAAATATTTTAGGGTTGGGGCCTTTTAATGCTGATTTAAGTGAGAAATAATCAGCGCGCACGCCGGTGTTCCATAGGCCCGCCAGCAGAACCGGCGGAGAGGAGGGCCCCCAGAACATGTGCTGCCCCTGGCGGCTGCCCTCTCTTCCGGTCACACTAAGCGGAAGTACAGTGAACTAGAATATTGGGTAGTGTGCTCACTCCGGGACCGCTCGACAGGCGTCTGCTTCGCGGCGCCGGCACCAGGTGGCGCCACGGTAGACTTCACGGTAGGATTTTGCACCGCCCGTTGCTGTCAGCCGGTTCAATTTGTCACTGCGTTGTGTGCATTTCTGGCTTCGTTGTTGCTCTGTTGTGTGCATGCTTTTTTAGCGCTTATCGGAGGTCACTTCAAGCGTTTGTTGAGTGAAGGCCAGTTCAGGCTCTTGTTTAAAGGAGTATAGACACCATTTTTTGAAGCGTCGGAAGGAATACGATTGCTTTCCTGGTTATACAGAGATGCTCCCCAAGCAATCCCAACCTCGCACGTTTCCGCGAAGATATTTTAATTTGATTTTAAAAGCAAGCCAGGCAAGTACTCCGTTTTTCAAAACCCATTGGCATCGACATCTCTGTGACGAAAACGTGTACATAGGTAAACAACATGACGTCATCAAACAACTGTGACGTGGAGTCGGCAAAGCAAAGAGCAGTGACAACACATGGCCGGACTCGAACAGCGCCGCCGCCGCTTCCGGCCGTACCCTGAGAAAGAACTCCGCTTCTGCTCGCTTTACTCGATGGCTTCTTCGTTGGTGCATATTACAATTACCTCACCGGTGTACGTATGGAGACTGCCTGCTAAACTGAGGCCCAAACAGCATGCCTGCACAAGTGCAGGGCTTACGGCAACGGTGCCTGTCGATGGCGCGCCGGGAACATACTGCGCCGCTCCCCGCCTACTCTAGAGGTCGCTAGCCCTAGCTGGTTTCACATCGAAGCGCCAGCGAAAGGCGCTTCGGAACGAGCTAACGCTGTAAAAAACGTCGGAGTTTAGCGCCGCTTTACTGGCAAGCCCATCTCGTAAAATAATTTCTTGCTTTGCGCGACGCCTTCAGCAGCGGAGCTAGCTGACATCAGGTGCGTCGCACCGGGCAGCAGCTGTCAAGAAAAAAAAGTTCGCTTGTATCACTGTAAATATTTCTACAGGACCTCCGTATTGGCCGAATAATTCTAGCAATTTAATCGTGACTAATAGTCCTTTGTACAAATAGCTATGTAAGCGAATGAACAGCGATCTGCGATAGGTAGATTACCGATAGCGGATGCTCAGGCAGCTATGACTTGGGAGCCGATCGCGGCGGCCACGGCGCTACGGCTTTACGCACCCAGATTGCCTTGACTGCGCCAGATGGCGCCACATGCTTGGACGGCGGCACGCAGGCCTGCCGCGTCGGGACCAATCAGCGCGTAAACAGGCGTGAGCACGGGAGCCATCGGGAGAGCTTACGGGTTACGGTGGCTGATCGCATCATTACTAAAACATTTTTTTAGAACAGCTTGGCTCACAGCGTTGGCCAACCGGACTGATAAAGCAGCATCTTCATGGTTCCTTTGTTCAACATTCCTACCAGTTTACATTTCCTGCGCGTCAACCCACCAAGCTTTCGTGGCTGCTGCTGATTCCTGCTTCGTCGCATGAGTCGCAGGCGAGCGGGTCGGGATTTAAGTGCCCGGCAATGTTAGTAACATCCACGCTTCTGGGCAAAACAACGTCGCAGTACTAATTATGCTACGCTGAAGCGCTGCTGGATCATGGAAAAAGCAAGAGAGTTCCAGAAACCCATTTACTTCTGCTTTATTGATTATGCGAAAGCGTTTGACTGCGTAGATCACAGCAGATTGTGGCAAGCTCTCCAAGAGATGGGAGTTCCAATTCACCTCATCTGTCTCCTCAGGAAGCTTTATGAAGGGCAAGAGGCCACAGTCAGAACTGGGCATGGTCTTACTGATTGGTTTCCGATTGAGAAAGGGGTGAGGCAAGGCTGCATACTGTCGCCCTGCCTATTTAACCTATATGCAGAGTGCATCATGAGGAAGGCCGGTCTGGACGAGTCTTCAGCTGGAGTGAAGATCGCTGGAAAACGCATCAACAACCTTAGATATGCGGATGATACCACTTTAATGGCAGAAAGTGAAGTGGATCTCAAGAGACTTCTGATGCGCGTACAAGAAGAGAGTGAGAAGTTTGGGCTTAAACTGAACATTAAAAAGACGAAGATCATGGCGTCTTGCCCTATCAAGTCCTGGAGCATCAATGGACAAGAAGTGGAAGCTGTGACAGATTTTCTGTTCTTGGGCGCCAAGATTACCTCGGAAGGAGACTGCAGCCATGAAATTAGGAGACGCCTGCTTCTGGGAAAGAGAGCAATGGTTAGCCTTGACCGCCTAGTAAAGAGCAGAGACATTAGTCTGCCAACCAAGATCCGTATAACCCGTGCTATGGTCTTTCCAGTTGTGATGTATGGATGCGAGAGTTGGACTGTGAAAAAGGCTGACCGCCGAAGAATTGACGCGTTTGAATTGTGGTGCTGGCGAACACTCTTAAGAGTTCCTTGGACTGCCAGAAGATCAAATCAGTAGATATTGTCGACCATAAACCCTGACTGCTCATTGGAGGGTCAAATTCTAAAGTTAAAGCTCAGCTACTTTGGTCATCTGATGAGAAGAGAGGAGTCGCTGGAGAAAGATTTGATGTTGGAAAAGGTTGAGGGTCGCCGGAGAAGGGGTAGGCAGCGAACGCGATGGTTAGATGGCATTCTCGAGGCATTGCAGATGAAGCTATGTGATGTTAAGAAGATAGTGAGAGACCGGAAAGCGTGGCGTGACATGGTCCATAGGGTCACGAAGAGTCGGACACGACTGAACGCCTGAACTGAACTGAAGCGCTGCTTGACGACGATATTTTCGTGCACGTGCGACAGCAAGCAGACGAAAAACGCTACCCGAATGCGTCATAAGATTTTGTGTTTACGCGATCACCAACCTTGCCAGTAGGGAGCGCTCGTGTGGCGTTCTCGTATCTTTGACGTCATCGCGCGCTCGTGTCCTGAGCGATCGAAACCGAAACTGGCCCTGGTAAATGCACTGATAACAAATTAATTGATCTGTGCTGGGGCTTTTTGGGTCGCAGTCCCTCTGTTTTGGACCACTGTGGATCGATTAAAGCAAAAATATCGGAACAGAAAATGTACGTGTCTATACTCCTTTAAGCTCCCGTCGAAAGTGAGTGTTCACTACAACACGTGCGTCGGTGTATGCGTGTTCTGCCAGGAGATCAGAACTCTTCGTGCTTTTCTTTCGCACATAATGGGGTAAGCGGACATGTGGCCTGTACTAACCGGCTGCTTCACTGGGTCACTCTTCTAATAGTAATAATAATAATAATAATAATAATAATAATAATAATAATAATAATAATAATAATAATAATAATAATAATAATAATAATAATAATAATATTCTTTATTTATTATAGTTAAAGGAGTATAGACACGTACATTTTCTGTTCCAATATTTTTGCTTTAATCGATCCCCAGTGGTCTAAAACAGAGGGACTGCGACCCAAAAAGCCCCAGCACAGATCAATTAAATTACTATCAGTGCATTTATCAGGACCAGTCTCGGTTTCGCTCTCTCCGGACACGAGCGCGCGATGACGTCAAAGATACGCGAAAACGCCACACGAGCGCCCCCTATTGGCAAGGTTGGTGATCGCGTAAACACAAAATCTGATGACGCATTCGGGTCGCGTTTTTCGTCTGCTTGCTGTCGCACGTGCAAGAAAATATCGTCGTCGAGCAGCGCTTCAGCGTAGCATAATCAGTACTGCGACGTTGTTTCGCCCAATAGCGTGGATGTTACTAACATTGCCGGGCACTTTAATCCAAACCCGCTCGCCTGCGACTCAAGCGATAAAGCAGGAATCAGCAGCAGCCACGAAAGCTTGGTAGATTGACGCGCAGGAAATGTCAACTGGTAGGAATGTTGAACAAAGGAACCGTGATGATGCTGCTTTATCAGTCCGGTTGGCCAACGCTATGAGCCAAGCTGTTCTAAAAAAAAATGTTTTAGTAATGACGCGATCAGCCACCGTAACCCGTAAGTTCTCCTGATGGCTCCCGTGATCACGCCTGTTCACAGAAGCGTTTAGGGGTAGCTCGGCTGGAAACGCTGATTGGTGGACACGCCGCGGCTTGGCGTGACGTTTTTTGCGTCGGGCCCGATGCTAACCGGACGTGACGTAGTCAAAAACTGGGTTTGCTTGTTTTTTTTCGTCCCTAGAGTCTCTAGGGAATCGCTAGGTGCCCCCCGCTCTGGCAACGCGCGCGATTCCGGCATTCGGTTCGTGGATCTCGCTGCTGCATGGCACCGGTGCGTTCGGTCACCGAGGTGCTCGACGATGGCGGGCCTGCGCGTTTACGTCAATGCGCTTTCAGCACGCCGATCCGTGCTGTACGTTGGGCGGAATGACGTTGATAATGGCGACGACCTGCGGGAGATCGCAAGCACCGTCAAGGTAAGTATAAATTGCGCACGATTGTCTCGCTTTTTGCTTATTTATAAGTGCTGTGTCGCTTGTCTCTCCCCACGTGCTTCCAGGACCTCGTGCAGCAGCAGCTCGTTGCATAGACGCTCCTCGTGTTCAAAAAAAAAAAAAATCGGCCACGGCTATGGAGACCTCAACGAAAACATCCGCCGTCGGCAACTAACCGCTGCCTGACTGCTATGCTGAGGCGCACGTCTGCCGTGCGCATTCTCAACCCTGATTGAGGTACAAGAACGCAGATTTCTTTGTCGAAGGTTTTGTAATATGTTGCGCATTCATCAAGTCGCTATGTTCATAATGCAACTTTTTTCTACTCTTTTACAGCACCGTTTCCTGTATGCTGCGAAGAGGCCGAGGATTTTCTTTGTACGCAGCCGCCCATGTCAGGGATCGCGGCATCGATCAGCTCTCCAAGATCATCGCCGCAACCCTCGTAAATGCCTACAGTAGAAGCATCGCTACAGCATCCAGGGCAGCATATAACCAGGCACTGTGTACGACGTAGTGCACCACTGTTGACGGTGCACGGCAAAGGGCCACGGACGAGTGCAGGGCATCGTGTTCGCCACGCCGTCACGTCGCTGCGCATCCAAACGGCCCTTTTCAGGGCCGCCCCAATGTTTCCTGGCAGACCGCAGACCTGCACATCCCGTACTCCTCTTCCCTCTCTACGTTGCACGTGGCTTCGTATCAATCGCCGCGGCCACCAAAATAACTTGCGCGCTAGGCCTCTTTACCAGGCTATGCGTAAATACACGCATGCATAATCGTGTCAAATTTGATTTAATAAAGTGCTACAGTGCTTATTACCTGCTTCCCTCACGCATTCTTCCGAGTCTTCGTGCAGCAGCTGCAGAACACGTGGCAAGCGTCACTCTGCTGCCGCGACGAACGCTAACTAAGCCCATACAACAGGCTTAACAGCTAGAGTATTCTCAGTGTGGTGCGGCTTTGTTCAGCGATGTTAATGGAAGTATCGACATTTTATATAACAACTGGATAATCGTCTTGAATATTGCTTTATAAAGTACTGTACTGCTTAATTCTCACTTACCTCGTGCCTTCCACAGCTGCTGCAGCTAGCACTTGGCCAGCGTCGTTCTCTCCAGTGCTGCAGTGACGACAAACTAGGCCTCGCGATAGGCTACAATATACACCGCGGCTTTGTGCCGCTGTGTATTCTTTTATAAATGCATCACATTTCGAAGGTTATAGTCGTCATCCAAGGATCACTTTACTCGAGAGCACGGGAAAAGGCAGAAATGTACGCACCTGGATTCGATGCCATGTACTACAACGCCGTGTTTTTTTTTTTTACAAAAGCATCCTATGCGCTAGGCGTCCTAGACAAGGTTCAAGTGCAGTGTGCCTTTGTATAGTAACCATGTATGGGGTGAGCAGTTGCCATGTTTTCCGTTCCCTTTTGTTGGCTGTTTCTTCAATAAAAATTGTCATTGGTCTCTGTGTCTGTCACTGTGTCTAAAGAGCTAATCTAGCCGAACCACGTACGTAGCGATGGATTGCACCGCGGCAGTATGGCTTTGTTCCAAGTTTAACAAAACAGTTGAGGCCAAATCAAAATCGGAAATGACCATTTCCAACTGGATATTGGCCCCCAGTCAACAATTTGGAGTCCAATTCGATGGCAACAGTTCAGCTCTGTGCCAACATTTCGTACAATTATAGGAGTCGAAATTATGGAAATGGCATGCATTTGTGAACATCAAACATGCTTCACATCCAATTAACATGTCATGCAATGCTAATATAAAAGCTCAATATTCTATCGGGGAACTCTATGAAATCTGCTAGAGCGTGGAGCACACGTTCGTAGAGATATCTTTTTTAATTACCAGCACTCGCAAAGGTATTGGCAATATTTGAATCAAGTCCCATTCAAGGAATCAGATGAACAGTAACAAAAACAAAACATACTTTAAAATTTTGTTTAGTACCTCAATGAAGAGTATTAGGCACACTTTTGCTGAATTTGTACATAAATGACATAATTCATATTGACAACAGTGCTCAGCTCATCATGTATGCTGATAATAGTGTGTTTATTACTGGCTTTGATCTCAATGAGACTGTTTTACATTGAAATTATTTACTTGAAAAATCGTTTGCCTGGTCCAATTTCATGAAGAAATAAACACAGAAAAACTATTTTGTTTTGAGTCTGAAATAAGAAAATGATGTAAGAGATGGCTACCGATCTATAATAAAAATATTGACCTTGTAGAAACTCGCATAAGTCTTAGTGTGAATTTTTTTCATTTGAGATAGGAAATTCATATAAACAGCACTGCAAATTAAAAAAGATTTCTTCAATGAGTGAGCTTTACCTTGATGTGGTACTGTCCTTGCCTTTAATTATGCAAGTCCCCACAGATATGGTATTGCAGTTTTATGTGGGCAAGCACCACAAGAGCAAATATCAATAAAATGATAATTCTCAGTAAATTAAATGTGTGTTTCTTACATAACAGATATTGACTGCCGGTTTACGACATGACACCTCCGTGCAGAATACAGTATAATTATCTTTAACTATGAATGCCACTTGTTGCATGTTTCCTATTTTTCTTGGCAGGACAATAAAAGCTTTCTTTGCTCGATGGCACTGCTGCAATTTAGAGCCACTCCGTTTTTAACTCAAAACTCCAACCTCTGGTTTCTCCCGCACTTTCACACTTGGTGCAACCTGCAATCAATAAAACACAATCTAATGGTCTCACTGAATGAACTTAAACAGGTATTCCTGAAATTGTGAAAACAGCTATGAATACACTTTTTAGGGTTGTAAGATCAGAAATGTTGCAAAGTTAAAGAGCACTGCAGAATCTGCATTGGAGCAATGCAAAAGAACGGATGCTACTGCAACATTACATCACCCTCCATCGATTGACACCACTCATTAACCTTCACCACTTCTCAATTACTCACAACTGCTGCGGACATGATTTTGCAGACACGTTCTGCGGATGCGGTGTGCGGACGCGGTCTGCGGACGCGGTCTGCGGACAGAAATCTGTGAAATCTATGCGTTTGCCAGCGCTGTGTTAATGTATTTTGTGTTATCACTTATACTACTTGAGAATTCATTTAGTGTTCTATCAGTGTGTTGTGTTACCTTGCTAATAAGTTTCTTATATCTTCTTTGCATGTGTTATTGTGTGTAGTTGTATCCTCCCTACAATAATGCCTCATGGGCGCTGTAGGTACTTACAATAAATAAATAAATAAACATAGCGAAGTAATACTTTCGCATTAAGAGATCTTCTAGACATAGGGTCTCTAATTCTTGCACTTTTTTTTAAATAATGTGTAAATTTTTTTATCCTACTCTGCAGCTAACGTCTGCTGCTCCTTTGTAAATGGGTCCAGGACCTAAGTGCATGAGTTGCTCTCTGAAACATTTAATTTAGCTCTCGAGACTATCTCATATGCTCGAATTGAAATCATTAACTGCAGATTGGACTTTGAAATTAGTTGCAAAATTTTTAACTGCAAAGCCTATTGAAATCTAATATGTTTGGGTGTATTTTTACTAGGGAGCGAAATGCACCAGCTTCCTTTAACATCTTAGCCAGCGCGCACACAGTGCATCATTGAAATGTAGTTTGAATTCCAGTTTCACCATGCATAACAATTGTCCGTTCAGTTTGGACGTTCATTAGGAATATCAATTCTAATCCGTAAGATGACCATAACTTAGCAGCCCATAATAAAAATAAATTGCTTCTTTACAGAGAGTTAAAACTATGCAGTTGGGACTAAGTACTTATTCCAGCTGGGAGGTCATCTGGAAACTGGAAGACATTTGATTATGGAAATTCAATTAGGACTGAAAATTCTAATTGGAAAGAATGAAAAGATGCCTAAATGGAATGAGGGCTTCTAGAGAAAGTGTAAATTCTGGAAACTCAATTGGATAACACAAGACTCTTTAGCAGGATCTAGAACACATCTTTTACAAATGAACACTTGAAACTTAGAGCAGTGGCTGATGCTCACCGCCGCAGCTCTCAGAATAACTGAGCATGGGCAAAACTAGAGTAGGTGTTAGTACAGTATACACCAGTGTTGTCACTGCGAAGTGAAGAGCCACAAAGCAGAGGGCTGCCATCCTTACTACTGCCAATATAAAAGTCCTTCTCAGAGCCACCCCATTGTTTCCTGGCAGATCATGGGCCTTCAACTTCATCGTCATGTTTTCTCATTTTTAGTCTTTTGCAGGATGTATTGGGCCTTCGGTGGTCTGTCATGCAGCACTGCATGACTAATCCACTGAGTGCAAAGCCGTTAACCAACAGAGATATCTTTTCACTTCATGTGCGGCACACAAACATCATGCATAAAAGAGGCCACATGTCACTATTCCATCTTTCTTTAACACACTCTAAAACCATTCCTGTAAAAAGCTAGAGCTTCTTTTACGCAAAGTGACATGGCAAGTATTGTAGCTTGAAACATTTTCAAAACGGAAAAATAAATGCATGAGGCGGCTCACAACCATTCTTTTTTTTTGTAAAATTGTGTTGCTTCATAGGCAGTAACTTGAACAACACTGACAACATTTCTACATTACTTTGAAACAACCCAGGCAAAAATCCTAACTGATGTAACTGGTTTAAGGAACAAACTTCCAGTTCATACCAGTTGGATAACAATGGATCCCTAACTGGAATTCAACTGGGATCAACGCATGCGTATAAGGTACCCGTTGCATGCGAGCCTTGCTACCTGTTGATGGTTTACAACTCAGAAAGAACACAAAAACGAGGGCACAAGCGCAGATAAGGCGCATGTTTGCAGTCTCCATGACCGGTTGTATTCGTTCCTCTGTATCCCATGAAAGCACTCCATTTCTAACCCCCAATGACGTAGGTCTGCGACATCCGGTGCAATAACGCGGGGCAACCCCCCCCCCCCCCCCTTCTTCTTGAACACACCTGAGCGCAATACCATCAACTACTTTGTCGTCAAGGCTTTCTTCGATTGGGGAAGTTCGTTTTTCGTATCGCACATCATGGTGCAAGCCGAGGCATTTTTTTTCCTTCATTTCTTAAGACTTCAACGTAACAAGCATACCCAACAACTGATAATAGCTATATTATGAGGGGAATATGTCATATTTTTTCTTTTCTTAAGAAAGGTGCATTTGTGAAGAATTAAGTAGAGGTTTTTGACAGATGAATTTCTAGATTGGGACTACTCAAATAAAAGGGCATATAAAAACCACAAGAATTGCAAACTTTGAGCATGTAGAAATACTTGTTAACACGCACAGTAACTAAAAAGTGGCAAACTGGCAGATGCGACCAGGATTATAACACGGTGCCATTGTGAACAATTTCGTTTACATCAGGCATATCGCAGTGCCAGCAAAAGCCTTGAGAACTGGCCAATGTGCTGCATTGTAGTTCATATTTTTTATGCTTCCACAAACTCTTCATAAGGACTGTTGAAAGCTTTGAACATGCACAAGACAACTGCAATTACATCGGCCACAGTAACAAAGAATAAAGTAAATACGAACCAGCTAGAATTTTAGACTGAGCGTTCACATGCAAATATGGGCGTAGAAATGTCATTTGAGAAGTAAGCATGCTAATAGTGAAAGGACAACTCGAACACACAGAAGAGAACTGAAGTTACAAAAACAAACAAGCAGTCATAATTGAGGCCTTCAACAACTATGCTGTAAAAGACAAATTTTGCAGAGGGACAAGTGCATAATTAATACTGCCGCACAAATGAAGTAAGCATACCTTCTGATCAATTATAGAAATCGCTTGTGTACAAAAAGTGGGAAACACTGAAGTCATCTTGCTCTGAGCAACTGATTTCAGATATTATAAATCTTGTTTTGAAAGCTGGTATTGATCTAAAGAGCATAAAGCAAAAAAAAACCGACATGCCAACATTTTCATTTTCCGGTCTTTAAGGCTTCAAAGCTGCTACTCAATTTGTCAAAATCAATGTTTTTTTGCCAGCTCACCTACGAGAGATGATAATGCAAGATCTGAAAGCGTCCGCTGACCCATCATAGGTTCTCTTCCTCACAGGACACAACCTCCTCCTCTCACAGGATACAACAGACACTCATATATTAGGAATAGTTGCAGGCTGGGGAGAGGCTCTAGAAAATCTCAATCTGGGGAACTCCAATGCTGCCCAACTGTTGCCCCTCTTCGAGTCCAATGCTTGCCACTTTAATATGAGGTGTCTCCTCAACCAAGGCATTTCGATGAAATGTGTTCTATCAGACAGCTTGTTGTAGAAGGATGTAAGCTTCGGAATACATACTTTAAGGCTTGAGAGGTCCCTCAGTAGAATAAAGAAATCTCTTCACTTCAAGAGGACCAGATATGTTCTGAAATCGCTTTTGATTTAATGCAGAGCTCGGCATAAAATCTACCAGTGCAGTCAAGCATCGCCCCTTTTATTTTCTCCCTGCAATGAAAACCCTGAACCTCAGACACATTCCCCTACCATACCCTTTTTGAACTTCTGGGGCCTGCATGTCTACTGATATTCTGAGCTCATTTGATTTTATGAATTTCTGCTCAATAGCCTTGCACACTGTGGCCACACATCATCTTTGAGAAAGAGCTTTAAATCATCCATCTTTGCCACCACTTTGTCAAGGTATAGGTGCTTTGTCTGCAAATGAAATTGTGCAGCATTTACTACTTCAGGTACTGCATGCTATAGGTGCAAGCAACATAGAAAAGCAATGGCACAGACTACTGTAGCCTCCTTGCAAATAAAAAAGGTACCAATGAGCAGTGATGCCTTGCTAACAGAATACATTTAGTCTCAAAGTGGTCTTCAGCAGCGGAGTGATAGTGGGGGTCGTCAGGTTTGATTTCATGATGGACTGACTTGTATCTCTCATTTTAACAATAACCTTCTCTTACAGCAACAAAGAGAGAAAGCATTCTCTTGAAGAAAAGAACTTAAGGCCCACAGTATTGCAGCATGTGAATTGCCTTGCATATATTTCTCTAACTGCACTCTTTGCATTACCACCCTCTCTCCCCCCCCCCCATTCCCAGCCACACTTTCCTAAGCACTGCACCCAGTGCAGTCCTCACACCCCTATAGGGACAGCAAGGTTTCTAACCCTTCCGTTATGCTAAAAAAATGCCTTTTTATATCCTGAAAAGCAATCCCACAATGTCTGGACAGCCCGAAATTCAGCAAATACTCGTTTTACTCATCTTTGCACCTTAGTAATGTATAAGAAAGGGTTTTTTTTTTTTTTTTTTTTTGCTGTTGACATATTAGTTGCATAAAAGGTGGCATATGCCCAGAAAATTTTGTTAAAAATTAGCTATAGTGCATGCTACCTTTCTCTTTCATAAGTTTTTTGCAAACTTAAGTGGTGGACCACATTAGCTTATTCTTCATTGCATTATGCCATCATTGTGCAATTAAAAAAGTGTCCATTTAGATATATTCACAAGTGCTGTTTGATAAATAATTGTCTTTAAACTCTGTGGTTGTGTGAAAGAGGTACTAAATGGAAGGAAAAATAGTGTAGCACATATATAACTTTATATGTGTTTGTAAGTGTAAGGTATAGCCAAATAAGAATGTAAAGAATTTCTGGACTGCAAGCAATCAATGTAACGAATGACAAACATTTACTCAAGGCAATGAAAGTTATTAAAGCATTTCAATGTTTTTATGAACAAAAATAAATGCAGTGTTTGAATATACAACAAACAAATTTGTGATGGCAGTCAGCAGTCTGTTTCAGGCTACAGGTCCAGTTAAAAATCACAATTGACACATATGACGGATGCAAAACTTATTGCCGTGAAAGAAATGCAGAAGACGTAAGACGCTGCTTATTACATATCAGACATGCGAAGGCATGACAAGCTGAAATGGTCCATGCGTTGCATTAGAACAAGCACTAAGTCATTAAAAGATGCATGCATCACATGGATCTCAATTTGACAGCAAACATATGCTGACACTTACAAAACATACAATGCCATTACTCTTCATGTGATATACGCTGCAATATTTTCATGTTTACTAAAGGCTACGCACAGTTCTGTACTACTTAAAAAAACACATCTTATAATGCTCCTATAGTTACCCATATATAACATGACCTCCTTAGTAACAATGTACAACATTTCTTCTTGTTAGCCTGAAATCCTGAGGCTGAATGTTCTGAAATCCGGTTGTATTAATTGCGACTTTATGATATGCTCCATGAACTTTATTTGAGGTATGAAGGCATTATGCTCCAAGTGCAAGATGGGGATTTGCTTTATTAAACTTAATCTAAAACAAGCCCTGATCAATGTGAAATGACTTACATAGTTTTATAATAATCATAGCCCAAATGAGAATAGGATATTCATTAGGCGCCTAATTGTTTTTAACAACAGGATAACCAAAACAGTGAGAGGTCATCCTTTAATACTACAGCTTATTTAGTTTTTTTTTTCCTAATCAACATATCACTCCCAGCATCACAATTCTGACCTAAAAAATTTGTAGAGTCGAATGACGTAGTACGTATCTCTATTCCCTTTGTCCTCAAAGCTTTTTTTTTTTTTTTGCCCCCTACAGTCATCGACTAGCTAGTTATTGCAGCTAGGATGTGCTTATAATAGCGCCGGCGCCGCGGTGTTGCCGGCCGGCATCATATGCATTCGCCGGCGCATTAGTTTGGAGTGAGGAAATTAGGCCCTTTTTAGCCAATAAGAGCGGTCACCGAGCGCATTTCTGGTTAAAACAATTCATAATGAAATATTTCGCTTAGAAAAAGACCGAATTATATCGGGACGCGTGGCAACGGGACGGACGACCGTTGCCGACAGCCTGCGCGCCTGAAAGACGTCGCACCGAGAAAGCTATTTTGCAAGGAAACGGGTAGCAAATATACGAAATGTGCAGAAGAGCGGAATCACCGCAAACATGGTGTGCAGTTGTCACTGGAAAATTCGCCCGGCCGGCCTACGAACAGGTCACACTGCGTTGGCGAACCTCGATTGTTTTTGTCGCCGAAAGGTCTCACACAGATCTAGATAAAGGAAAAGCAATTAAACTGTGATTTCCCCGGCAATTCGTGTGGTGCGACAAGCTGGTTCGGAAACCTCTTCGCGGCTCGAAGCGTGCATATGTTATTTGACGTCGCTGCCGTTTCCACGGTATCCGCACTGCATGCAAGCTAGGCCTCGTGCCTCTCCGCCGACGGCCATCGGCTGGGCAGCTGCCGTTTGCTTGCGGCGCGCCGCCGACACCGCCGGCCATGCCGCCGGGTCGCGCCCGGCCGCTCTGAAAAGCATGGGGAATCCAGGGACAGTCTAGGGAAAACACGTGCGCCCTACATCCGGACATGACATCATAAAATATCACGTGACTCATGACGTTGTTTGTGACGTCAAATATGACGTCACACATTTTGGGCCAATCAGCGTTTCCAGCCGAGCTACCCCTAAACGCTTGTCTGTTCACGCGCTGATTGGTCCCGACGCGGCAGGCCTGCGTGCCGGCGTCAAAGCATGTGGCGCCATCTGGCGCTGTCAAGGCAATCTGGGTGCGTAAAGCTGTGGCCGCCGCGATCGGCTCCCAAGTTATAGCTGCCTCATAGCATCCGCTTTGGGTAATTTTGCTATCGCGGATTGCTGTTCATTCGCTTACATAACTATTTGTACAAAGGACGAACAGTCACGATTAAATTGCGAGGATTATTCGGCCAGTACGGAGGTCCTGATAGAAATAAGTGCAGTGATATAAGGGACCTTTTTTTCCTACAGCTGCTGCACGGTGCGATGTCTGCTAGCTCCGCTGCTGAAGGCGTCGCGCAAAGCAAGGAAATATTTTACGAGATGGGCTTGCCAGTAAAGCGGCGCTAAACTCCGACGTTTATTACAGCGTTAGCCCGTTCCGAAGCGCCTTTCGCTGGCGCCTCGATGTGAAACGTGAAACCAACTAGTGCTAGCGACGTATAGGGTAGGCGGTGAGCGGCGCGGTATGTTCCCGGCGCGCCATCGAGAGGCACCGTTGCCGTAAGCCCTGCACTTGTGCAGGCAGTCTCCATACGTACACCGGTGAGGTAATTGTAACATGCACCAACGAAGAAGCCATCGAGTAAAGCGAGCAGAAGCTGAGTTCTTTCTCAGGGCACGGCCGGAAGCGGCGGCGGCGCTGTTCGAGTCCGGCCATGTGTCGTCACTGCTCTTTGCTTTGCCGACTCCACGTCACAGTTGTTTGATGACGTCATGTTGTTTACCTATGTACACGTTTTCGTCACAGAGATATCGATGCCAATGGGTTTTGAAAAACGGAGTTCTTGCCTGGCTTGTTTTTAAAATCAAATTAAAATATCTTCGCGGAAACGTGCGAGGTTGGGATTGCTTGGGGAGCATCTTTGTATAACCAGGAAAGCAATCGTATTCCTTCCGACGCTTCAAAAAATGGTGTCTATACTCCTTTAACAACATACACACACGGAAGCGACGAAGCCACAGTGGGATTGTGCGGCGACAACCGGCAGCCGCGGCAATCTTGGCGCCACATCAGAACTCCCATTACAGGCAAAAAGAAAGAAACATTTGGCATAACATTCTATAGAAAATACATCGTCCGGTAATTCTTTGAATATGGCTCGAACGTAATAGCGGTGGTGGTTTGTGAGGTTTCACGTCCCAAGGTGACTCAGGCTATGAAAGACGCCGTGGTGGAGGACTCCGTAAATTTCGACCGCCTGGGGTTCTTTAACGTGCACTGACATCGCACAGCACACGGGTGTCTCGCTTTTCGCCTCCATCGAAAAGCGGCCGCCGAGACGCCGGGATTCGATCCCGCGTCCTTGGGAACAGTAGTCGAGCGCCGTAACCACTGCGCCACCCAGGCGGGGTACAGCCTAATAGCGTCTTCTTGCTTTACCGTAATGAGTGCGCACTCTCGGTTCAAGATAACGAGAAACGCTACCGGTTTCGTGTTTATGTGTCTGTATGCACTGCTCCAAAAATGTTTAAGTACTACAATTTGTTTAAAAAGATTGTTAAAAGAAGGCAAACCGGCTGCTCTAAAGACACTGCTGAGCAAATTCTCCTGTGGCATGTAGAGGACGCTTGTAGCGATGTTTTCGAAAATCCTGTTAACTCGACATTTCCATGTGAATGAACAGTTAAAAAAAAAACAACACATACCTTATCTTAAAACACTATACCCTAGACCATGGGCGATTAGGTTTCTGATACAAAATTCATCATGGTTTTCAAATTAAACAACAAACATGCAACACTTCTAAGTTTCTTACAAATGTGGGTCAACTGAGTTTTCCACATCAGATCACTGTCTATGTGCTGTTGTGCCTGGCCAAAGCCGCCCAGAAATTCAGCCGGACGCCAAACTTCTTCGGCGAACGCCTCCTTCACAAACTCTGAATACTTCTCTGCAAAGCACCAGTGCACTGGAGGCGAGCCGTACCAAAGGGAGAGAAGCGACGTGTTTCAACATGAGCCGAACGTCCAGACAGCACGGCGCGCCGTGGCCCTGACGGTGAACCCCTTCTCGCCCCGCGGCATATTTGAAGCGAGAGCGCAGCAAGCTCTCCCATTGGCCCTGCGAAAGTGCTGCCGTCGGATTGGACCATTTTGAGCGTCAACGGTTCTCGGCGACGGAGTCTCAAGTGCTTCCGTTCGAGACTCCGAGTGTGAGTTCGTCACGAGCGTCCATCGGGAGCAGTTCGCCCCCTGACAGTGCGGACGCGGCTGAAACTCCCCGGCCGTCGCTGCGCGAGAACAGTCGCACATGGCTATGTTAGCTTTCGGCCCCAGAGCCGATCTTGTTGTGTAAATACCTGTAAATAGTGTATAAAGCCTTTTCTTCATCTCACCAACGCCGACTCGGATTCATCGCTACCGCCCAGGGAGCTGACAGCCCTCGTTCATGAAACGGGTGACGAGCGCTGCGTTACCAACTCCTTGGCACAACCCTGTTGACGGTGGGCTACTGTGTGATAACCCCAACGGCACAACATTGGTGGCAGCTGCGGGATCCACTGGCACAAGCCTGTTGACGGTGGGCTACTGTGTGATAACCCCACTGTCACGACATTGGATGGCAGCTGCGGGATTGACCGGCGTCAGGCACCTCGGCGCGGTGAGTACCTGAAGTTTCCCTCAAACGCCAGACTTCTCTAACACACAGGGTAGCTTAGAGAAAGGCTGAGCGTAGCATTGTGTTAACCTTGCGTGTTTCAAGCCTACAGGAAGTGTTTTGAAAACCAGGGGATGCTGAGAAGGGAATCAGTGTGAGAAAGGCTTGCGCATCTCTTGCTAGGAGCGAGATAGCGAACGTATAGTACACTATTCTAAAAAGGCAAACAACAAGAGGCCGGTAAAAGATGGAGAGTTACAAGGTAAATGAACTTCTCCAAATTTGTGAGGAGTTGGGCATCGATTTGGGCTCAACAAAAAGAAAAAAGGAAATTCTTGAGATCATGCAGGCAGAAGAAGTGACGGTTGAGGAAGCCGCAGAGGCCTGGGATGATATTCAAGAGAGAAAAGGGAAGGAAGAGGACAAAAGACTAGAGCTGCTAGAACGCCAAGAGCGCGATGAGCGTAGGTTACAACGCGAAAAGCGGTTTTCCCGCTTAAAGAAGCTTTGGCAGCTCGAGCTTTCGGCATATGAAAAAAGTGTTGAAAGGCGTGACGCTTTAATTGCCATTCAGGGTAACAGTTCGAAGCCGCGAGAGTGTCTGCAACCATTCGTTATTGCCGAGGATATGGCAAAGTATTTGGAAGATTTCGAGCGTGTCTGCAAAAGTAAGCGCTTCGAGCGAGATACTTGGGCACAAAAATTGGTAGCTATTCTCTCCGCTGAGGCGTCGGAAGAAATCAAGCGCGTGATAGATGTTGACTTGAAAAGCTACGATTACCTGAAAGAATCTTTACTGAAAAGACATCGGCTGTCACCAATGGAACTTAGGGACAGGTATCAACGAGAGAAAAACTGTACCAAAACGCACTTTGATTTGGCGTATCAGTTGAAAGCCGATATAACCGAATGGCTAGACAGTCAGGAAGTCTCGGAGCAAATTGTACTCGCACCAGAGAATGAGACACAGCTGGGGGAAGCGGCCAAGCAACGCGATAGCAGCAGCGAGCTGATCGAGTCTCAAACAGAAGTGTCTAGGGTTACCTTGGTCGAACCATTGGCAGCTGAGACGGTTGGAGCCGACTCCATCGGCAAGAAATCCGCAGTGACACCGTCCTGCACGCCGCCTCACGTAGCTGTAAGCAATCCGATTCCACCAATCGAGAGTGGGGAATTGGCAGTAATTCAACCGCCTGACAACTCAGAAGCAGAAGTTGTCAAGCATGGCGGAGATGTAGTCAGGCTAGGAGACGACAAATTGGCAATTTCCGAAGTCAGAGTCGACGTAGATCAGGACACACAGAAAAACGAAGTTGCGCTCATGGAAATTGCGCAGCTCACAAGTGTTGAACAGCTAAGGCAGAACCATGACGCGGACGCTGTCGAGAACCACACCTGTGAAGTCGACAGCGAGCGACTAGATAGGAGCCATGAATCTTCCTGTCCTGACGTGCTCAATTGTATTGGCGAAAACAACCTTGGTGAGAACATGGACCTCACGCGATCCGAAGCGCCGCAGCTGTCGGACGAACGTGATCGTGCGCCGGTTAGCGCTGAGCAATGCGGCACCCTGGCAGATCAGTGTGACTTGAGTGGCGAGCCTGCAGAGGATATGCCTAGCTTGGGGGCTGATGTGAGCGAGCCTTGTCCTTGTTCGGACGCGACTGGCAGTGAGTCATGCGCTGCTGGCCGCGATGCAGGCGCGGCGCCGCACTCCGACGATGTCGGCGCCATACTAGCTCCGGTTACCGGCAGCTTGAAAGAGTTGGCACAAAAAGAAAGAAAGCAAAAACTCAAGTGCCGCCGCCGAAAAGAGCGGGAAGGCAGGTGTATGAAAGAATGCTCTCATCGAAAGGTGAGGAAACGCAAACGATCGCGAAAGGAAAAGCGGCGATCCCAGCGGCGCAAATGCACCCGTGCTGAGAAAATGCGCGATTGGTGCGCAAAGCGTAAGGAATGAGACAGATCGTTCAACAAAGCGAGTAACTTGTGCTCGTCTGTTTTTTCACATACAAAGTGGAAAGAAAGGTCTCGTAGAGAAATGGACAGCCGAAGCTGTAGCGGAGGGAGGAGAGCCAAACCGCACGAATACTGCTACGCGTTCTGCCGCTTGCGGAAGAGAGCAGCACAATGCGAACTCGGATGCTTTGAGTCGTGCATTCGAGACATAGCTACCTTCGACGACCATTTCGTCGCTAATGGTAATGTTGTAGGCAGAATGGTAAAAATTGAATGACCTCCTTACTTCCTCAGTTGTGCTTTACGGCCCAAGTGATTTCAAGGAGACTCTTTTCCATTACTTATTATTAATCTTCTTTGCTATTTAATGTACCATTAATGTGCAAAATTGTTGTTTGAACCTTGTGTACTGCATCCTATACACTTGTCTCTTGTTGTAGTGGGAGCAAAAAGGGGACAACAATTTAGCTAATTGAATTTGAAATTTGCCTCTGTCTGGTGTTTGACGGGTGACCGAGGGTACTTGCTTGTGTTGGGTGTTGCCTGTTGTCGGTCGGTTTCGCAAGCCGCAGAACAGTCTACCGTTACCAGTGGCGAGTGGCAAGGGCATCGGAGCGACCCGAGCGAAGTTGATCGGCGTGTCCTGGCAACAAGGCTGTCGGCAGAGATCCTGACCTGGCGAGTGGAACCCGAGGCACGTGAGGCTACCTGGCGCCCGGACACTGTACGTGAGCTTGGAGGAACCTGGCGAACGAGCGCGCCCGGCATCCGAGCCACATGCGAGCAGCTCGTCTTCCCGGCGCATTGTCTGATGGCGGGGGTGCTGTTGTGCCTGGCCAAAGCCGCCTAGAAATTCAGCCGGACGCCAAACTTCTTCGGCGAACGCCTCCTTCACAAACTTTGGATACTTCTCTGCAAAGCACCAATGCACTGGAGGCGAGCCGTACCAAAGGGACAGAAGCGACGTGTTTCAATATGCGCTGAACGTCCAGACAGCACGGCGCGCCGTGGCCCTGACGGTGAACCCCTTCTCGCCCCGCGGCATATTTGAAGCGAGAGCGCAGCAAGCTCTCCCATTGGCCCTGCGAAAGTGCTGCCGTCGGATTGGACCATTTTGAGCGTCAACGGTTCTCGGCGACGGAGTCTCAAGTGCTTCCGTTCGAGACTCCGAGTGTGAGTTCGTCACGAGCGTCCATCGGGAGCAGTTCGCCCCCTGACAGTGCGGACGCGGCGGAATCTCCCCGGCCGTCGCTGCGCGAGAACAGTCGCACATGGCTATGTTAGCTTTCGGCCCCAGAGCCGATCTTGTTGTGTAAATACCTGTAAATAGTGTATAAAGCCTTTTCTTCATCTCACCAACGCCGACTCGGATTCATCGCTACCGCCCAGGGAGCTGACAGCCCTCGTTCACGAAACGGGTGACGAGCGCTGCGTTACCAACTCCTTGGCACAACCCTGTTGACGGTGGGCTACTGTGTGATAACCCCACCGGCACAACAGTGCACACCAACATACTTAACCGACGGGACGCTAGCTATAGGTTGACAAGAACACAGAGAGCAACATGAGGGGAGTAAATATATGGAACTAACATTTGGCACATCTTTGTGCGGGTTACGAAAACAGACAAGTCGGGATGTGGTGCTATTTATTTGTATTAAGTTTGAGACAAACCAATCACTAACTTTAATAGCTTCCTTCTGAAGGTTAGCCAGGGCACATGAAAACTCAGGTTTGCTTATTGATACTAGTAAAGTGTCATCGGCGGAAAGGAATATGGTGGATGCTTTCACGTGATCACATATATCATTCACATATAAGTTGAACAACAAAGGAGATAAAATAGACCCTTGCGGGACACCGCACAGCAGACTTACCGCGTCACTGCAGATAGGCCCAAACCAAAATATGCCGGCCCGCCGTCAAAACCATTGTTACGAGCCTGGATGCAAGACTGGCTCTGTGCATACTAAAGGGGGCCCAAAAATAGCCCTGTTCGGCGTTCCCAAAGATGACGCTCTAAGGAAGCAGTGGGAGATCAGCCTCTGTCACTAGGACAAGCGGCTGGATGAGACCTGTGCTGTTTGTGAGCTTCATTTTTAACCTCGTTTCGTTCTACGGGACTATGTTCATATTGTGAACGGGGAAGAAGTCCCCATCCCTCGTGGGAAGCCAGCATTATCCTCCGATGCCGTACCGATGCTATTGCCGAATCTGCCGGCCTATCTTTCAAAAACGATACCGAAAGAAAGACAACAAAGAAAGAGGAAACCCACTGGTGTTGAAACTCATGGGCTCTCGAAAACAAGTCTGCCTGATATACCCGTAACAACAGGAGAGGAAGAATCGGCCCCAGACGAACAGATTGAGGGGCGCTGCGCGCAGCGCCGCGCGACGCCGCTCCCCGTCGACAGCGACGGGGACACCTCGAGCGGCGCCTGTGAGCACACTACTCAATATTCTAGCTCACTGTAATAATAGTTATTCAAATGTTTTAGTTCAACCTTTATGCCGCGAGGTGACGCCAGGCGTAGACAAGGAGTTTATATAATACTGCTGGAGTGGAAGTGGCGCCCAAACGCTGAAGCCAAGACGCCGCCGTATTGCTCAGGGCAGAAAGCGCGCGCACGGCATAGCGCACGCACATCATTGCGCGCCAGTACAGGTAGAGTTTTGCATGCGCTTTTGTTCTAGCCTACCGGAAGATGATGGGCTCGTGCGTCGCATTCGGCTGCACCAATCGCGTGAAGCAGACGCCGGGAATAACTTTTCATGTGTAAGTACGCCGAACACTACTTACAACTTGCTTGGAAAGAGGAACCACGAGGGGAGCCTAAGATGGGAGCTATTAACGCTAATGCATCATACCCTTTATCTATAGCGCGAATCCGTAGGAGCGCTAGATGGCATTGTTAAAGACATGCCTGAGGATGTATACTGTACGTGGACCTTTGTTCGTGAATCACAGGTTTCCCAAAGATGCCACCCAGCGTGCAGCCTGGGAGCGCGCAGTGCGGCGAGTAGGCTGGACACCCAAGAAAACTGATGTTCTGTGTTCTGTTCATTTTGAAGCTAGCTGTTTGGATCGAACAGGACAAACAACGAGGCTGCGAGCAGGCAGCATTCCCACAATATTTCCGGAGTTCCCAGCCTATCTTCGGCAGCCAGTAAGTACGAATGATGTTTTGAATTAGTTCTAGTTCTTACCTCGGAAAGTGTTAATACATCAGCCTCACAGCTGTCTCATAACTGCTTTCTTAGTTACTTTACCCGGCTGTAAATATGGAGAGAGCAAAAGATGTAACGTTGTCGAACGTACATTTTTCCTGACAGCAAAAACGAAAGCGAGCTCCTCCAAAGTCCCGGGGACCGACTCCATCACCACTGCCTGCAGTTTACGAAGAAGCAACAGAAGTCATCTCAGAGCCATCTTTTCCGACGAAAGAAGGGTACAAGCAGAAGGCACAGCAGTCAGCTGAGGAGGTTCAACAGTTGAGGAAAAAAGTGAAAATACTGCAGCAGTCCAAACGAAGGTTATCAAAGCGCTGTGACGATTCCAAGAATTTTATCGATGAACTGAAGAAACAAAAACTGTTATCAGAGAAAGGCCTTGAGGTTTTTGAAGCTACCTTTTCACCTGATATTCAGCAGCTTCTTGCTCGAGCCCTGGAGAAAAAGCACGCTAAGTATTTCCGGAACTTCGTGCATTCGCCCTGACACTGCACTACTACTCTCCAGCTGCTTATGAGTATGTGCGACTGAAGTTCAATAACGCTTTGCCATCTCAACGTACGCTGCGCGAATGATACAGGTCAGTTAACGGCGAACCAGGTTTTACCTCTCAAGCTTTTGCTTTCCTGAAGAATATAGAGCCGAGCCGAGCGAAGCCACTGCTCGCTGCACTACTGATTGACGACATGGCTATTAAAAAGCATGTACAACTTGTGGGCCACAAAGTGTTTGGCTATATGGACCTTGTAATTGAAACCTCGGACGACAGCTTGCCGGAAGCCACAAATGCTTGTGTTTTTATGCTTGTGGCCATGGATATGAGGCTGAAATTGCCACTTGCATACTTTTTCACAGATTTCCTTTCCGGATCAGAGAGAGCTGAGCTCGCAAGAGAATGCGTCTCCAGACAATGATCACTAGCCATCGAAATAGTTTCGCTTACCTTTGACGGTGCAGCGTCAAATTTTTCTATGGCCAAGTGTCTTGGTGCGGTGCAACTCGACGGCATTCAACATCAGTTTCCAGTTCTCAGAAGATGCAGGAAGAGTACATATCCTACTAGATGCCTGTCACATGATAAAATTGATACGGAACTGCTTAGGATCGTTTCCTTACCTCGTGGATCCAAATGATTCACATGTGAAATGGCTATATATTGAAGAATTGGAAGCACTGAAACAGCAAGGACTCCACTTTGGCAACAAACTGAGAAAGGTTCATGTTGAGTGGGCAAAGCAGAAAATGAAAGTCAAATTGCCAGTTCAAACCCTGAGTTCGTCTTTTGCAGATGCACTTGACTTCTGCGAGTTCACGCTGAAATTGCCGCAGTTCCAAGGGGCGCACGCTACAGCAGAATTCATTCGCATTTTTGACCATCTTTTTGACATTCTCAACTCTAGGAATCCTCTAGCACGGTCATATAAAGCCCCCCTTCGCAAAGAGAATGCAGCCATTTGGAAGGCATTCTGTCACACAGCAGAGGCCTATATAAGAGGGCTTAAAGATGCTGCGGGACGACCGATGATCGAAGGACTGAAGAAAACTAGATTTTCAGGCATGCTCATTTGCATTCAAAGCGTGACAGGTATTTTTGACACTCTGGTGGCTACTGGGGAACTCAGGTACTTGCTGACACATAAGATGTCACAAGACCATTTGGAAACATTTTTTGGTTGCGTAAGAGGAAGGGGTGGTTACAGTAACAACCCCACTGCCTGTCAGTTCAGAGCTGAATACAAAAAGCTTCTGATACAGACAGAGGTCACCTCATCTGAAGCCGGTAACTGCTCTAAAGATCTAGTGACCGTTCGATTGGTGCATAGCGCTAAAAAGACAAGGACACAGCGAGACACACAGGACGGGCGCTAACTTACAACTGAATTTTTAATGCAAGACCAGGCAGTATAAGCACTTTCTTGACAAAGAAGAGGGGGAGACATAAAAGCGTTAAAATATAGGAAGCAATCAAACAGCGTTATCGTCAAACACGTTCACAGATTAGCAGACAGGTATTGCATTTCTTTGTCAGATAAAAACACTGAGGCAGCACTGATGCACATGTCTTTTTGCAATGAAATATTGAACGCCTCTATGATTTCCCTTGTAAGCTGATTCTTGTGGCAATCAATGACGTCCGACCTTTTAAAATCGGGATAACAACTGGGACATTTCTTGGTTTTTCCATCTATTTCTTTTTCATTAATGTGGCAAGCAAGATGCCCTTTGACACCATTCCTAACATCATTGTTGTGTTCGCGTAACCTGTCATTAAGGCATCTGCCGGCCTGCCCTATATATTTCCGGCCGCATTTCAGTGGTATAGAATAAATTACATTATTTTTACAGGAGACATATTGGTTCTTATGATTCTTTCCACATTTTTTGGCTTTATTAGCACGAGGGTTCACGCGGTTACAAAGGTTTGATAATTTGTCAGGAGCGGAGAACACCACTCGCACTTTGGCTCGGCTCATTATCCTCTTTAGATTGTGGGAAAGGGTGTGGCAATATGGGATAACTGTGACTTTCTGTTGGTTTTTCTTTTTATTCTGTGGAATAAGTTCATTAGGATCAGCCTTTCCCAAATGAGATAGTGTATGCTTCAGCAATTTCTGAGCGACGGATACCAGAAGATAGGGCGGGTAACCTGCTTCTTTTAGCCTATTGCACTGTTTAAGAAAACTAAACTCAGTGTGGTGTGTACAAGTCTTTTTGAGCGCGTTGGAGAGGCATAGATTAGCAATGGCACGTTTCACCGTTTTTGAATGAGCAGAATGAGCAGAATGATTGCCACAAGGATCAGCTTACAAGGGAAATCATAGAGGCGTTCAATATTTCATTGCAAAAAGACATGTGCATCAGTGCTGCCTCAGTGTTTTTATCTGACAAAGAAATGCAATACCTGTCTGCTAATCTGTGAACGTGTTTGACGATAACGCTGTTTGATTGCTTCCTATATTTTAACGCTTTTATGTCTCCCCCTCTTCTTTGTCAAGAAAGTGCTTATACTGCCTGGTCTTGCATTAAAAATTCAGTTGTAAGTTAGCGCCCGTCCTGTGTGTCTCGCTGTGTCCTTGTCTTTTTAGCGCTATGCACCAATCGAACCATCACCAACTCGCCCACGCTTCCACTCTAGTGACCGTGCTTAACGTGTCAAGCACCGTAACGTATGCCAAATCGTCGACAGAGATTACAACGCAAAGGAGATCGTCTGTGCTTGGAGCCTGGGATGACGATCACGACTATACAGGTCGCGTGGATATCCCAAAGAGCCTGTCGGAGTTCGCTCGAGCAGTAGTTCCCTACATAGCAGGGTTTGTGGCCCGTAGAGTGCGTTTTGCGACTTCATGTGAGGAGTGCTGCATTGCATTACAGTCGACCGAGTGCCTGGCTTTGGTAGCCGCAAAAAGCAGAGGCGGTCTCATTGCACCATCCAAGGATGTAGTAAAGATATGTAACATTATGGAAAAGGGCATACAATTTCTTCAACACCAGTGCAAAAATGTCAAAACCCTGCATATAAGATGTCAAAGTATCTTGGCAGAAGTGGTGACAACTGTGTTCGAGCAGGCGCTGTTTCACGAGCTTGAACCTCACCTTTTGGACTGCAATCCCCTCGATAATCACATTTACGTCCTGCCCAAAAAGGTTGCTAACATGTACCTGAAAATCAGAGTTCATCACATCGCAAAGATGATTAATTAAAAGAACTACAAAAACAAGGTGAGACAAGAGCTCACCAGAGAGATAATATTCAAGCACCAGTGAAGCATATCCACGCTTTTTTACCTGTAGTCATCAGTGTCTTTCCATTGTTCAGACGCATGAAAAAGCTCGCCATTTCTTGCAGCTCGCTAAATATATGACTATATTTAATATAGGCCTCTTCTGGTTGTGGCCCATTCGTCAGATCATTTTTGTTCTTGACAGAAGCTTATAGAGATAACTGCTGCGTCAGTTATGTTGTTCACTTTTTATTCGAATACTAAAGCTGCTCGCAGACAGAGTGACAACGAATAAAATCAGAAACCTCAACTGCGATCAAGAGAAACAAAATAAAGTTTTATTTTGTTTTTGTCGTTCTTAGTCATCGTGAGTGTTCTTGTTTACAGAAAACATTTTTTGTACTCTACCAGCTGATAAAAATAGCCTGCCGATTTAAATGGACCGCTGCGGAGTTGGTGGCGGCGCGTGAGCAAAGATTTTCTTCAAGGAACCTGCCACACGCACCCGTCCAGAAAAGTGCCGCGGGGCAAAGTATCCGAGAAAAAGAAAACCTTAAGTGTCTCCATAAAGCGAAAAATAATTTGATCGTCGTAACGAGCAGTATCGAATGCTGCCAAGCCTCAGCCACCTGATCTCTCCACGCAGCGCTTATCCGCGCAAGCGCCTTTTGCCCTGAGCAAGATGGCCGCCGGCCGCGCCGCCAGGCTTCACCCGGTCGCACAGGCGGGTACGCGGGACCTCCGCTCCAGCAGTATTATATAACCTCCTTGGGCGTAGACAGGTAGACGCATGGAGGAAGTTTCACAGCTTCGCCCGGAGAGCTGTCCCCGGTGGCGGGTGTGTGAACTAGCGGCTCTGTAGTCTACTCTTGCTTAAGGAACCTTACTCTTGTATAGGGTACAGTTACAGGGTATATATATATATATTGTCACGGACAACAGGGCTAGACTTGACTAAAACGACGGGACGAAGCTGTACCAGCAGGCAAACGTTCGGTGCACAGCACGAGAGTCAACTTCAGTGTCCTCTTCTTCAAGGCGCAGCTAGAACATGGGGACCCCAGGTGGCATTACTCCCCCTCTTAAAAAAAGAAATAAGGGACGAAGCGCGAGCGATGGCCAATTTAAGTGAAAACAAAGATCAGCACATGGACAGCATAGATAACGAAGGCGGGGTAAGGTGTCCTACGCGACAACGAAACAAACGCATAGCGCACTACCGCGTGAAATAGGGCTTCATGCGGACAACGTGCACGACCTCGGAGCGTAGTTGCCGACGCGAGGGCTGCACAGTACCCACTGGAAGAACTTCGTAAGTCACTTCCGTGACTCGGAGCAGAACTTCGTAAGGTCCGAAGTAACGGGAAATCAGTTTATCACACAAGCCGGGCCGACGCACCGGGGTCCACACCCAAACTTTCTCTCCAGGATGGTATGCCACGTGTCGAGGACGGAAGTTGTAGCGGCCTGCATCCGTGCCCTGCTGTTGTTGAATGTGAATGCGGTCAAGTTGACGTGCCTCCTCTGAGCAAACTGCTCGCTGAGCAAACTGCTCGGCGTCTGGCATGAGTGGATGATCATCTGGGCAGCTCGGAAGCATGGCATCCAACATCGTCTGAACGTCACGTCCGTAGACTAGGCAAAATGGTGTAAAACGCGTCGTCTCTTGGGTGGCCGTGTTGTAGGCATAAGTGATGTAGGGGAGAATTTCATCCCAGTTTTTGTGCTGCGAGTCTGTGTACATTGCGATCATGTCGGCGATGGTTTTGTTGAGTCTCTCCGTGAGGCCATTCGCCTGCGGGTGATATTGCCGCGAAACCTTCAAACAGTATTTGTTGTTTTTTTTTAACAGCCGCCGGCATACAGGCTTATCACTCTGATTCTGGACCGCTGATCAGTTCCGTAATCTTTGTTTGTTAATGCTCGATGTCGCAAGTCACACCTTTATCAGTTTTGTTGTAGCGAAAGATGCACCGAGATCTGTCTCGAAGGTTCCGGCCACTCGGGTGTCTTTCCACAATATTCCAGCCCGTGCTGGTAGCTGTTTGCGACGTTATCTAGATTGTTCTGTGCAGCCTTTAAATTGAGCGTTGCCAAGTGTGACGGGCATTCTTTGTTCGACGACCGACGAGTGCGTTCGTTGCTATCGCCGCCGCCGAGTTGCTTAGTTCTTTTTGCGGGCGCAAGTCAGCCCCAATAAAGAGTTATTTCAGTACCATCACGCCTGTGTCTTCTTTTGGCGTGTACGGCATTGTCACCATTACGTGACATCTGGTGGAGGTGCTGCCTTTGATCCTTCAAGCGAAGACCCAAGCCGTGTTCCTGACGCCTTGGAAGACCAGCCTACAGGTCACCGAGCCAGCCGCCGACTTCAAGGCCTACAACCCGAACACGGTCTGCTGCCTGACTCCATTCGATCTCGGAAGGCATCGACGCTGACAATGGCCCAGCCTACAGCACTGGTTGTTTTCGTCCAACCCCGTGAGCCTCCCTGCTTCCATGGACGATCGGATGAAGATGCGGGTGACTGGATGGACCTTTTCGACCGTGTGGCAGAATTAACGGTTGGAACGACGCTGCGAAACTCAGGCAGGTCTACTTTGTTCTTCAAGGACATGCCCGAGTTTGGTTTGAAAATCACGAGACTTCTTTCAAGGATTGGGAGATATTCAAAACGCAGTTCTTGATGGCCTTTACAAGTTCTGTCCGAAAAGAAACAGCTCAGGCCCTCCTCCAATCTAGAATTCAACTACCAAACGAGCCCGTCCTGGTCTACGTAGAGGAGATGAAACTCCTGTTTCACCGCACCGACCCTAACATGACCGAAGGTGATAGAGTGAAATTCCTAATGCGAGGAGTTAAAGAGTCGCTTTTTGCGGGGCTTGTTCGGAACCCACCAAAACAGTGGAAGAATTTGTAAGTGAAGCATCGACCATCGAGAAGACGTTGGACACCCGGATGCGCCACTTCGGGCGACCACTTCAACCAGACTACTCATGCCACTACCCCAGCGCATCTGCAAGCGGAGAGAACCTTCGGGACATAATCCGGGAGATCGTGCGAGAGGAGCTCCGCCGAATGCTGCCATCATCGCAACAACCCCAGGTGGCGACGCTCGCGGACGTCGTCCGTGAAGAAGTTCAGCAGGCGCTGGGCGTTCCTCAAGCGACGGCTGCGACTGTTCCATCTCAAGAGGCAACAGCAATGAACTACGCTGGTGCATTACGTCACCCTGCGCCCTGACGTGATGATTTTCCGAGCCCTCGCCGCTACTGTCCTGTTACTGAAAGCCGCCCCTTGGCCCCCGCCCGCCAAGCCTACAAACGACCCCCAAGCCCCAGGAAGTGCGACGCCTGGAGGACTGCAAACAACCGGCCATTATGCTTCCACTTCGGTGAAGCCGGCCACATTCTGCGACACTGCCCGTACCGACGAATCGGTCTCCGCGGATTTGCAGTCGACGCTCCACGACCACGCCCAGGTGAACGACCACAAGAAATTGACAACTATCTGCGTAGCGGTGAGATTGCGCCACCAAGCCGTCGGTTCAGATCTCCATCGCCATACAGGGCCCGCTTTGCGTCGCCAGGCCGTACCTATGATGAGAGTATGCGCGGAAGGTCCCCAAGCCCGCGCAGGGGAAACTAAACAGAGCAACCTTTGGAGGTGAGGTTGCTCAACGGCGAAAAGGCGAAGATCATCCGCCGACGACGACCACTAACGACGACGCAGCTATTTCATTGCCGCCCCACACGACGACATCGACGACAACACGACCAGAGTGCAAGCCGACACTGCCACCCAGCGGAAAATAACTGTATGCCCCGGCCATGATCTGAAGAAACGACGGAGCCGAGATCGGACACCAAAGCCGACGATACAACTTACGACGACACCACGCAGAGTACAATCCAGGAGACCAAGTGTGGATTTGGATACCAATTCGCCGTCGCGGATTAAGTGAAAAGTTGTTGCGTCGATACTTTGGGCCGTACAAAATCATTCGCCGCGTCGGCCCACTGGACTATGAAGTCATTCTCGACGGAATGTCAGCATCACAACGGCGACGCGCACGCCCAGAAATTGTACATGTTGTACGACTGAAGCCATATTACGCGCGTTAAAGAATGTGTGGTGTTTAAAATTTGCAGTGCTTATGTTTAGTTGCTTTGTTTTGGAACATCGAGGCGATGTTTTTTTTAAGGGGGGAGTAATGCCGCGAAACCTTCAAACAATATTTGTTGTTTTTTTTTAACAGCCGCCGGCATACAGGCTTATCACTCTGATTCTGGACCGCGTATCAGTTCCGTAATCTTTGTTTGTTAATGCTCGATGTCGCAAGTCACACCTTTATCAGTTTTGTTGTAGCGAAAGATGCACCGAGATCTGTCTCGAAGGTTCCGGCCACTCGGGTGTCTTTCCACAATGTTCCAGCCCGTGCTGGTAGCTGTTTGCGACGTTATCTAGATTGTTCTGTGCAGCCTTTAAATTGAGCGTTGCCGAGTGTGACGGGCATTCTTTGTTCGACGACCGACGAGTGCGTTCGTTGCTATCGCCGCCGCCGAGTTGCTTAGTTCTTTTTGCGGGCGCAAGTCAGCCCCAATAAAGAGTTATTTCAGTTCCATCACGCCTGTGTCTTCTTTTGGCGTGTACGGCATTGTCACCATTACGTGACAATATGCATAGTTTTTCGGTGGCTGGTATGACTAAGCTCGAGCACGTCGTGCATGAGCTGTGCCGTAAACGCGGTGCCTCGATCGGTTACGACTAGGGACGGTGCGCCATGACGCAACACGATTTGCTGCATAAAGAATTGAGCGATCTCAATTGATGTGCCCCGCTGCACTGCCTTGGTTTCCGCATAACGTGTGAGATAGTCGGTCGCGGCTATAATCCATTTGTTACCCATCGATGACAGCGGAAATGGGCCCGGTAGGTCGATGCCGACTTGGTCAAATGGCGTCTGTGGTCGAATAATAGGTTGGAACAAACCCGCGGGCTTGAGAGGAGGCACCTTTCGACGTTGACACTCGCGGCAGCCTCTGACGTAGCGATGGACGGCGTCAGAAAGTTTAGGCTAATAATAGGCTTGACAAACTCGAGCGAGTGTGCGTGCAAAGCCCGAGTGGCCGGAGGTGGGCTCATCATGGCAAGCAAAACGGATATCGTCGCGAAGGTCGGCCGGCACGACAAGGAGGTGCGCTCGATCAACAGTGCTGGAGTTTTTCTTGAATAAAACGCCATTCCGAAGACAGAATGCAGACAGGTGCCTTCCAAACTGGCGAGGGACGTCAGCAGCGCGAACCTCCAGGTGGTCAATGACAGGTCGAAGGCCTGGGTCAGCACGCTGTCGGGTCATTATGTCTGAGGCATTCACTAGTCCAAGAAAACCTCTGTCATCCGTGACGTTATCGACAAATCCGACGGGTGGCCGGGAGAGCGCGTCAGTATCTTCGTGCTTCTGACCAGATTTGTACACACTGGAGTAATCAAATTCTTGGAGGCGAAGGCTCCATCGTGCTAGGCGCCCCGATGGGTCACGGAGATTGGCCAGCCAGCACAAAGAATGGTGGTCAGTAACGACTTGAAACGCACGGCCATAGAGGTAAGGCCTAAATTTCATAGTTGCCCACACAACCGCGAGACATTCCTTTTCCGTAGTGGAATAATTTGTTTCTGCGCGGGAGAGCGTGCGGCTGGCATACGCAATGACCCTTTCCACGCCAGCTTGGTGTTGAAAGAGTACAGCGCCAAGGCCGACGTTGCTGGCGTCGGTGTGGACTTCGGTGGCAGCGTTTTCATCAAAGTGCGCAAGAACAGGGGTAGTTTGCAGTCGTCTGCGCAGCTCCGCAAAAGCCTCCTGTTGCTCGGCGGCCCACACGAACTGTGTATCATCCCGCGTGAGGCGGGTCAGGGGGGCGGCTATCTTGGAAAAGTCGGCGATGAAGCGGCGGTAGTACGCACACAAACCCAGGAAACGTTTTAAACTCCTTTTCGTGGCAGGAACGGGAAATTTGGCGACAGCGGCAGTTTTGTCGGGGTCTGGCCTAACGCCTGCGGCACTCATAAGATGACTGAGAAGCTTCAACTTTTTGTAGCCAAAGTGGCACTTCTCGGGCTGGAGCGTCAAGTCAACTGACCGGAGGGCATCTAATACTGCGCGAAGGCGTTCGGGGTGTTCTCCAAAGATTTCAGAGAACACGACAACGTCGTCGAGATAAACTAAAGAGATTTGCCATTTGAGGCCGGCGAGAATGGTGTCCATCATGCGCTGAAAAGTAGCCGGCGCTGAACATAGGCCGAATGGCAGCACTTTAAACTCATACAGTCCATCTGGGGTGACAAAAGCTGTTGTTTCGCGGTCCCGCTCATCGACCTCAATCTGCCAGTACCCGCTCTTCAAGTCAATGGAGGAAAGTACTGGGTGCGACGAAGCTTGTCGAGCGAATCGTCGATACGGGGCAGCGGATAGACGTCTTTTTTAGGGACGTCGTTCAACTTTCGATAATTAACACAGAAGCGAAAGGTGCCATCCTTTTTTTTTCACCAGCACGACAGGGGACGACCACGGACTATTGGAGGGTTGGATGACACCATCACGAAGCATCTCCTGAACCTGTGTCTGAATCGCTTCACGTTCCGTCGATGAGATGCGGTACGGCTGCTGGCGTATAGGGCGGGCATCGTCGGGAGTAATTATACGGTGCTTCACAAGAGGCGTTTGCCGAATTTTCGATGACGTTGCGAAACAAGCACTGTATTTTAGGAGAGAACGCAGGTCGTGCTGCTGTGTTTCTGAGAGATCTGTACTAATATCCAGACGGTCAAGGGATGGGCGCACATTTTTAACTTCTCCGAACGTAAAACATTCAGAAACGTCCGCTAAGGCGTCGGCGAATGCGACTGCGGTAGCGCAGAAAAGATGGCGGGGGTCGTTCGTGAAGTTAGGCACCAGGAGCTCAGATCGGCCGTTACGCAGATGGATAAGTCTCCGCGCCGAGGTGATGCCGTGGGTGAGCAAAAGGGACTGATTGCCCTCAGCGACCGCCGTTCCGTTACGTAGTTCATCGCACTTAACAGTCACAAAAACACTGGAACGTGGCGGAATATAAACGCTCTCGGCAGAAATCAGAAGAGGGGCACGGCTTTGGTGGTCTGTGGTGTCAGTATCATCAGCTTTCTCGGTCGAAAAGGTCACGGTACGCTTCCGGAGATCGATAATGGCCCCATACTCTCGGAGAAAATCGACACCAAGGATACAGTCGCGGGAGCAGTTTGGTATCAAAGGCAGCTGACAACAAACGTGGAGTTGCGAATTTGGACTCTCGCCGTGCACTGACCGCTCGGAGTTACGACATGTCCGCCAGCGGTTCGAATCTGCGTGCCAGACCATGGCGTCATCACTTTTCTTAGAAGCATCGCTAGCTTCCCGCTTAAAATCGAAAAATCGGCACCAGTGTCTACCAATGCGCTAACCTTATAACCGTCGAGGAGCACGGGTATATCGAGCGAGAGTCTATCTTCACGTGTACGAATTGTCGTCGGGGCCATCAAGTCGCGGTCGCTCACAGGTCGCGTTGTTGGGGGGTCTTCGTCGCGTCGATTTGAAGCGGCCTCGCCCCCTGAGGTCGCTGTCTTTAGTTTTCCTGGCTCGGACTAGGCGACCGTCGCTGCGCCATCCCGGAGGAGCTGGGCTGCGAGGATGATCGGCGTGGAGACGGAGATCGTGACTGTCATCTAAAAGTTGGCGCCATGCGCTGCTGGGCTACGTAGTCCTCAATATCCCGGGGTCGTTGGCCTAAAGGAGGGCTACGCATGTCGATGGTGAAACCCTTCAGTCCCAGTTGACGATATGGGCACTGTCGATTCAGGTGACCAGGTTCTCCGCAGTGGAAGCACAGGCGCTGTCGATTTGGGGCACGCCACAGGTCTTCCTTTCGCTGGGGTGGTCGGCGGTTGTCGATGTACGGCTCGGGGTGGGCTGAATACAGTGAGCCTTGGTAGGGTGGCAGTAATTGTGTGGAATCAGTTGGGGGACGTCGCAAGATGTCCGCATACGTTGGTCGAGAGGACTCGCTGGAAAAGGATGACGGGTTAGCAGATGGTACCGAAGGCCGAAGTACTTGCTGGAGTTCTTCTGGTACAATACTAGCGACAGAGGCGACCGTCGGCTGGGGAGCACCGAAAAGCTTCTGGAGCTCTTCACGCAAAATGGAGCGGATGATGTCGCGAAGAAGATCCGGACTAGCCCCGAAGGCCGAATGTGGCTCCGTGAGCGAAGCGGCGATTACCGGCCTGTCGTAGGTCGTAGACCGCTGCTGGAGCATCCTTTCCATCGTGATTGCTTCCGAAAGAAACTCGGCAACTGTGCTCGGCGGATTGCGCACGAACCCAGCGAACAGTTGTTCCTTAACGCCGTGCATGAGATGGCGTACCATGGCCGGGTCAGATCGTCGCAACAGCTTAGTCATGTCCTCCACGTACATGGTTATGGTCTCATTCGGCATCTGTATGCGAGAGCGTAAAGCTCTTTCCGCTCGTTCTCGGCGATCCGGGCTGGTGTAGGTGTCCAGGATGCAGCGGCAGAACTCGCGCCACGATGTTAGGGTGCCTTCGCGATTCTCGTACCAAGTACGAGCGCCATCTTCCAGGCTAAAGAAGACGTTCCTGAGCTTTGCGGCGTCGTCCCACTGATTAAATCCGGCGACCCGTTCAAACTGGGAGAGCCAGTCTTCGACGTCTTCCGTCTGACAGCCGTGGAAAGCCTTAGGCAGTCGCGGGTTCTGCAGAGTGTAATACGTTGGAGTTTGCATGACAGGTCGAGGGGCGGCTGCGGTGGTGAATTCCAATGGCCCGTGCTCAGGTGGTAGGCCTACGTTTCTCCGGCTAGAGTGGTGAACAGGAGTGTCGATTGGCACAGGACCTGAATCCTGGGTATGCGGAGGAGTTCGGGACATATACTGTGACCGATACCCTGCGCCGACACCAAAATATGTCACGGACAACAGGGCTAGACTTGACTAAAACGACGGGACGAAGCTCTACCAGCAGGCAAATGTTCGGCGCACAGCACGAGAGTCAACTTCAGTGTCCTGTTCTTCCCGGCGCAGAGAACATGGGGACCCCAGGTGGCAATATATATATATATATATATATATATATATATATATATATATATATATATATATATATATATATATATATTACATATATATTCCTTGACCACCTAGTAAAGAGCAGAGACATTAGCCAGCCAACCAAGATCCGTATAACTCGTGCTACAGTCTTTCCAGTTGTGATGTATGGATGCGAGAGTTGGACTGTGACGAAGGCTGACCGCCGAAGAATTGATGCGTTTGAATTGTGGTGCTGGCGGAAACTCTTGAGAGTTCCTTGGACTGCCAGAGGATCAAATCAGTCGATGTTGTCGAACATAAAACCTGACTGCTCATTGGAGGGTCAAATTCTAAAGTTAAAGCTCAGCTACTTTGGTCATCTGATGAGAAGAGAGGAGTCGCTGGAGAAAGATTTGATGTTGGGAAAGGTTGAGGGTCGTCGGAGAAGGGGTAGGCAGCGAACGCGATGGTTAGATGGCATCCTCGAGGTGCTGCAGATGAAGTTATGTGATGTTAGGAAGATAGTGAGTGACCAGAAAGCGTGGCGTGACATGGTTCATAGGGTCACGAAGAGTCGGACACGACTGAACTGAACTGATATATATATATATATATATATATATATATATATATATATATATATATATATATATATATATATATATATATATATATATATATATATATATATATATATATATATATATTGTCACGAAGACCGGGGAAGTCGAAATAGTTTCCGCACGTCGAAATAGTTTCGTCAATATACATATATCTTTATATTATTGGGCTTCGTGCTGGCCTGCATACTTTGCACCGGGGCAATGAAGCCTATTGAAACGATTACTTGACAGTCGGTCATTTGTTTGTGTCACTGATAGACGTCCTCGAGATTAAAATTTGGGAACATGCTCTGCCCAGAAGAAATAACTTACTTCGAAGTGAACAGTTTCTGATCTGCATTTAGAAAATGAACTATATTGAAGTGCTCTCGTGAAGTATCAGCCAACCTTTTTCCATACATTTAATCATTCATTCATCCTTCATCTCATATCCTACTGATGCCCTTTTCCATTCCAACCTTTTTCCATTCATTTCATCATTCATTCATCCTTCATCTCATATCCTACTGATGCCCTGAGACAATAAATATCGACTAAAGAAAAGTATAGTTCGTGTAGCAAAGCTCTTTATTTTCTTGTTGGCACATATTTAGAACGCAAAAAGCATTATATACCGAAGAGAAACCACCCTAATAATCGCGCTGCCTCTTGTGAGTCGACAGCAATGCCGGAAGAGAACTTGAAAGATCCCAAGAGCCTATAAGCATACATAGCGCAATTCGGACAGCTGAGCTATACAAACGGATTTTGATTTGGATCATTTTAAGTTTGTCACAGTACCACCAATTCGAAGAAAATTTGAGTATTTTTGCGATGACGAAATAGACGAGCCATGAGGGCGAAGAAGTTGGCTTGTTGAGAAGACTTTTGTTATTGAGCGCTTGTCACGGCAATGATGTTGCGCATAAACTTCTCATATCATGTGAACTGAGCATTAATTACGTCAACGATCTTCTGAAGCATGTCAATGAAGCGAAATTTTGCATGGGGCTCCCAACTCAGAGCTAATGCGAAGAGAGGAGACATCATAAGAAGTGCACAGAAATTCGACAAGCATGATGATCACAAAAATTAAAATATCTTCTAAATAATTGAGCATGCGGCATAGAAAACGCTTGCTGCGAGCTGCGGCAGCTGAGAAGAGAAAGAAAAAAGACATTGAATGAATAAATTTTTTATTTGATTGAATGGATGACTATCGGCCGCTGTTTGGATAATAAGGGAGTTAGGAGGGATGGGAAGTGTAGCTTTTCGCTTCTTCACTGTTCTTCAAGCTGTTTCTCGTTGTTAAAAGTTAAGCATCTAAAAAGCTCGGAAGAGGATCTAGATCGGTATCTACAAGCTAGGCGGGCCAGCACGAAAGCGTATAAGTTTCTGAATGAGCTCAATATATGCTGCAAACCAAGCATATGAGCTCCTTAAATCACACATTGAAGTACATTCGCTGCAAATATGGCTTTTGCTGTTGAAGTAATACAAAATCACATGCAAAAAAAAAAATGGCCAAGGAAAGTTAGGAACGCTAGCACTCATCTTCCACTAGGCAAAACAACAACAAAAAAAAAAACGATTATGCTGCCCATTCAAACATTACCCAAAAGAAGTATATTGTTTTCCTGTGCACTGCTTGTAACCTTGCAATGTTTGTCTATGTTGATGGAAACAAGTTCTGATTATTTGCTGCATTTCATTTGCATACGACATTAGTGTTGTTGACAATATTGCATTACTGCTCCTTTTTGCTTGTTGCGCTAATAAATATCTTAGTTAATGGGGCAAGTTGGGCGTGTTGGTACACAGTTCACAGAAAAGCAGCGCAAAAAAATGAAGCGGACAAGGACAGGACGATAAGGACGGGCGTCTCGTCCTTTTCTGCGTCTTTTTATGCGCTGCTTTTCTAAGAAATACCATAGGTTCTTGTTGTTAACTTCTAACGCCCTTTCCGGTGCGCTGTAGATACATTGAATCACGTGTTTTAAAACTGCAGTCCAGTGCTATAAAAACCCCTACAAGCAGTAAAAATATGTCGTGTTTCATTTCTCTTTGTGTGTCTGTAAAGGAGAAGGGCGAATCTCTCTAGGGCGCGACTTGATTACTTGCATATAGGTTTTTTGAATAGACTCATGCGCTTGTTCAGCCATTTCCTTTCTCAGTGCGCGCACCATTCTCACTATTTTCTCTTTGAGTAAACTCATTAAATAGCTCTTCGCATCTAACTTTGTTTTAGACGACACAAGATTGTTTTTTTACATTGTTATATTCGGGAGTGCGAGAGTGCTGATCCGGAGCTAGTTCCATGCCATACCTCAAAAGTAAGACATTAAGAAAAGCGTTTCTGATGAGGCGGTGAAGGAGGCGGTTTATTCGTTATCTATGTTCACTATATCGTTTGACGCGAGTAGCCAGACTTCATGCGCTGCATGAACAGGCTGCCCAGGCTTGCAGATTTCTGCATGTAATATGGAGGCAATCTGTGCAGCGCAGTAGTAAACGTGACACCCACCGCGTAACCTTCTAAGATTAGAGTGCTCCTCTGCACTGAAAACTTGGCTAATTTGTTTGCCTGACAGGATATGTGCCCTGAAAGAACACTCTACAAAACACAGGCCAGGAAGTAAAGCAAGATGCAGTGCTTGTGAGCAAGCCGACGGCGCTGTCACCATTGTTTACAGCATTAACAAGTTAATTTCGCATAACATAAACTCTTTCTCCAAGGTAATGCGTGGCTTCTAAGCCGAAGCTGTCGTAATGTAGTTATAATTGTACTGCAGTCATGTACGGCGCAACGGCAGCACTTAAAAGCCACGTGTGAGCTGGCCGTTCCACGCTTCCGTGCCGCACGTAGTAGACTACGCACCCATAAAGGAGCAATAGTAGGGTGCCTCGATGTAAGCAAGAGTTGACTGGAGCGCCGCTAGTTCTCGCGACCGCCACTTGGGACACACTCCTCCGCTGGGTGGTATGGGGAGTTGTGAAACTGAGTTTGTTCTGGGGATTGTACTTTGTCTTTTTTTTAATTTTTACTTTGGTAATCGCATAAATAAGTAATGTAATTTATTTAGGGGAAGATAATAAAACATAAAGTAGAAGGAAAAACAACGTGCCGATGGTAGGAACCAAACCCACGACCTCCGAAAATCGCGTCCGGTGCTCTTCCAACTGAGCTACAACGGCCGCTGTTCCACCTGCTACTTTCTTAGGTATTAATGTTGTTTGTCTACGAACCTTGAGAGTGTTCACCAGCGCCACCCTCAACCATTGCGGTCTAACTATAGTGAACTAGAATATTTTCCTAGTAACGAGAACGGAGAGGCGAGGCATGCTCCTTGGCGTAGAAACCACGAGATGGCGCTACTGCAACTTCTTCTAGCGGCGGACACTTGTGCGTGTTTCTCTGTGTCGTTGCCTCATTGTGGTGCATTTATGCTTATTAGTAAATAATCCTGCATGCAGTTGCTTTAACTAGCCTCAGTGTAATTATCTAAGCATTTTGTTTTCGTGTTGTCTGCTACCATGAAAGAAGAGAGTGAGAAGTTTGGGCTTAAACTGAACATTAAAAAGACGAAGATCATGGCGTCTTGCCCTATCAAGTCAGCACGAGGGCAGGAGTTCCCGTGAAGAGGACTCGCAAAAGCAACGTTCGATGCGAAGAGGCTTAGTATTAGGGCACCGCTACGAGCAGAAGGCGTGAATCGGCTAAGTATTGGGCGGCTAGTCCTCTTTTTTCTGTTTTCCCCTGCGCATTTGCGCTTTTCACCGTGTTGATAACGCTCGCAGAGAGATTGTAACTGTAAAGTGATGTCTACGCAGTCTCCCGGCCAGGGGCGCTCCCCCTGGTCGGCTTTCATTACTCCTCACGATCTACCTCTGGAAACGTTCCAACGATCTGGCGTTCCAAACATTCCTGTGGCGCTGGTGCCCAAGGATGGCGGATTTATTAAAATGAATAACCCTGGGACTGTTCGAGCTGCTCTCCAGGCAGCCTCTACCCTGTATGACTCGATCACAGAAGTGAGGCAGTTTGGGCGTGGCGGGATACTGTGCCGATCTCCAGACCTCAATTGCGTGAAGGATCTGCTTAAATGCAATTCATTTGGATCACTTCAGGTGAGCAGCTTTATCCCTACTCATCTTGCATGCACAAAGGGATTAGTCCGAGGAGTAGACTCTTCTTTAACTCCAGCTGAGACCCTCGACCTTCTTTCGGCGGCTGGTGTGGTAGCGGTGTACCGTTGCAGCCGGGAGGTTAATAATACGCGGGTACCAACAGAGTCGGTGATTGCCACATTTGCGGGAACTTCATGCCCGTCAGAGATAAAAGCATGGCCATTGATCTTCCATGTGGATCCTCTTGATTCTAAGCCACTGCAGTGCACTAATTGCTGGCGATATGGTCACAGTGCTCGTGGTTGTAAGTCCTCCGTGCGGTGTTCCAAATGTGGCGATGGTCATCATTCGTCATCATGTTCACAACAACACGACAAATGCTGCCTTTGCGGTGGAGCCCACGCTGCAAACTCCTTGGAGTGTCCATCTCGAAAACAGGAGCTGCAAATTCTAGAGGTAATAGATAGAAAACGCTGTTCGCGTCGTGACGCTGTAATAGAAGTTAAGGACCGATTACACAGTTATGCAGGTGTGTCAGCCCGATCAGGTGTGCCTCTGGATGCATCAATCTCAAAGGCGATAATGACTGCAGTGGAAGCATCAATGAATAAAATGGTCGACCGAATAGTTGCTACTGCCACAGAGTGTTTTTCTAACGTTCTGGCAGTTCAGCTAACGCAAGCCCTGCAATCAGGAACAGCCCCTTTCATAGCAAATATGCCCTCTGAAAGCTCTCAACTGCTTGAAAGCACTACTGTTGCTTCGTCTAACAGGGCTGCTCTCCCAGATGACGATGAAAACATTGATGACGCAGAGATGGTAGAATCAGATGCAAGAATTCTAAAACGGTGTGGGTCTCCCATGTCCAATCATTCTTCTCCGCGGTCCCAACCAAAATCAAAGAAACATCAGCATACATTAAAGCCAAAGGATAATATTTTGGGGCAGGCAGTTGCGGCTGCCAAGATTTCACAATCATAGGGGCACTAAGAGTTATCCAGTGGAACTGTCGTTCAATTCTAACAGCTTCAACAGATTTAGTTTACATTTCTTCTCAATATAATCCACACATAATTATTTTGCAAGAAACTTGGCTAACAGCCGAAAAGCATTTCTATTTACAAAATTATCATTCATTCCGACAAGATCGCCAATCAAAAGGAGGAGGTTTAATTATATTTGTCTGTACAAAATTCTGTCACAGGGCTAAGATTTCTTTCCAGTTATCTTCTATAGATTGTGAGTTATTGGCCCTAGACTTTGAAATTCCAGGGCACTGTCCATTTTCCTTAGTGAATGCTTATTTCCCTAGCGGTGTACAAGATACAAAACCTCTAGATCTGCTATTAGTTAATTGTCGAAACTCAGTTCTTCTGGCTGGTGATTTTAATTCGCATCATGTGTCATGGGGCTACAAGACAGATAGTTGTGGCAAGCGTCTTTGGGATTGGATAACAAATAATAACTTTTCCTGTAGAAACTTGGGTTCGGCCACATTTATAAGAAAACACAGTCAATCTGTGTTAGATTTAACTTTTACCTCTCCCAGTCTCTTCGTTAATAATTGGTCGACACTTGACTGTGGCACCTCTAGTGACCACATACCGATTGCGTTTGAGGTTAATCACCCTGTAACTCCAGCGACTTCTCAGTTGAAGTCATTTATCAACTATAATAACTTTCAGTCAACGTTACGCTCTAATCTTGAGTCATTGACTAACACGGATGAAGAAGAAAAATCAAAACGCTTATGCTCGGTGATTGAGGATTGCCGTAAGAAGTCTGAGATCTTGGTACGGAGCTCAAAGGGGAATACTTCAGCTGTTTGGTGGAATGCTGATTGTTCCCGAGATTACAGACGTAGAAAGGCGGCATGGAAAAAGCTTCTCCACAACCAGTGCCAGAAAAACTGGCAGGATTACAAGTTCATTGCAGCTACTTTTAAACGTACAGTTGCAAAAGCGAAGGACGAGTATGATGCTAAGCATTTTGATTTCCTCTCTAAATCTGGCAATCGAACTGCTCTTTTTGTTTTTTTACGCTCGCGGAAAAAGATTACGCAAGCACAAAATCTACATTCCTTTATTTTGACTCCACATGAAGCAATAGACACAATTGAAACAATTGCCAAAGGACTGGAGAAGCGTTTCTCGTCTGCACTTCCTTCGGGCTCGATACCTGTAATGCCAATGGAACCAGTTAATTATGATCCCCAAATTTCCGTTTCTGAGCTTTCTCGTATAGTTATGAGATTACCAGCCGCTGCTCCCGGTCCTGATAAAGTAACTTCAAAAATGTTAAAAATTCTTTTTGACGAGTCACCTCAGACGTTATTAGAGCTAGTAAATTATTCCATCAAACATGCTTGGATACACCCAGAATGGAAACTTGCCAAAATAATTCCTTTACTTAAGAATAAAGGCGGTGCCTTGTCCATTGATAATATTAGACCAATTGCATTAACATCAAACATTGTAAAATTAATTGAAAGAGTCATACTTATACGTGTTTCGGAATTCATGAATAAAGAAAATATCCTCAGCCCTTGCCAAATTGGTTTCCGCCAAAAGTGTTCCATCTGGAATGCGCATGCCGATCTCGAAAGTCGAGTTCTTTTAGCGCGGCGCCAAAACATGTACGCTGCCTTGATAACGCTAGATATAGCCAAGGCCTATGATAGCGTTGAGCATAGCATTCTATTGCAAAAATTGAAATCTCTTCAGTTTCCACATTATTTAGTAGCCTGGATATCTGAATTCCTCCAAAACCGAGAGTTTTACTGTGCACTAAATGGCGTCCATTCTGGCAGATATAAGCAAGCCAGGGGAGTGCCGCAAGGAGCAGTCCTTTCACCAGTCCTTTTCAACATACTACTCAGCTCAATACCAGTTAATTATGACGTTCGCACTTACTTATATGCGGATGATATTGCGTTTTTTGCAACTGCATCGGATATTCAATCCCTTTATCTCCACTTGCAAACGTACCTAAACTCTATTGAGAATTGGTTGTGTGGCTTGCGTCTCACATTAAATGTCAACAAAAGCGCCGTCCTCGTATTTAACATAAAAGATTCTGTAAGTCTGTCTGTAATGTATCAGCAGCAAATAATACCACAGGTTAAATCATTAAAGTATTTAGGGGTCACTTATGATGATAATCTTTCATGGCAGCCCCACATTAACCATATTGCTACGAAAGGGGCTCGGGCCGTGGGCATGTTGCGCCGAATTAGTCGTCCCAGGTCTGGAATGCGGAGAGATGTCCTTTTAATGATTTATATTATGTATGTGCGTCCAATTTTAGAGTTTGGTTCAGTCTTGTTTTCTGGATCAGCAACTTATAAAATTCGACCGCTTGTTCTGTTGGAGCGAGAAGCACTTCGGTTGTGTCTGGGACTTCCAAAATTTGTTGCCGACAATGTGCTCTACCTTGAAGCCCGGATTCCACCCTTGATATATAGATTACAAATTCTAACCGTTCAGACGTACTTAAGGATATATGAATCAGAGTTTCACCGATCTATGTCTATTTTTTGCTGTCAACCGACCTCCTTTTTCGGTGTCCATTGGTCTAAATTTCACACCCCGCAGGTTGTTATGGTCAAAAATTTGCTGGACCCTTTAAATGTTTCCCTTCCTAGTATTCTACCCATACAAACCATCGGTTCATCTATTAAAATTGTCTTTGACGACATATTCCCCAATAATGCTAAAAACTTATCACCCGTTATTCTAAACGGATTACTAGAAGACCATTTAAGAAGTCTTTCTGCTAGTTTAGTTGTAGCTACTGACGCATCTCAAAGTAATGAAAAGGCGGGTGTGGGTATATATTGTCCACATTTAGACTGGTCTTTTTCTGTCCGGCTTCCGGACTTCACCCCAATTTTTGAGGCAGAGTTTCTGGCGGTGGTACTCGCTTTACGAAAATTAGACTCCTCTTTTTCTAAAGTGGCAGTAATTTCCGACTCTCTGTATCCTTGTGTTCATCTCTCTCTTCGTCGGTGGATTCTGCAATAGTAAAAACCTTTGTCTCCCTGATCCCTAGACATTTGAAAATTTTACATATGGTATGGGTTCCAGGCCACAGCAATGTGACTTTAAATGAATATGCTGACAATTTGGCAAAAGAGTCCCTTAATGGCCCCGTATTATCTATCCTTCCGGCGACCGCGTACATCACCGCAGCGAGGTTTCGAAGAAACGTCCTATTAAATATAAAAAATGGACATCTTTTAAGATCTGATGACTACCTGCATCTAAATTATTCTTGGAATAGAAAATTATGTCATTCACGGCAACTTGAGATTTCACTAACAAGGCTGCGATGCCGTATCCCACCTTTAAATTTCTATCTTTACAGGTCTGGTTTGGCACTGTCTCCCGTCTGCGCATTTTGCGGTGAACAAGAAACAGATCACTTTTTATTGTTTTGCCGCCGCTTTACTACGCTGAGAAAGCAGTTGATGGAAAGGTCATTGCAACAGCTTGGCCTTAGTTTAAGCAGCCCGACATTGTTATCATTTGGCGCCACAATCCTTGGGCACAGTCACAGGTCTGTGTTTACCGCCATGCAAAATTTTTTACTGGACTCAAATCGCTTGCCTTGCTAAATATTTAAACATCACTTGTTCTAAAATTGTAGTGTCAATCTCCCGTGAGTGTTACCACTTTTCATTTTATATTTCACTTATTTCCCGTTTTGTTTCCTTTGCTCTACCCCTCAAATCATTTTTTTATGCAAGTATATTAAAAAAAAATCTTTGCTACCCAATTCTTGGCCGATCCCCCTCTGTGGGTATGTGCCATAAGTTATTTGGACAACAACAACAACAACAACATGGAGCATCAATGGACAAGAAGTGGAAGCTGTGACTGATTTTCTGTTCTTGGGCGCCAAGATGACCTCGGAAGGAGACTGCAGCCATGAAATTAGGAGACGCCTGCTTCTGGGAAAGAGAGCAATGGTTAGCCTTGACCGCCTAGTAAAGAGCAGAGACATTAGTCTGCCAACCAAGATCCGTATAACCCGTGCTATGGTCTTTCCAGTTGTGATGTATGGATGCGAGAGTTGGACTGTGAAAAAGGCTGACCGCCGAAGAATTGAGGCGTTTGAATTGTGGTGCTGGCGAAGACTCTTAAGAGTTCTTTGGACTGCCAGAAGATCAAATCAGTCGATATTGTCGACCATAAACCCTGACTGCTCATTGGAGGGTCAAATTCTAAAGTTAAAGCTCAGCTACTTTGGTCATCTGATGAGAAGAGAGGAGTCGCTGGAGAAAGATTTGATGTTGGGAAAGGTTGAGGGTCGCCGGAGAAGGGGTAGGCAGCGAACGCGATGGTTAGATGGCATTCTCGAGGCATTGCAGATGAAGCTATGTGATGTTAGGAAGATAGTGAGAGACCGGAAAGCGTGGCGTGACATGGTCCATAGGGTCATGAAGAGTCGGACACGACTGAACGCCTGAACTGAACTGAACTGCTACCATGAAGGGCGGTATGAAATGCTTGATGTCTTGCTGGGTGTTTTTTTCTTCATTCGCACATGTACTGCGAAGAGAGGATAACCGATGGTCGCTTAGGGTAACAAACTGGATTCTAAGGGAAGGAAAGCGCACCAGGGGGCGACAGAAAGTCAGGTGGGCGGATGAGGTTAAGTTCGCAGGGGTCAAGTGGATGCAGCTAGCACAGAACCGGGTTAATTGGAGAAATATGGGAGAGGCCTTCGCCCTTCAGTGGGTATAGTCAGGCTGCTGCTGATGATGATGACAGAAAAGCATGCATTTCTCATGGAGAATTTCAAGTCCCGTCTCTTTCTGTATAGTTGTTGCGAAGACTATGCTGGCGTCACTGTTGCTATTCCGCCGGCACCAGAACTTTGAATGAAGCGTCACTCGTTGAAGCACATTAACTGTGAAGGGCTCACCCTCGGTGGGGTCTGCAGCTTCAGATTCGTTTAAAGCATTCAGCTCAGAAACAGTAATATCGCTTTGAGGCAGACAAACCTAATCTGTTTCGATATTTGTGGGCCTAGTCGTGACTTTTTGCTGGTCGCCGACAAGCCTGCTTTTGCTGGCCTTTTTCTTTTCGGTCTCTGTTTAACGCTTCGCAAAGAAAGGTAAGAGGGCAGACATACAGGAGAGTAGGCACCGCACCAGGTGCCAGAGAAGGTTTTTCCACGAGGAAGGCGTAGTCCCGCATTATGCATTCGGGCTCAAAGCGGCACTCGCAGACCGCTGAAGATTCTCTCAGTGGTTTGTCCTCACTCTGAAGATTGCACTCCCACCTTTTCTTGAGGTCATTGTCTCTTCAGCGGCGAACGATGACTCCTCAGGAGCGCCTGGGTAACCGCTCCGACAGCCCGGCGCACAGCAATGAGTCCTTCTTCCTCTTTCACATCGTGCCACTCAGTATGGACTACATAGCACTACAATAAGGCCGACAGCACACAAGAGAAGATTTATTAATGTGAAAGCATTACTTCGCTATGATCACATTTTTCTGCCCGCAGACCGCGTCCGCAGGCCGCGTCAGCAAGCAGGCCACGTCTAGCACAAGGAGGTTATATAACCTCCTTGGTCTCAGTTCAGTTCACTTCAGTCGTTCAGTCGCGTCCAACTCTTCGTGCCCTATGAACCATATCACGCCACGCTTTCCGGTCTTTCACTATCTTCCTAACATCACATAACTTCATCTGCAGCACCTCGAGGATGCAATCTAACCATCGCGTTCGCTGCGCACCCCTTCTCCGGTGACCCTCAACCTTTCCCAACATCAAAGCTTTCTCCAGCGACTCCTCTATTCTCATCAGATGACCAAAGTAGCTGAGCTTTAACTTTAGAATTTGACCCTCCAATGAGCAGTCAGGGTTTATGGTCGACAATATCGAGTGATTTGATCTTCTGGCCGTCTAAGGAACTCTCAAGATTCTCAGCCAGCAGCACAATTCAAACGCATCAATTCTTCGGAGGTCAGCCTTCTTCACAGTCCAACTCTCGCATCCATACATCACAACTGAAAAGACCATAGCACGAGTTATACACATCTTGGCTGGCAGACTATTGTCTCTGCTCTTTACTAGGCGGTCAAGGCTAGCCATGGTCCTCTTTCCCAGAAGTACGCGTCTCCTAATTTCGTGGCTGCAGTCTCCTTCTGGGGTAATCTTGGAGCCCAAGAAGAAAAAATATGTCACAGCTTCCACTTCTTGTCCCTTGATGCTCTAGGACTTGATGGGGCAAGACGCCATGATCTTTGTCTTTTCAATGTTCAGTTTAAGCCCAAACTTCTCACTCTCTTCTTGTACGCGCATCAGAAGTCTCTTGAGTTCCACTTCACCTTCTGCAATCAAAGTGGTATCATCCGCATATAAAAGGTTGTTGATACATTTCCCAGCAATCTTCATTCCAGCTGAAGACTCGTCTAGACCGGCCTTCCTCATGATGCACTCAGCATATAGGTTAAATAGGCAGGGCGACAGGATGCAGCCTTGTCTCACTCCTTTCTCAATCGGAAACCAATCAGTAAGACCATGCCCAGTTATGACTGTGGCCTCTTGCCCTTATACAGGTTCCTGAGGTGATTTGGAACTCCCATCTCTTGGAGAGCTTGCCACCATCTGCTGTGATCTACGCAGTCAAACGCTTTCGCATAATCAATAAAGCAGAAATAGATGGGTTTTTGGAACTCACTTGCTTTTTACATGATCCAGCGAAGGTTGGAAATCTGGTCTCTAGTTCCTCTGCCCTTGCGAACCCCAGCTTGCACGTCCGGAAGCTTCCAATCCACATATTGCTGCAGCCTACCTTGGAGGATTTGCAACATCACCTTGCTAGCATGCGAAATAAGCGCGATCGTGCGGTGGTTGGAACAATCTTTTGCACTGCCTTTCTATGAAATAGAGATGTAAAATGACCTCCTCCAATCCTGTGGCCACTGCAGGGTTGTCCAAATATGCTTACATAATGTATACAGAACGTTAACAGCGTCGTAATGGTTGAGCTTTTGAAGCAACTCAGCTGAATGCCATCATTTCCGCTAGCTTTGTTCTTAGCAAGGCTGGCTAAGGCCCATTCAACTTCACTCTTCAGGATGATGGGCTCGAGATCAGTAATCACAGCCGTCTTATGTTGGGTTTGCTCATCCGGGTCCTTCTTGTACAGTTCTTCTGTGTATTCCTGCCGCCTCTTCTTTATCTCTGAGGCTTCCGGGAGGTCGCAGCCTCGTTTGTCCTTTATCACACCCAGCTTAGCACAGAAGCTTCCTTTGATATCTTTGATTGCCTTATATAGAGTTCTTGTGTTCCTCAATTGGCTGTTGTCCTCAACTGCTTGGCACCGTATGTTCAGGAAGGCATTCTTATCTCTTCTTGCTATTTTCTAAAAATCCGCATTGAGAAGCTTGTATCTTTCTCTTTCCCCCATAACTTTTGTCATCCTCCTTTCCTCAGCTATTTGCAAAGCCTCTTCAGATAACCAGTTTGCTTTCTTGCATTTCTTTTGCTTTGGAACCACCTTAGTAGCAACTTCTTATATTATATCACAAACATCAGTCCACATATCTTCAGGTTCTCTGTCTTCTAGATCTAATTCTTGAAATCGATTTCTCAGTTCCACAGCATATTCTGATGGAATTTGATCCAGATCATACCTGAAAGGCCTTCTAGTTTTCTGCGTTTTCCTCAATCGAAGCTTAAGTTTGGCAACAAGAAGCTGATGATCGGTGCCACAATCGGCCCCAGGCCTTGTTTTTACTGCTTGTATAGCCCTTCTCCATCTCTGCCGGCAAAGCATATAATCGATCTGACTCCTGTACAGACCGTCCGGTGAAGTCCATGTGTAGAGGCGCCTCTTGTGCTGTTGAAAATGAGTATTGGCTATAGTCAGGTTGTTTTCTTGACAAAATTCATAGCCTCTGCCCAGCTTCATTTTTCTCACCAAGACCGAACTTGCCTATAATTCCGGATATTTCTTCACTCCTGACCTTAGCATTCCAGTCTCCTATCAGAAAAACGACGTCTGATGATGGGGCGCGGTCTAAAAGGCATTGTAGGTACGCATAAAACCTCTCAACGTCCGCTTCTTCAGCAGTAGTGGTTGGTGCATAGAATTGGATAACTGTTATGTTGAAAGGGTGACCTTGGATCCGAAGTGAAATTATTCGGTCGTTTTTGGGGTTGTACCCTAGCAATGCTATGCCCATTCTTCTGTTTATCATGAGAGCGACCCCATTCCTTCTCTTGGATTCGTGCCCACAATAAAAGACAAAATGGTCGCCGGAGTTAATTTCTCCCATTCCGGTCCACTTGAGCTCGCTGATACCCAAGATATCAATGTTCAGTCTGTCTATTTCTCGCTTGACGACATCCCGTGTACCTTGCGTCATAGATCTTACATTCCATGTTGCTATGCGATATATCTCCTTGCAACATCGGACTTTCCGGTCGCTTCCAGACACATCCACGACTGAGCGTCCTTTTGGCTTTAGCCCAGCCGCTTCATTCGTCCTGGAGCTACTAGGAATCGCCCTTTGTTCATCCCCAGTAACATGTGGGACGCCTTCCAACCTGGGGGCTCATCTTCCGGCGCCATATCAATAATGGTATTGTGACTGGCCATAGGCTTTTCTTGGCAGGAAATACTGGAGTGGGTTGCCATTACCTTCTCCAGTGATCACATTTTGTCAGAACTCTCTGCCATGACCTGTCTATCTTAGGTGGCCCTACACAGCCGAGCTCACGACTTCATCGAGTTTTGCAAGCCCCTCCGCCATGACAAGGCAATGATCCATGAAAGGGTCTAGCCACACCGAAACGCAGTGTGACCATCGGGGGGAGGAATGGATGGATGGATGTAATATAGGAGCGTCCCCTTGGAAACGGGGTTATAGCAATAGCTATCATGCTCATTTTTCTTCCTATATCTTAATTATTGTTTGAGATTGGTTAACTATACCATCATTCTATTTATTAAATTTTTGTTTTTACATTACTAAAACTATGTCACTTCTCAGCTTTTAAGCCACCAATCTTCCTGTCGTTTTTTGCTAGCTTCACCGCTGGTTTATTCACCCGGCCACTGGTATCTCTAAACACCAGAGCTTCCGTAACAGTGACTGCACCTGCATCAACTTCCGGATGGATACCATTACATTCGAGTATAATATGGTCCTCAATTGTTTCACTTGAGTTACCACATACAGCACATGCGTCATCTTCATTGTTAAATTTCTTTTTGTAGCTACGTGTTCTAACCCAAGCATCCTTGGCCGACCACTTGCGTGTGGCCGACGTTCGGGAAATGGTCGGCAGCCGACTTAGTCGGCGAGTAAACAACGGCAAGTGGTCGGCCCGGTGGTGGCCGCCAGCCAGCGGCAAGTAGTTCGCAGCGGGCTTTGGCCCGCTTCGCGGGCAGGCTAAATGCCGGGCACGGCGCCAGGTTAATGGCAAGAGTGCGGCAATGCGTCGGCCCGATCGTTGAGACGGTACAATGAAAAAGTTATGAAGAGCACGACTGCTACTTTGTTTTTAATTTGCCTGTTACTGGCTTTGGGTTTTCGCGATGTTACGTAATTTGCGCTGACTGTGGAACAAAATGACACATGCTATTTAGTGTAAATGTTTTGTTACAATAATTAATGCTATTATTTGTTTAACTCGTCGCTCACATTTTTAGTGAACCTATAGCTGTTAGTAAAATTTTTTGCCGAGTTTTCCTGATAAACAGCAAGCCACGAGGTGACCGTGATTTTATGTGTAGATCATGCCATTATAATGTTTGCTTGTTACGAAGCGTAACAGTAGGTGATGTAACATCAATTATATTCTGGCGCACACGCACCCGTACACCCCATTTAGCCCGTAGCACTCACTGAAATTCGTCCGCTATATGGCAGGGCACTTGAGTAGATGCAACTTTGCATTGCAAGGGGGAAAAAGGCCATTGTGTAAAATGAAGGACGGGGACAGAAGAGAAAAAGCACACGGAAGCAGACATTATGCGTAGGGCACTGACAAGCTTTGGCCGCGGCGAATGCTCCGGCAGGCAAGCAAAGAGACAAACTAGACACGACTTCGCAGCTGGAGAAGAGAAATGCTTACATGGATGGAGACCCGGACGAAACAAATTCGACCGCGCGCTCGGACGTTTTGAAGGAAGGGCAGAAAAGAGGGGGGAAATGGTGGGAAGTGAGGGCAACTGTGTCATCCCTGACGCTCGAAAGTTGGCGGCGAGCATTCCTGATCGGGCGAGAGAAAAGAGTGTACACGCCGACTTTGAAGAGAGCATGCAGTTTTGTGGTATTTGTATGCTATTTTGGGGGGAGCTCTTTTCGAACAAAGTTGTCTTATGATCAAATGCATGAAAAATAAAAAAACGAAGGGAAATGATTATTGACCAGGTTATTAATCGCATACTTTTTTCCTCAAAACAGTCTGGTAAAGCTAAGAGCCGCGAGAAAACGGGCCAGCGTCCTTGTCATTTGGTTTTGTTTCTTTGCGTGTGGCCCATTCATCCTGTTTTACGACCTGCCGGGGTGGGACGGGCGGCTCTTTTCGTTTTTTTTCGGAAGTCGGAGGGGCTCATTTTCGCAGCGAGCGGTCCGATTCTACAATGGATCGGAAACTACCCTCCTCTCCTCCCCTGCTTCTTGTCAGCAGTTCTAGGAAGACTAGGCAGCTTGTGCACATGGTGCGTGCTTTCAAGTTCGTTGTAAAAGCGAGAGCGCGAACCAAGAGACGATCTCGAGTGCGCGCGGACGCTGTACGTGGACCGAAATGGTGGGAATGTAAGCGCGTTTTCCAAAGTTGCGCGTTATTAGGGAAAATTACGAGACAATCAACTTTGTTACCTTCAATAACTAGGCGCTGGACAACCAGACCTTTTTTTCATTCGCATTTATATATTGTTAGGACAAGTGACTGTGGTTGTTTTCAACCGCTGTATCCTTTCAGTAACTCCACCAAGCCATCCTGAAGTAACGCTCTTCTCCGGCGCGTTTAAAAATTCGAAGATGTTCCGCCTTGCCTGTTTTTTTTGCTGAATTAATGGGAGTGTAGTTTTGTAGGAACGAAACAGTTGATTTTTATTTATTTTATTAGTATTTTGTTTTTGTTTTACAGATTGCTTTGATATATGACCTTTTTTTGTTATTGTCCACTCCTGGTCCGCGAGAGACATATTTTCTCAACGCATACTGCATATAAATATGAGTTTGAGACCCCTATGTTGTACAGAGTGATTGAAAATTAAGCATATGTATTGACAGCTACGCGAGGTACGCGCAAGTTAAAAAAACTAATTGAAAAGAATTCTTTCTTGAAGCAGCTGCCGTAATTTCAGGTTTTTGTTGTGGCTTGCAGACCAATAATATGGAGAACTTTTAGGTAGTTTTAAGGCGTGAACATGTATCGGAAGTGATTAAAGCGAATTATCTGTCGTACGTACTAAGCCGGGAGATCGCTTGTAGAATAGCCCTGCATATGGAAGGAACGCTGCATAAGTCCAGAAAGTTAAAACTTCTGCTTGAAAAGTACCGGCATAAGAGAGTAGAAACGACCATGACGTCATAGGCACAAACTTGCAACCGTTTACACAGGAGGGAATCAAATAAATTTTATTGCTAAACATGGAAATGGCAAAGCACATTGGGACAATAAATAATGTTTCAGTAAAACAGGAAACAGTACCAAACATATAAGGTAGCGACAAGAAATATATGATGCAGTGGGTTTCTGGTCCCACGTTGTATATCAATAATGCAGCTGCAACAGGACTCCCTCGGGAGCTCTGACCACCTAACAAATTTTCAGGCAGTCGATTGCTCCTTTGGACTCACACATATAGGCGTGAGCCGCAGGCTTGCGTCTTTCAAGACAAGAACCGAGTTCAAATCACTTCGATGTACAAGTGACCTTCCTGACGTGGATGTGCCGCGTCATCAACCTCCGGATAAAGCTTTGCTCTCCAAGAGCTAACAGCTGGCTATATCTAGGTGAGACGCACTAGCATGGGGAACAGTAGACGACGGGGTCGTCGAAAGAATATGATCGACCGCGTTCCTATTCTACCAAATGATCAATTCCACGGATTTCACTAAACGTTATTCGAACGCTTCGCGCGGCCTTCCTCTATGCGACGAAAAAGCTCACGGCGCTAGGCAGCGGAATGTCCAAGCTGCGACGCAGTCCTTAAGTGTGAGACTCGACCCCACCAAAGTTGATACACTGCGTATAAATACGCCAGCTGTAAAGCCTGTCTTAATTTGGTGGGGATCGAGTACACCACACTCAGTGCGCCACCGAAAGTCTCTTACAGCACGCGGGAGATTGGGAGCAACAGGCGTGTCCCATTTGGCACATATGTCTAGGGGCGCAGAATAGCAGAGCGCTTCACAGAGATTAGATACGGCTATGGCTATCCATTCTCCATCTACAAACATCTCCTCTAAATATGCAAACACGTGCGCCTGTATTTCCCCTGGCCATGCACTACAAACATTTGCCTTCTACTTCCAAGTGAAGGCCGCCCAAAAGTGAAGGCCGCCCAACGTAGCCTATGTGATCCACTAACTCGGATCCCCATTAGCGCACAACAAAGGGCAGAATGAAGACAAGGCGGAACCCAAATAGACGCCATCACCACCTAGCTATAGTGAAAATATAATCAAATTACATTGACTTTGCAAGAGAAATACACAAGAAAACACGTGCTAAGCCATGCAGGGTTGTATCATTGGGAGGCTGGATCAATAAACAATCAAAGAACACAGATGTGGGAAAGTTGGCACCTGTGTGCACTAGGCTTCATCAGAAGTTTCGCGCATACTTTAATTAGCTATAACTTTAGCATGAACCAGATATCCGAGATTACTGAGTTAATAGTCTATCCCGACATCGGCACGAAGCCGTGTGTGACGCATGCACGTACGCACGCACGCACTTACGCACGCATGCACTCGTGCAGAGTAAACTGTTCCAAGACCTTACACAGTGATACGATGGAATAGTTAATAATAATTGAAAGAAAGAAATAAAAATTAGGGGGACGCTCAAGCTTCCCCTTCGACGGGATACAACGCCTTCTCATTCTTCTATCTCTCTATTTCGGTGAACAACCGCAGTTAATTGTAAATTGTTTATAGGAAAGCAAAGGCGCAGGATCTGTCACAGATCCCGGTGGGAACCTGAACCGCACCTCCATATTTACTACCACGTTCCGAATATTTCAGACAAAACTCGACAATACTCAAGCGAAAACCGGGTTAGCGAGGTGGCTTTTGGACCAAATGAGCTGTAACGCTTCGTATAATATATATATACATATATGCTGCACTCTCGATAGACGAAACTCGGGGATAGTGCCGACATGAGGATAAATGGAACAGCTTGGGATAAATATTTGCCTGCATCAGTTAAAAGACGGGGATTAGGAAAGCTTTGTTCCTGATATATCAATATGCCGAGGCCGACTGTCTTTATCCAGAACACAAATGTGGTCCTGATAGTTTCCAAATAAAAATGAAAGGCACGCAAAGAGCCGATCGCCCGGATGATTCGCTTGTCGAACGTAACTTCCTGCGAACACAAGCATTGTGCAAGAAGTAACCTTTGGTTCTTCTGAAAAAATTTAAAGGGATTGCGTTTTGAGAATCCCGCGCAACATGAGAATCGATTGGCTCCTGCAGCAGTGGTGGTCTACATAGTGTTGAATTCTTCAAAGTCAGCCTCACACGCAGAAATATGGCATGAAATGCCAGAATATATATAAAGTTTCTCGAATCCCCTTTTCCTCAGCCGCGTATCCAGTGCTGCTAAATATATAATTAAATAATATCGTGCATATCAAAGTAAAGTTTCCTGCAATACAGAAGGTTCCCCCTCTAATTTCCATGAGGCAGTCGGCAAAGCAGGAGAAAAGTGGAAAATTCGTCCCATTTAAACAACTAATTTTCTGTAGCAATGAATTATACCGCGTGCATGATATATATTGACGCTACATCATTTGAGCCTGCTGATATAACTATACATCGGGCAAAAGAAGGTGAAATTAACTGTTATTTATATATATTTTGAAATGAGGCTTTAAGCGCGCACTAAATGAGCCGCTGCGGGGATGATACATTCTGTAGTTGATAGCGAGTTGTCATGAGGTTACGCTTGAATTTGTGAACTGTTAGGCGCTGATTGCCTGTTTGAAGCATACTTAGTATTAAGTGTCTAGGATTTGCACGCTAAACTGCTATGAACCTACGAATGTCTCATTTTTTTTTATGGCTAAATGCTAACCTCTGCATTAAAACAACCTCATCATAAAGTTAACCTATAACCTAACCATAAGCAAACTCACGGAAAACCGAAGAGATCAGGCGCCTTTAAGGATTAGATGTTAACCGTCAATTATTTTTGTCAGTGCCCTCGAAACCTATCAATCCTAAACGCCCATAAATTCGTTTCGCAGGTATAAGCCTCAGTGAGTTTACCTTTCGTACGGGGTCAAGAAAAGAGGCGGTGAGCTTTTATGAGCTTTCATCCGGATCCGGTGAACTTTGCCCTGCGACCCTCTACTGCTTTTCGTGCATCCCTAGACCAAATGGACAAAATAATTTTTGTGAGAAACTTGCAGCAGTTGCTATGTTGTTTAATTGGTATTTACCAGCTTGAGCTCGAGGTCACAGGCTTTAGTCGAGCTGCAAGCCGCATTATGATGGAAGCAAAACGAAAAAAACGAAAATGTGCTTTGTGATCGATAGACAGCCTGAGGTGCTCTAAATAACCCACGTACTGTTTTGGGAAGCATAAATCCGCATGGACTATATATAATCTCTGCAAAAGCAGTCATAATATATAGTGTTCTGCAACTTTATCGGAACTGTCTTGGAAAATTTTCCCGCATACCAACCGGTGCTAAAAGAAGCTGCAGGTGTTCTACTGCCCCCCATTTTTTTTTTTTTGAGACTGTCAGCCGTAAGGCTTTGTGCTTGCTTTGTGCACGTGGAAGATATTCGGTTAGAAGAAACTTATATGCAGTCACTCCAAGCCATATATATATATATATATATATATATATATATATATATATATATATATATATATATATATATATATATCTTTTTCATACAAAGAACAGCACCCGCCGTAGAAAAAAAAAAAGAAATGACCTCGGTGCTTTTTGAACGACAGGGGAACGGAGAGAGGAGAAAGAAAACTGCTTCTCGTTGGGCGTTCTCCCTGCGGCAAAGCGGAAAGAACCACGGGGAGGCGAAAGGCATTGAGGAACCCTGCCGCGGGGGCGACAGGAATGCCGAAGCGGAGAGAAATAGCGGCGAAAAAAAAAAAAAAAAGAATCGCATGCACCGCACAGAGACAGAGTCTCCCAGCTTTAGAGCTTCCTCCCGCCCGTTGAGGTCACGTGTCCGAATGGCAGGAAAACACCTGCTGCGGGAACAAAGATGCGCGGCGCCACTCATTGGACGGCCAGCCTCCCTGTGGGCGCGATGCGTACTGCCTAGTTTTATCGTCCGCTTTTATTTCGCGCAAATTCAATAGGTCTCAACCTCCTGCAGCAGTCAGCGTTTGAAAAGAACAGCACATATGCAGCTGATGATTGCAACCTCTTTTACAGATTCTCCGTGCTGAAGTTCACCAAAACATGCGTAAGTATATGATCTTTCGGTCTTGATCAGAGGAGCTTTTGCTCGATACGATATTATATTGCACATAATAATGTATTGTTTTGGAGCATATGCTCATCTTGTTACTTCTTGCATCTTTTGCTATATATATATATAATTGGTGTGTGCGCTGATCGCGCAGTAAGACGTGCTGAGCCGTTTGGATTCTGGGTCCTTGGGTATCTCCTGCCCCCAAAATGCTCGCCTTTCACTTCTTAATATATGGAGGGCTACTCACTATACCGATCAGGTAAGTCATTGGACTTACCTGATCGGTATAGTGAGTCTGTTCTTAGAATCTGTAGAATTAGAATCTGTGCTAATTGTAGCACAGATTTTGTTCGATACGAACTGTCCAGACAGATACGTCCAGATGACGAGGCGCAGCCTCTGCAAGGCTGGGTTCAATATACTGCAAATAACAATTCTTTCTGGAGTGCGTATATATAGCGCATCTTGTTACTACGTACATTTTTTTTATAATCAATGCGTGCGCATTTTGCTCTGATTGCGCAGGAAGACGTGCTGAGCCGATTTGGAAACGATCTGCGGCGGTGGAATTACCTCTTTTCGCTGCAGTCCGAGGTCCGGTCTCCTCGGCCCCAAAACGCTCGTTTTCCACTTCTTCATATCGAGGTGCATGCACTGACATGTATACCGATCCGGTGCGTCAAATTAGCGCTGATTTTCTTCGATACGACAATGTACTGCAACTAATTATGTATTGTTTTGAGACTTATGCGCATCTTTTTACAGTAAATACATATTTTGTAATTGGTGTGCGCACTTTGCGCTGATCGTGCTGGAAGACGGTATCAGCCGATCTGGAAACTGGCTGCGACAGTGGAAGCTCGTTTCGCCGAAGCCTGAGGTCCTTTGTCTCCTCTAAACTAAAACACTGGCCTTTCACTTCTTCATGGCGGTGCACTTGCTGAACAGGTATTATTAGCGCTGATTTTATTCGGGAAATTCGATTATATACGACTCACATCGATTGGATGCATGCAGCCCAGTTAAATGTCAAATGTTATCACTGATATAAATTATGCAGCACCCCTCGCCGTATGCAATCAGAAGCTGTACAAGAATCATCGCTGCTGCCAAGCCGAAGCTCGTGCCAGGACTGAGTACAAGATCTATGCGAAGTGTATTTTTTATTAATAATATTTTTTTGCGGCTGTAATGATGTCTATACGTGAAAATCGATGATTAATTGATGCGGCATGCTTTCAAGGTAAGTGCGCTAGCGCGTTCATTTTGTGGCTTTTGAATTTATATATGTAGTGCACACAGAATGAGCCGCTTCACACTACCATATGATTGATTTTGCTCTGTGCGCTTCCTTTCTGGGCAAGCAGTTGTATTTTCATCGTGCGGATTATTTCATTCTGCTCACATGCTCATGAGGTGTTCAGCAAACTTGTGCCAAGCTTTAAAAATTTATAACGGGTTCTATAAGCGTCTGCGAGTTTGGATTTCTAGATAGTCGTCTTGGCTGATAAGTTTATTTTTTAAATAATTCTAGGTTGTTAAATAACGAAAATAAAGCAGATGACTTATCGTTAAATATCCGGTCGCTTTTGCTGTAAAAGTTGCATCTAGTTTGAGAAAATTGAGCTGTTTTCTGCGGAATAAACTTATTGTAGGTTTCATGTAAATATCGCGGGAACTGTTTGTGCTGCCGCGTTGGAATCTCTCATACGCGCTTTATGACAAGTGCGTTGGGAGGATAAGGTTTGAGTGCGCTACAGTTGCAAATTGCAACATCATGACTCCAGCTAGCAAAACGAAGTGCCCGCGCCTGTCTCGCGGATTCACGGATCCTGATTATCTATTGCAGCTTTGCGCTAATGCGTTTTCAGTCGGGTCGCATGAAAGTCAGGCACATAAAATATATTGATGTGATCGAGGCAAATGCAGAACGAGTCAAATCTTGTCATTCTTTTAAAGCTTAGTACAGTTGGTGGCAGTGAGCAAAGACATTATTTATTCTACCCTTCAACCCTATAATTACCGGCAATGTAAAAGTCTAGGAGAAAATGAAATATGTAATTAAAAAACTTTCCTTCGTGCAGCTGACCAAGATGGAACCCGCCGCAGATCCGACCAGTCGCAGACAACAAGTGATCGACAGCCTGCCAAACAAAGACCAAGCCTCAAGCCCATCTTCCACATGTGGCACACGCGTGTTCTAGAGTCAGTCATATATCCATGCTTATTAAAAAGCAAATCACGTGCTTTTTCTGAATGCTGTTGACAAATAAAATTTTCACGAAATACTGTAGCTTCTTTTGTTTCTTCATGACATCAAAAAGCTACTGCTTTTCTTGATGCATGTGTATGCGCTACCCCGTTATATATGCATGGGCCACGATATAATAAATGCATGACATGAATACCTGCACGAGGGGCGATGCCGGACGCTATGCCGTGGTTTTGAGCCGTCTGCCGGCCACTAACCGGCGTCGGGAAGCAACCGGCCGACGTACCGTCTTTCGTCAGCCAAATAGCTAGGGCAGACGAGCGGCCGACCTTTTAGTAACGCTGGCAGGTGGCCGGCCCACGTGCGGCAGGTGGTCGATCACGTCGGGCAAAGAGGTCGGGTCGTAGTCGATTGCCGAAAATCGGCCGACGTTAGGTCAGTGTCGATCCCCAACGCGGGCCCTCAGTCGGGTGCCGAAGGTCGGCCGGCCACTTCTTGGTCGGCGAGAAAGGTCGGCCCTACCTTTTGCCACACACTTTTTTTGCTTGGGTTATTGTTACCCCAACTTTAAACAGCCCTGCGTATTGATGGCCTGTTGGTTATATGTATATGATCATCTCCATTTGATGCAAGTGGCTGGATAGGCATTTCAATACTTCATTTCAAGAAGTACTCTGGCCTGAAATTCATAGCTTGACTAGCATTCACGCAGTACTAATAGGAGCTCAGCTTTTGAGAAATTTGTGAATCACTGTCGTGGTGCACGTCACCTGGAGCACCAAACCTATTCAGGTCACAACGCATTGGCCCGGGTGGTGTGGTGCCTCCGTCACCACATCACTACTATTGCCTTAACTGCAATGCAGTCACTGATGGCCAAACTCTCACTTGCATATAATTGGCACCCTCACCACCAAGTGTTATGACCTGGCTCCTTTTATTGAGGGCAAAACTATGTGTACTTCAAGCTTACATCTCTGTGAATACAAAACAGTGCATCCCCCATGTCAGCCTTGTGTGCCCTGTGTCTTAGAAATGCCAGGGCTTGCTTCTGTACAAAGGCACATCTTTTAACTGTCTGAAAAAGTGGCCACGATTTAATTAATTGTCTCGTAATGATCTTAATTTATATCCAGCATGACATTTTGGCAAATGTATCAACATATTTGAAAGAAAGAAACAGTTTATGCAGCTGCAAAGAGCTGCTAATGTTCAGCCAGCAGGTGACTATGGCCTGTTTTGTAAGCCTTTCTTGTCACTATTAATTTTCGTGTCGCGCGCCTGGTTATCGTACCGCTGCCAGCAATTATTATGTGCGGATCGCGGCCACTCGGTAGCGTTGGCCTGGCGGCTCCGTGGACGGCATCAAGGGTCCCAACAAAGACGAAGCGTCTTCTAACGAAACAACCTTTACTAAAACATCATGAAGGAAAGGGCAGAGAAGCTGACCCGGGGAGAATACAGACGCTCACAAAGCTGGGGTCTAGTGTCGTCTATACGGCGCGTTAAGGCCCGTTTACACTAGGCCGATCTACGTCGGCCGACCATCGCCAGACGCGTTTTTTGCGTGGTCGTCGTGCTTGTCACATGGCGCCGACGCCGACAGCGCGCCGATGGCCGACCGACGGGGATGTTGGTCGGCCGACGCCGAGAGCGAAGCAATCGGGCTGCCGTCGGCCGATTTCCTAGTCACACTACGACGAGGCGATGCCTCACTACCCGCGCCGACCAATAGCATTCGCTGCCTTCACCTCGCCCCGCCCACAGCCGCGTCTCTCGTCTGCTGTAGACCCCGAGGCTACTGATTTCGATACCTGCTTCTCGCTTTTTACTACTTGTTCACCAAATAGCGCACGCATTCGCTAAATGAATACTTCATGATAATAGTAAACGCTTTGCCATTTCCCGTGTGAGCTAGAAATTTTAACGGGAATGCGCCGATGACGACGAGTGCATGCCATCGCTGCTGCAGTTTACATATGTGTGCATGCACACACGCTGCTCGTTTTCATTTCAATACAACAGTCTGCCGGGCTATACTTTACTCGGGTATTTTCTCTTCCCGTGTTACGGCTGCAGATTACGCATTTACGCAATGCGGTAACTCCGCAAGAACCACCGATGAGGCGATATATACCGCATGAGAAATGTTTGAGATTTGGTTATTGGCATCGCACGAGAGCGGCGCTTCCTGCTAATTGTATTTGCTTTATTCGATGCCATCAGTGCTCGATTCTGATTCCTTTTAACCGGAAGTATGCTCGGCCACCATTTTCATGAATTAAAATGGTGTTATTTGTGTCCCGCGAGTGCCGCCGACTACTACCAGCTGCCCTCAACTTTGCTCGGCAGACCGGATTACGCCGGCGCTTTACGTTTTCTGTACCGGCGTCCCGTGATAAAAGCAAACGTCAGTCTTAGGTCACTATAATCAAACCTACCCTCGATGATCATTTGCACTCGTTAAAACATTATAGTTTGCTCCCCACGATCGTCTAAATCACACACACGATTCCTGCGGGCTCGCTAGGCCTACTCGCCTTCGACGGGGCCGGCGTCGACGAAAAAAGCACACTTGCGAGTGTCGAAGTGTGATAATATGAACCGCCATCCTTTCTTGCCTATATTTTAGAATGTATATGACACAGGGAAGCGCAGCCGCGCACAGTACGTCGTTCGTCGGCCTTTCATTTTCGTTTTCGCTTGCTCGACGATCTGCCGAGGACTGATCGGGCGACCGTCGGCCGATGCATTTTGTCGGCGTCGCTGGTCTGGGAACTTGTCACACTACGACGACAGGCGGTCGTTGGTTGTGCTGGCGTCGTTGTCGGCCTAGTGGGACTGACCGGTGCATCAACGACGGGATCGGCCGACCGACCCGCAGACCACCGACGTCGGCGTCGCATCGGCATCGGCGTCACGTCGGCCTAGTGTAAACGGACCTTTAGTAGTCTCTGTCTCAGCGGAGTCTGCCGCTGCTTTTTAAAGGCTTGCCAGTTCATAGGGAAAGGGAGAGAGCCCTGCATGTTCAGACAAGGCGATGACTCAATCGCAGGTGGCGAGACCACATCTCCTCCACCTCCTGCAGACGGGAGAGGGCGACGCACTCTCCCTCGAGCGCCGGGCTTGGCTAGCGTTTGCACACACACGCACGCACACACATTTGGCGCGTGGCAAGATGACGCCGAGACTTGCCCGTGGAAGGAAGCGCTGGGCGGCCGATGGACGGCGCCGAAATGGTCGAACCGCTCGCTGTTCTGCCTGTTGCTATGCGGTGGCCGCGTCAGCTGTCACACTTGTCGGTGGTGAAACGTGACCGACTGCCCCGCCGGGGAAGGGAGATCCTGAAGGGCAGGGGACTGCATCCGCTGTCCGGAGGGATCGGGACGTTGCTGCTAGTCGGGGTCGTCCGATTCTGCTTCCCTTGAGCCCAAACAGCCCGAAGACTTCCTTATCAAGTCCTGGTTCCCAAGATACAAGCAACTTGTCTTCGGGAGCATTTTCTGACAACCCACAACGTCACAACCATGCACGCTAAAAATTCAACCCGTCAACAAGCAAGCACGGCACAATCTTCACTAAGTTATGCCAGACTATTCCCCTCTTATGCCCCCATCTATATTAAAGGGCAGCTCAGCAGCACTTGGAACGCATCCACAAATTTGAAAAACGCATTTTCAAGAGATCACTCCAAACAAAGATAATACAATGCAATATGCTCAAAATCATATGTCAGGAAGAAAAACACCAACAAGTGAAAACTGAGGCTCCTTCCCACGTTATGGACTCCGACTTAAGCAATCGGCATTACCGTTGAGATCACCCTTGTCACTGAAGCTTCGGCTGTCCGTTTCACGGAACAATCTTGCCTTCCTGTCTCTGTACAAAGAAACACATGAGCATGAATCACTCACTTTTCTGATCAACCTCCCTCCCCTTACGGGTTGTGCACCAGTCACGCATTTTCACGGCACGGGCGCATTTGTGCGTTTGGGGTAGTCTCTTTTTCGCGATAGCTTCAACTTGCTCCATTCTTTCTCGCGCCTGCCTTTCCGATTTTTCCTGCGGCAGCACTGGAACACAGGCTTTCTGCTTTCTTTTTGCAATTGTTTGAGTTTGCTCTCCTTAGGATGGCAGCAATCTTTTTCGCGCCTGCCTTTCCGCGTTTTTCGGTGGCAGCACTTGAATACTAGGTTTCTGCTTTCGTTTGGCGCCATCTCTGACAAGCTAGCGGTAACCGTTCTAGCGGTAACCGGGGCTAGTAGGGCACGGGTGTCGTCGAAGCGGTCAAAGTGCGGCTCCGCGTCTGATTCGCGGCCAGCAGCGCATGAATCACTTTCAGTCAAGTCCGAACGACAACCGCTCCGGTCAGTACCATGGCTAGGAATTTGATCTGGCGGCTCGCCACTCAGTGTGTCGTCTCGCTCAGCGCAAACCGGCGCACGATCAGGCACCTTCGACAGCTGGGGCGCTTAGGATTGCTTTAGGGCCATGTGTGCTACATCCGCGTTCGCACTGGGGTTGCTTTCGCGAATACATCCTAGCGTGGTATAGGGGGCTGAACGATTCTGACTCTGCTCCGGTCGCTCGCTGTCACCTTCGCAAGTCTCGCTCTCTACAGCAGGCGCGCACTCCTCGTCGGTCTGCCTTGGCTAATCACAACTCGCGGGCTGCGCAGTTTCCCTGATCGGCACTTCGTTTTTCTGCGTGCCCTGCTCTAAGACACAGTTGATTTCGGAAACCGCAATTCTATCATCTCCTAGCTCGTTTCCATCTCCGTTGCACTCTACACAAGCTTCTGCTTTCGACTAGAGAGGCGGTTTATTTATTGAAAGTTCCCCACTCTAATCTGATGCAACTCTATCTCCTATAGCTACTTGGGTAGGCGCGCAGTTCACCTCGCTTAACAGCATCACTTCGGACTTCTCGCTGTTGGAGCCGGCGCTAACCTTCTCAGCTAGTGGCTCGACCAAGGTAACAGGATACTCTTCTGTTCGAGGCTAGGTCGGCTCGCTAGTGCGGTCATATTGCTCGGCCGCTTCCTCAAACTGTAGTTCACTCTCTGGTACCTTTGACTTTTCAGGGTCACTTGTGTCTATAGTGTAGTATGTGGTCTTAATCTCAGCGTGCTGTGCCTGCGACACTTTCTCATTGCTTCACCACTTCTCCGGTACTACCGCCTTTGCAGCGATCTCCCGAGCTCTAGATCTGGTTAAGGCTAGTACGCTACCCTCTCCAAACACAAGCCCCTTTTCGCCCAAGAGATGATCGGACTTGTTTGAAAATAGGTACGGGTACTGAGAGCACAGATGACACCGCCGCTTCTGTCTCAAGTGCCCCGAAAGGTCCCTCAATAAGCACTTTGGCTATTGGCAAACGCACGCTGCGAGCTTCCACGGTCTGATTGATCCACGCGCACTCCCCCGTGAACATCTCTGGTTCTACGTAAGATGGGTGAACCACATCCATGGTAGCCGCAGAATCGCGAAGCACTCGACACTGTTTCCCGCTCACGAGGAAGTTTCGAGTGTACGGTTCGAGAAACTTCATGTTCTCGTCACTTCTACATAATGACAAAAACACGATCTTTGGTTTTGTCTCTGGGCACTGCGCCAAAAAATGGCCAGGCTTCTGGCACGTATAACAGTCGCGCGATTGCCTTGCCTCGAACCCCTTTTTCCGTTCGGCTTCGGCTCCCACCGTCGCTTTATCGTCGGCCGGACTGCTTTCACTCGCATCCGCACCACGTTTATTCTCCTTGGTTTTAAAGGGCTTGAACTTCGGCCTCTCAAACTTAGAGCCGAATTCCCCTTGTTGACCGTTCCCAGCTCCACGAGCCCGACGCGTCACAAACTCTTCAGCTAGCTCAGCGGCTCTACCACAATACTAACGTCTAGCCTACCCATGACCCAGTACTGCACGTTATCTGGTAACCTACTGTAAAACTGTTCCAACCCGAAACACTGCAGAACCTTATCGTGGTTAACATACGCTTTTTCTACATTGAACTACTCATGCATGTTTGACATGAGCTTGCAGGCAAACTCTGTGTACGACTCACTTCTGCTTTTCTCATACTCCCGAAAATTCCACCGGAACGCTTCTGCGGATAGCCTGTACTTTCTTAGCAGACTCAATTTCATTTTGCCGTAATCCTCTGCTTCCTCTTTTGTCAAGCGAACGATTACGTCAGCCGCCTCACCGGGTAACAATGTGAGCAAGCGCTGTGGCCACGTTTCCCGAGAAAACCCTTACTTCTCGCACGTTCGCTCGAAGTTAACCAAGAAGAAACCAATGTCTTCTCCAAGCCTAAACGGCCGCATCAGGTTACTGATTTTGAACTATTCCCGTTCTCCTGCACCGTGAGCCCGACTTGCACTACCAGCGTGTCCCGCGTCTACTTCGAGACGATTCATTTCCATAGCGAGTTGACGGTCTCGCTCCTCTTTCTCTTGCCTTTCCTTACGGTCACGTTCCTCATTCTCTAGCCTTTCCTGGCGTTTACGTTCTTCTTTCTCGTGACGTTCGTCAATGATCTCAACGCATTCCGGAAGCTCTTCATCTTCAGGTTTCAACGCAAGAATAGCCTTTAACATTTCTGGTTTTCTGAGTTTGTCTGACAAATTCACACCCAACTCCTTCGCAAGATCCAGCAATTTAGGTTTGCGCAACCACTTCAAATCCAAATCCATGGCTGTTCCGAGTGCTGCCTTCTCTATTGCCCACTATTGCCTTGCTGCAATTAACCCAGCCACAACGACAACACAATTACCAGCTCTGTTCTCTACTTAACAAAAGCCTGCCAAAACTCAGTAGAAGGAAGTCCCGCACTCACCAAACCTCGCAGCCAAGAATCAAACGCAGTCGTTCCGCTGCAGGCAACCAGTCATCACAGAGGGCTCTTTGCATTGCTCCCGGCTTTGCGCTGAGTTGCTTGTTGCACGGGTCACGCCTGGGACATCTCCGCTCTTCCCAACAGATGTTGCACCTCGGTCAAACCTGGCTGATCTCACCGACAATGGTCACGGCTTGGTCATCATCGTCCTTTTGTTGATCCCCAGTTGTTGGACGACGATATCGCCTGCCTCGTCTGACTCGTCCCCCTGACCACGGTTACGGCTTGGTCGTCCCGCCGCTGCCTACCAGTTATTACGTTTGGGGTCGCGTGCTCATCCCACCGCTTACGCCGGTTATTACATGCCGCTCGCGGCCCCTCGGTAGCGTTCGCCTGGCGGGCTCCGTGGCTCGGCGGACGGCATCAACGGTCCCAGCAAAGACGAAGCGTCTTCTAACGTAACAACCTTTCTAAATCTTTATGAAGGACGGGCAGAGAAGCTGACCCGGAGAGAATACAGACACTCTCACACAGCTGGTGTCTAGCGTCGTCTACACGGCGCGTCAAAGTAGGCTCTGTCTCAGAAGTCTGCCGCTGCTTTTTATAGGCTTGCCAGTTCATAGGGAAAGGGAGAGAGCCCTGCATGATCAGACAAGGCAATGACTCAATCGCAGGTGGCGCGACCACATCTCCACCTCCTGCAGACGGGCGAGGGCGACGCATTCTCCCTCGAGCGCCGGGCTTGCCTAGCGTTTGCACACACACGCACGCACACACATTTGGCGCGTGGCAAGATCACGCCGAGTCTTGCCCGCGGGAGGAAGCGTTGGGCGGCCAATGGACGGCGCCGAAATGGCCGAACCGCTCGCTGTTCTGCCTGTTGCTATGTGGTGGCCGCGTCAGCTGTCACACTTGTCGGTGGCGAAACGTGACATCACTCACATTTGCCAGCATTGCAACATTAGGAACAGCTCCACTTAGGCTACGACCATCATCACAGCAATTCCCACTCTCTAGCCTACTATTATGTCACAGATTGTAATGTCCTTCCACATTCACCTATGTCCTTTCCCGCTCCCTGTAACCTTGCCAGGCTGTGATAACAAAGTAAAACACAAGAGTATTTGCACCGCTAACAATAATATTTCTTTATTTATATGCACCTTACAAGCTTTCAAGGGTGTTGATTGCAGCAGTTGTAGGTGTACAATAATATGAATGGTATTGAAAGATTCACACTGAAAACTGCATTATTCGACATGAATAGTGCAAAAACAGACGGAGACAAGAGTAGACAACTGTAGTAAACTTATTATGCATAGAATGTTTGTCAGGATGGCACGAGTGATCAGATTTTTAATTCATTGAACATAACCTTTATAAGTAGGGAATTGCTAGAAATTCGTATTCACACATAATCTTTTGCTATCACTTTGCTCACTACCTTTAGACTTCCAAATCGAAGTATCAGAAAGGCTGTAGATGACTTTCATCTGCTAGCCTTCCCATCTGGTTCCATATGTGATAGGCAACTGATGTGCTGAAGAAAGAACAGCACATTGTAGCTGAATACTTGAATGTGCTTGCTGACATTCGAATAGAAACCACTATCAATGTCCACCACATGTTGTCACCTTTAGGCCTCTAATTTGTGCCTGCATGCCTAGATCATGTCAATGTTCGTACCAAGAACGACGAGATATTTCTGCTCATGTATTATGGTGCAGTGATAAGACAGCGGATAAATATTTATCTGAGGAACTTTTGGTGGTCTTGTAGCCATATGTTCACGTATTTACCTGTTTGGCCAATCTAATTTCTCCCACATGTGAAAGGTATAGTCTTTGTCAAATGTTTAGGGTCCACAGGGTTTGCTTTTAAGCCATATATTATGAGTTCTTTAACAATCGTAGAAGTCCGAGCCATTGGAGAGGGTCGCACGAAAAATCTTCTTGCCTTCAACAAGTTTGAAAACCTGGGAATGCATTACAAGCCGAATATAATGGCTCAAAAGTAGACCCCCTGGGCCTTGAACTTTTGAGAAATGGTGTGCATTATGTGCAACACCTGTACATGAAAGGAAAGGTACCACATGCTTAACCTGGCATCTCCTGCTGCTTACGCTTGGTAAATTTTGTTCTTTAAATCTTTGTCGACCTTTTCAGAAATGCTACCCAATTTTTTGGGCACGGAGAGCACCACTTCCAGATCATACCCATGTCCTATATATTTTAGGCGATGCGACAGCCCATTAGTGTCTGATCACTGTAATGTTCAGTGTAGCTTTTGGTTGCCACAGTATGCTTCTATCAACAAACCAGGAAGTAGATGTTGAGTTGTTGAAAGAAAGATTGACTTGTTACATCATTACAATTGGCTACCTTTCTTGAAAGCGGTAGAGATCACGTTCACAGATGATATGTAGTGAGCCTCTGGGACAAACGACTCATCAAACTTGTCAGGAAGCTGTACTTTATCACCAAGGACATAGCCTGGGGTGTCCAAGTAGATGATGTCAGTAAGGTGTAGAATCTCTGACCTTCGCTGCCAGTGAAATTAAGCAGGATAGCCTTCCGTAGGTGTGCGGCTAGTGTGGAACCACTATGCAGTTCCAGAATATCAGCTTCAATTGCGCCTACTAACAGCAGGTGGACCAGAAGACGACGTGGACAGTGGAGGCAGCTACTAGAGACTTGCTATGCTCATGATGAAAGGCCACGTCAAGGTCCTTTAAACAGACACCTGTGTCCTCAAAATGTTATCAGAAAGTTCAGGAAGCAACATGTACTCATAATGTAGCAACAAGGTGCTCTATATTTCTCTTTCGTGCGCGCCTCTGTGTGCATGCATCGCCTGTACTGCTCCTTCGTCTTCATAGCAATGATGTACTACTTCATAAACTTCACAGCTTCCCTTCAGAATTATTTGCACACCAAAGTAGTAGTAATTGGAAATATTAGAAGCAAGCTCAGGCAGCTGGTCATTAGAACTTCTCAGAGATAGTTTGTAGCAACCTTTTATTCAACTTAGCGATCTCTGTCGTCATTCTTCACAATGAGGTTTTCAAGTATGAGATGATGTGCTTTCAGTATCCCATGACATTAATTATGATCAAGATGTGGCTGGATTGCAAATTGGCAGAGCAACTGTTGTTTGTGAGTTGGCATTGGAACCTAATTTCTGCCAATCAAAATAAAACGGAATTAGTATGCTTCCATGAACCAGTGAAACTTATCCCCGTCACTAGTCTGCTTGTTCATTCTCTGCAGTGTAATAATAGTGCCTACTTTTTTGTTTCATACTTTTCAAGCAGTCATCTGCTGGCTAATGTTTGTGATCGCCTGCCAGAATAGCTTGTTTACTATATCCTATTAATGCATTCTACCTAATTATTGCAGGAAAACAATAGTACATGCATTGGTGTACAGTGTGCTTCGATATGGAATTTGGTTTTAGTTGTGCTCGTTCAACAAGGTTTATTACTTAATAAAATCTATAATTTGTGCTCTGCTGTAGATATGCCAATTAACAACAATTACTGCCTTTTTTGTGCTCTTGTATACCTCGTTCACACTATTACATAAGAAAGAGTTATTCTTAAGTATAGGCATAATAAGGAATTCTGCCTCCTTATATGTCCGTGCTCAAACAATCCCAACCCCATGACTGTTTTATTTTGTCCGCAGTGTGGACAAGATATGATGAACCTGTCCATGCTTTCTATGTGCCAAGGGTTTTGAATGATTTGCCAACAAATGTTTTCTCTTGAAGCAGCCAGAAGAATGTGATGCCTGTTCTAAACTTGTGTGCTTTTTTTTCATTCTTATTTTCTTTCTTCCTATACTCTAGTTATACTTTGCTTGTAAATTGAGTGCGGCACAGCTCAGACTTCTCATGCTGCTGGACACTTCCACAAGCCATTTGTGGAGACCTGTATATGCACCATGGCATTCCACAAACCAATAATTGAGCCATTAAAAAAGGGCTGAAGAGTTCAGGATCTCGCTACAGAATAGATATTCAGCTCTAACCGAGGATGGCAACACTACCCTAAAAACAAAGAACAATAATTTCAGCGATATCATTACTGAGTGCGCTGTAGAAGTAGGCGGTAGGATAGTTAGAGAGAATACCGGTAAGCTGACAAAGGAGACGAAAGATTTCATTAAGGAACGCCGGAGAATGAAAGCTTCCAATCCAACAGACCAGATAGAATTGGCCAAAATATCAAAGCTAATGAATAAGCGCAAGGTGGCCGTTATAAGGACGTATAACATGGAAAACATTAAGCATGCTGTAAAGAGCGGGGGAAGCCTTAAAGCGGTAAAGAAGAAATTGGGCATAGGAAAAAGCCAGATGCATGCGATAAGGTACAAGGCGGGCAACGTCATCACGAATATGGACAAGATAGTCAAAGTAGCCGAGGAGTTCTATACAGATCTCTACAGCAGCGAAAGTAGAAAGGACCGTAATGAGATTGGCGGTAGGGAAAAACAGTCAGACGTTCCACCAGTGACGATGGATGAGGTCAAGAAAGCGTTAGAAACTATGAAAAGGGGGAAATCAGCTGGAGAGGATCGGATAAGATAACTAGAGATTGGTAAAGGACGGGGGGATATCGTGCTAGAAAAACTGGCCACCCTGTATACGCAGTGCCTAGTGTCATCGAGGGTACCGAAACCATGGAAGAATGCAAACACTATCCTCATTCATAAGAAAGGGGACTCTAAGGACCTTAAAATTTGCAGACCAATCAGCTTACTTCCTGTTACGTATAAGGTATTTACTAAGGTATTCGCTAATAGAATCAGTACAACCTTAGACTGCAATCTAGCAAAGGATGAAGCAGGGTTTCGGAAACGATACTCTACTATCGATCATATCGATACCATCAACCAGGTGATAGCGAAATGCTCGGAATATAACCAGCCCTTATACATAGCATTCATTGATTGCGGAAAAGCATTTGACTCAGTTGAAACTTCGGTGGTGATGCAGGAATTGCGAAATCAGGGGATAGACAAGCCGTACGTGAAAGTGCTGGAAGATAAAATAGTGGCTGCACAGCAACCATAGTTCTGCATATGAAAGTAACAAAATTCCCAGAACGAATGCTGTTAGGCAAGGAGACACGAGCTCCCCAGTACTATTCCTAGCTTGCTTAGAGGAAGTATTCAGAGTTGAGATGGGAGCAGTTAAGGATAAGGGTAGATGGAAAATGCCTCAGTAACCTGCGATTTGCGGATGACATTGCCTTGCTAAGTACCTCGGGGGATGAATTGCAAATAATGATTAATGACCTAGACAGGAAAAGTAGAAAAGTAGGCTAAAAAAATATGCAGAAAACTAAGGTATAATGTCCAACAGCCTCGAGAAGGAACAGCATTTTACGTTAGGTAGCGAAGCATTGGAAGTAGTAGGCGAATATGTCTACTTAGGACAGGTAGTAACTGCTGTTACGTTTCGCCACCGGCAAATGTGACAGCGAACGCGCCCACCGCATAGCAACAGGCAGAACAGCGAGCGGTTCGGCCATTTCGGCGCCGTCCGTCGGCCGCCCAACGCTTCCTCCCGCGGGCAAGTCTCGGCGTGATTTTGCTACGTGCCAAATGTGTGTGCGTGCGTGTGTGTGTAAACGCTGGCCAAGCCCGGCGCTCGTGGGAGAGTGCGTCGCCCTCGCCCGTCCGCAGGAGGTGGACGAGATGCTGTCGCGCAACCTGCATTTGAGTCATCTCGTGTCAGAACATGCAGGGCTCTCTCCCTTTCCCTCTGAATTGGCAAGCCTGTTAAAAGCAGCGGCAGACTCCGCTGAGACAGAGAGAGAGAAGGCGTCGCTGTGACGACGCCAGACACCAGCTGTGTGAACGTGTCTGTATTCTCTACGGGTCCGCTTCTCTGCCCGTTCCTTCATGATGTTGTAGTAAAGGTTGTTTCGTTAGAAGATGCCTCGTCTTTGCTGGGACCGTTGATGCCGTCCACCGAGCCACGGATGCACCAGGCCAACGCTACCGAGGGGCCGCGAGCCGCGTGTAATAATTGGCGTTAGCGGTGGGCTGAGCGCGCAAGACCCAAACCTAATAACTGGTGGCAGCGGTGCGATACCCAGGCGCGCGACCCAAACGTAATAACTGGTAGGCAGCGGTGGGACGACCAAGCCGTAACCGAGGTCGGTGGAACGATGACGACCAAGCCGTAACCGTGGTCGGAGGGACGAGTCAGACGAGCCAGACGATACCGCCGTCCAACAACTGGTGAACAGCGGAGGGACGAGGACGACCAAGCCCTGACCGTGGTCGGTGAAATGAGCTAGGCCTGACCGAAGTGCAACAACTGGTGAACAGCGGAGGGACGAGGACGACCAAGCCGCGACCGTGGTCGATGAAATGAGCCAGGCCTGACCGAAGTGCAACATCTGGTGGGAAGAGCGGAGATGTCCCAGGCGTGACCCGTGCAACAAGCAGCTGAGCGGAAAGCCGGGAACAGTGCAACGAGCTCTGTGTGATGACTGGTTGCCTACAGCAGAACGACTGCGTTGGATTCTTGGCTGCGAGGTTTGGTGAGTGCGGGACTTCCTTTTACTGAGTTTTGTCAGGCTTTAGTTAAGTAGAGCACAGAGCTGGTAATTGTGTTGTCGTTGTTGCTGGGTTAATTGCAGCAAGGCAGCAGTGGGCAGTAGAGAAGGCAGCACTCGGAACAGCCATGGATTTGGATTTGAAGTCGTTGCGCAAACCGAAATTGCTGGAGCTTGCGAAGGAGTTGGGTTTGAATTTGTCAGGCAAACTCAGAAAACCAGAGGTGTTAAAGGCTATTCCTGCATTGAAAGCTGTAGAGGACGAACTTTCAGAATGCCTTGAGATCATTTACTAACGTCACGAGAAAGAGGAACGTGAACGCCAGGAAAGGCTAGAGAATGAGGAACGTGACCGTAAGGAAAGGCAAGAGAAAGAGGAGCGAGACCGTCAACTCGCTATGGAAATGAAACGTCTCGAAGTAGACGCGGGACACGCTGGTAGTGCAAGTCGGGCTCACGGTGCAGGAGAACGGGAATAGTTCAAAATGAGTAACCTAATGCGGGCGTTTAGGCTAGGAGAAGACATCGGTTTCTTCTTGGTTAACTTCGAGCGAACGTGCTAAAAGTAAGGGCTTTCTCGGGAAACGTGGCCACAGCGCTTGCTCACATTGTTACCCGGTGAGGCGGAAGACGTAATCGCTCGCTTGACAAAAGAGTAAGCAGAGGATTACGACAAAATGAAATTGAGTCTGCTAAGAAAGTACAGGCTTTCAGCAGAAGTGTTCCGTCAGAATTTTCGGGAGTATGAGAAAAGTAGAAGTGAGTCGTACACAGAGTTTGCCTGCAAGCTCATGTCAAACATGCATGAGTAGTTGAATGTAGAAAAAGCGTATGTTAACCACGATAAGGTTCTGCAGTGTTTTGGGTTGGAACAGTTTTACAGTAGGTTACCAGAGAACGTGCAGTACTGGGTCATGGGTAGGCCAAACGTTAGTATGATGGATAGAGCCGCTGAGCTAGCTGAAGAGTTTGTGACGCGTCGGGCTCGTGGAGCTGAGGACGGTCAACAAGGGGAATTCGGCTCTAAGTTTTAGAGGCCGAAGTTCAAGCCCTTTAAAGCTAACGAGAATACACGTGGTGGGGATGCGAGTGAGAGCAGTCCGGCTGATGATAAAGTGATGGTGGGAGCCGAAGCTGAACGGAAAAAGAGGTTTGAGGAAAGGCAATCGCGCGTCTGTTATACGTGCCAGAAGCCTGGTCATTTTTCTGCGCAGTGTCCAGTGACAAAACCAAAGATAGTCTTTTTGTCATTATGCAGAAGTGACAAGAACATGAAGCTTCTCGAACAGTACACTCGAGACCGCTTCGTGAACGGTAAATAGTGTCGAGTGCTTCGCGATTCTGCGGCTACCATGAGGGTGGTTCGCCCCTCTTATGTAGAACGAGAGATGTTCACGGGTGAGCGCGCGTGGATCAAACAGGCCGTGGAAGCTCGCAGCGTGCGTTTGCCAATAGCCAAAGTGCTTATTGAGGGAACTTTCGGGGCACTTGAGACAGAAGCGGCAGTGTCATTTCTGCTTCCTCGTCAGTACCCGTATCTATTTCCAAACAAGTCCGATCATCTCTTGCGCGAAAAGGGGCTTGTGTTTGGAGAGGGTAGCGTACTAGCCTTACCCATATCTAGAGCTCGGGAGATCGCTGCAAAGGCGGTAGTACCGGAGAGGTGGTCAAGCAATGAGAAATTGTCGGAGGCACAACACGCTGAGATTAAGACCACGTACTACACTGTAGACACAAGTGACCCTGAAGAGTAAAGGTACCAGAAATTGAACTACAGCATGGGGAAGCGGACGAGCAACTTGACCGCAGTAGCGAGCCGACCTAGCCTTGAGCAGAAGAGTATCCTGTTACCTTGGTCGAGCCACTAGCTGAGAAGGTAAGCGCCGGCTCTAACGGCGAGAAGTCCGAAGTGATGCCGTTAAGCGAGGTGAACTGCACGCCAACCCAGGTAACTGCAGAAGATACAGTTCCAGCAAATGAGTTTGGGGTACTATCAGTAACCGAACCGCCTCTCGAGTTCAAAGCAGAGGCTTGTGTAGAGCGCGGCGGAGATAGAAACGAGCTAGGAGATGAGAAAATTGAGGTTTCCGAAATCAGCTGTGTCGTAGAGCAGGGCACGCAGAAACACCAAGTGCCGATCAGGGAAACTGCGCAGCCCGCGAGTTGTGATCAGCCAGTGCAGACCGACGAGGAGTGAGCGTCCGCTGTAGAGAGCGATACTTGCGAAGGCGACAGTAAGCGACCAGAGCAGTCAGAATCGTTCGGCCCCCTATACCACGCTAGGATGTATTCGCGAATGCAACCCCAGTGCGAACGCGGATGTAGCACACATGGACCTCACACAATCCGAAGCGCCCCAGCTGTCGAAGCAGCCTGATCGTGCGCCGGTTCGCGCTGAGCGAGACGACACACTGAGTGGCGAGCCGCCAGATCAAATTCCTAGCAATGGGGCGGACAGGAGCGGTTGTCGTTCGGACTTGACTGAAAGTGAGTCATGCGCTGCTGGCCGTGAATAAGACGCGGTGCCCCACTTTGAACGCTTCTACGACACCCGTGCCCTACTAGCTCCGGTTACCGCTAGAACAGTTACCGCTAGCTTGTCAGAGATGGCGCCAAACGAAAGCAGAAAGCTAGTATTCAAGTGCTGCCATCGAAAAACCCGGAAAGGCAGGCGCGAGAAAGATTGCTGCCATCGTTAGTGGAGCAAACTCAAACGATTGCAAAAAGAAAGCAGAAAGCCTGTGTTCCAGTGCTGCCGCAGAAAAAATCGGAGAGGCAGGCGCGAGAAAGAATGGAGCAAGTTGAAGCTATCACGAAAAAGAGACTACCCCAAACGCACAAATGCGCTCGTGCCGAGAAAATGCGTGACTGGTGCGCAACCCGCAAGGAGAGGGATAGGTTGTTCAGGAAAGTGATTCATGCTCATGTGTTTCTTTGTACAGAAACAGGAAGGCAAGATTGTTCCGTGAAACGGACAGCCGAAGCTTCAGTGAAAAGGGTGAGCTCAACGGTAATGCCGATGGCTTAAGTCAGAGTACATAACGTGAGAAGAAGCCTCAGTTTTGACTTGTTGGTGTTTTTCTTCCTGACATATGATTTTGATCATTTGTATTGATTATTTTTGTTTGAAGTGACGTTTTTGAAAGCGCAATTTTCAAATTTGTGGACGCGTTCCAAGTGCTGCTGAGCTGCCCTTTAATATAGATAGGGGTATAAGAGGGGAATAGTCTGGCATAACTTAGTGAACATGTGCCGTGCTTGCTGGCTGACCGGTTTAGTTTTTAGCGTGGTTGTGACGTTGCGGGTTGTGAGAAAACGCTCCCGAAGACAAGTTGCTTGTGTCTTGGGAACCAGGACTTGATAAGGAAGTTTTCGGGCTGTTTGGGCTCAAGGGAAGCAGAGTCGGACGACTCCGAGTCGCAGCAACGTCCTGATCCCTCCGGATAGCGGATGCAGTCCCCTGCCCTTCAGTATCTCCCTTCCCCGGCGGGGCAGTCTGTTACGTTTCGCCGCCAACAAGTGTGACAGGTGACGCGGCCACCGCATAGCAACAGGCAGAACAGCGAGCGGTTCGGCCATTTCGGCGCCGTCCATCGGCCGCCCAACGCTTCCTCCCGCGGGAAAGTCTCGGCGGGATCTTGCCACGTGCCAAATGTGTGTGCGTGCGTTTGTGTGCAAACGCTGCTCAAGCCCGGCGCTCGTGGGAGAGTGCATCGCCCCCGCCCGCCTGCAGGAGGTGGAGGAGATGCGGTCGCGCCACCTGCGTTTTTAACCGGTTTCCATTGTGCGAATAGGAGCAAGAGCAACGAGCAGCCAGAGCAGCGTACGAAAGCTCTGGGGACGCGCGTTCTCGTCTCCCCAATGAAACATTCACGGTGCTCGCTGCTCGGCCTCGGTACGCGTACCGAGGCGGAGCTCGTGATGTCAGGCGTCATGTGATCAAACTTTTTCCGCGCTTGCGTTGCCCGTATCTACCGGCCGAACGCCACCACTGCCGTCTTCCGCCATTTTTCTCGACCGTCCTGCTCGGGCTCCTGGCGGCGAATAACCAGAAGAACGGCCGGTCTCGAGGGAGATAGCGCGCGCTCTCCCTCGAGACCGACCGTGCCAGAAGTGACATCAAAAAGGTCACGTGACTTCCTCCGTTCTCTCTATACACCGCCGCTGGCGACGGATCACCGAGGACTGTTCTCGGCTGCTTCAGGAATCCCAAAAGCGCGCCTCCTCTGCCAATGGAACACAACGCTACTGCTCCTGTTAGACCACTGGTAGGCGCTGAAACTCGCGAGAGCACTTTTAGTGCAGCTAAGGTGCTCCTGTTCGCCCAATGGAAACCGGTATTAGTCATCTCTTGTCTGAATATGCAGGGCTTTCTCCCTTTACCTCTTAACTGGCAAGCCTATAAAAACCAGCGGCAGACTTCGCTGAGACAGAGACTACTTTGGAAGGCGTCGCTGTGACGACGCCAGACACCAGCTGTGGGAACGCGTCTGTATTCTCTCCGGGTCAGCTTCTCTGCCCGTTCCTTCATGATGTTGTAATAAAGGTTGTTTCGTTGGAAGACGCCTCGTCTTTGCTGGGACCGTTGATGCCGTCCACCGAGCCACGGAGCCGCCAGGCCAACGCTACCGAGGGGCCGCGAGCCGCATGTAATAACTGGCGCCAGCGGTGCGCTGAGCACGCGAGACCCAAACCTAATAACTGGTAGCAGTGGTGCGATACCCAGGCGCGCGACCCAAACGTTACACCTCTGACCCGGACCATGAAAATGAAATAACAAGAATAAGATTGGGATGGAGCGCCTTTGGCAAGCACTCGCAGATTATGACTAGCAGTGTACCGGTATCGCTCAAGAGGAAAGGATACAACAGTTGCATCTTACCTCTATTCACCTATGGTACTGAAACGTGGAGGCTAGCGAAGAGGGTTCTACTTAAGTTAAGGAC